>NC_044980.1:26711237-27957781 GCF_008728515.1 Papio anubis
AGCTCCAAAGAATAGCAACTAGAATTTCTGAATGAACTAGTGTGCTTTGAACACAAAGACTTGAATCATCACTCAAGACCTTGTATAGACTCTTTTCTTGCCTTTCTTGGTTTCCCTGAGAATTGATTTGGTTTTTCCATTACTGGGAAGTACAGTATGTCAGGCTTACAGGTGGTGATAGCTGGCATTTGGTTAAAATCTATACATGAGGTGCAGAAGCAACATAATGTTTCAACTATCTCAGTTTTTACAGGGTTGTCTCAGTTGAAGTACTCACTCCAACATGAGCAAACTTATGCTTCATACACACACCCCCATCTTGTCTTAAATATTATTTCTAACAATATTGCACATTTTTACTAAAGACAACTTAACACTGCTGTGGCCATTTTGAGGAAATTTCAATATCACTTGGACAATCTTATAGATGTCTTAGAAGGGAAGGTACAAAATACCTAACATTTAATGGCCAGCCTTCCTTGATTGGCATGTGGAAAAATCAAAACCTAATTTGGACTCCAAAATCATTTTCCTAATTTTTTTTTTTTTTTCTGGTGCAGACTATTCAAACGTGAAAACAGACAGCAAATAAACAAGCAAACAACTTTGAACAGCTTTATCCTTAGACTTCTCCATCTCCACATCATGAGCTTTTCCCCACATTTACTCCTCTTACCTCCAAGACAGAATTCTATTTCAAAATTATAATTTACTTCTATCCTCTACGAAACCACTTTAAGGTCAGAAATCTATGGCAGGTGAACTTTAGCGCATTGGCATGGACAATTTGAAGGGCATTGTCAAAAATTTCCCAAATCCATGAGAATAAAGAAAAAAATAAAAGGGATTCTGAATTTTCTTGGGTCCTTAAAATCTCAGTTTTCTGAATTTATAAAACTGAGTGGACTGTTTATTAAAGATGGTAATTTAATCACCAATACTTGGACAGAGAGAATGATTGGGGGAGGGGGAACTCCCAGGAAGGATCTAAAGGAACATGGATGCTAAAAGTCTGAGAATTGACTTTAAATAGCCCAGGTCATAGTATAAAACCTTGTCAAAGACATGTCACAAACTTTAAACACTGATTAAATATTGACCTAAATTTAATCTTAGAAACAGTGAAGGCAGAGGATAAATTGGAGATTTTGGAGATTACTTGAAAAATACTTGTAATGTTGACACAGTAAAAATTGCCCTGGACAAAATCAAACAGGCCAGGAAGCCTGTAAAGTTCAATATTTTTACAACAGTGAGGAAGGATTAAACTCATTTCCACTAAGATTAAAAGTAAACAAAACAACAACAACACTGAAATTTTTAATGTCTGTGGTGGGGGAAATTGGAGGCCACCTGTGTTTGCTAATTGTCTTTACCCAAAGGAAAAGTAAACTTTTTTATATCTTCATGACAGAAGGTAGTTTTACAACTTGGAGCAAAGAGCCAACTGAAGTTAGGCTTCTAGCCTCCCAAAGAGACCAAAAGATGCAGGAACTTTCTCCTCCAATGTTAATGTTTCAAAGAGGGAGAGAGAGAGAGATCTCAGGTTCTTGAGAAGGACATTCACTGGATTTTAAAACTGGTAAGGAACTTCAAAGGAGAGTTATATACATTTCAAAGAGAGCTGGGGCAGAATTTGCAATTACAAGTGTTCTAAAATGTGTGCTCTATAAAAAGGATTGTTAGGGGCCTACAGTAAGAACGAAACCTGTCTAAAGCTTAGTCAAGCTGGGGGGAATATTAAAACCATCTCAGTCAACATATTTTAGGTATACACATAATGCAGACGTTTCAATTGCACGTTCCACATCTTTTTTAGATCAGTTTAAACCGAAATATTGTCTGTAAGAAAACAAGAAAAGTGGCAAATGTTCCTCTTGACCAATCTATAACATTTTGCTGAATGCTCTACAAATATGCAAAGAAAAAAAAAAAAAACAGTAACAAGATTCAGATTAATTTAATGGCTCTTACTCTACAAATAAAACTATGTGACGGATGCACTCCAGTGACAAAATGAGAAGATACTCTTTTACACAAATGTTTCAAGACATTAGGAAAGCAAATAGGACTTTAAAAACTTTTGACCCATCCTTGCTACCAAGAGAGAGGAGAAAGATGCTTCTGAGTTAGGATGGGGTGGCTCTGAAGGATTACAGTATCCAATTAGCATTGATTCCCTTAAAGAAAACTGGCTCTAAAGTACAGAAAGAGAAAGCAGAGCTTTCGAATAGCAAAATTGCTACTTCGTCAACAGTAAATTCTAGTACAATTTCTATATATCTCCTTTGGCATTCTAAGTCTACTTGAGGTGTCTGAAATCTCTAATTCCCCCAGGCACTTTTACTCATCCAAATTATACCTGTTTCCTTTGGGCTTCTAACAAATCAACATTGAATTCCTTCTCTACTTCATCTAACTTAAAAGAAAAGTACCTCCTTTATAAATAAACTGCCAAACCAAATGCTCATAAAGCTGGCTTTTCTTGAAACAGCTGAAGACTCTGTATTGCTGACTACACATGGATTTTTCTTTCTTCTCATACTTAAGCCAAATCCAACCATGTGTTTCCAAAGGAGCCAAGGTTTCCACTGGTGCTTGGAGAATACTGGGCCTCAGTTCATCAAAGAAAATATTAACTCACCTAAGTTAGTAGCCAAACTTTCCTGATACTCTTCAAAGTCTGAAGCAAAAAATAAAGCTGAGTTTCACTGTAGAAAAAGTTACATAGATAGAGGCTCATTGTTCTCTGTGCCAGACCTTTTTGTAAGGCCAAAATGCTAAACGTTATGAATTTAGGCTCTTGAGCATCTGAGAGATACAAGCAAAATTGCAATCTCTCAAAATTTGTGTGTGGGCTTTCATATAGCATCAAAGGAAAGCTAATCTACCAATACAAACACTATTAAAAGCCATTGAAAATGCATTAATTTTCATGAGAATGGACAGAAATGTCTTCATAATTATGATTTAACTCAAAAAAGCATTTGTTTATTATGCATGCTACAGCAATCACTTACTCTTGTTAATATATTGAACGAAAATAAATAACAAGTTTAAATGGCATTTTCAATATTTCAAGTCTAGAACTATTAGAAAATGTTTTATTACAATGTGATCTATTAACTCACCCAATTTGTTACCACAATATTATATGCTGATTTATTTTTTTAATAACATCTTGTACTTTATTAGGGACTAAATTTTGAAAGAAATGCTACACCTGTACTTGCATGATCCTTACAGTGAAAGCCTCCTTAAATTTTGTACCTCAGCTCCCTCATTTCCCTTACCTCAAGGATGAGGTGTGGTGGATGCGAGCAAGAACAAATCTGACCCAACAAACACAAACTGAAGCCCAAGAAGACAAGCTGACATTGATATTCGTCCTGTTTGTTTCTTGCCTTGATTTTGACATTGTCTTGTATAAGTCGGGATCCTTCATCACAAAGCTAAACATACCCAGACCAAGAGTCAGAGAAACTGATGAAGGATCCTCTGAAAAGTGAAGTATTTGCAGTGCCAGCCACTGTGTCATGCTAATAAGGTGGGCAAGCAGAGAACTGATGAAATACGTGACCAATAAAATGCCTATGGCTTCATTTCTGCCTATGTAATAATCTATTTTATGACCCTCCCCAACAGGAAAGGATATTCTCGGAAATGTAGTTCAGCTTAGCCAAGTGAACCTATTACAAACACACTCACCGATTTTTGTTTTTCTTGAATATGTTCAAATATCTGTATTGACAAAATATGTTAGTTTTTTATTATTTAAAACATCAAGCATTCTATAAAAGTATAGATTTGCTACAACTCAAGTAACTAGAACTTATTGTCTGAAAGTAATATAAAAATATTCAAAGGGAAAATAAAATTGTGAATAAATACCAAAATTTGCCAATTGTTTCGTTATTTTATGGAATGAGCATGACTAGGGAAATACGCACTATTAGGGATCTAATATACTTTACTGATTAGATTTCAACTAGTTGAATTTACATGCAAGTGTTATTTTGGCATTCTATTGTGTTTCTTAAAACATCATCAAAATTTTGCAATTGATACTTTCAAATTTTTAAAAATTTCCTCATCTGTGAAAAATACCATCAAATTCAAAGGTTCACAAAAACAATGCCATAATGCTCTTTAACAACATATCATTAAAACTATGTTGTTTTCCTGTTCTTATTAACTACGTAGAACTTATTCTTTAAACAATGATCAATATATCCTAGCAATACGATAATTACAATGTTTATGTTAATTTGTAAAAGTACAAATATAAATCCATGTGTTTTAGATATATTTATTTTCTGGACATACTTATCTTTTAATAAGGACTTAAATTTAATTTGCATTATTTACTTCTATGTTTCCATCTAAGCTAGAATCTATACATTTCTACAAAATTGAATATTTTGTTACATTAAAAATATCAAGTACATTTAGACTCTGCTATTAATGCCTATTATTATGTAGGCAGTCACAAAGCATACAAGGATTTCATAATGCCATTATGAGTTTCTATGGTGATAAGGAGCTTGCACTGATAGACAAAAATAGTTGAATAAGTGATGGTATCTCTTGCATTATAAAATCTATTATCATTATCTGTATAGCTCTTTCATCTCATACATTGTTCCTAAATCTTCTTAAAGTGCGTAAAAACTTAAAATAGACTCTTTTGTGAAAGTCCATAGGATCTGCAGCTGGGTGATTTGTTCATCTCTAGTAGTGCTGAAATAGCCCAATGACACATAAATGCACTCCCTGGCCTACTTGTGAGATTGCTAACACATCAATTATAGGTGTCTCTGTTAAAGTTTTCTGGAATTATGTGTCCCAGGGAGCCAATTTGTAGGCTTGAAGGCTTTGATATAGGTGTTGATTAAGTTGAATTTGGACTTTTCATAATTGGAAAGTGTTAATTGAAACAAATTCTCATTTTTCAGTGCAGCTAATCAGTTCCAATCTTTAGCATATTCATTCCAAAATTTTCCCCATTACATTTCAACATTTCACTGATGACCTTCATATGAAGTTGGGTGTGCTATTTATTATTGAGTAAAGATTTTAGTCTCATAGAAGAACACCATAATAGCTGGTACATGGAATAATGTTACTGAAAAGAGAAAAGACATTATGTCACTGGAGTGCCATGTGCAATTCTGTTTGATTTTAATCACCCTCCCCCCAACCATAAATTTGCTGGGGACATTATATGCTGGGACAATGTCTAAAACAAAAAAATGTATGGTTTTCTGGTTACCTAGTGGAATAGTTATCTGAACTGGGGCACATGGTTTAAACTAAAATTTAAATAGGACTTTTCCTTTTCCCCCAAAACTATGTCCATATAAAATTAACTCTAGCTGTTCTATAAAACATTCCCAAAGTTCACCAGTTTAAATAAACAAATGTTTCATTTTCCAATCTTATCATCATTTAATGTGGAGGAATGTTAGGGCAATAGTGTTTGCTCAAGGCAGTCATTCGGGTTCCTAGTGTCCTTCCATTTTTAACATGTGAGTTCAAATTTCCCCTGAAATTATTCAGCCAGACTACATGGGAAAAGATAATACAGAGGATCCATAGGAAGATATTGAGACCAGACCTTCAAATAAATTGTCTTCATTATTTTCATATTTATTCCATTGTCCCTTCACTCACATAGCTCCTTCTAATTGCAAGATGGGTGGAAAATGCAATCTAGCAGTTTCATGCAAGCAAAGGAAATGCATTAATATTGGAGGATTATCATTCTCTATCATGAACCCTTACCTCTTATCCTTTACCTTTAATATTCAATTCCCTACACTCTTTGCCAGGTACCTTTATTCTTAATTACAAAGTGCTTTTGCTTTTATTTAATATAGAAGAATTTAATTTGTTTCATTTTATAATAAAATACTTATATGATTTTGATCAGCATTTTTTTTGATGGACTACTTGATAATTGCACTGTTATTTGATTGAGGGTGTGAACAATTATTAGAAATTTTATAGTTAACATATAATCTGGAAAAATAAATGAAATTTTAAGTTAATGACTAATTATAGAAATAGTCTTTAGACAGGTAAAAATCCTCATCCTATCAGGTAATGGTGTTTGAACCAACACTTTGCCTCATTTGTCTTTGAGTAATTACTCAGGATGTACTATTAATTGCATCTTATATTATGGACAAATGAACATGTATAGATCTGCTAGCCCAATTAGAAGAGTGCAAAATGGTCAACATCAACAATAAAACTAAAATAAAATCTGTAGAAATGACTAAGAAACATTTTTCAAGGTGCTGATTGCATCTTCATATAGCTGAGGTAATGGCATTATCAGTAAGCTAGATTCCTGGACATGTAAAGTGTAATTACTGCTTTACTTCCTGCTTTATACTAATTTATAGCTAGTGAGTTGAGTCTTTTATTCATTGCAAAAAAAATATGCTTTGACTGCCTGTTAGTATCTTTTCTCCTATTGTATTACTTATGCTTTGCCACAGTGATGTTTTAACTTCAGTTCATAATTGTGAGGTTTTAGAACTGGCTCCAGGCCATTGGTATAAATAATATCCCAGAACCACAATAAAAACAAGGAAGTACCTGGACATAAAACTGTGTTCAGTCATAAATCTACTAAGATCTTTCTTTTCTGTATTTATTTCATGCAGTTTGGTTATAATATCTCAAAGAAAAGTTTTTTAAAAACAAAAGTATACTCTTCTGAACCAATAATAATATACGGTAAGCAAAAGTTTTATCAATGCTCTCTGATAGTAAAATCCTTATATATCTGAGCATTTAATGATATTTTCACTCTGTTGAGAAAATATGTAAATGCTATGATATATTATATCCTTGACACAAACAGAAATGATCAATGTCTCTTGAGGCCTTGAGAGGAATTTAAGTGAATATTATTAATCAATTAATCAATTAATTTAATCATTATAACAACCATGCAATATTGGCAGTAGTATCATCCTCATTTTACAGAGAAGAGTTACACAAATGGAGGCTAATGTTGGGTTCGACCATTTTCCAAATTATTTCTATTCCTTTCCAGAAAAAAACAAATGTAAATTTTAATTATTATTTACAAAAAATTCCTATCAAGATATCCATGTAATGTTGACTCCCAAAGAAGGTCACCAGAAAACTTATTAAGTAAACTAAAATCTTTGCCAATGCAGGTATGGGAAACACCATTCTGAAAGAATCTTAGTAAATCTCCAAAGACGATGACAGAGGCAGATATTTATATGCTTATTACGACCTGGAGGCCAGTAGTTTAAAACAAGTCTTTCAATGTGGAAAATTGTTTGAGCTGGAAACGTTATTGACATCAAAGATTAGGATAGTTGGCTGGGGTGGTGTCTCACACCTGCAATCTCAGCACTATCGGAGGCCGAGGCGGGTGGATCACAAGGTCAACAGATCGAGCCCATCCTGGCCAACATGGTAAAATCCCACCTCTACTAAAAATATAAAAATTATCTGAGCATGGTTTCGGGCACCTGTAGTCCCAGCTACTTGGGAGGCTGAGGCAGGAGAATCACTTGAACCTGGGAGACAGAGGTTGCAGTGAGGGGAGATTATGCCACTGCACTCCAGCCTGGCGACAGAGTGAGACTCTGTCTCCAAAAAAGAAAAAAATAAAATAAAAAAAAGATTAGGATAGTTGGTACAGATAAGAAGTGGTCTTGATAAGTAAGCTATTGTCTCCTAACTAAACTGTTTGCCTGTTTGCCCAGGTGAGCAAAATTTTCTCCTGATAGGAACAATATACTTTGTCATATATTGGCTAGGGTTTTCATGCATCAAACACAGTATCTATTTATTGGTTTGTAGCCTTCTATTCCTGTGCAAGAATATCTAGGGAAAAAGTCAATACACTTTAAAATGGTAGGAAGAGTGTGGTTCAGTTCTCAGTTGAGATTGTTAGACTACGTTAATGCAAGTTATTTCAATCGTCGCCACCATTTTTAGAAAAGAAAATTTCTTATTATGTGGTATGAACAAACTACACTTACAAAGACTTGTGAGAAATTTTTACTAAAATATGTCCATTTTCTCTAGGGTCCTTATATTCAGAAAGGAAACAGATCATCGATTGTTGTCTCAAATTAAAAAAAGAAAATCCTTTTTCTTTGGCCTTCATCACAGTTATAAATTCCTGCTTGGATACGTGTCCTATGTGAAAATAACTATCAGCCTAGGACTTTTCTGTCAAATACAATAGTCATTGGCCTCATATCATTATTTAAATTTAAGCTTCGATTATTTAAAAATTAAAAGGCAGTTTCTCAGTCATGCTAACCAAATTTCTAGTGCTCAAGAGCCACCTGTGGATGGTGACTATCATGTTAGACAATCCAGAATTATAGAACATTTCTAACATCACAGAAAGTTCTATGGCACAGCATTAATCTCAGAATTCTTTATATTCTGAGAGTTGACTTAAAATATAGTCATCTTTTACAAAGCATAAATATCCTTTCTGGGCTTTTGGAACAATAGTCTTATGTATGGGAAGGATCAGTGCAATAAAATCTCCAAGTAGTAGTATTTCCCATTAATTTTTATTTTTATGTGAAATTTACATCAAATTCCCATTGGGCTCTCGTGTTTTCCTTTCACTATTTTTTGATAAAAAGCTATAAGAGGGAATGAGAAATAAACACTTTTTCTCTTCAAGTTTCACTGAATGTTCATTAGATATTTATGGGCGCAGTGAAAAAAAAAAAATACTACGGAGTCATTTCTGGGAAATGTGAAAATACATAAAAGCAATCCCAACATGTGCTATAAAATTTTAATGTATATTAAAATTAAACACCTATGATTTAATAGTTTTGTTGTATTCCACTGCAGGAAAATAAAATAAATTTATAAATAAGATTAAAATTTACAAGTAGTTGGTTCCACTTGATTAGTTTCATTCAAATACAACACACTGGTTGAAACTGTAGAATATTTAAACTAGCTGATCCCTCCTGTGAAATTTTTACTTGGTGATTATTAACTACAGTTGAGCATTTTTGGTTTCCAGTGTAATATGTGCTCCAGTACAGATACCACTATCTGATAAAATCAATAATGGTGCTTTTTTTCTTAGAGTGACCAATACATTATCACAAATTCCTTTTAAAAATACTTTGAAAGAGTAAATAACCAAAGCTTACTTTTTAAGCACCAATGGATCAAGTTTAATAAATTAAGAAGGCAAATGTAATAGACATGCATTATCTCCTGCGTGTGCGTGTGTGAATGTGTGTGTGTGCGGGGGTGTGTGTGTGCATGTGTGTGCATGTGTGTGTGTGTGCATGTGTGTGTGTTTTCTTTACCCAGTTGCTAACCAGTTTGTAAGGCTCAGCTCATATAGTTATATTCTTGCATGTTGAAAAACATCTCCATAATCTCTCAAAATTTAGTGCTAACATTTTCCTTGGGTCTTTAATAACTCTAGAATTTTACTTTACCTGCAGCTTTTTAAATGTATAATATTTTCAATAGAAACATCTGGCTCTTACATCTTTTTAAAATAGTTAAAGCAAGGATACCTTTCCTGGAATCACACGGTGTGCATCCAAAGGGCAGGTCTTTCAAAATTATGCAGATGCATCATTCTACTCTTTTAAGGTGAGTCCTCCAAGGCCCTATCAAAAATTCACCAAGCACAGCAAATTAGTTTTACTTTTTTTCATAAGAGGAATATACTGGAATAATATCTACCTACATTTCAGTTAAAATTGATTTAGAATTACCTGCTATGAACCGGAAAATCTATTAGGCACTTTTATATGTATTTTGCTATTTATTAATCAATAAATGAGATTTATTAAATAATTGATTTATTAATGATTGATTTATTAATCATTAATAATTAATCATTGATAATAATCATTAATAATTAATCATTAATTTATTAATCAATCAATGAGAAAGACAGTCAATCTTTGTTTACATAATTAAGAATCTCAGTATAAAACAACTATTTTCTAAAAAATTCATAGCTGATGCATGAATTCTGGTTCTACAAAATCCAAGTTTGAATTTAATTCAAATTTAAGTCTCTTAAACCCATATAATATTTTTGAGTTCCTTAGATCCTAAAACTACTTGCAGGCAAAAAATATTTTGTAGTTCCAGTTGCAGTATTCAAGTGCAGAAAATGTAATACCCAAAATGCTTCACAAAATAATCTACTTATCAAAAATGCTTGTTTCTTCCATTTTTAAAGATTTTCTTATCTAGAATCTCAACAGCCTGCTTACTTAAAGTAGATATACCTGCTTAAAAATCTATTTTCTATAACTAATTTTGCTGTTTAAGAATTTCATGCAAATTTGCTTTCTTGTGCCTCATTTTTTCCATGCAACATAATGTTCTTGAGATTCTTCTGTGTTGCGGCATGCATCACAATTTATTACTTTTTATTGCTTAAAAATTCCATGGTATAGATATACCACCATTTGTTTATTCAATCTCTTGTCAATGAATATTTGAGTTGTTTCCAATTCTTGGCTTCTATAAATTATTGATTGCCTGTGGCTAGAAATGAGTGAATTTGATTTCAGAAGGGTAGGAAGGAACATTTGCAATGATTAGTTATACAACTGTGTATATTCAGGTAGAGTTTAATGTTTAAAAATGATATCTTAATACATTTCACAAAATATTTATACTTATTATGGTAACCAGAATGAGATGCAACTCATACAAATATGATCATTTCACTTCCTTTCTGTAAGCACTGTAATAGTTCTCTATATCATTAAAAAAATAATAATAATAAATTTCAGGCCTGGGCATGATGCCCAGAACTTTGGGAGGCAGAGGCGGGTGGATCACCTGAGGTCGGGTGTTTGAGACCAGCGTGACCAGCATGGAGAAACACTGTCTCCACTAAATAATCAAAATTAGCCAGGTGTGGTGGTAATCTCAGCTAGTCGGGAGGCTGAAGCAGGAGAATCGCTTGACCCCAGGAGGTAGAGGTTGCAGTGAGCCAAGATCATGCCATTGCTCTCCATCCTGGGCAACAAGAGAGAAATTCCAGGTCTCCAAAAAAAAAAAAAAAAATTAATTAATTAAACTTCTTAGAATTTGTAGAAACCCTTCCCTTACTTGGTTACCAATCCGTTACCCACCTTACTTACTTACTACTAATATTTTTAACTTGATCCTCTTAAAATACCTTCATGCTTAAATAATTTAAAGCTATATTTAACTTTTCTGCACATTCTACAATAATTTTTCTTTACATATTTCTTGAAATTATTTTCTACGTTATTCTCTTTTGTGCAATTTTTACCACAAACACACACACACACACACACACACACACACCATTACCATCTCCATAAACATTATCTTCTGGACCATCATCACCATCACCACATCCAACAAAACTGGCAACTCTAGCACTCTGCAAAACTGAGTAGTTGTAATTCTTACTTCAGATTTGGACCAGGTGTAGTTATATACTGTTATTTGTAGTTCCGTCTCCACCATTCACAAACTGTGGAACCACAGACAGGATAACACATTTTTCTTATTCTCATATTCCTCATTACAAAATAAGGAGATTAAAGAATAGTGATAATAATGGTAACATTAATATACTAATGTGAGGATCCACATCGAGGATTAAATAAGAAAAGGAATATATGTAGTTCATCTAAGTATATGGCATAGGACAAACATTTACTTATTCACACTAAAAACAAAGCAACACGTTGGATGAATTATCTCTCCCTTTGCGAATATATTCCCATCATTTTCTTAAAACTTAAATCATTTCTTACATCATTTTCTTAAAGTACCACTGGGTATTTTATTTTGTTTGTATCTATCGCAAATGAAATTATTTTCTTGGTTTCTTTTTCAAATTACTTCCTGTTGGTATTTTATATCCTGCAACTTTTACTGAACACCTAATAATAACCTTAAGCAAAGAAGTGAAAGATCTCTACAATGAAACTAAAATACACTGATGAATGAAACTAAAGAGGACACAAAAGTGGAAAAATATTCCATGTTCATTAAATGGAAGAATTAGCATTGTTAAAATGTCCCTACTAATCAAGGCAATCTACAGGTTCAATGAAGTCTCAATCAAAATACCAAAGGCATTGTTCACAAAAATAGAAAATATAATCTGAAAATTTATATAGAACTATATGAAACCCAGAATAGCCAAAGTCTTCCTGAGCAAAAGGAACAAAACTGGAGGAATTATATTAACTGACTCCAAATTATGCTACAGAGGTATCATAACCCAAACAGCATGGTATTGGCATAAAATCAGACACATAGACAAATGGAACATAATAGAAAACCTAAAAATAAATCCACATATTTACAGTCAACTAATCTTCAACAAAGCTTCCAAGAACATATATTGGAGTAACGACAGTCTCTCCAATAAATGGTGCTGGTACAACTAGATATCCATTTGCAGAAAAGCAAAACTAGACCTCTTCCTCTTGCTCTCTATATAAATCAAATCAAAGTGGATTAAAGACTTAAATATAAAACTTCAAACTATAAAAGTAATATAAGAAAATATTGGGGAAAATCTCCAGGACAATGGTCTGGGCAAATATTTCTTGAGTAAGGCCTCAAAACAACAGGCAACTAAAGCAAAGGTGGACAAATGGGATCACAGCCAGATATAAATTTTCTGCACAGCAAAGGAAACAATCAGTGAAGTGAACAGACAACCTACATACTGGGAGAAAATATTTGCATGCTAATCATCTGACAAGGGATTGGTAATCCGAACATATAAGGAGCACAAACAACTCTATATTACTATTTTCCAAAAATAATTAATCTGATTACACATGGACAGAAGATCTGAAGAGATATTTCTCAAAAAAGACACACAAATGGCCAACAGGTATATAAAAAAAAAGTTCAACATCTCTAATAATCAGTGAAATACAAATCAAAACTACAATGAGATACCATCACACCACAGATAAACTGATTTTATCCAAAAGACAGGCAATAATGAATGATGGTCAAAATTGTGTAGAAAGGAGATCATATACTGCAGTAAGAATGTAAATTGGTACAGCCACTAGGGACAACAATATGGAGGTTCCTCAAAAGACTAAAAATAAAACTATCAAATGACCCAGCAATCTCACTGCTTGGTATATTTCAAAAAGAGAGGAAATCATTATGTAACACACGAGACACCTGCCCTTGTAGGTTTATCACAGCACTATTCAAAAGAATCATGCTGCTATAAAGACACATGCACACGTATGTTTATTGCGGCACTATTCACAATAGCAAAGACTTGGAACCAACCCAAATGTCCATCGATGTTAGACTGGATTAAGAAAATGTGGCACATATACACCATGGAATACTATGCAGACATAAAAAAGGATGAGTTCATGTCCTTTGTAGGGACATGGATGAAGCTGGAAACCATCAGTCTGAGCAAACTATCCCAAGGACAGAAAACCAAACACCACATGTTCTCACTCATAGGTGGGAATTCAACAATGAGAACACTTGGACGCAGGGTGGGGAACATCACACACTAGGGCCTGTAATGGGGTGGGGGGAAGTGGGAGGGATAGCATTAGGAGAAATACCTAATGTAAATGACAAGTTAATGGGTGCAGCACACTAACATGACACATGTATACATGTATAACAAACCTGCACATTGTGCACATGTACCTTAGAACTTAAAGTATAATTTAAAAAATATCATCAAGCTATGGAATCAACCTAAGCATCCGACAGTGGATAAATGGGTCAAAAAATGCAGTACATATATGCAATGGAATATTATTCATAAAAAGAACTAAATCCTGCCATTTGCAACAATATGGATGAATCTGGAAGACATTGTGTTAAGTGAAGTAAGTCACGCACCGAAAAAGTAAATATTGCATGTTTTCACTTATACGTGGCAGCTAAATATAATTGAACTTATGGAAATAGAGAGTAGTTTCCAGAGGCTGTGAAGAGTAGCAGAGGGGTGGGGGGATAAAGTGGGGATGGTTAATGAGTACAAAATACAGTTAGATTGACTCAGTAAGATATAGTATTCAGTAGCATAATAGGATGACTTTAGTTTACAATAATTTATTGTATATTTTAAAGTAATTCAAAGAATGGAACTAGAATGTTGCTAACAAAAGGAATGATAAATGTTTGAGCGATGGATACCCACAATACCCCCATTTGATCATTACACATTGTATATCTGTATCAACACATCAAATGTACCCCCTAAATATATACAACAATTATGTACCCATAGTGATTCAAAATACAACTTAAACTACCACATTAAAGTTATCTTGATTTTCCCACATCATTATATTTTTTGCTATACTTAAGCATCTCAAATAGATATAATTTTTAATATATCAAGTAAAGGTCAGTGTTTGGTAAATAGTAATATCTAAGAATATTTTTGAATTAAAGTGAAAAAAAATGTGTGTCTTAAATACAGTGCTTTTCTTAAGGCTAAAATAATTAAATTTCTGGCTTTATAGTACAGTCATACAGGTCAAAATAATTCCTGGATATGTGAAAACCGTTTTCACATCAAATTGCTGTTTGTTAATTTGTCACATTTTCATGTCATACCTATTTCGGTGGCTTTTTCTCTTCAAATATATGGTATTTTCTAAACAAACAATTTTGTCATCTGCTTTTAAGAAAATCCAACCCTATGTGAAGTGATTTTCATGAAGTCAAAAAATTCATGTTACTATTCATTTTCTTCAGGCTGATTTTAACTACCTGTAAAAATATTCTAATGTGCTTATAATATAGATAACCAAGTGGGTCTTTTTCCTTTTTCAAGACTAAAAGAAATTAAATAATTGGAATTTAATTGAAGTATATTGTATATATCACCATAAAGAGTTATTGTAAGACTGATTTAAAAAAAGCTGAATAGAGCAAATTATCATGTCCCTCACAGCTTTATATATTTCAAGGAGCTAAATAATATAAAGTATTGGTGTTAATTAATTGTCGTGATTTTTATATTATTTACTCAAGTGTATATATATGCATAATATGCATAATTAATGTAAATATTTAATGGGTAATTGAGAAACACATAGATTTCTAAACTTGTTTATAATCTGCATGGAGGCAATTCAACTGATATAAAATTTTAATTTACCTTCGTAATAGATAACTTTATTCAGAACAAAGAGAAAGGAGTTTAAAAGCTCCAAGCAAAAGTGGTTACATATATAATAATTGTTTCACAAATATTTATTAAATTGATAAATAAATATATATCTTTTCTGGATAGCAGTGATGAATATATAATATATGGTAATTGATCCATAACCTAATGGATAGCATAGAAAAGCCTGTTTAGGATAGGACCTTAGTTATTTCTTGCAAATATTCTCATATTTTTGTTGGTTGTATAAATTTATTAAAATAATGCCTATAACAAATACTCAATGATTGTTAGTGACTGCCACAATTTCTACTATTATTAATACCACCAATACTAGTACTATGTTCTGTTTCTCTCTTTGCCTGTTTTGTTCCCTACAAACTGAAGAGAAAGATAGAATGCTTATTTTACAGAATTATTGTGAGTTAATACATGTAAAGACGAAAACATTTGACATCAAGAAAGTACAATGAAAATATTGGGTTTTGCTATTATTATGTGGGGGGGGGGAGTTGGCCAGCAATTCTTATATTTTTACACATCCCTTTTTATCCTCTTATAAAATACAAACAAGGCAAACTGCATTGTTATTAGCAAGATGTTACATTTTACATTCCATACATCTGAATTGAGACTTAATTAAATCTAAGGTTTTATTTATCAAGAATCCATAAAAAATGTAAACAAAATATGCAACTGTGTATTTATTAATATGTACTTTGCAGTATTTTTAAAAAGAATAGACAAACTCAATACCTATCCAATGAAGGATAAGTTGAATAAGAGTACATTAGTAATAAAATACTAAATATCATTGACCTTTAAAAATGTTGGTAGGTCTACCTGTACTGACAGAGAGGTAGTGAAACTGTATTACTAAGTGTAAAAATTGTTAAATGTACGTAAATATACCATTAAAAATAAATAAATAAATCTAGAGGATTGTTATTTCTTGTAACTGAGAATTAAATTTTGGATTATTTCATTTCTCTCTCTCTCTCTCTCTCTCTGTCTCCATACACACACACACACACACACACACACATATATAGACACACACACATATGTATACATACATACATATATATCAGTGACTGTTCCCAAATACTCAAATTAAGGTTTACTATTGAGTAACAATATAATTACCAAAATTTTAAAACTGATTTAAACGAAGTTGAGTACAAAAGAGTTGAGAAATTGTTTGAGAAACCTGAATTTGTTGTTTAGTCATATTTATAGCCCTTCAGTTTTATAATATTGTTGCATAATATCTTATTTTGGGTGTAATAAACACCCTCATTGAAAAAAAAACATACTCTAAAAAGTGAACTATCTTGAATTATTTTTAAGGAAATCAGCGGAAGCTCATCCACGTTAAATTCCAAGTAACAGGAAATCATCTCTGATAAAAAGGCTTTCGTTAATGAGGTACTGATGTGTTTTATTACTCCAATTTTAATAATTTAAACATAGAATCATAATCGGTTCCATCTAAAGCATGAAACTACTTTTCCTAGTATCCCCTAACGTATTTGGTTTAAGGTTAAAATTTCTCAATGAGAGGAACTCTCCTGTGAATATGAAGTCACAACTAAAGGAAAAGCCATTATCTCTGGGAGCTTTTGGGGTCAGACACAGTAACTTTATAAGGTTTAGTGGTTTCAGCTAATGAGACACTTTTCTGGTAGTAATAAGCTTTGCAGACATCCAAGTGAACTCTCTGTATTGTTCCCTTTACCTCAATATTACTATGTTCCTAATAATTGCAATCATTTAAATATATTGATAATTTTCTTAAGTTTGAAAAATGAAAGAGAATCATAATAGATTTGAGTTAATTAAAATTTTGAGCAAATCTAATTATTTCTTCTGTCTTTCCTTTCAAAAAGTGAAGGAGCCTATGTATAAACTGATTTGGTTTCCAGGAAAACCAAACGTGATTTAAATTTAAAAGCAAAAGAAAGGAATTCTTCCTACACTGTCCAGATTCCAGGGACTCATTTCCCAATTCTTTTGGCAGAATGAATGAATTCCTTTTTGCAGTTTTTGCTTTCCAACACACCTCTGCTAGAGGCTCATCTTAGAGTCCATGTTTGGAGAAATAGAAAGTAAAACAAAACCAATATCCCAAAAAATAAACTAATGAAACAACCAGCAAATTCACTTTTGGATGAGTTACTTCAAGTTTTCAGTTTCTTTCCTTCTCTGCTGGCTTCTCCTTACTTTCCAAGGTTCTTAGAGAGTTATTTAAATTTTGTTCGGAGACTTTAGTTATAATTTATCAGTAAGAGGCACGAGCTATAGTGGGTTTACTCTGTTTTGGCTGGGATGAAGAGTCAATAAATATTTGATTACTCTGAATTTGGGAAATTAATTTGTTATAAACATAATTGAGAATAGTCAGAAGAGACAATAAGAAAATGAAAATTATATCTAAAGGCAAGAAATAGGTACCGGTAAATTTTAAAAGTAAACAGCAATAAGTAAAAATAATAATTAATAACTTATTTCTTTAAATAAGGAATTCTTGGTATGTATGATTTAGAAGTATGCCAAATGCTTGGAGCGTTGATAAAACATTTAGTAATTAAAAGGACTTGCTGGTTTTGAGCAAAATAATCTTGAAAATTTTGTAGCAATAAATATAAATTTTAAATTCCTCCATGTAATAATTTATAATGAATTATTCATAAATTATCCTTATGTTTTACTAGCCCACGTAAAACAAAAAAAATTAAATATCAAGAAAATACTCTGTCTGATTTTCATTTTAAACCAACTGACACTGATAAATTGTTAACATTCAATTAAGTTTCTTTAAAATATAAATAATTTACTATATTTTTAAATATATCATTTGAAAGCAAAATAAACCAAGGCAACTAGAACTCATTTTACTCTAATATTTTTATTAATATTTATGGTATAACATCAAAAAATATTTTAAAATTATTTTTTACTATTTATTATCTTTGGTTTATTCTTAATATGCTGGTAATCTTAATATGTTGGTATGTGTATGTGCATGTGCTTTTTGTGTGTTTGGATGTACATACTTACATAACTATAATAGATAAAATTAAAATGTTTACTTTTACTTTACATATTTATATAATATAATCAATGAAAATAGTATGCCAACATCACTTTAAATGACAATACAATCCATGAGAAGACACAATATTTTTATAATTAAAATAATATAATTCTAATTTGTTGAAAATGTTGTCTCCCAGAAATACTATCTAAGCTCATTAAAATAAATAAAACTCTGTAGCCTTATATAAAAAGTTGTTAATGTTATTTAATTCATGCTAAAAGTTTGGTTTAGTTTTTCTTCTTACTTAGGAAGGAAGGCCATTAAAAATTTCTTCATTAAAATTTTTCTTCTAAACTACAGTTTTAGTAAGTGGAAAAGGATGCAAAATGATTTACCTTTTATTTTTTAAGAAAATATGTTTATCTTCACTATATATTCCTAGAGTGTGCATAAGATAATAGAAAAATCATTTTATAAACAGTTAATCTCCAATTTTCTTAATAAAAGGCAAAGTGAGAGAAAAATTGCAAAAAGAAAAATAAGAGGGAGCTGGAACTGACTGCAGACGTATATAAAATTAACACTAGGAAAAGCTAATGATCCTTCCTTTGCAGGCAAGGGAGAGTACTTATTTGTAGAAAGACCGATTTTGACATACACAGAAAAAAAGAAATCATAGTTGGTTTAAACAATAGTTTATGTTTTTGAAAATTTCATTTGCTGTATGATTAACAAAAGCAAAGGTACAAAAATGTACTCCAAATACAGAAATGAAAGAAGGGGGCCTTGTTCATGATAATCACTATAATGTCTCTTTAAAAGTGAAGACAGATAATCTTCCCATAAGGATTTTATTCCCTTTTCTCTTTCAAATCCTCTCTCAAATGAAGAATAAAAATTTTCCCAAATAGCCATTGCAGTTTCAGATAGTACTTACTACAGTTACAACTGTTAGAAAGATATGTATGTGAGAATTGCAATATAAAAGAGGAAAACTGTACTTGTGGAAACCTTGTATCTCCACAATCTAGCCAAAGGTAAGTCATCACAAATTGAGTATCCAATGAATCCCTCAAGTCTGGCCAGAAAAAAATAAAAAAATAAAAAATAAATAAATAAATAAATAAATAAATAAATAAAACTGTTCTCATGGATATAAACAATAAAACTAAAGCATCTGTATGACTTTGAAAAGTTGATCCAAGGCAGAGTTTGTACAACGAATACTGGTCCAGAGAGACCTTCTGAACCCATCAGTCCTTTGGGATTATACAAGAGTTAATCATCACTCATATGTTGATCTTCTTTCTATATATTAATATTTTCTTGTAAACACATAGACAATGAATGGAGTAGATAGAAAGACAGATGATAGTGTTTTTAAAAACATGACAGTGTTTCTTATAGGATAAGTGTTTTCAAATATGATCACTTAATCAAATGAGTTTTTAACAGGTATTTATTTCCAAAGAGATAAAATGAATTCAGCATTTGGGAATTCCATATTGCAATTTACAACCAATATATGACTTTCACTTCACATCATCTCACTTTCATTATCTGAGAGAAGAAGTCTCTAGACCCTTCTTAACAAGTTCTTTTGCATTGATGGCAGTGGACATATTGACTAGATTTCAACAGAATCTTCAGAGATCATCATGCATTGACTCTCCAAAACTCCAGAAAAAGACAAAAACAAAAATAAACGAATGCAGCAAAGTTCAGTTTATTAGAAATTACACTGAAAGAGAATACTTCCAGGAAAGAGTTTTAATCGTTTCTCAGGAGAGAAAATTTGGGAAAGAGTATTGATACATTTTTTATTAAAATAAATTTATTAATAATCTATCCATGGCAACCATTGTATTTTTGCAGTCTGCTTCTAGTTTAGACAGACAAGGCACTGGGTATGTATAATATGAAACCACATTTCTTCAATATTTCTTACAGATGCTACTATTAATTGGCTCAGAGAACTCACCATTAGGTGCAGTGCATCACTTAACAATGGCTGGGGAGTGAAAGAGGCAACTAAATTTATTTTAAAATTTTAGCATTCTCCTTGTTCCAGTCTGAGTATATCAGAATTTAGAGTATATTAATGAAGATTGAAATGCTTCATGTTTAATGACTGTTTCATCTTTATTCAAAATATGTATACAAGGGAAAAGATATGTCTTTTCTTGGGTTTATAATGTCTTGATTAATGGAAGATTCATTATATGAATAGAGAATTTTTAATAAGTTAAAATTTTGAATCTTACATAAAATAAATAAAATAGTATGAGCACATATTGAAAATTTTCTGACTCCTTAATTAGAGAACTAATCCAAAGATGAAGCTGGTCCAGAGGAGAAGTAGAGCAATGTTGACTTTTAAGACCCTTCAAAGCAATGCTGAAATGAATTTGCTAATAGACACAAAACTAGTTAATGTACTATTTTTAATAAACTGTCACATTTTAGCTATGTTTTCTATAGGTAATCTATAGAAATAGATTAATACATAATCTATGAGCAAATATTTAAATAAACAAGCAATTTCCTCCATGTCGAAAGTATACTCTAATAGCAAATGCGAATTCAAAAGTACATTTTTTTCAGGAAACAAATTATCTTTACTTGCAACTGTTTGTACTCCCATAGATGCCAAAGTTCAGGCAGTAATGCTGTTACTTGATGTCTAAGTTTAAATAATTGTTCTTTAGAGTCAGCATCAATATCTTTAAACTTTTTAAAGTTTTAAAATAATTTTAGGCTTACAAAAATTGCAAAATATTACAGAGTTTACTTATATTCCTCAACTTTTTTCATCTATTGTTAATATTTTACCCTGATTTCCAAACGCAATTGTCCAATGAAGAAACCAAGGTCTTTGTAGATGTGGTTGATTCTAGGACTAGGGAAGGCAGGAAGATGTCAGAGACACTTGGGGGTTTCAGAAAGTAAGAAATGATTACAAAGAAGAAGAAAAAAAAGGAGAAAGAAAAAAAAAAAAAAAAAAGGGAAAAGCATATTGAAAGACTCCAGGGTCTACCTGAACGATTTCCTAATGATAAGACCTGGAGCAATTTGAGAAACAAAACATCAATATTTTTTAAGGAATGAAGGATATTTTTAAACAAAATGAAAATGCTATGGAACGAAATGGAGTCGGAGAAATGACCTCATTTGGATAGATGGGAAGGAAACAACGTCAAAAGTTACCTCCGACAGAGTTTTCTTTTCGTAATATGGAGTATTTGCAGTAATTGGCTGTAGTTGTTGGCTTTCTATAAGTATCTATGCTTATACACATCCTAGAAAGTCTTTGTGCAAACGCCTTTTCCAGTTTGAAAACCACTCGTATAATAAGTAGGGTTTCTGTTTCATATTTACTGTTATAAATGTCAATAAGAAAAGAAACAATAAATTTCAAATGTAGTCAGTAAACACATTTTTATTGAACGTCTACTAAACCCTAGGTACTCTCAGAAGTCCCTTCCTTTGAAAAACTTTTATTACAGTAAAACAAGATATTATTAATTTCATAGAGCAGATAATCAGTGAGGTAATTTTAGTGATTTTTTTAAGCACAGCACTATATACATTATTTGATTCCATACAAGAAGATAAATAAAAATATGCTCGAGCAATTATTAAATTTCCACGGAAACTAGAAGCATATATCTATATAAAACTTTATACTTTATAAATATCAAATTGTACCAATAGCTTCAGATGTACCCATTTGTCTGACTTTGCTAGAATTATATAACTGCTTCTAAAACAAATGACTTTATAATGAAAGTCGCACAAAGTGAAAAATGCAGTACCTATTTTCTACCTCCTATTTTTTCATTTTTAAATAATGGAACAAACAAAACCTAATGGTTAATTTAAGATTTTAAAATAGATTACATAATATAATATCGTATAATGTAATATAATATAATATAATATAATAATACTTTGCTACTAGATTCCAAATACTAAATTTTGATGTTCTTTGATATTTTAAAGATAACATTAGAATTCACAATGCTACTATTTATAATTTTGAACATTTTAAAAATAATCACAAAATCAATGTTAGTTGAAAATTAAAATTTTTACTAAGGATTAGTTTCTGAATTATAATTATTATTTTGGTAATATGAAATATAAAAAGATCTTATGTAAGTGGAAACAGTATTTCTAGTCTTGCACTAATCAAACCTGGGAATGTAGAGAGGTTCATGCTTGGTTGCTGCTTTTCTAATTCCTCAGATATATACTTTGTGTTATTCAGTGCCATAAAAACAATACTTCTTATAAGACATAATTCAACAGTTCAACAATTACGGTTATAGTACTTTTTATACTAATTATAGGCATAAAATATTTGAGTGAGACAGATTCAATATTAATCATATTTTACCTCTTATAATACAGGTCATATCATGTTATTCATAAGTATTCATTTGCATTATACACAACTTAGAAATAATCATGAGAAAATAACTGATTAATGCATAAATGTCTAATATTATAAAATTACCTACTACTCATCTCTGTTTTATATAATTAACTTTACATTAAAATGTAACTTAAGCTTCATTATGTAATTACTAAAACACATATGTCATTAATTGTATTAACACTGTTTCCACTAAGATAATCAAAAAATTAACTTCTACTTTTATACTTGAATTTGGGATTGTGTACTCAGATTAATCTGTTTCAAATTATTTATCAATTATGCAACTATTCTTGTTTAATATACAACTATTTTACCAGTCATCTTTTAATGCAACCTTATCATTATTTTTAAAATTACTAATGTACCAATGTTCATTTGTGTAGTCATGTTTATATCAGTCCCAACCTTTGTTGATAGTAATTTGGCAGAAAAAGTCCAGGTTATCAGCCTTTCTGAACTGATGAAAGTGGTTTCCTTAGCAACTGAATCTCTCAGAACACCTGTTCTTCCCACTCATAATTCCTGCAGCTAAGATGTATGCACTTGAAAACTGACTTTTTATTTTGATTTTTGCTTCTATATATTCAGCTATGTTAGTACTGAGAAAGTTTGCTGAGTTTGACTTACTTGCACGGCTCAACGGACCAAAGAGTCTGCATGCTTTAGACTTATTATTATGAATAACAATTAGTATTTCATCTCCCCCATCCCTGAAGTATTCTTCATATATTTTCCAGAGTCCTGAGCAGCCAGCGATAATGGTAAGGTTTGGAAATCAAGCTAAAGCAATGGACATTCTCTAAGTGCGAATGACAAAACGTGGCTCCATTGTCACCCTCAGGCTTTTTATTCAGCCAACATTCATAATTCAATGGGCTTGGTAGTATAAAAGGGCAATGCGCCTGACTGCTTGAGAAAATTACTGTCATATTTTAGCTTATAAATTTTTTAAAATTATTCATTTTCTTGATTGCATAAGGTCATTCTCTTTGTCTTAAAAATTTAACTGAACTTATTCAGTTGTATTGTCTATAGTACAGCTCCTAAGGGCAATTAAAAAAAAAAAAATCAGTCAGTTATTTTCTCTTTCTTAGAACAAGTTGAGAAACTTAAAATACATTTTAATGTTTCATTTTAACAATTGCATGAACACTTTCTTCTAATTTAAGAATTTTCATTTTAAAACATCTCAACATATTAAGTAAAAAATATACAAAAAAAATGGCCTCTATAAACATATAAAACTTTCCATGTAGCGACCCATGTCAAAAAGAAAAGCTCATGCAGCTAAAGTTAATTTTCCAAATATTAATCAACCATCTCATCATATCTCAACTTTTCTTCACAGACTAACTTATGCTATTATTTCATTTAATTCTCCACTTATTTGTTGGTCATAATCTGATTTTCTAAGTATAATGTTAAGTAATGTCCTCAAAAAACTAACCTTTACCAATTAATTAAATGTTATGGATAGTTTATAACATTGTTTATAAAATTGTTTATAAAATTTATATGTCCACCCAAGATGAAATATGGCTCTAATTAGAGGAAACTATTTTCCTATTAGTAGACAAAAAAGAGTTGTGTAAAAATGATTTCCAATTGTCCATTTATTTTTCCCCTCAAATATGCCTATTTAAAATGATTTAAAACACATTTTATAGTAGGCATTAAACTATTTCACTATTGAAATACAGACATTAAAAGCCTATGTCATCAGAGACCCACAAATGATATAATTTGAAGATGAATTATTATTATTTTCTCTTTTTCCCCTCATATACTACCAATCAACATTTCTTTCTTTCTTTTTTTTTTTTTTTAGACAGAGTCTCGCTCTGTTGCCCCGACTGGAGAGCAGTGACATGATCTTGGCTCACTGCAACCTCCGCCTCCAGGGTTCAAGCAATTCTCTGTCTCAGTCTCCTCAGTAGCTGGGATTACAGGCGCCCGCTAAATTAAATTAATTAAATTAGTTAAATTTTGTATTTTTAGTACAGACGGAGTTTCACCATGCTGGCCAGCCTGGTCTTGAACTCCTGATCTCGTGATCCACACGCCTAGGCCTCCCAAAGTGCTGGTATTACAGGAGTGAGCCACCACGCCTGGCCGACATTTCTCTTTCTTTTGGAATTATACATGTGCTAAAAATCCCAAGGAAAAAATATTTATACATCTCTGATATTCTTTAGAAACTCAATCCCTTATCATTATTATTACATTTTGAAATAGACACAGGAAATTTGAGGAAGAAATAATATGGTAAAACTTTAGATTCCATTCTGTAGTACTTTTTTCGTGTCAACAAATAACTTTATACATGAATTTGACCAGGGCCCAGTTCTCTTCTCAGACATCATCACCTCATTCATGTCTTCTTCTCCTTCCTCATGATTTTCCTTCACTAATGGCAAGATAACTGTGCTTTTTCAACACTGTATCTCCAGAGATTAGCAAAATGCCTAACTTTTAAAACCAGCTTAACTTTATTTTTTGAAAGATCAGTGGAATTACAAAATTATAGTTTTATCTTTTAAATACCCATACATTTAGCTAGTTATTGGATCTCTTACCTTTTATTGTCTGTAATAATTTAAAACCATTCATCTAGAAAACCAAATATTTGAGAGTGAACATCACAGAAAGATTGCATCTCTTACAGTAACTCTACTTGCTGGAACATATAAATCTCTAATTTTTTACAACATAATAGATGTTTGTTTCATACTCAAACAGTAGTGCAATGTGTCATTACACATCTATAGGATGCCTGTATGGTGACTCTGGTGCTAAGATTCCTTTTATCTTATGGTTTCTTAAGCCTTCAAAGATCTCTGCTTTCTGCTTTCTTTCTCTGCTTCAAAGATCTCTGCTTTCTTTCTCTCTCTGCTGATAGGATTGAGTACATGGATTAGACACACTCTCTGTACAGTATTTTTCTGTTTAAAATACATTTTAAGAATAGTTTTATATTTGGATAAAAATTGAGAAGATAATAATAGAATTCCCGTATACCTTGCACACAACTTCCCCTATCAATGCCTTACATTAGTGTATTTGTTACATCAATGGCACCCATACTGATACAGTATTATTAACTAAAGTCCATATCTATAATGTTCTTTTTCTGTTCTATGATCCCACACAGGGTACCAAATTACATTAATTGGTATGTTTTTAGGCTATTCTTAGATGTGATTGTTTTTCAGAATTTCCTTGTTTTTGATGAATTTCGGTGGTCAGAGAATTTGTAGAATATTCCCTCATTGCAATGTCTATTATTCTTTTCTTATTAGACAGAGGTTATGAGCCTTCAGGAGGAAGGACACAGATGTAAAATGCCATTTCATCACAATATATCAACAGTGTCTGTTATCAACATTTCTTATCACCATTTATATTGACTCTGATCACCTGGTGGAGGTAGTGTTTGTAGTTTTCTTCACTGTAAAGTTGCTCTTTTTTTTTTTTTTTTTTCGTTCCTTTCCATTTTGCGCTTTTTAGAAGGAAGTAACTTGGTGCGGCTCACATTGATGCAAAGCGGATTTATGTTCTCTCTCCTTGAGGACAGGAGGTCTCCAATTCTAATCTATCACCACATTCATCTTTCTGGCCTCCTCCCGCTTATCTGTAAACTCCCTGACTCCATCAGTGAGAAAGGTGGATGTCCTCCATTTATTTAACTGTTCAATTTCAGTATACATGTATAGCAGTACTAAAGCTGTTAAACTGGACCCTATTGAGAAATATCATTATCAGCTAGAGCACAGTGCTTATGTCTGTGTTTTTGCTGTTAGTTACACAGAATTTATTATTTTCTTAGGTCCACACCTTGTTCCCTCTTCACTCTATACACTGAGGCTGTTTTGTATACTCATAATATAGTTGCATCATTTTGTCACAATCTGTATTCTATTCTTCCTAAATGATTTTTTTGTTATTCATGTTATTAAGATTCATTTAGTATACTGTAACATTCTATGGATTTTGACAAATATATAGCGTCATTTATCTGTATTTACATTATCCTTGAGAATAGTTTCTCCATTTTAAAAATGCCCTGTGCTTTACATATTCAATTCCTCCTCTTCTTCCTTTCCCCAAAGCCCTGACTGTCACTCATCTTTTCACTGTTTCTAAGATTCATTGGTGTATTTTTTTGACTTAAAAGTTCAGTTACTTTATCACTAAAAAAAAAATCCCATTGTATGGATGAATCATTGTTTATCTCTTCATCTATTGAAGAACATCGTGATCATTTCTAGTTTTTGGCAATTATGAACAGACTGCTTATATAATATTCACATGCCAGTTTTAGACATAGATTTTAAAGTAAGTTGCGTAAATACCAAGGAGTATATTTGATGGATCATGTGGCAAAACTATATTGACTTTGTAAGAAACTGCCAAACTGTTTTCTGAAGTGGTCTTTCTACGTTGTAATCTCACTCACAAGCAATGAGAGCTGTTAATGTTTTGCATACCCACCTGAAATTGTCAACGTCAGTTTTATTTTTTTTTAATTTTAGCTATTCTGTTGTGTGTGTACTGGTATTTCATTGTTGTTTTAATTTGTATTTTCCCAATAAAATGTCACAATATCTATATTTTTGTAGGTTTATTTGCCATCTAATATGTCTTCTTTGGTCTATAACTGTTCAGATCTTTTGACCATGTCTTTATTTTTTTTCAGTTGTTTACTTTTAAGGATTTGTTTTTGGTTTTGGATATAAGCCTTTTATTATACATGTGTTTAAATTTTTTTCTCAGTCTGTACTTTTATTTCATTGTCTCAACACTACTAACATTACTCACATGTTCTTACCTGTTGTATCCTTTTTTCGTTAAAATTCTTAATGTATTGATCTTGGTTTTATTAAATTTCTTGTCTGATAATTTCAAAAATATGTTGATAGGAGTCTAGTTCTGATAACTTCTTTGCTTCTTAGGACTTTTTGTTGTTGTTGTTGTTGTCCTTTAGCATGCCTTGTAAATTTTTGTCGAAGGCCTGAAATAATATATTTGGTAATAACAACTTAGGTAAAGGCTTTTAATGTGAGGTTTTATGTTTTTCTAGCTAAGATTAAATCAATGCTTAATGTTCATTGTAGCTGTAGCTAGCTTTCAGAGGCTTTGAATTCCAATAGTGTCCTTGAGTTGATATCCCCTGTTGTTTTTGGGCTTCCCTAAGAACTTCTACTTAAATGGGGGCTATGCCTTTGCATCTTTCAGCTGATGCCCAGTTGATTGATGATGCGGGGAACAGAAAGCATTCTGTAATTTTGTGTTTCAAGTATGGTATCTTAGATGTCCTATGTATCTGTGCTGTGACCTTCAACCTCCCTCCTCACATTGTACGTGAGACATTAAGGCACAATAGAGTGGAGTCAGGTATTTTCTCTTTCATCATCTCAAATAAAGCTTCAAACTATACTACAAGGCTACAGTAACCAAAACAGCATGGTACTGGTACCAAAACAGAGATATAGACCAATGGAACAGAACAGAGTCCTCAGAAATAATACCACACATCTACAGCCATCTGATCTTTGACAAACCTGAGAAAAACAAGAAATGGGGAAAGGATTCCCTATTTAATAAATGGTGCTGGGAAAATTGGCTAGCCATAAGTAGAAAGCTGAAACTGGATCCTTTCCTTACTCCTTATACGAAAATTAATTCAAGATGGATTAGAGACTTAAATGTTAGACCTAATACCATAAAAATCCTAGAGGAAAACCTAGGTAGTACCATTCAGGACATAGGCATGGGCAAAGACTTCATGTCTAAAACACCAAAAGCAACGGCAGCAAAAGCTAAAATTGACAAATGGGATCTAATTAAACTAAAGAGCTTCTGCACAGCAAAAGAAACTACCATCAGAGTGAACAGGCAACCTACAGAATGGGAGAAAATTTTTGCAATCTACTCATCTGACAAAGGGCTAATATCCAGAACCTACAAAGAACTCCAACAAATTTACAAGAAAAAAACAAACAACCCCATCAAAAAGTGGGCAAAGGATATGAACAGACATTTCTCAAAAGAGGACATTCATACAGCCAACAGACATATGAAAAAATGCTCATCATCACTGGCCATCAGAGAAATGCAAATCAAAACCACAATGAGATACCATCTCACACCAGTTAGAATGGCGATCATTAAAAAGTCAGGAAACAACAGGTGCTGGAGAGGATGTGGAGAAATAGGAACACTTTTACACTGTTGGTGGGATTGTAAACTAGTTCAACCATTATGGAAAACAGTATGGCGATTCCTCAAGGATCTAGAACTAGATGTACCATATGACCCAGCCATCCCATTACTGGGGATATACCCAAAGGATTATAAATTATGCTGCTATAAAGACACATGCACACGTATGTTTATTGCAGCACTATTCACAATAGCAAAGACTTGGAATCAACCCAAATGTCCATCAGTGACAGATTGGATTAAGAAAATGTGGCACATATACACCATGGAATACTATGCAGCCATAAAAAAGGATGAGTTTGCGTCCTTTGTAGGGACATGGATGCAGCTGGAAACCATCATTCTTAGCAAACTATCACAAGAACAGAAAACCAAACACCGCATGTTCTCACTCATAGGTGGGAACTGAACAACGAGATCACTTGGACTCAGGAAGGGGAACATCACACACCGGGGCCTATAATGGGGAGGGGGGAGGGGGGAGGGATTGCATTGGGAGTTATACCTGATGTAAATGACGAGTTGATGGGTGCAGCAGACTAACATGGCACAAGTATACATATGTAACAAACCTGCATGTTATGCACATGTACCCTACAACTTAAAGTATAATAATAATAAATAAATTAAAAAAAAAAAAAAAAAAAGCTCTGGGAAAGTTTCATTCCTTGCTGGTTAGGCCTTTGTTTTTAGGAATTCTCTGGATAAATTAGAAATCATCATTTTTCCCCTCATCCTGCCAGAACAATAGAGTATTTCATAAGGATTTACCAAGGTCTTCTGGGGTTACTGGAAATAAACCTGTGGAAATTTGGGGGGACCTAGAGTTTCTCACTATTACAATAGTCTACATTTTACCCCCAGAAGTTCATCAAAGTTACGATATTCAAGTGTTCATACCAGTTTGTAGTTCCGTCATCTTCTGCTCCCAGTAAGTGTATTCTGACTATGATTATTGGTATTTATCTGTGTCTCCAAATTTTGTGTTTGCAGTGTGCCCTGTGACCTCAATTCTCTAACATATCCAAGAAAAGAGATGAATTATTTTGGTTTGTTCATTTCTTCCCTTGTTGCAAAACCAGTAGCAATACTTTCCAAGCATTTTACATGTCAGAGCTGAAACTGAATTCTGGAACAGTGATTTTTAGTGTACCTGTTCTCAAGAGGCATAGCACTTAGATCTATTAATAGGGTTTGACCACGTCCTCAGCCAAATCTCAGCTTCAATTTTAGCTCCCACAATTCCCGCGTGTCATGGAAAGGACCTGGTGGGAGGTAATTGAGTCACAGGGGCTGGTCTTTCCCATGCTATTCTTGTGATAGCAAGTAAGTATCATGAGATCTGATAGTTTTATAAAGGAGAGTTTCTCAGCACAAGCTCTCTCTTGCCTGCCACCATGTAAAATGTGACTTTTCTCCTCCTCGCCTAGTGACATGATTGTTAGGCTTCCCCAGCCATGTAGAGCTGTGAGTCAATTAAACCTCTTCCCATTACAAATTACCCAGTCTTGGGTATGTCTTTATTAGCAGTGTGAAAACAGACTAATACATCTATATACCCTTGGCAAGAATTAGTAATATGGTCTTAACCAGCTGCATGGAAGCATTGGGAAGATAGTCTCTGGGGAAGCAGCTACATTCTAGAGACAGCTCCATGAGAAGAAGCGCCAGCCTTGGTGGACTGTTAGGTCTCTCATTCATAGACCCTATGAAGGAAAAGGCAAAATCAACATTTAGAAACCATTTTCTGAATTCCAAACATTATACTAGACATTTTATATATGTGATCTCATTTACATTTTATACTCCCTAATTAACTAAAGGAGATTATCAGACCATGTAGGAAATTGAATCAGAGAATTTAGCCAAATGCCCAAGGGTACATAGCTCAATTGATATTTCTACCTAAATCCATGTAACTCTAAAGGCCATGTACTATTTAGAAAGTGAGTGAGCTGGGTTAAAGATTTTATAGGTATTTTAAACTAAATATGATTACATTTACAAAATCATTTGAGAAGAATTTATTATTTGCATTAGAAAATCTTCTAATCAAAATGTATTTCTTCTCATTTAGTCAAGTTGATTCTCACAGATTTGCCATTGCCTGTATGTAAAACACACAATATCCTCACTCCTGCTTTTCCTAAGGAAGCCCACAGTATCTTGTTTCTGGAAGGCCTTCCAATGTAAACCAGCCCTCCGTAACAGTCCAGAGCCCCATTTTTTTTTTGTATTAAATTCATGTTTGCTGTGGTGAATAACATATTCTAACTGCAAAGCCTCTTTGTTTTCAGCATAAAGGAAAGTTACTCAGATAGTAACTGACTTCTTTACTGAATTCAATTTTAACATTTACTTGGTTGAATCTCCTGAGTATACCAAGTTGCCAAGTCTATCACCAGAAAATAATAGTGCTATCTCATTTTCAATATTATTCACCTTTTATCTTATTGCACTTGCTAGGATGTTATAAAACAATACCAAAATCATCAAGTATGTTTGTCTTTCTACACATCAATTCTTGTTGGGACTATTGTGATGACTTCATAACAAGGTCTCTAGATCTGATTTTTATTCTAAACAATCAATCCTTCACACAGTCATACTTAAAGTATTTTATTTTCATAGGTCTGGCTTTTGCAATAGCTGATTAGATCAATAATGACAGAAACTATGAAAATTATGCCAATGGCACCTTTCTAATGATTTCTACAGCATCTAAAACTGTATAACTACACAGTAAAACAATTTATGTTGAATTATCTTTTATTTATTTTTAACTTTTACTAGCCCTTTGAAACATCTTATATAACTAAAGGGAATAGAATACATAACAAAAGCAGAGTCTTAATAATTATATGGAGAAGAGAAAAATTTGTTGAGAATCTAGAGATATCATGAAATTGGGCTTCCCAAGGCTCGGTGATCTGGCATGGAGAGGATTGTAGGAGTAGATAGGCCAAATATACTCTCTTCCCTCTTTCTGCTATCCTGCCAATAATTCTATTGTATAAACTCACCAAGATACCAGCAGACAAAGAGTTCATTGGTGAAGTCCAGAAAAGTTAGCTTCACTGGACACTCAACAGAAGGGAAATAAAGAAGAGGAGTAGGGCTGTGAAGAGTCAGAAGGAAACCCTCCAGCACAGGTGAATTTGATACTGTGCCAGGCAAAACACATTCTGTCCTCCAACACAGGGCATGAAGAGTCAGATCAACTACTATAATGTTATGTGGTAGTATTAATTCAGTCATACTCAATATACTCATTCCTCAATCTTAAAGTCTTAGTCATCATCAGTGACTTTCAAATAAGCTACTGGGGAAACAAATAAATATTTAAGTAAAATAAAACACACTCTTCATAGTCTTTGTTTCTGTATCAGAACACTAAGTTGATAATAATAACTTCCTTCATTGCCACTGTGTCTTAAATTCTTCCAGCACCTTAGGAGAACTGAGTAGATGAAGACAAAACCCAATCCTTTATATGAAATCTGAGACCATAGTGATCTGTGTTCACTGAATTTCTGTACTTTAACCAATCTACACTAGCAACTCTCAAGGAGCATTTCACTGAACAATCTGGATTCCAAACATGGTCTTTTTTACTGCAATTATATAAAAACAATAAAAATTCATCTTGGGAATCAGGCTCTATTGCTGTGCTAACCATCTTTCTGTCTGTTGTTGGAAGCCAGTAAATAGCCTTAATTTACAATTTAACAGAAAAACAAAGCAATATATGGGTACTAGTAGAAACATTCCTTCCTTGGTAACTAAGACCTTCACACCTACTTCACGAAAACTTGTGAGAAAAGGGAGCAAACACTTATTCAATGGGATATTTGGTGTCATAAGGAGAAGAACTACTCTCAAATGTATCCTGTCATTCATACCTCTGCATTCTGACTAGGGATGTGAGGTCATATATTGGCTTTTATTTAAGGCTTCAAGCAGAAGCTTCCCAACTGAGACTATAATGGAAACCTCCACAAGACATTCTGCCCTTTTATCAAGCCAGCTGCCCTGTAGCATTGGAGCACTAAAAGTGTTAAACTCCTATCTTGGAGTACTTTGTCACACTACTTTCTCTGTAAAGGAAGAATGTCAGTTAGTATTCTACAATTCCAAAAATAATGAGGATGGCAGAAACATTACAGGCAAGGAAGGCAAATCTGCAACCAAACTAATGTGTCTATTTTTTAAAAAATTTGTGAGTACATGATATTGTACATATTTATGCTGTACATGAGATATTTTGATGCCAGCATACAATGTATGATAATCACATCAGGATAATGGGGTACCAATTACTTCAAACATTTGTCCTTTTTTGTGTCACAAATAATCCAATTATACTCTTTTAGTTATTTTAAGATGTACAATAAATTATTGTTGACTGTAGTCACCTTGCTGTGCTATCCAATACTGTTCCTTCTTCCTGATGATATTTTTATTCCCATCAACCATCCCCACTCCTTCACACCCCATGCTACTCTTCCCAGCTTCTGGTAACCATCACTCTACACTCTATCTTCATGAGTTCAATTGTTTTCATGTTTAGCTACCACAAATAAGTGAGAACACTTGAAGTTTTTCTGTGTCTGGCTTCTTTCCCTTAGCGTAATGTCCTCAGGTTGAATCCATGTTGTTGCAACTGACAGGATCTCATTCTTTTTATGGCTAAATAGTGCTCCATTGAGTATACGTACCACATTTCCTTTATCCATTCGTGTGTTGATGGACACTTAGGTTGTTTTCAAATCTTGTCTATTGTGGACAGTGCTACAATAAACATGAAAGTGCATCAGGGCATGGTGGCTCACAAGTGTAATTCCAACATTTTGTGAAGCTGAGGCTGGTGAATCACTTGAGACCAGGAGTTTGAGACCAGATTTGTGAATTTATGTCTGTGTTTTCTACTCTTTGCCATTGGTCTGCATGTCTGTCTTTATGCCAGTATCATGTTATTTTGATTACTATAGCTTTGTAGTATAATTTGAAGTCAGGCAATGTGATTCATCCAGTTTTGTTCTTTTTGCTCACAGTGGCTTTGACTCTCCTGGGTCTTTTGTGGTTTCATAATAATTTTAAGATTAGTTTTGCTGTTTCTGTAAAGAACATCATTGGTGTTTTGATAGGGATTGCATTCGATCTGTAGATTCCTTTGGGTAGTATGGATATTTTAGCAATAGTGACTCTCCCAATATATGAACATAGAATATCTTTCCATTTTTCTGTGTTCTCCTAGATTTCCTTCATCAGTGTTTTATAGTTTTAATTGTAGTGATCTTTCACTTATTTAGTTAAGTTTATTTCTAGGTATTTTATTTTATTTTTAGCTATTGTAAATGATATTACTTGCTTGATTTATTTTTCAGATTCTTCATTCTTGCCATATAGAAATGTTAAATATTTTTGTATGTTGATTCTTATATCCTGAAATTCTACCAAATTTAAAAAATCAGTTCTAGTAATTTTTTCATGAAATCTATTTTTTTTTCCCCAAATATAGGACCATATTGTCATCAAATAAGGATGATTTGACCTCTTCCTTTCCAGTTTGGAAGCCATTTATTTCTCCTGTCTGATTGCTCTAGCAAGGACTCATTGAATACTTGTCCAGTACTATTTTGAATAACAGTGGTGAAAGTCAACATTCTCATCTTGTTCTAGGTCATAGAGAAAAGGCTTTCAGTTTTTCTCCATTCAGTATGGGCACTCCACTAGCTGTGGGTGTGCCATATATGCCTTTTATTGTGTTGAGGTGTGTTCCTTCCATTACCCAGTTTTTTGAGGGTTCTTATTATGAAAGGATGTTGAATTTTATCAAATGCCTTTTAAGGGTCAATTGAAATGAGCATATGGTTTTTGCCCTTGATTCTGTTGATATGATGTATCACATTGGTTGATTTGCATATGTTGAACCATCCTTGCATACCTGGCATAAATTCCATTTGGTCATGATGAATGATTTCTTCAATATGTTGTTGAATTTGATTTGCTAGCATTTTGTTGAAGACTTATGCATAAATGTTCATCAGGGACATTGGCTTGTAGATTTTTTTTTTTTTTTTTTTTTTTATGCAGCTTTGTCTGGTTTTGATTTCAGCTTGCCATGGCCTCAGAACATGACCGTGTAAGTATTGCCCCATCTTCTATTTTTCAGAATAGTTTGAATAAGGTAGTATTCATTCTTCTTTAAATGTTTGGTAAAATTTACAGTGAAGCCATTGAGCCCTAGGCTTTTCTTTGCCATAGGGCTTTTCTTAAAGCTTCAATCTCATTACTTGTTATTGGTCTGTTCAGGTTTTGGATTTCTTCTTCTAGACATGTATCCATTTCTTCTAGGTTTTTCAGTGTACTGTAATATATTTGCTCATAGTAACCTCTAATGATCTTTTGAATTTCTGCAGGATTAGTTCTAATGTCCTATTTTTCACCTCTGGTTTTATTTGTGTCTTCTCTCTTTTTTCTTAGCCTGGCTAGAGGTTTGACAATTATGTTTATTTAAAAAAAAACTTTTTCTTTTATTTATCTTCAGTATTTTTCATTTCAATTACATTTATTTCTCTCTCATCTTTATTTTTTTTTTATTCTGCTAAATTTTAGTTTTGTTTGCTCTTGTTTTTCTAGTTCTTTAAAATGCATCACCAGGTTATTTATTGGAAGTTTTTCTACTTTTTTTGCTTATTCTCATAAACTTTCCTTAGTATTGCTTTGCTGTGTCTTATAGGTTTTGGTATGTTGTGTTTCCATTTTTCTTTGTTTTGAGAATTTTTTAAAGTTTTTTCACTGACCCATGGGTCATTCAGGAGCATATTGTTTAATTTCTATGTGTTTGCATAGTTTCAAAATTTCTCTTATTATTGGTTTCTAGTTTTTTTTTTTTTATGGTCTGGAAGGATACTTGATATAATTTCAATTTTTTGAATTTTTAAGACATTTTGTGGCCTAACATATGGTTTATTTTTGAGAATGGTCTATGTGCTGAGGAAAATAACATGTATTAAATGTTCTATAAATACCTGTTAGTTCCATTAGGTGTATAGTACAGATTAAATTTGATGTGTCTTTGTTGATTTTCAGTCTGGATGATCTATCCAATGTTGAAACTGTGGGTTTGAAGTCTCCAGGTACTATTTTACTGGAGTCTATCTCTCTCTTTACCTCCAATAACATTTTCTTCTATTCAGCCATTTTTCTCCACCTCTTTCTGTGTTTATTTATTTATTTATTTTGTAGGCAAATTGCTACTCTGTCCATCATGGAAAGGATCCAACATAGTTCATTTGCAATCTGAACCTTCTACAAAAGGTGTCCTATGAGAGGCTAGGTGTTGGCCAATATTTTGAGGTAGTTGGACATTTGGGAATAGCAGGATCTTGGCCAATCCATGCATAAGTTCAATTTCTGTCACTATGACAAATTTACCTATAGACTCTTTGATCAAGACTATAGTGGCAAGGTAAAGAGTTTGGGTTGCATCTATAAGTTTTTGAAACAGTTTTTGTTGTTGTTGTTGTTTTTAAATTTTATTTTAAGTTCAGGGATCCATGTGCAGATTTGTTATGTAAGTAGACCCCATAATGGGGCTTTGTTGTACCAATTATTTCATTATCGAGTTATTAAGTTTTGTTTTTAACTTATTTTTGGAATTAGCAAATCTTTTTCTGTGAAGAGCCAGAAAATAAATGTTTAAGACTTTGCTGTCTATGTGATTTCTATTACAACTGCTCATCTCTGTGGTTCCAAGTACAAAAGCAGCCACAGACAATACACAAATGAATAAATGTGGCTACATTTCAATAAAACTTAATTTATGCAAACAAGGTAGCAGATTTAATTTACAGGCAGAGTTTGCCATCCCCTGACTACTTGATTATCGTCATTTCTTAATTAATCTGTAAGCTAGGCTTCTGTTAATTGGCAATAAAGCCAGTGTCAGTGTGTAGCACATGAGTCTGATCCAGTTGTGTGCTGGATCTAGCTTGCACTGGCTTCCACCAGCCAATTATGTACATCTCTGCCTGTCTCCAAATATTGACCAGGTTAGGAGTATTATATTATGGAAATCCACAAACGCTCCTAATCAGGGCTTCTTACTACCTGTAGCTGTGAAGCTGTTTGTTGAGACTTTGCTCATGCAGTTTAATAGTCTTCAAGTCTGGATTAAATTTTTGCCAACTCTATTTTACAATGTAAGGCTTCTCTATGTGTCCAGTTGATTGAATAAGTGAGGTTACGTGTAATACATAATATCTTGCTTGATTTTTTTCCTATCCAGGCTTAGAAGTTTTCTGATTACATATATAAAGCAGAGTCTTACTAGGCTGTTCATCCATTTGGTTCATAGATACCCCAACACCAAGCAGCAATCAGTCAGATCCCTGCTGATCAAAAAACTATGAGAATAACATTGGTTTGGTTCTATTACTTGCTATGATAATTAGGTTTCTCTGTCTTTGCTGGTTAAGCATAGAAACCTGTCTTCAATTCTAACCTTAATATTTCTATTGAGATTAAGAACTCAATTTCCCCAGCTACCTGGGAGGCTGAAGGGGGAAGATCACTTGAACCCAGTAAGTCAAGATGTAGTAAGCCATAATTGTGCTACTGCACTCCAGCCTGGGTGATGAAGTGAGACCCTGTCAAAAAAAAAAAAAAAAAAAAAAAAAAAAAGGAGACAGAGAGAGAGAAAATAAAAAAGAACGCAACATTATCATTGCTTCATTTACCTTTATCTACCTCCACCACAACTTTGCTATCCCAGCAAAGCTGGTGACTACCTCTCCGATGGGTTAACTGACAAAGGGTAAGGAATGTAACCACCAGGTCCTTCAGGGGCCATGTTAGGAGGTAGCAAGAAACACAATAGATCAGTTTCAAAGATTTCCTCAATGTAAGTCTTTTAGTTTATTTCTGTATTAAAAAGCAGTAATTCAAGCACTAAACCTCCTTTACTCCAGGCAACTGTGAATCTAGGCATAGAATTAGGCAACTAGCAGATCATAAAAGGCACTGTTAGTTGATTGTTCTAATATAACTTTCAGAGGCCTCCCATTCTGTACCACTCTGATACCAGTTATCCTATGAGTCAGAGTTCTGGTGAAAAACAGACAGCACATATAAAATGTCATTGAGAATTGTTTAGAAAAGAAGCCATTTGAAAATGAGTAGGTAGCATGAAAACTGCAAGTAATAGGGGATCTCAGGGACAACAATAGTAGGAGCTTCTCTACCCTAGACCTGAGAGAGTAGGAAAGAACTATTTTTAGGGTAGAGCTGCCCATCAAGTTGTCATCTTTGGTGCAGGGACACAGAAAACATGGAGTGATCTGACAGGGAGTGTGTCAGAGGAATCAGTTTCCCAACCTAGTTAAAGCCAATTAATAGACACAGTGTTGTCAGGGAGACTGTTGAGGCTTCCCATTAAAGTCAGTGCTCTAGGCGGGAGAACTGATTTGAGAATAGTCAAGAGTGAATCTAAAACGGTTACAAGAAAACATATACCATGTATATAGTGTGAAAGCATAAAAGTTGTTCTAAGAAAACTATAAATTCAAAGATGAATCAGGGAAAAAATAGCATCAGAAAAGCCAATGGAAAAATTTCAAAGGTGAATGATTTTGTCAATAATAACATTAACACTAACCACAGTAAGTATAACAACTTTAATTAAATATTACAAATTTAATGTTACCCAGAAACTGGAAACATCTCAGTATTTTTTAAAACATCTGTATGTAGTATTGATCATTTTTCTTAACATGAGGAATATGTGTAATGTCTCTAAAGTTACACAGAAAGTAGGTTAAAGGCTATTTTGTGTCAAAGTCAACCCTCAAATATTTGACTCTAAATAACTAATTCAAATGCTATGGAGTAGTTGAGAAGGGAAAGAAAGGAAATATTGTTGAATTTGCCAAAGTTTCTGATTGGTTTTTAGAGATTCCTGGTATTAAAATGATGGGTTCTATAAGAGATGAAGATAGTAGTTCTATATCATACATTCTCAGGAATTTGATTTTGATTTGATTTGATTTAAATAGGTAGAATTGTAAATAAGGGCTGATATTGTTGAGTGTCAGTGGTTGTATGCTTATATATATTTAAGCATACAAACACACACACATCTTTTAGATAGCATACTTCTACATATTCAAAAATAAGTGGAATACAACATTTTACAAAAAAAGTTAAAAATGTTATTGAATGAGATGATATATAGGCAACAAAATTTCAAATCATGTAGGATAAGATTGGTTTCAGTGTACAGGAATTTGCTTCCTGTAATTTTCTTATTAAAAGAGAATTAGTATCATAGGAAATGATTTTGAGTTCATTGAACATCTAGTTTTTAATATAAAATGTTAGTAAAATGTGTTACACTTATACACACAGACACACACATTTTAGACAAGAATATTTAAAAAGTTATACCTTTATCTTTTTTCCTGTTTTATGTTTGTCTTAGAACTTTTAGAAAATCTTCCTATATTACGATTGATAATGCTATATTTTGCAATCAACTTTTTTCTATCTTTGCTATTAACTTCTCAATTATTTGCATTGTTTTCTATTTGAAATAAAAAAAAAAAAATAAACCAGTGGCCTAGACTATCTATCTTTAGATGAAGAACCCCAAGGTTCATATATTTGCAGGACAGAGCTTTATTTCATATAAAGGGTTATAGCCTGGAGGCTGGCAATCCTGAAGTTTGGCTGATAAACATATGAAAAAATGCTCAGTATCACTAACTATCAGGGAAATGCAAATCAAAACCACAATGTGATAACACCTTACTTCTGCAAGAATGACCATCATCAAAAAATCAAAAATAGGCTGGGTGCAGTGGCTCACGCTTGTAATCCCAGCACTTTAGATGGTCGAGGTGGGCAGATCACAAGGTCAGGAGATCGGTACCACCCTGTCTAACATGGTGAAACCCTGTCTCTACTAAAAACACAAAAAAGTTAGCCAGGCGTGGTGGCACATGCCTGTAGTCCCAGCTACTTGGGAGGCTGAGGCACAAGAATCGCTTGAACCTAGGAGACAGAGTTTGTGTGCTGACATCGTGCCACTGCACTCCAGCCTGGTCAACAGAGCAAGACTTTGTCTCAAAAAAGAAAAAAACAAATAAAAAATAATAGATGTTGGTAGATGTTGGCATTGGTATAGTAAGAAGGGAACACTTTTACACTGTTGGTGGGAATGTAGGCTAGTATACCCCTATGGAAAACAGTGTGGAAATTCCTTAAAGAACTAAAAGTAGATCTACCCAGCAATCCCACTACTGGTTATCTACCTGGATACCCAGGAGAAAAGACGCCATTATACAAAAAAACACTCGCACACGCATGTTTATAGCAGCACAATTCGCAATTGCAAAAATATGGAACCAGTCCAAATGCCCATCAATCAACGAGTGGATAAAGAAAATGTCATACACACACACACACACACACATATATGTAAAATGTAACTATATACATAAATAATGTATCTATATGCATATCATGTATCTCATATATATATACACACACACACACACACACACACCATGGAATTGTACTCAGACATAAAAAGGAACAAAATAATGAAAATAATGGCATTTGCAGCAACCTGGATGGAGTTGGAGACCATTATTCTAAGTGAAGTAACTCAGGAATGGAAAACCAAATATTGTATGTTCTCACTCATAAGTTGGAGCTTAGCTATGAGGAGGCAAATTAATAAGAACGATACAATGAACTTCGGGGACTTTGTAACTAAACACCACCTGCACACCAAAAACCTACTGAAATAAATACACACACACAAAAATTTAAAAATAATTCTCCCAAGCATTGGTAAGCAAATATTTAAATGTAAAAAAAAAAAAAAAAAGATAGTTCTGAAGCCACATGCAATTCTGATTTGATGTGAGACTTATCTTTCCACATCAAGTTGGTGAAATAAGAAAATAATGACTCCCTGCCAGTGATTGCTCATTATCTGTCATGGAATGCTCTAAATAATATATAGTACAGAATTTCACCACCCTATCACGCTTCTGAGAATGTTCAAGTAAGATGACATCCATTTTACAGACGAAGTACAGTATGAGATGGTTAAATAACCTGCCAAAATACTCAGCTCATAATTACTTGTGCCCTACCCATTGAACACCACCTTTTGCTACCCTCTATGTTTGCCACTATAGTTTACAAATCCAAGATCCTTAAAATAAGCTACATATTTAAATCCCATGTTGCCATTTACATGCAATGGAGTAATGGAGAACCGAGAAACCATAGGCCTTTCGTCTTGTGTGATACGAGGAGACATCACACACCGTGGTCTGTGGCGTGCAATGCATGTGTTTCAAAGTCCTTGACAACAGTTCCACAATATAGGATATTATTTGAAATCAAATAAAAGTGAAAAAGTCATTTTGATATTTTAACTTCATGGAAATGAGATACGTGTTCTTTTTTCTAGCTGTCATTTCCCTACCCTCTCACCTTAACCCTGTTAAATCCACAAATGCTTTTCACATAACTTCAGGGGGAAACATTGCTGTAGAAAATCAAGAAAAAGAATATTTAATCTAGACATGACTGGATTTTTATTTATTAATATAAACTAATTTTTGCCTTTCTTTTTAGACCTAGCTATCATGTCTTATTCCTATTACAAGAGAAAATTAAGTTTCTTCAGATGATTCTCTACATTTAAAAATGTTAAAAAAGAGTGATATCCTTTCTATTTAATCAAAATTTACTGTGATTTGTGAAAGACTCAAACTCTACACAGGAGGGGAGAGAATATCACATTACTAAAATATTTGTAGATGAGATTTTCAAATATGATCTTTTATCTAAATCAATACAACTTTTGATTTCATAGTTTTTTGTTTGTTTGTTTGTTTGTTTTGAGACAGAGTCTCGCTCTGTCGCCCAGGCTGGAGTGCAATGGCCGGATCTCGGCTCACTGCAAGCTCCGCCCCCCGGGTTCACGCCATTCTCCTGCCTCAGCCTCCTGAGTAGCTGGGACTACAGGCGCCCGCCACCACGCCCAGCTAATTTTTTGTATTTTTGGTAGAGACGGGGTTTCACCATGTGAGCCCGGATGGTTCATAGTGTTGTTAATTATAATTTTATAGCGTTTTATGATTTAATAAATGATAATAAGGACAAGTTTTACTTCGATATTAATTTTTCATTGTGTCCTTGTGAGTAAAGTAATACATTAGGAATATATGGAAGTTTTCACAAAATGAATAAGAAAATACTCTATCTCACATTAGTTTAAGTTGTTGAAGATAAGAAAATATTGTTATTGAAGAAAACTACCAAATGCATTCTCTAAATATGAAAAAAGTGTATAAAAGACATACTAGATGCATTACAAATGTGACTCAGAATCTTCCAACAATAAAAACCCATCTTGCATCAAATGGCGATACCAACATATATCTTCTTAGGAGGAAAATGATTTTTCTTGCCAAGTATAGTTTTTGTCTGTCTAGCAGTTAGTTTACAAAGAGTTTACAAAGTAAAAGTATGCCAAAATTGAGAATGTTATGTATTAATTACATTCAAATTTTCCATTTTTTTCGTTAAGCATGAGAAACATTTTGTTCAGATTTAAAACTGAAAAACAAGTTAAGGACATCTATAATGACTTCTGGTGTCTCTTGAATATTCATATTTGGGTCATTATCTTCCCAAGGGCAGAAGAAACTTTTATTGATTTGCATGATTCCTAATGGGCATATTACTTTAGGCATCAACAACTAAGAAACAATTCTAAATTGAATTTATACCTAACAGATAAAGAGCACATGAAACAATCATTTCTTGTTGTTATTTTTGCTCTGAATTCTGCTTTTGTAGTTTAGTTTATAAGGTAGTTAACTCCTCATGGACAACAACACCATTATTTTATATGAAATGCTTTTTTCCTATCCTGTGAGATACAATTGTGTTAACTAAGCAAAAATTATTAATGCATAAAAATGTCAAAAGAAAGTATTTTTGACAGTTATCCATCAAATTATAGAGGCTAATATGCTGCATAATTCTACTTTACAAGAACTTCATCTTGGTTGTGTTTGTGTGTTAACAAAATCATCTTTTTCCTTTCTAATTTTTTCAGCAATGGCATATTAAATATGTATTGTAATACAATATTTTTAGCAGGCATATTTCATACTGTTTAAAATCATTTATGCAAGATGTAAAGCAAAAACCAAATAAACCTCCAAGTCATAATTAGTACTACAATCCAGCTTATTTTAATTATATTGAAAAAGTATTTGAAACTAATACAAAACAGTTTTAACTCACCTGTTAATGTTATTATTCTCAACTTACCAACTAAGTGTGGCAATTATCATTTCCACTTTACCTTCTTTTCCTCACCAGCCTATTCATGTAAAATGTTTTGAATGCACATTGCCAAATTTATACAGATGAATGTTATATGTGTGTAAAGGTATGTTTCCACATGGGTGAAATTAATTCACATCCTTGATAGTTGGATCTAACAGAACTGACACAAATATTAATTAATGGTCATTTAAACCTATTTATAGCATTAACCTCTGGCGTTGTAAGTTTTAATATTATCTTGGACTTTTCAAAGATTGATCTGATTTTTTATATTTAAGCAGTCTTATTTAGATTAAGCAGTCTAATTCAGTTGATATTTACATAATACTAGACTTTTCTTTTTTTTTCTTTTTTCTTTTTTCTTTTTTTTTGAGACAGAGTCTCCCTCTGCTTCCCAAGCTGGAGTGCAACAGCGTGATCTTGGCTCACTACAACCTCCGCCTTCTGGGTTCAAACAATTCCTCTGCCTCAGTCTCCTGAGTAGCTGGGACTATAAGCACGTGCCACCAGACCCGGCTAATTTTTGTTTTCTATTTTAGTAGAGACGAGGTTTCACCATGTTGCCCAGGGTAGTCTCAAACTCCAAGCTCAAGCAATCTGCCTGCCTCGGCCTCCCAAAGTGCTGGGATTACAGGCATGTGCCACCTCACCAGGCCATAATACTAAACTTATAATCAAACAATAAAGACATTAAAATAAGTAATAATAATTTTACATAAGATTAGTATAGTAAAAGGAGGAATGTGGCAATTAAACACATTCTGAATGGGTGTTGCTGAAGAGTCAAAAAATATTTTAACAAATGCTGGCGAGGTTACACAGAAAAAGAAACACTTACATACTGTTGGCAGGAGTGTAAATTAGTTCAAACATTGTGGAATAAAGTATGGCAATTCTTCAAAGACCCAAAGACAGAAATACTATTCAACAGAGCAGTTCCATTACTAGGTATATACCCAAAGGAACAGAAATCATTCTACTATAAAGACACATGCATAGGTATGTTTATTGCAGCACTATTCACACTAGTCAAGATATGGAGTCAACCTAAATGCCTATCAACAATAATAGGCTGGATAAAGAAAATGTGCATGGAATACTATGCAGCCATAAAAAGAACAAGATCATGTCCTTTGCAGGGACATGCATGGAGTTGGAGGCCATTATTCTTCACAAACTAATGCAAGAACAGAAAACCAAATACCACATGTTCTCACTTATAAGTGAGAGCTAAATAATGAGAACACAAGGACACATAGGGGGAACTGGGCCTATTAGAGGGTAGAGAGTGGCAAGAGGGAAAGGATCAGGAAAAAACAACGAATGAGTACTAGGCTTAATACCTGGGTGATAAAATAATATGTACAGCAAAGCCCATGACACACGTTTACCTGTGTAACAAATCTGCACATGTACTGCTGAATTTAAAAGTTAAAAAAATATATTCTGAAATAATAAAACATTTCCAAATTGTATATTTTATATTATGTTCCCACTATTGTCAATTAGTACACGTGTTGATACAAAAATAAATCTATTTCTTTTAAGAATATAACTCAGGCCGGGCGCAGTGGCTCAAGCCTGTAATCCCAGCACTTTGGGAGGCTGAGACGGGCGGATCACCAGGTCAGAAGATCCAGACCATCCTGGCGAACACGGTGAAACCCCGTCTCTACTAAAAAATACAAAAAAAAAACTAGCCGGGCGACGTGGCAGGCGCCTGTAGTCCCAGCTACTCGGGAGGCTGAGGCAGGAGAATGGCGTGAACCCGGGAGGCGGAGCTTGCAGTGAGCTGAGATCGCACCACTGCACTCCGGCCTGGGCGACAGAGCGAGACTGTCTCACAAAAAAAAAAAAAAAAAAAAAGGGGGGGGGCCACTAATGTAATCATTTGCTTGATACCTATACTCTCTAAGACAGTAAAAGAAAAGCTTCATTTTCCATTATTTTACAATCCTTACAATTCTTCAAGTCGGAAATTATCATTTCTTTTTATGTGAGTAGATTATTAACCTGGCCAGGGTCACAGAGTTACTTGGTTGCTTTGTCCATCCTCTGAGTCTAAATTTTAAGGTATTTCTATGACACCGTAACATCTCTTCAATAAACTTTGAAACATACATTTTATGTCTTTATGCAATATTTATTAGAATATGCAATATTCTATATATAATATATAATTATTAATTATATTAATAATTAATTATATTAAAATTATATTACTAATTAATTAATTATATTAAAATCATATTGAAATTATATTACAATTATATTAATAATTAATTAATATTAATTAATTCTATATAATATAGAATTATGCAATATTTATTAGAATAAAAATCATAGTATATATATACACTACATGTAGTGTATATATATACTACATATATATACTATATGTAGTATATATATATTCAATCTGCCCAAACTGAATTGTGAACTCCATGAAAGCAAGGATAGTGTCCATTTTACCTTTTATCTCCTCTAATTTTTTTGAAAGGTGACGTGGAAACAATAAAGAAGCGTATTCATTTAAGGGTCGAATCGTCATGGTTCAAGCTCTAACTCCTCGTTTAATGGCGGACACTTGACTAATCATTTGTTTCCTTATCTATAAAATGCAGACAATAATAATAATCGCATAATATTGTTATGTGTAGTCAACAACAATAGTATATGAAAGCCTGGCGCATAGAAGCTATTCAGCATCCTCTTTGTTAATATCCATCCCCAAGGTTATGTAAGAGAAAACTCACAGTGCACTTTCTTGGTCCAGTTCTCAAATTCTGGGTCACTTCAGCCACCACGTGGGCAATCCATCTAATGCCGTACTCCATGTCGTTTTAATGAAATTCACGCATTTCCATTTGACCATTTTATGATGACTCAAAACATTTATTCCGATAACCATTGAATTCAATAGATATAAATATGGATACAATTGGATACATATGAATATAAATATGTCACAGAAACCTCAAACCTTTGTGCCTTCTCTCATTTTGGCCCATTTCATCTATCGCATCTAATTTCTATTTCTGGGAAATGATCAGTCCCTTTACCAGTCTCACTTCCAGTAATTATGTTTCCGTCTATTCAATTTTTTTCCCAGTGGCATTCCAGTCAGTCTCTTTATTGCAACCAACTTACCCCACCTACTTTTCCACTTTTTTGGTGCAATTCTAATTATATAGCGACCTCTTTTTCTTTATCTATATCTAAGAGGCAAAAAATTGTTAAAACAAATCACTCAGTTACTCTGATTGATTCTGCTATAAACTCATGATATCTAGCACCAGTAAAACTCTAAAAGCCAACTAGCACATCTTTTACCTGTCTTTGTTAACTTAAGTGTCACATCCTCTACACAGGTTATTAGACATCTCCTTTTACCCTAAACCTCTCCTACCTAATATTCTGCTTTCAGCAGTCAACTCTCCATTCTACCTTTAAACAAAAATAGAAATCATATAAAAGTATAAAAGTCACACGCATACACATCATGGTACTACTAACCTACCTGCTTACCAACATACCTGTCTGTGTTCATGTTCTTTTCAAATGTACTATTTTCACAATAAAATAGGTGGCTCTTCAGTCAAATCCAAGTAACTATTAATTATATAATTTTTCTACTTGCTTGTATGAAAAGCTTCTCCTTTAATGTTCCCCTCAATTGCCCTCTCTTTAAGTTCAGCCTCTGCCATCTCTATGGACTCTTTCTAATCATGTTTTACACATGCACAGTTCACTTCTCTTTTGTAAAACCAATTAATGGAAATCAAAATAGCTCTCCTTTGATCTCATGTTTTCCTCCAGCCACTGCCTATTCTCTCATGTTCATCCCACTCCAATTTTTTAAAATATTTGCATATCTGCTTTCTTTATTACTTCCCATTTACTTATTCTCAACTTGCTGCCACGTAAATGGGGCATTTTTACCGTTAAAAGCCATTAAAAGTATGTGAATACAAACACACACACATACACACACACACACAGAGAATGATCGTTGGCACTTCTTACTTTAATGTACTTTTTTTTTTTTATGTTTGTAACACCCCATCTTTCAATGGGACATCATGCTCTCCTGGGTTTCCTATAACCTCCTAATTACTCCCAAGCAACATCAACATAAGTTCAACCAGCTGGTTAAGGGAAGACTGTATAAAATTGTCCCTTGATAGCCTAAATACTGTTAAATTTTAACCTCCTTTTCTGACTCTCTCTTTGTCAATGCTCAGGTCCTAGAAAAGGCTTTTTATGTGCTCATTCGAGGGCTTTTACGAAGATACTCTTTAACCAGGAAAGCACCTGTCGTCACAAACACACTCCTCTGGCAGTTCTATTACTCATAATAGTCTCCTTTAATTTGGTAGCTTGCATTACTTATTCCTCCGTATACTCCTACAGAAGTCTCTACTATCTAAGGTGTGTGTGTATCTCTGCTATCTAAGGTATGTGTGTATAACACCAAATGTGTGCTTACCTTGTCATTTGTCTGCTTTCTGCAACAGACTTTTAGCTATGTGACAGCAGATCATTCTTTTACTCATTCATTCTTGCATTCAGTAGGCATTTAATGTCCCTAAGGTGAGTTTTGTATTTGTTTTCAAGATAGAACAATGAGAGAACCATACTTAGTACTTGCTCTCCTAATTTATTAGATGAGATATATCCTGAGACGAATGAATACACAATTTTGATGTAATATCAGTTATTTTAAGGCTATAAAAGAAAAGTACAGTGTGTATGTGTCACTAAAATAGTCTTCATTGTTGTAGAATATTATTTCAGAGATCTTCACAACCCAGAATTGTAAAAACTCATTATTTCAGCAAAAATAGCAAAATACATCTCACAATCATTGTGTTTTAAATCTCTGCATCTTATCTTGTATATTTCTATTATTAAAAACTACTGAATAGTATATTTCCTGTTTTGCAACTTTACTTATTCACTTCAAATTTGAAAACAGAAGCTGGTTAATATTGCATATTGCAGGATTAAAGAACTACTACCTGTTGGAGTCAGTCATGTCTCACAGGATTTGATAAGAGACATATAGAATGAAAAGATAGAAAAATAAACTTTTATTAGACAAAATACCATATTGTGTATACTTAGGCTAATAGTAGTTGGTAAGAAGAAATTAGAAAACATTGGTAGATATAACTGCCAAGCTTTTATTTTGATCATCACTCCAAATTCTCACTCATAACCATTATTACGTATTTCTGAAAGTGATCTGCAGAAGAAGAAATATAAGCAAGTAAAATACAGCAAATTAAATTACACACAAAAATAATTCCTCTTCAACCAAGCTTTTGTATATCTGTATTCCCTCCAGCTCTGACATTTAACACTGACTGTAGCATGAATAGTAGTTAAATACTCTGCTTCTCGGGAGAGAATGCGTAATGCTATTCTTGCTCTGTGTCAACTGGCCTGAAGGAATCACTGTGAAGTTAATATTCATGCTCCTTCTATGTTGATATATATTCTGAACGGCTGAGAGGAGCCTGGGGTCAGAATCTAGGTAGTGAACGTCTTGAACTTTCTGTGCCACATCTCTTTGTATAGTTTTATGGTTCATCAGCTGGCCTAACTGGAACCTTCTATCCTAATCAAGCATTTTACTCAATACCTCCTATAGTGCGCATATTTTTTTCTAAGCCTTTTTCTTGTGATGAAAATGAAGCTTCTTTTTCCCTTTTTCCAAATATCAGATATCTTACTAAAATCATACAAGACATCTCCATCCCTGTTTACTTTTCTAACCAATCCAATCCATATTAGTTATAATTTCTAAATTCTAGTGAAATGTGTTTTCTTCAACATCCTCTCTTTTACGTAGAATGAATTTTAAGTGGATTATCAAGTCATGAATAAAATAATCTTGAAAAATATCACCTTTCCAGATGTACCTTAGAATTTGTAGTGTTTATGTCTAATACTGATATTGTTTTATTATTGTCAGTTATAATAATATTAAAGATGTAAATACGTACTAAGCAGTTTTAAACGTTGATTACTTATTTTAACGTCTTGGAATGTGCTGTGTTAAGGCAATAAATTCAATTTGAGCGTTTCTTAAAAGTGAATATGTAATAAAAAGATTTATGTGACCAATTTAAATAACCAAAACCTCCCAGGGATGAAACATCAGAGGATTAACAAAATTAATATCTGAGAATCTCCCCCGTCTCTGCTCAAGACACAACATCAGCTGTGACCAGTGTGAAATTAATTATCATTTTTGACATCAAAAAGTAGTATGTTTGACCATAAAGCTCTTTGGTAAAATGTCTTATTTGTTCTTATAATAGGAGTTTTAGATCATTACAGGGATTTTTTGAAAATATCTAGCCATGTTTCTCAATACCAACTCCAGAAACACAATATAACAAACACAAAAACAGCAAAGCAAGTAAACAATTCACAACAAAATAATTGGGCTCTAAAGTCAACCATTTCTTATTAGTTCATTAGAAGGTTAATTCTATCAGAGCCATGAGCTCTCTCTTTAAGAGGATTTCTAACTCTAGTGCTAGCTGACTAGGTTTATGCTGACCTTAGCGATACCGGCCAGGTCCAGGTTCATTCTGCTCATATGCAGTAAATCAATCACTCTGACATGGATTCTGCAAAAGAGAAAAGACTTATGCACTAAGTCACCAAGAGAGGAGGTGGAAGAACACACCACCTATGTTCATAGGACATATGTACAGAAAATGGCAGCATTAGCATGATCTTGAGGGTGGAGTTTTTGACCCTTTGATATCAAAAGGCCACCTCTCAGGCATTCATGCAGACCCAGTTGAAGGGTCAGTGATCTCAACTAGTTTGAACTAGACAAGAGCTGTCCAAGTTTCTGAAAAACAATGGAAGCAGCCATCACCATGGTCACCTATGAATGTTACTCATAAAGTCACCAGTAAAGGTTAAGTTTTAGTATTTAGTGGTAAGGCCTTCAGTTACCACAACCCTCAGCTACAGAGAAAAACAACAACAACAAAAGCAGGTGACAGAAAGTAAGCAGGGCATGCAGACCTGACTTTATTAATCCCACGGTTTCACTAGGACAAAAGATTATCAAACAGCAGATATTTCTGTTTTTATTTCTCCACTCTAAAAATTCATCATTGCCTTAAGAGACAATATTTAAATTTAATGAACTCTATCTCTTTAGAAAGCCTTAATACTATAACTTCTCAAGAAGTAAAGCATATTATTACCTGGAAAAGGTTATTGACAACTTTTGTGATTTTTGTATATAGACTAACTCTATTTCCATATTTAACATTTCATTAGCTATTATTGATTCTCAGTTTATTTAGATAACAGACGCCATGTAACAACTATGTAGAAAAACATTCTTTCACAAGCAGGGGAAATAGTGACTCTCTTGAGTTAATGTTATTAAAGCTTAATTAAAAACCAGCAATTCTCTTAAAAAAGATTCAGACAGAGCCTAAGGTTATTCCTAAGCAGGCAAATATATATAAAACAAGAAAACAAAACTTAAAACTGAGAAGAAATAAGTTGAAAAGGCAAAGTTGAGATATAAACTAGAGATTGGAAGGATATTGAAATCTGTAATTTTGGCCGGGCGCGGTGGCTCAAGCCTATAATCCCAGCACTTTGGGAGGCCGAGACGGGCAGATCACGAGGTCAGGAGATCGAGACTATCCTGGCTAATATGGTGAAACCCCGTCTCTACTAAAAAATACAAAAAACTAGCCGGGCGAGGTGGCGGGCGCCTGTAGTTCCAGCTACTCGGGAGGCTGAGGCAGGAGAATGGCCTAAACCCGGGAGGCGGAGCTTGCAGTGAGCTGAGATCCGGCCACTGCACTCCAGCCTGGGCGACAAAGTGAGACTCCGTCTCAAAAAAAAAAAAAAAAAAAAAAAAAGAAATCTGTAATTTTATTGAATGGGCTGAAATTTAGCTTTATGCTGTGCTGCTTGTGTGGAAAAAAAGCAAACTTTCTTAGCTAGACAATTATAAGAAGAAGTGGACAAATACAAAAACATTACAAAAATAAAAATACTTATAAACAATACATTGAGTGATAATATTTAACGTATCATGGACAACAATCTTCTGAAATATGCAGTAGTTACTTTCATTGCTAATAGCATCACACCAAATACCTTTCAGAGGAAAAGCATGTCTTGAAGGCATGTAATGTTTCTGTACAACAGCTGGTGTACAGTTCATTCAGCCTGCATCAGTGTTTCTCTGCTGATCTGACACTGATCAGCAGCACACTTAGTGTATCTGCAAATGGGGAATAATTATATGTCACTTAATCATTCCTTCCTGAAAGGATTTTTCCTCCACCACTGAACATGCAGCAACAGCCACAGCTATTTATTTTCAATGTAGTTCAAGATAATCTTATTCCACTGTTTATTATATGACCTCCAGAATATGTTTCATATATATATATTCATTTCATATATATATATATAAAATATACTATATATATGAAATATGTCCTGGGTTTACTTTTTACTTATTAGAATTTGATTAATCAGCATTTACTTTAAAAACTGATCCCCAGATATCTTTTGCGCTGGTTGCACATATACTGTATTATAACTTGAAGACACTTAGACTTCTTTGAGAAAATTATAGAATTGAAGTTGGTGTGGGTAAGATTGGTATAGTTCTGTGAAAGCTGAGTTGTTTAACAGATGCATGTGCCTGTAAGTGAGTTAATCCTTCCTCTGCTCAAAAGAGCTCTCAGAATATTGACTTTAATCTGCTTGAGCAAGCAAGCATTCAGCCATAAACATCACAAAGATTTCACTCCATATTTCAGAGTCTTGGTAATTTTATATTTAGTAAAAGAAAGAAAAAGGTTAAGCTAATTTTCCATGTACCTGCTCTTTATTCAACGTAAACTTTTAATATTACAGATTGTCTAAATAATGCACTTACATATTCTTCAACATACATCATTAATGAACTCTAGAGTAAGCAAATACATTGATATAAGTTATATGAGCTGCTCATTTTAAGCAGACAAAGGTGAGGAAACTCCTATCAAAAAACAACAACAACAACAAAAAAAACCTAAAAGTGTGATTTTTTTGTTGTGATTATACATGATGTTAATTTTCAGTAAACCATGTAATTTTACATATACAAAAAAGTTGGGAAGATAGTACAGAAATGTCTCATATACCTTTCACCCAGCCTCTCCTGTTGTTAGTGCCTTACATGATCATGGTACACAACAAAGAAATCAACATTAATATGTTACTATTAATGGAAACCTATATGCTATTTCGGTTTTATTGTTTTCCCCACAAACTGGATATATTACTCATTAAAAAAATGGTTACAAAATTTAGTGGAGTAATGAAAACTTTGTTAAAGCATAGGATAAATTACTATTTCTAAACACTTTATAAAGAAGATCATGTTGAGAATCAGATTGCACATTCATTGTTTTCTTTTAATACCTATGGACATTTATTCAATGTAGATTTCATTATTTGCTGTGAGGAGAGACTACGTTAGGTCCCAGTGAAAAAGGGGCCAGAGGATTACAAAAATCAGGGCAGTTGAACTTGCTACCTGGATTTGGGAAATATAAATCTCCGAGTAATTAACTGAACCTCTACAATGTAATTCTCCAGGTTCAATTATCAAGTAATTTTATCCTAGGATTAGTGATCATTTCCAAAATAACTGTTCTAACCTCAGGACTTTACAGGAGATATGTTTTTCAATGTATGCTAAAAAATTATGTGTTTGACATAATTTTCATGACAATGAGGCTTTAGATCAAGTTATATGTTTTACTAAATTTTTGATAAGCCTGATACTACAAAAGTAGGCTCTATAATTATTTATGTAAGACTTGTAATTTTTATGCAAGTATTGCTGTTGTTGTTCTCTACAACTATCTGCTTGAAAATACAGAAATAACCTTAGCTAAAATGGCTCAAAATGGAATGTGGGATTTTAAATAGTCCTGTGCCAACCACAGATAATCTAATATGCAGATTTTAAAAACCCTTCTTCTTATAATCTAATATGCAGATTTTTAAAACTGCTTATTAGATTATACCTGTTTGGTGCACTTGTAAGTAAAGACAGACTCAACACCCACAGTCAAAACAAAGGACACAATTGGTCTTTATTCTGAATTTAGAATTATCATTCTAAAGTGGGTTGGAAGCCCAGAATGATTATTGATTAAACACACACACACACACACACACACACACACACACACACACACACACACACACATGGGTAAGAAGCAAATAGTTAGGTTAGACAATATATTAATATTAATACATTTTAATATGATATAATTTTTTTCATTAAGTGTGCAAGTTTACTGAAATGTAATAAAGAAGAATCTTTATTTTTACTTTATACTGACTCTTCAAAATTTTTTCAAGAGGAAATATTACTTCTCTGCTTCCTAATGAAAAATGTATACATTATCATGAATTTTCTTATTACTCTCAGGTGATCATAATGTCTTGTGGTGGCATTAAAGTGCAACCACACAGCATCAGTTTGGTCATTTGATGTGTCCAATCTCATAAATAAAACATCAATTTGCATTTAAAAAATGACTCCCCTCATTTCCCAAATAGGACATTGTTCAAAGAGATGTGTCTGCTTTTAGGGAATGGAGTGTGGTAGGTTTCCTTCTAGCTCTTCAAGTCCTCCTCATAGTAGAAATTTTTCACTAAGAAACAAAGCAACTGAGAAGGGAGATAATATTCCAAGATGTGCGCACTTTGACCAACCATCAAAAGAGAGTTGAATTACTCCCTAGAGTAACCCTGTGGTGGCTTTGTACTCTACTGCATTAATTTAGCTTAATCTCAAATTAAATGTCCAAGAATATCCTATTCCATGTGGTTTTGGGTTAGAGTTGGTCACAGGAGAATTTTTCTTGAAATTTGGAAACAAAGTAGAAATCGTATCCATGATTATGCTCTGAATGTTTTAGTAAGCCAGACATTGTTGTAGATTGCACATATTGTCCCTGATCTGCCAGCTTACTTTGCTGATGGGCCAGCAGCTGGGGTTGAAGTTCCTTTATAGTCCGTGACATCTCCTTCTTTAACAACTTCAAACCTTCAGCAAGATGTTCAGCTCTGTAGTGAAGGGATCCAGTAGGTCACCTATACCAAAGAAATTAGAAGTCAGGAGACAAATAAAGGTTCAATTTGTCCTCACTGGTTGCAGTTTGTTTTTATACCTCTCTTTTCCAGGCATAACATAAGATTAAAATATAACAGTTTACATAAACTGCTGAACTGCCTCTCACAAATGTGTGACCTATCGCCTGTTATAAACCATTTATATACTCTACAATCACAGGTGACTTTAGACTGTCTCTTTATTAGATGTCAGCTATGACTCAAATGCTACTGCAAAGTGCATCTTTCTATATTTCAGGAAAGAGATATATATATATATATATGCATGCTCCAAATTTCAGGAGGACTGTAATGATTCTTTCTGGTGATTTTCTTTGAAGCCCCATTGACAAAATCTGTGAGGTTGGCATCTTTTTCTTTATTTTTGAGATGGAGTCTTGCTCTGTCACCCAGGCTGGAGTGCAGTGGCGCGATCTTGGCTCACTGTAACCTCTGCTCCCCAGGTTCAAGCAATTCTCCTGCTTCAGCCTCCTGAGTAGCTGGGATTACAGGTGCATGCCACCACATCCAGTTAATTTTTGTATTTTTGGTAGAGACGGTGTTTTACCATGTTGGTTACGCTGGTCTTAAACTCCTGACGTCAGATGATCCACCCATCTCGGCCTCCCAAAGTGCTGTGATTACAGGCAGGAACCACCACGCCTGGCCGGTGGTATCTTATTAGGGATGGTCAAATACATATATATATATATATATATATATATATATATATATATATATTTTAATTTGAAGCCACTAATGTCTGCTTTGAAATTTCTGATAATTCACTTGGAGAATTTTTTTCTGAAAACTCACTTGGAGATTTTTTCTCATCTTCATGCCATTTTCAAAGCTAATATTTCAGCATCTCTTAGTGTAAAAGAAAAGTGTTCAACATTTTGGATAAATTAACTCCATTAATCAACTCTGATCCTTCCATTAAGTAAAAACTGACATTTCAATTTACACAGAACGTAAGTGGTATTCTTATTTGCTTCTCAGCCCATGTGACTGCATACCTATATTCTGTTGTAATTTGCTACACTGCTTTCATGAAATTGGTAAAGCATAGGGGAAGTGTATTTTCCTGAATCCTGAAGTAAATCTATGGTGAAAATACAGAAAGTTGTTTTTTCTTTCTTGTCTAAGATTATTCAGGAACTAATATTGGAGTCAAGATGGAAATGTCTCCCTCACTGATGTTCAATTTCACGTTCGTGTTACCATGGACTAGTTCCTTCAAAGGACCGCAGAGGGATTCAGTCGGGCTCTGATCAGAATTCAAAAACAGCGCCTAGCCCTTAAATTGTGGAGGAACATTTGATCCAGCTGTGTAGCCTGCTATAACTAAATAGTTTTGACCTCCAAACTGTTAAAACACGTCTATTTATTTTGCATTCATTGCTCAAACAAAGCATGACTTATTCTTCCCACCTTCACCTCAAACTATAGTGCAAAATAGTTACTAAGTATGTCAAAATTTCTCCTAGCTTATGATTCTTCCGAAACAGAACACCTCGAACACAGTAGGTATCCTACATCACACTGACTCTCTACATTAGCATCGACTTGGGCCCCGGTCACTTACCTCAGAAACCGTATGAATAAACAGAAACAAGGCTAACTATTTTTATATATTTTTGCTTCTCAGACAAATACTACATACTACCCAGACAGGTTATCTCTAAAATGCCTGTTTTCTTAAAATGACAGACGAAGAAACATTAATAGTTTATCGCTCCAGGCAGGAAATTGAGGAGCCAGGTTATTACATTTATATTAAAGTAAAACTGTAAGCTAATAACTTTGATTAAATTTGATGCAAAAATTCTAGCAGCTACTAAATCATTATGGCTGTTATTAAATAAATTGTCTTTTTTTTTGGATGGAGTCTCTCTCTCTTGCCCAGGCTGGAGTGTAGTGGTGCGATCTTGGCTCACCACAACCTCCACCTACCGGGTTCAAGCAATCCTCCTGCTTCAGCCTCCCAAGTAGCTGGGAATAAGGTGCACACCACCATGCCCTGCTAATTTTTGCATTTTTAGTAGAGCCAGGGTTTCACTGTGTTGTTCAGGCTGATCTCAAACTCCTGACCTCGTGATCCGCCTACCTCGGCCTCCCAAAGTGTTGGGATGACAGGCATGAGCCTCTGCGCATGGCAATTACTATTATTATTAATAAAATATGAATAAATCAAATTCAACAACATTTAAAAGAATTATACAACCTAATCCAGTGGGATTTATTTCTGGAATACAGGGTTGGTTTAAAATATGGAAATAAATAAATGAGATAGATGACATTAACAGAAAGAGAAAAATACATTATGATCTCAGATTCAAAAAACTATGACAAATTTCAACAACATTTTGTGATTAAAATTTCTCAACAAAATGGGCAGAGAATGAAGTTTCCTAAACACAGTAAAGGCCGATTATGTGTTTCACTATTTTGGTCAGGCTGGTCTTGAACTTCTGACCTCGTGATCTGGGTGCCTTGGCCTCCCAAAGTGCTGGGATTACAGGTATGAGCCACTAAGCCTAGCAATTACTATTGTTACTAATAAAATACAAGCAAACCAAATTCAATAACATTTAAAAGAATTATACAACCTAGTCAAGTGGGATTTATTACTGGAATACAGGGTTGGTTTCAAAATATGCAAATAAATAAATGAGATACATGACATTAGCCAAAAGAGAAAAATACATTGTGTTCTCAGATTCAGAGAAACATCAACAAATTTCAGCAACATTTTCTGATTAAAAATTCTCAACAAAATGGGCATACAAGGACATTTCCTAAAAAAATAAAGACCGATTATGGAAAGTTCACAGATAACATCTTAATCAATGGGGAAAAGCTACAGCTTTTCCTCTTAGATCCAGTAAAAAACAAAAATGCCTACTCTTCATCACTTCTGCCTAACATAGTACTCGAAGTACTAGCAAAAGCAATCAGACAATTAAAAAAAAAAAAAAAAACTATGCCATTCAAATCAAAAAAGAAGCAAAATTATCCTTGTTGCAGATAATGTGAACTTATATGTAGAAACTACTAAGCCCCCATAAAAAAAAAAGCCCCCATAAAAAAAAAATAGAGCTATTAGGCGGATCACTTGAGGTCAAGAGTTCAAGACCAGTCTGGCCAACACGGTGAAACCCCGTCTCTACTAAAAATACAAAAAATTAGCTGAGTGTGGTGGCAGGCATCTGTGATCCCATCTACTCAGGAGGCTGAAGCAGGAGAATTGCTTGAACCCAGGAGGCAGAGATTGCAGTAAGCAGAGATCAAGCCACTGTACTACAGCTTAGGTAACAAGAGCAAAACTCCGTCTCAAAAAAAAAAAACAAAAAACAAAAAACAAACAAACAAACAAAAAAAACAATAAATGAACTCAGCAGAGTAGCATAATCCAAAGTCAACATACAAAAATCAGTTGCATTTCTTTAAACTGATATTATCTATCTAAAAGAGAACTCAAGAAAACATTCCCATTTATAATAGCATCAAAAATAAACAGTACTTATAATTTTTTAACATTTTAAATTGATACATAAAACTATTCATATTTATGAGGTACATGTGATATTTGATACATGCCCACAATATATAATGATAAAATCTTGGTGTTTTGGATATCCACCACCTGAAGAGTTTATTATTTCTTTTGCTTAGGAACATTTCAAATCTTCTATGAAATATCGTAAATTATGATTAACTATAGTCACTCTATTGTGCTATCAAACACTATAACTTATTTATTCTATTTAACTGTATTTTTGTACCCATTATTCAATCTCTCTTCCTCTTTCTGCTTCCCAGGCTCTGGTAACTATCATTCTATCTCCTCCTTTATAAGATCAACTTTGTTAACTCCTTCATATATAAGTGAGAACATGCAATATGTATCTTTCTGTAACTGTCTTATTTCGCTTAATATACTTAACCAGATATATCCAGTTGCTACAAGTGACAGGATTTTTTTTTTCTTTCTTTACAACTGAGTAGTATTTCATTGTGTATATATACCACATTTTCTTTATTTATTCACTGATGGACATTTAGGTTTATTCTATAGCTTGGATATTGTGAAAAGTGCTGCAATAAACATGGAGGTACAAGTATACCTCTGATATATTGATTTTCTTTCCTTTGGATAAATATTCAGTAGCAAAATTGATGGATTGAATGATGGTTCTGCTTTCAGTTTTTGAGAAACTTTCATGGTGTTTTCTATCATGGCTGTACTCATTTACACTCTCCCTAACAATGCATGAAGTTTCTTTCTGTCCTCATATCCAACAGCATTCATTATTTTCTGTCTTTTTGATAGCCATTCTAACTGTGGTAAGATGATATCTCATTGTGTTTTGACAGTCATTTCCATGATGATTGGTTATGTTGAGTATTTTTATATACCTTTTAGACATTTGTACTTTTTCTTTTGAGAAATATTTATTCAGATTTCTCGCCCACTTTTTAGCAGAAACATTTGATATTTTGCAATTGAGTAGTTTGAGTTCCTTATATGTTCTGGATTTTAGTACTTCGACAGATAGTTTGCAAATATGTTCTCCAGTCCTACAGGTTGTATCTTCATTCTGTCTGTTTCCTATGCTGTGAAGAAGTTTTTAGTCTAATATTGTTCCATTTATCTATTTTTGTTTTTGTTGCTTGTTCTTTTGAAGTCACAGCCATAAAATTGCATAGACTAATATCCTGAAGTATTCTCTCTCTGTTTTCTTTCAATAGATGTATAGTCTCTGGTCTTTTGATTAAATATTTAATTCATTTTGAGTTTACATTTGTATATATTGAGAGATAGATGTCTAGTTTTATTATTCTGCATATGAATATCCAGTTTCACTGAAACAATTTAGTGAAGACGGGGACTTTGCCCCAATGTATGTTCTTGGCATCTTTGTCAAAAATCATTTGGCTGTAAATATGTGGATTTATTTCTGGATTTTCTATTCTGTTCAATTAGTGTATATGTCTGTTTACATGCCAATATCATGATATTTTAGCTATTATAGCTTTATAGTATAATTTAAAGTCAGGTAATATGATGCCTCCAGATTTGTTCTTTTTAAATTATTTATTTGGCTATTTGAGGACTTCTGTGGTTTCATATAAATTTTAGGATTCAAAAATTATACCTTTGAAGAATAGGATTAGTGTTTTGATAGGAATTGCATTGATTCCGTAGATTATTTGGGGCCCTATGATTATTATAACAATATTAATTCTTCCAATCCATGAACATGGAATATCTTTCCATTTGTTTTTGTCCTCTTCAGTTTCTTTAATCCGTGTTTTGTAGCTTTTCCTGTAGAGAACTTTCACATTCTTGGTTAAGTTTATTTCTAGATATTTTATTTCATTTGCAGCTTTACAGTTAGGATTGTATTTTTTTCTTTGTTTTTTGTTTTTGTTTTTGCTTTTGAGACAGGATCTTGCTCTATCACTCAGGCTAGAGTTCAGTGGTGCAATTACAACTCACTGTAGCCTCAACCTCCTGGGCTCAAGCAATCCTACCACTTCAGCCTCCCAAGTAGCTGGGTCCACAGGCATGCATCACCACACCTCACTATTTTTTAAATTTTTTTGTAGAAATAGGGTCTCACTATGTAGCCCAGGCTAGGATTGCTTTCCTGATTTCTCTTTCAGCTAGTTCTTAATTGCTGTATAGAAGTGCTGCTGATTTTTGTATGTTAATTTTGTATCCTACTATGTTACTGAATTTTTCATCAGATCTAAGAGTTTTTCAGTAGAGTCTTTAGGTTTTCCTGTATATAAGATCATGCCATCTACAAAGAGAAACAATTTGACTTCCACATTTCAAATTTGGATATACTTTCTTTCTTTCTCCTGCCTGATTGCTCTGGCTAGGACTGCCATTACTATGTTAAATAAAAGTGATGAAAGTGGGCAATATTGTCATGTTCCAGTTTAGAAGAAAGGCTTTGAGCTGTTCCCTCTTCAGTATCCTATTAGCTGTAGGTTTGTTATGTATAGCCTTTATCATGTTGAAGTATGTTCCTTCTGTGCCTAATTTGTTGAGAGTTTCTATAATGAAAAAATGTTATTTTGACCGGGTGCGGTGGCTCACGCCTATAATCCCAACATTTGGGAGTCTGATAGGGGGTGGATCACTTGAAATCTGGAGTTCGAGACCAGCCTGGCCAACATGGTGAAACCCGGTCTCTACTGAAAATAAATACAAAATAAATACAAAAACTTACAGGTGGTGAGCACCTGTAATCCCAGCTACTTGGGAAGCTGAAAGAAGAATTGCTTGAACCTGGGAGGCAGAGGTTGCAGTGAGCCGTGATGGCGCCACTGCACTCCAGCCTAGGAGACAGAGCAAGACTCTATCGCAAAAATAAATAAATAAGTAAATAAAAGTTATTTTGTATCAAATGCTTTTTTTGCAGTAAGTGAGATATAATTTAGTTTTTGTTCCTCATTCAGTAGATGGTATGTATCATATTTATTAATTTTCATATGTTGAACCCTTTCTTGCATCCCTGGGATAAATCACACTTATTCACGGTGTATTATCGTTTTGATATATTGTATTTGGTTTGCTACCATTTGATTGGGAATTTTTGCAACTCTGTTCATCAGGGATATAGGTCCACAGTGTTTTTTTGTTGTTGTTGTTGTGTTTTTGTCTGGTCTTGGAGAATTAGTTAGAAAAAAATTTTCTTCTCTTCAATTATTTGGAATAGTTTCAGATGAATTGGTATTAGTTTTCCTTTGTAAGTTTGTATAATTCAGAAGTAAAACCATCTAATCCTGGGTTTTTCTTGTTGGAAGAATTATTATTACTGATTCAATCTCATTACTGGTTATTGGTCTGTTCAGAATTTTATTTTCTCCTGGGTTAATCTTGGTTGACTGACTCTAGAAACTTAGCTGTTACCTCAAAGTTTTACAATTTTTAGCATGTATTTTTCATCCTTTGTATTTCTGTGTTGTAAGATGTAATGTCTCCTTTTTCATTTCTAATTTTATCTATTTAAGTTTTCTCTATTTTTTCTTGTTATATAGCTGGTGTTTATTTATTTACCTTTTCATAGAATCAACTTTTTATTTCATTTTTTGGGGGAGTATTTTTATAGTGTCTATTTTGCTTAGGTCTGCTCTGTTCTTTTTTCTTTTACTAATTTTGGTCATATTTTCTTCTTGTTTTTCTAGTTCCTCTAGGTGCAACCTTATGTTGTTGATTTTAAATCCTCCTACTATTTTGATACAGACATATATTGCTTGATGTGGTTTGGCTATGTGTCCCCACCCAAATCTCGTCTCAAATAGTAATTCCCATGTCAATCCCCACGTGTTGAGGGAGGGATCTGGTGGGAGGTGACTGGATCATGGCGGCAGTTTCCTCCAAGCTCTTCTCATGATAATGAACGAGTTCTAACAACATCTGATGGTTTTATAAGGGGTTTTTCACCCTTTTGCTTGTTGTCTTTGACTTTTGACAGTTTGACTATAATGTGCCTTGAAGAAGAACTTTTTAGACTTAATCTATTTGAGATTATTTCAGCTTCCTTTATATGGAAGCCCATCCTTGGTGCAAGATTCTTGGTGTTTCATTATGTTAAGAACAGATTTTTCTCTGCTTTTTCCCATATCTTTTATTTCTGGTGAGGTCATTTTAAATGATCCAACATTTTATCATTTTTTGTTTCCCCTACTACGTCACTTACTGGTGGCTTCTTATTTTATTTATTTATTTATTTATTTATTTATTTATTTTATTTATTTTATATGGAGTTTTTTGTTTCGTCTAGGCTAGAGTATTAATGTCAAAAATTTTGTCTGCTACACTAGTCTCTGCCTCCTAGGGTTCAAGATTTCTCCTGTCTTCTGTTTAGGGATCTTATCCTGCCTCTTCAAGTGATTCTCCTGCCTCAGCCTCCCAAGTAGCTGGGATTACAGGCATGCATCACCATGCCCGGCTAATTTTGTATTTTGTATATATATATATATATATATATATATATATATATTTTTTTTTTTTTTTTGAGACAGAGTCTGACTCTCTGTTGCCCAGGCTGGAGTGCAGTGGCACGATCTCAACTCACTTCAACCTCTGCCTCCCAGGTTCACACCATTCTCCTGTCTCAGCCTCCCGACTGAGGGTGAGACTACAGGCACTGTCCATCACACCTGGCTAATTTTTTGCATTTTTGGTAGAGATGGGGTTTCTCCCTATTGGTCAGGCTTGTCTCGAACTCCTGACCTCGGGAGATCCACCCACCTCGGCCTCCCAAAGTGCTGGAATTACAGGCATGAGCCACTATGCCCAACTTTTCATTTTTATTTATCTTTTTCCACTTCGTCTTACTAGGTTGTGTTAAAAGACCTATCATCAATTTTAAAACTCTTTCCTCCTCTTAATTTACTCTATTATTGAAGCTCTTGATTTAGTTTTTTTACTTCATTCATTAAATTTTTCTGTTCTAGAGTTTTCTATTTGGTTCTTTGTTATATCTATCTTTTTGTTGAATTTATCAACAAAATTTCAACAAAATGTTGAATTTATCTTTCACATCATGAATTGTTTTTCCTGATTTCTTTGTATTGTTTATCTATGTTCTCTTATATTTTACTAAGTTTCTTCACTACCATTATTTTGTATTCTTTTTCAAGCATAGCATAAATTTCTTTATTGTAAAAATCTGTTACTGGATAATAATTTTGTTCCTTGGAGGTGTTGTGTTTCTTTACTTTCCTTGTTTCTGTGTCCTAATGATTATTTCTGCATATCTGATGTAATAGTTTTTTGTTACAGTTGTATGGATTGGCTTTCACAGGGAAATACTTTTTCTATAGACATATCTATAGTGTTGCTTGAGTAGGGCACTTTGGCTTTTGTTCTGGGTGGGTACAGTAGTGTAATCTCTATATGATTTCTTTGGCTGTATTCAGCATCAGTCATCCCAGTAAGTTCCTCATTAGCTTAAGCTGAAGTTGTTAGTGGCAGCTGTGAGAAGGCTTTGCTGGAGACGAGAATGTCAGGTGGGCCAGACCTCAGATACTTGTGTTGGCGGTAGCAGGCCAAATGCGTCAGTCCTTGGGCCCCCAGAGTGCATGTGTGTGCATCAGCCATGGCAGGAAAGGCTGGTAAATCCCCAGGCCCCTTAATGACACATGTGGGCATTGCCATTGGAGGCTATGTGTGAGACAGAATGGTTTTAAGGCTTCTCAATTGTGTTTATAGGCACTGGCTGTGGTGAGTGGGGTCCATTGATTCCCAGGCCCCAGAACAGCATGTTCAGACACAGACAATGGTGGCAACAAGTGTGGTGGGCCTGTTGTTGAGCCTTTCATGGTGCACAGGGGCACTCGTGGCATTGCCCAAGAATGGTCGCTCCTCAGGTTGCTGGATGACACATGAAGGAGCTGGCATTGGCGGTGGTGGAGAAGCTGGTCTTTCCTCAGGCCCTTCAATGGTGTGAACTTGCTGTGGCAGACAAAGTGGATTGATCCCCAGGGCCCCAGATGTTGCACCTAGGCACTAGTGACAGTGGTGGTGAGTGGGATCACCAGCAGGCCAGAGTCTGGGATGGTACCCCAGCAGGCCAGAGTCAAGACCCCCTGAAAGCCTGTTCAAATGTATGGTGGCCCTCTTTCTGGAGGATGTGAGATTACTATCAATTGAAGCAGCTCCAGACGGCTGGCTCTCAGGCTTTGAGGAGTGCATGCTTTACACATGTTTTTCCTGTACTGCACTACCAGCTCCCCAGGGTATAGAACACTATGTGGACTAGAGCATTAGGGACCCAGCCATACTACTGGGTCCAGCTGGTATCATAATGCTGTAGCCCTCTGGGTGATTATGTAGATGTATTAGTGGGGCTCCAGGGATGTGGAGATGCAGGGACTGTCGGGCCCCACGGCATGATGTAGTCTTGTGAGAACTGGACTCTCAAACGGCAGCTGCTTGGGTCTTGGGGGTGTATGGGACTCCAACTCTGGAACAGTATCATTACATGGACTCCAGTCAGCTTCCTATACTAGTGTCAGAGCTGGCAAAAATCATGGGACTCTCTTGTCAGTAGAATTATAGAAGTCTTTTGTCATAATATGGCCTTCCAGGGATCTCTTACTTACGTTTTCCCCACAACGAGGAGTTTCTCCTCTCCAAACCCATTCCAGCTAGGCTAGCTGCTTTGCGTCCCTCTCTATCCATACATCAGAGTTTATTTGTCACTTCCCTGCTGAATTTCAGTGTTCTCTCTTACATGTTATATTGATATGTGATTATATATTTGCTGTTTTGTTCCTTCTTTATGCAGAAGGAAAGTCACAGATATTTCTATGTGGCCATTTTGAAGCCCCATCTTAGGACTATGTTTAACTGAAGAGGTGAAATATCTGCATACTGAAAGCAACACAAATTAATGAAATTGACATTGTAAATAAATGGGAAGTTTCTAGTATTCACAGATAGGAAAAATTAATGTTATCAAAATTTCCATAACTCTAAGGAATATACAAATTCAGTGTGATATGGCTTGGTTCTGTGTCCCCACCCAAATCTTACCATGAATTGTAATCCCCATAATTCCCACATGTCAAGGGTGGGAACAGATGGAGGAAACTGAATCAGGGGGGTGTTTTCCCCCATGTTGTTTTCATGATAATGAGTGACTTTCATGAGGTCTGATGGTTTTATAAGCGTCTGGTCTATCCCCTACTTGCACTCATTCTCTCTCCTGCCACCCTGTGAAGAGGTGCTTTCTGCCATTATCGCAAGTTTCCTGAGGCTTCCTCGGCCATATGGAACCATGAGTTGATTAAACTTCTTTTCTTTATAACTTACCCAGTCTCAGGTATTTATTCATAGCAGTGTGAGAACAGACTAATACACAATGCAATCTCTATCTAAATTCCAAGAGCATTTTTTAATAGAAAGAGAAAAAAATCCTAAAATTTGTGTGGAACCACAAAATACTCTGAATACAAAAAGCAGTCTTAAGCAAGAAAAACAATGTCAGGTGGGCCAGACCTCAGGTACTTGTGTTGGAGGTAGCAGGCCAGATGTGTCAGTCCTTGGATCCCCAGAGTGCATGTGTGTGGATCAGCCATGGCAGGAAAGGCTGATAAATCCCCAGACCCCTTAATGATACATGTGGGCATTGCCAGTGGAGGCTATGTGTGAGACAGAATGGTTTTCAGGCTTCTCAATTGTGTTTATAAGCACTGGCTGTGGTGAGTGGGGTCCATTGATCCCCAGGTCCCAGAACAGCATGTTCAGACACTGACAATGGTGGCAACAAGTATGGTGGGCCTGTTATCGAGTCTTCCATGGTAACATACATGGAGGTAACATACTTCATGATATCAAACTATATTACAAAGGTAGAGTTTTCAAAACAATATAGTACTGACATAAAAACAGACATGTAGACCAATGAAACAGAATGGAGAGCCCAGCAATAAACACAAACACATATTATCAACTAATTTTCAACAAGATTATCAAGAGGACATAATGGAGAAAGGACCATTTCTTCAATGAATGGTGCTGGGAAAACTGGATTCACGTGCAAAAGAATAAAATGAGGTTCTAATGTCACACACAACAACAGAGAATAGATTAAGAAACTATACACAAAAGCTGGAAACATTAATCTTCCAGAAGAAAATACAGAGGGAAAGGTCCTTCATAAATATTAGCCCTGAAATTGATTTTCTGAATATCACACCAAAAGCTCAGGCAATAAATGCAAAAATAAACGAGTAGGAGTACATCAAACTTAAACACCTCTGCACAAAAAAGGAAACAGTTAACAAAGTGAAAGTCAGCCTACAGACTGAAATGAAATATTTGCAAATAATGTATCTGATAAGATGTTTTAATAAATAAGAAACTAAGATATATGAATAGCAAAAAAAACCAAAAAACAAAAAAAAAACAAAAACAGGTAATACATGAGGAAATTACCTAAATAGAATTTTTTTTCACAGAACTCATAATAGTGGCCAATATATGTGTCAATTTTTTTGACCTCACTAATTTTCAGAGAAATGCAAATCAAAACCACAGTGTAATACTATCTTATACTTGTTAGGATAGCTATTATCAAAAGGATGAGAGGCGACAAGTGTTGGTGAGGGTGTGAAGAAAGGGAGCCCCTGTACATACAAACTTTTGAGGGGAATGTAAATTGATATAACCAGTAAAGAAAACAGTACAGAAGTTACTGAAGAAACTAAAAATATAAATACCAATAACTGAGCAATTCCATTTCTAAGTATATATCCAAAGGAAATAAAATCCCTGTCAACGAGATACATGCACTCCCATATTTATCGCAACATTATTCACAAGAGCCAAGATATGAATGCAACCTAAGTGTCCATCAACGAATGAATAGACAAATAAACTGAGGAACGCACGTGGGCGCGCGCATGCGCGCACACACACACACAGCCTTAAAAATGAAAGAGGAGATACTGACATTTGTGGAAACATGGATGAAGCTAGAGGACATAAACCAGACATAGAAAGGAAAATACTGCATGATCTCATTGATATGTGGAAGTTGAATACATAGAAACAGAGAGTAGAGAAGTGGTTACTAAGGATGAGACGGGGACGAAATGGAGAGAAGTAGGTCAAAGGTACAAAGTTGCAGTTATGTAGGATGAATAAGTCTACAGAAATAATGTCATAATGAAGACTATACAACAGTTAATACTACTGTACATGGGAAATTTGCTAAGATAGTAAATTTTAGGTGCTCTTACTGAAAAAATGGGTAATTATGAAAGGTGATATACCATGTTTTTAGTTTCAGCATTGTACTAAAGATTGCATGGTAATTTTTCTTTTCTTTTTTTTTTTTTTTTCTCTCCTGTCTGTCTCCTCAGCTTGATCATAAGTTTGAAGAGAAGAAACGTGTATATTTTTCTCAATATTCTTTCTCTGTGCTTTGAATTATGCCTCAAAGGTGAAGCACATACAATAAAACATCTATGAAGCTAATGCATGACTCCTTATGGTTCGATTTCTGGTTTTACTTTACGAATAGATTTTTCATGAAGTCGTGAATACATTTAACATGGAATTCCAGTTTGTTTCACCTGAAAAAATTGCAAACGCTTTAATTTTGCTTTATACTTTTACTTGCCACAGAACCTTTGGGATCTGTGTATATTTTTTGACCAGGGGAACTTTGGAATTATTTTCTGGATACAACTTTTTAAGGACTGAGTTATACCGGATTACTAATATGTACCAGTTGTACTCTTTTTTTTTTTTTTTTTTTTTTTGAGGCGGAGTCTTGATCTGTCCCCCAGGCTGGAGTGCAGTGGCACAATTTCAGCTCACTGCAAGCTCCGCCTCCCGGGTTCACGCAATTCTCCTGCCTCAGCCTCCTGAAAGCTGGGACTGCAGGAGCCCGCCAACATGTCCGGCTAATTTTTTTGTATTTTTAGTAGAGGTGGGGTTTCACCGTGTTCGCCAGGATGGTTTTGATCTCCTGACCTCGTGATCCACCCGTCTCGGCCTCCCAAAGTGCTGGGATTACAAGCGTGAGCCACCGCACCTGGCCAGTTGCATTCTTATAAGAAAGAGAAAGATAATGATTTACATCAATTACAGAACAAGACATAAAACATTCAGTGAGTCTTTTCTAGATCAGGCAATGCTTCCAAAGACTGTTCTATTTCATGTCAGAAGTAGTGGCATTTTGACTCAAGCAGTCTTTTAGCATTGGCCATGCCTCAAAATCAAAAAGAGCAGTAATCTCTGTTATCCAAGGAGAAGATCTGAGGTTTACAATTAGTGTATAGAGACATAACAAAATTACATAATATTTAAAATTGATTTGGAAAAAATTCTTTTGGTAAACATGTGATCTCTAGAATTCATAACAAAAGTTGAAGATTGAAGAGGGAGGTATTGAAATAAATAACACACAGATCTCCTACCTATCAAGTTTTAGTTTACTAGATAAGAAAATGGGATAAAGTACTCTCTATGAATAGATTAAGAAAATAAGTTGGCCAGATGTGGTGGATCATGCCTGTAAAATCATAAATTTGGGAGGCTGAAGCAGGAGCATCACTTGAAGTCAGGAATTCCAGACAAGCCTGGGTAACATAACAAGGCCCCAGTCATTCATATATCTGTATAAATATATTAAGTATATATAAAACTAGACAGACATGAGGTGCATGCCTGTAGTCCCAACTACTCGGGAGGCTGAAGCAGGGAAATTGCTTGAACCCAGGATTTCTAGGTGGTAGTGATCTATCATCATTCCACTGCACTCCAGTCTGTGCAACAGAGGAAGACCTTGTCTCTATTTAAAAAAGAAAAAAAAAAAAAAAAAAAACTATTTGGTAATACCAAATTAGCTAAATTGGGGAAAATAACCTAATTAAAAGACCAAAGAAGGGTCTCCTCTCCAAATCTTAATTTCTTTGCCTTTAATTTTTTGCTTGCTTAGCATTCTGTTCAGTCAAACGGACTATCAAAGGCTGTGTCATCTACTAAGTCTTTCTTTTTCTTATCCAACACATTATGGTTATCCACTGTGTCCCAGGTACCTAACAAGGTGATGGTAATAAAGTGATGAAATAAAAAAAGAAACACACACACACACACAGACACACACACAAACACTTATTGTCTACCCTTAGAAGCTTACATTTTCCTGGAGGAAGTATCATAAAGCAAATAAATAGAATAGAACAAAGAATTACCATTTTGAAGGTAGTAAAGTAAGATCAATGAGGCCATAAGGTCATGGGGCAGTATGAGTGTTCTGAATTCAAGTTCGGTAAGTAAGCTGGGTTTAAGATGTTTTTGTTTTTTAAATTTGAACTGGGATTATTTTATAAAATATTTGAAAGGCATATTAGAAGAAGCAATGTTTTCAATAAAAATTTACTTTCATACCAAATCATAATTTCTGAAAATGTTTATAATATAGTAAGCTTTTTAAAATATATATTATCACCTTCCTTGAATTAAATAGATTCAAGTATAAATAGAATATAATTTTATACAATAATTCAATAGATACAATTAGAAATTACTTATGAAATTACATACACTAATCTACTGAGAAGAATTAATTTATCAGATCATAGAGGAATTCACTTTCTGAGTGTAAAGAAACAAAAGACTATTTCATTCTTATCTGAATGGAGCCATCAAAATGTATTATAGTGAAATTATTAATCTCTTACGTCTATAAATATTTATATGTTGAATAAACATTTCAACATATAAATTGGCAAGTAAATAATTAGAAAAAAATTCTGTTTAGAAAAGATAAGTTTTTTTTCCCCAACAAGAAAAGTATGTACCCTAAAACTTTTGCAGCAAATCTGTCCATTTTCATTTTTCACCTCATTTTCATCTTATCAAGTCATATTTGTAAAACACAAATTCCAGTATTCATCTAAAAAGACTTTGCTAATATGTCAGACTTAAATATCTAAGAGTTCTGATTTATTTTCCTTGTGCCAGCCAGCTTTCTCTTTTGAAAGCATTTGTGGGAATTATTTAAAAAGACAAAATTTCATATATATGTCATTTCAAATATCCATAAGTATAAAATATTAACTAGCATTTTGAAAAATATTAAGATGATATAATTAATTATTATTGTTTTATTTGATGAAGCAGAAAAATGAAGAAGATTAAGGAAACATTCCATAAATAAGTTGAAACTATTATAAAGGAGAAACATACATGCTTGATCAACCGTTATAAGTAGTTTGGAAGCAGATAGTAGAGATATTTAAGCAAAAGCTAAAGAAAAATATTCTATAAAAATTTATAGAACATTCAGTATATCTTTAATACCAACAAAATATTTAAATTTTTAAAATATGTAATTATTCAAATAACATGATATTTGGACATTCGCTATTTATTAAATTCCAAACTACCATTTTAAAAAACATACTCCGAGACTGAACTACTCATTACTTCAGAAGATATGAAAGTGTGGAAAGTAAGAACCTTCCAATATAATCAGTTCCAAAGTATTTTAAACTGGTTTAGACAAAAAAATAAAAAAAAAGCAATATTGTGATATAAATATAGAAACACAGTTGACACACAAGTGAAATCAAATTTCACATTATTTTATTTTCAATAACAGCAATGCCACTCACAATTTTCAGCACAGAGTTATTCTCTGCCAAAACGTTTATTTGCTTTTATGGACAGCCTAAATATGATCGTGTTCACATTACCTCAAAACAACTTCTGCTGAGAAAGATAGGTGAAATATTTTCCTGGTCAGAGATGGAATTTTTAGACCACTAGTAATAACAGAAATCGGAGAAGCAAACCTCTAACTTCATGTTTTGAATATATGATTAATTTTGAAAAATAAGCTGCTTTAACTTATGTTATTCTTATATCAGACAAGTCAGTGTATGGCTCAATAGAACATGGAAAAGATACTTGAATTCATTTAAAAACAGTTATTTTGTATCTTCTAATAGCTTGTACAAAATCAAAAGTGCTTCAACACATCTAAATGAGGTCATATAGAAAAATTTAGCAATCACTGAGAGCAATTGTTTCTTTTTCATTTTCTGTGTGCACAAATGGAAATGAAGTATTTTTGCATGGGAATCTATTTTCTGTTAAAATGTACTAGATTTATTATATCATTATTCCTGCAGTAGAATCATATGATTTCATCTGAATCAGCTCATATGGCATTGTACAACCGTAGATGATAATCAATTTGATTTTTGGTGTTGGGAGGACAAGAACATAGCAATTCAATGCAGACTGCACATGATAAATTTAGCAATCTGACAATTTGTGTACTAGGTAGTACAAATAGTTCGGCCAATTTTCAAGGCTATGTCCAATTTGCGGTTGGTATACAGACATGATATAAAGCTTATTGACTGCATCCTTCTCTTACGGCTTTGCATGTAAGCAGAGTGAGATGCTGTGCCTGTGGAGAGATGTGAGAAGCTTTGCTGTATCATTTCCAATGAGAACACAATTGCAGCAATGGTTCATCGTCATGACAACAACCTGATGCTTCCATCCAAGAATCAATACTAATTCATTGAGTCTATTTCTTTTCTGTTGGAGTTTTACAGTAGTGTAGGGAAAGGTCATGTGGCACCAAGTGATATAATGTTATTTCTATTGCAACTACTGAAAGTTCCTCTGTAATATTTCTCCTTTTTACACAACTAATAGCTAATGTGAGAAATATGATAAAAAGAAACACTAGAGAATTCTGATAAATTCCAAATATCATCAGTATGAATCTATCAGTGCCATGAGAAACATTAGGCAACTGGCTGTAGCATTATACTCTCGGAGTCAAGCTAGGATGATTTAGACTAGTTCCAAGGTTTATTTTCTCTGAAGTTCATTAGATACCAATTTGTCATTTTTCGCATGCCTCTGAAAAAGAGGTGCTTACTAGCAAATAACATTGTTATGTCTTTTGACAAAATTAAAAGAGATTTGTATTGTGTGACAAATTTTTCCAAAATTGTGAAATTATCAACCATGAATTGCTTATTTTATCTCTAGTTATGAACATAATTTTAAATATCATAAAAATGATCTAGTCTAATGTAGGCACATCTTTTCCTTTCCTGAGCACTTACTCTCTCTAGAGTAAAAATCTACAGAAATAATAAAAAATGTTTTTCATACCATCATACATAGATTATAGTTGAAAAGCATCGGTTCATATACGACATTACAAAAAATATGAAAAATAAAATCTTGACATCACAGGTGATACAACCAGAGACAACAGGCGTTAGAAATTTTAGTGTTGTTTTTATTTACATAGAAATGTTAAAACGGATACAAAGATAACTTCAATGTAAAATCAATCAAGTTTTTTTTCAACCTAATGCATGATGTCTGAATATAATAAGAAAAATTAATCCTTTTAAACTCTGATCTCTACAACAAAACTGTAAGATAGGTTTTACTTTTATGATTTTTTTATATCCTAAAAAGAAATTTATTGTGTGTTTCAGATTTATTTCTTTGTGAAGGAAATGGTAAAAGAGAGTAAGGAATTTAAAAAGTATATTGGAAAGTAATACTGAAGGAAATAGGCAAGACACAGGAATGTCCCCCAATGTAGACTTGATGGTTTCTGCCAGTCCCCTAAAATTTCTGAAGCAAAGTCTTTCCTTGGGTAAAATGATTAAACCATTGAACTTGTGATTTGTGCAGTCATTGTCTGAGGACCACTCAAGAATGCTGGACAAATGTTAACACTATTAACAGTTACAGTGCCTTTGGTCAAGGTCTATCCCTAGAAAACATGTCAACTAGCCAAACTTCTTACAGCTATCCAGCAAATATGTTTTTGAAAGAAGTTCTCTCTATATATGGGTTATTTTATTTCATTATATTTTATTTTGTGTCATAGCCAATTCTAAGCACTAATCACATTTTCTTGTTTCTCTGTTTCACTTTTACTTGATTTCATTTGAAGGAAAAACTGGACACTTGCTATTAATGTCACTTTGTCTTTTCAAGCAAAGTCTACTTTGTTAAATCATCCAATAAAAAAAAAAATTTCCACAATAAAGAAAACTAAAAGCTACTTCACAAAGGTTGTGCATTGAACATTAAATAATGTGTAAATTATGATTATTTTATTCTATTTATTTCCGTATGCATTTTTAATAATTGATATATTATTTAGAGAAAGTCAGACATAGAAACTCTACATTTAAACTCAAAATTCAGAAGTTTAATATTTTGGAAAATTTACCTGAAAAAGTAATACTTTATCAGAAAACCCACTAGTTCTAGAGATGGAATTTAAGATACAAAATTACACAAGATTTATGGCTTTTTATTAGGCTTTTTTGATGAAAATCTGAATCCTGATTTTTTTAGTTCAATAAGGGCCTTCTCAGAAAACAGATCAAAGAAAAGAGGTACTTGAGTTTAGACAATGAATATGGTAATCTCAGAAAGAAGAGACATATTATCACAGCATTTTTAATGTCTTCTCATACTGAAAATAACCAAAAGAAGACAGGACATTTAAGTTTTGTCAAATAATATATTGAAAGTATTTGATACCTTTAAAAAAAAAAACTCTTTACTTGTGTTATTCTATTTTGAAATAGATAACTTTAAAAATATTTAATTCCTTTAAACCAATTATTTATAGCATTTATATTTGTTTCTAAGTTAGAGGATATTTTCTAATATCTATGACTCCCAAAGTCCATTTTGATTCTGTGTATCCAAGTAAAACAGTATTTCCTCAACTAATAGATAATTTCCAACATGACAGAAATTTGTATTTACCATTCTAAATCCCTAGTTCTTTGAATAGCATCCATGATATAATAGACATTTAATAAACATTTAAGTTTATTAATACATTTATGAATTTAACTTTATATTTTAACATAATGCTATTTTTCTCAGAATGATTCTAGGGACTGGCTAACAACTCAGAATAAATATAAATAGTATGGAAATCTATATAAGTTGGATTAAAATATTCAGTCTTTATCACTTAATAAGTGAATAGTGAGACTATGCTAAGTTGTAACAAAGTACTCCCAAGTGTCAGTACCTTAACCCAGTAAAGGTTTATTGCTTACTTGTTATATTCCAATACAGGACAAATAATTCCTCTCCAATTAATGATGTAAGGTCCATGCTCCTTATTGTGTTGCCATTATTGTCACCACTTGGACTCCAAGTTCCCTGTCACATGAATGACAATAGAGAATGTATGTGAGTGCTATTTAGTGACCAAGTCTGCAAAATGTAGTTATCTATCTGCCCATATCCTTTTGGCTAAAATTCACTGATGTTGTTCTACCTAACTGCAAGAAAGATGGAAAATCTAATTAAAGTGTGTGTTCCAAAAAAAGATTAAAAAAAACAAAAACAAAAAAACTGTTTGAAGATTAGTAGTCATTGCCACAGATGTATGCTTCTCCTGGGTATTAGAGAGTTTTTACTGTTTAAATTATGGATAAATGTACTTTGTTGATTATCTTCTCAATATCCCTGGCAAACTTAACTAGAAAAATCAAATACTACTCCAGAAGTTTTAGTTACATTTTTATTTTGTTGTGCTTCTTTTTCCTAACAAGAGTCATTATCCTAACAGACCAAAAATATAATAGTCGCATCCATAGAGTTCAGTAGAATAAAACTGCATTTCTTTATTTTGAAGGATTTAAGAAGCAGTGGTTGCCTCTGGAAGACAAGAATTGCTAGAGGAAAACATAAAGGGAACTTTCTAGGGTGATGAAAATGCTAAAAATAAAAAGATAAAAGAAAGAAATCGTAGACTTAAATGTTGATAAAGGTGAATAAAATAATTGGTTAAAAACAACAACAAAACTTTCATTTCTGACTACTATAGATTAGATTTAGAAGATAGATATTTCCGCTGAGGAAAACTATGAAAGCTGAATACAATTTTAAAAATAAACACAATTTTCTTTAAAAAAAAAAAAAAAAAGGCATTGAACAGACACCACGGCAGCTAAAACTTGAGACACCGAGAACCCAGGGTGAAAAAAATCTGAGAGGAGAGAAGGCTATATATCACATTGAAAGCAGCAGCTGAGACACCAAAGTCCTAAGCAGAAATGCTGGCAGACTCACTATGCTGATGACATGAAAATTGCAACTTGGGTGAAGGCAAAGAGGAGATGCCCTAATAAACACTGGGTTTCAGTTGAGTCTTCTGAAATGTTATATCTGAGAGTGAAGCAAAGAGGAAATAGAATAGATCAGTTCTCATGAAGCTGAAACTCAGACGCGAAATATCACAAATTCTAACTGGATATAGATCACTTTCACCTGATCAACTACTTCAGCTCTTTAATTTTTTCCTTCTTAATGTTTTAGTTCATTTTTGTGTTGCTCTAAAGAATACCTGAGGATGGGTAATTTACAAAGTAAAGAGGCTTATTTGGCTCACAATTCAGTAGACTGTACCAGAAGCATGACACAGGCATCTACTTAGCTTTTGATGATGGCCTCCTGCTGCTTCTACTCATGGCAGAAGGTGATGGGGAGCCAGCTTGTAAACATGACATGGCAAGAGCGAGGAATGGAGGAGGAGGCGTCAAGCTCCTTCCAACAAACAGTTCTCACAGGAACTGAAAATGAAAACTCACTCTCAAAAATGCCACTAAGATATTCATGAAGCTTCTCCCCGCAGACTCAAACGCTTCCTACCAGAGCCCACCTCCAACACTAGGAATAAAATATCAACATGAAACTTGATGGGACCAAACAAACCATCTTCAAACCACAGCATTTAACATAAAGTCCAGTTTAAAAATAAAACAAAATGTCAGTATGATGGGACAGAAAGACAAAACAAACACAAAAGACACCTACAAAATTAATTGACAACATAAACAGAGTATAAATGAATCCCTATTTTGGAGTTGAAGACAGACAAGCTGTAATAGCTCATTAATAGGTAAAAGAAAATAGAAGATAAAAAATTTTCCCAGAAAAATTGATTATATAAATAAGTATCAAATTAAAATTCTGGAAAAGGGGCAACATTGAATCTTAAAACACTAAAATGGTTTTAATAGGTGAATAGTTAGCTAAAAGTTGGATTGATCATGTGGAAATTAAATATCAAGAGATATTAGTCAATTAGAAGTAAAGAGAGAAAAGACAGATGAACTACAAGTGGATTACATGTGAACCACACTTGAAGTACATGTGAACAACATAAGAAACATGAGACATGGTGTATTGTTCTCATAAATGTATACCTGGAATCACAGAAGGAAAGCAGAGACAGGAGAGGGGTGTAACAATATTTGATAAGAGTTATAATAATACAAAACTAAAATGCGACAAACACACATAACACCACACCTTTTTACATGAGCAGTCACACAAGACCAGACTGTGAAATAATATGTGAATTAGAGTTTTACGTATAATTGAGTATAAACTTTGGTCAGATAGCTCCTTCCCATGTTGGATATGAACTTTCTACTCAGAATAATACAGGATGTCTGTGAGTGCAGCTTATGGGATCATCTCATCTAATACGGAGGACATTTATGTAATAAAGCATTTATATTTTAATCAGCAGAATTTTTTTATAGCTTATGTGATACCATAAAGGAAACCATGTCTCATAGATCCTGGACTTATATAATTCATTTTATATCCCTGATGCTCTTAAGGTCATTCATCACCCATTTTTCTGAAAATACAGTTGGGGGGTGTGTGTGTGTGTGTATGTGTGAGTGTGTATGAATGCATGTACCCTGATAGTTATTTTAGGGTTCTACTTTATTATTCTTACTTACTGAAATGTCTGTTTTGTTAATAAGTTTTAAAATTATTTTAAGTAGACATTTTCAAAAATTATGCTCTGATATTGATGTTAAAAACAATAAAATATAGAAAGATGAAATACTTTATTATTTCTTATTGGAAGCAAAATATAAATAAATACAGAAGTTGATTGACAAATTGATCAATAGACAAACAAATGACCAAGTTATAAAGCTTTTTAATTAAATGTAACATTGAGAAGTTGAAATGTTTTCATGATTTCAAAGAAACAGTAACTTTTTAAAAATAATGCAAAATTTGTCCTTTTTTGGTCAATGTTTACTAATAAATTATGGCTTAGTTCATTACATAAGTTTTATCTTTTTACTTCTGAAATAAACTTTATTTTATAAAACCACAGAATTGAATTTTTTACTGAAAATTATATATATTTTGCCTGGGATATTGGTCTGTAATTTTCACTTGTGTGTGTGTGCCTGTGTGTTGTGTGTATGTACCAACTTTTGGTTTAGTTGACACTACTCTCTCTTTAAAACAAATTCCTTTGTAACTTCCATTTATTGGAGGTTTAAGATAATTCACTTGATAAACTCTGGTTTTTGAATTTTTAAAAATTTGAGTATGATGATATTATTTTTTCAATACACTATTTTACTTGTTTTATCTACCCTTTTTTCCATACGTTAATTTGAAAATTTCTACCACAAGAAAACAATAAGATTTTACGATGTATTGGCATAAAATAGGGCATAATGATCTTTTAGAATGCCTTAGTTTTTAAAAGCCTTTTTTTGGACAATAAGATTTTTGAAATATGCGTATAACTAAAAATTGTGCTTATAAACACAAGTCAGAAAAAATCTCCTTTCATGTTTTCTTTCTGACCTATAATGTGAATTACTTGCTGAAATAAATATATGTCATTCTTAAAATTTAAAAATAGATAAAATATTAAAATGACATATAATGATATGTATACATACATCATTGTGTGTGTGTGCATATGTGTGTGTGTGTGTGTGTGTGTGTAAAATCCCTGGCCAGATAGCACAATATCTCAAGAAAAAGAATTTAATTACCAAGTGGAAGGAAAAAGTTGTCATTTATAGATTGATGATATAGTTTTCCACAAAAACCCAAAATAAATTAGTACTTAAAATGTCATAATGTTGCTAGAGATATACAAAAATCATGTTTTATATTTACTAAACAACCAATTAGAAATTGCAATTTTGTTTATAAGTTTTAATAGAGTAATAAAAAGTGTAAGGAACATATAAATATATCTAACTCATATTATAAAAGCCATTTGTTAAAAACTATAAAATTTATTGAGGATAAATAGCAATTATTTCAGAGATAAAGTGTTTATGTAAATTGTCACATACCATAACAATTTCAGTACACCTAATTATATCTATGTATTCAATACAATTGTAATAAATGCCTCTAATGTAATTTTACTCTTGAAACTTACAAGTTGATTGAAACATTTATACAGAATATTAAAGGAGCTGCCCTTATCAAGATATATTGATAGAATAAGGTAGATGGGGACTTAATCTATAAGATTTATGATTTAGCTTTATGATAAAGCTAGAATAATTAAAATAATGTGATATTGGCACAGTGATAGACCTGTCAATTAATCATAACTGAGAGTCTATGGGTTCACATATTTAGAGAAACTTAGTAATAGCAAGTAACTGAAATAGCAGAACAAATCAATGAGGACAGGAAGGTTTTGTAAAAGTAAGTTCTGTCATAACTGCTTATTGTAGATTCAACACTTCTCAGAGCAGGATGATTCCATGGAAAGCATTTTTGGTATGTCCAAAATTTGGCATGACACATCTAATAAGGCTTATCATTACTTTGTACAACATGCTTTTGTACATCTAACTCTGAGTTTGTCTGTTTATCATCAGAGCTTTTCACTAACTGAGAGCAAAGCAATGCTTGTGCCTGAAGCATATCATCCTTTCTTGTAAGCTGTCCTCAGGCTTTATATACAATGTTTCAACATTATTTGAGTAATATATTTCTTTCAAGGAGACATCAGAGAGAATAGTTTAGTGGTTTGTAGTGTGATACTTGACTTTCTCTCATTCAACTTTATAAGTGTTTTTGTACTGTGACTTGCTATTACACTTTGTGAAATATTTATATATTTCAAAGCTTGTCAACAGAGCAGCAAGAGTTGGCTTTCAGAGAGCTAACACGATATAGTAGAATTATTATTATATAGTTATAATTATTTTGAAATTAATATAAATCTAGTTTTAAATTTCAGCTCTTTTATGATGTAGGCATGCCACTTGATGTTTTTCAGTCTCAGCTTCTTGATTAGTAAAATGCAATAATAATATTTTATCACAGGGAACTATTTTAAAGAGACAAATTTTAAATAAATGGCTCACCTAGACCTTCACAATAAATTACCTTCTCTAAATTCTTCATGATATGGGTAAGAAAAGAACATTATTTGATATAAAGATTAATACTGTAATTTTTCTTTATTCATTCATTCTCTAACATAATTTTTGACTTTTTCAATCAATAGCTAATCAAAACCAAAGAACAACCAACCATAATTAACAACCAGTTACATTAGCTATACCAATATTTTTTAAGTTAATATTATCATTTTTTCTTACTAATCTTCCAAAATAACTAATATAGACTCTTATTAATTTCAGAGGATTTGGCACTGAGAAGTCAAGCCAGCTGGGATTCTGGGTGGGGTGGGGACTCAGAGAATTTTGCTGTCTAGCTAGAGGATTGTAAATGCACCAATCAGTGCTCTGTGTCTAGCTAGAGGATTGTAAATTCACCAATCAGCATTCTGTAAAAATGAACCAATCAGCACTCTGTAAAATGAACCAATCAGCAGGACATGGGTGGGACCAAATAAGGAAATAAAAGCTGGCCACCCATGCCAGCAGCAGCAAACCCGTCAGGTCACCTGCTCTGGAAGCTTTGTTCTTTTGCTCTTCACAATAAATCTTGCTGTTGCTCACTCTTTCGGTCTGTGCCACCTTTAAGAGCTGTAACACTCACTGCGAAGGTCCGCCGATTCATTCTTGAAGTCATCAAGACCAAGAACCCACCAGGAAGAACAAACAACTCCAGACACTTCTTGGCGATCACAAGGGACTATCACCAAGCATTGAGTACCACTGGACCGGTTTCACTTGCTAGTCTGTCCTATTTTTCCTTAGAATTTGGGGGCTAAATAGTGGGCACCTATTGGCAAGTTAAAAGCAACTATCAGGGCCACCAGACTAAAGACACGAGTGTCAGGCTTTCTGGGAAAGGGCTGTCTAACAACTCATGACTCTTCGGATTTGGGAGCTTTGGTTTGCCTGGAACCAGCTTCCACTTTTCCTATACTTCTGGGCTGAGCCAAGGGTTGACAGAGAAATATCAATCCCTTGAAGTGGAAGTGGCTGCAGAGCTTACTCTGGTGGGTTGAGATTGGGTATTTTCATTTTTTCTTCCTTTCCTCTTTAATTTTTTTCATAAGCTTCCTCATTTCAGTCTGACTTATTTTTTCCTTACTTATTGCCTATAAATAAACAAAAAAGGTCACTTTTTCTGGGGATAATTTTATTATAGTCAAAGTTCTTTCAGCACAGTTTCCTTGCCTTAGTTCCAAACCTAATTCCTGTGTCATTTTTCTCTACACTCTTCTTTTTATATTATTGTCTATGAGATTTTATTTACTCTCACCCCTTGATACTTTTCTATTTTTTATTATTATTCTTTCAAAATGCTGACTTTACTAAAATGGAAAGAGATTAAACTGTGTAAATAGCAATGTAAGAGTCAAGTCTCGTCATAGTCACAATTTGATAATTAGGTTTGAGGTTCCTCAAATAATTTCTTATGTTAGGAAGAAATTGTTTACAAATACCAGTGTTTTTCAAACTATGCACTCATTGAGAATCAGATTGAGTGTCTTTTTCATTAAGATGTAGCAAGGGTAATGTTTTTGCTTGCAAGCTAAAGTAAATATTTAATTTCATAAGCCACTTATTTTTCACTTCCATCACTCCTACTTCTACCTTGACAACTATTTCTCAAAACTCAAATCTAAAAGTATTTATTTGTTTTTCCCTAAAACAATCATGTTATGATTGTTTTAGGGAAAAACAATCATGTTATGATCTTTCCCTAAAAGATCATGTTATGAATATTTGAAGAGTTAAATAATATCAAATAAATGTATTTATCAGAAAACTTAACATTTTCTGAATTAGAATTGAAGCTAGAGTGATCCTAGTACTTCCAAATGTTTCTATATCATTCCACACTAAAGCTTGGATCACCTTTAAATGAAGTGCACATAAAAATTGCTTAAGTGCTCTTCGTAATTTTCAAGCAATATGTACGACATTGCCCAGAATTTGAACTCTTCCAGATTTTGTTTCCAATAAATTTAAATTGCTTTGTGTAGTGAAGAGTAATTTAAAATTATCAAAGTGCTCTAAATCTCACAGTAGAGTACCCATAAAATGTAAAGCCTTTCAATGATTTTAAATCACTATGCACATTTTAGAGTAATTTCAGCACATCAAATGCTTTGATTTTTAGTTTTCATTGCCTTAATTTGAAAGAATGAAAAAATGCCAAACCAAAATAGCATTTATTATCAGTGAGAGTTGTAACTAACGTGATTTTCAAATTGACTCAGACTTTAACATGTGAAACGTATCGGTGTTACTAATGAGTCAAAAAAAAAAAAAAAAAAAAACCAAAAAACCTGTAGCCACCATTATAGCAAATATTTATAATACTAATTAAAATTTCTTTGTCAGATAAGATTGAATGTATTATTCTAGTATATATTCACAGTGGGCGCATAGTATAGTTTTCTATTTTACACATCCCATGTGAGTGTGAAAGTTGGCTACTTGCAACTTCTCAGAGATATTTACATATAATTTATAAAAATCTGAATTGATTCAAAATTAGGAAAACGGAATCACTCAATTACATTGGCAAATGCTCAAAGAATAACCAGTAAAGGCAATAAAAATGCTTCAAAATTTAAAGTAACAAAAGATTTATATTTTGATTCTAAGAAAACACAATAAAATTTGCTGACAATTACTAAAAATATTAGAATATCTCATATATGATTAAGTAAAACTCACTTGATTGATAGTATACCCAATTAAATTAAGAGCAATAAAATGCTGGTGTACCAAGGGGGTTGATAAATAACACACTCTTGTATGCCCAAGTTCTTAATCAAATGAGAAACTGGATAACAAACCAGTAAAGTTAAACTAAATTTGGGAAGGGAGCTTATAATGCTAGATTCCAGAATTGTTCAAGTGTCTTCTGTCTAAACAGATTCTTTCTCAGGAAAAAGCTGTTTTACTATAAGCCAGAGGAAACAGCTGTGCATATGGCTTTTGAGAATCTCTTAGTTCCAAAGAAAAATGAAACAGAGGGTTGTAGTCTTTATAAAGAATTTGTCTTCCTCAACTTATCAATTAACATTAACTCATCTACGCATCATGAATAGAATGAAATCAGGAATGGATAGGTAATAAAGTGTTACACTGAGGAAGCATCAGTAATAGAGATAGAGCATTCTCTCTTCATGTGAGAGAGTGCATCAATGAAGAGAAATCTCTTGTATGAATATTACCTCCAAAAAACGTTAAGATAATGTCGTTAATTATTTCAACAGATGCTACAAAGCTCAGTATAATATTTAAAGATAAAATAAAATTGTATGAAATGTCCCAATTTTATTAACTTAGTCATGAAATTATATGAAATAAAAGCAACTAAGTTGTAAAAACTTGGAACACCTGATACAAATTAATTTAAATGGCATAATTCTATGTCTTAAAAAAAATAAAGTTTAAGAAATCACTAAGTATTTATACAAAGTTTATAACCTTTCCTTATACCAGCAAAGTACTTAGAGAGTAAATAATAGATAACAATCTGTTTCATTATTGCAACAAAATGGAAGGAAGAAAACAATAAATAGTAGTGTATAATAGGACAAGAAGACTAAATAAAATCTATATTTGTTTATATGAATACTAAATAACAAATATTCTAAACCTGTCTATTCAAATTAATATATTTTTTGAATAAAATTCTTATTTATAGTAAGTGGAATATCAGAAAGAAGACCTAACAAAGTTATTTTAAAGTTAATCTTAAAAAATAAAAACAAAAGTAAAAATATAACCCTGAAATTCTGGTTAATCTTTGGCAGCGAAAGATCCCCATAGTCCATCCATCCTACTCATTGCAACTATAAACTTTGGATACCTTTTTGAGATGAGTCTCACTCTGTCGCCCAGGCTGGAGTGCAGTGGTGTGATCTTGGCTCACTGCAACCTCTGCTACCTGGGTTCAAGCAATTCTCCTGCTTCAGCCTGCTGAGTAGCTGGGATTACAGGTGCCTGTTGCCATACCTGGATAATTTTTGTAGTTTTGTTTTAAAAGAGATGGGGAGCTTTGGATACATTTTTTAGAGTAAAAAAAAAAAAAAAAAAAAAAAGTAACTTAAAAATACCCTAATTGAAAATTCTGAAAATAAACAAGTCAGATTTTTTTTTTTTTAAGAGAAATCAAAATTTGAAATAGGAACTGTCATTAAAGTGATTTTCATTATTTCTTTTTTCCTTAGGATATTTTTTCCCATTCACACAGTGGAAAAGCACAGGTGACTACAAATCTCACTAGACACTCTGCTGTCTATTTGGCTAGGAGAAAAACAAAAACAAAAATAATTAATGGATATTCTGTGGGCTAGAGAGAGAAACGAGATTCAGGAGGAGAATTAGGGATAAAGAGCCCTACAGGTAGTAAGTATCAGTAGAGACAAAGGAACGTTACAAAGGAAACAAATGGAAATTTTTTCAATGAAAATTAAAATATCTGAAATTAAAAATTTATTAAGTTCAAGAGCAAAAAAAAAAAAAAAAAGATGTTGAATATAAAATAGTATGTCCAAGAAGCCAGATCTAACTTCTTACTGCCTACAAGGAATCCACTTTGAATACAAAGAAAATGGTCATAATGTAAACAAATTAATAGATCAGTAGAAATTCCCCAACTTAAAGAACACAGAACAACGAATGAGACTAAAGAGATACTTTGAAATAGAAAAATAAGAAAACCTCAAAACGTGAAGGACAATATTCAAAGGTCTAACATATGTGCAATTTCAGTAACCAAAGGTAAAACTGGAGAATACTTCCAAATACCCAAAGAGTTTCAAAATCTGCGGTACAGTCAATGACATACACTTATGAATTAAAGAAGCTCAGCAAATTCCAAATAGTATAAGTGAGACATCATAATGGCTAGGCAGATAAAAAGGGGTCCCTAGAGAATTTCTGACCTGCCCCACAAATGTTTACATTAGATGTGTTTGTGCAGATGAGGGAACCTGCCCAGGGCTTGTCTGGGCATGCCCACAGTGGACTGGAGCCTGACATGTTCACTGGGGCAAGGTGGCGGGGAGCCATGAGGAATTCATGCCTCGAACAGGGGAGGAGTCTGCCTTCTTCAGCCTCTGTGGTGACCTGGGAATCAATTTGTGAGGTGGTGCTTTTTAGCAGGAACCCCTGTCGCTTTGCTAATAGTTTTTTGTTGGTGTTTGTTTTCCTTTTTGCCCAATAGAACCCTGCTCTACTCACCCTTCAGTGTGCCCATATGCCTAAATGTTCCTGGTCATGTGAAAAGGACCCAAGTATTAGTTGAACTATTTTGGCACCCAAACAAGGGGCTTGAGAAATGGTGAGTAAGATGTGAACCAAAACGCCCCTTTTTTTCCTTTTGCTTCTAAGCCTTTGTGTCCTTGGGCTTTTTCTGAGGGTAGGGGAAACTATGCCTCCCTCCTCGCCACTCCTGTCACTTCCAGGGGTCGGGAATGTCAGCCTTTTACTGTTTTTAAGGGATAGACAGGTGAATCAGAGGCTCCCTTCTCCCCTCTTAAGTTCCTCACCCTGTTGGAGGAACCCATTTCCGTAAGAATAAGATGTTCTTCCTGCAGGCATCTTTCCAACCATGAACTTTAAATTTTTCTGCCTTTCTCTACTCTGCCAGCAGTTAACTTTTAAGTGAGAGTTTTTATTTTTTTTCCTTTTAGAAGACATTTTACTAGGTCAGGAATTATAAGGATCACTGTTTATATTATCTGTAAAGTTTTAATTATTAAAAATGATTCATGAGGTTGGTTTTAATCTGTAGCCAATCTAGTGTGCTTTGCATTCTGTATGATCAGTAGCAAGCTTTGCTGCAGGTCTCCATTTGTTTTACATCTTTGAAAGTGTGACCGGTAACCTCATGGTGAGAGGTGACAATGTGTCAGCAGCCCTCACTCTTGGCCCCTCCTCGACCTGGGCATCCACTCTGGTGGTGCTTGAGGAGCCTTTCAGCCTACCACTGCACTGTGGGAGCTCCTCTCTGGGCTGGCGGAGGCCAGAGCCAGCTCCCTCTGCTTGTGGGGAGGTGTGGAGGGAGAGGCAAGGGCAGAAACTGGGGCCCTGCGCCTCCAGGCCAGCGTGAGTTCCAGCCTACCCGCGGGAGGGCTCAGCGGGCCAGCACTGGGAGCGGCCCAGGGCAGTGAGGGGCTTACCACCTGGACCAGCAGCTGTGATGGGTGTACTGGGTCCCCCAGCAGTGCCAGCCTGCCAGCCTGCCAGCGCTGTGCTCAAGTTCTGGCCAGTCCTCAGCTGCTTCCAAGGGGATGAGGAGTGTGAGTGCACAGTGCGGGACTGGGGGACAGCTCCACCTGCAGCCCTGGTGCAGGATCCACTGGGTGAAGCCAGCTGGGCTCCTGAGTCTAGTGGGGACTTGGAGAGAACCTTTAAGTCTAGCTAAGGGATTGTAAACACACCAATCAGCACTTTGTGTCTAGCTCAGGGTTTGTAAATATACCAATCAGTACTCTGATTAGTTAATATGTAGCTAACCTAGTGGGGACTTGGAGAACCTTTATGTCTAGCTAAGGGATTGTAAATGCACCAATCAGCACTCTGTGTCTAGCTCAAGGTTTGTAAATACACCAATCAGTGCTCTGTGTCTAGCTAATCTAGTGGGGACTTGGAGAACCTTCTGTCTAGCACTGTGTCTAGCTCAGGGATTGTAAACACACCAATCAGCACTCTGTCAAAATGGACCAATCAGCTCTCTGTGAAATGGGCCAATCAGCTCTCTGTAAAGTGGACCAATCAGCAGGATGTGGGTGGGGCCAGATAAGGGAATAAAAGCAGACTGCCCGAGCCAACCGGTGGCAACCCACTAGGGTCCCGTTTCACACTGTGGGAGCTTTATTCTTTTGCTCTTTGTAATAAATCTTGCTTCTGCTAGGTGTTTGGGTCCACGCTGCCATTATGAGCTGTAACACTCACTACAAATGTCTGCAGCTTCACTTCTGAAGCCAACAAGACCACGAACCCACTGGGAAGAACCAACAACTCCAGACAAGCTGCGTTTAAGAGCTGTAATGCGCACCACGAAGGTCTGCAACTTCACTCCTGTCAGCAAGACCACGAACCCACCAGAAGGAAGAAGTTCCAGACACATCTGAACATCTGAAGGAACAAACTCCAGACATACTGTCTTTAAGAACTGTAACACTCACCGTGAGAGTCCGTGGCTTCATTCTTGAAGTCAGTGAGACCAAGAACCCACCAATTCCGGACACAATGACAACGTTTTGTTAGCTTCCACCATTTTACAATGGCAACTGAGTTCAGTCGTAGCTTAGGCAATAAACCTTTTCTGGTTTGATATCTGGATGACCTTTGCAATTTATTTGTTCTTTTCCCCTCAACAGCCTTGGATTTTTCTTTCCTTTAGCCTTTAGGAAAGTTTGAAAGCCAGAAATACTGACTGCTTGGCATAACTAAAATCAGATAATAAGGGCTTTTTAAAAATTAAAGAGCACTCAGCTTAATTAAAAGTGTACATCCAAGTTATAGTTATATTTAAAAGGCCTTTATTTATTTCCCACCCTCCCTTGGATTTTGTTTTGCTGGAAAAGGGGTGTTTTTCTCAATCGGCTGAATTCTTTTCTCCATTTTCTCTTGGCATTCGATGGATGCATGAGACTAAGAAAGCTCTGGGGGACATGGAACTCCTTGGGAAAAACAGAAGGCACTACTGACCCCATTTTGGGAAGAAATCTGTTTTCATAATAGAACCCCAGGAACTAAAAGCAGATACATCCCTCTCAAAATCTGTTTTTGGGTCCCAATTATGGCTGTGTATTATGCCCTAGAAGCAGCATGTTTTTGTACCCTAAAAGGATCCAGCTAGAAGACTGTAATCCAATTCAGAGACTGGCAAATGAAAAATTTTGTGGCTGCTGAGTTTTCTTCTGCCTGGCTATGTAGTTATATATGTGTTGTGTTTGTGATGTTTATAAAAATAGTACTAATTCATTGGCCTAAAGAAAAATAAGCACTTGGATCAAATATTTGTTAATGGAAATATAAAAGCTGTGGTAGCTTTTGGTTCTCGTGACTTTAACCTTTGAGAAATAAAAACAGCCTAAAAGATTATTTGGTAAAATGCAGATGCCATCAAAATGTAAATAGGTGGACTAAATTATACTGGTCAGGTACTAGGTTTGCTAAATGTTTTAAAGTTACAAAATGCTTTTTGAAACTGATTCAATTTGCTGGCTTCACAACTGGTAAGGTCTGGGGACATATGTTACTAACCATGCCCTTAATTGTGCTGGAAGAAGTCAAACCTTGACTGCACCTAGCACATAATTTAAAAAACTTACCAGGTTTTACTTTAAAGGTAACAAGTACTAGGAGTTACCATTATAACATGTAATTGAGACTACTAAAAATATATTTACATTTCAGTTAGGTAAGGATAGTGAAATGTGTTTTTAGTACAAGATTATAAGAAGGCATAGAAATGTAAAATTTTGCCTCAGATTAAATGGTTATTTTGAATTAAGTAAGATAACAGTAAAAGTTCAAAAAAGTTATGAAGGATTGTAAAAGCTAAAAGTTAACCTTGCAAAGGAAATTCCATGTGTGAACATATTGACTAAATTCAAAGGATGCCGTATGGTTTTTCTGTAAATTCAGCTTTGAAATAAAAGCACAACAAGGTACCGTTAAAGTACTAAGCTACTCTTCAGCAAAATTTGTAAAGAGCTATAACAGGTTTCTGCTTTTAAAATTTCTGAGTCATCATTTTGGCAAAGTAAATAACTTATGGTAATCTGGAATTCTATTTCATAACATCAAGTATTTTAAATCACTAACGTACTTAACAGGCTTTCCAAAATCAAACTTCAGTTTCAAAATTGTCTTTCTTGACACCAGACTTTTGGATGCTACAGAAGACACATGCAGAATCAAAAAAAAAAAAAAAAAAAAAAGGGAAACAGGATTATCTGATATGTTTTCAGTACATGGGATTGACAAAATGGTGTTCAATCTTTTTTACGTTGTATTGTTGAGAGTAATACTAATATATGTTCCAAAATTTATGGGATTTATAAAATTCTAATGTTTGAGCATATGCTATCAATCATAATTATAACTATTATGTTATTTTAAACCATGGAGATAACCAAATGTATTTGTCAATCATGTTTCTGAATGCAACTACCCTAGACATTTTGTACTCACAAACCATTGTTGTCTTGTTTTGATCCTCTTCAAACAATGGTTTATAATCAGTTATGGAACTTTGACAGGTGTTCTCAAATGCAAGTTTCTGATGACTTTGGAGATTGTGACATTGGAATAAAGGAAAAACAGGACTCATGAAAATTGAAATGTTCATGGATATCAAGCAAGAGTTAACTGAGTGGACTGAACTAATAGAAAACTTAAATAATCTTTTTAACTTTTGCTTGGAATATTGCTGATCATTGTTTTGTTTTTCAGAGTCCAGGAAACTTATTTTGAACTGTTTATGGCCTTTAATAGTTGAGTAAGTTGTACTCCTGCAAACAAAATTTGGAGCATATTTGTCTCTCTCTGCTTGGCTTGTCTAGAATTTGGAAACCAGTATTGCATATTCTTAACTTATGGCAATATAGTCATTTGCATCAGTGCATTAAGAATGCAACTGGAGCAACTGGTTATTTTGCCAGGCTTTGATTGGAAATGTGTGCTCTTTAAGGAGTCAAGCTCAACTTGCAGAGCTGATGAGAACTCCTTGGGAAAACTGGCCTCAAATGCTTGTCTACACAGTCCACATACAGGATTCTTAACCTGCAGTGAGTAAAGAATATCACTTTCCAACAGGCTCAGACATCATATGCTCTTGGCACCTCAAGAAGAGAGGAGTTTACCCGATTCACAGTTACATAAGGATAAAAATCTAGGCTGGGCTCAGCTTTAAATGGTCTTATCTGAGATTCTTTGTGAAACAGATTTTCATGATAGCCAACCTAAAGGGCTTAGGTAGAAATAATTGTTTTTGCTGCAGTTTGTGCAAGTAATCAAGCCAAGTATAAGATTAAAGTCTATTTTGCAAGCAATACACTCTTATTATGATTTGTTTTTAACAGAAATGAGGACAAGACAGAGATAAATTATGATTGAAAACTTACCATCATTAGTTTCTAGACTTATTATTTGTTTTTAAGTTTTTGCCTACATTTTAGACTAACCTTGCTTATTCCTGTGAACCAGCCAACCATCTCTGGTTGCAGCTCAGAAAGGACAAAAGGGGATGAGTAATGTAGAAATCTGGATCAATATTTTAGTTCTGAACAATTATCCTGCAAATCCTGCCAGCTGATGGGAATAAATAGGATGCCCATCACCCGGAGGTTTCCTTTTTGGGAAAGGGAGCTAACCAAAGCAACACCCCATGCACCCAAATCTTAACAAGCATAACTATAGCCACCAGTTATCTGGGTGTGTCACAAGACATCCTTTTCTTTCCTTTGTTGGAGGAGAACTCAATTCCACAGCTTCACTTTAGCATTACAGCTTGTAATAAGGAGTCTATGCAACTTCCATGCTGAGACACAATTTTGGTCCCAAAGTCTTTTCCAAGTTTGTATCAAAGGCTTAAGAAAACTGGATCTTAGGGATCCAGAAGACAGACAATAGTGAAAGTCAAAAGGTACAGCACAGGTGAGCATGACTGATTCCTGCTGATTAAGCCAAGCTTCCTGTTTCATGGATAAAAGTCATGCTAGTATCCATGGCATAAATGAAGTTTAGAGAATTCAAAGGCTATTGCCAGCAGGGGAGATAGGGAGTACACATGAAAGAGCAGTTATTCCCATCCCCTAGGCCCCATGTTAACATAGATGAAAGCCACTTTGACACCCATGGGTGGCACCCTGTCACAGTTGCTGGGACTCAGTAATAGAAGGACAGGGGAAAGAAAGAGGAACAACTCACTTTCTCTCCCTCACACACCCTGGGTATTTGCTAGTTAAAGAAAGGAACCAGGCACACATGCTCTCCTATTTCTAGATGAGTAGCCATTCATCTTTAGTCTGCACCCTTTTAGAACACATTCTGAACCCCTGGGACCCTTCTGAAAAAAATGTCTTCTTTTTTCCTTTTTCTTCCTCTGTCCTCTATTCCCTGATAGGTAGCTAATGGTGTCACGTATCACGGGACACTTCCCTCAGATGCATCCTTCAAATTGGAAGGAGTTAATTTCTCAAACTGTAGACTAATTGACTTAGGATTACGTTTAGGGGAAGGGAATGCAGAAACCTGACATGCCAGCAAAAGGGTAAAAAAATTTTTTTTTTTTTTAACCCATTGGGCTTTTGACCTCTCTCTCCCTGTACAAACTGGTAAAAGGTCTCTGGACTTTCAAGTTGTCCTTACCCACTCCTTGTTTCATTTTGATACATATTTTCTAATAACCTGTTTGTCTCTTCTCACTTTTAGGCCATCAGACTCCAAACAAACTACAACTGGAGCTTTGGATGATGGCCTTTTTTTTACTGGGAACCCTGAGATAGGCCTCCGAGGGAAATCTGACTACCGTTTTCCCAAAACAGCTTCCCTGTCAGCAGGAAGCAATTAAGATTGGTCTTCATCCTTATCGTTATCCTTATTCTAATAACAGTTAGAGGTATTTCTTTAGAGGGAGGAATGAGACCGTCAAATGCCTAGGCAGATAAAAAGGTGTCCCCGGAGAATTTCCGACCTGCCACACAAGTGTTTACATCAGATGCTTTTGTGCAGATGAGGGAAACTTCCCAGGGCTTGTCTGGGCATGCCCACAGCGGACTGGAGCCCAACACTCACTGGAGGAAGTGAGTGGAGCCATGCGGAAGTCATGCCTTATGCAGGGGAGGAGCCTGCTCTCTTGAGCTTCTGTGGTAACCTGGCAACAAATCTGCGAGGTGAGGACCGGTTAGCAGGAACCCCTCTAGCTTTGCTGAAAGTTTTATTTTTTCTTTTTGCCCTATAAAGCTCTGCTCTACTCACCCTTCAATGTATCTGCATTCCTAAATTTTCCTGGTCATGTGACAAGAACCTAGGTTTTAGCTGAACTAAGGAGCAAAATTCTGCAACATAAGATCTAAGAAAGCTATGCCTAGATCCATTAAATCAAATTGTTAAAAAGCAAATAGAAAAAGTCTTCACAGCACTAGACAAAAATGAAACATTATACATAAATAAGTTATAGTTTGAATGGACTGTCAGAAACCATGACTAGAAGACAGTGGAGCAACATTTTCAAATTTCAGAGAGAGAGAAAGAAAAAAAAAAAAAGAATAAAAAAGAAAAGAAGACATAATAAAACACCTGTCAGTTTAGTATTCTATACCTATTGAACATAACCTTCATTAGAATGTGAAGTAGACATATGCAGGTGAACAAAAAATCAAGAGAACAATAGTTATGTTCTACATGAAATTATAAAGGAAATTTCTCAGGCTGGGTGGAAATTATACTAGTGAGAAACAGATTGGAAGGACTAAAGGAAAAGATGTTAGACTGACAAACTGAATTTTTAAAAGCCAGATCTAACTTATCGTCTACAAGGATCCACTTTGAATATTAAAAAAAAGGTAATAATTAAATAATAAAATTGAATAATTAAATAATTCAAATGAAAAATGAGCACATGTAGCTTGGAGAAGATATATTAACATAAAAAGGACTTTAATAAAAAGAGTATTATGCATAGTGATAGAAAAATTTATCAGAAAAATAATATCATTTATAATGTATATACCTAATAAGAGAGCCTCAAGATATTTGAAGCAAATCTGACAGAATTAAAAAGAAGAATCGATAAATAAATTCACAATTATAGAAAAAGATTATATACCAGTTTCTTAGTAATTGATACAACCACTGGGGAAATAATAAGAAAACAATAATAAAGACATAGATCCAAATAACACTTTGGACTAATCAATATTTCTAGAAAACTGCAGAGTCAACATTGTTTTCCAGTGTTCGTATATATTCACCATGGTAGACCCTTTACTGTACATAAACCTAATGTAGATGAGTTTAAATAGATTAACAATTTATAGAGTGTATTGTCTCTATAGAGTGTATATCTCTAATTAGGTTACAATGAAACCTAATTAGAAATTAGTGACTGTACTCTAGGAAAGCAAAGTTCTTTTAAAAGATCCATTAGTCAAAGAGGAAAACTCTAAAATGTAAATTATATGAAAAGAGAGTTTAATTTTACACATTGTTTGGTTCCCAGTGTCAACAAGAGTGACTGACAATTAATAAATGGTTAATAATTATTATTATAAGAAATGCCCCAGGGGACAGAGAAATAAATAATAAGGAAATATACCATGATTTTTCATGAGAAATAAATGATGAACAGGTTTTTCATGAAAGATGTAACAGAGACCCAGCATGGGGCAGGATGGCAATAAACATTGGTCTATTTCCTAGGAAACACACAGATTAATGGCTAAAAACACACGCCTACAAAAGACAATACTTAGCGTTTCCAATCAAGACTCTATTACGGACTCTATAAACTAGAGCAATATTCTAAAATTATTGATTGTTTAGTTTCCTAATAGAAAAAACTTAAGAAATAATAAAGCAACGTTTTTTTTGTTGTTGTTGCTGTTGTTGTTTTTATGCCAAGCTTAATTGAAGTGATTTGTGTTAAAGTGTTCAGTACAGTAACTGTTTCAAAACAAAGAAATCAATGAATAACGCTATTATCACAATTATATGCTGTCAATGCCAGGAAGACTAAACATCTGATTCCTAACATCAAGGTCTGTAAGACTGTGTGAACTTTGTAACCTCACTTAATCTCTTAGACATATGTTTCCTTTAAAGAAAACATGGGGGAAAAGAGTATTTGTGTGCTCTGGAGCAATTTAGAAATCACTTCTTGGGGGAAAATGGCCAATAGAATATTAATATTAATATCATTGTGAATAAATGGTTTAGGAGGTTCTACAAAGAAAATAAATCAATTTAGAGAGTAAATGTAATCTACAAATACAATAACTCATTTTATCAAAATATTTTGGCGTTAGTATGGATTTTTACACAGTGAACAAAACAAACTTGATTTTCTTTAGGAAATGAAATACTATTATTAAGAAATGAGTAGATAGAGGCTTAGCCCTATTTTTGAAATGACTCTCTAAGGTCTTACAAATTGAAAAATCAAAACTCAAGACAAAAAAATTAATTTGCAAAAGTCAGTATTATCTATAGGAATTAACAAAGAAAAAGACTCAAAACTCTGAATATTTAATGTGTGAGTTTATGAGGGTCTGTTGTTGTTGTTGTTTGTTTGTTTTTTGTTTTGCTTTGTTTTGTTTTTTTGAGATGGAGTCTCACCCAGACTGGAGTGCAGTGGCACGATCTCGGCTCACTGCAACCTCTGCCTCCCGGGTTCAAGTGATTCTCCTGCCTCAGCCTCCTGAGTAACTGGGACTACAGGCGCCTACCACCATGCACGGCTAATTTTTGTATTTTTAGTAGATACAGGGTTTCACCATATTGGCCAGGCTGGTCTCGAATTACTGACCTTGTGGTCCACCCACCTTGGTCTCCCAAAGTGCCGGGATTACAGTTGTGAGCCACCGTGCCCAGCCAAGTTTTTAAATATTTTATTATTTTTGTTACTTCCCTTGGTCTCCACTTCCCCTCTCTGAGTTAAAATGCCTTGATTTGTCAAGAAAATATGTAGTGAGTACCCACTATGTATAAATCTTTGCACCATTTGCCACAAGAAAGGCTGATATCAATTATATAAAGCCTTAGAATGTACTAGAAGCAATAAGGACAAAAGAGTGACAGATAAATAAAACAGAAATATATCTAATATTGCTTTAAAGTTATAATTTGTAATTTTAATTCAACCTGTAGCAGTCTGGTTAGTCTTGAGTATTTATTGAAATTCTATGGACTGTATTTGTAAACTGAAGATTAAAACAAATAGCCTGCAGATTTTCTGTATGGACTTACTAGAATGGTATATATAAAGTGCCTGCCTGACATAAAGTAAGTCACTTCATATATAGTAGTTACTGTAATTATGTTTGGGGAAAACCATGAAAGTTTTATGAGAAAATGTGTCCTTTGAGCTTTTACAAACAACTTAGTAGGTAGAGTCTGAAAGTTAAATGTGTGTGTGTGTGCACATGTGTGTGCCATGGCCCACTTGTACAATGTTCAATTCCACAAACCACCCATCAAAATATATGTTTAAATGCATAAATTACATAGAAATACCTAGTATTACAATAAACATGAAATAATTGACAATTATTACAGTATTTTATAAATTGTAACATATATATGCTTCTCATGACACAATAAATAAGCAAGCATTTAAATCCAGGCAAGTTAAATTTTGTGTTTCAAGAAGGATTAGTGTAACAAATGTAATGGCTGAACATTAAACTCTAGGCTGGTTGTTAACTGTCTTTTACATATTGATCAGCAAATGATTGTGAATGGGCAATGACAGAAAGTAACTTCTTGTCTGGATCAGAAGTGGAGAACTCTGAATTTGAGTGTTTTGTGGCCTAACGACTATTGCCAGGACCAATATAGCTCAATAGATGGCCAGTTTTAGGGCACAGAGGAAGATGGTAATCACTAATGTTTTGTTGATCAAAATAATTATTATGATTTTGCAGTAAAGGTAACTATAAATGGCATTTTGAGGTATCTGCAAAAGATATATCAAATGAAAATAATCTGAAATTTCAAAGATGTGTTGTTTCCATGCAAGATCTCAAAATCCCTGAATTTCACACACAGATTCCATGAACTCCAAGTTAAGAACCCATGATCTGGATGTTTGACAAAATACCTTCAGCAGAAATAATGAAAGCCCTGACATTTCTGTGTGCATGAAAACTGGAAAACTGGCCGGGCACGGTGGCTAACGCCTGTAATCCCAGCACTTTGGGAGGCCGAGGGGGGCGGATCACTAGGTCGGGAGATCAAGACTATCCTGGCTAACTCGGTGAAACACCATCTCTACTAAAAATAAAAAAAAAAAAAAAAAAAAAAAAAAAAATTAGCCAGGGGTGGTGGCAGGCGCCTGTAGTCCCAACTACTCGGGATGCTGAGGCAGGAGAATGGCTTGAACCTGGGAGGCGGAGCTTGCAGTGAGCCGAGATTGCGCCACTGAACTCCAGTCTGGGCCATAGAGTGAGACTCGCCTCAAAAAAAAAAAAAAACTGGAAAACTTTAAAAATGAGAAATCACTAAATCTTTTTTTTTTTTTTTTGTGATAAAATTCATTTTTAATGCTAAAGATGAAACACAAGGAAATGATAAATGCTTGGGGTCATGAATACTCCATTTAACCTGATGTAATTATTATGCATTATATGCCTCAAAATATCTCATGTACCCCTTAAATATATATACCTACTATGTACTCATAAAAATCAAAAATAAATTCATAGTAAGAATTATGTATGGTATGATCCAAACTTTTAAGTTATTAGACTTAATTCAAATGAGGGATATTTTAGAATGTATTTTGAGTTCACATTCATCAATTCAGCAGTGAGCTATCTTTTATGAAAACCCTACTCTATATTTTTTAATTAAACTTTATTTTCAGATAATTATAGATTACATGCAGTTCCCAAAAACGAGATCTCGGCCAGACATGGTGGCTGTCGCCATCCCAGCACTTCAGGAGGCCGAGGCCAGCAGATCACCTGAGATCAGGAGTTCAGAACCAGCCCAATAACATGGCGAGATAAATCTCTAATTAAAATACAAAAATAAGTCAAGTGTGGTGGTGCATGCCTGTAGTCCCAGCTACCTGGAAGGGCTGAGGTACGAGAATCGCTTGAACCCGGGTGGCAGAGTTGCAGTGAGCAGAGATCACACCACTGCACTCCAGCCTGGGCAACAGAGCAAGACTCCATCTCAATAAAAATTTTTAAAAAGAAAAAAGAAAAGAAAGCAAAAGATATCATATACTATTTACCCATTTTCTCCAATGGTAATATTTTGGAAAACTATGGTACTATCACAGCCAGATCATGACACTGATATAACCAGATACAGATTACTTCTATCTGGGGATCCCTCATATTTGCCCTTTCATGAGCCCACACCCACTTTCCATTTGCCCTTCCCCTTCTTTTTTTTTTTTTTTTGATTTATCTTTTTTTTTTTATTAATTTATTATTATTATACTTTAAGTTGTAAAGTTACATATTACATAACATGCAGGCTTGTTACATATGTATACTTGTGCCATGTTGGTCTCTTTTGCACCCATCAACTCGTCCATTTTACATCAAATTATAACTCCCAATGCAATCCCTCCCCCTCCCCCCTCCCATGATAGGCCCCACGGTGTGTGATGTTCCCCTTCCTGAGTCCAAGAGTGATCTCATTGTTCAGTTCCCACCTATGAGTGAGAACATGCGGTGTTTGGTTTTTCTGTTCTTGTGATAGTTTGCTAAGGCTGATGGTTTCCAGCTGCATCCATGTCTAAAGGACGCAAGCTCATCCTTTTTTGTGGCTGCATAGTATTCCATGGTGTATATGTACATTTTTCTTAATCAATCTGTCACTGGACGTTTGGGTTGATTCAAGTCTTTGCTATTGTGGGGTAGTGCTGCAGAAATAAACATCGTGTGCATGTGTCTTTATAGCAGCATAATTTATAATCCTTGGGTATATCCCCAGTAATGGGATGGCTGGAATATATGGTACATCTAGTTCTAGATCCTTGAGGAATCACGCCATACTGTTTTCCATAATGATTTGAACTAGTTTACAATCCACCAACAGTGTAAAAGTGTTCCACATTTCTCCACATCCTCTCAACTTTTATTGTTTCTGACTTTTTAATGGTCGCCATTCTAACTGGGTGAGGATGGTATCTCATTGTGGTTTTGATTTACATTTCTCTCTGATGGCCAGTGATGATGAGCATTTTTCATATGTCTGTTGGCTGTATGAATGTCTTCTTTTGAAATGTCTGTTCTGCTCTTTGCCCACTTTTGATGGGGTTGTTTGTTTTTTTCTTGTAATTTGTTTGAGTTCTTTGTAGGTTCTGAATGTTAGCCAACTTTGTCGGATGAGTAGATTGCAAATTTTCTCCCATTCTGTAGGTTGCTATTCCCTCTGATGATAGTTTCTTTTGCTGTGCAGAAGCTCTTTAGTTTAATTAGATCCCATTTGTCAATTTTAGCTTTTGCTGCCATTTTGCTTTTGGTGTTTTTAGACATGAAGTCTTTGCCCATGCCTATGTCCTGAATGGTACTACCTAAGGTTTCCTCTAGGATTTTTATAATTATTAGGTCTAACATTTAAGTCTCTAATCCATCTTGAATTAATTTCAGTATAAGGAGTAAGGGAAAGGATCAGTTTCGGCACCTTATGGCTAGCCAACTCCCAGCACCATTTACATTAAATAGAATCCTTTCCCATTTCTTGTTTTTCTCAGGTTTGTCAAAGATCAGATGGCTGTAGATGTGGTATTATTATTTCTGAGGACTCTGTTCTGTTCCATTAGTCTATATCTCTGTTTTGGTACCAGTATACCATGCTGTTTTGGTTACTGTAGCCTTGTAGTATAGTTTGAAGTCAGGTAGCGTGATGCCTCCAGCTTTGTTCTTTTGAGCTTAGGATTGATAATAATATGTTGGAGATGCGGGCTCTTTTTGGTTCCATACTTGAACTTTAAAAGCAGTTTTTCAATTCTGTGAAGAGTGGTGGAAAACGGTGGGGATGGCGTGAGTCACCATAAATTACCTTGGGCAGTATGGCCATTTTCACGATATTGATTCTTCCTATCCATAGGCATGGTATGTTCTTCCATTTGTTTGTGTCCTCTTTTATTTCAGTGACAGTGGTTTGTAGTTCTCCTTGAAGAGGTCCTTTACATCCCTTAATAAGTTGGATTCTAGGTATTTTATTCTCTTTGACGGTGAATGGAAGTTCCACCATTCCTGATTTGTCTGTGTTTGTCTGTTATTGGTGTACTTAAAATGGCGATTTTTGCACGTGGTACATACATCCTGAGGGCTTTGCTGAAGTTGCTATCAGCTTAAAGGAGATTTTGGAGGCTGAACAATGGGGTTTCTAAATATACAATCATGTCATCTGCAAACAGGGACGAATTTGACTTCTTCTTTTTTCTAACTGAATACCCTGATTTCTTTCTCTTGCCTAATTGCCCTAGCCAGAACTGCTTACTATGTGTTGAATAGAATTGGTGAGAGGGCATCCTATCTTATTATGCCAGTTTTCAAAGGGAATTTTTCAGTTTTTGCCCATTCAGTATGATATTGGCTGTGGGTTTGTCATAAATAGCTCTTATTATTTTGAGAATACGTTCCATCAATACCAGGTGAGGCGGTTTTAGCATGAAGGGCTGTTGAATTTTGTCAAAAGCCTTTTCTGCATCCTATTGAGATAATCATGTGGTTCTTGTCTTTGGTTCTGTTTATGCTGGATTATGTTTGATGATTTGCGAATGTTGAACCAGCATCCCAGGGATGAAGCCCACTTGATCATAGTGGATAAGCTTTGATGTGTTGTTGAATCCGGTTTTGCCAGTATTTTATTGAGGATTTTTTGCATCGATGTTCATCAGTATTGGTCTAAAATTCTCTTTTGTTGTGTCTGCCAGGCTTTGGTATCAGGATGATGTTGGCCTCATAAAATGAGTTAAGGGGGGAGGATTCCCTCTTTCTATTGATTGGAATAGTTTCAGAAGAATGGTGCCAACTCCTCATATACCTCTGGTAGGGTAATGAATCCATCTGATTTTCTGGACTTTTTTTTTTTTGGTTGGTAGTGTGCCTCAATTTCAGAGCCTACTATTGGTCTATTCAGGAGTTCAACTTCTTCCTGGTTTATTCTTGGAAGAGTGTAAGTGTCCAGGAAATTATCCATTTCTTCTAGGTTTCCAGTTTATTTGCGTAGAGGTGTTTTCGTATTCTCTGATGGTAGTTTGTATTTCTGTGGGGTCGGTGGTGATCGCTATCATTTGGTAGTTTGATTCTTCTCTCTTTTTCTTCTTTATTAGTCTTGTAATTTAGTCTGTCAATTTTGTTGATCTTTTCAAAAACCAACTCCTGGATTCATTGATGATTTTTAGGAGGGTTTTGATATACTCCTTCCAGTTCTGCTCTGATCTTAGTTATTTCTTGCCTTCTGCTGGCTTTGGAATGTGTTTGCTCTTGCTTCTCTAGTTCTTTTTTAATTGCGATGTTAGAGTGTCAATTTTAGATCTTTACCTTTTACTCTTGTGGGCATTTAGTGCTATAAATTTCCCTCTACACACTTTCTGCTTTAAATCCCAGAGATTCTGGTATGTTGTATCTTTGTTCTCATTGGTTTCAAAGAACATCTTTATTTCTGCCTTCATTTCGTGATGTACCCAGTAGTCATTCAGGAGCAGGTTGTTCAGTTTCCATGTAGTTGAGCGGTTTTGATTGAGGTTTCTTAGTCCTGAGTTCTAGTTTGATTGCTGTGTGGTCTGAGAGACAGTTTGTTATAATTTCTGTTCTTGTACATTTGCTGAGGAGTGCTTTTGCTACCAATTATATGGTCAATTTTGGAGTAAGTACGATGTGGTGCTGAAGAATGTATATTCTGATTTGGGGTGGAGAGTTCTATATAGATGTCTATTAGGTCTGCTTGCTGCAGAGATTAGATTCAATTCCTGGATATGCATGTTAACTTTCTGTCTTGTTGATCTGTCTAATGTTGACAGTGGAGTGTTGAAGTCTACATTATTATTGTATGGGAGTCTAAGTCTCTTTGTAAGTCTCTAAGGACTTGCTTTATGAATCTAGGTGCTCCTGTATTGGGTGCATATATATTTAGGATAGTTAGCTCTTCCTGTTGAATTGATCCTTTACCATTATGTAATGGCCTTCTTTTGTCTCTTTTTGATCTTTGATGGTTTAAAGTCTGTTTTATCAGAGACTAGGATTGCAACCCTGCTTTTTGTTCTCCATTTGCTTGGTAAATCTTCCTCCATCCTTTATTTTGAGCCTATGTATGTCTGCGTGTGAATGGGTCTCCTGAATACAGCAGACTGATGAGTCTTGACTCTTTTATCAGTTTGCCAGTCTGTGTCTTTTAATTGGAGCATTTAGTCATACATTTAAGGTTAAGATTATGTGTAGAACTTGATCCTGCCATTATGATATTAACTGGTTATTTTGCTCGTTAGTTGATGCAGTTTCTTCCTAGCCTCGATGGTCTTTACATTTTTGGCATGTTTTTGCAATGGCTGGTACCGGTTGTTCCTTTCCATGTTGGTCTTCCTTCAGGGTCTCTTGTAAAGGCGAGGCACAAGTGGTGACAAAATCTCTAATGCTCATAAAGGATTTTATTTCTCCTTCATATAAAGAGCTTAGTTTGGCTGGATATGAAATTCTGGGTTTAAAATTCTTTCTTTAGGAGAATGTTGAATATTGGCCCCACTCTCTCTTCTGGCTTGGAAGTTTCTGCCGAGAGATCTGCTGTGTGAGTCTGATGGGCTTCCCTTTGTGGAGTAACCCGACCTTTCTCTCTGGCTGCCTTAGATTTTTCCTTCATTCCACTTTGGTGAATCTGGCAATTATGTGTCTTGGAGTTGCTCTTCTCGAGGAGTATCTTTGTGGCGTTCTCTAATTTCCTGGATTTGAATGTTGGCCTGCCCTACTAGGTTGGGAAGTTCTCCTGGATGATATCCTGAAGAGTGTTTTCAACTTGGTTCCATTTCCCCTCACTTTCAGGCACCCCAATCAGACGCAGATTTGGTCTTTTACATAATCCCATACTTCTTGCAGGCTTTGTTCATTTCTTTTCTTCTTTTTCTTTTGAGTTTCTCTTCTCGCTTCATTTCGTCATTTGATCCTCAATAAGCTGATACTCTTTCTTCCAGTTGTCGAGTCAGGTTACTGAAGCTTGTGCGTTGTCATTATTTCGTGTCATGGTTTTCATCTCTTTCATTTCGTTTATGACCTTCTCTGCATTAATTAGTCTAGCCGTCAATTCTTACTTTTTTTCAAAGATTTTAGTTTCTTTGCGCTGGGTACGTAATTCCTCCCTTTAGCTCTGAGAGAATTTGATGGACTGAAGCCTTCTTCTCTCATCTCGTCAAAGTCATTCTCCGTCAGCTTTGATCTGTTGCTGGCGATGAGCTCAAACTCTCGCTTTGCCGGGGAGATGCACTCTTATTTTTTTACGGTGCAGCTTTCTGCCCTGCTTTTCCCCATCTTTGTGGTTTTATCTGCCTCTGGTCTTTGATGATGGTGATGAACTGATGGGGTTTTGGTGTGGAGTGTCCTTCCTTCCTGTTTGATAGTTTTTCCTTCTAACAGTCCAGGACCCTCAGCTGTAGGTCTGTTGGAAGTGCTTGGTCCGCTCCAGACCCTGTTTGCCTGGAGTATCCGGCAGCAGAGGCTGCAGAAGATAGAATATTTCTGAACAGCAGTGTACCTGTCTGATTCTTACTTTGAAGCTTCCTCTCAGGGGTGTACTCCACACCCTGTGAGGAGTGTGGGGTGTCAGCCTCCCCCTAGTGGGGATGTCTCCCAGTTAGGCTACTCAGGGGTCGGACCCGCTTGAGCGATCTGTCCATTCCTCCAAATCTCAGCCTCCCGTGTTGGGGAGATCACTGCTCTCTTCAAAGCTGTCCAGACAGAGTGGTTTCGCGTCTGCAGAGGTGTCTGCTGCTTTGTTGTTGTTGTTGTTGTGTAGCTGTGCCCTGTCCCCAGGGTGGAGTCTACAGAGACGAGCAGGTTTCCTTGAGCTGCTGTGAGCTCACCCAGGTTGGGCTGCGCTTTTGTTTACCTACTTAAGCCTCTCAGCAATGGCGAGCCCCTCCCCCAGCACCAGCTGCTGCCTTGCGGTAGATCACAGACTGCTGTGCTGGCAATGAGGGAGGCTCCGTGGGCGTGGGACCCTCCCGGCCAGGTGTGGGATATGATCTCCTGGTGTGCCTGTTTGTAAAAGCTGCAATATTGGGGTGGGAGTTACCCGATTTCCAGGTGTTGTGTGTCTCGGCTGGGAAAAGTTCCCTTCCCCTTGCGGCTTCCCCGGAGTGGCGATGCCTGCAGCCCATAGCTTCAGCTCTCGCTGGTCTGGTCGGGCTGCAGCAGCTGACCAGCACCGATCGACCGGCACTCCCCAGTGAGATGAACCCAGTACCTCAGTTGAAAATGCAGAAATCACCGGTCTTCTGTGTCGCTGGCGCTGGGAGTTGGAGACTGGAGCTGTTCCTATTCGGCCATCTTGCTCCGCCCCCCCGAAATCACTAAATCTTTATAAAAATCGATGAGTTAGGTGTGTGTTAGCTTATATCACAGATGAGGAAACTGCGACATGGGATGGATAAACAATTTGCTAAAGTCACATAGATTGTTAGTGGGAAACTGGAAGTGGTTAATGCTTCAATAACTACACTAAAAGACTTATTCAAAAGGCTTTTTCACGGATGCATTTATTCTCTTCTACACAATTAGTAATGAAATTTTAGTAATTTCTGTAGCAAAAAGAACCAAGTTTAGGTTGTTGTACAAAATGGCAAATGCATGGAGGGTCAGTTATACCACAAAAAGTTTTATGAATACTCAAACTTACCTACTAATGGCAACAGTGAGAGAGAATGTGGAGGTCATCCTAAAGAGACAACATCATCTCATCCAGGTCTATCAAATCTAATCTCTCCTGTATTACTTTCTCATTTTTAATTTAGTGTTTTTCATATGCTGCTATATGTATGCCATTTTTCACTCTATATGATTTGGGAAGATTTTCTTTAAACAATAAAACAAAATTATTGACCACATCCTCGACATTGAGTGATCATATAATTTAGGCTAAATAATTTATCCCTATATAAATGAAATAATATTCTCCCTGAAAATATAGAAGACTAATTGGTGTGTGTGTGTGTGTATATATATATTTTTTATATATATATATTTTTTAATCAATATGTATATTCAACCTGAGAATGACTTTTTGATAACACAGTATCCTTGAGTGTCAGGTTGTTGAAAGGATCTCAGATTTCTACAAGTCCAGTCTGAAAATGTAATCTTTGGAAACACAGGTATCAACAGATTTTCAAAATATTTGAGTGTAAAACAGAATTATTTACTAATAAGTTATTAATATTTTTATATAACATACAGCCATTTGGGATATTAAATATTTTTATTTTATCTTTTGTGGCACTATGAAAGATTGGAGTCTTTCATGTCTATCACATTGTCATTTTAAAAGGCACCAAATAAATCTAAAAATAGTAATTATAATAACTAGTTATCAGAAGCTATAGGTTTTCAGATGTTAAAAATTATGACTTAGTCACCTTCATGGAAGCATTTAATTGAGCAAGACACTCAATGTGAAATTCATACGTCGTTACCAAAAATTGTCATAAATCGACGTGCTTCATTACATTACTGCCACAAATAAGTGACTTAGGTGAAAAAAAAAATCTGTTTTGTGATATTATTTCAGTAACTCATTTTAACATTTGAATGTTCTAAAAAAAAACAAATCCAGTTGGTTATGTGTATCTCATAGATTGCAGGTCTTTTCCATTGTAGACTGACTGCAATTTGGAAATGTGGACTTGTCAACCATGAAATGAATGAGATATGAAGATACTGTCTGAGACAGTTGGTCCTTCAGAAATCTAACAGAGCAACAGTCTAGATATACTGAAGAATAATAGCTATATGTTAATAAATTCCATATTTGTTCTCATTGGCTCAGTGTGTAATGTAACTAAACTTAAACTACCCGACTAAAATTATTTGGTAAAGCTCTTATACCTCATCCACCCTAAGATAAAATAATGCTTGTTAAATTTTCATTTTAAATAATAGTTTGGTTATTGGCTAAATTTTAATGAGTCATGATCTTAGTTTAGTAATTTTTTTACTATAAAATTATGCTAAACAAGGCACGATATACAAACAAAAAGACTTTAATTTCTTAGGCTTCGTTTTATGATGCACTTTGCAATTTAATGATTAAATGTTTATGCTATAAATTCAATAAGGTCATACATTGTAAAACTTTCTATAATAGTCTCAGAATTTTGAGGTGACTTGAGAGTCAGATGTAAGGAAATTTTATATAGATTAGACTGTGATTAGTAGACTGGATTTTTTTTTTTTTTTTTTTTTTGAGATGGAGTTTTGCTCTTGTTGCCCAAGCTGGAGAGCAATGGCATTATCTCGGCTCACTGCAACATCTGCCTCCTGGGTTCAAGCAGTTCTCCTGCTTCAGCCTCCTGAGTAGCTGGGATTACAATAGATTGAATTTTATCAAGGAATGTATTTCTTCTAGAAAAAGTAGATACACTTTCAAAGATACATTAATGTACATGAGAGCTTGCCTGTGTGCTCAATAGAAAGCTAAAAATAAAGAGGTTATCATCTAATGGCACAAAGTTTTCATCTTTCATAAGCTTGCATTTTCTTTTCTTATTAAACACCATCTCACCTTTCTTTTTCAGGAAACACTTTCTGAAAATGTCAGAACTCTTAAAAACATGGATGAGGAAAAGCATAAGGACTGCTTTATGCTTGTCTTATGAATTTTAAAAGATGTAATTTAAAGGTACTTTAAAGTGATATTTGTGCCCTTGTAACTGATTCAAAGTAGACTGCTAAGGACAATAAGTAGTAAGAGTCTACAAATATCAATAAATTATGAGAAAAAATGGTCCAATGGTACTTAAAATTACATTGTGATTTATTAAATAACACATCGAACAGCTCCACCTGTAACATTAAGATTCCATTTGAACATATAGAAAATATATTTATTGTAACCTGAAGTGATTTGGAAAGTATGCTGGGAAGAAAATATATTTACAACTTAGTCTCAGAGGGTAGGTATCCTGTAGCCAGATGGAATAAGAAGAGAGGGAAAGGAGATTTGGGTCAAAGGGGGAGCACAAGCTAAGGAATAAAGCCACAAACAATGATTAATTTAGGTAAAGTGCAATTAGCTGAATATTGCATAAGCATACATATGGGAAGGAATGGAAAAAGGAGTGACAATATGAAGCTAAAGGGTTTGGAGTGTTCAAGATAATACTAGGCTTCCTAGCCTATTACGAGAAATCTTATTTTAGTGTGCAATAGATAAGAACTCTAAGGATGTAGGTAGGAGACATCTATGTTTTGGTTAATGGACTGAAAGTGAAAGATGCACTGAAATTGGCGGATGGAATAAAAATGTGATAGAATTGAAAATAGAAAAATCAATTAGCCTAATTTCATTGATACTTAGAGAAAATATGAAAAATAATAAATTAGTGATATAAATCTTTTCTAATTCACCAGGGTGAGTGAACAAAAGAAATTGGATTTCAAAGTATTCATGACATAGATGCAATAAGCTTTCTCAGTCAGACATAGCCAATTGATGGAAGGGAGAATTTTGAGGATTGTAAAATGTCTTGCTTGTAGACTAATAGGATATCAATAAATCATATGAGCAATAATTTGAAATCGTTTTTGTGAAGTATCATGAAGGTAAACCCTGTTTAGAACAAATTAGATTTGAAGTACTTGTGACAAATGCAGTTAAAAATGCCATTATGCAGCTGGAAAATTGTTGCTTAGCAGAAAAGCTTGTGCTGGACAAATAGATGTCCAAATTGAATAGATGTTTTCTTAAGCTGAACTAATTGAGACAAATATCCTTATTAAATCAAAAAAATAAAAATTGAAATAACTTAGCTATGACAGGGTAAATAATTTTAATATACACAAGAAATATGTGATGTATATGTGTATATACGTGTGTATATGTAGTAATAATAGTGCTATTTTTAAATGATATTTTACATAGTGATATTTTTAAATGATTTTTCAATTATTGTTGTTGATCTGTGTTATTTTAATCATCAAAGCTGTTTGATTTCTGTTTTTGTGTTTTTTTATTTTTTTAGGTGGAGTCTCACTCTGTCGCCCAGGGTGGAATGCAGTCTTAGCACACCACAACCTCCACCTCCCGGATTCAAGTAATTCTTGTGCCTCAGCCTCTCGAGTAGCTGGAATTGCAGGCATGCACCACCACGCACTGCTAAATTTCTTGTGTTTTTTGTAGAAATGGGTTTTGCCATGTTGGCTAGGCTGGTCTCAAACTCCTGACCTCCAGTGATCTGCCCTGGCTTCCCAACCAGCTGATTCCTGTTTAAATAAAAACTTACAGAGATGTTCCCACAAGTACTTTATCTTACAATTTACTGAACAATAGAGGCAGTGAAGATGTTTTTCAGAAAGCAATTTGATCCTGACATTTTCTTCTTATAATCCTGTGCTTTCCTCATGTTTTTTCATATTAAAAGTAATAGTCTTGTGATGGCACCTAGGATTTGTAACAACCTGTTCCCTCATTTCCTGCATGACCTTCTTTATGTCACTTCTCCAAATGCAAAGTATACTCCCTCAGTGTCATTACATTATTTGATTTCTGCCCTGTTCCCTCGCCTTTCTATGTGTTTGTTTGCATATGCCCATCTCCTGGTCACATTTTATCTGGTTAATGCCAACTTGACTTTCAATGCTGTTCAAGATTTACCTCAATCTCAGTGTTTTCTGTTTATATTCCATGCACGCTTGACTTGACTGCCAATCCTCGTGGTTGCCAAAGAATCCCAAATTATCTCTTTCAAAAATACAAGGCAGGAAGGAGGGCAGTCAGGAAAGAACAAAGAAAGGAGGGGAGAGAAAAGAAGAGAGAAAGAGAGAAAGATAATTAAAATTAAGGAGGAAGAACTTCACACTAAATTAAAATTGGTAATATTCAGGGATGATTTCATACTAGTCATATAGTGATAAATATTAGTCAAATTAATGAATTATTCCAAAAGATCGTGAATTGTAAAAATTACCCTGAAGCATTTTAAGAATATTACATTGAAGTAGGTATGCAATTTCAAAAGAAACTGGACTGTAAATATAGCCATCGTGTGTACCTGTGGACCAGAATATTGTATTTTGCTTAAGTTTGAAGTGTTAACATGCCCAACTTGCTCTTACTTTAACCTAGCAAATTTTCTGCAGAACTTAAGATTATATAGTCTCTGAGTTTTCCATTTCTCACAACAGTTGGAATTCTATTTTACTGAAAATTACACAATAAAATGTTCAAAAATATTTGTTATTGTGGTTGTGTAATCTTATGCCAAAGTCGACAAATTATTAAATTAAAATCAAACCCACTTAGCACAACAATTTGAGAAAAATGGTTATTACAACATATATCATTTAAAGGGTCAATGCCTTTTTAATATTATAGTGAAGAAAAATAACCGTACCAATTATTTAATACACCAAGAATACAAAGATATAAAATCTTTTTCTCTCATATATCACACTATCTGATGTGTTTAGCTGTGATGACATTCCAGAAAACATCACTTTTTAAAATTTCTAAGATTTTGTTATGCTGCTAACAAATCAATTTTTTCAAGTACTGTAACAAAATCCCTAAACGGGCTTTATGAGAACTATTTTCAATGTGATCATTAATCATATTTTATTTATCATCCATACATAGACGGTAACTTATCTGGTATTCCTAGTGTCTGAAGTGAAGAGTAACACACACACACACACATACACACACCCCAATACCAATTTAATTTATAAATATATAATCATTTGTTTTCAAATATTTATATTGATACTTGCTTGTGTACTTATTTGTAATGTGGGTCTATAAAAGAGACTATTTGCTTTCTGTTAAATGGAAGCATAAAGCAGTGCTTGTCAAAAATTCAAAATCAACTTGCTTTGTCAATATTTTCAGATGTTTTTGGCTCAATCTGATGACAGCATCACTGCAGTAAAGGGATCCTATTAAAATGTTTTAAGTAAAGATAAAAAGTCACCAATGGGAAAAAAATAAAATCAAGGAAATAAACAGAAAATCAATGAACATGTGAAATGTAATGTCAATTTATATAATAATAATGTAGTATGCTATAAACATCACAGAATGTAAAATTAACAAGAATTCAGTGAGGCAGAACAATTTCTATGTGTTCAGAAGTCAAGTCTTTGATGGCTAATTTTTATATTACTTCATTAAAATATCTCTACTGAAGAAAAAGAATTGCAAATCTTTTCGAATGAAATCAATTTATCTTTAATTTTAAATAATATTTGGAATAGATGGCATAGTTTTGTCACAAAACATAGCTAACATCAATGTAGCATTACAACTTCAAACATCTTTGGAATTATAGATCTTTTTTGAAATTGCAAAATTTTACTTTGAAATTATTGTTAATATTTATGTTGCACAACCACAAATGTAGAAATAAAATTATAAAATCTACAGATAATGTTTTATTTTAACCACACATTTTACTTTGAAATTATTGTTAATATTTATGTTGCACAACCACAAATGTAGAAATAAAATTATAAAATCTACAGATAATGTTTTATTTTAACCACACATATATTGCGATAGTTCCAAATAAATGAAAGGTTTACTGATTTATCATTTTCAACATTATTACATTATTTAAGTAATATTAATCATATTTAAGTAAAAATACCTGAAGTCATAAAATTAATTTAATAATAATGCATAATATATTGTTAATATCTTTTATTTTTATAAAAACACATACCAAGGAAGCAGCAGTGTGTATTTGTTATTTATTTTAAAAATTAACTTTTCAATAAATTATTTAGGAAATGTACTGAGACAAAGAAGCAGTCGTCACTGCACACAAACAAGAAATCAATTGTCTTTTGGAGAGTTTATGATGTGTGAGAGCTAGTGAAGTTACATGAAAGAAGATCATATAAAAAAATCCAGATCTTTATATATTGTAGTACAGTTTCACCATAAATCTCTAAGATTACACTTTAGACTAAGCCACATAGTCACACTGTTGTCTGTTTATTCCTTTTGAAGATTGGAACTCCCACAACTTTGACAGACGAACTCCTCAGAAAACATTATTCTTTGACATCAATATGTTTTGCACGAAATTGAAAGGCAAGTGAAAGGCATCAAACAGTGAGAATCTAGAAAACAGTGCATGCAGAGGAAAGCTTTGCTCAACACAAATCACTTGCATGCGACATTCTTCTATAGTGACTTTATTATATATGGGAACAGAGAGGTAATATGAAATGGAATATGGCACAAGCAAGCACAAATATTCAAATACGTGCAGGAACAACTGGATGCGATAAAACATTACAAAAAATATAAAAATGACGGTAGGAAAAAGACTATATATATATATATATATTTTTTTTTTGAGAATAAAAGATAGTTTCATTTCATTGGTGGACACGAGATGAGTTGATGCAGTATGCAGGTGGATACCACTCTTTTCAAAGAAAATATGAACAATGTCTCAAATAGATACCAAAGGTTTAAATTCCCTCTATGTGAGTTTCAAGGATAGAGAATAATAAAACAACCAAATATACATAATATTTCAGTAAAATGATTCGTTGGTGCTTACAGAAAGTGTAACTAGAGAGAGACATTAACTTGTAGATGATTTGTTTCTGGCTAATGTTGTGACAGGAGTGTAGCATTTCCATTCTGCTCAGTTTCCTATCTCACTTACCTTTTGGAAGGACATGATTCCATATTATAATTACTCTGTCTCTTTCTTTCTTTACTCATTTACCCTACTTTACTCAAAAATCTCAAACATCATAGAAACATGCATGTCTTCGTTCTCCAAGTTTGAAAAGAAAATAATGGAGAAAGTTCTGGTTTTTGTTTGTTTTTTGTTTTTATTTTTGTTTTTGTTTTTGTATTTTTGCCCTGGCATTTATATAATCTCCCATCTCATTACTCCCATATCAGTATTCTACCCATCTTAGAGCAAAAATGCCTCTTAAAAAAAGGACATTGCACTCAGCATGGTGACTTATGCCTGTAATCCCACAACTTTGAGAAATTGCACCACTGCACTCCAGCCTGGGCGACAGAGCAGGACTCCATCTAAAAAAGAAAAAAAAAAAAAAGGTACATTGCTGATTCCATTTCAGCATCACTCAATTACCATTCTCTAACTGTCTCTTATTTGTCTTTACCAAATGCCACATCTGGCATATTTGGCAAAAGACTTTTTTTTTTCCCCCCACCATTCCAATGAACACAAAAACGGCATTCTCAATATCAAATCCAATGACCACATTTTATTAATATTTTACTTCACCTGAAACTATGAAGGATATAACTAATTTGTCCATTTTTCTTTAAGCACATATCTGTATTCACTTTCATAACCCACCACTCTTGATTGTTCCCTTGCTGAATGTTTGTCTCTTCTTAGTATCCTTTGCCCATTCTACTCTTTTAAAAATACTGTTGCAGTAACTGAGGAGTTGTTTTTGATTCCACTTCTGTGTCAAACTAAAGTCAGTTCTTTCAGGCTTCTGGATTTTGATATTAAATATGTGTTTAGCAGTTCAAATTGTATATATGTATATTCTAGCTCAGATCCAGAAATCTATTTCCTTCTTTTCATTCTCACTTGGATTCTTCAAGCAATTTAACATGTTCTAAATATTTCTTTAAAAGTCTTCCATGTTTATTTAGGTTTCAACTCTACCCACAGAATAGACTAATTTAATAATTTTATACTATCCTTGGTCTTTCGCTTTATATATCTTCTACATCCAATAGAAGGTTGTTCAGTTAAACCTTAAAAATCTATTGCACACTTTTTAATTATCTGAATTTTCATCAACACCATGGTAGAAACCTCCCCAATATGGAGCTTTGTAATAATTGATCTTTAAATTCCCACCATGATATATTACTATATATTCTCCTCAAAATGAAAAAATAAAAAGGTTTACTGTAAAACATGGTTTAGAAAAACAAACATTGATTTCTCTGCTTCAGGAGTTTCCTTTTCTATGGTAGATGAAACTAGGTACAATAATTTGTTATTTTCTTTGGAGAGATGTCAAGGCATGCTCCACACCCTCTGAAACTAGGTAGATTGTATCACATACACTCTGGACCAACATACTTGCTACTTTCTGATTTGATCTGATTGACATGATGTCAACAATATAGTGGAACAATGTGATATTCTTGTCATGTACAGTCTCTTTGGACTATGTCAGACAAATGGCATGAGAGTTAACATAGTCCTTGAGCTAATTCATAAATGTATATTGTTACCATTTTAAATAAATGTAATCGTTGAAGCCCTTATTTTCTCACAGGGGTGGGGGAAAATTGCTATTCCCAGATTAATGTCTGTATGTTATGAATCTGAGTGAGTGCCAATCTACTTGAGCAAATAAACATCTGGAAGAGAAGCTGTAATTAGATCTATGATTTTCTTGAATTTGCATTCATTTACTTTTATTCTCCAGAGTGCTTTTGTAAGGATCACACTGGTAAATCAAAAAGAGGATGTAATAAGGGAATATCACCTGTGTCATTTATTCAAGAATATCCAGTCTCATATTTCCCCCTGCCACACAATACTATATTACTTTTGACACAATATATTGAGTAGGAAGCAGCACTTATTGATAATTCTACTTGCTCTTCTTCACTACTGCAGATTTCACCCTACTAATCAAGGAACAAATATGAACTTTTTCTTCAGCTACCAGAATATAATGTTTATTCCAATTACACATTTGTGAAAAAGTGAAGTGAAAATAAGTCTTCGGAGCCAGTGAAACCACTGTAAGCCCAAACTATGCTAGGACATTATTTATTACTCGAAGTCCCATTGGCTGCATTCTTAAAGGTGGATCTCTTAGTTTCAATGTCAATTGGATTCCAAATGGAACAATTCTCGAAACATTTGGACATTACCCTATCTCAGTGTTGGTTACCTGAATAAGAACGACAGTTTTTGTGTTTCAGAAAGGACTACTATAATCATCACCATATACACACACTTGTCATGGTAAGGCAAGAGCCTTTCTCTGGACAATCTGGGCTCTCTTTCATTTAATAGATTCTGAGTCTACAATGGTTGGAGAATAGGGTAAGGGAACATGACTTTTCATAGCCGTGACTGCTTTTAACCCCCGATCTTCCATTTTTTATTTTATATTTAATAAAACATTCTGGTAGATTGAACATTTCTATTATTGATTGAGACCATATGTTTTGCCCCTAGGATCTTGTCGTCTGTTAACTATCTCTGTAGTTCTCTATGAATCACTTCTTTTCCCAACCCTCCTCCCTTCCTCATTGTGATAATTGCACCCACCTTTCTTCTGATGGTTAAGTGCTGCCATCTGGTCTCTGAGACATCAGAATTCTATCATTCTCATTTCTATCAGGGAAAAAAGTTACACATCAACATTTTCTACTCTCAGTTCTAATCTGCATAGCAGGTTGCCTATGTGTTTCTCAGAGATACTCTTGCTTCACTCGCGATCACATTTCTAATGGCTTTGGTAGATGGAATGTCCTTTGGAACTTTCCCATGAAACATACTCCTCTTGTTGATTTGTTAGACTTGCACAACGTGCCATATTTACATGCGCACTTTCTCTGTCTTTTAAATTGTACTTACCTTATCTGTCATAACAGTTCTGGAATTCCTACTTGTCCTGCTTTCTCCACATTATTAAGATAAATACTAGCAATGATTCAGTGTTGCATCCCAAAGCACTAGCCAAAATATGAACTACTATTTTCCGGGAGAGTGCTCATAAAATGACAACTTTTTTCCTTATCCAACTTTATATTTTGCCCTTCTTGATCAAGTACTTACAGGATATAATCCTAATCATGTTTATTTATTTCCAAAAGGTATATGTTGACTTGTTATTGCTCCTATTTGGAAAGATAATGCCTTCTCTTGGAATACTTTGCACCTTCCAAATAGGGTGTATTAGTCCGTTTTCACACTGCTATAAAGATACTACCTGAGACCAGGTAATTTATAAAGTATGAGGTTTAATTGACTCATGGTTCTGCATGAATGGGGAGGCCTCAGGAAACTTACAATCATGATGGAAGGCAAAGGAGAAGCAAGCGTCTTCTTCACAAGATGACAAGAGAGAGAGCACTTTAAAAACTATCAGATCTCATGAGAACTCTCTCATCTTCATAAGAACAATATGGGAGAAACCGTCAGCATAATCCAATCATCTCCCACCAGGTCCCTCCATTGACACGTGGGGATTACAGTTTGAGGTGAGATTTAGATGGGGACACAGAGCCATATAATAGAATTATATTGTGCCTTTACCCTAGGTTTGTTCTAGTGGTAAGAGGGGAGGTAGGGGAAGGGAGTGAGTGATAAGAATGTACTCTTATAAGGCATTCTCTTCATACAAGTTAAACTCTATTTTCTAGCTCTAAAATTATAGGATTGGGTCACCACTACAGAAGGATCAGATGTACCATTCAGTTTTGTAATTTGAAACTCTTCAACATAAATTGTCATCTGATTTCTCAATTCCCCATACTATTTCAATTAATGCCATGAACTCTTGGTAACAGACATATTGGAGTAAAACTTTAACCTCAGAAGTTTGCTAACGGTATAACTAAGCCTTGGACTAGAGGCCTAGCTTTTTCTGTATTCTTGATTAATAAGAGTCTGTTTATATGCCACCAGGACTTCCTCTGATACTTGTACTTTGTATTTAATTGCTGATCACTTACTCTCAGTCTTTGATTATCCCCAGCATTAGTTATCTAATTGTTTTGTCATGATTACAATTTTTCCTATACTTCAAGACATGCCATTTTACACATGCCAGTGCCTTTTTATTCCACTGGTGAATCATCTTAGTTAACCACCAATGGAGCGTTCAACAACTGCACATTTGCAACACTACCACTGTCAAAGGCTATTCATGGTCCCCTGTCACAGTGAAAGAGAACTCTGTCAATTAGTCTGTGAGTAATTCAGGAATTCCACTTAACATCTGCTTATTTGGACCACTTCTGTTCCCAACTATTGGTAGTTGAATTCCCTGTGAAACAGACTCTGAAACAGAGATATTCACATGTAAAAATATTAGTGAGAAGTTTTTCAGGCCTAACAATGTGAGGAGTTAGGGAAGCAGAATTGAGCAGAGGAAGAAGTTGGTTGCTCATAATGCAGTCATACAAAAGTAGTTGGTTGCCAATTTATGGGTATGGAGGCCTCAGTCAGTTTCACGGGGAGCTCTGAAGCTGGAATGGTCACACAGAGTTACCTTGAATTGAGACAAGGAGTCTAGAGCCCTTTAAACACTCATTGCCCTGTCGTTAGATATACGCTGCCGGCAACGAAGAAAGGCAATTCACTTCAGCTAAGGTCAGTGTTTGGAGGGAGACTTAAATGCAAAAAGGCAGTTCTTAGCATTTCCAGTAGCTATGGAAGGATTGTTTCATTACTGAAAGCAGAGAATTAGGAATGTGTGGAGCAAATCAAAGTGCTGATTTCAAAAGGCAAATCATCACCACCTGATATAAAAAATTTCCTTTCTTCACAATTACTTTTTTACATTGTCTAATTTTCCTTTATTTTTTATCCGCCATAAAATATTGATCTTTCTTACTTGTTTATTTTGTCTCCCTACACTACATTATAATCTCCAAAAGAACAAAGAATATTTTTCACTTGTTAAGAGCTGCTAAATATAGCAAATAAAATGTATTTCTCACACAGTATACAATAAATAACTATTAGTACTGATTGTGACTAACAGAAACACTTATACTAGATTATAATAATTTCTCTGATAATATTATGCTAAGTGAGCAATAAAGCAGTTAGGAAGAACACTGCTCAGAGGGAGCTGGTGTCTTAGTCTGCTTAGGCTTTCATAGAAAACTCCAAAGATTGGGTGGTTTAAATAATAGAAATGTATTTCTCACAGTTCTGGGGCTGGAAAGTCCAAAGTCAAAGTAACAGTTGATGAAATTTCTGCTGAGGGCTTTCTTCATGGTTTGTAGACAGCTGCCTTCTCACTGTATCCTCACATGGTGGAAAGAATAAGATCAGTATTTCCTCTTTTTCATCTTACAAGGACACCAGCCCTATCATATTAAGGACCCACCCTTATAACTGCATTTTACTTTTATTACCTCCTGCTTATATTTCAACATACAAATTTGGGGGAATAACAAACATTAAGTTCATAAAAGTTGGGTTAATGTATAAAACTTCCTGAAAGAAGATTATAAAAATAAACTTTCTGAATGAAGTAACTTTTTTGCAGCCATTTGCTGGTAAATGTTTAATAACTGACACTTGGGGACAATGAATGTTGGTTCATAATTTATGCTTACGAGTAAAATAAAGTAAAACAATAAAAATGTATGTCAGGAGCAGTAGCTCATGCCTGTAATCCCGGCACTTTGAGAGGCGGAGGTGAGTGGATCACCTAAGGTCAGGAGTTCGAGACCAGCCTGACCAACATGGTGAAAACCCATCTCTACTAAAAATACAGAATTGGCCAGTTGTGGTGGTGCATGCCTGTAATCGCAGCCACTGGGGAGGCTGAGGCAGCAGAATCGCTTGAACCCAGGAGGCAGAGATTGCAGTGAGCCAAGATCATGCCATTGCACTCCAGGCTGGGCAACAAGAGTGAAACTCTATCTCAAAAAAAAAAAAAAAAAAAAAGTATGTCAAAACTGCACTTGCTTATTAATGATGTGAGCAACTTCTTTGTTGAACCAGATATTTGTTTTGGGAGACTGGAAGACTATTTCCTCAATATTTTTGTATGTATTGGCAGTTGTAAAGACTACAAACACACTTTCCATTTAAGTTTAATCTGCTTTGTAAACATTCGCTTCATACTTTCCTAAATCTAGACAGTCAAGAAAGTGAATTAATCCAACCCTGCTTTGATATTTGCTGATTTCCATGGTAAAAGTAACCTCACTATGATCAATTTCAAACTACCAAATGGATGTCATTGATCTTGAAGTTAGAAAGAGTACAATAGTACAATAGTACAATACAGAATATTATTTTCAACATGTGTATGTAATAAATATAAATAATAGTAAAATGAGGAAAATCATCACAAAGTCATTAATTTTAAGTATACATTTTGTTTTAAAGTAATGTTTGCTTATAAGTTATCTAATTTAATACTTAGGCTTCTTTAAAAACTGGGTTGCACAGCCCCATCAAAAAGTGGGTGAAGGATATGAACAGGCACTTCCCAAAAGAAGACATTTATGTAACCAACAAACATATGAAAAAAAAGTTCATCGTCACTGGTCATTAGAGAAATGCAAATCAAAACCACAATGAAATACCATCTCACTCCAGTTAGAATGGTGATCATTAAAGAGTCTGGAAACAACAGATGCTGGAGAGGATGCAGAGAAATAGGAGTGCTTTTATACTCTGGGTGGGAGTGTAAATTAGTTCAACCATTGTGGAAGATAGTTTGGTGATTCCTCAAGGATCTAGAACCAGAATACCATTTGACACAACAATCCCGTCACTGGGTATATACCCAAAGGATTACAAATAATTCTACTGTGAAGACACATGAAACATGTTTATTGCAGCACTATTTACAATAGCAAAGACTTGGAACCAACCCAAATGCTTATCAATGATAGACTGGATAAAGAAAATGTGGCACATACACATCATGGAATACAATGCAGCCATAAAAAAAGTATGAGTTCATGTCCTTTGCAGGGACATGGATGAAACTAGAAACCATCATCCTCAGCAAACCAACACAGGAACAGAAAACCAAACATCGCATGTTCTTGCTCATAAGTGGGGGTTGAACAGTGAGAACACATGGACACAGGGAGGGGCACATCACACACCAGGGCCTGTCAGGTGATTGGGGGAAAAGGGGAGGCCTAACATTAGGACAAATACCTAATGAACGTGGGGCTTAAAACCTAAATGACGGGTTGATAAGTGCAGCAAACCACCATGGCACATGTATACCTACGTAACAAACCTGCACATTCAACACATGTATTCCAGAACTTAAAGTAAAATAAAATAAAATATATAAAAAAAAAACTGTGTTGCAAAATTACTGAACATTGAACAGTTCGCTCTCATGGACTTGGCTCCAGCACAACACTGCTTTTTCATGAATAAGGCAACCTGGTGGGGATACTAAGAGTAGGTAAGGTGAAAAATGGCAAGAAATGCATTTTCATGGATGCATCATGCATGGACATGAAAATTCTTCAAGACATAACACGGAATATTTGACGGACTTAAAGCAGTTCTGTATGTATAAAGAGTCACTTTTTTGCAGAACATGATAAACAGGAAGTGGGCAATCATTAAGGGCCTCCTATGCAATATTAAGAAGTATAGTCTTGGCTAATTTATATTGTGGTAAGAAACAATCCTCAAAATATCAGGATATTAAAACAATAAAAAGTTAATTCTTATTCTTTGTATATTTCTACTGCTGGTCCTCAAGGGGCTCTGCTCATTTGAATCAAATAGGCGCCAAAGCTGCAGCAGTCCCCAGTATCTTTCCCTATAGCCTCTGTGGTATCGGGCCTCAGTGTTCACCACAATGAAGGAGGACATCTTAGAGAACTGTACCCCTGCTGTTAGATGGAGTCTGACAAAGTCCAGACACATAACTGTTTTATGAGTAAATTGCCAATGCCAATCACATGATCTAAAATTAATGTGGTGGGTGCCAAAGGACAGGCAGACTATGTGTGTTACTGAGATCTGATAGTGTCTGCCATAACACTTAATAATTTCTGGAGAATTTTACCATGGGCTTGACATTTCAATATTCAATTTAAACTACTTATTTATGAAGCAGTTATAGGAATAATTAGGAACTTTATGGAAACTATGTTTTAATTAACTTTTTAAGTGGTGAAAGAGTGAATTATTCATAAATTACTTCTGGAAACAGGACTCTGCTAAAACGCATGTAAGTGAACTTGAAGCAGCATCTCAATTTGTGCGATATAATAAAGAAAAAAAACTATTGGATCCAAAAAAAAATACACCATCACTTTTATTTATGGCTAATCCAGAACTTCAGGAAACTGACGAATGTTTGTGCACATAATGTTTTTATTATGGATATATCTGGGGCATATGGAACATACAGTCCCCTCAAAAATGGTCAGTTTCACTCATGCCCAACCCCGTATATATTTTAGGGTAACTTTCCTGGTCCGGTTAAGTTAGACCTAGACATTTTCACCTGACAAATCTAAGTAAACTTCTGTGGAAAAAACTAACCATGTGCCTAGAATGAATCGCTGGGTAAGGAAGATGCATATAGTCCTATAATTTACTGTAGTTATTTTAACACCTTGTCTTAAAGACACATCACAGGTTTATAACTGGACTTTTTTTCCTTCCTGAGCCACTTGCCATATAGCTTACTTTTCTCTAGCTCTAGGGAGGCTTCCCCATACAGACTAGGTCAACAGATTCCCTTCCACTGGCTCATGGATGGGTTTGGCTACTGAGAATCAGTAAGACAAGATCAAAATTATAGGGAGTAAGGAGTAGGTAAAGGTGAAGTATTTATTTCCCTACTGATTCGCTTCCAAGCTTCCACATGTTGGTCACATTTCTCTACCAAATGGTAGTTATTGTGGGGTTCATTTAACTTCACCTTCCTCTTACCATAGACACAAAAGTTCCCTGCTTTCATTCACCTTAGGGTATTGCAAACATTTAAACATTATAAATGTTCCTCAAAGATAATTTTTCCTTCCAGGACAATGACTGATACACCTTCTTGAGCTTGCAAGGGCAAATATGACTCTGCCTAACATAGTATCCCTGCTGTACAGCCTGGAATGTACTCCTACTCAATGGGATGGTTACACAATGAAATGAATGAGTGACTGCACTTATAAAATGCACATTGGAGTATGAGCTACGTCTTCCTGATGGTGGCCTTTTAATGTCAAATGAGATAATATATGTAAAAATGTTTTATAAATTTTTAAATGTGATAAATATTATTTTGTGTGAATGATAAATGTAGCTATGGGTTCTATTGACTAAAAGATAAGCACTGCTCCTTCATGAATCAAACCATTAATTCCTGATGGTGTTTAATTATTATCGAACATATTTTTCTTCACAGGAGCTGTCATTTAAATGTGCTTGCCAACGAGCTTGTTTATCAAAACATTCCAGACCCTTTCAAATCCTCATTTACTTTGCTTCTTGTTTACCACACCCATAAATTTGTATTACCAGCATATTTAACTATCAGGCTATTTTGGAGATTGCAAAAAGAAGACCTGATTCATCATGTGCAATACCTCACACATCTGTCATTTCTATTCTACTGCAATTTGGTGAGTTCAGCCTCTTTTTACTTCATGTTTGAATAATTGCTATAGATTTTATACTGTTCTCACTGCTAAACTTGCTCCCCCTATTACCATATAGACACTCATATTCATCTTGCATAATACCACCAGATTATTCTTTTTCCATCTATTTTCCTGGATATTTGTCCTCCACTTTCCTGTCTTTTTTTTTTTTTTTTCTGTACTTCATTCTACCCATCTTAGTGAATAAATGTCTCTTCAACTCTCTCAGGCTATATATACATCATTTTTTCAAAATCCAAGTAAAACTTCACCTCCTTGAGAGTATTTTAGAGAGCCTGTAATACCTACATTTTTTTACCATTTGTTAGGAATATATTTCAGCCCCAGTTACGTGATTATTACATATTATAGTTTATTAATGTTTGCAAACTCCTTGAAACATCATACACACCCCAGACTGCTACATTCATTTCAACAACAAAACAGTTTTTTTTTCAATTTTGTAATAAATATATTAAGAGCCTGTTCTCCTCCAGGCCAATATTCTCCCCCTATATTTAAAGTGCTCTGATGGAGGTAACTTATTAATAATTTGAGACTAAAACAACTTTTCAAATATGCATTTCTTTTGTGCACACCAAGCTGGTGTATGCCTGCAGGCACTATTTCTATTAAGTGAACAGCTGGATATTGTGTAGTGGATTGACCAGATGTTTGAGTGAACACGTTAGTCACCATACAGAAGCAACTTAAAAGAATGAATCACAATGATAGTTATCTCACTCTGGGAAAAGGAAAATAAATAAATAAAAATGTTTCATATCTATCAGACAGCCACAAAGCACAGTTCCTATCAACAGAAACAAATTCAAATAAAAATGGCCCCACCATACATATTTTATTTGATTTACATCTAGCACTGAAGATACACTTTATGAATTTTTCCTTTATTCTGATAGTCATAAAATAAATGGAGGTGAATCATGTAACTTTTGAATATCTAAATAGCCAGAGATAAGCTCTGCATATTAAATATCTTTTAATATTAAATCTACCAAAAAACATAGCAGGGGTTATATTTATGTTGTAACTGAGAAAACCTATTTAACACCCTTTCAAATTATCTAAACAGAAATTTTAAATACTTGACTAAAATTCACATTAAATTCTGAATTTTACATGACTTTATGTGGCTCTACCATTCATGCTGTTGAACTTCTGAGCTATTAATATTTACAAATAACCCATGTTCTTTCAAATGATTTCAATGCTTACAGAAACACATATCAAAGTACATACAATGAAATAAAACTGCGGCAATACAGAAAAATAAAAACTATCATATGACAACATGATGAAGCCAGAGTTAACATGAGCACATTAAATGAAATCCTAACATTTTCTTTTCAACTTTGTGCCTGTGTCTTACTATGCTAATGTAGGTAATAAGCAGTATTTATAGATGGAAGAAATATGAAAAGAAGCTTGATTATTATTTGTGCAATTTCTAGAGTCCACTGACACTTACCAACTCTTAACGCTTAGATATCCATACACTGCTTCCTTTCCAAGAAGGAATCATACAAAAAATGTAAGGCAGCATACTCTAATTTTTTTTTTTTTTTTAAAGACGGAGTCTCACTCCGTCGCCCAGGCTGTAGTGCAGTGGCGCGAGATCTTGGCTCACTGCAAGCTCTATCTCCCGGGGTCACGCCATTCTCCTGCCTCAGCCTCCCGAGTAGCTGGGACTACAGGCGCCCGCCACCACGTGTGGCTAATTTTTTTGTATTTTTAGTAAAGACTGGGTTTCCCCGTGTTAGCCAGTATGGTCTCGATCTCCTGACCTCGTGATCCGCCGGTCTCGGCCTCCCAAAGTGCTGGGATTGCGAGCGTGAGCCACCGTGCCTGGCCAGCATACTCTCTCATTCATAGCTTTTGAATTTAGGCCTACATGAATAATGATATATTTACTATGATGTTACCATCTATCAACCTTATTTTTCTTTTCTGTGAAATAGAAGCCAAAATAATATTTATTTTATATCTTATGAAGTTAAAAATAAAATATAACTAATAAGGGGCTTAACAATGAGTGTCATTTTATAATTACTTTGTACCATTATTAATTGTCGAGATAGAATATGGTATCGTTAGTCATCCGTATCTATTGCCCAACTTCATTTTGATTCCTTCTTACTAGTTTGCATAGATAGGCCTAAATTTTTGATCCACTGCTCAACTCCTATCTCTAAACCATTGGTTCTCAAATAGAGGTGATTTTGACACCTAGGGAACATTTGACAACATATGGAGATATTGTTGATTACACAGGGCAATGCTTCATAAGCACATAATTATCTGGCCCCAAATGTCAACAGTGTCAAATTTCAGAAACTCTGCACTAGGCTTTTCTATCTAGTTACTCACCTCTCTGCTTTGCCCTGCCCCCAATTTTATGGATATCGATTTCCTGATTTCTCACTGCATTACTCGCACTTATACAGATATTCTAAATTGATTTGTATATATCTTCCTAGTTTGACCCATTGCTTTTAACTGAATTTTACTGGGCTTTTATAAAGGCCGTGTCCATGGAGTTCAGTCATTATCTTCACCAAATTTTTATTTGCTTCAGTCTGGGGAGGAACTCTATATTAAAAAATACATGTACCCTAGAACTTAAAGTATAATAAATAAATAAATAAATAAATAAATAAATAAATAAATACCCAAAAACTAATTTATGAAAGATATTTTATAATGTAATTACTTAAACTTTTTTTTCTTCTTTCTTATATGAGCTTTTAAATTCAATGGGTGATGTGTGGTTTTCAGGCTGGGTCAGGAAGTTTGCTTGTACGGGTAAATTTTGTCTGCTGAGACACTAGGGAGCAAATGCCCATGTGGTCACTGACTTCCTAGGGTTCCCTATAAGTTACTTGTAGTTGAGGTCGCCATCATCAGAACTTAATAGGCCCCTGGTACGGGTAAATCTCTGCACTACAGAGACTATTCAGTTATAGAACTCAGCTTCTGTGCATAGGCAACCTTTTTTGTTTTTTTCAATTTTTTTGGCAGCAAAGTTGAGAAAGTGAACACACAAACAGCCCATTTCTTAGCTTATCAATATCTGTACCAATTTCTTTCCCTCATCAACATACATTTTCCATATTTTGTTGGTATTAGCCTCTGACACTCATCCACACAAGAAAGTCTACAAAGCCTAAACTAACTTTTAAACATTATTTAAGTTAATAACTTGTCTTCTACCAGAAACCTGGATACATTTTTAAAAGGATTTGAAGAGCTATATACCCTAGAGACAGAGAAAAAAATTAGTGCTGACCAGTCTGGGCCTACTTGACTAAAACAAGATAGATTAAATTAATAAAAGCAAGATGTTCTGCATTTATAAAGATGTTAACTCTTTTTAATGTGTATGACTCATTAATGAGTTTATAATTAGATTTTGAAGGATTTCATTCTGGATCTTGCAGATTGTGAGTATTTTTCTGGTAAATTAGGAAGCATGATTTTTCAATAAAAAAGCTCACTGGAAACCCCTGTAACAAGTAATAAATATTAAAAATTTGCAGAATTGTTTACTCATTCAATAAATAATGACTCCACATTTTTAGAAATGCTAGAGATAAAGCATTTCTAAAGGCAAATTCTACTGTTTCCTGGTTTTACATTCTAGATTTTAAGACAAAGATGTCTTCCTTGAAATTTTAGTTATGTGAAAGAAATTTCTTAGTGATATAATTTTTTCTTACTCTGACTCTGTGAGACTTTTGTTTATATTTTATGAAACTATTACTATATAGTACATTATAGAAATATATTTGAGAAATCATTTTTAGCTTTTAGAAATTAATTTGCATAATATATTTTAATTTTAATAAAGCTCCATTCCTCTAGTCCTTCCATATTTGGAAGATATTTCCTATACAATATCTTCTATATTATTTAATACTGCTGTTTTAAAAAAAAGAAATTGAAATCTTTTACTCATATATACCAGACTTCCAAAACTGTCTTAGCTTGAAAATCAGTTCTCCAAAATGCTTTCTCTAACTGAACTTTATATCATAGGTGCAAGTATAATCCTGATAAATACTATAGTCAGGCATTTTTAAAACTTTATGTTTTCCATTTTTGCAGCAGGGTATCATCTTCTTGCCCTTTCCCTCACTATGGTATCCTTCAAGAACATTATTAGCTCGAAATCCAAATTTCAATGAAACAATCATCTATCCATTTTGTAATTCACTGTTTTATTCAATAAATAATTAGTGGATGATTTCTGTGTGTCAGGAATATATTGGGAGCTTGGGGACAAAGTGGTGGGCCAAATAGGCATGTTTCTTCCTTCACAGAGTGTATATTTTAACTACATTAGTCACAATAATGACTTGGTAAAATCTAAATCCTACGATAAAAGGAAAGATATGTCTGGATACAAATAGTCAAGAACTAATGCACAGTTCATTGACTTTGTCCAGTTTGGGGGATCATCATTTATATAGAGCACTTTATTTTCTTAACTTAGGTATGAAAGACTGTTACATTGTTTTAATAAGGAATCCATCTAAATCATACTTTTATGCATGAAGGGAGAGAATGGCAAATCTACTTTCTTCTCTGGCTTAACAAAAGGCCCTATAGGTATTATTAAAGTGTTTATAAAATGTAAAATATATTTTAAATGTTAACATGGCAACTACTTAGTTAGGAAAAAAGAATAAAATAGATGGAAAAACTGTTAGGGATTAAAGATTCTATTTTAGAGGACATAGTAACAATATTTGTAGAGCATTTGCCTTAAAATATGTGTTCATTAAACACTAACTTGAACAGGATTATAGATTTTCATACGTCTTCACATTTAAAAGGCAAATAAGATTGATGCTTTTGTTAATATTCTTAATTCACCACTTTATCAAAACTAGTTTCTTGACACAGAATAGTGTCTGCATTTCCACAGCCATAAGACAGAATAAAACATTTTCTCCTTTTTTAACTTTCTCTTTCTCTCTTCTTTTCCCTTTTGGCTTTAGAAAGCCAAAGGCCTAGAGTTTTATTTGTTTGCTGTGAAAGAAAACCCTGACCATAAGAGTTTAACACTAACAATACAAAACCAGGAAAGGGCAGAGAGGAATTTCTAACAAACGAGATATGAGGCACACAATGGTTTGCTTCTATGACTTAGACACATTTCCACATATTTTCCAAGGTAATTTTGTGCTATTTATATTTTGATCATAAAGCCAAATGTTAACAAACATAAATTATGGACATTAGAAGTTATTTACTCACATGTTCATTTAGTTAAGCAATTTTGAAAATTCATTTTTGTTTTGTGTAGAAATGAAACACAAGCTTTTACTTCTCTGACTTGCCTATTCCTGTTGATAAGCAGAGTTCTATAATGTTCATAATTACTGTTTGCCACTATGTTGGTTATTTCACAGTAGTTGTCCTGAAAGTCCACAATGAAACAATATTTTACATAGTTACATACCCTATAATATCATCTTATGTTATTAAGGTGACAGTTATAGACAATAAATTTTTTTTGTAAATATAATGTTATAAAATTTATAGTGAATGCATGAAGTGCTCATTTTATAAAATGCAATATGACCTGAATTTCTGATATAATGGTAGAAGACAAAAATGTTTAAATAAGCTAAATCCCCTTTGAATATAGTTCTATATTTGAAATATTACTTTGCTCTTAATACAATAGTAAAATTTAAGTCCTGCTATTTTATATCTCAGATTTCAAATGTACTTCCATCTTTTAACCATATTCTATATTCATTACCCTTTAATTTTATAATCAGAGTATTTTTATTTTTAATCATAAAAATAAAATATATGATATTTTCCTTAAAATGAGGTAATTAATAAATAGTTCAACTTAATGTAATTGTAGAATTCGTATTTTCTTTTTTTTTTTTTAATTATACTTTTAAGTTCTAGGATACATGTGCACAACGTACAGGTTTGTTACATATGTATATTTGTGCCATGTTGGTGTGCTGCACCCATCAACTCCTCAGCACCCATCAACTCATCATTTACATCAGGTACAACTCCCAATGCCATCCGTCCCCACTCCCCACTTCCCATAATAGGCCCCAGTGAGTGATGTTCCCCTTCCAGAGTCCAGGTGATCTCATTGTTCGATTCCTACCTATGAGTGAGAACATGCGGTGTTTGGTTTTCTGTTCTTGCAATAGTTTGCTGAGAATGATGATTTCCAGCTGCATCCATGCCCCTACAAAGGACACAAACTCATCCTTTTGTATGGCTACATAGTATTCCATGGTGTATATGTGCCACATTTTCTTAATCCAGTCTGTCACTGATGGACATTTGGGTTGATTCCAAGTCTTTGCTATTGTGAATAGTGCCACAATATACATACGTGTGCATGTGTCTTTATAGCAGCATGATTTATAATCCTTTGGGTTTATACCCAGTAATGGGATGGCTGGCTCATATGGTATTTCTAGTTCTAGATCTTTGAGGAATCGCCATACTGTTTTCCATAATGGTTGAATCAGTTTACAATCCCACCAACAGTGTAAAAGTGTTCCTATTTCTCCACATCCTCTCTAGCACCTGTTGTTTCCTGACTTTTTAATGGTTGCCATTCTAACTGGTGTGAGGTGGTATCTCATTGTGGTTTTGATTTACATTTCTCTGATGGCCAGTGATGATGAGCATTTTTTCATGTGTCTGTTGGCTGCATAAATGTCTTCTTTTGAGAAAATGTCTGTTCATATCCTTTCCCCACTTTTTGATGGGGTTGTTTATTTTTTTCTCATAAATTTGTTTGAGTTCTTTGTAGGTTCTGGATATTAGCCCTTTGTCAGATGAGTAGATTGCAAAATTTTTCTCCCATTCTGTAGGTTTCCTGTTCACTCTCATGGTAGTTTCTTTTGCTGTGCAGAAGCTCTTTAGTTTAATTAGATCCCATTTGTCAATTTTGGCTTTTGTTGCCATTGCTTTTGGTGTTTTAGACATGAAGTCCTTGCCCATGCCTATGTCCTGAATGGTATTACCTAGGTTTTCTTCTAGGATTTTTATGGTGTTGGGTCTAACATTTAAGTCTTTAATCCATCTTTAATTAATTTCCATATGAGGAGTAAGGAAAGGATCCAGTTTCAGCTTTCTACCTATAGCTAGCCACTTTTCCCAGAACCATTTATTAAATAGAGAATCCTTTCCCCATGTCTTGTTTTTCTCAGGTTTGTCAAAGATCAGATGACTGTAGATGCGTGGTATTATTTCTGAGGGCTCTGTTCTGTTCCATTGGTCTATATCTCTGTTTTGGTACCAGTACCATGCTGTTTTGGTTACTGTAGCCTTGTAGTATAGTTTGAAGTCAGGTAGCGTGATGCCTCCAGCTTTGTTCTTTTGACTTAGGATTGTCTTGGCAATGCGGGCTCTTTTTTGGTTCCATATGAACTTTAAAGCAGTTTTTTCCAGTTCTGTGAAGAAAGTCATTGGTAGCTTGATGGGGATGGCATTGAATCTATAAATTACCTGAGTGACTGAGACTCTGTCTCAAAAAAAAAAAAAAAAAAAAGATTTGTGTTGAGAATGTTGGGAATTAAGTTAGATATGGCCAGCTTGTATTTGTAGAAAACATTTGGGCACTTTGTAACATTAAGCACAATACCATTCTACCTCATTCAATCTTATTTTTTCATAATGATCAATACTATGAATCTATGCATCCATCCATTAGTTTCTATGATAGCTCTCTTCTCAACACTAACAATGCTATAATATTTACATGTACTAGTACAAACTCATTTATCTGTGTATTTTACTTCTTCATTTTTGCAAGGTAAAACGAGTGCAAATAATTTAAAAGTAATTTTTAGTGTTATTTCCCCAAGGACCATTATTTCATTTACTCTATGAAAATAACATTCCGTGTTGAAATAAATTTGGAACTTGCTGACATAAACAACTTCCTAACCTCAATCCATCACAGAGTCTTTATTCTATACATGGTTTTATGAATTTTCAAATAAGAATGTGTTGCCAAAGTTTTCCAATCATATCAGAACATTTCCTAAAATATCATTCTACAAACTCAGAATAATAAATGCGGGCAAATTATAACATGCTAAATTCAAATTTTGGAAAAGGCTCATCTAACTTTGTTTAGCAGTTGGCCTTAAAGACACCCTACAAATATTAATCATCTGCTCTTCCACTAACTAACCATGTGAACCTTGACCAGTGACTTAGTTTCTCTGTGCCTTAGTTTTCTTCTTATGACATGAGTAACTATCAGAATTCTTATCCAACATATGGAAGCCACATACATTTTAATAATTTTAATTTACCTTGGATAACTTTGCCTATAAACTACATTATGCTAAAAGAAAATAACTTTTCATTTGTTGCTTTGTGTCACCTTATAATCTCATCTAGAATTTTTGTTTCGGCTTATCATTTCAATTTTTCATAGTTCAGTTTTTTAACCTTGAACATTATATTTGGATGTATAATATTTCTTTTACCTAAAATTTATATACATCTCATATTTATTACTATTATACTCTATGTTAAATATATTAATTTATCAAATTTGCCTGTCAAGTTACAATAAAAATATGCATATTGTGTGTATTAGTCACAAGAAAAACAGTAATTGTATGTGTCATATTCTTAAAAACAGTAATTGTATGTCTCATATTCATGCAGTAATTGTATGTCTCATTTTATTTTATGAATAAAAGTAGTTGGTAGGGAAATTATGGTGAAATTCCCATAGCAGCCCATATGTTTCAATTCTCAGTGTTATTTAAATACAATTTCTAAATTAGAATATGGAAATAATATGATTATATAAATATATAATGATCAGAATAGTTTAAAAGTATCTCAATATAACATTCTTGGAGTGAACATAAATATAGGAGTTCTTGGAAATATTCTTTGATTAATATTTTATTTTTGTTAAAATTTCCAATGTTAGAGCATTTTATATAAATTTACAGAATGACAGAATAAATGTATAAATAGCACAATATGATATTCAAATCAGTAGAGCATATTTGGATTTAAATGACATTTAGTAGTTTTTGCTGTAATTTTGATCATGCTTCTGCAAAGATACGAAATTCCTTAATAATCTATTTTCTAAAATTGCATCCATAATCATCTATAATGCTGAAAATTAGAATCCTTTTATTGTCAGGAAGAATTACTTCCCTTTTTATTGATTTCTTATTGTAAAATAGTAAAGTTCCAACATAGCTATTAAGGTAGCATGGATTAATGATTTGATACCATTCCATTTCTACAATCAACTGCTTCATCAAAATTTCTAGGATTTAATCCAACAGTAATCTCTTGAATGTGTATTCTCCTGAAGGTGGAAATTGTATAGCAAGAAACTAATTAGGCAAGATAAATCTTCAAAACACTTAAAATACCAAAACAATTAAAAAGCAGAAAATAACTTTTTCTAAATACTTCAATTTGCAGACTATATTTGTTTTACTTTTAAAAGAACAAATGAGGGCTCTAATATTATATTCTTAAAATAGCTATCCATGCAAGATCTTGTCATCTCTATAGTTGATGTGACAGAAAGGAGTAAGATGAGAAACATGAGAAAGTCAGGTGGGAAAAAAATGAAATTGTTGTTCAGTGTTAGTACTCTGAAACATGACAGGTTTAGTTCATGGACTTAGTTGTATGCCCATGTACTCATGCACGCACATACACAAATATTAAATTTGATAATAGTTGTAAGACAGTAACAACACGAATAAGAAATATCATTAATTTGTGTTCCATTATTAAAATCCAGCAAAAATATCTCTTTTCTTTCTTTCTTTTTTTTTTTGAGATGGAGTCTCGCTCTGTCTCCAGGTTGGAGTGCAGTGGCACAATCTCGGCTCACTGCAACCTGTACCCACCAGGTTCAAGGGATTTTCCTGCCTCAGCGCCCCCAGTAGCTGGGATTACAGGCGGCACCATTATGCCCATCTAATTTTTGTATTTTTAGTAGAGATGGGGTTTCACCATGTTGGTCAGGATGGTCTCAATCTCTTAACCTTGTGAGCCCCCAGCCTCGGCTTCCCAAAGTGCTTGGATTACAGGCTTGAGCCATTGTGCAATATCTTATATAGTAAATGTATATATCATGTATAAAGACCAGAGAAAAGCCTTAGATAATACTTACAAATTGTTACAGCAAGGAAAAGCAAGCCAAATTAACCAACCAACAAGCAGTCCTCTTATTTTTGCCTAAAGTCCTTAAAGCAAGTGATATTAGAAATATATGATGATATTACTAAGAATAGTTTGCATGTAAATATTAAATATGTTTTGTATAGATTCATAGCTGGAAAAAAATTACACCTTTCTGTTTCTAAAATATAATTTACCATAAGTTTTAGAAATTCTGGTTTAAATAATTCATTTTTTAAAAAAGCTTGTATTTAAAACCTGTCTAGTAATTTAACTTTTAATTTTCACTTTAAATGTATGCATTAAAATGAGTCCCCTATTCATGGTGGTATTTTTATAAATTTGCAGTCAAAAATTTTTTTTTTTTTTTTTTTTTGGAGACAGGGTCTCACTCTTTCTCCCTGGCTGGAGTACAGTGGCGCAATCTCGGCTCATTGAAACCTCCACTTCCAGGGTTCAAGTAATTATTCTGCCTCAGCCTCCCAAGTAGCTAGGATTAAAGGAGTGCACCACCATGCCCAGTTAATTTTTGTGGGCTTTTTTTTGGTAGAGATGGGATTTTACCATGTTGGCCAGGCTGGAGTTGAACTCCTGACTTCAATTGATCTGCCTGCATTGGCCTCGCAAAGTGCTGGGATTACAGGCATGAGCCACCACACCTGGCGGCAGTCAAAGTCTTTCCAATGAGAAACTGCCTATCGTGGCAGCCTCCTCTCCCCTAATTAAGGACCATTATTGTGGCTTGACCACAGAAAAGCATTCCATCGATCCCCACTTATTCTAAGAATTGAACAGCCACAGTAAACATTCTGCACTAATACCGAGCAATCCTTTCTCTTTTAAAACGCCTCAAAACTGTTTGCTTGCACCTTTAAAGCTAATCAAGGATTGCCAAATATATCTGAAGACCAATTTGAATGTGCCTTTCGCTTCTCAACACTATGAGAGTACTGACCAATAAGAGACTGTCTAAGTATTTCCTCTCCATACTCTATAAAATTGACTCTTGTTTCTAACACCGTTAAAATACACTGAAACAAAAGTGATGCAGATGTGGTCTGTTGCTGCAATTTTATGAATAAATATCCTTTCTTAATTTTGTCTCAGACATAGTTTTCTCCATGAGACTGTAGAAGCTGATGAAATATGTCACAAGTCAATTGGATTGTAGAAGTAAAAATGTTGGGAGCATTTTTGTAGAAAATAAGACACATAGCTAGAATTTACGAACTGAAAAATATTTTTAAGTAATAGTGATATATTTGCATTTACAGATAAATAACTGATTACCCCATGCCATAAAACTAAAGGAAATAAGAGCTGAGATTAAAATTCAGAATTTCTGATTTTCCTTTCCAGGCCAATGGGTTTGTAAATAAGACATAAACTTGCTTTAAAAGAAGTTAAATGGTGAAAAGACAAATCACCACATGAGAGTCTATGTGTTTGAATGCTCAATTCTAATTCCAACATATGCTCTCTGGGTGGAATTATATAAATTAGTTATACTTTCTCATCTCTTAAATTAGGGCCCAATAGTTTTCTTTCTTTACAAAACTGTGGCATATAACATCAGATGTTATTACAGCAAAGCATGTATAATTGAACTGGAATAGAAGATATAATAAACATTAGAGTTGCTTCTTCTGTTGATAACGGTAATAACAGTGATGTTAACAATTATTGTATCATTGTAAATAAAAGAGTAGCAGATTGTTTTTGCAACGACAAGGATAATCCTGGAGAACATTTAACCAAATAAAATAAGTCAGGTAAAAAAGATAACATTGCACAATCTCACTTATATATGGAGTCCAAAAAGTGAAACTCAAACAAGCAAAGAGTAGAATGGGGCTGCCAGTGGCTGGTGATGAAGGAAATGGGGAAATATTGGTCACAGGATACTAGTTTTAGTTGTGCAAGATAAATGAGCCATGGAGATCTAATGCATAGCAAAATGACTACAGTGAATCTTGACTACAGTGAAATTTCTTTTTTTTTTTTTGTAGAGACAGGGCAATGTTGCCCAGGCTAGTCTGAAACTTCTTGGCTCAAGGAATCCTCCCACCTTGGCCTCGCAAATTGTCGGGATTATAGGCATGAACCACCACATCCGGCCATGACTGTAGTTCAGTTTTGTATTTTATACTTGAAATTGCTGAGAGGTAGATTTTTAATTGTCCCACCACATACAAAACAATGTTAGCTATGAAACGTGATGGATATGTTAATTAGCTTGATTATGATAATCATTTTACAATGTGTACATATACAAAAACATCATTTTGTACATTTTAAATATATCCAATTTGATTCAACAATTTTATCTCAATAAAGCTGGATGGCTTTTTAGATTAAAAAAAAAGTAGCTTATTATTCATTTATGGTACTGCATTATCATTTGATAAAATAAAATAAAATTAGATTCTATGTAGGTTGAAATACTTTTAAGTTTCAAACTTACATAGACACTTAAAAGTTATAAATTTACTTAACTTTATTAATGGCCAAATCTTGTATATGTTTGTGCCTTTATATATCATGATATTATAATCGCAAAAAAATTTTATAATTCCTCTATTTCTTTTTTCCAAGAAAAGTGTAAAAAATTACTTTATCTTTTACTTGATTAAACTTATATTGACTTCTTAATACATACTTTTTTAAAGTGTGCAATTAAATGTTAACTTTTCAAAAAATCTTGACATTCACGTTTTCTTATCCTCTCTCATCTTGAAATGCTCCCGATCTAAGTAATGATCTCATCCTTTTTACAGAGTTTATGGCTGACTATAATTCCTTAAGAATAAAAAAAAGGTTAACATTTCTTATAACCCATATGAAGTATGTTACTTTCACTTTACCATTAACGTAAAAAATACCTCTTTAAGTCAAGAAAGATAATAAATTTTTACTAATCTCCACAGGGATATCACGTAAGATCAACAAAGAACACTATGTTTCATTTTACACTGGGGACACTTGAAAGGTGCATAGTTAAATGTCATTCTTTTACAAGTAAATCATTCACGGTTTGGGAAGACATCTTACAGCTTCTTAAACATGATTCACTGCCAAGACCTCTACAGTTGTTAAGAAGTAAAAGCAAATGCCTAATGTACATTTCAAAGGTACATTCATAAACTGCAAATTTGCAAAAAGAGTCTTAAAAGTTTTAACTGTGTGTAACTTCACCTCTCCCAGAAATAGATCAATAATTAGAAGCCTAGTAATTCTAGATCACCATACATACCAAATGCTCTAAGTTCATACAGTTTATAAAGGAATGTTTTCAACTTTAAATTCACGTAAAATGCATTATTGCTTAATATATTTAATAAGAGTTTTTCTAAGATACGTCTTACATACCAGATTTTCTCCTTTAAAGTATATCATTCAGTGTTTATTTAAAAATTATATTCACACAATTATACAAGCATTACCAGTATCTAATTCCAGAACTTACTTCCAAAAGGAAGTTGCATCAAGAAGCAGACTACAAAATTACAAAACCAAAACTGACTTAAAAAGAAATAAAAAATCTAGCTGAGTGCTGTGGCTCACGCCTGTAATCCCAGCACTTTGGGAGGCTGAGGCGGGTGGATCACAAGGTCAAGAGATTGAGACCATCCTGGCCAACATGTTGAAACCCTGTCTCTACTAAAAATACAAAAAGTAGCCAGATGTGGTGGCGTGTGGCTGTAGTACCAGCTACTCGGGAGGTTGAGGCAGGGCAATCACTGGAACCCGGGAGGCGGAGGTTGCAGTGAGCTGAGATCACGCCGCTTCACTCCAGACTGGCAACAGAGAGACTCTGTCTCAAAAGGAAAAAAAAAAAATGAATACATCTATAAATAATTAAAATATTTATTTATCAGTTTAAAAACTTCCCATAAAGAAAACTCCATGTCTAGATGGCTTCATTTGTGAATTCTCTCAAATGCTTAAGGAAGAGTTAACAGCAACCCTTCAAAATGTCTTCTAGAAAATATAGAAGGGAATACTGAACTAATTCCATGAAGCCACTGTTACCCTGTGATTCAAATAAAATAAAGCCATTGCAAGAAAACTCCAAATCAATACTTATGACTACAGACCAAAATTCTCAACAAATACTAGCAAACCAAATCCAGCAGCATACAGAAATGATTATACACTATAACCATGTGAGCCTATCCCAAGAATGTTAAATTGTTTTTTAAACAGGAAAATTGGTAAATGTAATATACCATATAAATACAATAAAGGATAAAATTACATGGTTATCTCAATAGATGTGAAAGCATTTGACAAATCCAGTATCTACACATAATTTAAAACTCTGGACTGGGTGTGGTGGCTCACGCCTGTAATCCCAGCACTTTGGGAGGCCGAGGCAGGCGGATCACGAGGTCAGGAGATAGAGACCATCCTGGTGAACACAGTGAAACTCAGTCTCTACTAAAAATACAAAAAAAAAAAAAATTAGCTGGGCATGGTGGCGGATGCCTGTAGTCCCAGTTTCTCGGGAGGCTGAGGCAGGAGAATGGCGTGAACTCGGGAGGCGGCAGAGCTTGCAGTGAGCGGAGATCGCGCCACTGCACTCCAGCCTTCCAGCCTGGGCGACGGAGCGAGACTCCGTATCAAAAAAAAAAAAAAAAAAACCTCTCACCAAACTAGAAAGAGAAAGGATTTTCCTCAATCTGATAAAAGTCATCTACTAAAAACCCACTGCTAACATGATATTTAATAGTAAAAAAATTAAATGATTTTCACTAGAATTGTGATGTTTGTTCTCATCATCTCTCTCCCATCTTGCACTGGAGTTTCTAGCATGGACAACTGAGTAAGAAAATGAAATAAATTAAAACATACATTGTGGAAAAGAAGAAGTAAAACTATATCTGATTACAGATAACATAAGCTTGTACAGGCATACTTCATTTTATTGCACTTTGTAGATACTGCATTTTTTATATATCGAAAGTTTGTAGCAACCTTGCATTGAACAAGTATATTAATGCCATTTTTTTCAACAACATGTACTCACTTCATGTCTCTGTTTCAGACTTCGGTAATTCTCACAAGACTTCAAACATTTAAAAATTATTATTCTCTCTGTAATTATGATCTGTGATCAGTGATCTTTAATATTTCCATTGTAATTGTTTTGGGGTACCACAAACTGCACCCATATAAGAGGGAGAACTTAATTAACAAATGTGTGTGTGTGTTGACTGCATATCAGTCATCCCCCCTTTCTCTTCCTCTCCTCAGGCCTCTTTATTTCTTGAGATAAAACATGTTGAAAGTTGGTCAGTGATGAAAAATATAATTGCCTCTAAGTTGAAAGGAAGAGTAGCACATCTGTCACTTAAAATCTAAAGTTTTTGTAGAAATTCATAAACTAGGCTTAGTTTCATGTAAAAAAGCAAGGGATCCCCAAAAGCCAAACCACTAGTGAAAAATAATAACATAAGAGAACTTACATTTCATGATTTCAAAACTTAATACAAAGCTACATTTTTTGAGTGAGTGTTGTACTGGCATAAGGAAAAGATATAAAATCAGTGAAATAAAGTTGAGGGTCCAGAAATTAACCTTTATGCTTATAGCCTGATTTTCAGCAAGAGAGGCATGACAATTTAACATAGAAAGAATGGCCTTCAAAAAAAATGATGCTGAATAAAACAGATATCTATATGCAAAAGAATGATGTTGGACCCTTACCTCAGACCACATGCAAAAATTAACTCAAAATGCATAACTGATCTACATGTAAGAGCTTAAATAATTACATTTCTAAAACAAAACATAGGAGTGAATTTCTGTGACCTTGTTTTAAACAAGTTCTTTTATCCTATCTAAAAAGATGCTCTTCGGGTCTACTGTTCAATGTACAAAATGGTTTATTTGCTATAATTTTGTGGCTAATTTGCAATAGAGAAAATACTTAACCTGAAAGATAAACAAGAATATAGACACTATCTTTTGGCTTTTGAACAAATGGTATTTCCTAGGTGCCCAGAAAAACACTTGTTATTAACAACAATGTGAAAATAAGACTTACTAGGCAAAATTGCCTATATATAAAATATATATATATACGTGTACATATATCTGGGGAGTGTATTAAGTATTAACTTACATGATCACAAGGTCCCACAATAGGCTGTCCGCAAGCTTGAGGAGCAAGGAGAGCCAGTCCAAGTCTCAAAACTGAAGAAGTTGGAGTCTGATGTTTGAGGGCAGGAAGCATTCAGCAAGAGAGAAACATGTAGACTGGGAGGCTAGGCCAGTCTTGCCTTTTCACATTTTTCTGCTTGCTTTATATTCACTGGCAGCTGATTAGATGGTGCCCACCAGATCAAGGGTGGGTCTGCCTTCCTGAGCCCACTGACTCAAATGTTAATCTACTTTGGCAATACTCTCACAGACACACCCAGGATCAATACTTTTCATCCTCCAATTTGATCAAGTTGACACTCAGTATTAACCACCACAGGCCCGATATGTAATCACATGTGAGTTTATAAAAGTTCAGCAGGGGAGATTTGAGAAATGGGAAATGGGCCAAATAGACAAAAACTTGCAGTTTTGTGAAAAACAGATCATGAGTTTAAGGAATGCAGGCAGCGTCTAGAAGGCCAAGGAAAACAACGGAAACAAAGGAAACAGATTCTCCCCCAGAGACTCCAAGAGGACACATCCCAGCTGACATCTTCACATTTTAGCCCACCTAAAATAATTTTGGTCTTCTGAACTCCAGACTAGAAGAGATTAATTTGTGATGGAACTTACTAAGGCAGCCATGGGAAACTAATGCATTGCATAACAATATATTTCCATAAACCTCAAAATATGAATGGGTAGGAACCAGCCACCACAGTCTTAAGAATCTCTTTATACAAGAGTTTGGACTAGAAAAAATGAAGAAAGAAACGTGTCATAATCTTTGGATCCAAGAAACCTGCATATTACTAACACATACTGTAGAAAAATCTAAGAACATCCGCAGGAATTAAACAGGAGTATCACAGGCTAAAATTTACAGTGAGTGTCCAGGGACTATTGGAAGTCCTCGGGAATGGAGCTGTTTTGGAATCTAAATAACTAACCTAAGCACTATTCAAGGATAAAAGTTTGCACTAAAGAGAAACTGCTGAGAGTGAAATCCAAACGGAACAAAACAGGGACAATAAACCCAATGACAGGCTAGATTCAGATAAAAGTAAGAAGATCTCAGAAAGTAAAAATTCCTATCCTTATGACTTTGTGAAACTAAAAAATTAGGAATTGAAAAATTTACATAATATTCAGGTAAATATGAACACTGGCTGTTTAATGATATTAAGGCTTTAAAAGCATTGCATATATGTTTTAAAGGGAATATAATATTGCCTTTAATATATGATATGTTATCGAGACTTTGTGTTAAAATAATCTGGTGCTAAAATGGGGACGGTGGGAAATGGTTGGGATGCCGCATGGAGAAGTTTGGCCGTGGGTTGATAACACTTGTGTACATGAAGTTCATTATGCCATTTGTTTTCTTTTCTATGTCTTACATGTTTCTAATATAATATGTAAAAAGAAAGAAAAGAGGAAAAATCCTACCTCACTAGTTGGCCAGTGACTATTTATAGAGTAGGCCATACACATGAATGTTTATTTGTATCATATCTAGCTATCATTTCTTGTTGACTAATATTGTATTATATACAAGAACTTTAAAGCACATTTTCATGAAAAACATACATTTTTACTTGGAATATGTAATTAAATCAATGGAACATTTTCTATTACAGATAAAAAAATCTTTTCCATACTGTTTTTGCATATCTACTTTATCTAAAAGCAATTTTAGTTCTGAATACCCCATTACTATTAAATCAAATGTCACTATAACAAACTAAAATAAAATTGCAGTACTCAAGCAGAGAATTAATAACAAAAGGGGTATATTTCTCTACAGAAAAATTATTTTCACCAATTTAAAATCCTCAGATAAAAAATAGAGAAATTTTTTGACATTATGTAAAACAAGAAATCCAGACAGTTCTTCAATTGTTTTTCCCTTTAAAAGACAAAACTCACATATGTTTGGTAGGCATTTTTTTTTTAAATTTCTGATATCCTGTTATTATATGATCACATCATATGAGAAAACAAAATTTTAAACTGTGATCTATGGTGTAGGGTAGAGGAATTCTAAACAGTCTTATGTGATATAGAACTATTTGTGTGCATGCATTTCTTATGGAAATGAGATTTAGAAATTTTCTGGTTGTACATGACACCAATAAATAGGAATATTTTCATTCGGTTTTTTTGAGTATATGCTAAAATAAGAATCGTTTGGCCTTTCTAAAGTAAACTTTGCTTGATACTTAAGCTATCTGCCTCTAAACTATAAAGGATCATGAATTATGGAAGTGAGTGTCTTACCTTAAACAAAACAAAAATTTTTCCATAATTAAATTGAAATAAAAACAACATTTAGAAAAATGAAAAAATTGGAAGAATAACTTTGCAAAACAAATCTCTGATACAGGACTGATATATGTATTTATTCCTCCCCCAAATATATTTATTCCACACTTTCAAGTTGCACTATGTAAAATGAAGAAAGGTGTTACCAAGTTTTCAATGCCTGTTTTAACATTTCTGTCATATTTTCGTCTCTAAGAAAATGACACATAAAAATGTTACTCACACAAAGACAATCCATAATTTCAGTTAATATCTAGCCTGTAGTTTCCTCTCATGCTTTGTGGAGTACGAGCATTTTGTAGATTGCTAACCTTTGTACTACAATGATAAATAAAATATATGTTAAATTTATGTCTGAGATTAATCAGTATTACTACTTGCCAGTAAAAGTTTGACAAAAATGTAATGAAGACATGCAAGTCATGCCTCATTTCATTTTCTTGGTTTTTATTTAATGCCTTTGTAGCAGTCTGTTTTCTGCTCTATATTGTAAAATTCCAGAAGGCAGGGGTTGTGGCTATTTAAGTTACTTTCTGTGATATCATATGGGATATTCTGTGGACATGGATTTACAATTACATTTTGTTGATAAGTAAATAATGTTTTGGTAATGTAACAGGATCCTTGAGATGTTGCTTCCCAGCCAGAAACCTATGTGGCCGCTTGTACCTTCTGTCTGAGTATCACTCACATCCACTGGGTTTGTTCCACCTCCTCCGCCGGTCCAGCAGGCTGTGATCCGCTCATGCTACTGGCCTGGATTCCACACCTGCTGAAGATGAGCCCCGCGTGTGTGGCCGAGCAATCACGGGCTCCGGGCCACCGGGCACAGCCACGCACGCCGGCTAGTGCAGTGGGGCGGGCATCTCCAGTTGCCTGCACAGATGGCGGCTGCGTTTCGCGGCTCCTGCTAAACTGGATGTACTGCACACGGCTACTGCTACAGGCACCTGGACTAGGGAAAAGCTGTGGTGACCGGAAGCTGCCATGTAAGAGAGTGAGCTACTCTACTAAAAATACAAAAATTAGCTGGGTTTGGTGGCGGGCACCTGTAGTCCCAACTACTCGGGAGGCTGAGGCAGGAGAATGCCGAGAACCCGGGAGGCGGAGCTTGCAGTGAACCGAGAAGTGCCACGGCACTCCAGCCTGGGCGACAGAGCAAGACTAAGTATCAAAAAAAAAAAAAAAAAAAAAAAAAGTGAGCTAACCTGTGATCACCATGTTGTGAAAAGAAAAAAAAAACAAACAACTCCATCCCCCCCTCCACACACACAAATCAGGTCATGAGGAAAGACCTTGGAAGTTGAGACATCTTTGGTGTGCAACAGCAGTTCTAGAAATTAACTCTTCAGGCCAGGCCAATCCAACTGACCCAACACTGACCAAAGATGATCTGCTCAGCCAAACTATTCTCACATTCCTGACATGCGAAATTGTGAAGACAACAAGTTTGGTTTGGTTTCAAGCGATTAAGTTTCAAGGTAATTTCTTACGAAATAACATACAATCAAAATAAATAAGCTGATATTTAAAGAAAATTGTAGAAGTTTACCACCTGACTCTAACAAAATAATAATTTTGCTATTTGAATACCAGTAAAATTATTATTATTATTTTAGTATTTTGTTATTATATTTTAATAATATAGTATAATTTTATAATTATAATAATAGTGTTATTAATAATGCTATAGTTACTAACATTATTATTTTAATATTTAATATTGAAGCTGACACTTCAATATATAAATTTTGGAGGGACATGATGCAGCTCTCAAAAATCCATAAATTGAAGTGTCAACTTCTGGTACCTAGAAATGTAACTATATTTGGAGTTAAGCCCTTTAAAGAGATGATTAAGACTAAATGAACTCTTAAGGGTGACCACTAATCTATGTGACTATTTAGAGATAAGGTCATCAAAGAGGTGATTAATATAAACTGTAGACCTTAGGGTGGGTACCTAAATACAGTGTCATCATAAGAAGATAGAGAGAGACACAAAGAATGCACATAGAAAAGGCACGTGAAGACACAAGGAGAAGGTAGCCATATGTAAGCCAGGGAGAGAAACCTGCCAGAACGGTGCATTGCTCTTGAATGTCCAGCCTCCAGAATTGTGAGAAAACAAATGTCTGTTTCTGTAAGTCAACTAGCAAACTAATACAAAAGTTTATATTTATTCCATACTCATCTTGTACCAAAAACTGTACAAAGCATTTAAGAGATAATGTCATTAATTACTTATAATAGCTCAAAAAGTCAGGATCTTTGATATCTCATAAGAATTGTGTTTCAACTATTTTATTGTTTGTTTCAGATGATGATAGACTTGTAGAACAACTAAAGAAATGTTTAATTCTGTATACATTCCATGTAGTATATGCGATATTGGCTAAAAACTACAGTATTTCATGGTAAAGAAGGCAAAGCTGTAAACTGCTTCAGGGCCACTTTAAGATCTTTCTCTTAGATTCATCTCAATTATTTCTGAAAGTAGAAAGTAGATTACCAGAGGGCATATACTAAATCTTACACTTCAACGGAATTTTGTCTTTTCTGTTCTCAAGCACAAATAATGACTATTAAATAGTGAATGTTTTTTCCTTGTGCAATGCATTTTTTTCTTTAGCAAATATATTTTTTAAAGTAATGTGTATATAATTTTAGGCACTGAGCATGTATTTTATATATACATATATAATATTATATATATAATATATAGTATATAATCATATATGTAATCATATATAATATGTATGATTATATGATTATATACTATATATTTGTATATATTATATATATTTGTATATAGAGTAAACCCTTATCATTTTATTCTCTATGATATAAAATTCAGATTTTCTACTTTGGTACAATTTTAACAGCCTTTAGTCATTGTATACTATTCTTTAACTTTTTAAAACAATTCTTATAAAAAATTAGAGCAGATAGTACAGTTTTCTTGCACTTCTCAAACATGCATGTGTTTGCGTGCACGCACATACATACACGTTTCTGCTATTATTATCTTCAGATTATGACACAGTACTGATGCATTATTGCTAATAAAATTCATAGTTTACATTGAAGTTCACACTCTTGTTTTATATATATATATAGAGAGAGAGAGAGAGAGAGAGAAAGACTCTGTACTGAAAAAAAAAATGAGTAACACCTACTCTTTGCCTTAAGGTAGCATATAATTCAGTAGTGAATACAGGCCTGAGAAGTACGCAGAACTATAATACAAAGAATAATCCAGATAAACCATACATGCTTTTAGCTGAGAAGAGATTTAAATCATCAATTCCAATAAACTTTTTATAGCCAAAGGGAATTGGCACTGCCATCCCTACACAAATGTTCACTGATTCATTGCTCTTGGCCTGGAGGAACTTCTAGGCAATTAACTGGACTTATCAAAAATGTGTGCCTCCGGGGCCTACTTTCTCAGAAGTGGTTACCCTTTCTTACTCTTCTACAGGGTTTTTATGTATTTATAAAATACTAGGGTTAGAAAAGAGATTAAGGAAATAGTCTTATTGTTGATTTCTCTTTTTTTCCTGCCTAAGAATATTCTTTAATAGCCTTAATGAATATTTTATATTATTCCTCCACCACTCCAATATTATTATCAATTCAGGGAGTCTTTGGAATACAAATGACAAAATGTTTTTAATCATTGCCATGGATCACTGTGACTTAGCTTTAGCACAAAACCACAAGACGCATTTTAATAACATAGTCCTCAAATTTCCTATCCAATACTATCCTAACTCTCCTGTTATCTGAATTTGATTTCTACATCCAGAATTCCTCAATTTTGTGTGACAACACCCACATGCTCTTTCTTACTTATGTCCACTTTTTCTACCAATTTCAGAGAACTCTATCTCTGCAAAGTATTGACCCATTGATTATCTCCTGTCATGTATTTCCAAATTTCTCAAGGTTGTTTTGCTGTAGCATAAACTCATGTTCTAGTTTTTTTTTCCATCTTAAAACAAACAAATTTACCTCCAACATGGGTCCCTCTTTAACGACTAGCCTGTCTAATTTTATTAAAGCATTGCTCTAGTTGTTTGTCTCTCCTTTTGTACTCCAAACTTACTCCTCGACCTACTTCAATCCAGTTACCACTAAAATGACTCTGACCACTAGTAATTTCCTAATTACTGAATTGGATAGGCTCACTTAGTTTTCAAGCTACTTGATTTATAAAGCATTTGTCACTGTTGATAATTTTTCTTTGTTGTTTTTTCTACCATATCTTCTGTGTTTCATCCCTCTCTGACTGTTTCTTCTCTTTTTGTAGTCACTATTCTACTGTATACATACTTGGAACATAATTTGGAACAAAAACAGTGAGTGCCTCCTCTTGTAAGATGTAATGGAATGCAAAAGATGCATACAGACTTGTCTCCCAGGAGAGGATAAAGTCACAAATCTCTAGCACAGTATATGAAATTTGGTCTTACCTTTGCCATAGCTTACATCTTCTCACACCTCAAGTAATAACACAGTAAGTTCAATTGTAATTAAAATCCTCAGTTAATATTCATTTCTTGAGGTTTAACATTTGTTTTCTTTACATTAATTTGGATTCTTTCTTCATCCATTTAAAAAAATATATTGGCCCAGTATATTTACATTCTAGTCACCTACTAACCACTGAATCTTCCATGGAAAATCTGATACCCTTTTGATCCGACAAGTTACACATTCTGTCTCATACATATCAATCTCTCCTTAAATACCAGAAACATCTAATATACTAAAAATCTGCCCCAGACACAGATGATTATATGTACAATGATTATATGCATACAATGATTAGAGGCTGTTATATAGGGTAAACCCTTATCATTTTATTCTCTATGATATAAAATCCAGATTTTCTACTTTGGTACAATTTTAACAGCTTTTAGTCATTGTATACTATTCTTTAACTTTTTAAAACAATTCTTATAAAAAATTAGAGCATATAGTACAGTTTTCTTGCACCTTTCCTCAAACATGCATGTGTTTGCACGCATGCACACACACACACGCATTTCTGCTATTGTTATCTTCAGATTATGACACAGTACTGATGCGTTATTGCTAATAAAATTCATAGTTTACATTGAAGTTCACACTCTTGTTAAATCTACATTTTTAACAAATGCGTAATGTTATATATCCATATTTTTAGCATTATACAGAATAGTTTCAACACCCAAAATTGCTCTGGTTAGGCCTTCTAGTACTTTGTTGAATAGCAGTTGTGAGAGTGGGCATCCTTATCTTGTTACAGTTCTTAAGCAGAATGTTTCCAGCATTTGCGCATTTAGTGTGATGTTGGCTGTGTGTTTGTCATAGATGGCCCTTATTATTTTTATGGATGTATTATTTTTATGTGTGTTCCTCTGATGCCTCATCCGTCGAAGGTTTTTATCATGAAGGGATGTTGGATTTATTAAAATCTTTTTCTGTGTCTGTTGAGATGATCATATCATTTTTGCTTTTAATTCTGTTTATGGAGTAAATTGCATTTAGTGATTAACATGTATTGAACCAGCCTTGCATCCTAGGAATAAAACCTGCTTAATCATGGTGTATTAACTTTTTGATATGCTGCTGGGGTCAGCGTGATATTCATTGAAGATTTTTATGTCTATGTTCTTTAGGATTATTGGCCTGAAGTTTATTTTTTTTCCATGATATTTCTGCCAGATTTTGGTATCAGGCTGTTGCTGGCTTCATAGAATGAGTTCAAGAGCAGCCCCTCCTCCTTGAAGTTTTGGAATAGCTGCAGTAAGATTGGTACCCATTCTTTGTATGTTGGTAGAAATTGGTTGTGAATTTGTCTGGTCCAGGGATTTTTGTGGTTGACAGGTTTTTATTACCAATTCAATTTCAGAACTTATTGGTCTATTCAGGGTTTTACTTTCTTCTTGATTTAATTCTGAGGAGATGTTTGATTCCAAGAATGTATCTATTTCCTCTAAATTTTCTAACTTGTATGCACAGAGTTGTTCATAATAGTCTCTTAGGGTCCTTTGTATTTCAGTGAGATTGATTACAATGTCATTTTTGTCTTTTCTAACTGTACTTACTTGGATCTTCTCTTTTTCATTTTCTTTGTTAATCTAGCTAGAGGTTTATCAATCTTGTTTAATATTTTGAACACCCAACTCTTGGTTTTGTTGATCTTTTGATGGATTTTTACACGACAATTTTTTCAGTTCTCATCTAATTTTAGTTATTTCTTCTCTTCTGCTAGCTTTGGGGTAGAGTTGTTATATTTTTCTAGTTCCTGTAGGTGTAGTGTTAGGTTGTTAATTTGACATCTTTCTAACTTACTCATGAAGGCATTTAGCACTATAAACTTTTAATAGCTTTAGTTGCATCCCCAAAATATTGGTAAGCTGTGTTCCTGTTTTTATTAATTTGTTGATTCTGCCTTAATTTCATAGTTCATCCAGGAGTTATTGGAGAGTAAGTTTCAAAATTTCCATATATTTATGTAATTTAAAGAGATCTTCTTGATACTAACTTTATTTTTAAGGCAACATGGTCCAAGAAGGTACTTGTCATGATTTATTTTATTTTGTAATTTACTGAGACTTACGTTTATGACCAAGCATGATATTAGAATATGATCAGTGTGAAGATAAGAAGAATGTATATTTTGTGGCTCTTGAGTACAGTGTTCTGTAGATGTCAATTAGGTCCAATTGGTTGAGTATCAAGTTTAGTCCATAATTTCTTTGTTAGTTTTCTCCATTAATAATCTGTCCAATACTGTCTGTAAGATTTTGAAGCCTCCCACTATTATTGTGAGGCTACATCTCTTTGTAGGTCAAGAATGACTTATTTTATGAATCTGGGTGTTTCAATATTGAGTGCGTATATATTTAGGATAATTAAGTATTCTTCTTTAATTGAACCCTTTATTATCAGTAATTCTCTTCTTTTCCTTCTTAATTGTTGTTGGTTTAAATTCTGTTGCATCTGATGTAGGAATAGTGACACCTATTCTTTTTTTTCTTTTCATTTGCATGTAAATCTTTCTCCATCTTTTTTATTTTGAGGCTACGGGTGTTGTTACATGTGGGATGGGTCTCTTAAAGACAGTGAACAGATGGCTCTTATATTTTTATCCAGCTTGACACTCTATGCCTTTTAAGTGAGGTGTTTAGAACATTTACATTCAAGGTTAGTATCGGTATGTGTGATTTTTATTGTGTCATTTTGTTGTTACCTGGTTGTTATGTGCACTTGCTTGCTTATAATGCCTGTCTGAAAATAGTCTCCAACTATTATTGTGAAGCTATATCTCTTTGTAGGTCAAGAAGGACATATTTTATAAATCTGGTTGTTCTAATGTTGGGTACATATATATTTTAATTCTAAGTAAGGTGTTTAGCCTATTTACATTCAAGATTAGTATTGGTATATGTGATTTTGATTCTGTCATTGTGTTGTTACCAGGTTGTTATGTAGACTTGCTTGCTTATGGTGCCGGTCTGCTATGTGCTTACCTGTGTTTTGGTGGTAGTATCATATTTTTTTGTGTGGGAGGGATATGTTTAGTACTCCTTTAAGGACCTCATGTAAGGCTAGCCTAGTTGTAACAAATTCCATCAGAATTTGCTTGTCCGAGAAAAATTTTATTTCTCCTTCACTTATGAAGCTTAGATTAATGGGATATGAAAATCTTGGTTGAAATTTATTTTCTTTAATGATTCTGAAAATAGGGCCCCAATCTCTTCTGGCTTGCAATGTTTCTGCTGAGAGGTCTATTGCTGGTCTGATTGGGTTTCTTTTGTATATGATTTGACCTTTCTTTCCAGCTAGCTTGAAGATGCTTTCTTTAACATTGAGTTTGGTGCATCTAATGACTATGTTTCTCAGGGATGGTTTTCTTGTATAGTATCTTGCCAGAGTTTTCTCTATTTCTTTGAATTTCTATGTCAACCTCTTTAGTGACATTAGGGAAATTTTTATGGGTTATATCCTCAAATATGTTTTTTTTTTTAAGTTTATTACTCTCTCTCCTCTCTCAGGAATATCAATAAATCAGGTTTGACTTTTTTTTTTTAACATAATCTCTACTTCTTGGAGATTTTATCCATTTAAAAATATATTTTTTGTATGATTGAGTTGACTTGAAGGATTGATCTTCAAGCTCTAAGATTCATTTTCCAGCTTGGTTTATTCTGATGTTAATACTTCCAACTCTTTTATGAAGTTCTTCCAGTGCATATTTCAATTCTAGAATTTCAGTTCAGTTCTTTTTTAAAATGGCTATGTCATCCTTCAGCTCCTGCATCATTTTACAGAATTCTTTGTGCTTCTCTAATTGAGTTTTAACTGCCCCCTGAATCTTGATAATCTTCCTGGCCATCCAGATTGTGCTTTTTTTTGTTTTTTCTTTTCTCTCTTTTTTTTTCCTGACAGTCTTGCTCAGTCACCCAGGCTGGAGTGCAGTGGTGGGATCTCAGCTCACTGCAAGCTCTGCCTCCCGGGTTCATGCCATTCTCCTGCCTCAGCCTCCTGAGTAGCTGGGATTACAGGCACCCGCCACCACGCCTGGCTAATTTTTTGTATTTTTAGTAGAGACGGGGTTTCACCATGTTAGCCAGGATGGTCTCGATCTCCTGACCTTGTGATGCACCTGCCTCGGCCTCCCAAAGTGTTGAGATTACAGCCGTGAGCCACTGCACTTGGCCCAGATTCTGCATTCTGTATTTGTCATTTCATTAATTTCATTCTGGTTAAGAACCACTGTTGAGGAGCTAGTGGACTTGTTTGGAGGCAAGGCGACACTCTGGTTTTTTGAATCCCCAGTGTTCTTGCACTGATTTTTTTTTTTTTCTCATCTGAGAGGGCTTGTCTTTAGAGGTAGTGTAAATTGAATATAGTCAATTGGCTTCATTTTAGATGCTTTCAGATGGCCAAGGCTATGTACAGGATCTTTATTTGTGACTAATCTCTTGCCCTTGGTTTCATAGGGATATATATTTGTTTGGACTTTAATTCAGTAGATGCTTATTAAGAGTAATGGCTGGCATGTAGGCACTTACCAAGCCATGCACCCTTTTTTTGTATTTCCCCATGTTCACAGCCATGCTCCCTTCCCTCGGAGCCATTCAGGACCAGGAACTATTCCTAGCATTTGGCATATATGTGCAGGAGTGCCAGCTTCCTCTCTCTTCAGTCTCAATTTCTGTGCTGCCTCACTATTGACACTTGGTGTTTTATCTCCAGAGATCTGCTTAAAGTATGTTGGTGTATTCAATATTCTGTTATCTTTCAGTGGAGGTAGAACTTCCTGACTGGATCTAGTCAGCTACCTTTGCCCTCATTTCCCAATACTCATTTTTAAGTTTCAAAGGAGGCAAAACATTCCCTGGATTCCAGAGTAACCAAGCATCCTTCCTACAGATATCCCAGTACACCTGTAAGACACAGGATGACAGAGGATGTGATGGAGCCATCTGGGAGCTCCTGAAACTGGTGAGACAGAGTAGTAGAGATGGGCCAAAATATTGTTTTTAATTTTTTCATGAGACTTCTGTGATCCATGTGTTATTTAGAAATGTGTTAACTCAGTATCATGAGGTTTTCCTGCTATCTTTCTATGGCTGAGTTCTGGTATAATTGCATCGCTGTCTGTTAGGTAGATTCACTGTGCACTGGTTACTGTTGTAACCCACTGCATCTTGAATTGCACTTTTACTACTTTCCCAAGTCCAGTAAGACAGAAGTTGTACAACATGAGTTTATTATTTACACATAGAAAATAAGAAACAACAGAAGTCTAGCATTCAAGAGAAGCCATTCCCTCAAGTTTCAGGAAGCTGCTTAGGGTAGGTGGAATTGTGTCTGCACATGCTTCACCTGCGCTACAACTGAAGGTAACTAGAAAGCAGTGTACCCTGGGTTTTATAACCTGGAGGGCATTGGACTCCTTGGGCTAAAACACTGAAGGATATGTTGTTTCTAAAGGAACACAGCTTGGGCTGTTCTGGCTAGTTCTTTCTCATCTCAGGATGTTGCATCGTCAGCAGCATTCCACAGTTATTCTTGAGAACTGCAAATAAGAAGAGGAAAAGATAGAACTAGGTCAGACTCAGGCCACCTAGAAAATTGTCCTGAATTGTCTGTGAGCATACTTTGTATGGTTTTTATTATTTAAATTTGTTTGAGTGTGTTACATGGCCCAGAATTTGGTCTATCTTAGTGAATGTCTCATGTTGCAAAGAATGTGTTCTGCTATTTTGGATAAAGTATTTTATAAATGTCAATTAGATTCAGTTGACTGCTCCTGCTGTTCACTTTACCTATTTTCATACATTTTCTGCCTGCTGAATTTGTCAGTTACTGATAGAGTAACAAGCCTGCAAATATAGTCATAGATTTGTCTATTTTTCCTTGAAGTTCCATCAGGTTTTGCTTTACATATCTTGATGCTCTATTATTAAGTAAGTACACAATAATGATGGTTATGTCTTCTTGAAGAATTTACCTATTAATAATTATGCAATGCTCCTTTTGTCCCTTATGATTTGTTGTTTTATGAAGTCTGTTTTTTCTGAAAATAATATAGCTTTTCAAGCTTTCTTATTATTAATATTGGCATGATATATCTATTTTTATAATTTATGAGATTGGAAAGTTAAATGGCACATAATTTTATTACATGCCTCCCTGTAGGTAAAAATTAAGCTCTGGTAAAATAGTTTTCTGTTAGAGAGAAGGCCTTTGTTACACAGAACCCTCTGGAAACATTTCATAATGCTGCTTCTTCCCCCACCATCTATCAGAGCCACACACACACACATACAAATCATTTTTACTCTTCCTGGTACTATGCTGGTATGCTGGTGGGGTAGCTGAAGATAAAACCAAAAGAGGTACCTACCCACTCACCCACAAGGTTATGGCCCCTAGAGTTTCTCTATTTGTTGGTTTATATTCAGCCTCACTGTTTTCACAATATTAGCATTTAAATATATTTTACAGTTCATGGCCCCAGCAACTTCTGTTTCAAATAAATAGATCTTGGCATAACTTTTATATTCACCTGTCTCTCCAGATTTCAGGATTGTAGTCTGCCCTGTAGGTCAATATTCTGATGAGTCCCATAGATTTCTTTTTGTTTTTGTTTTTCTTTTGTTTTAGATTTTTAGGTTGTTATAAAAATTTGAAGTGATGATTTCTAATCTCATTACACGTTGATAATGAAAGTTGAAATTCAGCACACTAATTTTAACATTAGTATTCTTAGGAAAGACATCACATTATTCATATTTATGTGCAAGAACTATTAACATGGACTTGTGTACCTACCGATTGGTCTGGAGTATATAGTCTCTATTTGGGCAAATACTTCCCAGTGACAATTCTGTAACAAGGAGCACAGATTTTGCTCATGTAATAGGTCTCTCAATCACTGAGTGTATGAAGAAACAGACAAAATCAACATTCAGAAAGCATCTTCTGAGTGTCAAACACTACAGTGGCTATTTCATACATGAAGTCTCATTTATTCACCTTTATCATCAAAAGAGATAACGTTATTGTCCCAGTGTAAGACACTGGATCAGAAAAATCAGTCAAATGTTCAAGGGTATACAGCTCAATTAGAAAGTGAACTGATATTTTAAACTAAGTATATATAATCACAAAGACCCCGTGCTTTCAAATAAAATGGAGCTTGGTTAGTAATTTTATTGGAATTTTAATGTAAATATGATTACATATATAAAATTATTTGAGAAAAATTAAGCATTTGCACCAGACAATCTCCCAATCTCAGCACACTATATTTTTATTCATTTAGTTAAGTTGCTTCTGATATATTTGTCATTGTCTATGTGCAAAGTATATAACAGGCTCATCCCTGATTTTCTTAAGTCTGATCTCATTTGCTAAATCAAGATTATCACTGTAAGAGCTCCCATCCTCAACCAGCCTCCATCAGAATTCCAGAGCTCCCTTTTCTTTGTATTGCATTCCTCTTTACTTTGGCAAATAGTATTTTCTAAAAGCAGTGCCTCATTTTATTTATTTTTTTGGTGTGCAGAAAAGTTGTTGAGACAATACTTTATCACCTTACCTATTACAGTTTTTGTGTGATGCCAGTCTTTTCTTATACAAGGATAGCGTCTGTATCTGTTTATTACATTTTGCCTTACTTTTTATTTTGATGTCCTCCTTTACTTTTTTTTCTTTCAAACCTGTGTCTACTGTAAAGAGTTAGAAATACGACATTAGTGAGCTTAATGAATACTTGGCAGATAAATGAATAAATTAATGAAACTAGATCATAGTGCATATATATTCACATATATTTAATAAATTAACAAATGCATATGTTATTATAAAATCCTGATTTCTCTTGTTATGTTATAACTGAAACTCATTCAATCCAGTTAGCAGATATGAAATACTACTATTCCGGATTGAAATCATCATGTTTTTTTCAGAATTCAAGGTAATACAGAGTTGAGATAAAAGAAATCTTAGGTACAGGTCACTATAGAAATGGTCATGGATTGAATATGAAAATAAATATACAATGTACCTCTGTTTAAATTTGTTAGTGTAGATCTTTAACTTAGAAGAAGACATTGCAGAATAGTATTATTCCACATCATATATATATATATATTATATACAGATGTGTGTGGGTGTATGGGTGGGGTCTGTGTGTGTGTGTGTGTGTCTGTTGTGGCATGGCCACTAAAGGCAATAGTGCATTTCAATGTAAATCATTCTGATTTACTAGTAACTAATGGACAGCTTTTAGATGGATAGGGCTATAAATGTTTGTAAACATTGGATTCCACAGAATGCTTTTCTTCAGGGAGCTGTTTCATGTTAATAAGCCTTATATTTTTGAATCTGCAATACCCTAAAGAGACACAAAGCAATAATGCCTTCATCAAAGCATAATGTAGAGCAGTTCATTCAGATAACTTAGTGTAAGGGGCTTTCTCCATATATACAATGCTGGAAAGAGCAAATAAAATAAATTAAATCTGAATGGAACATCAATTGTGCACGTTATGCATGTTGATATAAGTACAGTGATATAATAAAACTGAATTATTATAACAGTGTAATGCATTAGGATACATTTACGTATAAGAGTACCATATACAAAGGGCAGTGGATTTATATTGCAAACAGATGCTTTAGCCTTTGCCTTTCTAGTTACTGAATCTGCGCCTTAAGTTATATTACATAAATTCTAAAAGACTCCATTTTCTTTGTCTATAACTGATAATAACATATGTTTATGATTTAGTTCTCTTTCTCTAGATAATATTTTAAATGGAAGTATTTTACATATAGAAATAAACCAGCAACTGTTGAAAATGCTGACTCCAGTTAAAGAGAAAAGTTAATGTAGAACTAAGACATACTCATAACTGGGAAAGTTAAAATAATGGTAGTCAATGAGATTTTCAACAGAAACATTGTAGAAAGAAAAGAGTGGAGTGCTAAGGGCAAAACTTGAAAATATTTATCCATTCTTTCTTCTCTTGAAATGTTGATTCATATATCCAAATCTTACTGACCATACCAATAAAAATACTAAACAGCTATCAAAAATATTAATTTAAAATATAATCAGAAGAGTGAAAGCATATTAAAATTAATGGAAACTTTCTATGAACCATTTAGATATTAAATTCTAGTCGGTTTCTGTGATCATGATTATGTGATTATGACCATTAACAATCTATTATCTCTAATTGTTTGAATAACTTAGCAGTGAAGATCCAAAGATTTTATCTTGATTTTCAGTTTTATTTTATACATTATTAATATCAAATTCCATTTATTTTTAGGAAAGATAAAAAAGCAAATGAATAAACCAAAATATACATTTATTTGATATTTGCTTAAATTGCATAGACTATTTTTTCACCATGATATAACTAACATACATTAAATACTTAATAAATTCTATATATTCAAGAATTTTAAACACATACAAGTTAAGACTCATAAACATGTTTGATGTTAGTATTATTACTTTAAGTTTAGAGATTGATCTCCTTATAAATGATCACACACTCACTAATTTAGATAGGCTTTAAATTCAGGCAGTTTGACCTCAGAGTCAGTATTCTTTATTTCTATACCATAGACCTCCCATATGCACAGTTTTTCATGAAAATACTATAAGAATTGTTACATGCACACATATTTATTTAGAAATTAATTTCTAGATTTCTATAATATACCTGTGTGTCAAAGTCAAAAATATTTTTGTCAGAATTCAAGAACTTATGCAATTTATAAACTTAGTTTCTCTTACTCTTTCTCCCTCAATTATTTAAATTAAAAAAAACTTTAGATTCAAAGTTAAGATAGTATAGGATGTTCTGTCATAAATAAATTTTATTTTAATTCCATTCTTCTCTTACATTTTTGCAGCTCTTCTTAAAATTTTGTATTTTAGTAGTCTTTTTTTTTTTTTTTTTTTTTTTTTTTTTACTATGCTACAATGGAGGTAGAATACCATTAACTGTTTAATTGCAAGTTATAGTTGCTTTTTTCTATATTTTCCTATTGTATACATTAGATTGTTGTCTTTGATTTGACTAAAGATAAAGGTGCAGAGAAGATAACAATGGAAAATATTTGTAGTTATAATGGCTTCTAGAAATAGCTTCATTGTATGCTATTTTGATATAAGCAATGCTAAAAATAGTTTACCAAATTCTGATTCCTTCTGGTCTTTCATTCTTGACTTGAAGGAAAAGCAGCAAGGAAATCAACTCACCCTTAAAGACTAGGTACAACAATGGGACAATGGGGAAAGAAGGAAATAAACTACAGAAGAAGAAAGAGAAGAGATCAAGGAAGAAAAAGAGAAGTGGAGAAGAAGAGAAAGTAGAGGAGGAGGAGGAGAAAATGAAAGAGTGGTAACAATAATATGGTTAAAGTAATTTTTCATGTTTAATCAGAAATTCACTGATCTTGTTCTATATAATAAAATAACTTAATTATCTATTTTACTTTTTAGTCTCTTATTAATAAATATTGTAAATATTCCTTCCTCTCTCTAGCTACTAAGTTCATATCTCTCATCAGTAACTTTAATTCACTAAAACTTATTTAAAACCAGATGTCAAGGGAATAAGTTGACAAAACCATGCCCCTGCAAGAAAGGGTAGATCAGAGTATGGTGTAAATTACATTGAGAGTGAAAAGTGGAGTCAGTGCTATATCCTTTGTTCCAAAGGTTTTTGTTTTGTTTTAATTAAACCATATGCTTTATTATGTATAAATACCATATAACTATATGTATATTCCTAATTATCCTAACTTTAGAGAAACTAGTAGATAATTACAGCTGATTTTTTGTCTGAAATTATACAAATAAGAAAACAATAGGGTAAAGTGTTCAAAGAAAATAACCAGCCACCTAGAATTTTATAGCCAGTAATATTATCCTTCAAAAATGAGGAGAAAAAATACTTCCCCAGAACAAAGAAAATATAGTATCAGCAGAAATTTCTTTTAAAAATGTTGTAAAATCTTCTTCAGAAAGGAGAAAAATAACATAGGTCAGAAACTTAGATCTACACAAAGAGCATCAGAGAGGGAATCTATAGGGATAAAGTGTATTTTAAGCTTTATTTTAGTTGATCTAACAAATAACTTTGTTCAAAGTAATAAGGATAACAGTGTACTGGGTAATTATAACCTATGGATAAGTGAAATGAATCAAAACAGTGATATAAGATATGAGAGGGAGAAATTTATAACACTCAAAGGTACCTACATTATATGTGAAATGGTGTAGTGATATTTGAAGTTAGAGTACATTAGTTAAAAACATATACTGAATACTGTAGGATAACCATTAAAGATAATAAAGTAAGATATAGTTAATATGCCCATAGATGAGAGAAAAATTCAATTATCTAAAATGCTAAATAAAAACAACAACAAAAAAGGCTGAACAAAGGGGAATAAGTAAAAAGAAACAAAGTGCAATAAGTAGGACATGATTACAAACAAGGACTAAGAAGTGTTTAACTCAACTATATTAGCAGTAACTGTAAATGGGAACAGTAGTAATACACTAATTCTAAGGTAGAGACAGTCAGAATGTTTATAGAAACAAGTCCTAACTGTATGTTGTCTACAAGAAATAGACCTTAAATATAGAACCAAATAGTTTGAAGGAAAGATGGAAAAGGTATACCATGCTAACATCAGTGAAAAAAAATACTGCCGTTACTATTTTAATTTCAGACCAAGCGGAATTTCAAATAATTTTTTTTTTTTCAGGACTAATAAAGGGACACCACACAACGATAAAGGGGTCATTCCTCAAGAAGATATAACAAATCCTAAACTTGTATGCATCTAACAACACAGTGTCAACCTACAAGAGGCAGTAACTTACATCAAAAAAATTACTGACTTTAACATGTCTCTTTCAATAATTTATAAATCAAACAGGTGTAAATCAATAAAGATGTAGTGATAGTGAATAGCACTATCAACCAACTTTGTCTAACTGATATTGATAGAATACTCCATCCTCAACACTAGCAGAATATTTACTCATCTCAAACTCATATAGAACATTCACCAAGATACTATTGTATGATGTAGAAGGTCACAGGACACAAGGCTAATATGTAAAAATCATTTTGCATTTTATATCTTACTAAAAATGGGAATTTAAAATTTAAAAGTGTTTCCACAGTGGCTGAACTAATTTACACCACGAACTTAAACTCACCAACAGTGCACCAGTGTCCCTTTTGGTCTACAACTTCACCAACACCTGTTATTTTCTGACTTTTTAACAAGTTATTCTAACTTGTGTGAAATAGTATCTCATTGTGGCTTTAATTTGCCTTTATCTGATGATTAGCGATGATGAGTAATGTTTCATATGTTTGTTGACTGCTTGTATGTCTTCTTTAGAGAAGTATATATTCAAATCTTTTTGCTTATTTTTTAATGAGGTGATTTGTTTTATGCTTGTTGAATTGTGTAAGTTCCTTATAGATTCTGGATATTAGACCTTTGTTGGATACATAATTTGGGAATATTATCTTTCATTCTATAGGTTTTATGGAGATTTCTCAAATAACTAAGATTTGAGCTATCATTTGACCCAGAAATCCCATTACTGGGTATATACTCAAAGTAAAATAAATTGTTCTACCAAAAGGACATGTGCACCCATATGTTCATTGCAGCACTACTCACAGTAGCAAAAACTTGGAATCAACCTAGATGAAATAAAGAAAGTGTGTTAGATATATACCATGAAATACTATGCGGCCATAAAAAAAAATGAAATTATGTCCTTTACAGCAACATGGATGCAGCTGGAGGCCATTATTATGAACAAACTAATCCAGAAACAGAAAACTAAATACCGTATGTTCTCATGTATAAGTAGGAGATAAACATTGGGTACACTTTGACATAAATATGAAAACATCAGATGCTGAAGACTACTAGAGGTGCAAGAGAGGAAGTGGGGCAAATGTTGAAAAACTACCTATTGGGTACTATGCTCATTATCTGGGTGATGTATTCAACTGTATACCCCAAACTTAAGCATCACACCATATACTTTAGTAGTAAACCTGTACATGAACCTCCTGATTATAAAAGCTGAAAAAAAATTATTTATAATATTAAAAATATAAGAAAGATATAAATCTTTCAAAATATATATGGGATCAATATGCAGAAAACTATAAAATTGTGTTGAAGTTAAATCAAAGACCTAAATAAGTGGAGATGTATTCCATGTTCATACATTGGAAGACTCAGTGTTGTTAAGCTGCCAGTTCTTCCCAGTTTGTTCTACAGAGTCAATGTGGCCCCAATCAAAATTCCATCAAAAAACTATTTAGGTATCAGTACACAGATTCTAAAATTTATATGGAAAGGTCAAAGACATACAATAGACAGCACTGTACTCAAAAAAAAGAAAGTTGAAAAATTAATACTACTCAATTTTAACACAATATAGATTTATACTAATGAAGACAGCCTGGTATTTGCTCAAGAATAGATTCATAGATCAATGAAACATAACTGAAAACCCAGAAACAGACTGACATTTAAAAAGTCAACATGTTTTATTTTGCACAAATGTGTATAGAAAACTTATTCATAACTCCCCCAAATTAGAAGTAAGTTTGTATGTAAAGAATGCAACCAAGATGTCCTTCAATAGGTAAATAAACAAAATGTTGGACATACTTCACACATACAATGGGTTTTTATTTAGCTATAAAGAATAAGGAGCTATGAAGACATAAAAAATGGAGGAAACTTAGAATGCACATTTCTAAATGATAAGTTGTATGCAAATGCTATATACTGTGTGATTACAATTATATGGCATTCTGGAATGATGAAGCTACAGTGATGGAAATATCAGTGTTTGTGAAGGTTGGAGAGTAGGAGGAGGGTTAAATAGGTGAAACAGAAAATTTATTTGTGGGGTGAATTTTCTGTTTCAGCTGCATTTGCTAATCTTAATAGAGAATTTTTTAATTCTTTTTCAGGGAAAGAGTATTTTCCAATTTAACTTTTGATTTATTCCTTGCTATTTAAAAATATATATACTTTTTAGTTTCCCTTCATATTTCTTTTTAAAATGTATCATTAATTCCTGCATATTCAGGGATTCTCCTGTATTCTGTTGTTTCTATTCTATATGCAAATGTAATTGTGGAAATATGACACTATGCATGCCAAAGTCAATTGCACTTTACAACACAAATAGTGGACGTTTATGTATGCAAATTTAAGAAACATTGATGATGGTGATTGCAGAATAAAATGAAGAATGTTACAAAATGATTTAACTGCATGTCAGATGTATAAAACAACTTTATTGAAGGACATTGGGGGAGAAAGCTGTTGATCTAGTAACTTTGAAAATGGTTGAAATTTGTAAGACTAAATGTAACAGAAAAGGCCTATAAGCACCATAATCTAGTTGATAAATTGTGTCTTGCAAGGTTATTGATTAACATTTTTGACACTGCTATATATGTACACTGGAAATGAGCAATAAAGCAAATATATGGTGAATGGTGGGAGTCAGATTTCTCATTGATGGAGTGAGACTCTTTAGAAAAGTAAGGGGGGTGGTGAGGCAAACCCATGTGCTATAGGATTAGAGTGGGAGACATTAGTGTAAGTTCATGTATAGTTAACTATAGGTACAGATGGATACGTATTTATGCACATATTTATACGTTTAATAGTATACTCATATATTTAATTGCTTTTTCAGCAGAGAGGACCTGGAAGCAAGGGTCCTCCAGTTATCATATGTAGATCTAGCACCCGGATCTTGATTTGTAATACAATTCTACAATAAAAGGATCAAGGACTCCTTGAAGAAATGGCTGTTTGTAAGGCTGGGGTAGGAAATACACAAGATTATTTTGGAGTATCTTATAGTTCCAGAGAGTGAGGACTTGTTAAAAAAAAATACTGCAAGATAATACGTCAAAATGTAGCCATAACTAGGGAAACAGTAACCAAAAGAAATAGCTTTTAATAGCCACAGTCAGAACAATTTGAACAAAAAGCCCACAAATGTGTTATTGAATGTAACCAGAGTATAACATAAATATTCATTAATCTGTAATGATATAAATGATTGAAAACATAAATAAATCAGAAAAGGAGACAAATATTGCATGTAGAAGAATTTCAAATAATTTATGTAGATATTCCATCCTCAAAAAAGTGAAAATTAACTGCCCTGATGATGTGTTCGGCATAATACGTTTCTCCAAAGAGTACAGTGTGGAAAGGGGGAAATATTACCTTTGGAGTAGAGAAACTTGACAAATACTACCATATCCAGGTGATCAAGGTCAATGTGTCAACATGAACAGTGATGTGACATGAATAGCATGTATCTTCGATATCTTTTGATAAAAATTCACATATTCTCTGTGTGTTCTTCCCCCAAACCAATAACCTTAGTGTAATAAGAAAAATATCATGGATGAGATCTTGGAAATTAAAAAAAAAAAAAAAAGCAAACTAAATAACGAGGGCAATCTAAATAGAGTACAGATTTTAGTTAGTAATAATGTGTAAATACTGGTTTATTCATAAACCAATAAATAAAATTCAATTCTAATAGAAGATATTAATAATAGAAGAACCTGGGTGTGATCTACATAAGAGCTCTGAACAATTTTCACAGTTTTCTGTAAATCTAAAACGTAGTCATGCATTGCCTAATAAAGGGAATATGTTCTCAGATATATGTCATGAAGCAATTTTGGCATGAGAACATCATAGAAGGTATTACACAAACCTAGATGTCATAGTCCACTATATACCTAGGCTATATGGGTATAGCTTATTGCTCCTGTGCTACAAACCTGTATAGCATGTTCTTGTAGTGAATACTATTGGCAATTGTAAAACAATAGTAAGTATTTGTGTATCTAATCTTCTCTAAACATAGAAAAGGTAACGTGTTGTACTACAACATTGTAATAGCTATGTCAGTATGTGATATGAATATTGCAGCTCAATTATCATCTTATGGGACCACTGTCGTATATGGAGACTGCCATTGACCAAAACATCATTATGCAGCACATGACTAAAAAATGTAGTCAAATGCAAAATAAACTTTATTTTGCTAAAATGCAACATACTGTAAAAAATAACGTTTATTTTTTAACAAACAAGTTTATTAATATGATGTGAGTGAAATGATATCTCACTGTTGTTTCATTATGTATTGTCTGCATTGTGTGTAAAATTCAACCTCTTTTCACATAATTATTTTGAGAGCATTTTGAATTATTTACTTTTGTGTTTGATTATATCCTCGGCATATTTTTGTGTTTTTTTAAAACCTTGTTGCTTTGAAGAAATTCTGCAATATATTTTGGCTAAAAATTCTTGGTTAATTACACGCTTTGAAATATCTTCTCTTAATTGTTTGCTTATATTTTAATATTATTCATTTTATTTTCTTTGTTCAGAAAAAATATTTAAAGTATATATAGAACATTTTAATCTTCATTTTGATCCTTGTACTTTCATTTTATTTACAATTTCTATTCTACTCAATATCACAATAATAGTGTCTTATTTGCTTGATGTTATTTGAGAGTTTTTCTTTAAATATTTATGTCCGAAATTGATATGGTTTTACTGTATCCCCACCCATGATATGGTTTTGCAGTATCCCATCCAAATATCATCTTGAACTGTAGTTCCCATAGTCCCTACATGTAACGGGAGGAACGTGGTGGGAGGTAATTGTAACTATGGAGTGGTTATCTTCATGCCATCCTCATCACAGTGAGTGACTTCTCATGAGGTCTGATGGTTTTAAAAGGGGCTTTTCACCCTTCTGCTCAGTACTTCTCCTTCCTGCTGCCATGTGAAGAAGGATGTGTTTGCTTCCCCTTCCACCATGATTGTAAGTTTCTTTAGGCCTCCCAGCCATGCTTAACAGTGAGTCCATTAAACCTCTTTCCTTTATAAATTACTCAGTCTCAGGTATTTCTTTATTAGCAGTGTAAGAATGAACCAATGCAGTAAATTGGTACGAGGTAGTGGGACACTGTTGTAGAGATACCTGAAAATGCTGAAATAACTTTGGAACTGGGTAACAGGCAGAGGTTTCAATGGTTTGGAGGTTTAATACAGAGGTTTCCTGTATTCTCAGAAGAATACAGGAAGATATGGAAAAGTTTGAAATTTCTGAGAGACTTTTTGAACAGCTTTGATCAAAATGCTGATAGTGATATGGGCAATGAAGTCCAGGCTGAGATGGTCTCAGATGGAGATGAGGAACTTGTTGGAAACTACAATAAAGGTGACTGCTGTTATGTTTTAGTGAAGAGATTGGTGGCATTTTGCCACTGCCCTAGAGATCTGTGGAACGTTGAACTTAAGAAAGATGATTTATGATATCTACTGGAAGAAATTTCTAAGTGGCAAGGCATTCAAGAGGAAGCATATCATGAAAGTTTGGAAAATTTGCAGCCTGACAATGCGATAGAAAAGGGAAACCAGTTTTCTGGGGAGTAATTCAAATTGACTGCACAAATTTGCATAAGTAATGAGGAGTCAAATGTTAGTCACCAAGACAATTAGGAAAAATGTCTCCAGGGCATGCCAGAGGTCTTAATGGCAGCCCCTTCCATCACAGGCCTAGAGTCATAGAAGGAAAATATGGTTTCGTGAGCCAGACTCAGGGCGTCCTGGCTGTGTGCAGCCTAGGGACTTGGTGCCCTCCATCCCCCCTGCTCCAGCTGTGGCTAAAATGAGCCAAAGTACAACTCAGTCTATGGCTTCAGAGGTTGCAAATCCCAAGCCTTGGCAGCTTCCATGTGGTATTGAGCCTGGTGGTGCACAGAAGTCAATAATGGAAGTTTGGGAACCTCCTCCTAGGTTTCAGAGGATGTATGGAAACACCTGATTGTCCAAGCAGAAGTTTGCTGCAGGAGTGGAGCCATCATGGAGAACTTCTACTAGGACTGTGTGGAAAGGAAATGTGGGGTGGGCACCCCAATACAGAATCCCTGCCAGGGCGCTATTTAGTGGAGCTATGAGAGGAGAGACATTGTTCTCCAGACCCCAGAATGGTAGATTCACCAACAGCTTGCACCGTGCACCTGGAAAACCCACAGACACTCAACACCAGCCTGTGAAGGTAGTCAGGAGGGAAGCTGTACCCTGCAAAACCACAGGGGTTGAGCTACCCAAGGTCATGCAAGCCCACCTTTTGCATCAGTGTCACCTGGATGTGAGACATGGAGACAAACGAGATTATTTCAGAGTTTTAAGATTTGACTGTCCTGCTGGATGTTGGACTTGTATGTGAATTGTAGCCCTTCGTTTGGTCAATTTCCCCCATTTGGAATGCGTCTATTTACCCAATGCCTGTACTCTCATTGTATCTAGGAAGTAACAACTTGCTATTGACTTTACAGGCTCATAGACAGAAGGGACTTGTCTCGTCTCAGATTAGACTTTGGAGGTGGACTTTTGGGTTAATGATGGAGTGAACTGAGACTTTTGGGGACTGCTTGAAAGACATGATTGTGTTTGGAAATGTGAGAACATGAGATTTGGGAGGAGTCAGGGGTGGAATGATACGGTTTGGCTCTGTGTCCCCACCCAAATCTCATCTTGAATTGTGGTTCCCATAATTAATCCCCATGTGTTGTGGGAGGGGCCTGGTGGTAAATAAATTAATCATGGGTGCTGTTCCCTCTATGTTGTTCTTGTGAGAGTGAGTGAGTTCTCATGAGATCTGACGGTTTCATAAGGGACTTTTACCCCTTTGCTCAGCATTTCTCCTTCATGTGGCTATGTGAAAAAGGATGTGTTTGTTTCCTCTTCAGCCATGATTATAAATTTCCTGAGTCCTCCTCAACCATGCTGAGTTGTGAGTCAATTACACGTCTTTCCTTTATAAATTATCCAGCCTTGGGTATGTCTTTATTGACAACGTAACAGCATGAAAGTGGACTAATATGGTTAACTTATTTGGGAATTTTGTCTCATGTAGTGTGATGGAATCATACTTTATTTTTTTCTTATGAATAGCTACTTTTTAAAATAAGATTTATTGAATTGATGTACCCATGGATTTGCAATGTTTTTCTAACAAATAGGAGTTTCACGGTTTAAAATGACTTAATTTCATACTTTTTATTCTCTTTGTTTTGTTGTCCACTATTTTACCAATGTTATAATATAGCATAATCATAGCTCTGTCTTATAGAAACAATTTCTTGCCTTATTTTTAAAAGTATGATTATATTCCCTTTCCTTAACTTTTCACTTAACCTTACAAAAGTTTAGGTATTTATAGGCTCACATTCTTGCTATTCTGTTTGAACCACTGGAATAAATAAGAATATTTACCCTTAAATCTCATTTTCATTTTGCAAACTGACCACCTTTAATGACTGTGGATGACTATGCTTGGTTTAAGATAAACATGGCTATGCCATTTTTTTGACACGTATTTCATCATGATATGATTTTGTGATTAGTTCATTTTAAATGTATTCGGTGCTGCACCATACTATTTATGTATCTTTGGGAAAATGCTAGTGATGAATTTCAAATAACTAAAGTTTGTCCTTGTGAAATCATCAAAAATCAGCTGCATAAAGGAATTCATCCTGTAACTTTTAAAAGCCATGATGTAGACTTTAAAAATCTTGTCTATAAAGCCAACAAGATTCACAGAAATCAGAGATATACTCTGATTAGACTCATATATATATGTATATGTTATACTCTGATATATATATATCAAAAACCTGTGTGTGTGTATATATATACATATATATGTGTGTGTGTATGTGTTTGTGTATATGTATGTGTGTGCATACATTTGGGTTTTTTAGTAGTTTTCTTTGGTCTTTCAGAAAAGTTACAAATGTTATCAACCCAAAATTACATATATAAACATTTTTGCGTGCATATATGTGTGTATGTGTTTGTGTATATGTGCATATACATGCACATACTCTGGGAGACATAAGATGACAGTAAGCTTTTAAATTATAAAGTGAATAATTTGTAAAATCATATCACATATTCTTTTGGGGGCAGAAATTTTTTCAGCATTGTAAAATATTAATGTTTGAGGGTTCTTGATTTTAAAGATACAAATATAATGTGGATATTCGTATTTAAAAATGTTTTAACTATATTATTTTCTTAAAATTCTGAGTGAAAGGAAATTTACTGAGTGCCTCATGTATATGTAACTCTGACATTTCTGTGCGGACGTTTTCTCTGTTTTACTAATTATGTTGCAAGGTGTTCCATTGTAAAGTGAATATAATCATAACATCAAAATTTAGTAAAATGAAATTCCATTATATTTTAATTCATCAATATTTTATTTTTGTGTCTCACAATTTCTCAAGGCTCTTTGATAAACCTAAACTTTTTTAAAAATTAATATTTTATCTACATTGATGCATTACTTGTTTCTTAAACACATTCACAGTATTCTAATATTTCAAAATAGGCAGATGAGTTGAGGATATGATATCAGCATTTAAACAACATGTATTTGTTTGTTGTATTGATTTACAAAAGGAAGCAGATACATTTTCTGGTACACATATTTGATTCACAAAACAGTTTCTAAAGAAGATGTGATTAATAACAATAAGTAAAACACTGCTTTCCAGTTTCTTTTATATCTTGAAATATTCTTCATTTACCAGGAATGAAGAAAAGATATGCTCTTGGCAAGGCACATATAATCACATATGGTAGTCATCCAAGTTTTTCTCTAAAGAAAACCATTTACATTAAAAATGTAAAGTAAAATTAAGTCAGGGGGTTCTAACTGGGACCCATAAAGATGCACCAAGTTCTTGGAGGGAACCTAGTGTTGAATTTTAGGAAAATGTGTTAATATTGTGAAATTGCACACAAAATCCTGTGTGACTGTTCCATTTTTAAAGTAGCTTTTATTTTAAATTTAGGAGTACATGTGCATGTTTGTTATACAGATAAACTCATGTCACAGGGATTCGTTGTACAGATTATTTTACCACCAATGTATTCAACCTAGTACCCATTAGTTATTTTTGATAGTCCTCTCCTTCCTCCCACCCTCCACCCTCCGGTAGGCTCCAGTGTTTGTTGTCCCCCTCTATGTTTCCATGTGTCCTCATCATTTAGTTCCCATTTATAAGTGAGAACATGCAGTATTTGGTTTTCTGTTTCTGCCTTAGTTGGCTAAGAATGATGAGCTTCATCTTCATTCATGTTCCTGCAAAGAGCATGATCTTGTTATTTTTTTATTGCTACAAAGTGTTCCATGGTATATATGTATCGTGTTTTACTTATACAGTCTAACATTGATGGGTATTTAGGTTGATTCCATGTCTTTGCTATTGTGAATAGTGCTGCAGTGAACATATTTGTGCATGTGTCTTTATGATAGAATGATACATATTTCTTTGAGTATATACTTAGTGATGGTGTTGCTAGGTCAAGTGGTGGGTATGGTTTTAGGTCTTTGAGGAATCACCACACTGCTTTCCACAGCATACATCACAGAACTAGAAAAATCTATTTTTAAATTCATATGTAACAACAGCAACAACAACAACAACAAAAACAGAATAGCCAAGACAATCCTAAGCAAAAAGAACAAAGCTATAGGCATCATGCTACCTGACTTTATACTACAAAATAGCATGTTACTGGTACAAAAACAGATGCATAGACCAATGGAACAAATTAGAGAACCCAGAAATAAGGCTGCACAACTACACCCGTCTGATCTCTGACAAAGCTGATTAAAAAAAGCAATAAAGCAAGAACACCTTATTCAATAAATGGTGGTAGGATAACTGGCTAGCCATATGCACAAGACTGAAACTGGGCCCCTTTCTTATACTATATAAAAAATCAACTCAAGATGGATTAAAGACTTTAATGTCAAACTCCAAACTATAAGAAGCCTGGAAGACAACCTAGGCAATACCATTCTGGACATAGCAATGGGCAAAGATTTAATGACGAAGATGCCAAAAGCAATTACAACAAAAGCAAAAATAGACAAATGGGATCTCATCAAACTAAAGAGCTTCTACACAGCAAAATAAATTGTCAACAGAGTAAACAGACAACCTACAGAATGGGAGAACATTTTTCCACACAATGCATCTGACAAAGGGCTAATATCTAGCATCTATAGCGTGGCAGCGGGCGCCTGTAGTCCCAGCTACTCGGGAGGCTGAGGCAGGAGACTGGTGTGAACCCGGGAGGCGGAGCTTGCAGTGAGCCCAGATCACGCCACTGCACTCCAGCCTGGGCGACTGAGCGAGACTCCATCTCAAAAAAACAAAAAAAAAAAACAAAAAAAACAAACAAACAAAAAAACCAAAACAAAACAAAACAAAAAAATCAATAAGCAAAGAACACATAACCTCATTAAAAAGTGGGCAAAGGATGTGAACAGACACTTTTCAAAAGAAGACAGACATGCAGTCAAGAATCATACGAAAAAATGCTCAACAACATTAACCATTTGGGAAATGCAAATAAAAGTCACAATGAGATACTATTTTACATCCCTCAGAATGGCTATTATTAAAAGTAAAACAAATAACAAACAAACAAACCAACAACAACAACAACAACAAAAACAGATGCTGGCAAGGATGTGGAAAAAAGGAAATGCTTATATACTGCAGGTGGAAAGGTAAATTAGCACAGCCATTGCAGAAAGCAGAGTTTGGTGATTCCTCAAATAACACAGAATTACAATTTGACAGAGGAATCCCACTACTGGGTATATAACCAAAAGAATATAAATCATTCTATTTTAAGACATACATTTGTGTGTTCATCACAGCATTATTCACAATAACAAAGACACAAAATCAACTTAGATGCCCATCAAGATTAGACTGAATAAAGAAAATCTACATATTCATCCTGGAATACCACACGGCCATTAAAAAGAATGAGATCATGTCCTTTGCCAGCAACATGGATAAAGCTGGAGGCCAGCATCCTAAGAAAACTAAGCCAGGAAGAGAAAACCAAATACTGAATGTTTTCACTTATAAGTGGCAGCAAAACATTAAGTACACATGAACACAAAGAAGGGAACTATTGCCACGAGGATCTACTTGAGTGTGAAGGGTGGAAGGTGGCAAGGATTAAAAAGCTACCTATCAGGCTCTATGCTAACTACGTGGGTGACAAAATTATCTGTACACCAAACCCCTGTGACATGCAATTTAGTTATATAACAAATCTGCAAATCAACCTCTAAACCTAAAATAAATGCTTTAAAAGAAACAAATTTTGGGTTCATTTATCTTTTGCATTTTTTTTAGCATCTCAGTTTCATTCAGTTTGGCTCTAATTTTGGTTCTTTCCTTCTGCTGGCTTTGGAATTGATTTGTGCTATTCGAGTTCCTTTAAGTGTGATGTCAGGTTGTTCATTCGAGATCTTTCTAATTTTTTGATGTAAGTGTTTAGCACTGTCATCTCTCCTCTTAACATTGTTTTAGCTGTGTACCAGAGATTCTGGTATGTTGTGTCTTTGTTTTCATTAGTTTCAAAGAAGTTCTTGATTTCTGCCCTAATTTTATTGTTTACTCAGGAGTTATTCAGGAGCGGGTTGTTTAATTTCCATGTAATTGCATCATTTTAAGAGATCTTTGTACTAGTTTCTATTTTGATTGTAATGTGGTCTGAGAGTGTGGTTGGTCTGATTTTGGTGTTTTTGATTTTGTTGAGAGAATTGCTTTATGACTGAGCGTGCGCTCAATTTTAGTGTGTGTGCCATCTGCAGATATGAAGAATGTATATTCTGTTGTTATTGGTTGGAATGTTCTGTAGATATCCATTAGGTCTATTTGGTCAAAGTTTGAGTTTAGGTCCCAAATACCTTTGTTCGTTTTCTGCCTCAATCATCTGTCAAATGCCTTCAGTGGGGTATTTAAGTCTGTCACTATTATTGTGTGATTATCTCAGTCTCTTTACAGGTCTTTAGGAACTTCTTTTTTGAATCTGAGTGGTCTAGTGTTGAGTGTATATATATTTATGATAGTTGTCTTCTTGTTGAGTACTTTTCATTGTGTAATATCTTTCTTTGTCCTTTTTGACTATTGTTCATTTAAAGTCTGTTTTATCTGAAATAAGCATAGCAATCCCTTCTCTTTTGCGTTTTCCATTTGCTTGGTAGATTTTTTTTCCATTCCTTTACTTTGAACCTATGGGTATCACTGCATATGAGAATGGTCTCTGAAAACAGTAGATAGTTGGGTCTTGTTTCTTTATTCAACTTGCCACTGTGCCTTGTACGTGGGACATTAAGTCCATTTATAGTCAAGGTTAATATGGATATGTGTGATTTGATCCTGTCATTGTGTTGTTAGCTGGTTATATGCAGACTTAATTGTACAGTTGCTTTATTGTATAAATCTTCTATGAAATTGTGTTTTCTTTTGGTGTCTGGTAACGGTCTTTCATTTCCATGCTCAGTGATTCCTTAAAGACCTCTTGTCAAGTGTACCTCGTGGTAATAAATCCCCTTAGTGTCTGTTCATATACAAAGGGTTTCATTTCTCCTTTGCATATTAAGCTTACTTTGTCTGTATATAAAATCATTGTACAGAATTTATTTTCTTTAAGGATGCTGAATATAGACCCCCAATACCTTCTGGCTTTTAGGGTTTCTGCTGAAAGTTCTGCTGTTAGCCCGATGATTCTATTTTTGTAGGTGACCTGCCTGCCCCTTCTTGCTAGCTGCCTTTAATATTTTTTCTTTTATGTTGACCTTAGAGAATCTGATGAATTTGTGTTCGGAAGATTATTGTCTTACCTCTTATCTCATATGTGTTCTTCAAATATTTTGAATTTGCAAGTTGACCTCTCTAGCAAGTTTCAGGAATTTTTTATGGAAAATACCCTCAAATATGTTTTCCATTTGTTTGTTCTCTCTCCCTCTCAAGGAAGCCAATGTGTCACAGATTTGTTCTCTTTACATAATCACATATTTCTCAGATGTTTCATTCATTCTTTAATATTCTTTTTTTTATTTTTGTCTGACTGATTTGATTTGAGAAAACAGTCTTCAAGCTCTGAGATTCTCAGATTATTTCCTCAGCTTGACCACTTTTGCTGTGAATATTTTTGGTTATATTATGAAATTCTTATAGATATGAAATTCCTGTACTAAGTTTTTCAGCTGTTGTACTGAGCTAAACTTTTACTAAGTTTATCAAATCGGTTTGATTCCTTCTTAAAATAGCTATTTTATCTTTCAGCTTTTGCATAATTTTATTGGATTCCTTATTTTCCTTAGATTGTGTTTCAACTTTCTCCTGAATCTCAATAATCTTAATTGCCATTCAGATTCTAAATTCTATGTCTGTTATTCCAGACATTTCCGTCTGGTTAAGAATCATTTCTGGGGAGCTATTGCAGTCATTTGGAGGTAAGAAGACACTTTGGCTTTTTGCATTGCTAGAGTTCTTGCACTAGTTCTTTCTGATCTTTGGTTCTTTAAAGTCACTTTCCTTTGGGTGAGACTTTTTGATTTTACATTCATAGGTACCCTTGGGGGTTTGACTGTAGTTTTAGTTGATTTCAGTCAACTGGCTTCATTTCTGGACAATATCAGGGAAACAAGACTCAGCTCTGCAGTCCTAGGCTGCTTCCTCTAAGTCTGAGTTATGGGATCAGGCCCACGACATTGTTGTGTGGCCACTCAAGGTTTATCACCTGCTACTGAAAGGGGTGAAGTGTTCCCAGTCCACTGGCAACAACACAGTGATGGAGATGCTGGCAAAAGCACTTTGTTTTGGCGGCAGCGGGGTCTGCACTTGCACATAGCAGAGGCAGCAGGATGGTAGGCTCATTGGGTCCATACATGTTTACACACTAACAAAATGGTGGGGGGATGCTGCAGGCAAGTGTGTGCCTACACAACAGTAGGGGGAGAGAGCAAGCAGGTGCATGCTAGAAGGTACCTGTTGGCAGAAGCTCTCTGATGCTTAGGTGGGATTTGCAGGTGAAGGAGCTATGGCAGTGGCCACTGAGAAGTGCCCCAGTTGTGCATCTGAGGCTTTGCCATAAGTGGATGTGGCCAGGCAGGAACCCTGGGAGAGGCCAGCAAGCAGGGGTGAAATCAGATCAGACTGATCCCATTCCACTGGCAAGATTGCCCTGTTCAGTCCCTGTACAGGTACGATAGTCAAGAAATCCCAAAACCACCTACAGGAGCATGGCAAGCCTTGAAGGATGGGCATAACTGACCACACTTCATTGCTGCTGTTCCCAGGCCAAACGCTCTAGGCTCCACACAGCCTGGAGTCCTGTCCTTGCCAACTCTCCAAACAGCTCTTCCTGCCAGCTCAAATGTCCGTGGGGGTTGTGAGGTCTGTTGAAGCTAGAATTCTGCTGGTCTGTAGTGAGAGTGGGTCACTATATTTAAATCAGCCCATCCTTAGGAGCCACTTTGGGCCAAGAATGAGTGCTTGTGATCGGTAACGCCATGCGGGGATCCCAGCTTCCTCCCCCTTCATCTCAGAGTTTGCATCCCCCAGCTTTCCACTTTCAATGACTTCCTTCCAAGTATTTCTTCAGAGTGTGCTGGTCTTCTTGACAGTCTGGTCTCTTGGTAAGAGATGCTCTTCTTGGCTGAGTCTAGTTAACTGTCTTGGCTCTTCCCTCAATTGTGCACTTCCAAAAGAGTGAATTTTATGGCATATGAATTCTATCTCAATTTTTTAAATCCTCAGTCTCCCAGGTACCTTGTGGATGAGCACAAATACTTAACTTGCTATGGGTCAGGGCCACTGTAGCTCCATTCCCAAGTTTGCATTCCAAGTCTGGAGCTGAAGTGAGGGTTCCCGAGGTCAGACTGGTCCTTGGGTAATGTTTCCTTCTTCAGAAAGAGCATATTGAGTGAGGAGCTATGAATTTTTAATTTGTTCATCATGTGTCTCTTCCATATTGTATCCTAAGTTCCCAGAGAGGAATGAATGAATAAATGAACACATTTCATTTGTAAAATATTGGCGATTTAAAGCATCATAAAAATATAACATTTAAAAATAATTTTAAAATAAAAATTTCATTCACCTGGACATTAATATAAATGTGACATATTGATACAAATATTTCTACAACCAGAACCTAAAAGAATGTTATAGGTATAGTTATTCATCCAAAGTTTGCTCAATGAATACATTAATGAATGACCCAGGGAATTTATAATAAATAATTTATATGAATTTATTCTTATTTAATCTATATGTGAAAATTGCTGGCTATTTTAAGAATATAGGTATATTTCTTTAAACAATCTGATCTGTGATTATCCTGTACACCATCTGAAGGAAAAGCAGGTAAGAGCAAGATAACAGTCTCATAGGCCATATTTTATTAATCTTTAGAACCATCTCTCAATGATACCTAGAGGAAACTGCATTTAAGTCCCTAGATTATTAGGAAGTAAATGTGCTTTGCAGTGGAGTTACAAAGTGCACACTAGTCTTGGATATTGGTCTAGTCAAAAAGGAGACTCAGGAGGAGAGTAGAAAAAAAGAGTGATGGTATTAACATTTGTATTCAATGAGGAAAGAAAGGTAAATTCTTCCTAAAGAGGCACATGTTCTGGAAAGTTGAATTGCATTGTAATTTATGTTCCCCCCAAAACATATTTAAGGAAATAATTATGTCCATTGGTGCCTATTTGTCTACTACATAATAACAAAACTGCTTTCTTAGGCCACTAAACTGTTTCTTTATTATGCTCATCAGGGTGACTTTTTATTAATGTAATGCTCACTGACTGCTATGTTCCTAACAAAAATATTGAGATAGTAGTGTTTTTAACTTTTGCTACAGAAAAGATTAACTTTTAAGCAACTGACATTACTTTTCATGGTTTCAAAATTATGTACTGCCAGATAAATAAGCAGTATTTTACACTTTGATTGCAGATGTCTGTGTAGATCTGTACACAGATATTAAGAGAGATAAATACTATACAATTAATGTCATAGAAATTCTTCTAATCAAGGAAGCAATAATTAATATGTCTATACGGATTTACTAAATCTTAGACAATTGTCTTTTGCAGCTAATTTACATATCTATAGTAAAATAAGCACATTTAAAATTTTTAAATATATAAAGTTTCTTTCCTCACATATAATAAAGAATAATTTTGTTGAATAAAATGAATTTTGAGGTCACTGAACAAAATGGTAGTTACTAGAGTTGTTATAATATCCACACAATGATTCGTAGTAATTGTGTGAAAGTGATTCTTAAATTATTAATGTAGTGACGAACAAGATATAAATGACCAGGAAAACATTCTCATAATAGAGATAACACAATGACAATATTAAACATTGTTTGGAAAACTTTCTAGTAAAGCTATTTCGTATAAGAGTCTAATTCTCTCTTTGTACAGGGTAAAACCTTGTAGTCTTGCAATGAACCATTTTATTTTCATTATCAAGTGCCTTAGTCTGTTAGAGCTGCTGTAATATTATTCCATAAACTGGGTGGCTTATGAACAACAGAAATCGATTTCTTACAGTTCTAGAGTCTGGGAAGTCCAAGATCAAGGTGCCAGCAGATCTGTTGTCTGGTGAGGACCTGCACTCTACTTCATATATAATGAGATTTGTGCTGTATGCTCACATGGTGAAATGGGCAAACAAGATTCCATGGGTCTCTTGTCTGAACCAATCCCAGTCATGAGGACTCCACTTGCTTTCATGACCTAATCACAACCTAAAGTCTCCATCTCTTAAGAGTATAATTGGGGGATAATATTTCAATATATAAATTTTGGGGGGACACAAACATTCAGAAAATAGCAGCAGGGAAACTCAGTTTCAAATTTGAACCAACAAACTTCCTAATAGATTTTGAAATCCAATCTATAGACGAATTATAGTCTGCAAACAGATATACACACATTCAGTTATGTATTTTGTGTGAAATAAATTCTAGATCTATGTCATATCAGAGAAATTAGAGGTTCTATTTAAGTGAAATTATTGTGAAATCATAATTTGTTCCATTAATCCTAACAACTTTATTCTAACATATGAGATTAAGAACATTACAATTTTGTGTTCTCACCCAGTATTGTTCATTATAATCATTTTTCTATCAGGATGCATTGCTAAAATTTTATTCTACTAAAATACAGTGTTTACTTAGGAAATATTAAAATAATATTAAATAGTTCTCATCTATTTTTACTTTCTGAGCTATAAAATCTCCTATTATAAATTCCCTGTTTGGTCAAATAAATTTAATTTTGTTGCCTAGACATCCCTTTATTAGGAATGTTCTTGATTTTAAGAAACTATACCTAAAATTTACTTTGTTACTTTTTAAAGGTTATATACTGGAAAAGCAAGGTACAGATGCTTTAAAATACATCCAAACTCAAGGCAGTAACTATGAGTAAAAGCTTGAGAGGCAATTTATCATTAAAATATTTCTGCTTCATTGTATGAATATTTCTAAATTCCAATTTTTATTTCACCCACCTTTTTGATATTCATGGTTTTCATGGAGTAAAAACAGGATGTGTAAATCAGCAAAACTTTATTTTGTAACAAATATGTATTCAATATAAGAATAATTAAAATAAATGGACTTATCTTTGCTATTTTAGGTTTTGCGTTTTTTTCTGCTCCGTTTTGTTTTCTAACTTCTCAGTTGTATTATAACTGACTGTAAAATGAATCATCATCTCATAATCTAATAAATCCTCTGTAGAAATCTTCCTGGGAATTGTATTCTGTTTTTAGTGCTAAGTTCAAAAACATAAAGTAGGCAAAATTTTCATGAAACTAAGTATACAAATTAAAGTATAAGTGATTTTAAATGATCAAAACTAAAAACTAATATTTATGGACATAAAATCTCTGGTTAAAATGCTATATTATTTATAATATTCCACAGAATAATGATTTAATTCAAACTATATTCTACTAATTTTTAAAATAATTTACATGTGTAAATTTCAGTTTCCTTACCAGAAACAACGTAACATATCAACTGCGAGCTAATGAATTATTTTTCATTCAACCTTCACATTTAAGTTCTAAACAAGATAATTCATTGGTACATTTTTGTAAATTTTACGTATTTTTCACCTTTTAATTGTCTAATGCATCCAAATATTATTATGTGTCTGTCCTTCAAACATATTGATTCAATTGGTTGAATCTGACATAAGGAAGAAAAGCTTGAATGAGGGAATAATTTTATAATTTAAGTTTATTATTTAATCTTATTTTTCTAAGTAGATTTGTCATTCTGAAGTTTGCAATGTTTCACGAAATAAAAAAGTTTTTAAGAACTCTTTTGATATAATCAAGAATATATCCAAAATAGGTGGGAAAAATATTTTCAAAATAATATTGTTTTTAGAAATTACAATGTGGGATCTATGTAGCATAAAAAACACCAAAATAAATCTCATGTGGATTTAGAATTTAAATTTCACAATAATAATAAAATATTGCACATAGATGTATGTTCATGTGTATGTGTATGTATTTGGGAGAAAATTAGCCATAGAACTTACATCAATAGGGAATGTCAGAAAAATACCTTGATACCCTGACTCCATAAAATTCCAACTGTTTAACAAAAGTAAAACGGTGACATGAACACAATAATTACCTAAAAGGCAAGAGCTGAGATGTTTACATGTTTTCACTTTTAAATTCCTAAATACACACACATAAACACATATGCTAACATGAAACAAAGATCTTAAAAATACAATATACAAAGTACATGGAAATTACCTATATATTTAAAACTATGGGCATCATTATTGAATAATCACAGTTAAAATTTTTTCCAGAAAAGTAATGGAATGTGATAACAAAATTAAATTTTTAGAAATGGTTAAGATATTGCAAAGAAGCTATGTTTCAACTTTAACATTTTGACTTAGATATTTGACAGGGGAGGTTTTCAATATGACATCTTAAACTGTTTTTAAAATTGCCAAAATACATCTTTTTTTTTTAACCAAAAAATATATGGACCTCATTTTATTGGTTCATATGATTTGAGAGCTTTTTGTCATTAGTCTATTAATAGATTATATCAATTGACTCTGAAATACAAACCAGCCTTGCATCTTTGACATAAACCACGCTGCATCATGGAATAAAATTATTTTTATTTATTTATGAATTATAGTTGTGAGCATTTTGCTATGAACATTTGCATCTATATTTATGACAATTATTGGCATGCAAATATGTATTCTTTGATTTTAATATCAGAATAATGTTAGTTTTATGAAATTTGTTGTGATGTATCCTGGAAAACACTACGTGAAATTGATGTAAATTCTTTGTTGAATGTTTTATAAAATTTTCCAGTAAAATTTTCTGTTCTGGAGATTTTTGGGAGGAGTTCTTTAATTAGTAATTTCATATTCTTAGTAGAATAGGGCTAATCAAATTATTTATTTTATTTGAGTGAATTGTATTTTTGAGAAATTGATTTTTTGTTGTTGTCTAATTTATGTGTGTATTTTCATTCCTAGTACTCCCTTTTATATTTCTGATGTCTTCATCAGATCTTTCAAAGTCCTCAGTGATATCTCTTGTTATATCTATGATATTAGCAATTTGCAACTTCTCTATTTTTTGGACAACATTGCCAAACGCTCATCAATTTTTATTAATCTTTTCAATTAATTCATTTTTGTTCATTGATTTCTGTATTTTTTTCTGTTTTCAATTTCATTGGTTTCTGCTCTTTAATACAACCTTATTTCTTATTTGGGATTTATTTTGTTCTAGGTATGCTATGTTCTTGATGAAAGATTTTTGATTATTGATTTTTTTATTTTTATAGAATATTGTTTAAATTGACACATAATGATTGTGCATATTTGTGGGATACAGAGAGATATTTTGATACATGTAAGCGTTGTGGAAAAATTAGATCAGGGTATTTAGGATATCCATTACCTCATACATTTATCACTTCTTTGTGGTGAGAACATTTACAATTCTTACTTCTAGCTATTTTGATATACACAATATTATATTCTTAACCACAATAATTCTACTGTGCAATAGAACATCAGAACTTATTCCTCCTATCTGTAATTTTGTTCCTTTTGACTAAAGTCAAATGCCCATCAATGATAGAATGAATTTTAAAAAATATGGGGTACATATACACCATAGAATACTATGCAGCCATAAATAAATAAATAAATAAATAAATAAATAAGATCATGTCCTTTGCAGGAACATGGATGTAGCTAACACAGGAACAGTTAACCAAACACCGGATGTTCTCACTGATAAATGGGAACTGAATTATGAGCATACATGGACACATATACTAGGGTCTGTTGGGGATGGAAGTGGGAGAGGAAGAGCATCAAGAAAAATAGCTAATGGATATTGGGCTTAATACTTAGGTGATGGGATAATCTATGCAGGAAACCACCGTGGCATACATTTACCTATGTAACAAACCAGCACATCTTGCACGTGTACCCCTGAAGTTAAAAGTTAAAGAAAAATAAAATAAAATAAATCAAAATCAATAATTCACATTTTTTCACACAAAGTAGAAGAGGAAGACATACTTTCCAATAATTCTATAAGCTTGTGTTATCTTGACACCCAAACCGATAAAGACATTATAGAAAAAAATGTCCATGTGAATGTAGATGTAAATATTCTCAAAAATGCTAGTAAACCAAATCCAGTTTCATATCACACGAATTACATGCTATAACTGATGTGATTTCTCTTAGAAGTTCAAGGCTGTTTTAACATCTGAAAATCACTTAATATAATAAGCCATATTAATATCATAAGGGTTAAAAAACACATGATCATCTCAATAGACACAGAAAAAGCTATTTAAAAAGTCGAATGTACTTACATGATAAAGACACTGAACAAACTAGGAATAGAATGGAATGTGCACAATCTGATATAAGTCATTTACAACCCACCCTTTAATTAATATCACACTTATGGTGAAAGATTGGACTCTCATGCACTGTTGGAGAGAGTGTAAAATGGTGCAAACGCTTTGGAAAAGAGGTTGGCAGTTCCACAGAGGTTAATCATAGAATTACCATATGATCCCTTCATTTCATTTCTACATATATATTCAAGAGAAAAGAAAACATGATTAATATAAAAACATGAATGCTTTAGAAACATTGTTTATAATATCCCACAGGTGGAAACAACACAAATGCCCAGCAACTAATGAATGAATGAATAAAATATATAGTCATACAAATTAATGTTAGCAATGCAACTGAATAATATATTAATGTATGATGCAACATCAATGGACCTTGAAAACATTATGCTAAGATAAAGAAGACAGTCACAAAAAACACGTTTTGTTATTTCCTTTACATAAAATGTCTAGAATAAATAATTGACATGACTGCTAATGTATGAGGATTTCTTTTTCTTTTTGAGATAATGAAAACGATCTGACATAGATGGTCATAATTGCTTTGCAACTCTTAGAATATACCTTTGAATTCTGAAGAAAATAAAAATTTATATTTTTGAGCCCAATCTCAAACATCCTGAAATGGAAACACTGGAGATAGGGCCAAGAAGGCTTTCATGTGATTCAGATAGGCGCATGTTAACATTTGAAAAATATGGAGTAAAACATGAATAAGACACTTGGGAACAGGAGGTTCCGTAAGAAGACCGTAAAGAAAAACAGACAGCAAGAGAGAGTAAGGGAGTCACCTAAATGTGAAAGCACAGGAAAAATATTCGGAACTATCTCCTTCCAAGTTCCTTAGTGCTGTTTTATTTGATAAGTGATCTTCCTTGCTAAGTGACTTAGTGTCTATAATTATAATTCTTTATGAAAGAAAATTTGACTTTTCCTACTTTAATAATTCTAAATCCTGCCCATATATTGGAATCACATGTATAAGAGCCTTTTAAAAGGTTGATGAACTGAGTCCATGAACCCAGAACATCAGATGAAATTGATTTGGAACATACCTTTGTATATTCCAAGTACACAGAGTATGGAAAATTTTTAAAGCTACCCACATTATTATAATGCATAGCCAATGTTGAGAACGATTTCCATCGGGCAGTGACAGCTGGGATGCTGAGATTCTTTTTTTTTTCCTTTTTTTTTTCTTTTTGTCTTCTTCCTTGGTTAACCACAGCCTTACAACATACAACTAATTATGTGGAGTCAAATTATGGCCCAACGACTGACTGTAGAAAGGAATTGCATGTACCCTCCCCAAATATGAGGTTTTTGAATTATTTTGAATATTGTGATTATATGCAAGGATATGATGCTCTCTTACAAATCCTGAGATGGAGTACCATTAGACAATGCTATTAATCTGCCATTTAAGCCTTTGCCAGGTTTCTATTTTATTCACCATAGCATGTTATGTACCAGGCCTTGTTCCAGGAACTGGGAATGCAGACACAGACTCTGCTCTGCTGGAGCTTAATCTTTCTGAGACTCAAATTGTAATACCTACTAAAGGTCGGATAGGCATCTTGGTGGCAACCAAAATAGAGCAATCATTAGAGAAAAGAAATCATAGTGGAGTTGAATTGTTTTTTCTAACGTCTTGTAACTTGTAATAAAAAGAAGACAAAATCTTAACCCAGATTGTCTGGACTGATAAGGAAACACAACTTTCCATCTTTCTTGTTAGACTCCCTTGCAACCTGCAAATTTTGTTCTGTGATGTATGGCAACTAAGTACAATTGAAATGCCTGTGGCTAAAATTTAGTAGCAATCAAATTGAATATACTGATTATTAAAGGAATGTTCAGACCTTGATTTAGAATGGCTGAACTCTTAGTGATGCAACAGAGCTAGATCATTGGCCCAGGAACTACACAGTGGAATCACCCAGGGCGTTTTAAACACTATTTATATCTGAGTGAAACCACGGAACATTGAGGTCTCAGGTAACTGGAGTTTAAAAGTTACCCTGAGTGAAACATATGTGCTGCCATCCATAAAAACCACTGGTCTGAATCCAAATCACTTTGAGATCCCAAATACCACGGACCTCTGTGATTTACTGGGTATTGAGTCCCAATTCCCCATGCTGGAATGAATGAAAAATCCATCGGTTTTTGACATGGTAGTTAGAACAAGTGTTAGAAATTAGCATGCCTATAGAGTGAAGGCATTAAATTAAATTTGGGAAGGTAGAGTTTCCAAGTCTTTGAAACTAGTCTAGAATTCCAGAGCTCAGAAATCTTTATTATTACAATTAAGGCCCTTAAGAATAGTCCCTGGAGTACTAGGTCTAGAGATAATACAAATCTTTTGATTCAAAATTTTTGTAATAATGCCAGGCTACCTATATGCTACTTATATGCTTAGCTGCAATTTGAGAATCATTGCTGGGGTTGGTGGTTAGTTAAATGGGTGCGTTGTTAAAAGTGGCCAGGTTGACATAGGTAGTTAAGAGGGGAAGCTCATGAGGTTTGGACACACTAGTGCAGTTATAAACACTAATGAGACTCTATCAACATAGGTTTATATAGTGCCTAGTCTGTGTCAGGCAAGTTATACAGTCTGAGTTGCAGAAACACAAAGCCCTGTCTTCCCCCTATCTTGCCTATCCCCACCCCTGGAGCTTGTATTCTAGATGGCAGGGTGGAGAGTAAACAAGAGAAAAAAGGGGAAAGAAAATGTATGATATCTGGCCGAGGCCAGTGGCTCATGCCTGTAATCCCAGCACTTTGGGAGGCCGAGGCAGGCGGATCACCTGAGGTCGGGAGTTCCAGACTAGCCTGGCTGACATGGAGAAACACTGTCTCTACTCAAAAAATACAAAATTAGCTGGGAGTGGTAGTGCATGACTGTAATCACAGCTACTTGTGAGGCTGAGGCAGGAGAATAGCTTGAACCCAGGGGGCGGAGATTGCGGTGAGCCGAGATAGCGCCATTACACTCCAGCCGGGACAACGAGAGCAAAACTTCATCTCGAAATAAATAAATAAATAAATAAATAAATAAATAAAATGTATGATATCCTTTACAAATTTAAATGTACAGGAAAAAAATAAAAGTAGGGAAAGAATAGCATAGGGTTGTGATGTTAAAAATGCTGGCCTAGGCTAGGTGCAGTGGCTCAAGCCTGTAATCCCAGCACTTTGGGAGGCCAAGGCAGGCGGATCACAAGGTCAGGAGATCTAGACCATCCTGGCCAACATGGTGAAATCCCGTCTCTACTAAAATGCAAAAAATTAGCCGGATTGGTGGCGCGCCTGTAGTCCCAGCTACTTAGGAGACTGAGGCAGGGGAATCGCTTGAACCTGAGAGGTAGAGTTTTCAGTGAACTGAGATTGCACCACTGCACTCCAGCCTGGTGACAGACCGAGACTCTGTCTCAAAGAAAAAGAAAGAAAGAAAGAAAGAAAGAAAAAAGCTGGCTTATAAAGGCCTTACTAAGAATGTGACATTTTCATAAATACCTCCAAGAGGCCAGAGAAAATTTTTTAACCTATCTAGAGAAGATTTTGTTTTCCTTAGTTTTAACTTGAAAAAAGCATGCCATCAATCTTCATGGGAGAAGATTTTATAATTCATATTCTAATAAATTTGCACTTCAATAAAGGTGAATTTATCCTCATAGAATTATAAAATCTCACTTGCTAATTTATGCCAAAGTCCACATGTAAGTAAACCAAACTTCTGAAATCAGCTTTTATTTCAATGTATTTTAAAGATTAAATGTACATCTGCATAATGATGGTTAAAGTGTTAAATTGATCTGGGTTAATTTCATTTTATAATGATATATCTGTGTTTCTTTTAACATTATTATTTGGAAAAACTCTCACCTATCATAATACAGATATACATTATTTCAGCTAATACATCTTTCAAAAGATAATATTTTTCATTCTCAGAAATGCTGTTAAAATCAGATGATTGATAATGGTAACAAATTTAATTTATTATGGGTGTAACATTAACTATAGATTTTGACAATCTTAATTTTATATCATTATCTCAGTATCCATTCAGAACTTACAAGAACTCTTTCATGTTATACAATGGAATAACATTATTTCATGCTACAATGGAAAGTAAATATATAACATAAAGTAAAGTTAGAATAACTGAGTATTTATGCAGATTAATACTTTCTTAATATTCAGTTTTGCCAGATAAAAACTAAGTAACACAAAAATAAATGATGTGTACCTTTTCAGATTTTTTTATGTCAGTGATTATATTTTCTAAACAGACAAATTTGGAAACAAAAATAAAGACTCTGCATTCTCTTAAACAATAGGGTCTGTACCTGGGGTCCACAGACCGACATAAAGCATTCAATGTGTGATCTTGAATTAGAAAATAAAACAAAGTAAGCAAGCAAACAAACAAATTATTCACACTCAGCTCTAAAATTGAGCATTTTCTTAAATTATGATCACAGGCCACAAGTCATAATACTTTCAGAGTAGCTGTGAGTATAATTAAAAGTAGAAATCTCAGATTTTTTTTCTTGTACTTTACATTTTCATGAATATCTCAAAATATGGTTTAAACTCATACACTTCCAAATTAGAATAGCAATTAGAACTATTACTAGATCTTATTTTTAATGTATTAATTCAAAAGTATACATATTAATATATCTCACTTTTTAAATTTTTTAGTAAGTGTGTTTTCTAGCATAAAATAGGCCACCTTGAATTTTACAAATAGTTATTTTTTTTCTACATAAAATGGTCTCCAAGACCTACTTCACAACAGTAACATAAAATACAAAGTTTGGAATGGTGTGTAAATTATGTTAAATTTTGTGTAAAAAGGGAAGTGAATAAATGAATATAAAAGCAAATATATATACTTTGTATGTAAGAAGTATCCCTGAAAGACTACTAAATAAACTCATAACACTTGGCAATTCCAAATAATTAACTAGGACTATGGGTCAGAGGCAACTAAGAAAAATCCCTTTGTAACTTTTGAATTGTGGGCCTGATGTTTACATAACTTTAAAATAATACTTATAAACATAATTATTTAAAAAATAAAATGAGAGTTTACATAGAAATAATAAAAATACAAATGGTTATGGACTGATTAAAATGAAGTTTGTGATCTTTATGTTTATTACATTATTATAACTTAAATTTTGGGGCTAAGGATATGTTTCATGAAAGTATTCAATCAATGTATGAGTCATGAAATCATAAATTATAAGACAAATTAGCTCATCTTGGGATGTTCTCTTTATGTACTGTAGTGAAATCTTCAGAGAGAGTAATCAATTCTTATATGATTTATACTCTGCTCAAATTTGCCAGACTTCTATTAATGTAAAACAATTTTAGAACACTACTAACAACCTTGACTTAATTTTAACACATCAACTAGACATGAACTGTTCTAAATAGTATTATCCATTCTCTTTGCCATCACACAGTTTTACTGCAGCAGAATTAAATGACTGTAATGACTTGTCATGATTTATCATCCAGAGAATGAATAAATCTATACTTTCTATTATTAATCTCATTACTCTAATGCATGACTTGACATTATAAATTTTCTTGAAAAAAATGTTTTGCTCATTTTTCCTTTAACATAATGTATTAAAATATCATTCTCATACTGAAGGAAAATGTACCCATGATTAGCAATAAGCATGTATATTTTACATTCAGGATTATTTAAATTTTTCTTAAAAATACATTTATTTTTTGTGTTACTTTTCAATTGAACAGGAATTCACTTTATGCCTATGTTTAGGTGAGTGGAATAGTATTTTTGTGTGCTAGAGGTAACTGATACATAAATGAAGAATCAGTGTACTGATTTTCATAGTTAATAATTTAGTAACAGTGTAGAAGTCTAGAAAAACTAATTAATAATAATATTGTAATTTACATTCACCATCTGAAAGAGCACAAAATTTTCTGATATTAAAATATTGCATCATTTAGATCTACTTGCTTGGGTTATGTAGTTAAAGCAATCTTAACATGAGGTTTGCTTTAATAATTATTTTTCCAACTTGTTTACTACCCTAACACCAATATTTACCATAAACACAGTGCTTAGTCATCTTTCATTAATATTTATTGAATTATTTTCAGTAAGGACACTATGAATCTCAAAGGCGAAAGCTTGAATTGTTAACTTGGGTTTGGGTTATTACCTAAGGCAGAATGATGCATATCTTTTTTGTGTGTACTTTGGTGTTAATTACTTTAATTAACTCATTCATTTATAAATTATAATTGAATGAATGCACAATAGAGACAGAAAAAATGTGTGAAAAAACCCACTGAGACCTTCCTTGACTGCAGGATACAAGGTAGGACCTAGTCACAGTCCTACCCTGTATCCCGCAGTCATCACAGAAAACTAGTTAAGCTCTACAGTGATCATCTTTCTCTTCCACAAATTAAGAACATTCTAAATATATAAGAATCAATGTAACTAACCAATTTTACACCATACAAATTACTTAGATTAATTATACTTCATGCTTATTAGCCCTTAATGATTTAAAATTAATGCTTAACATAGATCTTTTTTTTCTTCCAAACTTTTCTAGCCTTCCCTAGGTACAAATAAGGCATTATTTCTCAGTCACTGTAACTTTTAACTGTCAGGTTTTTTTCAGATAGTAGACTGGGAGAATCAACTAATAGTCACTTAGTATAATTAGGTGACAGCATGGCATTATGGTGAAGAATAGATCCTGGAGCCAGACTCGCTGGCTTTGATCTCAGTTCTACCATCTACTAGCTTCATGACCTTGAGCAAGTGCTTTAATCTCACTATATTTGAATTTATCATGTGTTGAATGCAGATAACTAAAAATTTCTATCTCATTGCTTTTAGAGAAGGGTTACGTTAGATATAAAATACTTATAATATTGCTTGTCACATATCAAAAATTATAAAATTGTTATTTTTACGATGATGATGATATCATTGTCTTTTTCATCATCATAAAAATTGTAAATTCATTTTATTTACTAATATATTCTGACCACACAGAACAATGATTTGCAGGCAGCAATTACTCAGTAAATTTGTGTGTATCGAGTGAATATATGACATTGTCGTTTTTCTCAGGTAGTAACATTCAATTTCCAAAATCCTGTGAGTTCATATTATTTTCTTAGCGTAAAAATTACAGGAGAGTTCAGAAAGAAAAACTCTATCAAAAGATATATTGATGTAATGCTAGGATATAATCTTAGATTTATAATTCATACATTCATTCATTTTATAATAATTGAGTGTCTTCAACCTCTCAGATCCAATGTTTCCCACATTTTCATTCAATTAGGAAAAAACAGTAGGCATCAAGAGAGTTTAGCATCCAGAGTCTCCACTTACTAGAAGCTCTACCAGTGAGTAGGCATCAAGAGAGTTTAGCATCCAGAGTCTCCACTTACTAGAAGCTCTCCAGTGATCATATAGCTGGTTCATGGAGGAACTGCATTCCCTCATGAGCTATTTCTAAAGTAAATTTCTGCAAATCATACTACTTGAGGTCTTATCCTTTGTCTTCCCAAAAGCTTGGGAAAAGTCGGAATAGTTGTAGAGGGTCTCTGTGATTGAAACACCATAATTATCTTTTCTAAGAGGCAGGAGTTTGTGATTTTTGATTTCTCCAACTCTAGCTACATTCCTGATATCCTGTTGCATGTCCGTTACCAATCATCATTCTCAGAAGTGGATCAAAGTGTGCTTAAAATGCTAACTTTGATAGCTAGCCTTAGTAAGTGAATATTTAAATTAAACTAAACATAGCTTAAAAATAAATACATTAATAATGCCATTATATTTATATAGAAATAATATGTCTCCTAAAAGTCATTTTGGGTAGAATAAAATGTTAAATTTTAAATATTAGAGAAATATATATCCTGCGATATCCCTATTAATCTTACATGGGATTTTGAGAAATAAATGCCACAGCTGTTGAAAATGAAAAGATGCATAATTTGGTGAGACAATGGATTAGGTTTCAGCTACTACATAGAAGACAATAGAAAGGTCACTCATTATTTTTTATTCAAAATATATGCTGAAACATCCAAATAATTGAGTCAACAAATTTTAGAGTACAGTTTTTTTTTTAAATGTTGATTCAATTAAAAGTGAAAAGCCAAGCTGAACTGAGTAGATAATAGGAACATAATATATTGAACACATGCGGAATATCATAGTTGTGAGTATGCAACTTTATTTAACTATTCAACAGCCTGATCAAGTAGACATAGATATTAAACTTTACTCAATGTTGGGGGCTTAGAGAATTGGCATTGTTCAGTTAGGAAATTGTAATTTTAGGATTGAATCATTTGCACCTCCAACATCATATATTGACTTACAGTGAGTCCTATAAACCAAAAATAATTTGCAAAATCATAAATTTCATTTGAAAATGTAATAACAAATTTGATTTAATATGTATTTAATAGTTTAGAGGAGGATATTTATTGGTTTAAATTGCTGATAAATTAATAAATAGGCACTAGTAAAGGAATAAAATATGCTTTAATAGAACAGAATTGATTTTTTTGACTGCAGAAATGACTGTCTTCATGATGTCAACAGTAAAACCCTGAAATAGATTATAAAAGAAATTTGTGAAATTTGATCCCTTATAGCCTTCAAAAGTAAAGAGAAAAGTGTATTTTCTGTATTATTCTAGACTTCTCTGAAAAGAAGGAACAAAACTAATAAAGATGTATCAAGTTTTCATGAATATGAGCATTTCTTATGCCAGCAGAAATATTATAATTATAGAAACACTTCTGTAAGTTGGATAACTATTAATTTGAAGAAAATGGAAAACTCTGTATCATCAGTTTATTCTCAGCATCCTACTGGATCATCATAAGGGCAGTAAAATTAAGCTTTTTGAGCATCTAGACTCGTGAGACAAACAAGCAGAGAGAAGTACACGCACTCTTTCTGAGGCAGTGGAGGACAAATTGCTGTCATGTAACCAGCCCCAATTTGTTTTCTGTGTTGTCTCCTCTTCCTCTAAACTTAATCCTGGGCAAAGCTCTAAAGAATTCTATTTTATTTCATACACATATAAGTGACAGTAGAATAAGCTTTCTAGGATTGACCCACACTCTTTATCCACTAGCGTGGGGAAGGAATTAAGGACAAAAAGCTTGCCTGAATGGCAACATTTATAGTGATTCAATAACCTTCCTCACTTGTCATGGGGACTTTTCCAAAACAGAAAGACTCAGTTGCTAAATCCAGGTAAAGCTCTCTGTGAAGTGAATCTCCAATCAGAGACATTTTAAATGCTCTTTAATCTTTACAATTGAAAACATTTTTATTAATTTTTCCTCCAGAGAAATTCTCTTCTCATATGAATTGAGAATGAATGAATTATGAATGAATACATTCATTAAAATATTTTACTCTAAATCAATTTGTGTTATAAAAGGACATTTAGATATATTATCCCAACATACTACATGCCAGTGTATGCCTAAGTAATGAATAGTTATATTTCTGTCAATGCTGATCAATTCATAATTACATCTGAGAAGTTAAAACATCAATGTCCTAAAAGAAAAAAAAAAAGTAAGTACATGTTATAAAAATACAACCGGTAAAGTAAGCCCAATTGGTGCATATTTTCTAAACTTTTTAAAAAATCACATTTAAGAAAAAAAACAACATATGGGGGCTTTCACTAGTAGTGCTATTTTTTAACCTAAAGTATATTGCAATCCGTGGTGATTAATATTCAAGCTATGTGATAATTCCTTTACGCCTCATTTTATAATTTTAATTCCTCTTTTATAGAAAAAAAAAAGTTATTGGTGAGCTACTTTAATACTCAGGCTTTACCCACAAGAATCTCTGGCAGGAAATGCATTACTTATATGATACTCAAACCACTCCTATAACTAGTACATTATTGATTTCTAAAAAAAAAAAAATCAAGGTAGTGGAAAAAATAGAATATTAATTCATTCAGAAAGCATATGTTTAACAGCTACCAACTGCTAGCATTATACTTGTATTTACAATATTATATTGAAAAGAAAATTGTCTCTGCTCTCAAGATGTTGAATATGCTTCAGAATTGCTTTAAATATTCCTATTTAATTTCAAATGCAAGACTCTGAAGAAATTAGCTCAACAATTCAGAAGTATGTTGACAAAAGTTTAGCTGGATAGAGGCTAAGATATGCTTGGGACTCCCATTTCTGAGGCCCTACATGTGTCTGTTCCCCATTCTACAGAACTTTCCACTACATGCGCGTGGCTGTGTTCCATTAGAGTGACTCACATTGGCATTTAGAGTCTTAAGTAAATGCTGGATACATACTTCTCTGACTCCTCACCCTACACGTGTCATTTAATCTTAAACTTATTCTTTTCATCATCTTTATTAAAATAAGGAAAAAATATTTTAACTACTTTTATGTAAGTAAAATAACTGTGCTCTTTTAAGAAAGTGCAATGTAAATCTAAAATACAACTAAAATTATAATTTTCAACCAGAAGATTTTAGTTGATATTCTGAATATTCTTGATATATTTCCCTCTGCAGCAAGAAATTTCCTTCTCCATATTGCTTGCATCAAATTTAGTATAGCTATAATTTCTGTGTGGATACACAATAAAATAATTATCTGCATTCACTGTATAATAACTAGAATCTCAAGGTTTAATAATGAGTAAAAATCAGTCAAGCTATAAAGACAAAAAATGTTTCAATTAAGGAAACAAACAATACTATATAAAGTATTTTAATTATCCACACACATATGGAGACTTTCCCTTTATTTAAACAAAAATGATTGCATGTTACTAGTTTAAAATATGCTTAAAACTCAGTACATAATACATACATATATACATATTTTATATAGCAACATACACATTCAAGATTAAATGAAGAACAAACTTAAAAGAAATTTATTATTGATAAAATACACATATTTTGTTCAGGACTACTAGAGGTTTAGTATCCCTTATTTGCAGTTCTTAGGACCAGAAGCATTTCAGATTTTGTTTTGTTTTGGATTTTAGAGTATTTTTATATTATACTCGTTAAGCATCTCTAAGCCAAAAATTTGAAATCCAAAATGCTTCAACGAGCATTTTCTTTGATCATCTTGTGGTTGTTTAAGAGTTTCAGATTTTGAAACATTTTAGATTTTGGATTTTTGTATTATAGATGCTCAACCTGTATTTATATGTGCGACATTATTAAAGTCACATATTAGAAGAAAAATTTGGAACTGAAAAATTTATGTTAGTTATTACAGATTTTTTTCATTGTTGAGGTTTTAAAGTTAGCTTATAACTTTTACAGTTACCATATGTATATATGTGTATATATATATTCACACACATATGTACACATACACAAATCTATATAATTGGTTTAGATTATTTAGAATATTTTTCTAAGTGAAACTGAAACAATATCATTAGTTATAATGTATTGAGCATAAAACCGATTTCTAAGAATACTTGTAATTGCTTTTGTCAATTGAAAATATGTGATCAGATTTGGTTAAGTATATAAAATGACGCTGACTGGAGGTACAGAGCTCATATTTAACATCAAAAAGAATCTTCAGTTTCTACCATAAAATATGTTTTAGAAAACATAAAACTAATATATCAAAAAATTTCTGGGTCCCAATATTAACAGAAAAACTTTGATAGGTGATCATAAATCAGTGTGGCAGACAGATTCTAAAATGACCACCTAATCCTTGCCTTCTCTATTTACAATGTAATACAGTGACATTTTCTTAAATGTGGGTGAACTTACTTGCTTCTAATCAATAGAATGTGACAAAATTGATGGAATATCAAACCTATGATTACATTACATAAGACTATCTTTCTAGCTAACTTTACCTAAGATAATCTTTCTAGCTAACTTGCTTTTGAGTCTTGCTGCTTTCTGCTCTCCTGCTGTCTTTAAATCAGGAAGCTGCCATCTTATGATCTGTCTATGGAAAAAGCTATGTAGCAGGAAACAGTGGGTAGCCTCTTGGGAGCTGAGAGTGGCCTCAATCTGACATTCTGGAAAAACCTGAAAATTTCCATCCTAAAAATATAAAGAGATGAATTTTCCCAATAACATTAGGGAGTTGAAAGTTGATTCTTCCCTACTCAAAATCACAGATAAGAGCGAAAACTCACTAATACCTTGATTATAGCCTTGCAAGACAATAAACAAGTGAACTTCACAACTTGTGGCTAGATTCCTGGCACACATAAACTGTGAGATAATAAACGTATATTTATTTAAGCTGCTGGGTTTTTAAGAGTTTTAGTGATTTACAACACGGTAATAAAAAACTAACAAAATATTATTACCAAAAAACAACAATAGAAATAAAGTAAGAGATTTATCTGAGAATATAGGGACATATATAATATCAGTTCTAGACAATAAGGTATTTTTTTTTTTTTAAGAAAAAGAGTCCCAATAACTGTCACAAAACAGGGCATCAACCCTTATAAACAGAATAGTGTAGAAACAAAAATTTAGAAAACCAGTTTTACAAAGATAGCTTAATTATCATAGGAGATTCTTTGGGGAAATATACAAAATTTTGTTTAATTATTTTAATATAATCGGTCCTTCTTATGCACAATTTCCCTTTCTTCAATTTGAATTACTGAAACGGTAGTATAAAATATTACATGCAATTAGATACTTTGTGAGATAAGAGAGAGAGAGACAGGGAGAGAGACAGAAAGGGAGACCACATTCACATAATTTTTATTAGAGTATGTTATTTCATTTTATTTTTAGCTATAGCTTTTAGTCTCTTATTTTGTCTAATTTATAATTTAAATTCTATCATAAGTATCTATGTATTGGAAAAAAAGTACAGTTGACCCTTGACCCATACGAGAGTAAGAGACGACAAACTCCCACACAGTGAAACATTTGCATGTAATTTTTGCCTATCTCAAAACTTAATCACTAATAGCTTACGGTTGAATGAAAGTACCAATAACAGAAACAGTAGATTCACACATATTTTATGTTATTTGTATTATATGTTGTATTCTTACAAAAAAGTAAGTAACAGAAAAGAATAAGTTATTCAGAAAAATCATAAGAGAGTCCGGAAGTGACGGCTCACGTCTGTAATCCCAACACTCTGGGAGGCGGGTGGATTAATCAAAGTCAGGAGTTCGAGACGAGTCTGGCCAACTTGGTGAAACCCCATCTTTACTAAGAATACAAAAATTAGCAGGGTGTGGTGGCAAGCATCTGTAGTCCGAACTACTCGGGAGACTGAGGTGGGAGGAGGGAGGATCGCCTGAGCCCAGGAGGTGAAGACTGCAGTGAGCCATTTTCACCACAGCACTCTGGCTTGGGTGACAGAGGGACTACGTCTCAGAAAAAAAAAAAAAAAAAAAGAAAGAAAAAAAAAGGAACAAGAAAAAGAAAAGGAGAGGAAATATATTCACTATTCATTAAGTGCAAATGGATCATTGTAAATGCCTTCATGCTTGTAATCTTCAGATTGAGAGGCTGAGAAGAAAGATAAAGAGGAGGTGGTTATCTTATAGACTCAGCACTAGCAGAGGCAGAAGAAAATCCACGTATAAGCTGACCCGCACAGTTCAAACCCATGCTTTTCTAGAGTCCACTGCATACAAAAGATTTGATACTATCCACAGCTTTAGGCATCCACTGGGGGTCTTGGACTATATCTAGATAAGGGGAGTTCTACTATGTAAAAACTGGCAAATACCAAATGCCAAATTTGTGTAGATATTCTCCTTATTTTATTCTGTCATCTCTTCCTACATTCCTACATCCTTCCCTTTCTCTTTCCTCCCATGCCTCTTTCTCTCACTCTGTGTGTCTCTCTCTCTTTCTCTCTCTACGTGTCTTTCTCTCTCTCATGTACCTGCATTTACAAAATGTATTCTATACTAATCTCTTTTAGGTTTTGCCTTCTGCCCAAAGAAAATTTTTGCAATTACAATATTTTAGATTTCAAACAAAATTGTAGTGCTAAATGTTTAGTATGAGTTATGAAAAAAATATTAAGAATATCAATTTAGTTAAATAGTTTATTCATTTATTGTGTTTATTAGTGTTTCATGACATATACATGTATTTATAATGCAATTATCATATAAAATACACACATCAACATTTATAAATATTTATTTACAAATGTTTATTATTTATAAATGATATTAAAATAAAATAAAATATAAATAATAGATAAAAATATAATACAAGTATATATTTATTTATAAATATATTTATTATAGTAATAAATAGACCAAGAAGTCACATACACTCATATGTTTATAGCAGTACTATTCACAATAGCAAAGTCATAGAATCAACCTAACTTTTCATCAGTGGATGACTGGATTTAAAGAATGTGAGAGAGAGAGAGATATATAAATGTGATATATACATATACATATGCCTTGAGACATTAATGATGTTTTATAACGTGTATATATGTAATAATGTATTTATTATTTCATTTTTTATTTCATCAAATGTACTGTAATGTATAATTCTGGTCATAACTATTCCTGGAAATGGATAGATGGATGGAGGTTTAAATAGATGGAGGAAAAGAGAGATGAATCAATTAATTGAACCATAGATATACGTGACATCTTCCTTTCATAAAACATTTCATAATGCAAGTGGATAGTTTTATTAATAAAAATTTCAATTTAATTTACAAAAGCTACAAAAGTAAAATACATAGGAATATGTTAAACAGAGGAAGTGAAAAGTAGAAAACACTGATGAAAGAAATTATAGATTACACAAACAATTGAAGAAACATTCCATAATCTTGGATCAGAAGAAACAATATTATTAAAATGACCATACTGCCCAAGGCATTCTACACATTCAATGCAATTCCCATCAAATTACCAACATTATTTTTCACTGAAGTAGAAAAAACATTCTAAAATTTGTATGGAACAAAAAAGAGGCTGGATAGCCAAAGCAATCCTAAGCAAAAAGAATATAGCAGAAAGTCTCATATTACCTGACTTCAAATTATACTACAAGGTGAATAACCAGAACATTATGGTGTTGGTATGAAAATAGACAAATAGATCAATAAAACAGAATGAAAAACCCAGAAATAAAGCCACATATTTACAATCAACTGATCTTTGACAAAGTGGGCAAAAAGAAATAATAAGAAAAGGACACTTTATTCTGTAAATGGTGCTGGGAAAATTGTACCATATGTAGAAGAATGAAAGTAAACAACTATCTCTTGTCATATTCAAACTGTAATTTAAGCTGGATTAAAGACTTAACTGTAAAATGTGAAGCTATAAGGTCCTAGAAGAAAATATAGGAAAAACTCTTCAGGACATTGGGCTAGGCAAATAATTTATGACTAAAACCTCAACAGCAAATGCAACAAAAACCAAAATAGATAATTGAGACTTAAACATAAAAGCGTCTGCAGAGCCAAATAGATCATCAACAGGGAAAATTGACAACCTACGAATAGGAGAAATTATTTGCAATTTGTGCATCCAACAAAGGGCTAATATCCAGAATCTGTAAGGAACTCAAACCACAAGAAACAAAACAACCCCCTTAAAAAGTGGGCAAATGACGTGAATAGATATTTTCCAAGAAAGGACATAAAAAAGCAGCCAACAAACATTTTTTAAAATGTTTAACATCATGAATCATTAGAGAGATGCAAATCAAAATGACAGTGAGATATCATCTCACACGAGTTAGAATGACTATTATTAAAAGAAAAAAAAAACAGAGGTCGGTGAGAACAGGGAGAAAAGGCAACACTTACACACTGTTAGTGGAAATGTAAATTAGTACAGTCTCTATGGAAAATAGCATGGAGAGTTCTCAAAGAATTAAAAATAGATCTACCGTTTGACCCAGCAACCCCCTACTGGGTATTGACCCAAAGGAAAAGTAATAAATATATCAAAAATATGCATACACTCATATGTTTATAGCAGCACTAATTTTCCATAAGTGGATGACTGGATTTAAAGAACATGACACATACACATGTATACACACACACACACGTATGTATATGTGTATATATACACACACACATTATATATATACATATTATATATACATGTCATATATAAATGTCACATATATATGTGTGTGTATATATATATGCCATGAAACACTATGCAGCCATAAAAATGAACTCATGTCTTTCACAGCAACATGGATGGAATCGAAGACCATTATCCTGAGTGAAATAACTCAGAAAAAGAAAATCAAAGACCATAAGTGGGAGCTAAATAATGGGTACACAAGAACATACAGAGGGAAATAATAGACACTAGGGACTCTAAAAGCGGGAGGATGTAAGGGAAGTGAGCACTGAAAAATTACCTGTTGAGTACAGTCTTCACTATTTGGGTGATGTATACACTAGAAACCCAAAACCCACCACTACACAATATATCCATGTAACCAATATGCATAATTAACCTTTGAATCTATTTTTAAAATATCATCTAAATGGGTAGATTTATCAAAAAAATAATTTTTATTTCATATATTAACCTGTATGTAATATAAAATATATGCAACATATACAAATCTCTCTATATATAGTGTGTGTGTGCATATATCTTCTAGATTGATTTACCTCAACACATATTTATCAAACTGGAGAGCATGCTTTCTTGCTGTTGTTCATTTTTCATTTATCAAGAACCACAGGTTATGTTGTGGGTTAAAATCAATGACATCTGCCTGCACATTCATTTAAGTTTCGCTGTATGGCCAGCGTTCTGCCACACCATCAGAGATTCAAACATGAATAAAATCAACCCTCCTTCCCAAATTATACAATCTGCAAGAATGCAGTCAAACATTGCAGCTAGCCCTTTGTATATATTCTTATTCTGAATTATTAAAATTCTGACATCTCATGTTAGTTAAAGGGTACAAAGTTTTAGTTACGTAGGACACCGAAGTTCTGGAGAACTACTGAACAGTAAAGTGACAGTAGTTAATAATGCTACTTTGCACACTTTAATCTTCCAAGAGAGTATACTTAAATGTTCTTACCAAACACAACAACTATTATAACTATGTGAGGAGATGGACATAATAATTAGCTTGATTGCAGTAATCAGTTTAATATGCATATGTGAATCGAAACATCATGCCATCCATCTTAAGTATATATAATAAAATTTTAAAAATAAATAAAATAAATAGAATTCTGACCTACAACGAGGGGACATTTTGAAAATTTTTACAATCATATCAAACAAAAAATATATTTTACGCTATCCATATTTACCTCAATCACCAATTAAAACATTCATTACATACTATATGTTTATTTCTGTCAGTGCATTTGAAGAAAAGAGTGCAACTGAATCTCTGTCCTTAAATAATTAAAATTTTAGCTTGAAATACATGTTATGCCTTATGACAAAGAACATGTGACCATGTATGTCCATTGTTATAACACAGATAGAGTCGGAATTAGAAGTTTATTACCCAGTATAATTTAGTTATAATCTTACATCATACCTCCAGCCTTTCACTTCATTGCTAAAATTAATGGCAGATAACCTGACATTAGTTGCATTTAAATTGACAAGATCTCAACTTCTACTTGTTAAATAAGATAAATCCAACATATCAAACAAGAATAAAAGAGAACTATTTCTTATTAATATATTTATCTATCAAAATTAGTCATAACAATGTTTTAATTCTAAATATAACTCTGAAATGTAGGAATTGTTCCCTTTTGGTTCATTTTCTTCTCAGATGCAGTAATGATTGCTAATTTATTTCTACTATTCAGCTAGTCTCAAGACTGTTAAAATCTATTTGAATGCTTAAGAGTGTATCTATCTACGTAAAAAATTTGTGTAACAACTGCTATTTCAATCATTTAACTTTTTTCTGTTAGTATCTAAAAATAACTCTTTTGTGTTTTATTATTTTACCATTTATTACACAGATTATTCAGATTGTTTACCCAAATGAACATTATATTTCTACTTTAAAAACATTATTTGAGAGAGAAGATAAAGGACATTTAAAAATTACAAAGAAAACCTATTTTTACACACCTGCTAGGTGTTGAGCATAGTTGGAAACATATGCAAATAAAATGAAAGGAACAAAATCTGGAACATATATCTAATTAAATTGTGAAAAAATACTTAATCTGCTAATATTTCTAAATACTTTGACCTTAGTCTTTCTCAGTGGCTTCATGAAGTTGGCTAATAGTTACTCTAGATTATCTGTTAAGGTTCAATTCTATTGGTTTTCTATGGGGTCATTGTCATGGCAACCTCTGCATGGATTTACTAACTTACTATTCTATGAAAATGATGTCCCAGAGAAGGTGTGACATAGATTTACCCTTGACAGCTCATTAAACAGGTAACTTTTAGGTGAGGTGTGTTTTGGGATGTCTAAAGTAACAGTACTCTCTACTATTTCCAAGTGCTTGAAGCTTAATGGAAGAATAAAAATTGTTCCAAAATACTCCTCTGCTAGATGATACCTATTGCATAAAAATTACTACTAATCTAAAAATGCAGTCTTCTTGGATTTTACATTTATTCTATAATTAAGAGCTAGATAAACACTGGGTCTGAGGTTAATGCATAATCAAAATCATGTTTCTGTTACTCCTTAATTTAATTTAAAATGCTGAATGCAGTGAATCAAATGATAATGTAGAATCAACAAAGATTCATAATATCAAGAGTTACTTAAACTAGGTATAATTTTAAGGAAATGTAATTCTTTTGGAAACTGGTCTCTTAAGTTGACTTCCTGAAAGTTACTTCCTCTCTTTGGATCTTGCTTTACTCAGTATTCAGTAGGGAGCATTGATGGAAACAAACTCTAAGACTGGCTCCAGCTCTATTAGCTATAATTTTATTTAAGTCTTAGAAGAAATAGTCTCATATTATATTTCTAACCCTTAAAATGAACTTTCTTTAAACAACAATTTAATGAAAACACTATTTATATTTCTAACCCTTAAAATGAACTTTCTTTAAACAACAATTTAATGAAAACACTATAAATCTGCCTTAAAATAATAATCCATATGTCTGTAGAAAGCAAAACTTTAAAATTTTTTAAGCTGGCTTATTAAAGTGCTGAAATATCAAACAGGTCTTTGTTAAAGTGTTACAGAAAAATTATTGAGGATATCTTATTAGCTTCTTAGATAGCTATATCTTCAGAAAAGTTTATTAGAAATTTTTAAATAAAGTAAAATATTAAAGGGAGAAAATGATTTAATTCTTAGCTCATTCTGAGAAGAAATTTCTCATTTTGAATTTTTATAATTTATTAATGTTAAGTCAGAGAAAATAGCTCAGAGGGTTTAAAGCATAAAATACTACATATAAAATATGTTTCAGGTGAGGCAAAATAATTGGTAATATATTTATAACAGTTTATATGTGACTGTTATAAATTCAGTATACAACCATGTATTTTGTATTATATTTTAAATTATTTTTAAAACAATTAGAAAATACTGATATAACACTTTTTCTTAGAGATATTTAAAAAGTTATACAATCCAAGTACAAATAAATTTAAAATATAAAATTGCAAACATAATACTAAATTATTCTTGGTAATATTATTCTTGGTAATGTTATTACCGAGAATAATTTAGTATTTAACAACAATTGGAAGCACATTTTCTTGAGATTATTGTACATTTTATTACAGGTATATTTTCTTCATAGCTGGATGGTGCAATATAACATAGATGCAAAACTGAACTGCTTAATAAATAATTACAGAACTATTACTCATTTCTTCTCTACCTAGGTCAATAAATAGAAAACTTTAGTCTCTTACACAGGCTTCTTTGTCCTGTTTCCTTCCGCACTAGAATTGACTAAAATCTTGATTTTGTACAGTCATTATGTTGTTGATTTTTTACCGATTTTCAATTATATAAATAAACAATGTAAATAATATAGTTTAATTTTCTATGTAGGCCATGCTATTGCTTATCATGCACCCCAACAGTACAAAATAAATTAGTGGTGTTCATTATGCAACATTTAAAAGGCATTTTAATGCTATTTGCATGGCATTTTTTTTCTCTATAAATAGACTATACTACCAGAATTCAGTTGAAAAACCCAAGTTTGAACAGACTGAAATATTGCATTAATTTTAAGTAAAAGTTTAGTTACAGAGATATATATACTGAGATTAATTTATAAAGTTATATATTAAGCAGCAAAACCTAGTATTTTTTCAGGTAAGTTAAGATTCATACTAAAATGTAGTGATTTATGAAAATGAATAAGTGAAACTTAAATTATGTAATGATTGAGCTTTTATGAAATTCATGCAGTGAAAGGACATGTAGCAATACATATGGGTTCAGAAAATAAAATAAAATAAATCACCAAAAATCTTTCTGCAGGTAGTTACTTTAAAGTTATTTTTGTAAAGGAAACCTAAGAAACCAAACATCCTATTTTTTTTTCTAAAGTCTAATTTCATAATTGTAAACCTATTCGATCAAATACTAGTATATTTTTTAATAAACGGAAATAAATGCAACAGAAAATAGTTTTAAATATTATCAAGATATAGACCAACAATTTATTCTTATAAATGTATCTTAACATAATATCAGTCTCATTTTCTCATTCCTTCAAAAGCTATTATCACTGTTGTAATCTAATTGAATCTCCTCATGACACAGCTATCTTTACTAAAACCACAAATGTACTAATAATCTCCCCAAAAGATGAAACAAACTCCCATAGATCAACTTATTCTTTTTAAAATAATGTTTATTCTGCTTATAGCCAGATCACACTCTTCACATTTGTGTTATTGAAATGTGAATAAAAAGTAATTACTATAAACAAAACTGATGCTAGATGGGAAGAGTATGGGTGAGGAGAAACAAGTGGAAAGTACTGGTTATATTTACAAATACACCCACATTAAAATAAGGCAGAAAACCATATAAATATGAAAGTCCTTATTTCTTCCATTGGCCAGAAAATCATAGCTCTTATGATTTTTATTATTGTAACTGTTGATTCTTTATTCTCTTTGTTCTAAAATGCCACTTCAGTTGGTCGTGGTTCCTTGTCTAACTGGGTGACCTTAATATTCCTTCTTGATGGGTTTTAGTTATTAGCAAAACTGTCTGTTGAGGTAGATTTACATTTAAAATTATAACAGTGGAATACAATTAATAAACCCAGGTTACTGCCTGCATTCCTAATAATTTTTTTCTTATCCCCGAAAGGTAGTAAGAATATAGTCATTCCCCACTTTGGGAGGGCAAGGCAGATGGATCACCTGAGGTCAGGGGTTTGAGACCAGTCTGGCCAACATGGCAAAACTCTGTCTCTACTAAAAATACAAAAATTAGCCAGGCGTGGTGATGGGCACTTGTAATCCCAGGTACTTGGGATGCTAAAGCAAGAGAATGGCTTGAACCCAGGAGGCAGAATTTGCAGTAAGCCGAGATCAAGATCACGCCATTGAAATTTAGCATGGGTGACAGAGCAAGACTCCATCTCACCAAAAAAAAAAAAAAGAATATAAACTTTCCACTTCAGTAACCTCACTCGGTATACTTTCTTTGCCAAAGGGTAATAGTGAAGAGGAGCTGTCTCCTCCCTTGGATTTCTGGCCCTGTGAATCCTGGTTTTGGGGAGACAACACATTGGTCACTGGTTCTGAGCATGTAACAAATTGAGGAGGGCATTTCCCCAGCAGGGTAACACATTATCTTCTTTCTGAAGCCATAACTAACTTTCAAGATCATTCCATTGTTTCTTCAGGACAGCTGATTCGGGCTGAATGGTAATATAACCAACTCACTGAATTTCATCACCATGAACTCAATCTTCACTTTCATTTACTAGAAAATCAAATTTTTGGTCAGAGACCATGCTGTGTATCAGCAATGTTACTGACAGACAGGCAAATGCATTTCCTTGCAGTGTCTATTTCAGTGAGGAAAAAAAGTGCTATCCCATGCCTGATTAAAGTTCTTCCCTATGATCACTGTGCAACTTGGTATCTGGCTGATACCCTGGAAAATGATGTCATATTTTGTGCTCAGGGTTGATCTTTCTTCTGGACATGTTCAAACAGAGGTTCAAGTGACCTGGACAAGGGAAAGTCCATTTTATTGAGCTCATGAATAACCTGCATCGCTGTCAGCATAGTCACTTGGGTCACAAGCGCAATGGACAGGGTCTAAATATGAAATAGATGGCTGGGGATAGAGGTTGACTGATAACCACTAAATATATTGTCTTTTAGATCAGATTTTTAAGTTCTTCTGCTTTCAGTTGTCTGACCCTCTTTTGAAAAACTTCAATCATATGAAGCCATATTATTTCAGATTGTAAAACTGGGTCTCTAGATCCCATTACAAAGCCTTGGAAAACAGTACATTCTCAAAATCATTTTTTTCCTCATCTATTCAGCTTTGCAAATAGACATATGGACAAAAATTCCATGTGGGTTTCTTCATTTCCTTCATTTAAAAAATAGGCAGGTTGGCAACTGTGACATGAATGCAATTTGCTAACGTTACTGCATCATATATTGCCTGTGTTCACAAGTTTTAATTTAGAGAAAGTATAGATCTCACTTTAATATTAGTTTTTACCTTGAATTTCAAGTGCTTTGTATTTTACTTTGGTGTCTAGACTTTAGATTGTCACCTTAACTTTTAGTGGTGGATCAGAAGTTAGGGTGATGTTCATTAAATCTACTGTCTGTGGAAGGCCGAAATTACTCAGACTGTAGAATAAGTCAACTCTATGTGAAAAATGATAGTTTTATTTTCAAACACATCTAGAATTTTTATTCTACTTTTTTGACATACTAGCATTCGTGGAAATGTTCTTTTTATGAATTTGAAATATCATGAAATTGACCTCTGAGCTAATTATCACTCTATTGCCATTATGTAGTGATTAGTGAGTTGCTTTACCATATTTTGTGTGTTTATTAGTTTTCCATTTTTATTTGGGTAATATCATAATTTTAAATACTGCTTCTAGAGCAAAATTTTCAATAGTGGCACTATTTTAAGTCCTATGAAAATGTAAAAACTACAGCTACAATTAAGAAATAAAAAAGTGTTGTAGGAATTGCTAAAATACAAAGGAAAAATTAAATCCTTAAGTAAAGCCATCTGCATTTGTTGCTGTGACAGGACAACTTTTCTAAAAATTTGGGTTGAAAGTAAGGATGAAAATACGCAGATATAAAACCACCCTCTCCTTGTTTCTATATCATCAGGGTTTTTTTCAACTTTGGTATTTGTCAGAATATTATCTTTAGCTTAAAAATTAATTCATTTTTTTCCAAGACTTCTCAGAAAAGTTGACAAATTTCAAACAAGTGAATACATCTCACTTCACTGTGAACATCCTCATCCTCATTCTTCAAATCAGCCAAACAGGAAACAAAAACAAAAACAAGACCATCACTATCTGAAAGTTCACTAACCCTGTTACTCTTTATACTTACCAAGTGTTTAATTACAACTTGAAAGAAATAATTGTCTGCACTAATAAAGATCAAATATATTGTCTTGAGCAGTGTAATTGCCACCTGCGCCCAAAGATGTCCTTGTTGTTACTTCTGTGTTGTTACATTACATGGCAACAGTAACTTGGCAGATGGAATTAAGTTTATAGATTTTAGAGGCATTATCCTTTTCTAAATCATACGCATAATTACACAGGACCTTAAATATGAAGGAGAATGGCAAAAAAATAAAAATAAAAATAAAATAAGTGAGTCAGAGAAATCTGAATATGAAAGAGGCGAAAGAGGTTGAAGCGTGAAAGTGACTTGAGCCGCTTTGTCCAGATTTGAGCATGGAGCCAAGGGCATGGATTTGGGCAACTTCTAGAAGCTAGGAGTGGCTCTCAGCTGGCAGGCAGCAATAAAAGGGTACCCACAGCCTTACAAATTTGAGGGAGTAAATTCTGTTAACAATGTACATGAGCAAATAAACATTCTTCCCCAGGGCGTCCAGAAAGGAACTCACTCCTTCAAGGATAGAAGTACAAAGCTCAGCCTACAACCTAGGAATGAGACGTTCAAGTCACAGAATTAATTAATACACTAGTTTTCTCCGAGATCCCAAATGAATTTCTACTCCAATATACAGTATAACTCTGATAAGGGATGACATATCATGGGACATGGTTTCTACGCAAAGTTCACTCGAAGAAACAAAATTATGACCTAAAGAAGCCCTAGATTAAATAGTGGGTCATCAAGATGAGTTTTCTTAAAGAGGAGGTCATGAATTTTACCCAATATGATCATACATAGTATGTTTCCCAGAAAACTTAAAATATTGATGTTCCCCCACATTTTGTATTTGACAATGAAATTGTCTGTCTTCAGCTCTGTTATTTCTATGTTGTCTCCCGTGGTACTGGTAAGTCCTTGCAGATTTTCTTCTTCACTACTTCAAGTGGTGAATATAAATTACCCTTCTGATTGTGTTTCTGGTTTGTTGACCATACCTGGTCACATTAGATTGCTAGAAATGAGCAGAATTCTAGGCCCATTTTCCTTTCTTGAGAAAAGCCTATTGAACTTCTGGGACATGTATTTTCTTTTCTTGCTCTGACTCCTTTCTATGAGCAAATCTCAAGGAGAATTTCTGAACAGAATAATTCCACAGCCAGTTGTAGTAGTTTTACTTTATTTTAAAATTTGACATTTATTGATGAAATTACATTACTTATTTGTCTTGAGGACCTTTAGTTCTTTTTCCTGAGAAAAGAGCTGCCATCAGTAAAATGTATAAAGTCCTAAATGCTTTTCTCTCTATGTTCAAATATATACATATACTCATACAATACCTATTAGAGTGTTGGAGTCTATGACTTTGTATGTAACTGGAATAATACAATTGCACTATCTTAAAATTTGTTCTTAACCTCTAGAAAGAATCTCCTTAGGTAGGTATATAAAATTTCGTTTCCTTATTTACAGTGTCAGCAAAGTATTTCATCGTGAAGATGTACAACAGTATAGTAATTTGTTTAAAGTTATTTATTAAAAATAACTTCAAATTTTTGTTAGAAACATGGATTAAACTATTATGCTTGTATAGCCCTCTTTGTAGAATAAAAGACTAACCAAGAAGTATCATTTCAGGGCCAGAATATTTGTATTCCAAAAAGTGACATTAATTTATACTCACATGAGGTCCATTGTTTCTTTTACGTTGCCCAGGGGATAACTGAAACTTTCATACACATTTATGTCTCCAAGACAAGCCTCAATTTGTCAGTCCCATGCAATCTAAGTCATTGAAGTAAAAATAAGTGTTTTTCCAATCATTTCATAATTTTCAAGACATTTCTTACACAATACAGTTAACACTACATGTTATAATAAAGAATAACACTAGTTTCATTTGTTTTTAGTTTTTCAGAAAACTACATTTTTTAAAGTCTCTTTTAAAGTGAAGTATTTTATCTCCTAATGGCCGTAATTTTTAAAGCAGACTATTATAGGAAGAATTAGTTATAAAGTCCTAAATGAATGTATAACTAAGCTGCATAACTCCCAAATATCATTTCGTGTCTGAGGGAGTAGAGTTCTTATGGCTAATGGTGTTGATGGTTTGTTTATTTTTTTCTTTATAATACTTAACAGTAGCTACAAGGTTTTTTGGTATCACGTCATAGTTACTTAGTAAATATTTGTTGGCAAATGCACATATATATTTTATAGATGTGATTTTATATATTTTTGAAATTTCAACTTTTATTTTAGATACAGGGGTACATGTGCAGGTGGCTGTATGGGTATACTGCACCCAGTCAATGAGCATAGTACCTAGTGGGTAGTTTTTCAACCCACATCCTTCCCTTTGTTACTCCTCCCCTCTAATAGTCGGTAATGTTTATTCTTCCCTCGCTTAAGTCCATGTGAGTTCAATGTTTAGCTTCCACTTGTAAGTGAGAACATGTGGTATTTGGTTTTCTATTCCTGCATTAATTTGCTTAGGATGATGGCCTTCAGCAGCATCCATGTTGCTATAAAAAATGATTTCATTGTTTTTATGGCTGTGTAGTATTCCATGGGGTATATATACCACCTTTTTTACCCAGTCCACCATGGATGACCACCTAGGTCAATTCCACGTCTTTCCTGTTGTGAACAGTGCTGTGATGAATATGAGTGCGTGTGTGTTTTTGGTATAATTATCTATTTTCTTTAGGATATATACCTAGTAACGGGATTGCTGGGTTGAACAGTATTTCTGTTTTAGGTTCCAAACTACTTGCCACAGTGTCTGGACTAATGTGCATTCCCACCAACAGTCTGTAAGTATTTCCTTTTCTCTGCAGCCTTGCCAACATCTATTATTTTTTGTCTTGTTAATAAAACCATTCTGACTGTTGTGAGATGGTATCTCATTGTGATTTTGATTTGCATTTCTCTGATGATTAGAGATGATGAGCATTTTTTCATACGTTTTTTGGTGATTCATATGTCTTCTTTTGAGAAGTAGCTGTTTATTTTCTTTGCCCACATTTTAATAAAGTTGTTTTCTGCTTGTTGATTTGTTTATGTTGCTTAGAGCTTCTGGATATTAGGCCTTTGCCATATGAGTAGTTTGTGAATATTTTCTCCCATTCTGTAGATTATGTGTTTACTCTGTTGATAGTTTATTTTGCTGTGCAGATCTTTAGTTTCATTAGGTGCCACTTGACAATTTTTGTTTTTGTCGTAATTGTTTTTGGGGATTTAGTCAAAAATTCTTTACAGAAGTCGAAGTTGTGAAGCGTATTGCAATCAAAACCGCTCAACTACATGGAAACTGAACAACCTGCTCCTGAATGACTACTGGGTACATAACGAAATGAAGGCAGAAATAAAGATGTCCTTTGAAACCAATGAAAACAAAGATACAACATACCAGAATCACTGGGACACATTTAAAGCAGTGTGTAGAGGGAAATTTACAGCACTAAATGCCGACAAGAGAAAGCTGGAAAGATAGAAAATTGACACCCTAACATCACAATTAAAAGAACTAGAGAAGCAAGAGCAAACACATTCAAAAGCTAGCAGAAGGCAAGAAATAACTAAGATCAGACCAGAACTGAAGGAGATAGAGACACAAAAAACCCTTCAAAAAATCAGTGAATCCAGGAGTTGGTTTTTTGAAAAGATCAACCAAATTTATAGATCGCTAGCAAGACTAATAAGGAAGAAAAGAGAGAAGAATCAAATAGACACAATAAAAAATGATAAAGGGGATATCACTACCGACGCCACAGAAATACAAACTACCATCAGAGAATAGTATAAACACCTCTACACGAATAAACTAGAAAAGCTAGAAGAAATGTATAATTTCTTGGACATTTACACTCTCCAAAGACTAAACCAGGAAGAAGTTGAATCCCTGAATAGACCAATAGCAGGCTCTGAAATTGAGGCAATAATTAATAGCCTACCAACCAAAAAAAGTCCAAGACCAGACAATTCACAGCCGAATTCTACCAGAGGTACAAGGAGGAGCTGGTACCATTCCTTCTGAAACTATTCCAATCAATAGAAAAAGAGGGAATCCTCCCTAACTCATTTTATGAGGCCAACATCATCCTGATACCAAAGCCTGGCAGAGATACAAAAAGAAAAGAGAATTTTAGACCAATATCCCTGATGAACACCAATGCAAAAATCCTCAGTAAAATACTGGCAAACCGAATCCAGCAGCACATCAGAAAGCATATCCACTATGATCAAGTGGGCTTAACCCTGGGATGCAAGGCTGGTTCAACATATGCAAATCAATAAACGTAATCCAGCATATAAACAGAACCAAAGACAAAAACCACATGATTATCTCAATAGATGCAGAAAAGGCCTTTGACAAAATTCAACAGCCCTTCATGCTAAAAACTCTCAATAAATTCGGTATTGATGGAACGTATCTCAAAATAATAAGAGCTATTTATGACAAACCCACAGCCAATATCATACTGAATGGGCAAAAACTGGAAGCATTCTCTTTGAAAAGTGGCACAAGACAAGGATACCCTCTCTCACCACTCCTATTCAACATAGTGTTGGAAGTTCTGGCTAGGGCAATCAGGCAAGAGAGAGAAATAGAGGGTATTCAGTTAGGAAAAGAAGAAGTCAAATTGTCCCTGTTTGTAGATGACATGATTGTATATTTAGAAAACCCCATTGTCTCAGCCCAAAATCTCCTTAAGCTGATAAGCAACTTCAGCCAAGTCTCAGGATACAAAATTAATGTGCAAAATCACAAGCATTCTTATACACCAGTAACAGACAAACAGAGAGCCAAATCATGAATGAACTTCCATTCACAATTGCTTCAAGGAGAATAAAATACCTAGGAATCCAACTTGGAAGGGATGTAAAGGACCTCTTCAAGGAGAACTACAAACCACTGCTCAGTGAAATAAAAGAGGACACAAATAGATGGAAGAACACACCATGCTCATGGATAGGAAGAATCAATATCGTGAAAATGGCCATACTGCCCAAGGTAATTTATAGATTCAATGCCATCCCCATCAAGTTACCAATGACTTTCTTCACAGAATTGGAAAAAACTGCTTTAAAGTTCATATGGAACCAAAAAAGAGCTGGCATTGCCAAGAAAATCCTAAGTCAAAAGAACAAATCTGGAGGCATCACGCTACCTGACTTCAAATTATACTACAAGGCTACAGTAACCAAAACAGCATGGTACTGGTACCAAAACAGAGATATAGACCAATGGAACAGATCAGAGCCCTCAGAAATAATACCACACATCTACAGTCATCTGATCTTTGACAAACCTGAGAAAAACAAGAAATGGGGAAAGGATTCCTTATTTAATAAATGGTGCTGGGAAAATTGGCTAGCCATAAGTAGAAAGCTGAAACTGGATCCTTTCCTTACTCCTCACACGAAAATTAATTCACGATGGATTAGTGACTTGAATATTACACATAACACCATAAAAATCCTAGAAGAAACCCTAGGTAATACCGTTCAGGACATAGGCATGGGCAAAGACTTCATGTCTAAAACACCAAAAGCAATGGCGACAAAAGCCAAAATTGACAAATGGGATCTAATTAAACTAAAGATCTTCTGCACAGCAAAAGAAACTACTATCTGAGTGAACTATCAGAGTGAACAGGCAACCTACAGAATGGGAGAAAATTTTTGCAATCTACTCATCAGACAAAGGGCTAATATTCAGAACCTACAAAGAATTCAAACAAATTTACAATAAAAAAAAACAACCCCATCAAAAAGTGGGCAAAGGATAGGAACAGACATTTCTCAAAAGAAGACATGCATACACCCAACAGACACATGAAAAAATGCTCGTCATCACTGGCCATCAGAGAAATGCAAATCAAAACCACAATGAGATATCAACTCACACCAGTTAGAATGGTAATCATTAAAAAGTCAGAAACAACAGGTGCTGGAGAGGATATGGAGAAATAGGAACACTTTTACACTGTTGGTGGGATTGTAAACTAGTTCAACCATTCTGGAAAACAGTATGGCAATTCCTCAAGGATCTAGAACTAGAAATACCATATGACCCAGCCATCCCATTACTGGGTATAAACCCAAAGGATTATAAATCATGCTGCTATAAAGACACATGCACACGTATGTTTATTGTGGCACTATTCACAATAGCAAAGACTTGGAATCAACCCAAATGTCCATCAGTGACAGATTGGATTAAGAATATGTGGCACATATACATGATGGAATACTATGCAGCCATAAAAAAGGATGAGTTTGTGTCCTTTGTAGGGACATGGATGCAGCTGGAAACCATCATTCTCAGCAAACTATCGCAAGAATAGAAAACCAAACACCGCATGTTCTCACTCATAGGTGGAAATTGAACAATGGGATCACCTGGACTCGGGAAGCGGAACATCACACACCGGGGCCTATTATGGGGATGGGGGCGGGGGGTGGTATTGGGAGTTATACCTGATGTAAATGACGGGTTGATGAGTGCTGACGAGTTGATGGGTGCAACACACCAACATGGCACAGGTATGCATATGTAACAAACCTGCACGTTGTGCACATGTACCCTAGAACTTAAAGTATAATAATAAAATAAAATAAAATAAAAAGAGAAAGGTATTTCCTAGATTTTCTTCCAGCCTTTTAATAGTTTGAGTTCTTACATTAAATTTTTAATCCATCTTGAGTTAAGTTTTGTATACACTGAAAGGTAAGGATTTAGTTTCATTCTTCTATGTATGACTAGCCAGTTATCCCAGTACCATTTTTTGAATAGAAAGTCCTTTTTCCATTGCTGGTTTTATCAGCCTTGTGAAAAATCAGATGATTATATGTGTTTAACTTTATTTATGAGTTTTCTACCATATTCCATAGGTCTCTGTTTTTCTACCAGTATCATGCTGTTTTGGTTAGTGTATCTTTATTGTATAGTTTGAAATTGAGTAATGTGATCCCTCTGGCTTAATTCTTTTTGCTTAGGATTGCTTTGTCTGTCTATTCAGATTCTTTTTTGTTCTTGTTCCATATAACTTTTATTACAAATTTTAGAATAGTATTCTTTTTTTCTAATTCTGTAAAGAATGATATTAGTAGTTTAATAGCAATAACATTGAATCTTCAAATTGTTTTGGTTACTATGGCAATATTAACAACATTGATTCTTCCAATTCCAATTCATGAGAGTGGAAGGTTTTGTTTGTTTGTTTGTTTGTTTTTCATTTATTTTTGTTGACTCTGACATATGTTAGCACTGTTTATGTTCTCCTTGTAGAGATCTTTCACCTCCTTGGTTAGCTGCATTCACAGGTATGTTTTGTGTGTGTGTGTGTGTGTGGCTATTATAAAGGGGATTATGTTCTTTATTTGACTCTGTCTGGGAATTATTGGTGTGTAGAAATGCTATTGATTATTGGTACATTGATATTTTTATCTAGAAACCTTGCTAAAATTATTTTTCAGTTCTAGTAGCCTTTTGGTGGAGTCTTCAGGACTTTCTAAACATAGAATCACATCATCAGCAAAGAAAGATAGTTTGACTACTTACTTTTGTATTTGAATGCCTTTTCTTTCTCTTGCCTGATTGCTTCTGTTAGCACTTCTGATACTATGTGGAATAGGAATGGTGAGAGTGAGCATCCTTGGCTTGTTGCATTTCTCAGGAAGAATGTTTCCCAATTTTGTCTGTTCGGTATGATATTGGCTGTAGGTTTGTCATAGATGGTTCTTATTATTTTGAGATATGTCCCTTCAATGCCTAGTCTGAGAATTTATATCATGAAGGGATGTTGGATTTTATTGACAGCTTTTCCTTTATCTATTGAGATGATCATATGATTTTTGCTTTCAATTCAGTTCATGTGGTGAATCACATTTATTGATTTGTGTGTGTTGAACCAAACTTGCATACAAGGAATACAGCATACCTGATTGTGATGAATTAATTTCTGATGTGTTGCTGAATTCAGTTTGGTAGAAGTTTGTTGAGGATTTTTGCATCTATGTTCACAAGGGATATTTGCCTCAAGTTATCTTTGTTCATCATTTTTCTGCCAGATTTTGGTTTTAGGCTGATGTTGGCATTATAAAATAAGTTAAGGAGGCGTCTCTCCTTTGTGATTTTTTTGAACTAGTTTTATTAGAATTGGTATTAGTTTTTCTTTTTTTTCGAGACAGAGTCTCACTCTGTTGCCCAGGCTGGAGTGCAGTGGTGCGATCATGGTTCACTACATCCTCCTCCTCCCAGGTTCAAGAGATTCTCCTGCCTCAGCCTCCTAAGTATCTGGGACTACAAACGTGTGCCACCATGCCCGGCTAATTTTTTGTATTTTTAATAGAGATGGGGTTTCACCGTGTTACCCAGGCTGGTCTTGATTTCTCTTATAAGTCTGATAGAATTTGGCTGTAAATCCCTCTGGTCCAGAATTTTTTTTTTGATTGGTAGGTTTTTTATTAGTAATTCAGTATTAGAGTATGCTATTTGTCTAGTCAGTTTCAATCTGTTCCTGATTCAGTTTTGGAAGGTTGTGGGTTTCTAGGAATATGTTCATTTCTTTCAGATTTTCTGAGTTGTGAGCATAAAGTTGTTTATATTATTTTCTGATGATCTTTTATATTTCTATGGTATTTATGATGTTATTAGTTATAATTTATAATGTTATCTTTGTCTTTTCTAATTGTAGTTATTTGGATCTTCCCTCTTTTTCTTTCTTTATCTATCTTATCTTATCTATCTATCTATCTATCATCTATCTATCTATATATCTTCATGTTTAATGTTTCACATAATCAACTCTTGGTTTCCTCATATTTTTTAGGGATTTTTGCATAAGTTTTTCCCAAATTTTAGTTATATTTTTACTGCCAGCTTCAAAGTTGGTTGGTTGGTTTTTTTCTTGCTAGTTCCTCTAGATGTAATGTTAAGATTATGAATCTGAGATTTTTCCAACTTCTTCATGAGGGCATTTAGGGTTATAAATTTTCCTCTGAACACTACATATGCTGCATCCCAGAGACTGTATTAAGTTGTAGTTTATATTTTACTAATTTCAAAGACTTATTTTTTATTTCCACCTTTATTTTGATATTTATCCAGAAGTTATTCAGCAACTACTTGTTTACTTTTATGTATTTGTGTGGTTTTGAGAGCTCTTCTTGATATTCACTTCTATTTTTATTATAATGTGGTCCCAAATTGTTCTTGGTATAATTTCAATTTTTTAAAATTTATTGAGATTTGCTTTATAATGAATATGAGGTCAGTCTTATAATCGGTTCCATGTGCACATGAGAAGAAAATATTTTCTGTGATTGTTGGGTGAAGTTTTCTGTAGAGGTTCAATTGTTCATGAGGTCAAGTATTGAATTTCAGTTCAGAGTTGCTTCATTAGTTTTCTGCCTTGATGGTCTGTCTAATGCTGTTAATGAGGTGTTGAAGTTTCCCAGTATTATTGGGTCATTGTCTAAGTGTTTTCCTAGGCCAAAGAAGAGTTGTTTTACAAATCTGGGTACTCCAATGTTGTGTGTGTATATATTTAAGATAGTTAAGTCTTCTTGTTTAATCATACCCTTTATCATTATATAATGCCTTTCATTGCTGTTTTTTAAATTTTTGTTTGTTTGTTTTAAATCTGTTTTATTATTCTGGTATAAGAATAGTGACTCTTGCTCTCTTTTTAGGTTTTTGTTTGCATGATAGATCTTTCTCCATTTCTTTACTTTAAATCTGTGGGTGTTCTTCCATGTGACATGAGTAAATTGAAGACAAGAGATGGATGGATCCTGTCTTTTAATCCAGCTCACCCACTCTATGTCTTCTAATTGGGGCATTTAGCTCATTTACATTCAAGGTTAATATCAATATGTGTGATTTTGACTCTGTCATCATGATGTTAGCTGGTTGGTATAATACTGGATTATGTACTTGCTTTATAGTGCCTGTGGGCTATGTGCTTACATGTTTTTGTGGTAGCAGGTCTTATACTTTTAGTTCTAGGTTTAACACTCCCTGGGGACCTCTTGTAAGGCTGGTCTACTTAGAACAATTTTCCTTAGTATTTACTTGTCTGAGAAGGATTTTATTTCCCCTTCATTTATGAAACTTAGTTTGGCAGGATATGACATTCTTTGTTAGAATTTATTTTCTTCAAAGATGCAGAAAATAGACCCCCAATGTTGTTTGGCTTTTACAGTTTCTACTGGGGGATCTCCTGCTAGCTTGATGGAGTTTCTCTGTACATCACTTGTTTTTTTCTCTTGTTGTCTCTAGGGTTTTTTTCTTCTGTGTTGACCTTGAAGAAGCTGATGACTATGTGCCTTGAGAATGGTTGTTTTCTATAATATTTAGCCAGGGCTCTCTGTATTTCTTGTATTCACATGTCAACCTCTCAAGTGAGATAAGGGAAATTTTCTTGGACTATATTCTCAAATATATTTTCCAAGTTGCTTATTTTCCCTTCTATTACAGAAATGCCAATAAATTGTAGATTTGTTCTCTTTACATGGTCTCATATTTCTTAGATGCTTTGTTCATTTAAAAAATTATATTTTCTTTAATATTGTCTAAGTTGTTTTGAATAACAAGTCACTGAACTCTGAGATTCTTTCCCCAGCTTGTTCTATTCTGCTGTTAACACTTCTGATTGTATTATTCTTGTAGCGATTATTTTCAGGTCTAGAAATTCAGTTTGGTTCTTAAAACAGCTATTTTGTCTTTCAGCTCTTGGAACATTTTACTGGATTCCCTGGATTGTGTTTCAACTTTCTCATGAATCTCAATAAGCTTCCTTGCCAGCTAGATTTGAATTTCTGTTATATCAGTCATTTCTGACTGGTTAAACACCTTTGCTGGGGAGCTAGTGGAATCATTTGTAGGTAAGGAGACACTCTGGCTTTTTGATCTATCAGAGTTCTCATGCTGACTTTTTCATATCTGGAAGGGTTAGTGTTCCTGTAACTTTGGTTAAGTTGAATATAGTCAGTTGGTTTCACTTCTGCGTGCTTTCAGAGGGTCAGTGCTCTGCATAGACTGTTGATGTGTGGGTAAATTCTTGTGCATGGTTTCATAGATGTATATATTGGCAGGATAATTTCTGGTGTTGTAGTTTGGGCTGCAATGAAGTAGATGGTCTTTAAGGATAATGGCCGGTAGCTAGGCTGAGACCCAGCTATGCAGCTCTGTTGTACTTCCTTGCTTTCACTGGGTTGCTTTGCGGTGGGCATGGAAGGGACAGCTCCCTCACCAGGTCCACTCTTGGGCTTTGGGGGAGCCCCTTCTGATTGCTGTTGCCATACCCACATTTCTTCCCTTAGGTATTCTGTGCTGTGGATCCCTCTCAGATAGAGGCTGTGACAGGGAGTTAGGTCACCCTCTTTCCTGACTGGTCCTGCAGAGGAAGGCACACCCTACTCCTTCCCCAGCCCAGGAAGCTCCACATCGAGCCCCTGTCAGTGCTCTGTAGGTGAGGACTCCTCCCCACCTTGTGTGCTGGCCACAGATCTCAGCTCTGTGCTCCCAAACTGTGCACCACAGCTTTGGGGTCACTGAGACATCCCGTGGCCTGGGTCAGATTCTAGCTATGCTGGGAGATCCATTGTGCCCCCAGGTAACTGGGAATTTACTTCAGGTGGAGCAATGCACTCAGGTTGAGCTGGGGAGTCTGCGCTGTGCACCTACTTTTGCATGGCAGCTAGGCATGCCCCAGTCATGTGGAGAAGCCAGCCCCACTCTATCCTGGGTTAGAGGTCAACTGCAGCCAGAACCACCCAGAGGGATATGGGGAGCCCTGCGGAATGGGCTTCTATGACCATTCTCCACCAGAGGTGCCTAGCGTCCAAATGCTCCTGGGGTTCCACAATGTTCAAGGACCTGCCTCTTCCTTTTCCTTTGACAGATCTTCCTGCCAGCTCACATGTCCACTGAGGATGTGGGAGTCCCTTGTAGCTAGTATCCCAGAGGTCCATGGCAAGAATGAGCTCTCCTTCAGTTCCCTCACTCACCCTTTTCCCAGGGTCTTTTCAGTGCAGGAAATAAGCCCTAGTGTTTGGGTACCTGACATGAGGTTCCCAGGTTCCTCTCTCTTCAGCTTTGGCTTCAGCATTATCTCTCCATCTACTCTTGCCTTTTTCTCTCTGATCTCTATATATGCGATTTTATATGTAAGAATTAAAAATCAGGATACAACACAATTTTAATAGGTCTTATTATTATTCCTATATTAAAAAATGACTAAACTGAAGTAGAGAGGTTAACTTTTCCAAGCTCTTTCATTTAGTTGGGATAGAGTAGATCTAATTGCTGAACTTGAACTCTTAAGCAAAAAACTAATAATACCATACACGATAAACATTGTAGTCTTTTATAGATATATCTAATACTTTATACAAAAAATATATTTTAATATGTGTTACTTTGACAACAGATTGACATTAAAAACAGAAAGAAGTGAAGAATAATAAGAAATCAAGATCACAGGCTGGTAGCAGAGCTGCTTGCTAATGGAATATATTTGTTTTTCAAAGACACTGAAATCGTTTTGTCGTTGTATGTCGTTGCTAACATGTTTTCAAAGACAAGACAAGGGGCAATTTCTATTCTCCTCTTCCAAATAATTTAAAATAATTCTTTGTATTAGTAGATTTAATTATATTCATTATAAAGGTAAAATAATGTATAAAACATACATGGATTATGAGTTATTGTTGTCATGTCTGTGTATTTTCTCATTTCAGTTTTTAAAAATTAAATGTAATTTGAACAACATTAGTTAAAAAATAACAAAGTTGCTTTCAGAATCATTTATCATATTAAAATGCTGTGATTCCAGAATTGTTCTGTTCCAGATCCTACATTACTTTCAGTTTTATTTTTAAATAATAAACAAACATAAGCCATGATATTGTATCACCACACATCTCAACCCCTTTACCTCAAAACTATTTCTCACTGGCATTAGGATTTTGTGTGAGGAATAACAAAAAGCAATTCTATGATTATCTCCTAATCCATATTTCTTTTATAGCATAATTGTGGTGGATAATATCAGATTCACTGGTGTACTGAAAGCGCACTACTTAAAATTATTTTAAAGCTTAAAAAAGTCAATAGATCTTGATTAATATATTCTGCTAAGAAATTATTCTGCCCTGCTTTCACCTTTTGAAGTAGACCCAGGACAAACTTATGGTATATTAAAATATATTTCTAAATTTACTCTGTTTGTGCTTAATAGCTTTCTATAAGAAGAAAAATAGTGGTACTTGGCTTTTGTCCTCAATGTACTTATGAATGCCATATCTGCAGAAAGCCGCAAACCAAGATGGGCACATTCCTTTTGTCCCAGATCATTAAACTGAGTGAACCATGCGTATCGTTGAAACACTTCTAAGGAAAATGGAAGAGAGGGAATTAAACCTTGATGCCCTCAGGTTATATTACTTAGCCAGTCTCATTTAACCTCTTACAACAAGAGTTATTCATATTAAGAAGAAATTTGTTCAGGAAATCATATTGATTTCAGGCACTTGAAAATGTAATTATTGTGTTATTTTCTAAATATAGTAAAATTTCCTTTATCACAGTTTGGATCTTTGGCTATGCTTATTAGACTTAAAATATTTGTAATATTGATTAATAAAAATGACTTGATTAATTTTAATTGAGAAATGTCATTTTTATTTGAGGATGCTATCTGTATTAAAACAAATGGATACCACAAAACATGGCTTCTTAATTCTTAGACAGTATTTTTAAAGCAAGTAATACAGTAATAGTTCTATTCCACAAGCTTTAAAAATTCACAATTAAAAAAAAAATCTACTCAGTGAAGAAACACAAATGCATGAATAAATAGACCACCACACACAAACAGAAACAGGCTATTGCCAGTTTAGATGTAAAAGATATTACTGTCCTTCCTCATATTTTTGCCCCTAGATTTACTTCTACTAGAGTAAGTTTGCTTGAAAAATAAAATAAAGTTAGTAAATATTTTACAGGTGGATAAGTGTTCTAGTGGCTAAGTTATTTGTGTTTATCACCCAGATCTATAAGTTTTCCCAAACAGATGGCAGAACCCATATGAGCTTGCTCTTCTGTAAAGTTTAATAAAGAGAATTGAGTACAAATAGGCTGTTTTTCCCTTAGTGCCTTATAGCCTGTATTATGTATGCTTTTGAAGGGTTTTTCCTCCTCAGAGAAGGAACTCGACAGTATTCTATTTTTATTTTCTGTTGGCGAGGAAAAAAAAAAAAAAGAAAGTTGTTATGGAAGTATTATGTTGAACACGTTTAAATGATAAGTTTGAATTACCTCATCTCTGCTCTTGAATCAATTAGTTTGTGTCTTTCTCTAAGAGAGAACCTCAAAGGGGAACATAAATGCTACCTAAAATAATATGTCATTGATTTTTTTCATGACTGGCTTAATCCCTTTCACCACTTAGTATCCTTAAAAGAAAAAAAGTTCATATTTGCCAGTGTTTCACTTACAGCAAACTCAGACCAAAGCTTGTTGGTGTTTCTCTGACCGTGAAAAAAAGAACATATATGAATTATTAAGATGAAACAATTAAGTTTAATGCTGGAAGAACGTCTACCATTAGCATAAAAATGATTGTTTTAAACTTAAAAAATCTTTTCTTAACTAGAAATAATTAATAGTAAATTGTTGACTTTAAATACTAAAACACCAAAAAAAAAAAAAAAAAAAAGAAAGGAAAAATCACAAGGAATGATTAGGTGACTTAAAAGGAAAAAACAAACAAACAAACAAAAAAACTTCTAATATTTTGGACACTGAAATGCAATGTGAATATATTTTTGTTTTATTAAATAGAAGCAGTCATATTGGCACAAGCAAAAAAAAAAAAAACAGTTTTGTGTTTCTTAGAGTAACAGAAACCTTGTAGTTTATAGATACAGATATAGATAACTAAAAGGTTATCATATCTCAATTGTCCTGTTGATAATCAGAAAAGGAATGAGAAACTGGTTTACACATTTTACATGATACTATAAATCTTGAAATTTCTACTAAAAAATAGCCTAACATAACCTAGTACATGCAGATCATTAAGTTATTCTTAAGGATTAAAAAACATAGAACCTTGAAATTGTGTTATTTTTTCCTCTCCCAAACAGCTTATTCTTCACCCCTATTTTTTTAGTCCTGTTTCACATGAAAAATGTCTTAACATCTATTTCAATACAGTCAACTGCTCTTTCGTTTTTGACAGAGATCTAAAAGAGTTTAAATACCCTCATGGCATCCTGCCGGGAATCCGCTGCAGGTAGACTGGTAGACAGAATCAAACAGTAAACAAAGTTTCGGCCCACCGAGAGCGCTGCTCCAAGCTAGATAATGAAGATACCAGGTTTATATGCTAGTTTTTCTTTAGGGAAAGAATGTTGGACAGTTTCCTGTGGATTGATTCTCTAAATCTTGATCTTTCATGTTCAATCTTTCCACAGTCTTTGCTACTGTTTCTACTGTTCTTTCAAGTAAGAGTTTGATTCCCAGAAGTGCTGATATTGGTTTCTTCCTGGACGAGAAAGTTATGAAAATCTTAAAGCCAATGAAATGGGATTTTTACATCCTCCAAAGCCAATGAAATGGGGTTTTTACATCCTCCATTCATGTGAAAAGTTTATTATTGACTTTGAATATTCTTTTACTGGGTTCCATTGCAGTCATCTTGTAGTAGTAAACAATGAAAAAAATAGCTTAACAATTTAATTTTTTTACAGTAAAAAGGAATTTTTATATGGGCTCTCAACTGTATGCCAAGGGAAAAGCTAGTACAAGGAATTCAGGAAAGCCCAGTTTTAGTTCTCTTAGAGTGACTCCTTTTCCACCGTCTGTGTTCTATACAAGCCAGTGATGAACCTGGGACTTATTACGGAAAAAGAGATTAGTCTGGGCCTTACAAGCTGGCTTCCATTACTTCAATTAGTATAATTTGTGTTCTTTTCATTCTTTCCAGATTTCTAGAAAGGTCCTTCTTTACAACTGAGAGCCATTTTTGTTAATGAAAATGTAAACACTGCTTGCCAGTTTCCAACGATGCTTACATTCACATGGCTCTGTGTCTGGTTAATGGATACAACTGTGGTCTTAGTTATCGTCTAGCCTCTTCTTCAATACAGTTGTGTTGACCCTGAAACAGTCTAGTGATTTTTAATACATTTTTTTATGAGGGTAGGGAAAGCTACTTGAAAAGGTACTTATACTTCTGTTACATGAAAGAACTTGTGGAGTAAGAAGACAGGAAGATAATCAGGTTTAATGTTATCCTTGTATGGCTAATGTTTAATTAAATAATACCCTTCCGAGCCCATGTAGCCATCACAAAAACTCAGTAGTCTACAATAGAATCATATATCTAACCTCTTATCATTTTTAACTCTAAGATACACATAAAGTCATGCTTCATATGTTGCCTTCAATTATATAAAAGTGAAGCCCTGTCTCTAGCTAAGAAATAAAAATAAAGATGTCTTTTAAAAATATAAATAAAAAGTAAATGTGTAAAAGCATATTTTTTTCCAGTTGTTTCAGTGAATGGGCATTGTAGCTTAAGAAAAGTATTTCAAAGCTAATCTTAAGGCAAATCGTGTCAATAAGCATTACCCATCCCAACTCCCCAGTACCAGCCTTTGTAACATAATCAAAGAATTTGCCAGGAAGGAGAATCAAGGAGTTTGTAGGCCCGATGAGAACTGCCTTGGCTTTTCTCTACCTACTCTGCCCCTCACTCCCACCCCAAGCCAAATATCCCCAAGAGAAAAGGAAGAGTACTTCATTAAGTAGTGACAGCTCCCACCCTTGGCATACAGAGGGCAAGGCAGTTATGAGCTTCCTGTAGATCAAGTGGTTCTGTGAAAGGTGGCAAAGTTCAAATTAATTAGATGGGACTCTTCCCAAGAAAGCAGCCAGCTAGTCAATACAGTATCAGGGGTCGGTGGAAGAATGTTGTCACAAAATTTTCTGTCTGGTAGCGTAGAATCGACTTCAGTGTATTGGTCCATTTTCACACTGTTATAAAGAACACCTGAGACTGGGTAATTTATAAAGAAAAGAGGTTTAATTTACTCACATTTCCCCATGGCTGGGTGGGCGGTGGTGGTTCTTCAGGAAGCTTACAATCATGGCAGAAGGGGAAGGGGAAGCAAAGCACGTTTTACATGGTGGCAGGAGAGAGAGAGAGAGCAGGGGAAGGTGCCATTTTTAAACCATCAGGTCTTATGAGGATTTCTTTACTATCATGAGATCAGCATGGAGAAACCACTCCCATGATCCAATCACTTTCCACTAGGTCCCTCTCTCGAAACATGTGGATTACAATTCAAGATTAGATTTGGATGTAGACACAGAACCAAACCATATTAGTCAGGGAACTCCAAAGCACAGGGAAACATTGAGGGCTGTAAAAACTCACAGATTAAGGTAATACAGAATTTGGATGCCTGATATGCAAAGCAGGATCAGTTAAAAGTGAATTGTAAATAGCATAAACTGTATCAGTTATTCTCTGTATTATTTTCCTATTGCTAGGCAACAAGTTACTAAGGAGTGGCTTAAAGCAATGCATATTTATGACCTTAAAGTTTGAGTAAGTCAGAAATCCCTTGGATTTCATTTGACTAAAATTAAGGTTTCAACAAGCTACTTTTCTATCTGAGACTCTAAGCAAGAATCTACTTCCTTGCTCATTCAGGCATTGACAACATTTAGTTCCATGTAGTTCTAGGACGGAGGTCTCTATTGTGTTGCCAACTGGAGGCAACCCACACCTCCTAGTATCCTCTCTCAGTCTTTTCTCATACTCTGTACATCTCAGAGTCATCAATAGGGCATAGAATCCTTCTTACGTTGTCATCTTTCTTACCTGCCTTCATCAAATCATCTCTCTTTGATTACAGCTGAGAAAGATTCTCTGCTTTCAAAAGCTCACAAGGTTAGATTGGGTCCACTTAAATAATGTAGGGTGACCTTTGCATTCAAAGACTGTAACCTTAATCATATCTGTAAGATTCCTGTTACCATGTAAGACTCACTGTCACAGGCTTCAAGAATTTGTAAATATACAACAATGGAGGTCATTATTCCACTTACCACACATTTCTGTTGTTACACCTCTTCCCCCAGACCTAGAAAAAACACAAGATGAAAAGAGTTACAGTAAATGAATAACTACTTCAGGCACTGCCAATCCCAAAATCTCAGTGCCCTAAACTGAAAAGGCAAAGAAGGTGTAAATTTTGAATGTGAGTTTGAAGTTTATCTTTGGACTGAAAAAAAGTTGTATATTACTTCAGATTGACCAGAGAGCTGTGGGATCTACCCAAGATTATATCAAGAGGTAGAAAAGGGAAAGCTAGAGAAAAAGGTAATATTCATTGGTGTATCCACAATAGATTTAATCCCTTCAATGAACCAGTTACACATACTCAATATTTTCATAGTTTAATGTTGCTATATTATTAGCAACATAGTTATTTGGGACTAGCAGAGAATGTATACTCTTTATAACAGATTTACTCTTCCCTATGACAGGGTTGCAATGATGGGAGGAAAAATAATCTTTGCTCTTATTCATCTGTAGCTCTTCAAGGACGTCATTTAATTAAAAAATTACTCCATAAAGTAGATAAAAATAATAAACATTATTTATTTAAATCTATGTGTCAGAAATTATACAAAGTACTTTAGAAATATTATCAGTTTTAAATCTCACAAAAATAATTTATTTTATTTTGTACATTTTTGTTATAAATATGAGAAAGCCAAGGTCACACAAAGTCTGTTAGGTCACACAGCCAGTACGTGGGAGAAGAAAACTTGAAACCGTATTTATTTTACTTCAAATGGGGGGCTTAACAAGTAGAAATGTATTTTTTCTTCCATGTTTTCCATATCGATATATTTCTGGATATACAAGTGACAAGCAAATTCTATATCCAATTAAAAGTTTTATGGCAGGGCATTCTGAAAGTTGAACTCGTAACTTTAGAAAAGCATGAAAGTAATTAGGGCTTGGCTCTCTGCATTTCTTTTAAATTATGGGACCAGATATCATATGCAGAAAAATGAAGTGAATCGATTTGTCATAGAATGAAAAATGCAATGATAAAAGTTTGAGAAATATCTTACAAGCTGAGTGGCAAAGAATCACTTTGTTTTTATTTTGTGAAGAACTTTTGGAACAGGTTAATAATACAACCTGCATATAACTGGAAGAAGCTATAAACAATATTCAACATAAGACAGGCATTTATACCTCCTGTCACTTAAAATACCACTAATTATATATAACAGTTGTAAAAATACTATGTTTCCAAATGGTAGGCATACTTGAAAATAAAGATACTTAAAAATTAAACTTTATAGCCATATTTAGAATCACAAATTAAGGCATGCCTTGATGTAAACTTTGCAGATGAAAAGGAATGAGTTTTTGGGCAGATGGGCTGGAGCATAGGCTAGATGAATACAGGAAAGGACAACTCCAGGTTCACCTAGTAGGGAATAATATGTTTAAAGTGAGTCTAAAATGTGGTTAGTGGTGTATCAGGGAAAATATTCTAGCTGTTGTAACAAAAATTCCCAAATTTCAGTGGCTTAAAAATCTCTCTTAAAGGATTCTGACTTATACATGTTCCAAAGCTGATGTATCTTGACACAGTAACTCTCTTTCAAGTGGTGACTCAGAAATCCTTTCTCCTATTTGTAGCAATGCGGGGAACCATTGGATACTCTTCGAAGAGCAGAAAGATAAAGGAAAATGCTGGCGAAAGTTGTGATGATCCAGGAAACCAAGTGTTATATAATTTCTTCTATATTTTATATTATAAAACTGGCCACAAGGTATCACATAAGATAGGACAGGGTAGGGAATGCAGTTGTCTTACGTGCCCAGGAAAATATTGTAATGGTTTGATGAATACATGGCATCACCTTGGCCATAAATTCTGAGAAAATTTTGTATTATTTAACCACAATTAAAGATACCTTTAACGCTACATTCAGTATCAGTTTGAATTTCCAAATACCACAAGACGAGTGAAGTTAGACCAGAAGTTCTCAAAACATGGTCTGAAGACTCTTCTTTCTTCATTTAGAAAGTCTTCAGTGTCAAAACTATGTTCATAACAATGCTGAAACCTTCTGTTTTGCCTTCTTTCTATCATTCTGTTATATGTATGTGGTAAAGTTTTTAAAGACTACATTACGTATGCTTGTATATTTTTGTTTTTTTGAACAAAAAAGTGTTGGTTTTAAATGTGGTAAATGATAATTGGTCTAATCTGCATAATCAAAGCTCTTTGGTATTTTACATAATTCTTCAGAGGATAAGGAAATTCAAAGCCAATATGTTTAAGGACTTAATTGGTGGTGATTACAAAACAGATAAAGCTATTTAAGTTAGAGACGGAAACTAAAAGAAAAAAATAAATACTACAAATAAAAATTATAGTATCTTGAAAATAAAAAATAATACTAGGTCTTTAACATTAGTACTGGGACTTGCAGCAGAAAAGAGTAGTAAAAATGAAGCATATTTCAATATAAACAACCGAAAAATTAAAATTATGAAATCTCAGTGACCTAAGAGAAAATATTAAGAAAAAATATATGAATTTAATTGAAGGAGGAGGAGAGAGAGATAATAACGCTTTGTAGAATAAAAAATAAATACATACAGTTATGTATCACTTAATCACAGTGATATACCCTGAGAAATACATTGTTAGATAATTTCATCCTTGTGTAAACATCATAAAGTGTATTATTACATAAATCTAGATAGCATAGCCCACTACACACCTAGGCCATATAGTATAAGCTATTGCTCCCAGGCTACAAACCTGAATAGCATGGTACTATGCTAAGAAAAGTACTATACACAACTGTAATACAGAGGTAGGTGTTGGTGCATCTAAACATATCAAAACAGAAAAGGCAAGGTAAAAATATTATATATGAGATTTTATAAATGGTAAACTTGTATAGGACACTTTCCATAAATGAACCTTGAAGGGCTGGAAGTTGTGCTATGTGAGTCTGTGTGTCAACAGTGAGTGAGTGAATGTGCAGGTCTAGGACCTTACTGTATACTAATATAGAATTTAAAAACACTGTACATTTAGTCTACACTAAGTTTATTTAAAAGTATTATCTTTTTGTTGATAATAAATTAACCTTAGTCTGCTGCAACTTTTTTACTTCAAAAACTTTTAATTTTTAAACACTTTTTGACTCTTGTAATAACACTTAGCTCAAAACACAAATACATTGTACAGCTAGATAAAAATGTTTCCTTTCTTTATATTCTTATTCTATAAGCCATTTCCATTTTTTATTTCTACTTTTTAAACTTTTTTGTGTGAAAAACTAAGACACAATCATATATATTATCTTAGGCATACATAGGTTCAGAATCGTCAATATCACTGTCTTCTACCTCCACATCTTGTCACACTGAGGTTGCTTTAGAGATAACTTTTTAATATGTAGAAAGAGTACACTCTAAAATAGTATTTAAAGGTATAATATAGTAAATATGTAATAAATAATGTCATTATTCATTACCATTATTAAGTGTTATGTACTATAGATTATTGTGTGTGCTATGGTTTTATATGACTGACAGCACAGTAGTAGGTTTGTTTAAACCAGCATCAACAAAATCGCATGAGTAATGCATTGTATTATGACATCACTAGGCAGTAGGAATTTTCAGCTCTATTACAATCTTAGAGGTCCACTGTATTATGCAGTCCATCATGGAACAAAATGTTGTTATGCAGCACACGACATACTCTCTCTATATATATGTTTATAAAACACATGCACATATATATGCATATTTATATATCTATATATAGTATGGATTATCTATATAGACATATGTATACATATATATAAAATATATATATCAGTTGAAATTTTCCTAAATTTTATAAATTGATCAACTTATATGTCCAAGTAAGTAATTGATTTCAAATAGCATACATTTGACTTGACCCATTTCTAGACACAATCTAGTAAGCCTGGTGGAAACACAGATAAAGAGAAAATACATAAAGCATCTATAGAAAAGTGACATTAAGATAGGGGAAAACTATGTGAACAATGGTTGATATCATATCAGCAGCAATTGAGGCCAGAAGTTAATGGATTGGAAGATGTTAAGTTGTTAAAAAAAAAAAAAAAAAAAGCAAAGTTGAGACATCATGTGCAGCAAACATGTTATGAAGATAGAAAATAAAATAAAGACATACAACATCTGAAAAGAATTGTTGCCCTTCGACTTTTACTTCAAGAGAAGAAAGGAAATAACAGGTAGAAACTGGAACCTACATAATGGAATGGAGAAAGCTGGAAAAGGTAAATGAGTTGCTAGGCAGAAGATTATAGATCATTTATCTTTCCTTGTCTCTTAATTTGTTTGATAGGATACTGAACATTGGAGAAAAAACTAGTAACATGGCATTGTGGAGTATATCATCTATAGAAATGTAAAATATGCATCAACAATAGCACAGAGGACCAGAACATACATCAAATTTTACTGTTGTAATTTTAAAAATGTATAAGTATGTATACAATTTTAACTCTGAAAAACTCTAGTAAATTGAGGGTTATATTGTCATATTCAGAGCAAGTACAAATTGGTGATTTCAAAGACATGACTAACCAGTATTTGAGCAACCAAAAAGAAAGCAGACAAGTAGGTAAAGAGGGAAATAAAAGATGGGGCTAGGAGAACAAATAACATAGAGCAGTATGGTCACTTTTAATTTGATCATATTAATAATTATATATACATAGACTATAATGGACAAAAAGACAGGAATTGTCAGGCAGGATTAAAAGCACAACAAACCTTCTATTCGAAGAGGTATACATTTATCACCACAACATGAGAACTTTGAGAGTAAAAAATTGAAACAAAATCTATCAGAAATATGTTAATGACAAAGAAAAATAGGTTTCAAAAAAGTGGCCATTACTAGAGAAGAAGAGAAACATTTAATAATGATAAAACAGGTTTATCTGGAAAATATAGCCAATCCAAATGTACATTTCCTTAGTAGCAGAGCACCCAAACACATAAGGCAAGCCCAGCAAAACTGAATATAGATATGGACCCTTCACATTTACAGTTACAAATTTCATCAACATCATCTCAGTAACTGGCAGTAATTGTAGACAAAAAACTAAAATATAGACTCAAACTATCAAACTATTTGAACTAATTGACATTTTTAAACTCTATAGCTAAAACTACAAAGGAAACAGTTTCTACTATTACTAGTGAAACGTTCTCCCAAATAAATCATATGACATGCTTTAGAAAAGACTCATTAAATTTCAAAAAATATATTATCTATCCACAACAGAATTAGAGATAATAAATATTAAGGAATCTAAAAATAATCACAAATGTTAGAAAAAAAAATAGTAGGTGGGTCAAAAAGGGAATCACAGGAAAAATTAGGAAATATGTCAAACTAAATGATGATGTAAAAAAATTAACTGTATATGACTAAAGCAGTGTACAGAGAAAAGCTATAGCTGTAACTGCTCTTATAAAAACATTTTTAAAGTTTATATCAACATGTAAGTTTTCATCTTTAGAAAGCAGAGAAAAACAAAACAAATTAGGCCCAAAGTATATGGAAAAAATAATAATTAAAATAAAGAAGTTATAAATGAAATTGAGAAAGACAAATTATAAAGAAAACATTTTAAGTCAAAATTTGTTTTCTGAAAGATTAATGCTATTTATAAGCACATAGACTGAAAAAAAGTTAGTGATAAAAATGTATGAGCAATATCAGACATGAAAGAAGACATACTACTGCATGTATCATAAACATTTAAAGGAAAATAGGTGAATAGTAAAAGGCCAAAATCTGACATGCAAAACCCTGAAAAATGTGAGTTGTTCAAATCTATCTTAAAACAAAATGATTCTATAATAAATATTCTTGCAATGAAAAATAAATTTAAAAATAAAACAAAACAAAGGCCCATATGTCCACACTGAAGATTCTAGTAAACATTTTAAAAAGACAAAAATATCAATCTTATTGAAGCTTTTTTTAAAAAATAGAAGAGAACTCCCAGAATAACTATAATGTCAGAATCTGAGAGAAAAATTACAAGAAAAAATTTTTTAAAATTATAAAACTGGGTACAAAAGTTCTTAGCAAAATATTAGCAAATTGAACCTAGCAATATAGTAAAAGAATAATGCAACATGATCCAATGGAGTTTATCCCAGGAAAACAAGTTGCTTTAAGATACGAAATCAAATTAGTAACATTCATCATCTAAATCAAATAAAGGTGGAAATCATGAATCATGTTATCTCAATGGATGAAGAAAAATCAGTTGAGAAAATTCAATAGCTATGTATAATCTATACTATGCAATCAAAAGTTGTTTATCTGTTAGCAGGTATGTATTAAAGTAGCTACCGTTAATAAATAAATCAAAGAAACAAAATAGAAACTTTCGGAGCAGTTCTACATGAGTAGTCCATTGATTTTCAACAAAAGCATAAGGAGGTTGAATTGAAAAGGACGATCTTTTCAGCAAGTGATGCTGGAAGAAATGGGTAAATATATAGAAAAATGAGCCTTGAGTCTTACTTTACACTACTCCCCAAAATTAAAGCAAAATGAATTATAGACTTAAATATAATAACTTAAACATTTTAGCTAACCTTAAAAGAATAAACAATGATATATTGCATTTAATTAAATTAAAATCTTCTACTCCTGAGAAGACACCAATAAGGACATAACAAAGAAAAATGCAGATTAGGAGAAAATATTTTCAATAACCATAATATGGGAATTATTTTAGAATATATAAATAATAAAAATCAATAACGTAAAGGCAAAACTTTGGAAAAAGAATAAAATAAACAGATATTTGTATTATCATTGTGTATAGGAAAAGAAACATAACATCCTGAAATGAAAATTAAAAGTGGAATAACATATGACTTTATACTCACTAGTCTGGGTGTAACAATATCCAACATTGTGAAGGATATATACACAAATTCAGTTATGCATTGGAATACCACTCAGCAATGTGGCTGAATCTCAAAAACATTAGTTTTAGAAAAAAAAAAAAAAGTTAGGAAAATTAAAAGATTACATACTTATGACTCTACCTATTTGAATTTAAAGAACGGGCAAAAGCAAGCTACGGCAAATGAAATGACAGCATTTATTTCTTATAGGTGGGGAATGATTAGAAAGCAGTTTATTTTCAGGAGAAAATGTACCAGATTCAACAAAAAGGAGGGCAGGAATGAGATAAACAATATTCTGCAAGGAGTATTGTGATTCCCCTCAACTCCAATACCCACAAGCCCCAGAACACGGAACCAGCAGTGATGCTTATATCTAGCAAGAAAGAAAAACGTGATTTATTTATTGATTTACTTATTTATTCATTTTTTGCTTTATTTGAAAAAGTGAACCACAACAAGAGAAAAGATCTCCAGATACTGATTTTATGTGGCTCAGCCAGAAGATATTGTATTAATGGATGCCTGTTGCAGCAAGCCTCAAAAATAACCAGTCCAGACTGAAGCAGGATAAATTAAGTGTTCACGGAGTTTTATCTTCTGAGGAAAGAACATTAATCAATTACTTCTGTGGTATGACCCAGTGAGGTGCAATGGTTGAGAAAATATAATGAAAAACAAAATCTTCTCTCTACCTAGAAAATCTCCCCACAAAGAAGGAAAATAAAGAAAACACGTCAATTGTTGAATAAGACTTTAGCCATGATGCACACCACAGGCAATCTCCTAAGAGACTGCAAAGACAGAGGAATCTCACCCTTTTATAAAGCCAAGCGAATATACCCTATCATGAACAAGTCCTCAAAATAATAACTGGTCCTCTAGTAAGAGCAATTGATGACACCATTTGTCATACACAGTTCATCCTAAATTCATTTGGTACTTGTAATGACCAACCGTGGCAGCTAATTTGGCTTTATGAAAAAGAAAAATAAACTTCTAAGCATCCACCAAAGTTAGCCTCCCACCATCCCTCAGGAAATGGGAGAAGTACTATTTTCCTTGAAGATTTCATTTCAAAGAAATGTTTCCCACCAGTTCCTTGAGAAAGACATCCCTGGGTTGTAAAGCTGGTGAGAGTCTTATTTAAACTTTAAAAAGGTGTACAGCATTTCAAAGAGCAAAGGAAGACCTTATAATTACAAATTTTCTAATGTAAATGCTCTAAGAGAGTGGCAGATGAAATCTCCCTTATTTATAATGGAGACAATGATGCTTCTTTCTTTTAATTTGTGTTTACCCTTACACAAGTGAAATAAAAACTTCCTCTGCCTTAAAAATACTTAATACACTCTGCTGCAATTTAAAAACTTCTTTAGAAATATCGAAATAAATAACTGAAGACATCATCATTAAAATGTCCTTTAAAGGACAGTATTGATGTCTTTAATAATGGAGAGGGAGAGGTGGAGCATGTGAAAACTCTTTGCAGTTTCTGTGCAATTTTTGGTAATTTTCAAACTGCTCTGTAAAATAAAATATATTAATCTTTTTAAATGTCATAAAAACTGTCTTTTCAAAAATGGACTAATGAAAAAAGTAAGCACAAGCATTTTCAGGGATGTTTAATTCAGGTTTAATTTTCACTGAATTTTTTAGATTTCACAGTATTACCAGGTAAAACTTTGATTAAAAATTAAAATTTAATGCAAAGAAAAATCATATTTCTGGCATTCTTTACTCAATGACTTTTTAAATGCACTTTACTATGTCCAGAAGAACTGTGCTTTTGTCTCTGCCTATGTTGGCATCCTGACTTCCCTGCATTCTCCCTTTGTCTCACTGGTCTTCAGCCACGTTTATTTTATTTTATTATCTTAGTATTTTATAAGTCATAAAATTTGACAAATCATGCCTTGCCCTAGGCTTTCTCCAAATGGAATTCCCTTTTCTCAGTTCCTCATCTGCAGAGCTAATATTCATTCTCAGGTCACAGCTTTCTCTGACTCCAATAACTTAGATCACTCTGCTTCACTCTTTCAGGCGACCTTATGTTTTTCTACTTGGAACTCATCACCCAGAAGAGTACTTAGGTTATTGTGATTACTTAACTAATATTTGTTTAATGTTAATACTTTTGAAAGGAATGATCTAACGGATTGATTGTAGCTCTGGTAAAAAATTCTAAACCTTCATGAATTGAAAACACACAAAAAGTAACACTATCAATCTGAACTCGCTTAATCATTAACAACTTTGATTTAACATCATTTAAAATATAACACTAAAACTTGAAAAATATAATGGTATCAAGGCACATAGAATGTAATATATTAATTAAAATACAGTATGAAATTCAAAATAAAATAGTTCAGTAGGCAGTTAATTGTACACAACTCACTGGAGACAACAAAATTATTTAAATAGACATAGTAAGAAGCTTTTGATCAGTTCATTCAATTGCTATTTAAAATTACTTTGCCAATGAATTTTATTCAGTTAAAATTGTCAAGTTTTCCAATATTTCACAACACTCTCTTCAACATTCTGAAACAAAATAAAACTTTAAGGGGACAACATTGGTGTTTCAGTATGAAGCAAGGCTCACAGCATGATGAGAATGGAAGAATAATAACCATCCAAATCAGTGTGGACTTCATACTTAATAATGGTTTTTTCTCTTTGCAATGGCCATATATCAATAAAGACAAAGCCTTGTCATGGAGGAGGAAAATGGACAAAACCATGAAGTTCTAGAAAAGACAAACAATTAAAAATAGCTAATATGTTTAAGTACTTAGTATTGACCAGATATTGTGATCTAGAGAAAGAAAGGAACAGAGGAAGGAGTACATTTTTTTACTCATTCTGATTTATAGGACATAACAAAACAAGCATTTTCATGAGTTTAAATATTAATTACGAAAATAATGTCAGACAGCAATTTCTTCAAAGCGTATCCCATTCTCAATTCAGAGACTGAATATATGCCCACCAATTTATTTTTTTTCTTGAGACTGAGTCTCTCTCTGCTGCCAGGCTGGAGTGCAGTGGTGTGATCTCGGCTCACTGCAACCTCTGCCTCCCTGATTTAAGCAATTCTCCTGCCTCAGTCTCCCAAGTAGCTGGGATTACAGGTACATGCCAGCACTAGGGGCTAATTTTTGTATATTTGGTAGAGACAGGGTTTCTCCATATTGGCCAGGTTGGTTTTGATGTCTTGACCTCGTGATCCACTGCTGCGGCCTCCCAAAGTACTGGGATTACAGGCATGAGTCAATGCGCCCGGCCCTACCAAATGTTTTAAATTACCATTATCATCCTTGTTATTAGTATATACCTCAAGTATCTTTTTATGTGAATACAGATACATGCCATAATAGAAAACATGATTTAAGCTCCTACAATATGCTAAGGTATTTTAATTATTATCTGTAGATAGATTATAGTTAGATACATAAATAGAAATATTTACATAATCCTTTTCTTCATTTTAGAAATAATTAAACTAAAGCATAGAAATTTTGAATTATTAGAATTATATAACTAGGAATTAAGAAAAGGTAACTTTAACACAGAACACCCTGATTCTAAAATCAATTGTATTTTCACTCTGTTATTTTATCTTATATGTAGGCAAATGCACAGTTAGTAAAATCATCAGGATCACCACTTTAAAAATGCAACTACATTAGTAATAAAGACCTCTAGGTTCTATAGTTTTCCTAATATAACATTTTCATTAGAATAAAATATTCACATCATTACACATACTATATTGTCAGTGCTTAGAGCAAATTCATAATAATAGGGATTGTTAAAATATGATTACTATTTAAATTGTAGATTAAAGTGATTTAATAATTATTTCACTGATTACTTATTTGTTTTTGACTCTTTCATGTTTAGAAAGATACGTTGACTCATTCTCTGTAACTTTTTCATTAAATTTGAAAGGTGTCTATTGATTGAAACCTCATTTTATGAAAGATATCACAGAAGTTAAGTAATTTTCCAAAAGTCACACAGATGCCACATGGCAGAGTGAGGTTAAATGGATGCCTTCCTAACTCAAAATCCAAATGCAAGGTGGTGGTCATCATCCTACATCACCCTTAAATAAATAGAATATAAATTATAAAACTAGTGGCAATGTTGATTTCATAGCTCTCAGGATCTCCTTTTTCAATATTTAGTCACATGTAATACCGATATCTTTGTTAAATTCCTTTCTTTCCAGAATTGCTACTTGAAGGACTAATGGCACTACTAATAGGTAGATCCTGGTCAAATTGTTAAAATAATTATGAATATTTATATTTACCCCCAGCTCCTGTTATATACTGTCCTGTCAATGTGCTCCAATCTTCATAGCTTTGTCAGGCACTGCAGGTTGTCTACACAACAGCTATCCCATTCTCTTCCAAATGAACCTTACTTTTTGTTACTTTTGTTCTGGAGCCAGTGCTCCAGGATGACTGATTTAACTAATCTAGTCATGATACTCTTACTCCTTGCAGTGTTTGAGTTAGGAGTTGGTTTACTTCTCACAATAGAAAAAATTCACTTCCTAGAAAGTTAATAAAATATGAACACTCCATATTAAATTTTAACTGCATATCTGTTGTTGTGTCTGAGAGTACAGCAGCTAATAACACAGATAAATCCCTTAGCTCATAGTTTTTCATTTTGGGGGGAAAGACACGATACAATAGATGAAATAAATGAGTTAAGTGCATTATATATGAATAAAATAAAGCAGATAAAGGAGAAAGGGAATGTTGAGCATGTGATGTAAAATTGAGGCTGGGCAAGCCTCACAGAATGGTTTAACATTTGAACATAAAAGTAGAAGTATGAGGGCAAAATATGTAGAGAATTGGATGAAGAACATTCTAGCCAGCTGGGGCAGGCAAGTACAAAGGTCCTGAGGCAGAAGAGTACTTGGCATGCTCATCACAACACAGGTGTAGTGGGAATGGAGAAGAATGAAATGGAAGGTAGGAGGTGATGAGGTCAGAGACATTGCTTAGAGCAGGGGCAACATCTTTACTCAGGAGTTGGGCTTTATTCTGCATAATAAAGAAAAACACCAGGGGACTTTGAGCAAAGCATGATATGATCTGTGATGCTTTAATGGGATAATTATCACTGAATTGAGAATAGAATGAGATGGATGAAGGCAGAAGCAGACATACCAGAGAAGGGGCCGTTGCAGTAAATAAGATGAGAGATGGCAGTGGTTGGACTCAGTGATATGTGCATCTAATCCCTCAAGAGAAATGAATAATCTTACATGTAAATTTTAAACTAAAAGTTTTTGATAAAATTTGAAGAGGCAAAGAGATCAGCAAAGACATTTTAGGCAAAAACAAAGTGAAGAGTCACAGTGGCATGGATAATCATGAGGTTTTAGAATGAGAGACAAGATAATGCTCAATAGGCTCTATTTTTGAGGAACTCCAATGACAAGTTAGAGAAACAGTAGTCATCTTCGTGTCAATGTGCTGCTTAGCTAGGTATTCTACTGAGAATCTGATCCACCATCCATTGTAATTTGGTCTGATAATTGAATGAAGTAAGTTTTTCTTTTTAATTTTATAATATTTTACCTTCTTTCTTTCCCTGTCCTCACATTTGACCCCTTAAAACTGAATAACTAATTGAAAAATACATGGAGGAGTTTTAAATCCATTTGGCCTGGGAATTATTCAGCCAGTAGTTAAAATTTCATGTGTTCCTGTGAACCTGAAAATGAAGAATCTTTAACCTCAAGCTGTTATAGTCTGAAGGACTGCTGAGCTTCTGATTGAGACATACACAAAGACTGAAAATTGTTGATGGGCTTGATCACACAGAACTCCCAAAAATGAAACTCATGAGTGTCCATGAGGGAGTCTTCTAGTGCTTGGATACAAAGAGACATGAAAGGAGATATACATGGCAGGTGGGAAAAAAAAAAAGTCTTGTTAGGTTCCCACAGCAAAAAATGACAACAGCCAGTGGGGACTGGTTACACCTAGAACAAGAGGTAGGGTCTTGGCCACCAATACCAGATTAATGGCAGGCAAGGCAGGACTTTAGTATTAAAAGTATTTGAGCTTCTGGCTTCAAATTAATATGTAAATTCTATACTTTTAATTTGAAAGTCAAATTCTTAATCTGAAGAACAAAGAGAAAACTAGAGAGAAAGGAAAGCGTTCTGATAGGTTAAGACCCAGCTCCAACTTATTCCATGTGAGCATAACTTTAAAGTAATAGTTAATTATGTCAGCTCTGAAAATAAAAGTGGTTTTTAGATCGGTATCAGAAGAAAGCTAAAGAATTTAACAGTGTAATTGTTTTTAGAAAATTAATTATAATTGTGGTTATGCATTCATTGTTTATTATACAGTTTGATGAGTAACAGAATAATTTTTTGAAATACAACAATTATAAAAATAGTTACTACTTTTGAGGACAGGTTATGCAGCAGGCACTGCAGTACAACTCATTGTGTTTTATCTTGCAGATTAATGCAATAAAACTGAATGATAGGTACCATCAGTCAACTCTCAAGGACAGGAAACAGTTTCAAAGAGGTTAAGCGATTTGTCCAAGGTTATGGAGTCAGCAATTGGTTTAAATCTAAAGCTTGATCCCGTTGCATTAAAATTTCCCTGTCTCTTAACTAATATGCAATGGAAATGTCTTTGTTCTTTCCATGTTCATTGTTTGTGTTCCAAGCCAAACAAATTGTGACAGGGAACCATAGGTGAATATTAAAGATGAATGGATGCTTCTGAACCACACGAAACAGTGGTTCCTGCAGAGAAAGAGAAAGTAATTTAGGTGTCTATGAGTGTAGTGGGGGAGGAAGTGGAAGGATATTGTAATTAGCAAACATTTAAGAAGACTTCAAAACTGTAACCTCTTTAGTAAGGTATCCAGATGATTCGTGTTAGAGATCCCGATCAGTCCTATTTGGTCGTAGATTAGGAAGTTAATGCCTAGAAGAGTGTTTCTTGGATTCTTCATTACCCTCTATATGATTCCTGGAATCAACCCTGAACCTTATACTGTGATGTCCAGAAATCTTTATTGTAACAAACATTCTGTTATTCTTAATTACAGTACTAGGAGAACTTCCCATGTTTAAGTATCAAAGTATTTGCAAAAGTTATGCAGCTAATTAGTGCCTGAGACAGAATTTTGGTTTGCTCATGTCATCAGAATCACTTACAAGACATAATATTTGTGATGAAATATTTGAAGAAGCTTGGAGGAACCACTGTTTAGGTTGTATAGCCAATACTGATGTGTATGTAATAATAAGTCTATGATAGGGGTCACGTGAATGAAGCTGTATCATACAGTAGTCCCCTTGATATGCAGTTTCACTTTCCAGATTTAGTTGCTCACTGTCAAGTGTAGTCAGAAAATATTACATGGAAAATTTCAGAAATCAATAATTTATGTGTTAATTATTAGCTTTTAAGAGAAGCCCACTGCTATGTTACAATACCTAAGTCATTCGCCTCACTTAGTCCCATTATGTTGACATTTAATGATCTTGCATTATCACAAAAAGAGTGAGTATAGCACAATAAGATATTTTGAGAAAGTGAAAGAGAGTGACCATATTAAGAAAACAGTTATTACAGTATATTATTTTAATTGTTCTATTTTATTCTTATCTAATTTATGAATTAAACATTATCATAGTTATGTATGTATAGGGAGAAAAACCACCATGTATACCGGATAGGTTTCGGTACAATATTCAGTTTCAGGCCTCCACTGAAGATCTCGGGACATGCCACCTGAAGATAAGGAGGAATTATTGTATTGGGTGACAGAAGTTAACTTAAATGGAAAATTCCTGGGGACTTCAGTTTTTTATAGTTTGAAATTGGAAGGCACTAAAATTGCAGAGAAGCTGAACTGACTTGCTGTTTCCTGTCTTGTACTGAGTTTGTCGTGGCCTCACATTACCTTTCATGTAGTTAGAGAGAGAAGACTTCTTGAAAAAAATGTAGAATCATAGTTTTGAATATCATCAAAGAGTAAAGGAAGTTACTTTCAAGATGAAAATGCTAAATCTCAATCTTAGGAAAGTCACCAGAAAGAATGTTATACTAATATAAATACATTATTCATACAATGGCAGAGTAACGGGATTGCATTTCAAAATAAAAAGAAGTAATGCAGATAATTGCTAGTTTTGATAATAGGATGACATTTACTATGGTTTCTGTAGTTCAGTATTTCCTAAGTTAGCCTTACCATTAAAACCATACCTAAGTTATATAGTTGAGAATTCTCAAAGACCTGTTATTTTAAAGTGAAATTATTTCTAATACAAAAGCATCATTTGTTTTTCAACCCATTTAAACTGATAACATCATATTTTTCAAATTCCTTGATTTCAGATATTAAAATATTTTTTCTCACTCTTCTCTAGACTGCCAATATTAAATATACTATGCACGGAATTTTTTAGTTTTTCAATAGGTTGCATTTTAGAATGGTCTTAAAAATTTCAGTCTTCCTACAAACTGGAAAAACAATATAATTTTTAAAATATAATTTTTAATGTAGAAGCATGTTTTTATAAACATTCTGTTTTGTTTTCTTTTTATATTTTGTAGGGCAGATGCACAGCATCTTGACCAGAAACATCTTCCTAGTGACATAATGTCGTGTTTCTCTCTTCCCCATCTCCTTCTGTCAAAGGCTCCTAGAGCACAGTCCTTCCTTTAAGCAGATGAAATGTGTGATCTCCTTTGAGGTTAATTTTAATGCCATTTCATCTCTTTGTGGAAATGAGATTAGAATTCTAAATGTTCAAAACCCAACAGCCTTTAATGAAAAATGGTAGGAATTATCACATACCTAGAGCTTAGAAAGGATGGAATCATATTTGCACATTATTAAAGATCTGAATAATTTAGACTATTTTTAGATTTAAGTTGCTTAGAGGATTTTAGAAAAGCTCAATATAAACAGCTCAAGAAAGGCACTTACTTGTCCTGATTTCAGCAATTTTACATCATTTAAGCACTTCCATGGAATGGTTCAGTTGTCACAAATAAAGCATATTTGAGACCCCAGGTCAATATTAGGAAGATATTGACATTATAAAAAAGAATTATATAAAAATTTGTTACATTCTTTTTTATTTTACTTATTTTTAATTTTTTAAGTTCTGGGATACATGCGCAGAACATGTAGGCTTGTTACATAGGTATAAATATGCCATGGTGGTTTGCTGCACCTATCAACCCGTCATCTAGGTTTTAAGCCCTGCACGCATTAGGTATTTGTCCTAATGCTCTCTCCCTCGCCTTGCCCCCATCACCTGACAGGTCCCAGTGTGTGATATTCCCATCCCTGCTTCCATGTGTTCTCATTGCTCAACTCCCACTTATGAGTGAGAATATGCAGTGTTTAGTTTCCCGTTCCTGTGTTAGTTTACAGGGGATGATGGCTTCTAGCTTCATCCATGTCCCCACAAATGACATGAGCTCATTCTTTTTTATGGCTGCATAGTATTCCATGCTGTATATCTACCACATTTTCTTTATCCAGTCTATCACTGATGGACATTTGGGTTGGTTCCATGTCTTTGCTATTGTAAATAGTGCTACAGTAAACATATGTGTGCATGTGTCTTTATAGTAGAATAATTTATATTGCTTTGGTTATATACCCAGTAACGGGATTGCTGGGTCAAATGGTATTTCTGGTTCTAGATCCTTGAGGTATCGCCACACTGTCTTCCACAATGGTTGAACTAATTTACATTCCCACCAACAGTGTAAAAGTGTTTTTATTTCTGCACAGCCTCTCCAGCATCTGTTGTTTCCTGACTTTTTAATAATCACCATTCTGACTGGTATATCATTGTGGTGTTGATTTGCATTTCTCTAATGATTAGTGAAGGTGAGCTTTTTTTCATGTTTGTTGGCTGCATAAATGTCTTCTTTTGAGAAGTGTCCATTTGTTTGTGTCCTCTCTTATTTCCTTAAGCAGTGATTTGTAGTTCTCCTTGAAGAGGTCCTTGTAAGCTATATTCTTAGGTATTTTATTCTCTTTGTAGCATTTGTGAATGGGAGTTCATTCATGATTTGGCTCTCTGCTTGTCTATTGTTGGTGTAAAGGAATGCCTGTGATTTTTGCATATTGATTTTGTATCCTGAGACTTTGCTATATCTGCTTATCAGCTTGAGGAATTTTTGGGCTGAGACAAATGGGTTTTCTAAATATATAATCATGTCATCTGCAAATAGAGACAATTTGACTTCCTCTCTTCCTATTTGAATACCCTTTATTTCTTTCTCTTCGTGATTGCCCTGGCCAGAACTTGCAATACTGTGTTGAATACAAGTGGTGAGAGAGGACATCCTTGTCTTGGGCTGGTTTTCAAAGAGAATGCCTCCAGGTTTTTCCCATTCAGTATGATATTGGCTATGGGTTTGTCATAAATATCTCTTATTATTTTGAGATATGTTCCATCAATATTCTCAATAGTTTTAAGGAATGTTGAAGTTTATCAACGGCTTTCTCTGCATCTATAGAAATAATCATGTGTTTTTTGTCGTTGGTTCTGTTAATGTCATGGATTACATTTATTGATTTGTGTAAGTTGAATGAGCTTTGCATCCCAGGGATGAAACTGACTTGATCTTGGTGGATAAACTTTTTGATGTGCTGCTGGGTTTGGTTTGTCAGTATTTTATTGAGGATTTTTGCACTGATGTTCATCAAAGATATTGGCCTGAAGTTTTCTTTTTTTGTGTGTCTCTGCAAGATTTTGATATCAGAATGATTCTGACCTCATAGAATTAGGGAGGAGTTCCTCCTTTTCAATTGTTTGGAATAGTTTCAGAAGGAATGGTACCAGCTCCTCTTTGTACCTCTGGTAGAATTTGGCTGTGAATCCGTCTGGTCCTGGACTTGGGAGAGTGTATGTGTCCAGAAATTTGACCATTTCCTCTAGATTTTCTAATTTATTTGGTAGAGGTGTTTAGGGTATTCTCTGATGGTAGTTTGTATTTCTGTGGGATCAGTGGTGATATCCCCTTTATCATATTTTATTGTGTCTATTTGATTCTTCTTTTATTCCTTATTAGTCTATCTAGCAGTCTATCTCTTTTGTTAATTTTTTCACTGACTTTTGAATGACTTTTTGTTTCTCTAGCTCCTTCAGTTCTGCTCTGATCATAGTTATTTCTTGTCTTCTGCTAACTTTTGAATTTGTTTGCTCTTGCTTTTCTGGTTCCTTTAATTTTGATGTCAGGGTGTCGATTTGAGATCCCTTAAGCTTTCTGATGTGGCCAGTTAGTGCTATACATTTCCCTTTTAATACTGCTTTAACTGTGTCCCAAAGATTTTTGTATGTTGTCTCTTTGTTTTCATTGGTTTCAAAGAACTTCTTGATTTTTGCTTTAATTTTGTTATTTACCCAGGAATCATTTAGGAGCAGGTTGTTCAATTTCCATGTAGTTGTGCGTTTTTGAGTGAGTTTCTTAATCTTGAGTCCTAATTTGATTGCACTGTGGTCTGAGAAACACTTTGCTATAATTTCAGTTCTTTTGCATTGGCTGAGGAGTGTTTTACTTCCAGTTATGCGGTCAATTTTAGAATAAGTGTCACATGGCGCGGAGAAGAATGTATATTCTGTTTATTTGGGGTAGAGAGTTCTGTAGATGTCTATCAGGTCCACTCTTGATCCAGAGCTAAGTTCAAGTCCTGAATATCCTTGTTAATTTTATATCTCATTGATCTGTCTATTATTGACAGTGGGGTGTTTCTCTGTAAACTGGTTATTCTAGTTAGCAGTTCCCGTAACCTTTTATCAAGGTTCTTAGCTTCCTTGCATTAGGTTAGAAGATTCCCCTTTAGCTCAGAGTAGTTTGTTATTATCCATCTTCTGAAGTCTACTTCTTTCAATTCGTCAAACTCATTCTCCATCCAGTTTTGCACCCTTCCTGGAGAGGCATTGCAATCATTTGGAGGAGAAGAGGCATGCTGGCTTTTGGAATTTTCAGCGTTTTTGTGCTGTTTTTTCCTCATGTTCGTGGATTTATCTACCTTTTATCTTTGAGGCTAGTGACCTTCGGATAGTGTTTTTGTGGGAGGTCTTTTTTTATGTTGTTGTTGTTGCTTTCTGTTTGTTATTTTTGCTGTTGTTGTTGTTTCTAACAGTCAGGCACCTCTTCTGCAGGTCCGCTGCAGTTTGCTAGAGGTCCACTCCAGATGCTGTTCACCTGAATATCACCAGTGGAGGCTGCAGAACAGCAAGGATTGCTAGCTGCTTCTTCCTCTGGAAACTTCTTCCCAGAGGGACAATGGTGTGATGCCATCCAGAGCTCTCCTGTATGAGGTGTCTGTGGACCCCTGCTTAGGAGGTCCCTCCCAGCCTGGATGGATCAGCTGCTCTCCTCAGAGCTGATAGGCAGGAAAGATTAAGTCAGCTGAAGCTGCAACTGCAGCTGCCCCTCCCCCGAGGTGCTCTGTCCCAGAGAGATGAGAGTTTCTGTAAGACCCTGATTGGGGCTGTTGTATTTCCTACAGAGATGCCCTGCCCAGTGAGGAGAAATCTAGAGAAGCAGTCTGGCCACAGCCACTTTGCCACACTCTGGTGAATTCTGCCCAATCCAAACCTCCCAGTCTCCTTAGCACTGTCAGGGGAAAATCACCTACTAAAACTTCAGTAATGGTGCATGCCCCTCCCCACACCAAGCTCCATCATCTCAGGTTGACTCCAGACTGCTTCTGGCAGTGAGAATTTCAAGCCAGTGGTTCTCAGCTTGCTGGGCTTCATGGGAATGGGACCTACTGAATAAGACCACTTGGCTTCCTGGCTTCAGCCCCCTTTCCAGGGCAGTGGATGATTCCCCTGTATTGCTGGAGCTCCAGGCACTGCTGGAGTATGAAAAAACTCCTGCAGCTAGCTCAGTGACTGCCAAAACAGTCACTCAGTTTTGTGCTTGAAAACCAGGGCCCTGGTGGTGTAGGCTTATGAGGAAATCTCCTGATGCACAATTGCAAAAATCCTTGGGAAAAATGTAGTGCCCAGAGTGGATAGCATAGTCCCTCACTGCTTCCCATGCCTGGGGGAGGGAGATCCCCCAGCTCCTTGAACTTCCTGGGTGTAGTGATGCCTCAATCTGCTTCTGCTTGCTCTCCATGGGTGGCACCTGCTACCTAACCAGTCCTAATGCGATGAACTGGGTATTGCAGTTGGAAATGAAGAAATTACCCATCTTCTGCATTGGTCCTGCTGGGAGCTGAAGACAGGAGCTGTTTCTATTCAGCCATCTTGGCCCCTCCTCCTAAATTCATATACTCTTTTCTTAAGTGAATATTTTATGTTATATTTTCTGCAGCAGTCTATGAGTTCTAAGTACGTTGTTCAGTTTTCTCACAGGTAAAAATGTAAAAATAAAATATCTCTCTGTGCTGTTGTGAGAACAACCTAGTGGATAAACAGTATAAGTACTTGGTATTGTTATCTATGACACAGAGATGGTGAGAAAAAAAAAGTTTGGCGTTAATAAAGTAGCATTTTTAAAATTAAAGATAGAGATTAACAAAAGAAAAATATACATATAATCAAATAATACAGACCACATGCTTTCCCAGTCCTCAGGGAAACCAGAATATGTTTTTAAAAAAAGAAGTCATTTTCATTTAAAAATTAAAATGAGAAAAGTGGATGATAAAGCAAGGCAAAAAGGGTCATTCTTTATTTGTGACTGTTGATTATAAAAATAACCAAAAATCTAAAAAATAAAACTGTAGTTACTTCTTGTCTATGGAAGGGAATAGAATTTAAATATAACAAGGGATTTGAAGCAGTTGCTTTCTCTAATCAAACCGAAGATCCCCGTAATCATGTCCTTTGCTGTTATAAGTCTCCTAATTTTTTGGTCATCAAGAAGGGCCTGAAGATTACCTAATTTGTTGTGGAAACTCACTTAAAGATAATGGCAAGCTGTTAGTTTAATTAAAACATTTTTTCAGAAAGCTTTTGAACCTAGAGGAATCATTACTGTATAACTTTAACTCTGAAAATAACATTTTAACAAGGTGACTTAGATGCCTGATCTGAGATAGTTATTTTAATTATTAATTTCTATCTTTTCATTGCTGTGTAACGAAATAGATTCTTTCAAGTACATTTGTATGAATTTTAACTCATGGATAGATTCATGCACGCACCATAGTTGGGTTATGAAACAGGACCATCACCTCTAAAAAAAAACTTTGCTATATCTTTATATTCACACCCTTCTCTCACCCATAACCCCTGGTGACCACTGACCTATTCTCAATTCTTATAGCTCTAAAATTTTATTTTGTTTTCAAGGATATAATACAAATGGAATCATACAGATAGAACCTTCTGATATCAGCTTCTTTCACTCAGCATAACCTACATGAGATTCATTCAAATTGTTGTATCTATCAAAAGTCTGTTTATTTTTATTGCTAAATAGTATTTCATTCCAAACCATTGTCTTTAGTATTCTATTTGCTTATTCGTTATCCTCTCTGGGGATATTTGTGTTGTGATTCACTTTGACAGGATGAATATGCTTCAGAATGTCATGTTGTTTTCCTGTGGTCATAAATTTACTTTTGGGCAAATACTGAAGAGTAGCATTGCTTGGTCATATCTTAAGAGTATGTTTTACTGTTTAACTTTATAAAAACTGCCAAAGCATTTTTCAGGGTGTGGAATTTTATAGCCTGACCAGCAATGTCTGAGAATGTGAGCTGTTTTACACCCTCCTCAGTGCTTAGTATTGTCAGCGTTATTTTTATCCATCCATGTAATTAAGCATGTAATAATATCTCATTAGCGTTCTTTCATTTGTTTCTTTTGTTTAATGTTTCATTTTTATAATGACTAATGGTGTTGAATGCCTTTTCATATGCTTATGTACCACACTTATATCCTCTGGTGAAATGTTTGTCCATATGTTTTGCTTATTTTTTAATCAAGTGGTTTGTTTTCTTATTGTTGAGTTGTGAGGGTCTGTTATCTATTCTCGATATATAACACTGTGTCACATGTTATTTGCATATATTTTCTCCCTGTCTGCACCTTGCCTTTTTATTTGCTCAATATCATCTTTCACAGAAGAAACATTTTCAGTTTATCAGTCTCTAGGCCTGATGTACCAGTCTCTAAGAAATGAATCATACTTATTTTGGCATCTTAAAAACTAGTTACTTGAAACCATATCAGGGAACATCAACATACTATAGAAATGGGCCAAAGAGATTTGAGAACCAGCTCCAATGTATGGTCTAAAGTAGGGGTCTGCAACCCCTAGGTCACAGGAACCAGGTGGCACAGCAGGAGGTGAGTGGCAGGCACTTGAGCAAGACTTCATCTGTATTTACAGCCACTCCCCATCCCGGGAATTACCAACTGAGTGTCACCTCCTGTTAGATCAGAGGCTGCATTAGATTCTCAGAGGATCACGAAGCCTATGGTGAACTGTGCATGCGTGGGATCTAGGTTGTGTTTTCCTTATGAGAATCCAATCCCTGATGATCTGTCACTGACTCCTATTACCTCTATCTAGATGAGACTGTCTACTTGTGGAAAAAAAAAGGTCAGGGCTCCCACTGATTCTACATTATTGTGAGTTGTATAATTATTTGATTACATATTATAATGTAACAATAATAGAAGTAAAATGCACAATCAATGCAACACACTTGAATCATCCCCAAACCATCCTCTCCCCACACCCTGGTCCATGGAAAAATATTCTTCCACAAAATTAGTCCCTGGTACCAAAAACAGTGGGGGACCTTTGGTAAAAAGGGTTAATGTTTCCTTTTAGAAATCACAAAGGTACTCTAGATACTTTCCACCCATAGGTAGCAGCCTAAGGGACCTATGTCTGAGCAGCACAACTACTCTACAGCTTTTTTTCCTACCCAAAGTGAGGTCAGAAGACCTAACAAAAACCATCCACGTGACTTGTTAGTATATCTTCCCAGAAGTAGCTTCCTACATTCTATTTCATTTCTATTTGTTCTATCTCATTGTTTGATTTTTTTACTGGTTTGTTTGCTTGCTATTTTACAATTTGACCCTGCCTACTATCTCTTAGCTGATTGCTACCTAACTGCAGAACCTGCAGCCAACAGAAGATTTACCACTGAGCCCAACCCAACCTAACTCAGAAAATGATCCCCAAACCTTAAACAGATCCAGAGATATGGAATGGCACTTGGTTGGACTTATGCTTCTAACTTTTCGCTCTTTGAGTTTTTTAAAATAACATTTTAGTTTATATCTGAACTTAGAGATTCTTCATAACCTATATATTTATTGTTTCCTTTTGCTCGTTTTTTTTTTCTTTGTTATTTGTTTTCTTAACAAAAACATCTTAGAACTCTCATAGGAATTCTTTGGAATAAAGATGAATGCAAAATAATATAGTCATAACAAAATAAATAAATGGTATGAAGTGATATTTTCATATTATTTATCAATTTAAAACTGCCTTTACACTTGATATTTATTTTAAATATCTTGCATAGTTTAAAATACAAATCTGTACTATACCTAAATCTGAACTACACAGACTTTAGTTGAAACATATGAGTTTTCACTGATAAATTCAGAGATTTCATATTTAGTTCACATTTTGAATATATCTGCAGAAAATAAACTAAACTTAAAAACACCTTTCCTTACTAAAGGGAAGTAATTACATTTTAAGCTTTTTGAAAGTCATATTTATTTTCAAAATGATTTTAAGTATCTTAAGAAAAATGATAGATTCTATGTGTAAGATTGAATGTTTCATACTAACTTAGAATCTGTGTTTTAAAAATAAAAATAAAACAAAAGTACATATATATTTATGTTAGACCATGGCTTCATATTAGTTAATGTGGATGAAAAAATTATCATACTGAAAATCTTATGACTACCCATTGGTAGGTATCATCTTTTTCTAGTCCAGATTTAGTGTATAATTCTTAAAACCCTGAAATGTTACAGATTTAGTTTGACTGACAGACGCAAAAGTAAGTGTGACACTTTCCAGCAAGGGCATGTCCGTATTAGAAGAACAAAAGACATGGGTCTAAAAATATACAGTACAAAGTGTTTTTAGCGACTTCGAATATTATAAATTAATTTTTTTAAAGTTAGACTATTTTCTTACATTTAACTGTTGCAATTATTATTATTAATTTCAAACAAACAACTTCCAGTTTTAAGCTCATAATTTTAGCCAATATTTTTAAATTATCATCTTTAGAACAGGGCAGCCCTATTTCCCAACATGATGATACTTAACTTGTGAAACAAGAACCACCTGAATGGAAGAACTCATATTTCAGTCAGGTATTACAAGTGCCAACAGCGTTACTGTGGTTGATGATTTCTCTAGTCTCCTATAGTTCCAGCCAAATCTCTTGCCTTTCTTTCCTGCCTTTCTAACTCCAAACACATAACTTTATCTTAACTTATGATTCTTTTCTCTCTACTTGCAATTTTGACTTCCTGTAATTAGAGCCAATAATGCATCTCTCAATATCTCAAAAGGAGATCTATATACTCCCTTATCAATATAACACAAGCATAAATAAACATTGTAATTAGCAAGCATTAATTTATTGGAGGAACGCTACGAGCCCTATAATTTGTTGATAATATATACATGTGTTTATTGGGTTTGCAATTTTATCGTTATAAATGTGAAACCTTGTATGCTTTTAATATAATTACTAATGATCTGAATATATTGTCTATTCCATAATGATAAACTCTTTTTAAATATCTCTATTCTAGGCTTTAATAGTTACATAGGACACCACTTCTGGTGACATTTAAATTAAAAAACCCACACATTTGGGAGAATTAGGCTTAAAAATGCCAACTTATATAATTATCAGAAAAGCCAATTTAGTAACCAGATTCATTTTAATGCCTCTTTTTACATCTTTGCATCCAAGGAAAATGTCAGTTCAAACTGCTTGAAAATTGAAAAATGTTATGGCATTTTAACACCTGTATGAAAAAAAAAAAAAAAAACCCATAAACTGGCAAAGTAGGATAAGCCCAAGTCATGCTCTTTTATTATTCATTCGAAAAGAGTATCCAACTGCTTATATAACTGTAAGGATACATTATAAATTTAATAAACCATTGAGTTAACATGAGACAAATAATCTCGTGTCAAGAAACTAGGAATATAAGATAGATTCTGGAGAGGTAAAAATATATCAGTTCATGCTATTTACAAAACGAGGTATAATGTAAAAAAAAAAAAGTGACTAATTTAAGAAAACCTACAGTAAAATATTATAGTCATGAGAACACTTTTTATTTTCTTATGTTTGAAATGATATGCATACTATATATAGATTTAAATAAGTATATATAGTAATTAAAGAGAAACAGCAAATTAATAATAGTTAAACAAGTGACCATCACCCAGAAACAATTATTGTTAATACATTGTCATTGTCATCTTTTTTTCCAAATGTTCCTATCTTATTTCTTATTCGACAAATATTCTTTGTGGCCCTCTTGATGTCCTGCATCACGCCAATGCAGAGAAGCAAAGACTCCCTGCATTTAAGTTCTTGACAGTTTTCTGGGGCATTCTGATATTAACAAATATGGAGTGACTCTTAAGAAGTTAAAAGAGAAAAACAGGTAGGTGGTGGTCTGGGAGCAAATCATAAAAATATGCAGCGGTATTGGCAGGCAAGTCTGTCCTCCAGCCATGACAGCTGAGGTAAGGCAGAGTCACTAAGTGGTAAAACATTAAGAGTGATGCCGTTAAATATTGAGAGTATTCTTGACAGAGGGGCAAGTGTGGTATGAGTGGTGATGGGGTCACCTCCCAGGAACACAGCTAGCCAAAAACTCTTTTGGGGGTCCATTTGACATGAAGATATACTAAAGAAAATGTATTAAAAAGGAGTTTTGGATTCAATGTTGGGCTCTTCAGACAGTACAACCACTCTAAAGAACCTGGCTGGGCAGAAATACACCAAAGGTAGGAGTTAGCATGCAGAAACATCTATCTGGGAACACTGACTGGTGGTCAGTGGAGAATGTTGCTTGTTGTGCACCTCGGTCATGTGGTCATGTTTCTTTCATGTTTTCTAGCCTAGTGTATGAGCATCTCAAGACAAAAGACGGCACAGATAGTAAAAAGCATCTGGCCAAAAAGCCATATGTTATAGTCTGAGTATTTGTGTCTCTCAAAAATTCATACATTAAAACCTAACTCCCAAAATGATGGTATTAAGAACTGGGGCCATTTGTGAGGTGATGAGGTCATGAGGCCTCCACCTTCATGAAGTAGCTTAGCCTATTTGCGCTTTCTGTCTCTTCTGCCATGTGAGAACACAGCAACAAGTCGCAATCTATGGAGCAGGGGGTTCTCACTAGATGTTGAATCTGCTGGTGTCTTGGTCTTGTACTCTTCAGCCTCCAGAACTGTAAGCAACACATTTCCATTGATATGAATTACCCAGTCTAAGGTATTTTGCTATAGTAGCCCCAGCTCACTAGGACACCAGACTATTCAGGATGATGCCTTGAGTTCAGTGCACAGAGTACTGTAAGGAAGCCATCTCTCTGTAGTGTGGACAATGGATGATAATAGCAGGCACTTTTAGGAAGCAATTGCTGGGGAAGTAAGAAAGCGGCCATGTCAGAAAGAAGGAAGGAGAGAAGCAATAGGAGCAAGGGTAGGCTCAAGGAGGAAAACAAGAGAGTCCTCAAGACATACAACGTGGAGGAGGGAGAAGGAAAAGAAGCAGGGGTTGCACTTTGGGACCTTAGTGGGGACTCACTGGGGCCTCATTATCAAAACCCATGGCAATTTTTATTCACTTGATTTTCCCCAAGATGCAGAAAACGCAATTTGAAAAGCTGAAAAAGTTTAGAATTAGATTAGGTTTAGCCGAGTAATCTCACTGTCATTTGAAACATGCTCAGTTCCTTCTGATTTATGAAATGGATAACAAACTTCATGATCACTAAGAATATAATAAATGTAAATAACATCTAGAAGATCAAAAACAAGATTTGTTGTTGCACATAACCCTCTTTTGATTGTCCTTCACTCTTCATATTCACCTTTTCCAAAGTTCTTCATTCATTCTTGTAGATTCATAATTCAATGTGGGATTATAACGTTTTAAACAAAGCACTTTAGTTTTTTTTTTTTTTTTGTAAGGCAGTTCTTGTGACAGTTCTTTCAATACTGGCTTGCATATTTTTTTTGTATTTTTGGGAAAAATATCAAGTGTAACATTTTAGTTCGGTATATTTTGTCTGTGCTGTTGGTTTGCCTTTTAGCATTTTAATAATATCCCACCATTACCTATGACATCTATTTTTTTTTGTGTCAGCCATCATTTTTATTGGTGTGTCTTTAACGTGTCTTTCTATTTTGAATGCTTTTAAGATTATTTTATTTATCTCTGCTTTTCAGTAGTTTTGCTATGATTTACTAAGGCATGATTTAGTTTGTATTTATCCTACTTGGGGTTTCTGTTCCTTTTACTTTTTTTGTTTTGTTTTGTTTTGTTTTCTTTTCTTTTCTTTCCTGAGACGGAGTCTCGTTCTGTCGCACAGACTGGAGTGCAGTGGTGAGATCTCGGCTCACTACAAGCTCCGCCTCCCGGATTCATGCCATTCTCCTGCCTCAGCCTCTCAATTAGCTGCGACTACAAGCGCCTGGCAACATGCTGCTCGGCTATTTTTTTTTTTTTTTTTTTTTTTTTTTAGTGGAGACGGAATTTCACCGTGTTAGCCAGGATGGTCTTGATCTGCTGACCTTTTGATCCTCCCGCCTCGGCCTCCCAAAGTGCTGGGATTACAGGCGCGAGCCACTGTACCTGTCCTGCGTTCCTTTTTAAATTTGCGAGTTAAGCTTTTTCATCAATTTGAGGAAATTCTCAGCTATGATTTCACATAGGAAAATTAAGTGACTAGAATGCCTGAGAGGCCAACTCACATATTAAAAAGTTATGCATAACACATAGGTTTCATTTAAAGCCATCAGAAGGGTATGGCAGGCTGAATTATGGCTACCCAAAGATGTTCATTCTCTCATCCCTAGGGCCTGTGTAAATCTTACATGGCCAAAACGACGTTGCAGATGTGTTGAAAGTAACAAGTCTTGAGATGGGAAAAGTGTCCTGCATTATCCTGATGGATTACATCTAATCCCGTGGGTCCTTAAAAGTGAAAAATCTTTCCCAGGGAGAAAGATACAACATGAGAAGGACTTGACCCGATGTGTCTGGCTTTGAATGTGGAGAATGGTAGTCATAAGCCAATCAATGCAGCTGTCGCTAGAAGCGGAAACTACCTTCAGTTCAGAACCAGCAGGAAAACAGAAGCCTTGGCCCTATAGATGCAAAGAACAGAACTCTACTAACCACAGCAGAGAGCAAAGAACAATTGCCTTAGAGCTTCCAGAAAGAGTGCGGCAGATCACCAATTTCCTTTCAGTCTGGCCAGATGTGTATAAACCTTCTGACCTATAGCATAGACCTGTGAGATAATAAATATGTGCTGTTTTATACCACTAAGATTTTTGGCAATTTATTATCAGAGCAGTATAAAATTAAAACAGGGAAGAAAAGATGACTTAAATAATATTGGGGAAATTGGCTACCGATGTAGAAAATAGTAAAGAAAATTCTATCCTGCCTCATAATGCACAAAAACATCAATTCTAAGTGAATTAAATGCTGAATGACCAAAAAAAAAAAAAATTAAAACCTTTTGATGAAAATGTTTTTATAGAGAAAAAAATTTAAGGGCTACCTGTATGATCAATAAAATGTTGAGATTCTCAATAAAACGTTAAAAAATGAATTAATATTTAATTCATGTGAGAATATAAATTAAAAACTTCTTGGCCCAGCACGGTGGCTCACGCCTGTAATCTCAGTACTTTGGGAGGTTGAGGCGGGTGGATCACGAGGTCAGGTGATGGAGACCATCCTGACTAACATAGTGAAACCCCGTCTCTACTAAAAATACAAAAACAAAATTAGCCGGGTGTGGTGGCAGGCAACTATAGGCCCAGCTACTCGGGAGGCTGAGGCAGGAGAATGACGTGAACCTGGGAGGTGGAGTTTGCAGTGAGCTGAGATCGCTCCACTGCACTCCAGCCTGGGCGACAGAGCAAGACTCCGTCTCACAGCAAAAAACAAACAAACAACAAGAACAACAACAAAATTCTCATTCTCATCGTACTCTTGAAAGGAATTTGAGATAACGATAACACATGTACTGTTGGAAAACTTATAAATTTTTACAATCACCTTGAAGATAAATTGCCATTATGTAGTAATGTTATAGACGTGTAAAATGAAAGTTCCCGGAAAAACACAACTAAGTATATTATCTGAAAAGCTTTTCATGTCATTAAAAACGGGCATCTATGATAATAACTATTTCAGTGCTTATGAAACCAATGATTATTATTTTGGTTCTTGTTTCTTCTAGCCAGACTTTTCTCCATTCAGACAGTGGAGCCAGGAACATTTAAAAAAAAAAAAAAAAAAAAAAATCTGCCTAGAAAACATAATTGTTTATTACACTGTTTAAAGCTCACTGGTGATTGTCAGTAATCCTTAGAAAAAACATAATTTTCACTGTGTCCTTCAAGGTCCTACAATGTCTGGCTTCTGCATACCTCCCAGCTCTCTTTCTTACACCTTTTCTTTCTCTTTTTTTGATAGTCCATCATTCTTAGTGACTTTCAGTTTCTTGAGAGTATCAATCTTTTTTTTAACTTCGTTGCATGAAACTTCTAGTTTTTTCTTCCTGAAATGTTCTCCCCCTAATGATTCCTCTACTTAATAGCTGATCATTCTTCATGCCTAAAATGGTACTACTTGTTAGTCTGCTTTCTATTGCTTGCACTGCAGCTGGGCAAGTTGTAAAGAAAAGGGATTTATTTCTTACGACTATGAGGCGGAGAAGTCCAAGGTTGAGGGGCCCACATAGGATAAGAATCTTCTTGCTGGTGGTGGTGGAGGGCCTCATATCTCAAGGGGGCTGTGTGTACTAATGTGCTGGCTCAGGTCTCTTTTCTTCTTCTTTTAAAACTACCAGTTCCCCTCCCATGATAACCCATTAATACACAATCTGTGAATGGATTAATCTATTCATGAAGGCAAACTCCTCATGATCCTATCACCTCTTAATATACCTATTTTTCCATACTGCCACATTGAGGATAAAGTTTCATCAACAGTTTTAGAGGGGGACATTCACATCATAGCACTTTCATAGCAGCTTTTCTTGATATGCAATTGAAATTATGTCTCTAAATGCAAGTATGTAATTAACAACCATAATCATTTTTAAGACAATATTTTTATTTGATGACTAATCAATGTTTTCTCAGCACTCAAATGGAATCCCCATTAGGCTCTGATAGTATTTCTACGCTGTTCACAATTAAATCACAAGATCTAACCAAATGTCTAATATATGGTAAAGTTTAATGTATATTGATTGACTAACTTCATAAAAATTATCTGTATTTAAAGCTGCACAATGGAAAAATATGATTTTAATGGATTTTTACTATGCTCTATTGAAATTGTATTTTATGAATTTTTACTATACTCTATTAAAAAAAGATATCCTCTGAATTCAGATATAGTCAGGCTTGCTTTTCAATTCTGCTCATATGTTAGTGATTAAGTTATTCATCTTTACTCTGTGTTCCTTTCATATGTGTAAAGTAGGTGTAGCTTACATATATATAATTATACCTATATATCTCTGTCACTTTATATGGGATTATTCAGCATAAATATAAAACACATCCTTTAGTAATATCTTAGCACACAGTACTTGCTCCAAAATATTATTTCCTAAAGAGTGCATTGTATTATCTGATGTTTTGCCTGATATTTCCTCACTATATCTAAAATGTTTATGGTGCTTACGAAAAATAAATCTAAATATGAAATAGTATAATTTTAAAATTTTACCCAAGTCAATCTGTTTACATTAACCACCTTGGAATTTAGTGGTTGAAAACAATAATCCTATTATTTGCTCAAAAGTTTCAGCAATTCAATTGGGCTCAGCTGAATACTTCTTCTGGTTTTTCTCTCCCAGGGTAATCCATGCAGGTGCAGTCATCTGTGACTCAACTGTGACTGGGTGGTCAAATATAGCTACACTAACTCTTCTGGCAATTGCCAATTGCTCCACAGGTATTTTCAGCCTTCTGTACAAGAGAATAATGGTCTTTAAATGTTGATTTCAGAGAAACATTTAATAAGGGTGAGAAAAGAAGTCACAAAGCCTAGAAATTTACAGAATCAATTTTGCAGCATTCCATTGGACAACGCAAGTCATAGAGTCAACCCAGACTCAAGGAGTGAGCAAATGAGTCCCAATTTCTTGATAAGAGAATCTGTAAAGTCATACTACAAAATGAAGCAGGAATTATTCTGGTCTTTTGTGCAACTATTCTACCATTCAAAGGAACTGTTATTTAAAAATATGTACTAATTTTTGACATACTTTATGCATTATTTATACATCATGAGTAATTTTAAAATAATGTTTTGACAATAATTTATTTTATGTTTATTAAGTAAATGCTAATCATGATAATTTAATATGACATTTTTTGGGAATTTATATAACTCAAATTATATTTGAGTATAATATGTTAATTACTAATGTGCATCATTTAAAATTATGTGATCAAATTAAACTCATTCCCAGAACTTTATATTTATGCTCCTCAATTACAGTAGCCATATAATATATCATTGTGACTATTACACAGAGTAGTATATAAATCTTGCATTATCTGATTGCAGCGATATTACTACTATTCTTGGAAGTCTTCAATCATTCATAAAAGTCTATCTTAAGATGACCTAAGGTAAAAGCTTGCTTCTTTTCTCCTCTTAAAAGCCAATAACCAAACTGAGGGAAAGCAGTAATAAGAGAAAAGAGGAGTGGATACCGCAGGAAGAATGCACTCTCAGAAACTCATTAGGGGCTGACATTCATTGAAGACAAATCAATGAAAAAATTAGAAAAATAGACCTTACCTCCTCTGGAGTATTTGAAATTAGCTAATAGGAAATACCTTACTAAGGTATTTAAACCATAGGTTCTCAGGCTTAACTATGAAAACCAAATATCTCAAAGATTGTTGAAATATGATTTGCTGGGATCTACCTTGGATATTCTGATTCTTTAAACATGGCAAACTACTCGGGTATTTTAAATCATTATCTCTATGGAAGACATATGAAGTTTCATAAAGATAGTATACGATAAATAATAAACAACTCCCAGTGACACCAATGTTCTACTTATTAGGTTACTGTATTCTCTAACCCAATAGGGTCTCTGATATTTGAGACCCCAAATTCTAGTGTTTTTTTGTTTTTTTTTTTTTTTTAAACAACTTCACATATTTCTAGCTTTATGTAATGTTATAGAACACATATTTATTTTAAAATTGGGAAAAAAGAACCATGGACATCTCTCTAGTGATATGGAAGTGGGACAGACAAGTGCTGGAAGAGAAGTGTGGGTCCCTGGTGAGGGCTCCATCCCCGGGCCTGTGCCCACAGACCTAGGTGAGGACAGGCACTCCTGCCTTTGTGCCCAAATGTTGCATTTCCCAAGATGACCCTGGCCCATCATGCCCCCATGATAATACAAAGATCATAATTATACCTAACATAACACAACTATCCTTCATACAACTGGGATGCACCAATTTCCAACACAAATACTACTACATAAAGTTAACAACACTTAAATGCTGATGTGAAGTCAATCTTATTTCATACGATAAAGGGGAAAGGAAATAAAATGAAGTTTTTTTTAAGTACAAGTATATACATGCACAAACATGTTTTTAACAAAAGAAGGAGGAAATACTTGTGACAGTTACAGTACTTGTTCCTGCAGCTAGTCACGTGGTCGCAGCTGCTATTGATGACTACCTTCTTCTACTACTCATTCTGTGTTCTCTTTGCCTTCAGCAAGCACCTCAGCAAGTTGCGGTCTTTTTCCTGGTGGAGTAACTCAAATCTTCATCCCTGAAGGGTCTGAGTCATTTGTAGTCCTACCTGGATTGAACTGTTGTAGTTTCTCATTGACATTAATCACAGGGCATGGTAATACTAACAGATGCCCTAATGAATCTCCTGTATTCTATGCATACTCTTCCTTACCTCTGTTGTGTAGTAGTAGACTGATTTCATCTTGATACTTTGGGTCAGTCACTCCAACTACCTTCTTAAGCTGTTGATTTAAAGGTAGGAGGAGGAAGTGTCCAGGTGGCAATCTTCACTTCCAGTTTAATGGAATCATTGTTGTGTCTCCTGGTGGCAACGTTCCCCCCTCTGGAACAAAAACCTCCAGGCCGGTAGACTGTAATGTCGTGGGATCAGGAAATAAACATTTTGCTAGTGGATCACTATGGGTGATGGTGAGTGGTGCCACTTCCACTTCCACCCCTCAATTTCTGGACCCGTGAATCCTGGCTCTGGGAGAAATAGTACCATATGTTGGATGCTGATTCAGAGCATATAAGGCCTTCTAGAGAACTTTGTCTCAGGCCTGCAAAGTGTTGTCACCTTGTTGGCATTGTAATTGTGACTTCAAAAGGCCATTCCACTGTTCTATCAATCCAGCTGCTTCAGGATGATGGGGAACATAGTAAAACCAGTGAATGCCATGAGCATGAGCCCACTGGTACACTTCTTTAGCTATAAAGTGAGTGCCTTGGTCAGAGGCAATGTTGTATTGCATACCATGATGGTGGATGAGGCATTCAGTGAGTCCATGGATGATAGTCTTGTCAGAAGCATTGCATGTAGGATAGGCAAACCCATATCCACAGTAACTGTCTATTCCAGTGAGGACAAACCTCTGCCCTTTCCGTGACAGAAGAGGTCCAATATCATCAACCTGCCACCAGGTAACTGGCTAATCATCCCGAGGAATGGTGCCATATCAAGGGCTCAGTGTTGGTCTCTGCTGCTTGAAAATTGGGCACTCAGAAGAGGCCATAGCCAGGTGAGCTTTGGTGAGTGGAAGTCCATGTTTCTGAGTCCATGCATCACCTCCATCTCTGCCATCATGACCACTGTGTTCATGGGCCCATTGGGTGATGACAGAAGTGCTTGGGAAAAGAGGCTATGTGGTGTCCACAGATGGGTTATCCTATCCACTTGATTATTAAAATTCTCCTCTGCTGGACTCATCCATTGGTAAGCACTCACATGAGATACAAATATCTTCACAGTTTTGACCACTCATTGAGGCTCAGCTGCATACCTCTTCCCCAAATTTCTTTGTCACCAATTTTCCAATCATCATTCTTCCAAGTCCCTGACCATCCATCCAAACCACTGGCCACAGCCCATTAATCAGTATATAATCAGACCTCTGGAGACCATAGGCATTCGATCCACTTCCTCATGTAACTTACTTGTGCCTTCAGGACCTGCTCAAGTCCAGTCACATATATACCACTTTTATTCAATGATGGAATGCTGCTGTGCATAACCCACTTTCTGGCTAGATGGGTCAGAAAGCACCCGGTTTATGATAGATAGTTCAAGTTGCATGGTGACTTGATGACCAATAGTCAAACGTTCAGTTTCCACCAAAGCCCAGTAACAGGCCAAAAGCTGACTTTCAAAAGGAGAGTCGTGATCTGCAGAAGATGGCAGGGCTTTGCTCCTAAATCCTAGAGGCTTCTGCTGTGATTCACTTATGGGGACCCACCAAAGGCTCCAAAGAGCATATCTATATTTCACTGACATCTTAAGCACCATTGGATCTGCTTGATCATATGGCCCAACTGGCACAGCAGTTTGCACAGCAGCCTGGACCCGTTGCAGAGCCTTCTCCTGTTCTGGACCCCACTCAAAACTGGCAGCCTCTCAGGTCACTCAATAAATAGGTCAGAGTAACACAACCAAATATACCTACTAGGCATCGTACCTCTTTCTTGGTTTTAGGAGGGGCCAAATGCAGCAGCCTATCCTTCACCTTAGAAGGAATATTTCCACAGGTCCCACATCACTGAAACCCTAAACATTTTACTGAGGTAAAAGGTCCGTAAATTTTAGTTGGATTTATTTCCTATCCTCTGGCACACAAATGTCTCACCAATAAGTCCAGTGTGTTTGTTACTGCTTGCTCATTGGACCCAATCAACATAATGCCATCAATGTAATGAATCAGTGTGATATCTCATGGAAGCGAAAATCTATCAAAGTGTTTCCAAACAAGGTTATGAAACAAAGCCAGAGAATGTATATACCACTGAGGTGGTACAGTAAAGATATATTGCTGGCCTTGCCAGCTGAAGGCAAATTGTTTCTGGTGGGCCTTATGGACAAGAATGGAGAAAAAGGCATTTGCCAAGTCAATGGCTGCATACCAGCTACCAAGAGATGTGTTAATTTGCTCAAGCAATGAAACCACATCTGGTACAGCAGCTGCAATTGGAGTCACCACTTGGTTAAGCTTATGAGAATCGACTGTCATTCTCCAAGATCCATCTGTATCCTGCACAGGCCAAATGGGAGAGTTGAATGAATATGTAGTGGGATTCATGACCTCTGCATCTTTCAAGTCCTTGATGGTGGCACACTAATCTCCACAATCCCTCCAAGGATGCAATATTGTTTTTCGATTTATAGTTTTCCTAGGTAGAGGCAGCTCTAATGGCTTTGATTTGGCCTTTCCCACCCTAATAGCCCTCACCCTACCAGTCAGGGAGCCAATGTGAGGGTTCTGTCAACTGCTAAGTGTGTCTATGCCAATTATGCATTCTGCCACTGGGAAAATGTCTACAGGATGAGTCCAGGGACCCACTGGAACCACTGTAAGTGGGACCTGAGCAAAACCTCCATTAATTACCTGACCTCTATAAGCCTCTACTTTAACTGGATGACCGTATTAGGTTTTGGATCCCCTGGAATCAATATCAGCTCAGAACCAGTGTCCAGTACTCTCCGAAAAGTCTGATTATTTCCCTTTCCCCAATGCACAATTACCCTGGAAAAAGGACAGTAGTCTCCTTGGGGAAGAATGAGAGAAAGATTCACTGCATAAATTCTTGGTATTCAGTGGTGTCCTACTTCAAGGGGACCCGGCTTCCCCTTCACTCAAGGGATTCTGGGTCTGTAAACTGGCTCAAGTCTGGAGACTGATTGACGGGCTGTGATTCTCTGTTTTTATAATTCAAATTAGTTTTCTGTCCATTTGACCTAGAAATTTTCTGCTTGTATAAATTAAGTAGAATTGCAATAGACTTCCTATCAGTTTCATTTCTAGGAACCCCGTGGTTAGTTAGCCAGTGCCAGAGCTCTACACAAGTCAGAGTATTCTGATTGCTGCTTTGTCTCTGCTGTTTGTCCATTATACTAGCTACGCCTACCTTGCTGGTTGAGTGCCTCCATTTGGCCCCTGCCACCCCGGAATCAAATTATTCCCATTGTATTTACATTTTTTAGTTGAGTGACTGCAGTTCTTACCATTAGATCTGACATACAGAAAAAAAAAGCAATTACAGGACTCTTCAAAGATGCAGGTACTGCCTTCACAAATCTATTTCACAAAGCATTGGTCAAGGGTATATCTTCTGGACCCTCCTAGCTTGGATGAATAATTCTAAAGTGACTAATTGACTCCACCAGCTTAATCTTCCTAAGCCTTTGGATCGCTTTCTCTACATTAAACCAAGGGAGATCAGGTATTTTCAGCTCACTCACAGTGGGCCATCTTTTAATCCATATTTCCACTAAACAAGCAAATAAACTATTAAAACCTTTGTTAACTCCCTGAGCTGCATTATTAAATTCCATGTCCCTACTTAGTGACCCCAAATCGACACATTCAGCCTGATTCAACTCTGTGTTCCTTCTACCATTATCCCACATCCATAATGTCCATTCCCATGCCTTTTCTTCAGATTTCTGCTTATATAAATTAGAGAACTCAAGCAGTTCTTTTCAAGTGTAGTGCACCTCCTCACGTGTCACACTCTCAACTTCACCTCTAGATGCCCGACGGGACTTTAGTCTAGTTACAGGTCTAGAAGCAAACATGGGTGTTGGAGGTGGCTCCTGAAGAGAATCAACGTTATCTTGCCTGGCGACTTCCTCGGGGAGGCCATCATTCTTGCCTCAGGCAGGGAAGGATTCATCTCCTCAGATGAAGGTGAAAAGGCTAATGGCAGCATAGGTCAGGCAGGGGATGTGGCTACTACTGGAGATGGGGCAGCTGTTTCTTTTTGGCAAAAAAGCTCTACCAGAGTTTACAAGCTCAGTGTCCCCAACTTTACTAGGGTCTCGCCACATGTCCACATTCCGGGTTGCAGTGTTTCATTCTTTTCCAGTAATACTCTCAGTTTAACAGTAGACACCTGGCGAGGCTGTGCATGCACCTTTCGTTGCAGGTCAGCCACTTACATGATAAGAGCTTGTGTTTGTTTTTCTGCAATTTCAGCTCTTTCTTTACGGGAGATATGACTCTCACTCAGGGCAATCTTATCAGATTTGAGGCTCAGTATCTGCTTCTGAATCTGGGAGCCAGAATCCCTGAGTTCATTTTCTTTCATCACTTTGTCCACTGAATATAGGAGCAACTAACCAGCTTCATTATGTTTCTTGGTTCTCCAACTACGTTCAAAGTTATTACATATAGTCACTAAGCTCCTTGCCTCTCATGAACAGTGAATCAGGAGTGAATCAGGAGTGTCAAATGTATTTGTTTTGTATAACTCTCTAAACAGTTTCTGCCAAGGACTATCAGTGCTCTTCATAATATTAGAAGTAGAGTTCTTAGCATTTGGGGTCTAATCATATTAAGCAACCAACTCTAGAAACCCCAAAACCAATGAAAGAGCTCCATTCTTAATATTCTGTGTCTCTAGAACCACTCCTGGTACCAAAATTTGTATTAGTCAGGGTTCTCTAGAGGGATAGAACTAATAGAATATTTTATACACACACACACACACACACACACACACACACATAAAATACATAATTATAGAGAGACTATATACATAGTTATATATATATACAGAGAGACAGAGAGGAGTTTATTAAGTATTAACTCACACAATCACAAGGTCCCACAATAAGCTGTCTGCAGGCTGAGGTGCATGGAGCGTCAGTCGAGTTCCAAAGCTGAAGAAATTGGAGTTTGATGTTTGAGGGCAGGGAGCATCCAGCATGGGAGAAAGATATTTGCTGGGAGGCTAGGCCTGTCTCTCTTTCCACATTTTTCTGCCTGTTTATATTCTAGCTGTGCTGGCACCTGATTAGATGGTGCCCACCCAGATTAAGGGTAGGTGTGCCTTTCCCAGCCCACTGACTCAAACGTTAATCTCTTTTGGCAACACCCTCACAGACACATGCAGGATCAATACTTTGTGTCATTCAATCCAATCAAGTTGACACTCAGTATTAACCATTACAACAGTATTATGCACCACAGGAAGAAAAAGTATGGTATTTAAACTAAACATAATACTAAAAAGTGAGATAATCATTGTTAATGTTAATAAGGTTATATATTTTTCCATAAATTTTCAATATATTGATTTGCAAATAAATTTGATTTTTATTATACTCTTTTACTAATTTATCACTAAACGTTATATCAAAAACATATATCTATGCTAGAGTTTGTCCCTACCTTAAAGTTAACAGACTGCTATTTAATTTAGAAAAATTAATCTAAAAACATACTCGATTTAAAAATAATTCCTATATTGCATATTGGTTGTGAAATATCACAATTCTGACATGCAAAACAGATGTGTTTAAGCATTAGTCAACCCTTGTTGTTTTTGTTGTTGTTGTTTTTTCAAGGTAAGGTCTTACTCTGTCGCTCAGGCTGGAGTTCAGAGGCACGATCTCGGAGGTCGCAGTGAACCCCAGTTCCTAAAAACAGTTCTAGGCCGGGCGCGGTGGCTCATGCCTGTAATCTCAGCACTTTGGGAGACCAAGGGGCGTGGATCACTTGAGGTCAGGTGATCAAGACCAGTCTGGCCAACATGGCAAAACCTCATCTCTACTAAAACTACAAAAAAAAAAAAAGAAAAAAGAAAAAAAAAGTAGCGAGGCATGGTGCTAGGCTCTTTAAATCCCAGCTACTCGGGAGGATGAAGCAGGAGAATCACTTGAACCCCTGAGACAGAGGTTGCAGTGAGCCAAGATCAGGCCACTGCACTCCAGCCTGGGTGACAGAGGGAGACACTGTCTCCAAAAAAAGAAAAAAAGTTATAAAATGAGATCATTTTTCAACTACATTGACCTTAATACATGTAAATTGTTAACTGGACTAAAACAACACATAAGATACCCTTATCACATAAAGAATTTCATAGTACCATATTATACTATATGTCTGCAATAGTTTAACAAAATCCATATGTTTGTGGCTATTTGGTGTTTTTCAGTTATTCTTATTTTGTACAATTCAGACATAAAGATTCATATTTACCATACATTTGAAGATTTCTGAGTTCAGTTTTACAAATTACAAGTTATTCTCATGTTAATCAAATTATTTCATTAGATAGCAACTCTAGAAGTAGAAATGTTTGTCAAAATATATATATATCACATATTGATACATATTAATAAAATACTTTTCAGAAGTTTTTTATAAAATCTTCTGCCAAAAACATATGAGAACATGCATTTCTTTTTATCCTTATCAATGCTTCTTACTACTAATATATGTATATAGTAGTATTTCTACTACTTATATATTATAATGTTATAATGTATAAGTACTACTACTTTAATATTATATCTATAAAATAGTAAGTAGTACCAATATATATACAATCCCAGTTAATGTTTTAACAAAAAGATCACATTCTATTATAATTACATTTACTTATTAAAGTAAAAAAAAACTACCATAACTCCACAGTCTAGAAGTCATATGCATTTATATGATGTATATATAGTACATATAATATATATTATAATTTATAATATAAGTAGTACTACTTATATATTATATGTATTTTGACATAATTACATGTTAAATTATTAAGTTTTTTTATGATTAATCATGAAGAAATATCTTTTGCATGTATATTTGATTTGTTTTTTTGTGAATAATCTGTTCATGCTATGATCATACATACTGTGAAAGGAAAATAAATCTTGGGGCCCCAAAATCACTCAGCTAAAGGGGAAAGTCAAGCTGGGAACTGCTTAGGGCAAAATTGCCCCCCATTGTATTCAAACTCACACTTCTTCTCACTGAGAAGACAGAGACTTTCATGACTCTGACCAATGCCCTTCCCTGAAGTGACTAATCTAGTATTTGCAATGCAAGTCAAAGGTTTTCCCTCTATTTCCTGCTACCCCACCTGGTGTCTCTGTAGGTTCCATGTCCCCGAAGGCCCCAGGCTCTGAGCCCTGTTCAGCACTCCTGCAACCTTGGAGTTGCAGTCCTTGTGGCCTAGACTGCATTTCAAACTTCTTTAGATCCCCAGAGCACTTTAGCCTGTGGTAGCGAAGCATGCGGGAACCTAGGTTCCAACTGCTGGCATAAGTGAATCTTCTCTGTTTAGTACTGGGCTAAATGCTCCCTCTGTCTGCTGGCATTAGCTGAGTTATTCCGGTTTTGCTTTCTTCTATAACAGAGCAGCACTGAGTTCAACGCACTGTCCCACAATTGCTATACTCTCCGTCTCCCAAGTAGCTCAGATTTTCTCTCTTCACCACGCCTCCACTGGGGATAGAGGGGTGGCAGCAATTCAAGACTGTTTTTTCTACCTCCCTGCAGTCTCCTCTTCTCATATACAGTTAAAAACCAGGTACTGTGAATGCTCATGTAATTTTTGGTTCTTATGAAGGTAAGCTTAGATAGTTGTTAAATTGGTGTCTTGTGAGGGGATGATCAGTGGAGCCTTCTATTTCTCCATCTTGCTCCACTTCCTCTTGATAAGTTTTCTACCATGTGCAGGTGACTCTTGGACAACACAGGTTAGAACTGTGTGGGTCCACTTACATACAGATTTCCGTTCACTCTGCCACTCCAGATATAGCAAGACAAACCCCTTTTCTTTCCTCTTCTCCTAAGATTCCTCAACAAGAAGAACAAGGGTAAAAAGACCAAAATGATTCACTTTCCCACTCCAATGAATATTAAACAATACCTTATGAGTTTCTAATAACATTTTCTTTCTTTTTTTTGAGATGGAGTCTCACTTTGTCATACAAGCTAGAGTGCAGTGGCACCATCTCGATTCTGCAAGCTGCTCTCCTGATTCATGCTGCCGCTCTCCTGCCTCAGCCTCCCAAGCAGTTGGGATCTCGATATGCTCTGCAGTCCATGCTAGCTTAATTTTGGTCTGAATTTTTTAAAAAAAAATTAGTGAAACGGGATTTAACCATGTTAGCTGTGGGATGGTCTCTGATCTCCTGACCTCGTGGATACTGCCTGCTCTTGGCCTCCCAAAATGCTGGGATTACAAGCGTGAGCCACCGCGCCTGGCCATCATTTGCTGTTCTATAGTTTATGCTATTGTAAGAATACAGTATACAATATACAAAATTGGTTAATCAACTGTTTATGTTATTGCTAAAGCTTTCAGTCAATAGCAGGTTATTAGTAATTAAGTTTTTTGAGAGTCAAAGGTTATATGTGAATTTTGAACAGTGCAAGGGTCATCCCTAGACCCCATGTTGTCTAATGGTCAACTGTATATTTGTTCTTAATTCTTTAAATGGAAAACTGAGTGAAAAGCTCAAAAGCTTATTGGGAGCTGTGGAGGAGCAGGAGTTGAATGTGGAGGAATTTTTATAGGGAATTGATTGGTCTCTTTATTTTGAGAAAACAAGTGCAGCATCTAAATATTCCATTTTACTCTTTTTGACCAAGCGTTCCTCTGGGGAGGATGCTTTACATTGAGCCAAGAATGTAGGGCTAGTGGCCACAGAGGTAGTGAAAGAAGCTTTCTGGTAGCATTCTGGGAGCTAGTAGATTTAGATTTCTGAGAAGCCCCGCTGTTCACAGTTCAAGCATCTTTTCTCATCCCCTGGAGTGCAATGTGCCGCAGGCCCAGATATTGTATGTTTCCATTTTTTTAGGGAATAAAGCCCCCATCTCTTGCGTAGGTAAAAAAGAGGATTTGCAATTCTGAATACTTTATAAACAGATTTTGAATAAATTCATTAGTATTCATCCCATTTCTCACCTATGCATTTTGAGGTACACACCTCATACAATTTCTGAACATTTACTGGGTCCTACAGTGTGAAACAGCTTCCTTTTCACTTACATCCTTCTTTGTAGTAGATATCAAAGTATCTAATTTTTTGTTTCATGACTCCATCCATTTCAAATTTCCAAATATTAACTGACATTATGAGTGTATTTTTCTCCTTTATAGTTCTTTGTATCATTAAGACTATATTTTGGTGGTGATAGTGTTTTTATTTTAATAGTCAAAACACAGGGCAGCGTGTTAACAATGTGCTCAACCCATTTTGTTTGTTAAAACTGTCATCCAGCCAGCTGAGTTGAGCACTTGTGTTTCTTTGTTTTTTCGTTTTTTCCTTTCTTTTTTTTTCTCCTTTTCTGAATAGACAGGCGCACGCAGACAGTTCTCATTGTTAATTATTTAATATATATTTTATGTTGCAACATCCCATAGTCCTGGATTTACCTGGAAATTTACTGTTATTATTGAAACTATTATTGATCTTTGTTTATGAAACTCAATTCTGGGTTTTCTAAAGCTGTATAGAATTTAAACTCTATTTATATATAAATTAGATATAACTACATTGTATAAAATTTTTAAACATATAAATAAAAGTATCAAAGTAATAAATTTATTCACAAAGCATAAATATTTATAAAAATAACTCATTCATGAAACATAAACCATAAACATTTTTACATAGAACACAGTAAAAAGAAGTGGATTTCAAACATCAAAAAGTTATATTTAATGTTTTATGAGACCTGCCTTTTTTCTCTAATGATTCTTATTATTATATATTTATCAAGTTTTGAATACCCCTTCTCTCCCTATATTTTGATGGCCAAATCTTTAAATTGCCCAAAATGATTAGGGTGTCCCTGACAATCTTCGTCAAATATAAGTAAAGGTAGGTAGCAATTAAATTAAGTTTTCTAAATGAGTGGAAGAAAAAATCCTAACCCATGAGTAAGTCATCTATGTTATTACATCTATATAGTAATATTTATAATTTCTAAAATAAATATAAAATTTTCTTAATTAATATATCATAAACTTATTTGCTGCCTGTGTTTCAAGTAATTACTTCGACAGAATTTCTAACATTTCAAATTTTGTATATATGGATTTATTTGAATTTTTGAAAATTACACAGACTACCTTTTTGCAGTGACCTCCTGTGAATTAACATATCCTGAAAGTGTTAGAAAAATACAGACTCTTGAAAAGCTAACACACTGTTATCTTTTTAAAGTAAAACTAAACCCACTGTCTCTTTAAATTATATTTGGAAATATTCTCATTTTGACAGTAACTGATAATTTTACTTTTTTTTTTAATGTCAGTATATCATTAAAGCAGCTATTAAGCCACTAATAGGCACTTAACATTGTGGTCGCTTATCATAAATAGCATTAACAGTTCTACAACTTTTTCTTGCAGGTCACTTGATACATCACATAAAATTAAATTAAGTATAATCACATTAAATAAAATTAAAATCGCAATAACTAAGTCCAACAGGTTCTGCATATGGACAGTATTAACAAAGCTTACAAATGACTTTTGAAGTCAGTGTTTAAGAGCTTAAATTCTACACACATGATTCTAATAATGTTTCTCAATTTTGTCTTGCCCTGAATTGTTTAAAAATACAATTTGAATATGCTTGAGATATAATATTTTGATGAAACACATATCTAAAATTTTAAGGATTTAAATTAAATGACCACTACAAGCAAAACAGAAGAGTAGAAATTTAGTCCTCTCTTGTCTATACACCTATCAAGAGCTAGAGCAGTAGGAAATTATTTCTATCCTGGCATGAAGCTGCAGAAAATGTACTGCTGAGAGATGATTTTCCTTTGAATGCTGCAAGTCTATACTATCCATTATAGTTACTGATGATATGTTTTCTCACTCAAAACACATACACATAAAATCCAGCTTTTTATATTGTCTCTAAAATTATCCTAATAGAAATGCCTTTTATTGCATCAAGTGAGCCACTATAATCTTCTAGAAATTATAAAAAATCAGTATTTAAATTTGTATTACGTTTCCCTGTAAGTGTTCAAGACTCATGGAAAACATATTAAACAAACATGCTAAAACAGATTTTGCTGCCTTGTATCTAATTTTTTAAAATATAAGGTAAGTTATAGTTGGATTTTTAACCTCAAATATTGCATAAATAAAAATATTAGTTGGAACTGGTTATAAAACACTAATGAATATTAGCGTTTAACTCAATTTTAACACATAGCAGCTACTTAAAAATATTTTCTGTGTAAATAAATACATGAATTAGTACATCCTACGGTTAATTAATATTGAATAAGAGTCAGAAATTCAAGACCTATTTAGAAATCTATTAATATATAGTCTTAAAAATAACCATCCCTGACTTAGCTTTATCGTTGGAAAACATAGGTAATTCCAAAGGAACAGTGTGGAAAAGTATAACGTTTCCTGAAGAGAAATAAAACAGTGCTTGTCTTTAGTAGAACGTGGTTTATAAAAACCTATAACATAGAGGTTGAGATAAAGAGCTTTGAATTCAAGTCAATTCACTTCACCTGGATTCTCATCATGGCCCTTGCCATCAGGTAAAACCCTGGGCAAGATTCTTCACCTCCCTAAAACTTATTTATTTGTAAAAATGGGAAAATGAGGTTTATATGAAAAGAGAATGTAGTATTTAAAAAAGAGTTTACAGTATGTAACTTATAGTAGGTACACCATAAAATAAGCACTTTTATTATGTTTAGTACCTGTACTTAACAGGCATCACCAAGAGAAAGAAATTGATATTATCCTTGATGTGAAAAACTGCATATTTCACTGTGAAAACATGTAAAACAGGCAGTAATTAATTTAGATTTTACCTCAAATAAGCAATTGCATCTGATTAGTTTATTTTTTAAATAAACTACGTTATGTTTATTTGAGGTTTACAACATGATGTTACTGAATCCATATAGATACTAAAAGAATACTGTTGTGAAGATTAACACACCTATCATCTGTCATAGGTTTTTTGTGACTAGAGCAGATAAACTCTACTTATTTAACAAAAATCTTAATACAATGTTATTAATTTTAGTCCTTATGTGGTACATTAGCTCTCTAGAATTGTTCATCCTATGTATCTGCTGTTTTGCATCCTTTGACATACATCTCCTTATCTCTTCTGTACACCTAACCTTGGTAACTACTGTTTCATTCTCAGGGAGATCATGTAATAGTTTTTTCTGTGTCTGCTAATTTCGCTTAGCATAATATCCTCCAGGTACATCTGTTTAAAACTGAATAATATTCCACTGTATATATGTATACATTTTCTATATCCATTTGCCCATCATGGGCAATTAGGTTGTTTCTTTATTATGAATAATACTGCAATGAACATGGCAGTGCATATATTTTTATGAGATAGTAATTTCATCCAAAAGATTTTCCATTCAGGTCCAGAACAAGGCATGGATGTACACTCTCCCTACTTCTGTTTATCATAGTACTGGAAGTACTAGCATGAGCAATTAGACAAGAAAAGAAGAAAAGAAAAAACAAAAGGCATCAAATAGAAAAGAAAAAAGAAAAATTATGTTATGCGTCACTTAATGACAGGGATGTGTTCTGAGATATATGTCATTAGGGGATTTCATCATGTGTGAACATCATAGAGTGTACTTATACAAATCTAAATCTATAGCCCACTACACACCTAGGCTATATGTGATAGTCTATTTCTCCCAGGCTACAAACCTGTACAGCATGTTACTGTGTTACATACTGTAGGCAATTATAACACAATGTTAAATATTTGTATTTCTAAACATAGCTGAATATTGAAAAGGTTCAGTAAAAATATGGTATAGAAGATTTAAAAATAGTATACCTGTATAGGACACTCAACATGAAAGCAGCTTACAGGACTGGAAGTTGAGTGGAAGGTGAATATGAAGGTCTAGAACAATACTCTACACCACCGTGTTGTTCCATGAACACTGTACGCTTAGTATACATGAAATATATGTATTTTTACTATATTTACTAATAAATTTACCTTAGCTTACTCTACCTTTTTAAACTTCTAAACTTTTGAATTCTTTAACTTTTTAAATCTTTTATAATAACACTGAGATTAAAACACACAGACATCGTACAGCTACACATAAATATTTTCTTTATATCCTTATTCTACTATCTTTAATTACTTTATGTTTTTTTTTTTACTTTTTAAACATTTTTGTTAAAAACTAAGAAACATGCGCATACATTAGCCTAGGCCCACACAAAACCAGAATTAACAATATCTCTCTTTTCCATCTTTATATCTTGTCCCACCAGAAAGTCTTCAGAGATAATAACACACATGGCTTTGTCATCTTCTACAATAATGTCTTCTCCTGGAATACTTCTTGAAGGACCTACCTGAGGCTATTATACTGCTAACTTATTTTTTTAAGTATGTCAAAGGAATACAGTTTAAAATAACAATAAAAGGTATAGTATGGTAAATACATAAACCAGTAACATAGTCATTTATAGTTATTGCCAAGTATTTTTGTACAACTTGCAGCACAGTAGATTTATTTCCATCAGCATGATTACAAACAAATGAGTAATAATGCCTTGTACTTATAATGTCATGATGGCTACAATGTCACTAGGCAACACGGATTTTTCTTTAGCTCTATGATATTCTTAAGGGACTACTATCATATATGGTCATGAAGAAAGTGCTAAGCAACACAATATTGTATTTTTATTAGTATATGACATATCTATACGTAGAGAACCCTGAAGCCCTCATAAAATCTTTTAGAACTAATAAATAAATTCAGTAAAGTTACAAGATACAAAATGAACACACAAAAAGCAGTAGCATTTCTATACAAGTAATGACTCAGATGAAAAGGAAATCAACAAAACAAGCTCACTTATGATAGTGTAAAAATAACTAGTAATAAATTTTACCATGGAGGTGAAAGATTTGTACACTGAAAACTATAAAATATCAATGAAAGAAATTAAGACACAATTAATTAAGTTATTTCTTCATTAAAACTTTTTATTGCATGCACATCTATTTTCTATGCATGATAGTAGGCTCTGATAGCATAATATTATCAAAGAAAATCTTCATGTGTATGCAGTATACATGTATTCTCCCTTTAGAAAAAAAAAAAAATGCTTGTTCTTTACGTCCCTTATATTCTCTAGAGTTCCCTCATTTAAATGTTAAAGTTTTAGAGAATGCCAAAATTTTTTATCTGGTTATAGAGTACCACACAATCCTATTATATTATTTATACAAATATATGCGTGTATATATGTATAAACAGCCTTGATCTTTAGAGAATAAGACATTATTAATAAACTCATTTCTAATTTTCATGATGCTCACCTCTCTAGAATCTAAATATTCTCTTTAATTCATTAGTCCCAGAAATTGCAAGTCAATGTATATAGTGTAGTGCAAATCCAGTTTAACTGAATCTTTGTTTGGAAGCATCATTTCTTATTGTGTACTGTTATATGTAATTACTATAATACTTTTAGATTTAGATTGTATATACAAAATTAAATTACACCAGGGAATTTTTGAGGTTTTGTCAAATGTTTTTTTAAATTATTATGTTATTAGTTTTAGAAGGATTTCAGCATGTCTCTTTAACAGTGGTTTCCACCTTTTTTTTTTTTTTTTTTTAGACAGAGTTTCACTTTTGTTGCCCAATCTGGAGTGCAATGGAGCGATCTAGACTCACTGCAACCTCTGCCTCTTGGGTTCAATCAATTCTCTTGACTCAGCCTCCAGAATAGCTGGGATTACAGGTCTTCACCACCACGCTAGACTAATTTTTTGTATTTTTAGTAGAAATTGGGTTTCACCATGTTAGCCTGGCTGGTCTTGAACTCCTGACCTCAGGTGATTTGCCCGCCTCAGTCTCCCAAAGTGCTGGGATTACAAGTGTGGGCCACTGCGACCGGCCCACCCTTTATTTTTATATGACTTTTAAAAATATTTGTATAAAGAAATCTGATCTTTTATCTATCTTAAAACAAATACCAGTATTTTCCCCTGAATTTTTAGGAAACTATTTTAGTTGCTTACGGGCTAGCTTTTATTATTTCTAAATTTTTACTTATATTTGGAAATGACAAAATGTGTCTACTTATTCTTCAAAGCTCAAATGTTGTTACAACTTTTCTAATGATGCTGCTTTTTTATTATGCAACTTACCCCAACTTTATATATTTATATGTAGATATATATGTACACACACATATATAGTTTCAAATATGTCATAAAAATATCTAGCAAAATATGTATATACATTATATTTTGTTTAACATTAAACATATCACAAATAGCTCTAGTTTGAAGCCATTAGGAATGGTGGTGCTATTAACATTTTTGTATGTTCTTGATGCATATGCTTTTTACTTACAGAGTTATTCACATCACTAGATGTAAATATATGAGTAAGTTCAGCTTTAACATCTAATGCCAAACACAGAGAATTGGAAAACACCAAGAGAAAAGTGATTCACCTTGTTTAAGAACTCCTCAGTAAAATTAATAGCTGACTTATCACCAGAAACTATACAGATAAGAGGCAATGGGATAATATATTTAATGTACTAAAATAAAAAGACTCTTCCAAGAGTTTTATATCTGTCAAAATTATTCTTCAAAAGTAAAGTAGAAATTAAGATAGTGCTAGATAAACAAAGCTAGTAGAATTGGTACCAAGCCAAATTTCCCTAAAAGAAATATTAAAGGCTATTCTTCATGCTAAAATAAAAAGACACAAGATAGTAACTTGAAACCAGATAAAAAGATAAAGGATACTGGGAAAAGTAACTATGTATTTAACATTAAAATACAGTTTAGATTTTTATTTGTAATATTTTTCTCCTGATAACGCAGCTTAATAGACAATGCATATAGCAATAATTATAAAGCTGTTGATGGGTTTATAATATATAAAGATGTAATCTATATGGTAATAATAGCTAAAAAGATGGAGGATGAAGATATATTGGAGCAAAGTTTTTGTGTAATTTAAAATTGAGTTAATTCAATAGAAAAGAAAACTCCATTTTACGGTGAGAAATTCAAACCTGCTGCAGAAATTTTCATAAGTAACAAATAAGACAAATGTTAATCACCAACACAATGGGAAAAATGTCTCTAGGGCATGTCTGAGACCTTCATGGCAGCCCTCCCCTCACAGGTCCAGAGGCCTAGCAGGAAAAAGTGGTTTCATGAGTTGTTCCCATGGCCTTTCGGCTGTGTGCAGCCTCAGGCATTAATACCCTGCATCCTAGCCACTCCAGCTGTGTCTAAAAGGGGCCAAGGTATAGCTTGGGCCATGGCTTCAGTAAGTGCAAGCCCCAAGCCTTGGCAGCTTCCATGTGATGTTGAGCCTGCAGATGCACAAAAGTCAAACATGGAGGTTTAGGAACCTCTGCCTAGATTTCAGAGGATGTATAGAAACACCTGGATGCCCAGGCCAAAGTTTGCTGCAGGGGTGCAGCCCTCATGGAGAAGTTTTGCCAGGGTAGTGCAGAAGGAAAATGTGGGGTCAGAGTCTCCACACAGAGTCCGCATTGGGGCACTACCTAGTGGAGCTGTGATAAGAGGTCCATGATCCTCCAGATCCCAGAATGGTAGATCCACCAATGGCTTGCACAGTGCACCTGGAAAAGTTGCAGACACTCAACAACAGCCTGTGACAACAGCCAGGAGGTGGGACTGTACCCTGCAAAGCCACAGGTATGACACTGCCTGAGGCCTTGGGAGCCCACCTCTTGCATCAACGTTGCCTCAATGTGAGACGTGGAGTCAAAGGAGATTATTTCAGAGCTTTAAGATTTAATTACTGTCTCATTGGATTTCAGACCTGAATAGAGCCTGTAACCCCTTTGTTTTGGCCAATTTATCTTATTTGGAATGGGTGTATTTACCAAATTCCTGTACTTCCATTGTGTCTAGGAAGTAACTAACTTGCTTTTGATTTTACAGACTCATAGGCAGAAGGGACTTGTCTTGTCTCACATGAGACTTTTGACTTTTGAGTTTACGCTGAAATGAGTTGAGACTTTGGGAAACTCTTGGAAAGACATAATTGTGTTTTGAAATGTGAGGATGTGAGTTTTGGGAGGGACTAAGGGCAGAATAATGTGTCAGGCTTTGTGACCCCCCCACCAAATCTCATCTTGTAGTTATTCTAATCCCTACCTGTAATGGGAGAGGTCTGGTGGGAGGTAATTGAATCATGGAGACGGTGTCCACCATGCTTTTCTCATGATAGTGAGTGAGTTCTCATGAAATCTGATGAGGGGCCTTTTCCCTTTTCGCTCTGCACTTTTCTCTCCTGCTGTTATGTGAAAAAGGATGCGTTTTCTTCCCCTTCCACCATAATTGTAAGTGTCCCGAGGCTTTCCCAGTCATACAAAACTGTGAGTCAATAAACCTCTTTCCTTTATAAATTACCCAGTCTTGGGTATGTCCTTATAGCAGCATGAGATCGGACTAATACATATATGTACTCTGTAATGGGATTTCTTTATCATATGGTAGTTCTTTGTTTCATTTTTTGAGGAACCTGCATAATGTTTTCTATAATGGCTATAATAATTTGCATTTCCATAAATAGGGTGTAAAAGAAAATTGATCAATTAATGAATAGAAAAAAGTAGAGATAACATCAATGAAACCTGAAATTGATTCTTTGAAACCATTCAAAAATTTGAAACCCCCACCTAGACTAAACAAGAAAATAAAGACAGAATCTGAAATTACTATAATCAGGAATGCAAGAAGTTTGCTAATGACATAATTAAAAAACATTCAGAAATCAAATGAACTATAAGGACATACTCTGAATAAGTGTATGCTAATAAATTAGATGATCTACATAAAATAAATGCGTTTTATGAAAGACAAAAACTACTGGGACAGACTCAAGAAGAAAAAGAAAACCTAAGTAGGCCTATAATAAATAGAGATTGAATTAGAAACCAAAATACATTCCCTGGATGAAAAGTCTATGCTCATATGGTTTCATTAACAAAATCTACAGAGTGTTTAGAAAAAAGTTAACACTGATCCTTCAAAAACTCTTCCAAAATTATGAGAATTAGATATTATCAATGTCATCCCATGAGTCCAGTCAATCCTTAATATCAAAATGGCACTTCCTGCAATAACATTACAGGATGAGAAAATTGCAGATGAAAAAATTCTTATGAGTATTAATTCAAAAGTCCTATAAAATACTGGAAAACCAAATATAGAAACATATGAAAGGATAATACACTATGGCAAAGTGGAATTGGTCAAGGAATGCAAGGGTAGTTCATTGTATGAAAATCAATCATTGTATTATGCCATCAAAATAAATTAAAATATATGGCCAGGCACGGTGGCTCATGCATGTAATCCCAGCACTTTGGGAGGCCGAGGCAGCTGGATCACGAAGTCAGGAGATCAAGACCACCCTGGCTAACATGTTGAAGCCCTGTCTCTACTAAAAATACAAAAATTAGCTGGGTGTGGTGGCGGGTGCCTGTAGTCCTGGCTACTCAGGAGACTGAGGCAGGAGAGTGGTGTGAACCCGGGATGCAGAGCTTGCAGTGAGCTGAAATCATGCCACTGCACTCTAGCCTGGGTAACAGAGCAAGACTCAATCTCAAAAAAAAAAAAAAAATTGTATATATATATATTGTGTGTGTATGTGTATGTATATATGTATATATATGTATATATGTGTATGTATGTGTATGTATATATGTTGTATATATAGATCACATCATAGCAAATAACACATAATATTTCTAAGATATGCAAAAGGAAAACATATGACAAAATCCAATACTCTTTTGTGATTAAAAAACATTGAAATTACAAATAGAAAGAAATTTTCTTAACCTGAAAAATCATCAAAATCTAAATGTTTTTCTGCTAAGTTCAGGAACAATACAAGGATGTCTACTTTTCACCACTTCTATTTAACACTGTATTGGAGGTTTTATCCAAGCCTACTATGCAAGAAAAATAAATTAAGACATTCCAATTGAAATACAAGAAGTAAAACTCTCTCTAATCACAGATGACATGATCTTGTATGTATAAAATCCTAATGAACCTACAAAAAATATAAGACTACAAGTTATCTACAAGTTCAATAAGACTGTAGAATGCAATGTGAATGTAATAGAGCAAGTGCATTTTTTAAACTAGCAATATACAATCCAAAAATTAAATTTTGGAAATATTATTTTCATATAATCAAAGTTAAAAAGCAATACTTAGAAATAAATTTAATAAAAAAAAGGAGCAAGACTGCATACTACAAAAGAAAGAAATTAAAAATGACTTAGAAAAATAAACATATATTCCACAGGCATGGATAAGAAGACATAGCAGAGGATGTTGATAAGATCTAAATTTACCTGCAGTTTCAACACATTTTTTTTTTCAAAATTCCAGTTGTTATTTTTGTAGACATTGACAAGTTGATGCTAAATCTATATGAAAATTCAAAAAAGTGAGAATTTTGCCAGCAAAAATCTTGAACTAAACAAAGATTGATGACTTACACTTTTCAATATCAGAAATTTCTAGAAGTCCTCAGTTATCAAATTAGGCTTCATACAGGTATCATAGTGGAAACATTGATAAATGAAATAGAAGAGAGTACAGAAATAATTGGCTATATTTGAAATATATTTACTTTGAAATCTATCTAAATGAATGTAAGAGCAATTCACTTTGTCAAAGCCAGAAATATGACATTTTGGAGCGTTTTCTCTTGCTCACCACCCCCACATCCACTTAATCTCCAAGTTCTGAAATTCTGAAATTCAAAATTCCTCACTAATCTTTTTTTTATTCCTCCTGCCCTTCTCATTGTCTTTGTTTACTCTGTAATAGACTGCATGGATTACAGGGAAAGTGCCTTATTTGTTATTTCTTTGTTTACCATACCATACTCCACTCTACATGTACAATGTGATATTAAGTCAAATTTGATCGTGCAGCTATCGTTAAGAATTAACTACAAAGACCTCTTATTGTTTTCAAAATAAAAATCTAAACACACTATTGTGACTTTTGAAGCCCTACATTAATTGAGCCACTACCTCCTCAGTATCATAAATGGAGTCATCTTGCAACTATCCCCTTCAGCTTCATTTTCCACACAAATGAATTACTCAGTTTTCTCAGTGTATGTACTGCTCTTTCCCACCTTCAGGCCTTCTAATTTTCTATGCACTCTTCTTAAAATAGTTTTTCTTTGACTTCTTATTTAGTTAAATACTGTTTCCAACTCAGGTATCACTTTATAAATTATTTCTACTTTATAGAATTAACTGAATTCCCAAGTCTCTTTTTTTCCTCTTAAAGAAAGCTAAGCTTCCCTCTTTTAATGAGCAAATCACAATTTATCTATCCATTACACTAGTAATGTGAACCCTACCAGTACAACAATTAAAGATCCTATGAACAGTTGTTATTCATTGTTACAAGTGCCTACTACACAGCAATAATTTTTTAAAAACCTATAAAATAGCTCTATAGCATGAATAAAATGTTACTTTAGGAATTATCTTTTAAAACATTCAATATATGAATTAAATGATGCACAGATTTACATTTTGCCTCTGCCTGGGACATTTACTTTTCAAACATTAAATAATTAACTTTAGTTTTTAAAAGTGAGACATCAGAAAGACTAGAATATTCTAAATTTTCCACAGAGTTTCAACAGGTGGTTTGTTTTATATTTATTTAGTTTGTCTAGTTTGACATGATACCTTGTTGCAAGAAATCCAAGTGAAATAATAGTGGTCATCCATGTTTGGCATGCCTAAAAAAGGCTTAAAATAAATAAACATATAAAAGTACAAATATAGATATGATGATCATATTTTGTTGCTATATACTATAATGTCTTTTTAATAAAGATGTTTTTTAATTTGGATGGTTTTGTTTTTATTTAACTAAATATTAAATACATACAAAGGATATTTAACAATTAATATTGGATAAAATAAAATAATAAAATCAATATAGATGAATACACCTCCCCGCCACCAACACACACCCATACCCATAGAGAAAAAACTGAAGAATTTATACCATCTGTGTACATGATCCTATCTCACTCTCTGTGTACTCATGAAGCAATAATTTTTTTTTTTTTTTTTTTTTTTTTTTTTTTTGTGGCGGAGTCTCGCTCTGTCGCCCAGGCTGGAGTGCAGTGGCCAGATCTCAGCTCACTGCAAGCTCCGCCTCCCGGGTTTACGCCATTCTCCTGCCTCAGCCTCCCGAGTAGCTGGGACTACAGGCGCCCACCACCTCGCCCGGCTAGTTTTTTGTATTTTTTTAGTAGAGACGGGGTTTCACCCTGTTAGCCAGGATGGTCTTGATCTCCTGACCTCGTGATCCGCCCGTCTCGGCCTCCCAAAGTGCTGGGATTACAGGCTTGAGCCACTGCGCCCGACCGAAGCAATAATTTTTATTTTACGTAAATTTTTCAATTGCTTTTAGATATATTGCACATAAATATGTAACTTTAAACAAAATGCTATTGTGATTTATATGTCTTTGAATATTATTTAAAGGGAGTTATGTATATATAATTAATAGGTAACACAATTTTTTCATTTCTTGTTGGAAACACTTACTTTGATTCCATTTATTGCTGTAAAAAACATTTCTGTTGTGAACTTTATTACTGAACTACCATTACATTCATGTACTAGGTTGCTTCTTATTCATATGTCTATTAAAGAAAATTAAATCACTTTTAATGGGTTTATAAAACTTACATTTTTTTCCAGCAATGTATGAGATTTCCACTACATTAATCTTTACCAACCTGTGAAGTGACCAGAACTAAAACATTTTGTTTGATCGAAGTGTATAATTTATTGATTTTTGATTTTTTATTTTCCACCTTGTTGATGTTTTTAGTAGAGTTTCCAGACAGTTGTTGGCTATTCAAATTTCCTCTTCCATAATATCACTATTTAAAAATTTTGCCCACCTTTTTTTCTATTTGATTGGTTGATTATTTAAGAGTTCTTTATATTTTTTATTAAAACCTTTAACACTGTAAAATACATATAATTTTTTCTAGTTGGTAGTCTATCATTTTGTTTACTGTATTTGCAGTATAGTAAATACTGATGAATTCTTAGTGAAACATATCAATCTTTTATTTAAAACTTTATGATTTTTGACTCCTAGGATTTCCTTTCTCATACTAATCATAAATATATAACATGCAATGTTTGATAATTTTGTTTTGTTTTTACCAGTTTTTAATACATTTAGAATTGCTTTCTCAATTTGAAATGAAATAGAGATAAAATTATATATATATATATATATTTTTGTTTGTTTGTTTGTTTGTTTGCTTTTTGAGACGGAGTCTCGCTCTGTTGCCCAGGCTGGAGTGCAGTGGCGTGAAAATTATATTTTTATATGAATTAAAAGTTGTCAGGGCCAGGCGCGGTGGCTCAGGCCTGTAATCCCAGCACTTTGGGAGGCTGAAGTGGGCGGATCACGAGGTCAGGAGATAAAGACCAGCCTGACCAACATAGTTAAACCCTGTCTCTACTGAAAATACAAAAAATAGCTGGACGTGGTGGTGTGCTCCTGTAATCCCAGCTACTCAGGAGGCTGAGGCAGGAAAATCGTTTGAACACGGGAGGTGGAGGTCGCAGTGAGCCGAGACCGCGCCGCTGTACTCCAGCCTGGGCAACAGAGTGAAACTGTCTCAAAAAAAAAAAAAAAAAAAAAAAAAAAAGTTCCCCTAGGATCAATCCGTAAATATTTCTTTCCAAGCCCTGTTACTCCTGTTGTTAAAGACTGGTGGTGCTTTTCAAAGTCTGAGAAAATTATAGCCTTTTGGCTTTGACTGCAGCACAAAAGTAAATGTGAAGCTAAGAAATCACTCAGCAAATTTATTGCTTTGACAATTAATATAATGTATTTTTAAATGAAAAATAAAACCTGTCCATTAAACATTTTTATTTGTGCCTGAAATATATTGAACTTGCCACATTGATCCATTAAATTATGCTATACAGTTAGAATAAATTTTAACAATTTTTAATACTATAGGATACAAGTTTTTTAAGAAAACAAATTAATACAGAAGTATACGAGTGATTATTCAATATGACATTTGTATCTTAGTTGAGCATTTAAGCATAATTTTCTACTCGAATAACTTGTAAGTGGAAGATTAATCACACTCTAACTTACCTGATTTTTAATAATTTTGCTAACTTCATATATTAGAAAAATAATCACAAAATTTAGCTTTGTATTTTACCTAACATATATCCAATATAAAATAATAACACTTTTTGTTTATTTTATACTACTGTTTTTGCCTGTGATAAGCTAGATGATATCTCAACCACTTAGGGAAATTCATGCTAACTTTTACATGTATTTTGTGTCAATATAAATTCTTGTCATGAATCAAAAGTACCTTCAAGAGAAAATGATTTGTTTTAACATTAGATCCCATTTGTGTTTAGTTTTGCTGCCCGTTGCTTTTGGTGTTTTAGACATAGAGTGCTGCCCATATATGTCCTGAATGGTACTACCTAGGTTTTCCTCTAGGATTTTGCACAGCAAAGGAAACACCATCAGAGGTGAACAGGCAACCTTACAGAATGGGAGAAAATTTTTGCAATCTACTCGACAAAGGCTAATATCCAGAACCTACAAAAGAACTCAAACAAATTTACAAGAAAAAACAAACAACCCCATCAAAATTGGGCAAAAGATATGAACAGACATTTCTCAAGAAGACATTCCTTACAGCCAACAGACATATGAAAAAATGCTCATCACTGGCCATCAGAGAAATGCAAATCAAAATACAATGGAATACATCCACACCAGTTAATTGAAGATCATTAAAAAGATCAGGAAACAACAGGTGCTGGAGGATGTGGAGAAATAGGAACACTTTTACACACTGTTGGTGGGATTGTAAGTAGTTCAGCCATTATATAGAGGAAAGTATATGGCGATTCCTCAAGGATCTAGAACTAGATGTACCATATGACCCAGCCATCCCATTACTGGGGATATACCCAAAGGATTATAAATTATGCTGCTATAAAGACACACATGCACCACGTATGTTTTATTGCAGCACTATTCTAATAGCAAAAGACTTGGAATCAGCAAATGTCCATCAGTGACAGATTGGATTAAAAATGTGGCTTTATATACACCATGGAATACTATGCAGCCATAAAAAAAGGATGAGTTCGTCCTTTGTAGGGACATGGATGCAGCTGGAAACCATCATTTATAGCAAACTAGCAGAACAGAAAACCAAACACCGCATGTTCTCTACACTCATAGGTGGGAACTGAACAATGAGATCACTTGGACTCCAGGAGGAACATCACACGGGGCCTATCATGGGGGGAGGGATTGCAATGGGAGTTATACCTGATGTAAATGACGAGTTGATGGGTGCAGCAGACCAACATGGCACAAGTATACATATGTAACAAACCTACACGTTATGCACATGTACCCTACAACGTAAAGTATAATAATAATAAATTAATTAAAAAAAAAAAAAAAGAGAAAATGATTTGAACTAAACAACTCATATGATTTGGAAACACTTTTATCCTAAATCTTTAATCTACACTTCTTAACTCAAACAGAAAGGGATTTTTAACAGTCCACTCTTCTATTATTTCTACTGGGTCCCTATCTTAAAATTGAGAATATGTATTCCCCAAAGTAAAATCTACACATGTATGTTTTTTAAAAGCATATATTTATCTTTGGAAATCATTTTTCCTTGATACTTTTCTAGTGCTGCTTTTAGACTAAATGCAGGGAGCGATTTGTTTCTAATTTGGTGACAATATCTATTAAACCAATATCTAAAGTATTTGAAAATACATTTTCTTTGTATTAAAATATCTACCTCTATTTTGAGTGTTCTACTAAAACTATTAAGTCAATTAGAATGGATTATTATTTCACAGTAAAAATTTGCATTTAGGAAAGGAAGGAAAACTAAAAGTATTAACATTTGACTCTGTATTTTTTTCTTGGGGAGAGGAGTTATTTTTGTTGTTTATTGAGCCAGCATCTTGCTCTTGCTCTGCTGCCCAGATTGGAGTGCAGTGGTGAATCATCACTCAACACAGTCTCTACCTCCTGGGCTCAAGCAGTCTTCCCACCTCAGCCTCCTATAGAGCTGTGACTACAGGCAGGTGCTCACCACTCAGCCCAACTAATTATTTTGTATTTTCTGTAGAGACAGGATTTTGCTATGTTGCCCAGGCTGGTCTCCAACTTCTGGGCTCAAGTGATCCACCTGCCTTAGCCTCACAAAGTGCTGGGAATACAGGTGTGTCCGGCAGGCTTTTTTATTGTTTCTTAAATTATTTGTCTTGCAAAGTAGGTGATACCATTTGACCCAGCAATCCCATCACTGGGGTTATACTCAAAGGATTTTAAATCATTCTACTATAAAGACACATGCACATGTATGCACTCTTCACAATAGCAAAGACTTGGAACCAACCCAAATGCCCATCAATGACAGACTGGATAAAGAAAATGTGACACATATACGCCATGGAATACTATGCAGCCATAAAAAAGGATGAGTTCATGACCTTTGCCAGGGACATGGATGAAGCTGGAAACCATCATTCTCACCAAACTAACACAGGAACAGAAAACCAAACACCGCATGTTCTCACTCATAAGTGGGCGTTGAACAATGAGAACACATGGACACAGGGAGGGGAACATCACACACTGGGGCCTATGAGCGAGTGAGGGGCTAGGAGAAGGATAGCATTAGGAGAAACACCTAAAGTAGATGATGGGTTGATGGGTGCAGCAAACCACCATGGCACATGTGTACCTATGTAACAAACCTGCAGGTTCTGCACATGTATCTCAGAACTTAAAGTATTAAAAAAAAAAAAAAAAGTGCTACAGTAGGGAAAGAAATCTGAGTAGAATCTGCCTCTGTTTCCAGGACGTTTCACTTTGTATGAGTGGTGACGTTCTACTGATTGAGTCAGGGCCTTGTTTCAACCTTCACACAGCAGGGCCTGCGTGCAGTAGCAGGAAAGAAGGAGCTGTCACCTTATCTGCTCTGCAATATTGTCACATCCCCATGAAAAGAACCTTACATTTGTTTATTAAAATGTGCTTCTCTGTGCATGAAAAAGAAAACATTAAAATCTAACATATATGTGCATATGGGAAGAGGTTTCACATTAGTGACTACTGCTTAGAAACTATTTTTCTTTAAACTTTCATCACTTTATTTCCTTTGAAAATTTGCCTTCAATTAAAAAATTAATTATTTATAAAATTTTTGTTGGTACATAATAGGTGTATATTCTTATGAGATACATGAGATATTTTAATACAATATGAAATAGGCACATAATGGAGAGTGAGGTATCCATCCCCTCAATCATTTATTCTTCGAAACACAAACAATCTAATTACATTCTTTAAATTATTTTAAAATATGCAATTAAGTTATTATTGACTATAGTCACCTATTGTGCTTTCAAAACATAGGTCTTATTCATTCCTTCTGTTTCTTTTTTTTTTTTTTTAATCCATTAACCATCTCAACTTCCCCACAAACCTCCCATCACCATTGCCATCCTCTGGTAACCATACATCTACTCCCTATGTCCATGGTTTCAACTGATTTGATATTTAGATCACACAAATGAGTGAGAACATGAGATGTTTGTCTTTCTGTATGTAACTTATTTCAGTTAACATAATGATCTCCGGTTTCATCCATGGCCTTCAAGTTTTAGCTTGTGCTTTCACTATCTTCTTAAGTCTGTCATTCTACTCTATTTTGTCAATCATACTTTTCTACTCTTTACTATTGCTCTCACTTTTTTCTACTGTACTTGAAAAAAGCCCACATTTCTTTCACGTTAGACTAGGCTTTCATTAATTTGGCTTCCCCTAAGTTCATACTTTCACTTTACTGCCAACTATATCCAACAGGCTTCTGTCAAACAAAAATACCTACTTTTGTCAAACACAATGTATGTTTTCCTTTAAAAAAAAAAAAAAACTGTCTTCGTTTATGCTGTTTCGTCGACTTCCCTGTTAGGAGATTAAGTCTGTACTAGAACAAGGCAGATACAGCTTTACGTCGTCAGATTCTGCACTTAACCTTTCAAAATGTGTCTGCCTTTAATCTGTGTAATGAATGAGGATGTTTAATCATTCAGATGATAACTAAACGGTGTATTTCTCCAAGGAATATCTGTTATAGATGTTAATTATAGATAAAAGAGATATACCATAGTGAGAAATATGTCATTCTTGTTGACTTCATTAGTATCATTGTCATTTCTGAAAATAGCTTACCATTTATTCCTGATTACCTTGAAATGGAGAAACTGTTATAGCTGCATAATTAAATGTTTCAGTTTAATTTGACTAGAAACTGCTCAGCAGTAAATTTTAGTTGCATATCCTTGGTTTTGATTGTTTTAGGCTCATGCCATTGAACTGTAGGGAGACTGAATCATAATAGAGAAAGCTCCTGGATATAAAAAGCCAGTAACCTCTACTGTCATTTCCACTCTGAGCAGAAATTTTGAAATTATATAATTTAAAAATTATGACTTCTAGTTTAACCAGTTTTCTATATGGAATCTATACAGACAGAGAGGAAATGGGGGGGAAAAAAAAGGAAAACAATTCTGGTAAATCATCTAAGCTGTCTTGGGAGCTGGGTTTAGAGCTCTCTTTGGGAAAACTTAGTGAACACCAAGGTGAGCAGGAGCAGTCCATGAAGTAAGCATCATTACTTAACTGAGCAGCGAGGTGACAATACAAGTTTATACAAAGGCACAAAAGTCTAGTTTTGAATTTTAGAAAAAATCAATCCAGTAGGTAAAAATTAGTTATGAACAGGAATGATTTCGGTGTGAGACTTCCATTGCACCCCATAGGATTATTGTTTAGAGTGAGGAGTCTTCCTGCACCTGAAGTGAGAGATTCGTGTTAGGATGCTAAAAAGACCCCTGGGAGTTGAAGACAGCATTGAAAACATCTTGCCACCTCATCTAGCCACCTTTTAGGAAGGAAGAATTTGTATTAAAACAGCATGCTCATCTACTCATAATTTTAAACTATCAGAACTTGCATCCAATTTTTATAACCGAGGAGATTCTGGGAGAGCATGGAATGATTTAACATTTTTAGAGAGGGAAAGATTACTTTTCATTGGTCTTATATTTTATGTATCTACTTATTTGACATACATGTACTAGAAAACTGCTATGTTTTGCTGTTAGAAGAGTGAATAAAGAGAACATGTATATGCTCACTCTCATGAAGCTTTGAGTCAAGTAAGTGGTGTATAGGATAAAGTATGCTAAGGATACATGAAAGAGTTTCAGTTGCATTTGGGAAGTAATCTTGGCAATATAGAAAGATCCCATGTCAACCAAAAATAAATAAATCCACAAATTAGCTGGGTGTGGTGGTAGGTACCTGTAGTCCCAGCTACTTGGGAGACTGAGGCGGGATGATCGATTGAGCTCAGGAGCTGGAGGCTGCAGTGAGACATGATCATGCCACTACACACCAGCCTGGGTGATAGCTATGTCAAAAAAGTAAAAAATAAAAATAAAAAAGAAACTACATTTAATATATATAACCTATAGAACATCATAGCTTACACTAGGTTACCTTAAACATGCTCAAAACATATACAATAGCCCAAAATTGGACAAAATAACCTAACACAAAGAGTATTTTATAATAAAGCATTGAATATTTCATGTGATTTATTAAATGCTGTAGTGACAAATGAAAAACAGAATGGTTGTATGCTTGCTTAAAGAGCGGTTTCTCTGAATATACCTTCTGCATCATGATAAAGTCAAAAAATCATTAAGCAAACCATGGCAAGTCAGGAACAGTCTGTACTTGAAAATACCTTCTATGCTTAACATCTCCAATCTCTCTCTTTCCAGTCTCTGTTGAATGCCCTCAATCATCCCCTCGGCTTCACCATGCCAATAAACTTATATTTTCTTCTTCTTCTTCTTTTTTTTTTTTTTTTTTTTTTTTTTTTTTGAGACGGAGTCTCGCTGTGTCGCCCAGGCTGGAGTGCAGTGGCAGGATCTCAGCTCACTGCAAGCTCCGCCTCCCGGGTTTACGCCATTCTCCTGCCTCAGTCTCCCGAGTAGCTGGAACTACAGGGGCCCGCCACCTCGCCCGGCTAGTTTTATTGTATTTTTTTTTAGTAGAGACGGGGTTTCACCGTGTTAGCCAGGATGGTTTCCATCTCCTGACCTCGTGATCCGCCTGTCTCGGCCTCCCAAAGTGCTGGGATTACAGGCTTGAGCCACCGCGCCCGCCCAACTTATATTTTCAATGTCACTCGCGGCTAATCCTCAGTCCTCAATTCGCTTGACCTAAGAAAAATGTTTAGTCTTTCTAATTGATATCCAAGCCACTAATTTTTCTTGGGCTTTCCTTTTCAGTCTTCTTTGCTGAATCCCACCCTTCTTCCTGATCAATTAATATTAAGGCCAATCATTGTATGATTTCTGATATTTTTGTATAGTTACTCCTTTGTGGATCTCATTCCTTCAAAGGTGTTTGATGACATTGATACATTGACCACTTGTTCATATTTCCCGACTGATTCTCTTTCCTACTCTCTCATTTTTTCTGTTCAACTGTATACACAATATCACCACATCACCTCTCAAACTTAATATCTCAAAAACCATACTCCAGATATCCACAACAAGCCTGCTCAATCTATACCCTTTCCCATCTCCTTTGATGGCAACTTCATATTTCCTGTTGTTCAGACCAACAAATCTGGATTCTTCCTCGATTATTTCTCCTAGCACACCACTACTTTACCAGGGAATATTGATTTTCTTATAAAAATATAGAAGGAGCACTACCTATGAAATTTTTTTCACAACAAAAAACGAACTTGAATTTAATCCTACATATAAGTTAAGTTACAGAGTATATGATGTAAAGAAGAACAGTTAGACAATGCTATAGGAAGGCAGTAAGATGAACAAAAATGTGGAACATTCTGTGTGGCAATTGACAGTGCTTCTATAATAAGAAAATGACATGGGATTAAAAAGTGGGGGGATTCTGTATATGTAGAGGCTCAAGGCACACAATGAAGTGCAATGATCATGACTGGAAACTTCATAAAATGACATTTTTGATAAAGTAGGGAAGTTTGATATATACCAGATATTAGATATTATTGTTATGCCTAATGTTGTTAGATGTTTAATATTATATAATATAAGGAGAATATTCTTATATTTTCAATATTCAACTGTCATGGGCTGAGGATGTTATGATATATCAGATTTATCTCAAGAAACTTCGACAAGAAAAGGACAACAAAGAAGGTGATAGATGAAACAAGTATGATGAAGCTAGGTAATTGTATCATCAGGGTGAGTCTGATGGGGCCTGGCTGCCATTCTCTCCTCTTGTCGTATGATGAAAAATATTTTAAGCAAAAAAGTTAAAATAGAATCTAGAATCCAAGTAAATCTCACCTTATTTATTGTTACTATACTGCTCCATGTTAGTCACTCCAATTTTGATATTTAAATTTCATGAAATTTCATGCTTTATATTTCTCCCAAGTCTTTCTGGCTCTATTTTCACAACACTTACATCATGCACGAACTGCTTCTACCCTAGGCCTACCAACCAAACATTACCTATCTTTTCCTTCCAGTTGCAATGGAATAAATTCACTCCTTTTCCAGTGTGTGGTGGACCATATCTCACCACCTCAGTAAATTTTTCTGATTACATTATTTTTCTTTTTAACACTAATTTCCTTACTTGAGTTACAGTATTTTCAGTGGTTGTAGCACAATAAAGGCATATAAAATGATCAGTGAAGCCTGAGAAGGAATTGGGAAACAATCAAAGATGAAAGGGCCAGAGACAATGTCCATGACCAAACCTTAACCTAAAACTTATTTGAGAAACAGGTCATAGTTAAGGAATGAAACTTACCACAGAAGATACCGTGAAACTGATTTCTGGAGTTTTTCGCGCTGTTTATTCTCTCAGAATTAAACATTTAAGGTAGTGAGGCAATTTTAGTATTTTTGCTCTACCAAATATCTTCTTATTTCTCTGAGTGACTACATTTTTAATGAGCAAATATTATAAGATTATAGAGTGAAGGAAAACTTTATAAAATGATTATTAAAGAAAGTAATTGACTTAAAATTGAGATCAGTGTTGTGGTTTTTGTTGTTGTTGTTGTTGTTGTTTGAGACGGAGTCTCGCTCTGTCGCCCAGGCTGGAGTGCAGTGGCCAGATCTCAGCTCACTGCAAGCTCTGCCTCCCGGGTTTACGCCATTCTCCTGCCTCAGCCTCCCGAGTAGCTGGGACCACAGACGCCACCTCGCCCGGCTGGTTTTTCGTATTTTTTTTAGTAGAGACGGGGTTTCACCGTGTTAGCCAGGATGGTCTCCATGTCCTGACCTCGTGATTTGCCCGTCTCGGCCTTCCAAAGTGCTGGGATTACAGGCTTGAGCCACCGCGCCCGGCCAATGTTGTGGTTTTTAAAACAGTAAATTGTTCTGTTTTTTTTTTGTTTGTTTGTTTGTTTTTTTGGTTTTTTTTTTTTGTTGTTGTTTTTGTTTTGTTTTTTTGAGACGGAGTCTCGCTCTGTCGCCCAGGCTGGAGTGCAGTGGCCGGATCTCAGCTCACTGCAAGCTCCGCCTCCCGGGTTCACGCCATTCTCCTGCCTCAGCCTCCAGAGTAGCTGGGACTACAGGCGCCGCCACCCTCACCCGGCTAGTTTTTTTTGTATTTTTTAGTAGAGGCAGGGGTTTCACGGGTTAGCCAGGATGGTCTCAGTCTCCTGACCTTGTGATCCGCCCGTCTCGGCCTCCCAAAGTGCTGGGATTACAGGCTTGAGCCACCGCGCCCGGCCAATTGTTCTGTTAACATTAGGAAAAACAATAATACTTTTATTTTTCTAAATAGTATCATTTTTCTTAAAATTTAAATAAATTACATTAAACTTACATCCTTAGATGTTTTATGTTTTATTTTAAAAATATTAATATAGAATATAATTTCAAAAGAATTGGAAGATTTCAGGTAAAGTACTTCTAGCACAGTCTGTAGGCTATATTCTTGGGGAAAAAGTAGACTTTGTTTAAAACCGCTTTCTGTGTGCTACATACAAAAGTGATTATGTTCACTCCATGAAATATCCTTGAGTTAATTAAGTTACAAGAAGACTAACTGAATAGCCCTGTTTGTTTGAATTTTTGGCATTGGTACTGTGAATAAGTGAAATTGATTTTCTACAGAGTTATTTTCATTCAGTATTACCAACTAGGCTCTGGCTCTCTAAGTATGACAAACATGTTTTTAAAATGGATTATTTATAAAGCATAAGGAAGAACATTTTGGAAGACCATAACAATACCTATGAATAATGCTTACATGAATTAGAAGTCTGATTTCAGAGTATACTATCTCTATGTTTTCAATAAGCTGTTGAGCAAGCCAAGGATTCTTAATTCAAAGCACATTCAGCATTTATACAGACCCAGCTTTTTATTCTCTTGCTGTTTTCAAAGATGTATACAAAATTAATATAAGCTCTCTAATCAATTACACAATCCGGGAGCATAGAATATAAAAAATAAATGGTCCAAACCAATTTAACTGTCTTTATTAGAGTTAAATATGCTAAAAAAAAATTGTCAAGGTGGCAAGTAATTATTTGTTGTATATGATTACACAGAGAGTTTTAAACAGCTTTTTATAACAAATTGGTATAAAAAAAATCTCACCATCGTGACCAAAGATGATATTTTGCTAAATGGCCCTGAAGTGTCTTAGTTACAATTTCTAACATTCCCTGGCAAATTCCTAAAAGTGATTTACACAATTAGAGACTATTTATAGAGGGTAGGTTCACTGTTATACTTAATCTGAATCCTGGAAGGGGTGGAGCGTGGAGGGAGTTATTCTTAACAGAAAACAGTAGCCTGTGGAGTAAGGATGGGGGGAAAGTAATCCTTTATTTACCTCCCTACATTTTAGTCAATATATTAGCATTTCTGTTTTGGAGTTCTCATTCTGTAACCACTTGTGGCTCTAAAATGAATTGCTTAACCCACACAAACAAAATGAGGAAAACCCCACAAATCATATAGAACAGGGGTCTTCATTTTATGACGCCTGTACCTATGGCATTACGCAAAAGCTTTCTAAAAACTCATGCATACGTTATTTTAAGGGAATGCTTTTCTAGATACTTAACTTTTATATGCACTTTTTCCTAGTTGATCTGCTTGACAACTAGTGTTCCTATTTCAACCTTCTCCTTCACTGGTATGCTTCTGTCATTTTTACAAGTACAAGCACATTTTACATCTCAATAAGGTATATTCCCCTATACTGTAAAATTTTCAGAACAATTAAGAAGAGAGATAGTTCTAAGTGTAATACTTAAAGTCTTCCTTACAAAAACATCATAACCCTGCCATACACCTTAATTAAATACATTTCCAGTAAAATTTATTTTATAATTAAATATTTCCAAAAGTTGTAGTATATCATGTTATTGTGGTCAGTGGTGAACTACTGAAAAATGAAATGCTGTCTTAAATCAGGAAAACACTTTATTGGCAAAGGAAATATTTTAAAGTGTATGTAAATTATAAATAATTTAAATATAACGCACACAATACGTTTTTTGTTTTTAAATATATGTATAAATGTATAAAAATATTGAAGAAATATTTTTGAGAAGATAAATTTAAAGCAAAGTTCAATGATAAAAAATACAAAAAAAATTACTGTTTAACAGGAGCTTGTTTATTTGCTCTTTATATGGATACTTGAAAATCACTCTATAAGAGTAAATGTAATACATCTGAAAGTAATGTAAATTTTAAACAACTTAAAATTTGGTGGGGAATACGTCCTTTATTGCTGTTTACTTTAATAATAAAAATTTAAAAGATCAATTAAAATGTGACAAGAATATAAAAAAAATTATAGGTTCAAGAGAAAAAAATAATTGAAAATAACGAATCCAGAAGCCATTCTATTTGTCTATTCTGCCTAGTATCTGCTCTATAACGTATTTATTGCTTTAATTTCCATAAATACTGTGGTTTTGTGTCAGCTTCTGTTTCTTTTTGGGTACACTGATAAGCAAACAGAGTTAGATTCATTTTGCGAGGACTGACATCAATTTTAATTCTCTCAAAATGTGTACCACGGAAGGCAACAACTCTGATCCCAAGTCTCTGGTGTTGTTTTTCCAGGTTTATCAATAACTTGTCTCTGACTGTCAGGACAGATAACCCGAACAATGAACACCATTGGGTCATTTATTAATTACTTTATTTATTTGTATTTTTAATTGACATATGACATTGCATGTTTTTGTTACGTAAAATGTGATGTTTCAAAGTATGTATACATCGTGAAGAAGTCAAATCTAGCTAATTAACAAATACATCAGCTCACATAGTTATTTTTCTGGTGAATACCCATAACATTAACTTTTATTTCTCAAGAATTCAATATATCATCATCAACTACAATCATCTTGCTTTACATCTCCTGAAATTTATTCCTTCTATCTAACTGTAAGTACGTATCCTCTGATTAACATCACCACAACTCCCCTTGACCCCTAGCTCTGATACCAACTATTGCACTTTCTACTTCTATGAGATCAATTTTTTTACATACCAGTAGGAGTCATATCATGATATATTTGTCTTTCTGTGCCTGGCTTATTTCACTTAACACAATGTCCTCCAGGTTCTTCCATATTGCTCACAAATGACAGAGTTTTCTTTTTTTTTTTTTTTTTTTTTTTTAACTGCCAAATAGTATACCACATTTTCTTTCTTTATTCATCTATTGGTGAACATTTAGGTTCATTTTCTATTTTGATTATTGTGAATAGTACTGCAGTGAACAACGATATGCAGATGTCTATTCAAGATAATGATTTTATTTACTTTGGATGTATACCCATATGGGATTGATTAATCACATGTTAGTTCTACTGTTAATTTTGTGAAGAACCACCTTACTGTTTTCCATTATGACTGTATTAATTTGCATTCCCAGTAATAGTGTTTTGATAATAGCCATCCTAACCAGGTAAAGTGATATCTCATTGTGGCTTTGACTTGCATTTCCCTGATGTTTAGTGATGTCGAGTATTTTTCATGTACCTGTTAGTCAACTATATGTCTTATTTTGAGAAACGTCTGTTAAGGTCTTTTGTGCATTTTTAAATTAGGCTATCATTGTTATGCTTTTGAGTTATTTGAGTTTCATATATATTTTGGGTATTAATCCCTTTTCAGATATATAGTTTGCAAAAATTTTCTACCGTTTTGTAGATTACCTATTTCCTCTGTTGATTGTTTCCTTTGCTGTGAAAAAGCTTTTTATGGCTGGGCTTGGTGGCTCATGCCTGTAATCCCAGCATTTTGGGAGGTCGAGGTGGCTGGATCACCTGAGGTCAGGAGTTCGAGACCAGCCTGATCAACATAGAGAAATCCCGTCTCTATTAAAAATACAAAATTAGTCAGGCGTGGTGCTGCATGCCTGTAATACCAGCTACTCAGAAGGCTGAGGCAGGAGAATCGCTTGAACCTGGGAGGCAAAGGTTGTGGTGAGCTGAGATCAGAAACTCCGTCTCTCCAAAAAAAAAAAAAGCTTTTTATTCACATGTAATCCCAATTGCCTAATTTTGTTTTTGTTGCTTTTTTTTTTTTCTGATTTCGTTACAAAACACTACTTGTTTACACCAACATCATGAAGCATTTTCCTTGTTATCTTCTAATAGTTCCTAGTTCCAGGTCTTAAATTTAAGTCTTTAATTCATTTTGAGTTGATTTTTGTGTCTGGTGAGAGATAAGGGTCTACTTCAATTCTTTTGCATTTGTATATCCTGTCTTCTCAACACAATTTTTTGAGAAGATGATCCTTTCTCCAATGTGTGTTCTTGGCACATTTGTTGAGAATCAGTTGGCTGCAAGTGCATGGATTTATTTCTGGCTCTCTATTCTCTTCCATTGGTTTACATAACCATTTTTTTTTTAATTATACTTTAAGTTGTAGGGTACATGTGCACAACATGCAGGTTTGATACATTGGTATTCATGTGCCATGTTGGTTTGCTGCATCCATCAACTTGACATTTACATTAGGTATTTCTCCTAATGCTATCCTTCCCCTAGCTCCTCACCCCCCGACAGTCCCTGGGGTGTGATGTTCGCCACCGTGTGTCCAAGTGTTGTCATTGTTCAATTCCCACCTATGAGTGAGAACATGTGGTGTTTGGTTTTCTATCCTTGTGATAGCTTGCTGAGAATGATGGTTTCCAGCTTCATCCATGTCCCTGCAAAGGACATGAACTCATCCCTTTTTTATGACCGCATAGTATTCCATGGTGTATATGTGCCACATGTTCTTAATCCAGTCTATCATTGCCGGATATTTGGGTTGGTTCCAAGTCTTTGCTATTGTGAATAGTGCTGCAATAAACATACATGTTCATGTGTCTTTATAGTATCATGATTTATAAACCTTTGGTTATACACCCAGTAATGGGATTGCTGGGTCAAATGGTATTTCTGGTTCTAGATCCTTGAAGCCACACTGTCTTCCACAATGGTTGAAGTAGTTTACACTGCCACCAACATTGTAAAAGCATTCCTATTTCTCCACATGCTCTCCAGCATCTGTTGTTTCCTGACATTTTAATGATTGCCATTCTAACTGGCGTGAGATGGTATCTCATTGTGGTTTTGAATTGCATTTTTCTGTGGAAACCAGTGATGATGAGCATTTTTCATGTGTCCGTTGGCAGCACAGATGGTTACATAACAGTTTTTATGCCAGGACCATGCTGTTTTTGTTACTGTAGATTTATAGTATATTTCAGTCATGTAGTGTGATGTCTCTTGCTTTATTACTTTTGCTTGAGTTTGCTTGTGGTTTTTGCTTATGTTTTTGTAATGTAAAATGTGATGTTTCAAAGTATGAATACATTGTGGGAAGGTCAAATCTAGCTAATTAACAAATACATCACCTCATATAGTCATCATTTTTCTGGTGAATCCACATAACATTTATGATTTTCATTCAAATTTTAGAGGCTGGCATTAGTTTGTGTTACTAAGGTGAATATGGTTCCATAGTCATTTACATCAAAGAGAAAGAGAGGCTACAAAATATATATATATATATGTTTTATGAGGATGTGAAACACAGGACATTTTGTTGTCTTTTTTTCCACTGTATTAAGTATTAAAAAAAAAAAAAACTCTTCTTTTTCTTTGTATTAGTTTTTAAGGGTCCAAAGTTTTGTGTAATTAAAATGTGAAATTCAGTGAATGAGATGTATTACTTGCCAACAGTACCTATTAAAAACCTAAATATTGGCAGAAGTTTGATCACTGGAAAGATTTAGATGAAGTTTGTGATTATATAATTTTTAAACTAATATAATGTCATTTTAAAAACATATTAGTTGATGAGCTATTTTGGAAGTAAAATTATGTAAGGGGAAAGTACCAGAAATACATGTCTAACATACAAGCTGTTTAACTACAAGCAGATTCTGACCTTAGAAAGATGGTAATCTTCTATTATCTATCTCAGGATTTTATCCTTTGCAACCAGGAATTTAGGAAGCCACAATATCAAATTACTCAGTACTGATACCCCACCATCTCCTGTTGTAAGATTATTCTCCTACCCAGTTTATCAAGATTTTCAAAAAAAATTCTTCATCATAAACCTACAGTGAAATGTCTCAATTAAGGATTTCAGTATAAATACAAACACATACTTAACAGAAAGCATAAATAAGAATTATTCAAATTATGTAAAATGTGATACCAGATGGAAAGTGACTTTACTCCTAATTGTTGATATCCTCTACAATGAGCAATTTAACATGCTGTGAAATTCCTGGACTCAATTCCACATCAGACCTAAAATTCAGACCGTGGTAGCTTAGTGAGTCTCACCATATCCAGGATACACTTTGGTTTCAACAAAAGAGGCATGAGGCAGGGTTACTCTTAGCTTGAGAGTGAGAAGAAAGTCTTGCACAGAACTCTAAGGGAGTCAGCTTCTTGATGCAGATACATACACTGTTACTTACTTAATTCAAATATGCAGAAACAGTTATTGATGATGTAAAAGTTGTACAGTCCATTGAAAGCCATATGCAACAAGTTGAGGGTGTGTAGGCAAGTACTGAGTCATATAGGGTACAGGTTACTTCTTGGTTATTGAGGGGAATCTTTTTCACTATTGTTACCGAAAAAGAATGAGAAATTTCATAAAATGCAAGCTCACTGGAGAGAAAGGAAGACAAGCATTGACACAGGATTGCACTGCTCTTATATCTGAATATTCTTTGTGAGATTTTTTGAAACTACACTTTTGTATTTCCTTATTTTAGACACCTCTGTGTGTGTATTTGAACTTATCTGCTACTTCTTCACCTATGTATGTCTGCTCGGGCTTTCTGTGAACAAGATCAGTGGTGCACAGGGTCAAATCCTATATGGTTTCTAATGCACTAAACCCACCAAAGGGTGCCAAAGACATGAGGAATGTCTCAGAGGGACCCAGTCAATAATAAGCTAGAGAGTTTTTTCCAGGAGGGAGGAAAGAGGTGACTCACAAAAGACGTCTTATTGATGGAGATAGTAACTCAAAAATAGCTATTAGCATTGATTGCCAATAGTATAACTAGAGAATTTTGAAGCAGGACACAAAAGTCTCAGAGAAGATAAATTACTTTCAAAATGGCAACAGAATGGTAATTGATAGAGTGAATTTATTTATTATTTTTCATTCAAACCTGATATGTTTGATAGTAAAAAGGGAAATGCTAAAATAATTACAGGGTCAACTTATCTATGGCATGCCTAACACAGGTCTATTCTGGAAAAATTAGGGTTTTGTTTTTTGTTTTTTGTTTTTTCCCAGGTTGAAATGTGTGACTTTCTAGACCAAAAGTTCCTCTCAAGTTCGGAAAGTTTCTTTCAAGACTCCCAGGCTAGAAAAGTTCTCAAGGATAGTCATGAAAACTAATATATCACTCATTTCTGAGCAAACTTAAAAATCTTTAAGACTCCCAAATACAGACAGGATCATATACATCCCATGGAATTGAAGGCACATCTGTCATCTCAAGAGTATCCCAGGTTAGGATACAGGTGATAAACTTAACTATCCTCCAACATTTTATAGGAGCTTAAATATGCACTGTGACCAAAGCTTAGCTCGAGACTTTTAAAATAAATTTACACCTAAAAATTAACCTTTAGATTTTTATCAAATCTAATATTTACTGGCTCATATCTTAAAGATAAATTTATATCAGTAAACATATTGCTCTTTCCCTTCACTAGGAAATCATTCAATATAGAACTTGGTGGAATTACCATTTAAATCATTTTATAAATCCTCACACAAACTGATATTGCCATTAGTGTGAGGATTTAGAAATGAAATGAAAAGTTACGTGCAAAATTGTTATATACAGCCTGTGTTTAAATTTGTCATGTTTGTGAAAGTCCAAAGAGATTACTTATTACCCTTGATATTATTCTTTGTTTCTCAAATTTTTAATGATAAATACCAATCATGCAATACTCTTGCAGCACTGATATAAATGCTGTTTAACTCAATCTTTGCATCCTTATTTTTCTTAGACAATATTTTGAGGAGGGCCTTTATTGGTTTAAAGGATACAACTATTTCAAGAATTGTGGTACTCTTAGCCAATGAAGTAGACAAACATTAATGTAAGATTTAGTATTAAATTATGTACAACTTTTTATACATTGTGATTTTGATATATTTACAGAGTCTATCCACATCTCAACAGTATGATTTTATAATATTTTCTTCACTCCCCAAATAAATCCTGCACCCGATGGCAATTACTTCCCCTTTATTTCTCTCCCCAGGCCCTGGAAATATAAACTTCATTCTGACTCTATGGATTTGTCTATTCTGAACATTTTCTATAAATGGCCTTTCTATTATTCTTAAACTTTATTTTCTTAACATTGGTTATTGTTGAAAGATTATTTCAGTAGAATTCACAGAAAAATACGGCACTCAATCAAATTAGCACCATTTTACCATTCTGCAATTACATATATAGATGAAAAAGTGTGCTATTTTCTCTACTTTACAAAGAAAAGTAGGTAAATGTAATTACTATAAAAATAAAATAACAAGCAGTAAAATATAATGTTACAAAAGGAGAAAGAACAATTTGAGTGTGCTTACTTAATCTTATTTAAATCTCCCTAAAAGAACAGCTATTGTTTCTTTCCTAGGATAATCCTTCTTTGCTCACTCACATAGCTCCTTATGTAAACTCCTAGCACTTTAATTCTGAACTACGCATTTCATGTCAATCCTTTTACTTAACACAGCAGGAAAGATTTAATTTACACATTTCAATAGTATGCAGTACTTTATTCCACTTTTCCCCAACTTAAGCTGCCTTCCCTAAATATTGCATAAGTCTGTGGTAATTTGGTTTCATGTTTTTTATTTAAATTATATACAGTAATACTACTGAAATTAATCTCAATGCAGCCTTTAAAAATAATCAAAAGAGAAGCAGACTGAAAGTAATTTAAATTAAAACACATAACAAAATGATATGGCTTCCTAAGGAAGAACAGTATTATAATTATAATTTAGGAAATAATTACAATTTAGGAAGGAAAAGAAACCTAATGTGTATTCCATTTCAGTATTGGACTATAGGTCACCATGCTACATACAAAAAGAAAATACAAGAGGAAAGATAAAATGATTATTCAGACAGTGTATTTTATATATATATGTGTGTGTGTGTGTGTGTATATATGTATATACAAAACTGATTTATTTAAACTGTGAATTTAGTAATAATAAATTCTTTTTTATGTCTTATACAAAACTGATTTATTTAAACTGTGAATTTCATGATAATAGTTTTTTTTTCTTATGTCTTATGGAGGCACTTTATAGATTTGATATTTCTGGAATAATGTACACAACTGTGGCCCAGTTACTCCTTAATGATTAAACTCCCAATGCTGTAGCAAAACTAAATTGACCAGGTCAATGTAATTGATTTTCAGTCCTGACTCTGGTACAACCGGCTTAATGATGTAGCTTGATCTTTCCCAAACTCAGTTTCATTTCTGAAATATTAGGACTGTAAAGCACTTCAGCATTTCTCAAACATTTATACATATTACTTCTTATGTAAACGAGAAGACACATTTGAAAATACTAGGTAGATAACTTCTAAGTTCCTTTTGACTTCATTTTTTTTATTTATTTACCAGACATAACATGTGTTAGAAAATATAGTCTTAGAACAATTTCTGATTACATACACCACTAATGAAAAATTTACTTTTTCAGTGAAATTTCAGGGATTTTTTTATTGCTTCCAGCATTTTCACATGCAAAATACACTATTATACATTTTCCTTTGAGATCTGTGTCAAATATGACCAAAGGTGAAAAGTGTTTTAATTATATTTGTGATTTATAAAGTAACCACATAAGTTATTGTCCAAATCAGGGCTCTTTTGAGAGTAAAATGAGGTGTTAATAAAAAATACACCAAGAAGACAATGGTTAAAATGAAAATGTCCTGAGTAGTGAGACACATTTTCATCATATTTGTAAATAGATAGGTAATCAAATTGCAAAATAACCTTACAGGAGAAATTATAGCTTTAAATGTTGTCTACTAGATACACCAATATACACACCAATTTTACTTGTTGTTAGCTTATCAAGAAAGAATGCTCTCTTTTGGACACTGTTTTCTGTTGTTATTTGGCATTTTGTCTATTTCCACAAATCACTTGCAAATGGTCTTCAATGTAAATATCAAATCAATCTGGATAATGTCAGAGCAGCAATTTGGTGGTCCCTTCTCTGATATAAAGACACTAGACATTATCCATAATACTTCACACTCTCTACTCACACATATACATTGCCATGACTGAAGATTTGTATCCCCCCAAATTCCTATGTTGAAATCCTGACCCCCAAAGTGATGTGGAGGTGGGGTCTTTTGGAGATTATTCGGTCATGAGGATGGAGCCCTAATGCATGAGATTAGTGCCCTTATAAAAGAGAATCCAGAGGGATCTTTTACACCTTTCAGTCATGTGAGGACACAGAAGAAGAACTAGAAAGCACAGCCTCACAAGACACCAGATTTGCTGGTGCCTTGATCTGGGACTCCCTAGTCTCCAGAACTGTGATATGTAAACATTTGCTGTATAAACCACCCAGTTTATGGTGTTTCTGTTGTAGCAGCCCAAGTGAACTAGAACAACATTTATAACTTCATTTACTCAAGTAAATAAGATTAATTAAAAAATAAAAATAGGTAAAACTTTAATTAAACATATATCACAAATGTTAGAGCAATGGAATTTGAATCAAGTTTTCAATATGACATGAGGGTTCTGGTATCTACTTTGTTCCTTGGTATCAAGTTTATTTCTCGAAATAGTTTATGTTTTTAAGTTTGGTTACCTGTCCAAAGGGGAAAGGAAAATCCTACTTGTAAGTATTGTTATAAAGCAGAAATTCTGTAATTATGTATGTAACGATCTTATAAAACATAATCAGACTGTCGTGATTGTTTTACATATCAGTGGATATATATTTATAGTAATACATTTTTACATGTAAACTTTAAATTGTAACTATTTGTAGTTCTATACACAGGTATTTCACTCACTCTGTGGGCATAATAATAACAATGCAGTTACTAAGTTATTCTTCCAGTTCTTTTCCATATGGGTTAGTTGCATTTTCTATGTGATATATATGTATATATTCAATAGAGAATATCTGAGTCACCAACAGTCTAAATACAATAAAATTGTGCCCACATTTAATGCACCACTTTCTTCAAGCCTGGTGCCATTTTGTACCTATTCGATTTTGAGTAAACATTTTATTAAAAACGTGGCAAATTAGTATGGTGTGATGTCTACAATAGAAACTTAGCTATGGCTCCTTCATATAATTTAAGGCAAGTTTTTTGCCTGTTAAATTTTATGTTTATAAATATACTTTGCTAATATTATGTTCCTGTTGGAAATTGAGCAGGAAAACTACATGCTACATTTTCAGCAATTGCTTGGACTATTTTACATAAACATATCTACATATCACTATGTATATTACTATAGAGATATATCACTAGTTATCTGTTACTAAGTCTCTTACAACACTGTAGGAGGAATTATTGCTTATTTTCTGCCTTTTGTTTGCTGGCATAGTCACAGAAAGGTAGCGATGGAGAAGGAGGTATGTTACACATCAAGAACTATATGTCCTAGTTTTTTTTAATCCACGATATTACCCAGTGTTCTCTAAAAATGCTATTGTCTCTGCATTATAATAATGCATATTAAAATAGAAATAAGTACAGCAAAAACTATGATGAAAATGATAAACAATTAAAAATACATTAGTCTAATTGATGCATGCATTTGGGAATAATCCTGCCTCTTAATAAAGATGTACTGATTTATGTAGTTCATGCATCCCACATTTATAAAACTTTTATGTGTTTTTAACAGCATTTAATTGTATTATTTTAGAAAATAATCATTTCAATATATTTAGATAGTTGTGCAAATACATTGTTTTTAATTTTTATGTTATAAATGCCATTTATGATGGTTATTCTCTCACATAGAAACTTTGAAAGAAAAGTAAAAAATGTTACTTGCTTGCAGATAATGGATCAAGTCAGGTCATTACTTTCCTGGAAATTAATCCTTGCATTCTCAATCATGATGACATGTTGTCAACATATTGCCAAGGAGATGACACACACATAATGTAAACGACAAGAACTATCAATGCATCTCAAAATGTACAGCTAAGTGGTAAGGCATAAACCAGTATTTCTCATTGCTACATACGCTATTCATTAGAAGACAGGTAGAGTGTAATTAAGAAGGACTAGGGTTAATAATATTTCCAGTGATCTCATTGGAATTATGTAACCTAAATCTCCAAATAAATACAAAATAACTTTGTTACTTCAAACATTAATTTGGACTGAAAGAACAAACTTGTTATTCTTGGGATTTTTTAAATAAAAACTCAAAAATAATTTTCATTTATTATCATATCTAAGCTCATTATATGTCTATTTGATATATAAGAAACCTTAGAGACCTACAGAGAGACTCAGACTCCCATACAATAATAATGGGAGACTTTAACACTGCAATGTCAATATTAGACAGATCAACAAGACCGAAGGTTAACAAAAATATCCATGACTTGAACTCAACTCTGGACCAAGCAGACCTAATAGACACCCATAGAACTCTCCACCCCAAATCAACAGAATATACATTCTTCTCAGAACCACTTCACACTTATTCTAAAATTGAACACATAATTGGTAGTAAAACACTCCTCAGCAAATGTAAAAGAACAGAAATCACAGCAAACTGTCTCTCAGACCACAGTGTAATCAAATTAGAACTCAGGACTAATAAACTCATTCAAAACTGCAAAACTACGTAGAAACTGAACAATTTGCTCCCAAATGACTACTGGGTAAATAACGAAATGAAGGCAGAAATAAAGATGTTCTTTGAAACCAATGCGAACAAAGACACAATGTACCAGAATCTCTGGGACACATTTAAAGCAGTGTGTAGAGGGAAATTTATAGCACTAAATTGTCTAAAGAGAAAGCAGGAAAGATCTAAAATTGACACTCTAACATCACAATTAAAAGAACTAAGAAGCAAGAGCAAACAAATTCAAAAGCTAACACAAGGCAGGAAACAACTAAGATCAGAGCAGAACAGAAGGAGATAGAGACACAAAAAAACTTTCAGAAAATCAATGAATCCAGAAGCTGGTTTTTTGAAAAGATCGACAAAACAGATAGACTACTAGCAAGACTAATAAAGAAGAAAAGAGAAAAATCAAATAGATGCAATAATAAAATGATGAAGGGGATATCACCACCGATCCCACAGAAATACAAACTATCATCAGAAAAATACTATAAACACCTCTACACAAATAAACTAGAAAATCTAGAAGAAATGGATAAATTCCTGCACACAAACACTCTCCCAAGACTAAACCAGAAAGAAGTTGAATCTCTGAACAGACCAATAACAGGCTCTGAAATTGAGGCAATAATTAATAGCCTACCAACCAAAAAAAAGTCCAGGACGAGACGGATTCACAGTCAAATTCTACCAGAAGTAAAGAGAAGAGCTGGTACCATTCCTTCTGAAACTATTTCAATCAATAGAAAAAGAGGAAATCCTCCCTAACTCATTTTATGAGGCTCGCATCATTCTGATACCAAAGCCTGGTAGAGACACAGCAAAAAAAAAAAAAAAAAAAAAAAAGGAATTTTAGGTCAATATCCCTGATGAACATCTATATGAAAATCCTCGATAAAATACTGGCAAACTGAATCCAGCAGCACGTCAAAAAGCTTATCTACCACGATCAAGTCAGCTTCATCCCTGACAAGCAAGGCTGGTTCAACATACGCAAATCAGTAAATGTAATCCATCACATAAACAGAACCAATGACAAAAAACACATGATTATCTCAATAGATGCAAAAAAGACTTGTGACAAAATTCAACAGCACTTCATGCTAAAAACTCTCAATAAACTAGGTATTGACGGAACACATCTCAAAATAGTAAGAGTTATTTATGACAAATCCACAGCCAATATCATACTGAATGGGCAAAAACAGGAAGCATTCCCTTTGAAAACCAGCACAAGACAAGGATGCCCTCTCTCACCACTCCTATTCAACATAGTGTTGGAAATTCTGGCTAGGGCAATTAGGTAAGAGAAAGAAATAAAGCGTATTCAGTTAGGAAAAGAGGAAGTTAAACTGTCTCTGTTTGCATATGACATGATTGTATATTTAGAAAACCCCATTGTCTCAGTCCAAAATCTCCTTAAGTTGATAAGCAACTTTACCAAAATCTCAGGATACAAAATCAATGTGAAAAAATCACAAGCATTCCTATACACCAATACTACACAAATAGAGAGCCAAATCATGAGTGAACTCCCATTCACAATTGCTTCGAAGAGAATAAAATACCTAGGAATCCAATTTAGAGATGTGAAGGGACCTCTTCAAGGAGAACTACAAATCACTGCTCAACAAAATAAAAGAGGACACAAACAAATGGAAGAACATCCCATGCTCATAGATAGGAAGAATCAATATCATGAAAATGGTCATACTGCCCAAAGTAATTTATAGATTCAATGCTATCCCCATCAAGCTACCACTGATTTTCTTCACAGAACTGGAAAAAACAAACAAGCAAACAAAAAAAAAAACAAAAAAAAAAAACTACTTTAAAATTCATATGGAACCAAAAAAGAACCTGCATTACCAAGACAATCTTATGCAAAAAGAACAAATCTGGAGGCATCACGCTACCTGACTTCAAATTATACGACAAAGCTACAGTAACCAAAACAGCTTGGTACTGGTACAAAAGCAGATATATAGACCAATGGAACAGAACAGAGGCCTCAGAAACAACATCACACATCTAAAATCACCTGATCTTTGACAAATCTGACAAAAGCAAACAATGGGGAAAGGATTCCCTATTTAATAAATGGTGCTAGGAAAACTGGCTAGCCATATGTAGAAAGCTGAAACTGGATCCCTTTCTTACACTGTATACAAAAATTGACTCAAGGTGGATTAAAAACTTAAATGTAAGCCCTAACACCATAAAAACCCTAGAAGAAAACCTAGGACATACCATTGAGAACATAGACATGGGCAAAGACTTCATGACTGAAACACTAAAAACTATGGCAACAAAAGCCAAAATATACAAAGGGGATCTAATTAAACTAAAGAGCTCCTGCAGAGCAAAATAAACTATCATCAGAGTGAACAGGCAACCTATAGAGTGGGAGAAAATCTTTGCAATCTACCCATCTGACACAGGGTTAATAACCAGAATCTACAATGAACTTAAACAAATTTACAAGAAAAAAATAAACTACCCCATCAAAAAGTGAGCAAAGGATATGAACAGACACTTCTCAAAAGAAGACATTTATGCAGCCAACAAACATATGCAAAAAGGCTCATCATCACTGGTCATCAGAGAAATGCAAATCAAAACCACAATGAGATACCATCTCATGCCAATTAGAATGGCAATCATTACAAAGTCAGGAAACAACAGATACTGGAGAGGATGTGGAGAAGTAGGAAGGTTTTTACAATTTTGGTGGGAGTGCAAATTAGTTCAACCATTGTGGAAGACAATGTGGTGATCCCTCAATGATCTAGAACTAGAAATACCATTTGACCCAACAATCCCATTACTGGGCATATACCCAAAGGATTACAAATCATTCTGCAACAAAGACACATGCACATGTATGTTTATATAGGCACTATTCACAATATCAAAGAGTTGGAACCAACCCAAATGTCCATCAATGATAGACTAGATCAAGAAAATGTGGCCCATATACACCATGGAATACTATGCAGCCATAAAAAAATAATGAGTTCATGTTCTTTACAGGGACATGGATGAAGCTAGAAACCATCATTCTAAGCAAACTATCACAAGGACAGAAAACCTAGCACTGCATGTTCTCACTCAAAAGTGGGAGTTGAACAATGAGAACACATGGACACAGGGCGGGGAACATCATACACCAGGCCAGTTGGAGGGTGGGGAGCTAGGGGAGGGATAGCATTAGGAGAAATACCTAATATAAATGATGAGTTGATGGGTGCAGCAAACCAACATGGCACATGTATACCTATTTAACAAACTTGCTTGTTGTGCACATGTACCCTAGAACTTAAAGTATAATAATTAACAAATATATATATATGTATATTTATATAATAATGTGTACACATCTAGAAAACAAAACAAAAACGAAGAAGAAAGTAAACTGAACTGTAATTTTGAAGATTATGAAAATGCCTTTTTGATCAGAATACACGTGCAAAGTTTTTCTCAAATCAGAATACCACAGGCTTTTGGTGAGTTCATATTCCTATATTTGTTGCCTCAATATTTTTTCTTCATTTTGCAACATATTTGGACACAGACTGGACAATCTAAGAAAGAAAATACATCCTGGCTGCATGTATTGGTCCATTTTCTTGCAGCTGATAAAGACATGCCAGAGACTGAGCAATTTACAAAAGAAAGAGGATTAATGGACTCACAGTTCCACATGTCTGGGAAGGCCTCACAATCATGGTGGAAGGTGAAAGGCACATCTCATATAGCGGCAGACAAGAGAAGAGAACTTGTGCAGGGAAACTCCCCTTTATAAAACCATCGGTTCTCATGAGACTTATTTACAGTCATGAGAACAGCACAGGAGAGACCCACCATGATTCAATTACTTCCCACAGAGTCCTTCCCACAACACATGAGAACTGTGGGAGCTACAATTCAAGATGAGATTTTGCAGAGGACATAGGCAAACCATATCATTTCACCCCTGACCCCTTTCAAATCTCATGTCCTTACATTTCAAAAGCAATCATGCCTTTCCAGTAGTCCCTCAAAGTCTTAACTCATTTCAGCCTTAACTCAAAAGTCCACATTCCAAAGTTGCATCTGAGACAATGCAAGTTCCATCTACCTATGAGCCTGTAAAATAAAAGCAAGTCAGTTACTTCCTAGATGCAGTGGGAACACAGGCATTGGATGAATACACCTATTTCAAATGGGAGAAATTAGTCAAAATAAAGGGGCTACAGGCGTCATGCAAGTTCATAATTCAGCAAGGCAGTTATCTTAAAGCATCAAAATAATCTCCTTTGATTCCATGTCTAACATCCACATCATGCTGATGTAAAAAGGAGGCTCCCAGGTCCTTGAGCAGCTTTGACCCTGTGGTTTTGCAGAGTACAGTCTCCCTCCTGGCTGCTTTCATGGGCTGACACTGAGTGTCTGTGGCTTTTCCAAGTGCACAGTGCAAGCCGTCAGTGGATCTACCTTTCTGGGGTCTGAAGGACGATGGCCCTCTTCTAGCTCTAGGTGGTGCCCCAATAGGGACTTTGTGTGGGGGCTCCAACCCACATTGCCCTATGCAGTGTCCTAGCAGAGGTTCTCCATGAGGACCCTGCCCCTGCAGCAAACTTCTTTGTGGGCGTCTAGGCATTTCCATACATCTTCTGAAATCTAGGCAGAGGTTTCTAAACCTCCATTCTTGATTTCTATGCACTCGCAGGCTCAACATCATGTGAAAGCTTACAAGATTTGGCAACTTGCACCCTCTGAAACAATGGTCCAAGCTGTACCTTGGTCCCCTTTAACCATGGCTGGAGCACCTAGGACTCAGGGCACCAAGTCCATAGGCTGCATAGAGAAGGAAGGCCATGGGCCTAGGCCAGGAAACCATTTTCCTCCACTAGGCCACTGGGCCTATGATGGGAGGGGCTACCACAAAGCCTTCTGACATATCCTGGAGACATTTTCCCTATTGTCTACATGATTAACGTTTGGCTCCTCGTTACTTATGCAAATTTCTGCAGCTGACTTGAATTTCTCCTCAAAAAATGGGTTTTTCTCTTTTATTACATGATCAGGCTGCACATTTTTTGAACTTTTATGTTCTATTTCCCTTTTAGAACTGAATGCTTTTCACAGCACTCAAGTCACTTCTTGAATGCTTTGGTGCTTAGAAATTTCTTCTGCCAGATACCCTAAATCATCTCCCTCAAGTTCAAAGTTTCACAAATCTCTAGGGCAGGGGCAAAATGCTGCCACCATCTTTGCTAAAACATAGCAAGAGTTACCTTTACTCCAGTTCCCAATAAGGTCCTCATCTCCATCTGAGGCCACCTCAGCCTGGATTTCTTTGTCCATATCACTATCAGCATTTTGTTCAAAGCCATTCAATACATCTCTAGGAAGTTCTGAACTTTTCCACATTTTTCTGTATTCTTCTGAGCCCTTCAAACTATTCCAACCTCTGCCTGTTACCCAATTTCAAAGTAACTTCCACATTTCTGGGAATTTTTACAGCAATGCCCCACTCTACTGGTACCAATTTACTGTACTAGTCCCTTTTCACACTGCTGATAAAGACATAGCTGAGATTGGACAATTTACAAAAGGAAGAGGATTAATGGACTCACAGTTCCACGTGGGTGGGGAGGCCTCATAATCATGGCACAAGGTGAAAGACACATTTCACATGGAGGTAGACAAGAGAAGAGAACCTGTGCAAAACTCCTGTTTATGAAATCATCAGATGTCATGAGACTTATTCACTGTCAGAACAGCTCATGAAAGACCCACCCCCATGATTCATTTACCTCCCACCAGGTCCCTCCCACAACACATGGTAATTGTGGGAGCCACAATTCAAGATGAGATTTTGCGGCGGTACCCAGCCAAACCATATTACTGCATTTTTGTGTCAAATGTTGAGGGACATAAAGGACTGAGAAATCTAGTCTGCCAGTTCTTAACTATAATACTTTTACCACAAATAAAAGACTTATTTTGTGCACAATATTCTCTAACTTTTACCAGAAATGATTATCCAGTACTCCCTGGTAATGTGTTTAATAGCCCCTTAAGACTAAAATCATTTTTCAAATCACTTCATGTCTGTTGTTATATGGTCTTATGTGTGTGTCTTCGGCTAGAGAGGGGAAGAATATCACTGGCCCTGTTCTCAGAGAACTCACAATTTCACAGGAAATCAAGGAAGCAATCAAGTAACAAACATTGTGATATTTACAACAGTAAAGGTAGCACAGAGAAGAGAAAGGATAATTTTGCCTGTAGTAAATATTTATTGAGTTGCATATGAGCCTCAATCTAAATAAATATATTTATATTATGTAAGACCAACAAAGAATTGTGATCCAAAATTTAAAAACCTTATTATATATTGTTGTGGGAAATATGAATAAATCAACATAAAGCCACAATAAGCTATGACTGAGTTATCCATAGTAAAGAATATCTGACTTCCCCAATGAACATATGATTTTATAAACTTCACTAGTAATCAGAGAACTGCCAATTAAAATAAGGAGAAAAAATAACCCTACACTAAGTTCAACAGCAAAACCACCAATCATTCAAAAAAAAATTGACAACAGTAATGTTGTTCTAGTAGCACTAACCTTAGCAGTAACATGGTGCCAAGGGGCTTCTTATACATTCTTGATAGAGTTAAATATTAGTATAGAAAATTTGGGGAGCCAGTTAGCAATACTACATACATTTGAAAATCTGCATTACCTACTCATTTATATGCATATATGTATAAAAACACAAATATAAGCTGTATCTGTATTAGTCATTAATTGTTAACAATTTAAGAATCCATTAATAAGTAACAAATACACATATTGTAGTTTATACACTTATATATTTATTTATAAATGGAATAGTATTCCACAGTTAAACCAAAACAGGGAACGATAGCAAAAGGATAGTGAGAATATAAATCCATTTATTTAAAGTATTAACATATAAAAATGATAGACTATATATTCTATGTCATCAGTATATACATGCTTTAAGCCATACAGATATTTGTGGACATAACCATTGTGCTAGTTTCTCAGTATTGCCATAACAAAGTATCACAAAATGGATTGTCTAAAACAATAGAAATGTATTCTCTCACAACACTGGTAGCTAGAAGCCAAAAAATCAAGGAATCATCAGAGTCATGCTCACTCTGAAAGCTCTAGAGAAAAATATTTCTTCGTCTTTTCTTAGTTCCTGGTTATTGCTGGAAATACTTGGCATTCTTTGGCTTGCAGTGCTATGGCTCTAATTTCTGCCTTTATTATTGCTTAGTAATCTTTGCTTTGAGTGTCTGCATCTCTCTGTCTTTCTCTATTTTTAAAAGAACACCGGCCATTGTATACTTAATCCAGTATCATCTAGTCTTGACTTGTTTATATCTCAAATACCTTATTTCCAGATAAGGTCATATTCATAGGTTAACAGAGTTTCAACATACATTTCTGGAGGAGAAAATTCAATTCAAAACAGTCATGTATGTCTAGAGCTTTAGAATTCAATAATGTAGAAAAGAGAAAAAGGTGAGATTGCTAATGGCCATTGCTAATGCATGTTGTTAAGCTGAATGGATCCACGTATACTTTTTCTTATTTAAAGTGATCAAATAATTTATCATCCAAAGCAGCCCACTTAAAGGAGTTAAATAGGAGGCAATTAACAATCACTTCATAATAATTGACTCTCCACTTTAGACTCGAAAGACTCGTGTGAGGATCCAGCAATATGTTGTGAAGCGTTATAAGAATTGGAGAGAAAGCTGGGTTCACTTCAGAAGACGCAAACTTTGATTCAAGACTGCTTTGTTGTCTCACCAGAGGCAAACAAATAACCATGTTGCCTTTGGGAGGAGACTGCTAACAACCATGGAGCAGACATAATCTGGAGATTTATTTTGCAATGTGTGGTATAACAATGTTGACTTAACTGCCTACATTTACATATCAGGCGATTTCACATGAAAATCCAGGTAGAAAGTGGAAAATATAGCAACAGTGGGATAGGATGTGAATAGCTGCCTCTACCTGTGGATGAGGCATGTCCTCTCGGTTATCAAACTCTCATCACCTCTCTTATGATATCCTGTCTGCTTCATTCATTTATATCATCTGCTTGCCTCTGTTGGTATGGCAGTTAGCAACACCCATTTTCTGGTTTGGGGAGGATGGTGCTGCACTTACTTTCACCTACAAAGGACTAGGGGACCTTTTACACTCATTGTTTGATAGCAGGAATACTTGCAGGATGATGAACATCAGACTGGAATGGCAGGTTCCTCAATGCTACTCAAAACTTCTCTGCTGCAATTCCAACTTTACCTTTTGGGACCCTCTTTGGAATCCTTTGATTATCCTTCTCCAGGGATTGAGATCACATGATAAACAGTCTTGGATTGGGTCAGGTTAAGCTATATACAGGTATGATAAATTCATAATTTTCAAACTGAGGTATGTGTACCTAAAGGTATGTGATGGCTTTTCATGGATTGCATGCTCAGGACAGTTTTCAGGAAATTAATTTCCAGATCCTCTATATATACTATACTCTTTCCTTAAATTGATCTGCTGAGAATGAGTCTTTGTTCATACTGTTTCTTTTCCCACATAAAAAAAAAAAAAAAAAAAAAAAAAAAAAGATATAGGGCTACCCATCCCAAATCTTAATATAATCCATTGCTCTTAATATGACACCAAAACCCTCAGCAAACACAGGAAAGGTTTCTTTGATGATTAATCATAGATCCATACAGCCTTGGGTTTTCACCTCTTATACACATGTTAAAGCTGATTATGATGTTAGATAACATAGAAATTGGGTGTTTGGACTCACAAATAGATTTCAGAATTCAGAATTCAGATATACGATAAAGTGGAGTGATGGTAATAATGACAATTTTTTTAATGACTTTTTCTTTTTCTCTTCTTGACTCTTGTCAAAGAATTTCTTGCTCTTGAGGGAGAGCCATGGGAGACTAAAACAAAGAAAATTAGTAGAAAGCACTGAATGCCAAAAATGTCTACTTCATATAATTGTAATCAATTATTTTCCACTATTGTCAATATCCTTCTCTAGGACGTACCTTGACTGGGAAAAAAGTGACTTGGAAGAGCTAAAGCAGTACAGATTTGCCATGCTGATTATTTTAAATGTAACCAGAATGCCTTCTGGGAATGCCAAATTTTTATAAGATGCAGTAAATAGACCCCAAGGATAAAAACTTTCACATGGGTTCTTTCAGATTCAATGTGTGTTCATTAATAAAGTTGTCAGAACCCATTGTATCAAACCATAACATGAAACATTTATTCAATTACATTCAATTCTTGTCTTAGTCTGTTTTCTGTTGCTATAACAAAATACCAGACTGGATAATTTATTAAAAAAAAGAAATTCAGCTCATGGTTCTGGAGACTGGGAAGTCCAAGGGCCTGGCACTGGAATTTGCTCAACATCTGGTGAGGGCCTTCTTGCTGACTCAAATTTTGATAGAAGTGTGGAAGGGCAAAAAGTACATTTCCACTTAGGTCTCTCCTCTTCTTTTAAAGCCATGAGTCATATAATGGGGTCTACCCCATCAACATATGAATTTGAGGACTAATTTTTAAACATATGAAACTCAAGGGACACATTCAAACCATAGTTGTTTCTACCATTTTATCTTATAACATATTTCTTGTTTAATCATTCTCCAAAGCCAGTCAGCAGTATTCAATACCTGTACATAATTTTACTAGAGATATACCATGCCTTTTATCATTTTCCTGCTTTATATGAGAAATAGTGTATTAGTCATCTGTTTTTATAATTTAAAAATGGAAAAATTAATTATATTAGAACTTTATCTTGTTTTTAGTGATCAGTTTCACGAGATATACTTTTAGTTCTCATTGATTTTTATAATATTCCTCAAAATAGCTATTTGAATTGAAAAATGAAAAAACTTTTTCTGACAGAAAGTGTATCTGATTTAGCTGAGTGGTTTGACAGTAAAGATTGGCCCTGCAAATGAGGTTTTATGATAGATATTTTTCATAAATGAGCTAAATCTGTAACTCCAAATTAGTGGCAATATATTTAAAACAAGAAATAAGATCAAAGCATTTTATCAAAAAGCATTGTTTTGGTAAACATGTAATAAAAGTAAAAATCTGAAAAAAACAATTACTTCAAAACTAGAGGCTTAAATTTGGATTGTGCCAGCAACTCAGGATATATGGATATACTAGCTTTTATATATTCATGTTCATAAAGTCTCAAAACAGGAAGATGATTTTACTTCAGATTAATTCACAGTAGTGTTCATGGCCTTTTTAAAAATGAGAAAAAAATTCAGATAATGCTATTTGACATATAGTCATACTTTTTTGTTGAACCATAAGCTGTTGAATTTCATAGGAAATCAAGAAAGAAGAAATATCTCAAAAATTGTATTGCCTTATAAAATCCCAGCATTTGGGTTTATTAAGATACATTAACCTTCAACACTAAGCAGGTAATATAATATAGGGAAGATCCTTTGATACACGTGTCACTAGCTCTTTAAGTAAAATAAAAAAAAGTAAAGTAAAAGATTTATTTGCACTCAGAGCAAAAGTCTCCATAACAGTTGACTGTCAACCTTTAAACCAGTGCCTTGAAATGAAGTAGCTCATCTTTAAACCTGCTTATGTAGGATAAATGCGTAAAGATAGGCTATACCTTTTCTTTCTTACTTATAGACTTAAGTTGATATTTCATTATGTATCTAAAATTAACCTTCCTCTAACATTAAACATGACCATCCAGGATAAAAGCAATTCAGTTTTTCCAAAGTCTTCCCTGACAATTACAGACCAAAGGTTTGCTCCCTCCTTTGTGCTCTCAAAGGGTATTTGCTTCACACTTAATGCATTCTCTTCAATAAAATAGTTGTATAATAATCTAATTCCATATTAATTTTTGAGTTTATTTAGTTTAGAATAGTAATTTATTCATTTTTCTATTCCCTGGAAAAACAGACAAAATATTCTGCATAGAGAAGAAGGTCATTAAATATTTTTTAAACACCGATTGTTGAATGAATACAGTTGAAAGACCACAGTTAGCACAAATGGGAACCTTGGGCATCATCTTTCTCCTCTTTAGTAAAATACTATCTTCATTCTTTAGACACAGGGAATAAGGACTTGTATGTTATTTTAAAATGTACTGATGTCTTGTTTTAAAAAATGTCGTCATGTTGACTGTTCCACTAAGTATATCCCTATTTTAATTATTACTCTGTCTTCTCAAATGTTCCTTCCATTGGTTATTATATTAAATAAAATCCCCCACTGAAGGCAAAAAAAAAAAAAAAAAATCCCCAAAACTTTTCTACCATTTGACAATGGATACATAAAGGTGTTGAAAATTCAAACCTTATATTCTTACAGATGTTTTAATTCAGCATAATTTTTATTCAACCCATCGTAGTGGCATCATCTACATCTTTTGATGTCATTCATGTCTTAGAAATACCTTGTTGAGTGAGTAGGCAAGACAATTCTAGATATTGTTCTACATATTTGCAATTAACCAGAGCAGAGATATGATCAGGGCTAGGGCATAGGTCCACGAGGGAAAGAGTTGACAGGATATACATTTACAGGGTATACACACTCTCGAAACGTATTTTTAATACATTTTTAAAAGGTCATACACTGACATGACTTTTAAGGCTCATGAAAACATATTAGATTAATAAAACTGTAAACAAGACCATAAAAACTATACAGAAGGTAATGAAAAACAGGGCACATTTATTTTCACTTGTTTCCTCCATGACCTATGGAGGAAGACCCATATCCTTAACCTCGTTGGGTCATATTCAGAGTTTTCTATAATATTAAAGCCTGGCTATACTCTGGCAAATAGGTATGAGGAATCTTATCATCTACAGAGGAAACCAGATTTCTTCACACGTAATCTGATTCTATTAAGAAAGCTGTTCTCTTTCATCTGAATAACACTGTGAAGGTAATTTACAAACAGTCCTATTTGAAATTGGAGAAATGTTTTCTTAATGATTTCTATCTGAAAGCATTGTGATTTTCCTAGTATATAGAAGGAAGCAATGACAGTCATCTATTTATTCTACCCATTTACCTTCAAGCACATGCCCAAATGCCTTTTCAGATTTGCAGAGCAGGCATTTGACTATTCTTGTCTGTCAGGAGCAAATGGCAAAGAAAAATGTCTCATTTTCTTCTCCTCTGCTCTGAGACTGCTCATTAGCAGTTTAACACTTTATGTATTCACACTTGTATCTGTAAAGAGGTAAGCATCCCTGTTTTCAACTGAAAGCAATTACATAGATTTTTGTTTGATTTTGCTAAGTGCACTTTACTGCTAAAACCTTCTCCTATATTTAGAACTTCAAAAGCTAGTCGACCTAAACTTCTAAGGAACACTGTTTATATGTCTAACCGAGCAGTAAATGTAGAGGTGCATTACACTAATTATGTTGACAAGTGCATTTGCAATCAATAAATTAATTCAATTCCGGTAACTAGCATAATAAGTATGGATTTGCATAAAATAAAAGCTCAAGGGGAAATATATGAAATATTAAGAGTAGTTGGAATAACTAATTGGCTATTACAATTTTTACTTTATTTTCAATAGTAATGCATATTTATCAGCATTATCTCAGTTATGCTATTTTTACATAACCATAGCTCCAACTTTATGGCAAATCACAAAATCAAGTTTGAAGAGATTTTTCTATAAAATGTAAAATTAGTGTGACTTAAATATTCTCTATATGTACAGTAAAGTTATTTTTATCTTCTCTTTTTTTCAGGTTTGCAGACAACTTAAAATAGGCCTAATTACATAAAAGAGTATTCAGTCAGACTTTTTTTAGTACTGGGGAAGTACCAGTATTTAAAGTCTTTTAAACATTTCTCTGACCACAACAGTATTGAACGTAAGTTCAATAGAATTTTAAGACTAACCTAATAACAAGATGTTCATAATTTTCTGAGCAGAACTATTTTCTGCATTATTTATATAATGGTCTGTGTATCTCTATAAATCTACCTAGACTAAGGGTGCTTCAGTGATGAGCATTTTTAAGAAAGATATCCCTCTTGATTCTCATCTTCTGACCATAGAAACACACAAGAAGTTATAGCAAGTTTAATTTAACAGAAAACTGCTCATATTCTGGAATTCTTTGACTCATAATCTGTAGTTTCTGTAGTTCTTTTCACTGACAAGACAATATTAAAAACATATGCGACTCTAGCCAACCAAGTGAATATAACAATTCTTACATATCATTGTGAAAAGACCCTTAGGTGATCTTTAATTTCTCACCTCCTGTTATCTACCCCTCTGTGTAATTTCATCCTCTTGGATGCAGGCAAGACCTGTCCCTTGCTTCTAATGAATCACTTGATTTGGTTATACTATATGGTAAAGAAAATGAGATGTCACTTCTATGATTTTATTATCCTATACAAGATTTTATCCCAGTAGACTGTAGTGAAAGAGTCTTCTGGCTGACGAAATAAAGTAAACAGCCATGTTAAGGAAGCCTCTGGGGCAAGGAAGTGGCGGCGGGCCCTGGGAACTCTGACCAGGGCCTAAAATGGGAAGTTTGCCTCCAGCCAAAAGCCCAGAAAAGCAGAGGCTCTCAGCCATGCACCCTCCAATAACTGAATTCTGACAAAATTTGAATAAGCTTAAAATCAGATTCTTTCCTAGTCAAGCCTCCAGACGACATAGTCTAGCTGACACCTTGACTGTAGCCTTGTGAAATGAAACCCCAAACAGGGCACCCAACAAAGCTGTGCCCCGATTACTGAACTCCTGAATGGCCATGAGACAATAAATGTGTGTTATTTCAAGATATTAAGTTTGTGTTGTGATAATTATCTATGCAGCAATAGAAAACCAACACGCCTACGGCATTATTATTATTATACTGCTGTGGCCTGAATCTTTGTGCCTCCCTAAAATTCACATGTAGAAATCTAATCACGAATGTGCCGGTATCTGAGTCTGTTCAGACTCTGCTATAACAGAATATCATAAACTGGGTGGATTATAAAGAGAAATTTTTTTTCTTACAGTTCTGCAGGCCAGAAAGTCCAAAATCAGGGTGCAAGAATGGCTGGGTTCTGGTGAGAGCCTACTTCCTAGTTCATAGATGGTTGACTTCTTGTGTCCTTACATTCTGAAAGACAGCAAGAAAGTTATCTGGGATCTCTTTTATAAGGGCACCAATTCCATTTATGAAGACCCTAGCCTCATGACCTAATCACCTCCCAAAAGCTCAAACTCTTAATACTATCACATTGGGAATTAGGTTTTAACTTATAAACGTGGGGTGGAGACAGACATTCAGACCCTAAGAGTTGGGTTATTGCCATGATATTAGGAAATTGGTCTTTTGGAAGTTAATTAAATCATGAGGCAGAACCAGCATTAATGGAATTATTATCCTTTTAAAAGGAATGCCAGAGACTTTCCTTGTTTCCTCCACCATCTGAGGACACAGGGAGAAAACTCTATGAACCAGAAAGCAGTCCCTCACCAGACACAGAATGTGCCAGTGACTTGATCTTGGACTTACCAGCCTCTAGAACTATATGAAATAAATTTCTATTATTTAAAAGCCACCAAGGGATTGCATAAAGAAAATGTGGCACATATATACCATGGAATATTATGCAGCCATAAGAAAGAGCAAAATCTTGTCCTCTGCAGCAACATGGATGCTGCTGGAGGCCATTATCCTAAGAGAACTAATTCAGAACAGAAAACCAAATACCACATGTTCTCTTTTATAAGTAGTAGCTAAACATTGGGTACATGTGGACATAAAAGTAAGAACAATATACACCAGGAAGTACAAGAGCAGGAAAAGCAGGAGGGGGACAAGCATTAAAAATCTACCTATTGGGAACTATGCTCACCATCTGGCGGACAGATTAATCTATACTCCAAACCTCAACATCATGCAACTTATCTTTCTAATAAACCTCCATGTGTAGCCTTGGAATCTAAAAATAAGCATTAACAAATTAAAATTTAAAAAAACATCAAATTTATGGTATTTTGTTATAACATTCCAGAAATAATAAGATATATTTTTATATCTCTCTAAATTAAAGTATAATGCCTGAAACATATCAAATAGAAAGATCCAATTGTATAATATGTAATAGTTTTCTTATCTTTCTTAATAGTGAGTGTCACAAAAATGAGTTTGATAAAAATGCTGATTTGTTTTAGCCATCTTAGATACACACTTGACCAAGCCACAAAAACATCAGGTCATGAAGTCATCTTTCTGCAATATCCTGAGTTCAAATAAATCTTATAAGTCTGTCTGGTGGGAAAATAAAATGGTGGAGTAGAGAAGGTAACATATGTGGAGCAAATTTACAAAGAAGTACCAGGAATACAAGTGGAAGATTCAGCAGCTGCTTCTTCTAACTGCAACTCCCATCTCCATCCAATGCAACACAGACTTGCTAAATTGGAAATTTTTTCTATTTGGAAAATGCTCTGGAACTTCAAATTTCAAAGGAAAGTGTTCATTCTCTAATAATAAGTAGATCCATATTAGTAAGAATTAACTATTTTTTTTAAACACCAAAAGTATTTTGGACTCCCAATAATTTAAAAAACCTACATAAAAAGATTTACATTTTTGAAACAGAAGACTATATTGATTTTGTTATGACATGTTGAGATACTCAGAGATATATTTTATAAAAACTAGTCTAGTGAAGATCAATACATTTTGAATGTATTCATCTCAGAAAAAGATTGTGAAATAAACATGGATTGCCTATCAAAACAACATATGTTTTATGTTAAACTAGGTTATTTGATGAGGAGGTGTATACTAAATCTTTCAGCTTCTATACACACCACATATATGTTAAAATAATATATGATTTAAAAATGCTCTAAATAACAATTAAATGACCTTTGACAAATAATGCACTTAAAGGTTTATAACGTAGCTGACATCTGTTAATCAGGCAATGGAATGTACTCAGCAGTTTCCTTGTAAAGTTTGCACTGTAATTATTTTATGGAGGACAAAACAAACGAAAAATGTAAAACTGATGCTACTTATTTTTCCCCATTGAGGGAATTTCTGCCATATGTTCCATGTTCAGTACATGCAAACAAATTGGTTATTTCTATGTCTGTCTCACTGCTCTGCTCACAGAGCCATAGCAAAGCAAATCCATACATGGGGCCTCTTATTCAGGCATTAGATTTTAATACATTCATCTAATATTTTCTAAAAGGCCTCCACTCTTGGCCAACTTCTTTTTAATATATGTATTTTTTAAATTTTCGAGTTGAATGAATACATTTTGATAAGCAAATTAATACTTACTTAAATAAGTAAAACACATGGGAGGCCAGACGCAGTGGCTCATGCCTGTAATCCCAATACTTTGGGAGGCCAAAGAGAGTGGATCATTTGAGGTCAGCAGTTTGAGACAAGCCTGGCCAATATGGCAAAAACCCATTTCTAATAAAAATACAAAAATTAGCCAGGTGTGGTGGCACACGGCTGTGATCACAGCTACTCAGGAAGCTGAGGCAGGAGAATTGCTTGAACCTGGGAGGCAGAGGTTGCAGTGAGCTGAGATCGCACCACTGTACTCCAGCCTGGGTAACAGAGTGAGACTCTATCTCAAAAAATAAATAAACAAATAAATAAAATAAAAATAAAATGTATGGGAAATATTCACTTGAAATACTCAGAATACTAAAAAATCTTAATGATAGGTTGAATACATAAAGATTTTATTTAAATAAAACATATTAATGAAAGTCCTCCATTTTGTTATTTAACTGTAAAATAAAGAAAAATTTTGACAAACCTCAATGCAAGAAAACAATTTAGGCCAGATGTGGTGGCTCATGTCTGTAATCCCAACAATTTGGGAAGCCAAGTCAGAGGATTGCTTGAGGTCAGGAGTTCAAGGCCAGCTTGGGCAGCATAGTGAGGCCTCTTCTGTACTAAAAATTTGAAATGTACAAAATATTAGCTAACCAAATCAAACAACATTACAAAAAGAAAATTCACCATGATCAAGTGGGTTTCATACCAGGGATGCAGGGATGGTTTAACAAATGCAAGCCAATAAATATAATATACCATGTAAACAGAATTAAAAACAAAAATCACATGATCGTCTCAATAAATGCAGAAAAAGCATTGGACAAAATCCAGCATCACTTTATGATTAAAACTTTCAGCAAAATCGGCATGCAAAGGACATACCTTGATGTAATAAAAGCCTTCTATGACAAACCCATAGGCAACATAATACTAAATGGGGAAAAGTTGAAAGCATTCCCTCTGAGAAGTGGAAGAAGACAAGGATGCCGACTCTCACCACTCCTCTTCAACATAGCACTGGAAGTCCTAGCCAGAGCAATGAGACCAAGAGAAAGAAATAAAGGGCATCCAAATCAGTAAAGAGGAAGTCAAACTGTCCCTGTTTGCTGACCATACGATCATTTACCTTGAAAACACTAGAACCGGTAAAAGAATTCAGCACAGTTTCTGGATACAAGATTAATGTACACAAATCCATAGCTCTTGTATACACCAACAGCAACCAACTGAAGAATCAAATCAAGAACTCAACCCCCTTTTACAATAGCTGAAAAAGAAATACTTAGGAATATACCCAACAAAGGAGTCAAATGAATTCTACCAGGAAAAGTACAAAACACTGCTGAAAGAAACCACAGATGACACAAACAAATGGAAACACATTCTGTGATCATGGATGGGTAGAATCAATATTGTGAAAATGACCATACTGCCAAAAACAATCTACAAATTCCGTGCAATCCCCATCAAAGTACCACCATCATTCTTCATAGAACTAGAAAAAAAAAATAAAACAAAACAAAAACAAAACAAAACAACAACAAAAAAAACACTTCTAAAATTCATATGTAACCAAAAAAGAGCCTGCCTTGCTTAGCAAGACTAAGCAAGAAGAACAAATCTGGAGACATCACACTAACTGATATCAAACTACCCTATAAGGCCATAGTCACCAAAACAGCAAGGTATTTGTATAAAAATAGGCACATAGACCAGTAGAACAGAATAGAGAACCCAGAAATAAACCCAAATACTTATAGCCAACTGGTCTTCAACAAAGCAAAAAAAAAAAACATGAAGTCGGAAAGGACACCCTTTTCAACAAATGGTGCTGGGATAATTGGCTAGCCACATGTAGGAGAATAAAACTGGTTCCTCATCTCTCACCTTATAAAAAATTCAACCAAGATAAATTAAGGGCTTAAATCTAATACCTCAAACCATACAAATTCTAGAAGATTCCATTGGAAAAATTCTTCTGGACATTGATTTAGGCAAGGATTTCATGACCAAAAACCCAAAAGCAAATGCAATGAGATCAAAGATAAATAGCTGGGACCTAATTAAACTAAACAACTTTTGCAAAGCCAAAAGAACAGTAAGCAGAGTACACAGACAACCCACAGAGTGGGAGAAAAGCTTCACAATCTATACATCTCATGAATGACTAATAACCAGAATCTAGAACAAACTCAAACAAATCAATAAGGAAAACAAAAAACAAAAAACAAACAAACAAAAAAAAAAAACCGTCTCATCAAAAAGTGGGCTAAGGACATGAAATTGTCTTTTAAGAACAGACAATTCTCAAAAGGAGATATTGGCCAATAAACATACGAAAAAATGCTCAACATCATTAATGATCAGGATAATGCAAATCAAAACCACAATGTGATGCCACCTTACTCCTGCTAGAATGGCCATAATCAAAATATTTTTTTAAAAAGTAGATATTGGCATGGATGTGGTGATCACATTCTACACTGCTGGTGGGAATGTAAACTAGTACAGCCACTATGGAAAACAGTGTGGAGATTCCTTAAAGAACTAAAAGTAGAACTACCATTGGATTCAGCAATTTCACTACTGGGTATCTACCGAGAGGAAAAGAAGTCATTATTTGAAAACGATACTTGCACACACATTTATAGCAGCACAACTCATAATTGCAAAATCGTGGAACCAACCCAAATGCTCATCAATCAATGAGGGGATAAATAAATTGTGGTGTGTGTGTATACATATATATATGTATGTGTATATATTTATATATACATATATGTGTGTATACATATATATGTAAATATATATATTTATATATTTATATTTTTATATATATATATATAATGAAATACTACTAAGCCATACAAAGGAATGAGTTAACAGCATTTGCAATGACCTAAATGAGAATGGAGACTATTATTCTAAGTGAAGTAACTCAGGAATGGGAAACCAAATATTTATGTTCTCACTGGTATGTGGGAGCTAAGCTATGAGGACACAAAGGCATAAGAATGATACAATGGACTTTGGGGACTTGAGAGGAAGAATGGAAGGGGGTGAGGGATAAAAGACAACATATATTGTGCAGGGTATACTGCTTGGGTGATGGGTGCACCCGGATCTCACAAATCACCACTAAATAACTTACTCATGTAACCTAATACCACCTGTACCCCAATAACTATGGAAAAATTATATAGATTATATATATATACACACACACACACATATATACACAAAATAAAATAAATAATAAAATAAAATAAATAGCAAGGCAAGGTGGCGTTTAACTGTAGTCCCGGCTTTTCAAGATGCTGAGGCAAGAGGACAGTTTGAGTCTAGTAGGCCGAGACTGACATGAGCTATGATTATACCACTGCATTTCAGCCTGGGTGACAGAGTGTGACCCTGTCTCTAGAAGAGAGGGAGAAAAAGGAGGGAGGGATAAGAGAGAAAGGGGTTGGGGATGAAAACAGCAATTTAAACCAGCAATTTTAGGTGGCTGTAAATTTATTATGGATTATCCCTGTAAAGCAAATAATATTTATTTACATTTTTTTGCTAAGGAATTTAGGCAAGCAGATAACATTTATTTGCTTTACAGTTATTCTAATCTGCATTAAGGTTTGCTCTTCTTTTAATATGTCCATTTCAAAACTCAGGTGTTAAAACTTAGTGGCCAAGGAGGTGGGGCCTTTAAGATGTGATTAGGTCATGAGGGGTCGTCCCTCATGAGTGGGATTTGGAAGCTTCAGGCAGCAGCAGTGTTGGGCTTGCTTGCCTTGTGCCTCTGCAATGTGAGAACACATCGCTTCTCCCCTCCAGAGGATGCAGCAACAAGGCGCCATCTTGTAATCATAGAGCAGTCTTCAGCAGAAAACTGAAGGTGCTGTCCTCTTGACCTTGCACTTCTCAGTTTTGAAAACTGTGAGAAATAAATGTATTTTCTTTAAAAATTACCCAGTCTACAGTATTTTGTTATAGCAGCACAAGTAGAGTAAGACAAAGACAGAGTCTCACATTAATTTGTGGTAAATTAGAGTAAAATTCCACAAGAATTCAAATTGTAATAACATGTCATTAGCACACTAGTCCGGTTCTCAAGAGATCAGGCTAATGCTCTTATCTTGGAGAAATATTGAGAGAAACACAGGATGAGAAAACAATACCAGGACATTTGTTTATGAGAACCTCATCTTGCCTGATCATAAGGCAGTAGGTTGCCCCCAGATTCCTGAGAGGAACATTTTGAAGTGAGAAGACTATTGATTTTGTTGTTTCAATGCAATCTCTCTGGAAACTTACAATTGGCTCCAAATAACTGTAAATTTCCTGGGTCATTCCCTGTTGGTGTCCTGGAAGCTTCACCTAGCCACAGTAATCAGAATCATTTGGATTTCCCAGTGGGACTTCTGGAACACTTTGGACTGCCTGAGTTGTCTCTAGTTATGTTTTTATTCTCAGTAAGTCACAAAGAATAATTCTGAGGAAATTTCTTTTTTTTGGATCTCACTTATTTAAATAGGGCCCAATACATTAAGAAGAAAGCTGAGAGGTAAGACACTATTTAGAACAGTTACCTAGGTTATCTTTGTTTCTAAGAAATGCAGCATGAAAATTATATACACATAGAGTTTGATTTAAAATAACCATTCCAATATTGAGACTATGTTGAAGTATACCTAGATGTAATTACTGCTGTACACTGTTATTAAAATTCTCTGCTGAGAGACTGACAACTTCTGCAAATATTGTATTCAAAAGTCAAATACTTTATAGAAATGAATTACTTCCACAAGGTATCTCAGTCCTGATTTTCTATGTTTTTTTATGATCCAAAAATCTTTAAAATGATAACATAGGTGGAAATTGTGAGATTATTTTTGAAAATTTATTTTTCTTGTATATATTGAAAGTGTACAGCTTGATGTTACTTACACATACAAGCAAATTAACACATAATGATCTCTCTTTGTAATATGAACACCTAAAATATACTCTTATTAGCAAGTTTTCAATACATAATAAATGTTATTAACCGTAGTCTTCCTGCTGGACAGTTAGATCTCCAGACTCTTTCATCCTACTTAACTGTAAGTATGTGCTCTTTGACTACATTTCCCTTTTTTTCTCTCTCTCCCTAAGCCTGATAACCAACATTCTAAATTCTCTTTTCACGTATTTGAGTTTTTTTTTAAATTCCCCATATGAATGAGATAATAAATTATTTGTATTTCTGTGTCTGGCCTGTTTTATCTAACATATATGAAGTCCTCCAGGTTCATCTATGTTGTAGCAAATGAAACCGAATAGTATTCATATGCAATCACAATTTCTTTATCCATTCATCTCTTGATGAGGGCTTAGGTTAATTCCATATTTGGTGATTATGGGTAATACTGAAATGAGCATACAAGTGCAGACATCTCTGTGAGGTGCTGATTTTATCACCCTTGGATATATACCCAGCAGAAAGATTACTAGATTATATGGTAGTCTTATTTTTAATTTTTTTTAAAGAGTTTCTATACTCTTTTCCATAATGGCTGTGCCAATTTACACTCCCACCAACAGTGTACAACATTTGCGTTTTTGCCACACTCTAGCCAACACGTGTTCTTTTCGGTCTTTTAGATAACCATTCCAACAGGTGTAAAGTAATATTATATCCCATTGTGATTTTGATTTTTCTGATGGTTAGTGATGTCATCACTAATCATTAGTGAGCACTTTTTGTGTATCTGTTGGCCACTTTTCTGTTTTCTTTGCTAATGTGTATATACAGGTCCTTTCCTCATTTTTTAAAAGAGCTACTAGGTTTTTTTCTTTGGGTGTTTTTGTTTTTTCTATTGAGTTGTGTAAGTGTTTTATATACTTTAGATATTAATCTCTTATCAACTACATGGTTAAAAAATATTTTTTCTTAATTTGTATGCTCCTTTTTAATTGAAAAGTAGAATTCTCACTTCTTGGACATAGTAGAAAGAAAAGTGCTTGAAGATTTGAGTCAAACATATTTGATTTAAAACCCAAATTTAGTCATGTTCAAGTTAAGGAATTTAGGCAAGCTACTTAAACTCTTGAGAATTCATCTATAAAACAGGGATAAAATAAAATTACAGAGTTTTTGCTAGGAATTGCAGAGAACATAATTACAGAGTGACAATTGCAAGGCTGTGAACCTTAACAATAGAGAAATGTGGCAAATAACAAAAAATACACAATGCTAAAAACTGAACATCATGTGACTGTCTTGTGTAATGTACCAATAAGACCCAATACAACCATTTTGAATACATAAGATTATAGACTCTGAAAATTCTATTTATAAAGCTGTTTTACATTTATTTACTCTTTAGAGTTTTACATTACAGTGTGTACATATATTATAGCCCTTTATATTTCAGATTTATCTCCATGCCTCTAACCACATGTGAATTCTTGCGTTGAAAATATTTCCTAGGCATCTTACTACCTGTCTCATAATACTTGCTGTACTTCACTTAAGGTTATAGGCCATTAAAAACTACTATTTGTGTTGATTTGCAGTAGGGATAACTTTTGATTTTATCCTTAATGATATACATGTGTCATAGAATAAACAAAAAGTATCTTTGAATTTTATTGATTAATGTGATATTTTAATGTTTGTGCTCCATCGATTTTATGATTTGTATTAATAAAATATTACTTCTCGAAAATCTAGCAAGCACACATTTTTTGTCCATCTGTTATTAAGAAGAAAAATAGAGTAAATAGGAATCATATTAGCAGGAAAAATTAGTTTCCATATAAATTAGTATTTTAATCTCAGCAGAGAGTAGATGAAAAAGGAATGTTCAATGTTGATCAGTTACATTTCTACTAATATTATTTTCTGATGCCACTATAACCCAATTTGTGGCCATTGTAGACCAAAGATAAGATGCTAAAGTGGGCTATTTTAAACAAACACCTTATATAATTTAATGTAACAGTATTTTTCAACTATTTTGTCCAAGGCATGATGTTAGATAATGGTGATAAAAATATAAATAAGCAATAGTTGCTGACCTCAAGGACAGATTGCAAAAGACATTATTTTAAACAGATAGTGGTGATCTAATCAGATAAAGGTTGTTATGAAGGCACATATAAAATTATAAAACTGCATAAGAACACAGCCATTGGAATAATTAACCTGCTTTATCAAAGAGATTCAATAGTAAGAAAGATAAATAATCCTTTAGGATAAAGAATTAACGTAGAATAGAAAAGTACATTAAGATACAGTTATAATAAGAATTTAATAATATTCTATCCAGAAATGTTCCAAAAGAAATTTGAGAAAAACTGTACATTTCCACGTATCAGCTTTGAACTGAAGTTCTGGGCCTAAGTACATTATCAGTACCTAACCAAAGCAGATAATTTTGCCAAATTCCTAAGGGCAATAAATCCTAAGAATCAGAGAGTTAAAAAGAGATTTTGTGAACTAACCTCAGCAGATCATAAAAATGACAGTAATGTTGAAAAATAACAACTTATAGATAACCCTTTCTGAGTCAGTAAACTTGTTCTTTTAATATATTTCTATCCTTGATCCATGCTCAATTAATAAAATTAAAAATTTTTAAAAATTTTGCATAGTCATTCTTTCTTGAGTGTTTTCTATTATATTAATTTGAATAATTTGCTTATCTTCACCTTTTTCTTTTTTGAGAGTGTTTATATTGAAAGAGTTCAAGAGATCTAGGAGTACTTTAAGAAATAAATAATTCAAAAAAAAAGAACAGATTTATTAAAAAACAGAGTTTATGATAATACTTGGAGAATGTTGCAAAAAATAAAAAAAATTAAATTGTAAGTCAAATTATTGAGGAATTTATCTTTTTACATGCAATTTTACTGCTTAATATTTTTTCCTTCAGTGGTTAAAATATGCAAACAGAAATAAATGCCTAAGACAGAAAATTAGTAAACTACCAACAACTAATACCTCCTGCTATATTATGATGGTCAGGCACAAGTGAAATTAAAAATATCACAATTTCCTCCTAATTAGATCTCCTGGACCTCACCTGTTTCTCCTCTTCATGCTATTTGTGTTAACCAAATTTCATATATTCCTAGGTCTCCTATACATAGTTAATTGAGGGTGTAGATTCATCATTTTGGGTTTATGTCAATAAGTAATACCTCCGTTATTTTCCCAATTATGTGTTGAAATCATTGAGAATTTACTCAAAAGAGCAGTTGGATGATCAAAATATATTTATTGCTGTGTAAATAATTTAAGAGAATGTGCCTTACATCTTTTTCAGGTGGACTTCCTGAGAATAAGGACCGGAATTAAAAAGAATCACTTCTCTCATCCCACACACCATCCTGAGACCCAGACAGCCTGCTAAGGAAACATCAGGTCCTCTGCTTGATGTGAGCCATTGAAAAATGAAAAGATGGAACTGGAGAATACCTGCAGTTTGATTCCCAAACAGAAAAATGGGGAGGATGGGGTTGTATTTCATGTGCAATTTCTCCTTCCACATCCATGAATGAGAATAGATCATCCCTCCTCTGATGAGATGACTAAACAGGAGGACTGAGGTCAAAGAACATTGTAATACTAAAATTCTTTCTATATGAAAACAAAAAATAGGATTAGAAAGAAGTGGTCCCCTGCTCAATAAGAATTGATAGTGGACTATAGACCTTGAGTTTGAGTCTATGAGTAGGAAAACCCCATTTCTCCAATAAAAATTGTCTTTGTGAGTTGATTAGCCTCATCAACTGGTGTGATTTGCTGTCTAGTTAATGAGGAAGGAATATGACTATTTCCTCCTAAGACACTCAAATGGGTGTTTCCTTCCTCCTCCTTTCATTGTGGAAACTCAGAGAATAAATCCCTGTTGTGACTGGGGAGAGGTGATCTCATTGCTGAATTCAAATGTTTTAGTCAATTTAGCTAATTTATTTTTTTAAGAGGTGAGGCTTGCTTGTTGCCCAGGCTGAACTTGAACTCTTGGATGGAAGTAATCCTCTTACCTCAGTCCCCAGAGAAACTAGGACTACACTGCCACCATGCTGGGCTAGATCAGAAGTAATTTTTTGTTTGTTTGTTTGTTTGTTTTTTCTCTACTACCACATTATGGATTATCATAGACTTAATAACCTGACACCCATTTATTATAGCTCCATTCTTAGCTTAGAAATCTGAGCAAGCTCAATGGGTTCTCTGCTTAGGTCTGGCAGGCTAGATCAAGGTGTCAGCTAGACTGAACTCTTATCTAGAGACGGAGGAATCTGCTTGTAGTTTATTCTGGTTATTGGCCAAATTCAGTTCCTAGAACTTGTGAAAGTGAGGGTGAAAGTGAGGTCTCTTGTTACTTGCTGGCTGGCAGCGGAGGCTGCTCAGCTGTAAAGCCGACGTGCATCACTTGCACGTAACCCCTTCCAGCATCAGATACAGATAATGCTTCAAAGCTTTGCTTTCCTTTTCTACTGCCAGCAAGTGAAAACCCTCTGCTTTTAAGAATCTAGTATGATTAGATTAGGTCTACCTGGGTAATCCAGGTTACACTCCCTAGTTTAAGAGGAACTGATTAGTAATCCTAATTACATTGTCAAGATTCCTTTGCTGTGAAACACTGCACATTAGGGGGCATGATATCTCACTGTTGTTTTCAAAGTCCCCTGAATTAGGGTGGAAAATCTTGGGGACCTGTACATTTTTAGAATCTTGCCTACCAGAAAAAAATGTTAATCACTTCTCCTGTGTTCAGTCCTATCCATTTCCCCTGCCTACATGTTGATTTCTGCCTTCAGTGGAACTTGCGTACCTCTGGTTTCTGAAATACCAACTTGTTCTTCATTAGCAGCTTCATCTGCAGAGAAGTGTTCTCTTTCTCAGCTCTGCTACATCAGTTACCATGCTCTCACTTGCTTTTCACTCCAGAACATTAAGGACATCGCTGTGTTTGTTGCCTGATTGTCTATTCTCTGTTCTTTTATCTATTCCTGTAATATACTTTACTTGTTTTCTAAATGTATCAGAGATAAATGTGTCATTCAATCCACCGTATTTAAACAGATGTCCAGATTATTTCCTGCAGGTTGTACTGTGTGGTGATTAGGCAGAACTAATAAACAGTTAACACAATTGACGATGTAGTACACATAAAGTCAGATAAATTTGGTCTTTTTGGAGTTAGCTTCTGCAAGTGTTGCTTTCAAAGAAATGCAAGTCTGCTGAGAATCTTGAGAAATTTTATAGAGAGAGCGAGAGAAATGCGGGAGGGAGGAAGGAAGGGTAAAAAAAGAAAAAAAGAGTGGAAAGAAACAAGGAACACTAGATGTCTCATTGTCATCCCACATTTCACATTCCTGTGCACAACTTACTCCTACATTTCATCTTATATGTGAGATTTTCTGAAATCAGAAAATCCTGGACATTGAATCAACCCCAACTTTATGTTCTATTTACAATATGGGTTGAGACATTCTCAGGATGAGCTAAATTTTACAGTTTTCTTTCTTTTTCAAAATTCTAGAACAAATTATAGACTATAACTCTTATCTTACCTTTCTGTAAAATTAATTAATTTATTTGTATAAACCACATTTACAGAGCTCTTGAAGTGCCTGAATACTATTTTATTATAGGTGCTGGAGATTTTAGAGTAATTATGGTAATGATAACACTAATAACAGAAAAACAATAATTAAGGGAACCATTGCTAGGTATCAAGCGTGGTGCTAAGCATTTCATATGCATCATGAAAGGGCTTGAAGTTTCATATGTTGTTCCTAATTGATGAAACAGAGGTTTAATAAATTCATCAATTTGCTAAAGGCCAGAAATCTAGGGTTAGATTTGAGCCCCTGACTTAGGTCTATCACAAAAGTCTATGTTCCTGGTTAAAATAGTAGGCTGAATCATGTTAAACCAAGGGAATGCATTATGAGTTTGAGGCAAAAGACTTAGACTTCAACATAAGTATGTAACAGGGGAATACCCAGAAGCTTAGAGGTCAAGAAAAAATTGATATAACTTCTCAATTATTTTCATAATAATATGATTTATCTGAATTGCATTACTTTCTAAGGTAAGTCCTAACATTTTTGAAAAATTAGTATGTTTTCATAATGAATAATAAAAATAAGTAAGGTAGATTTGAGAAATATGAAGCATTTTAGCCAAGAAAAGGCCTGTGTGGTTACATTAGGAAGCACTGGGAAATAAAAAAGCACCATGCAGGCACTGCAGTGCCAGAGGCATAAAAGGTTGGGACAAGGGCAAATAAATAATGTTGGGTTCCAACAAAGACAAATCTCTTGTAGTATATACTGTCTGTATTCTCTCAATCATCCATTCCCTCATTCTTACTTGCTAACAGAACCATATATTTGAAAAGATCAGTTTCAGGGAAAACTATGAATTATTTAAACCAAACAACCTCTTCGCCTCACTAGTGACTGATTTTGCCATATTAGCCAAATCTTGATCTCACAAGAAACCAGGTTTAGTGGTGGAGGAGCTACTGGGAGAGGTCTCCTTCCTCTAAAAGAGACATATTCAAAATGGATCCGTCTGTACCTAGGATTATATTGAATGCTTAAGGATGTCAGCTAACCTAAAAATGAAGATCCATACAATAACAAAACAGAGGGAAGGTAATAATTCCCATCCTTAAGACTATCAACTGATATAACCATCTCTAATAGTTATCTTTCTTACTTATTGTATTGTGAAATACATTTTCTTAGTGCAAGCTAGTTTGTAATAGCATTAGCTGAACTTGTAGCCAACTATCCTACATGTTACATATCTCATATTGATATTTGTGGTTTTTCTAACTAGGCTCTGTGTAACTCACAACCTTAAAATACCAAGATGAACTGTATTTCAAACTCTAGTGCAATAACTGATCTGATTTCTCTATATTTGCTACAAAATAAACCAAGAAACAAAGATGGAATGAGTGAGGGGATGAGCTAGCTTGAGTAAGCTAACTCGGCCATAACAACTTGGAATTTATGCTTAGAATTTAGATATATCTGGAATTAGCTGTTTACAGCGCATGGATATGCATAAGGGATTTATGATCTATACTTTACTGATTAATATAACTTGTCGTTAAGGTTTCAGGGATTTTTTTCCTTTTCAAATTGGTTTAAAGCAAATCAAAGAACTGAGGACTAACCCCCATAATTACTTATCAATAGAAAGTAAAGGAGAAAATGAAAAAACGTTTAAATTCTTCTCCCTTAGTCCCCATGCCCTTTGGTGTCTGTTTTATTGATGTGTTCCATGTTTTCTTTGACTGATAAGGAACTTAGTAGATGTTCTACTTTCATGTAATCAAAATAAAATATGAGAGGAATCAAAACTCTTCAGTTCAAAACTGATGTTTTATTCCCTTGATTCCAGTTAAGCAAAGTATAATCTAATGCTCTGTCAACAGATAGACACCCATAAATTTTCAATCAGATTATGCATTCATTCATGCAACAGGTATTTATTAAATATATCTTTCTAGTTCAGGCATTCTCATAAGTGGTATTAAAGTAAAAAGAGAGTGAGAGAGAGAGAAAGAGAACTGTCCCTAACCTCCTCACATTTATATTTTAGAGGTGAACTTTTTTTAGAGTAAATATTTCAAGGAAGTATCTATGCAGAAAAGTAAAGCAGAGAAATGTTATAGCCAAAGCCAGTTATATGAGTAGATATCTGGTATTGGAGACTGACATTTTATACATGATAATGGGAGAAGACCTCACTGTAAAGAAAATATTGAGCAGACACCTACATGAAGGGAGCATGCCAGTCATGTAATTACCTGTTTAAAGTATATTGCAAGCAGAGAGGAAAGAAAATGCAAAAATATGGAAACTGATATGGGAACTTGTTTGAAACTTTTCAAAGAGACCGCTATGGCTGGCGAAGAGTGACACATCAAAAGAGAGGATGAAATCAGAGATGTATTAGAGGACCAGGTATTGTGGGGCATTGTAGGCAATTCACTCCAAAGATGTTTTTATTCAGAGTGAGATGAGAAGTCTATGGAAGGTCTTGCAAAGGGTGTGACATATTTTCAAATGACATTTCTGTATGTAATTTTTTCAAGATCATTATTTTTTGCAAGGAGCTGCCGTATGCATAATAGGATGTTTAACGGCATCTCTGGCCTGTACCCACTAGCTTTTCCCTAATTTTGACAACAAAAGATACTTCCAGACATTACCAAGTATCCCCCATTAAGGGGTAAAATATCCCCTAGTTAATAACCGATGTTTTAACAGGATTACATTTTTAGAAACTCTCTAATGATCTGAGAAACATGAAGGCAATTTGGTAAAGGCTCTTGCTAATAATCAAAAAACACTCTATGGGAGAGTGGAATCATCATAGTAATAAATATAGTGAGATGTGGCTCGATTCTGGGTAGATTTTTAAGTTACAGCCTACAGTAGTTGCTGATGTGCAATAAAAGAGAAAGAAAGGAACAACAATTATTACACATTTTTGTCTTAGTACCTATAAAATTGGAGTTGCTGTTTATTAAGCTGGGAAAGGCACAACCAAAGCAGTTTGGGGTTTGACACGATATCAATCAGGACATGTGTTCTGGACCTAACAAGCTTAGTATATCTGTTGAACCTCCAAGTAGTGATGCCCAGTAGGGATTTGGGAAAATTAATGTAGAGTTGAGGAGAGATATCTTGATTGGAGTTATACACTTGGGCGCCATCACTGTAGACACTAAACCTTGTAACTGGGTGAGATGAATTATGCAATGAGTATGACTAATACTGAACCTAGTCAAATGGTAGGCAGTTAGGGAGGTATTGAGAAAGCGAAGAAGACTGAAAAAAAAAAAAAATTGGGAAGGTAAGAGTGAATCCGTTGCAAGTAATGTTAGGAAACATGTAATGAAGCCATGAAAATATAGTTCATATAAGAAAGAAGAGGCAGAAAATTTCTTAAGAAACATGTGAACTTGGTTGCTTTGTTGGTGGGTTAGTGTGATGTTCATATATTACAGTGTGCTCCAAACAGACTAAAAAGCGAGGAAATAACACATAATTTATGGACAATTCATTTAAAAAGGTCTGCCATAAAAGAGAAGAGGTGGGTGACTGTGGAGAGAAGTAGAATTAAGAAAATCATCTGTGTGTTGGTGTGTGATTTTTGTTTGTTTATTTGTTTTTTTCAAAACTAGGAGGCATTGGAATAGGCTTGCATGCTGAAGGGAATGATTCATTTGAAGGGAGAAACCAGTGCAGACTGAAGGAGAGCAATTGCTGAAGCAATATACATGAGTAAGCTGGAAAGGATGCAGTCTAATGCAGTGGAGAAGGGTTAGCTTCCACTGAAGAGTTCATCTGTGATAACAGGAGAGAGAACTAAGCATGTGCTTAGCAATAAAGGTAAGTTGGTGTGGAGATTGGAGCACATGAAAGCTCTCTTCTGATTACTTGCATTTTCTTGAGATTGAGAGTAAGGTCTTCAGCTGAGAGACATGTTAGGAAAAAAGCTGGTTGCAGTTTAAGGTGAAAAATGAACTGAAATAGTCATTTAAAGAGTAGGGGATTGTTCTAAAAATAGAGAATAGGCTTCTTGAGACCAATCAGGACTAAGTTTCTGGTTTTGATATGACTATATGAATGTGTGTAAATATATTCTTTAATATAAAATATGTTTAGCAAGTATTTTTATATTTAATCTATGTTATTTGGATTTTTAATTAATCTCCCTCTACATTCATCTATACCTGTTTATAAATGTTTACATGATCCTCAAATATAGCTCAGTTAGAACCTTTACTATATTAATCCTAGGCCTAAATATACTTTAATCTGAAATAATATGAATATCACTTGAAGTAATTAATGAGATCACAAAATCTACATGCAAAATACATCTTGAAAGTAAGATGGCTTATAGAAGAAAGGATTATAAAATATGGTAAAATTTAGTCATACATTATATGAGCCTCTATCAATCTTCTACAACGCTGTGTCCTAAAGGTATAAGCAAGTCATTCAATAACATAAAATAGGTTATTTGTCTCATTAAAAGAGCTCTAACTAGATTTTTTAAAAGTATGAATAACTTTTTTGGGATTAGTTAAATTAATTAATGGAGGGTTTTTATAAGAGCTTCATTTGGTAGGTGATATTTGTTCTGGACCTTAAAGAATGAATACAGTAAGAGTCACAGACATAAGACACTGGAAAGACATTTTGGGGAGGGTGTGAGGGAAGAACAATTGATTCTAGTTAAAATCACTTCCAAGGCAGGGCAAATAAACAGAACTATAACTACTATAGAGTTTATATTTAAGACATTGCTGAGGTATGTGGAAGTTGCCTTTAGACTATGAGCGGTTGACCTTGTTCAAGGTAACCTGGCCAGGAAGAATTCCATAAGCTTTCTACCTTAGAAAGTTAATTGCATGGAGGATGGACTGAAACATGGATGACTGGGTACGAGAAGGTCAGTTGGCTGATTCATGCAGTCTGATAGTTCCTGAGGAGTGACTGACTCAGTGAGGTTGGTAAAAAAGCAACCAGTTTAAAGGAAACATTTAAAGACTTTGGTCACCCGCTGAATGGGGAGGAGGGAGTGATAAGTGAGAGAAAGGATCAGTTATATCTCAATAGTTGTCCTTTGAAACTGCTGTCTTATGACTCTCAGTGAACTAGAATTAGAAGATTTAATTAACATATTCAAATGACTCATATTCACATGTGAATGTGATTAATAAAATAAATATTTTGATAAAAATGAAGATACTTTCTCTCTACTTATCTCAAAGCAGATAAAACCTAGATAAAAATTTTTGACTTCCTTAATTAATATGTTTAATCAGATTTTTAAGGATTTTCTCATAGTTGCTTGTGAAATGGAGTTGGTTTTGGTTGATCATTGGAGAAAAAAAAAAGGTCTGCATTTCTTTCGTTCCGTATGATTCTATGATTTATACTTGTACGTGAATACCCTGATGCTTCTTTATTTCTAGTTCCTACAGTGCCATAGACTTCAGAAAGCGGCAGTTAATAACATAAAAGCCTAGAGCATACAAATTTTTTTTTCATTAGCTCTGCAGTTGAGATAGCCAAACTTTCAAAGTAGTAAATCCCTTATCTTTAAAGGGTAAGAGGCTGATCAGGCAGTTCATATACTAAATCCAAGGGCAGCAAATTAAACAGTCTCTGAAAATTAAAAATCACTTTACAATGAACATTCTTATCACAAAGCAAACCATAATAAATAACAGGTCATCTCTTTTCTATTGTAAAGAACTATACATAGTAATTGGGTAAAATTAATTTTGATGAGACTCATGACTTTCTTTTCCCTGATGAAATTAGTATAAACTAACAAAACCTGTGAACTGTTAAATTTTTTAAACTACTGGACTAAAATCATCAGATTATTAATTCTATTTACATCCTCAGTTGTAGCTATTTTTTTTTAAACACTAAAAATAGTAATGCTGCCAGAAATAAGTATGCTATATGCTGCTGAGGATTTATCTCCTTATAGATTTGCATTTAAACAGTCAGACATCCACATTTTTCACGTTCCTGAATATAAAACTAAGCTAAACAATTGACTTAATTATAATCAAGATATTCTGACACATTTACCACAAAGAATCCTTTTACATTAGTAATAAAAGAAAAGAAATACTTTTGTATGGAACATTCATTCGTGATTTGCAATTTCTTCATATTTTACAGTCATTGTTTAAAATGTGCTAGTGCATGAAATATAATACTTTTGAAAACCAATATAAAATAGAATGGACTTAGAAGAAAACAGGAATTTCCCAAAGAGCAAAATTGTTCTTTGAAAAATAGCTTAATTCATAAGAAACTTGTCTTTCTGAACACCAAAAATGAACAAACAAAAACCAAGAGAATGGTCAAAACTCCACAGAAAATAAATGATGCTGATTTTGATTAATTTATTTTATGGCCTTTGCAGGTTTACTATTACAAACTGGAAATTATGCATGCATAACTATACTTATACACTGATAATTATGTGAGTATACCTGTAAACCTTCTATAATTTTTATTTTGAACAAATATTTTTTCATCTATTTTTCATGAATGGTCACAATTGGATTTTTGATGCCAAAACACAGCCATTGAGTTTAGAAAGGAGCCTATATTCTCTTGGACCTTGAATTATTTTTTCCTACTTGAGAAGTAATTTTCAACATTAATGTATGTTGCTATGAACTGATCAGAAGTGTTTAGTCACAGAAATCAGCACAAAAATGCTTTAAACAGCACCAAAAATGCCTCAAAAGGCTTTTGCTACTAAATGAAATGTTAATCATGGAGTAGTGTATTGAGATGGCTTTGTAATATACAGGCATGTATCATCTGATTGTGCTTTGCTTTTGTGTGCTCCACTTTTTTAGCACTTTGCATATACTGTGCTTTTTTACAAATTGAAGGTTTGTGGCAACCCTAGGTTCAGCAAGTCTTTTGGCAATGGTTTTCCAATAGCATGTGCTTATGTCATATTTGCGTGTTAAATTTTAATCAGTCTGGCAACATTTTAACCTTTTCCATTATTATTATATCTGTTATGATAATCTGTAATCAGTGATCTTTGATGTTACTACAGTTATTGTTTTGTCATTCCATGAACCATGACCATGTAAGACAGCAAACTTAATTGATAAATTGTTGGTGTTCTGACTGCTCCACCAACTAACAGCTCCCACAACTCTCTCCTTACCCTCAGTCCTCTCTATTTCTTAAGACACAATAATATTAACATTAGACTAATTGATAAGTCCACAATAATCCCTAAGTGTTCAAGCAAAAGGAAGAGTGGCACATTTCTCATAATCTCATTTGAAGTAGTTTGAACTTTCACGTCTCTTTATTTAAAAAATACATTTTGTAAGGTGATAGTTCCCATAGTGATTCCTCTAATGGATGAGGGCAAAGTTAATTGAAATCCTTCCGTTCTATGATTTATACTTCAATAAGAAAGGATTCACCATTGTAGAGGCTATTAAAAACATTTGTGATTCATGGGAGGAAATCAAATATCAACATTTGCAACAATTTGGAAGAAGTTGATTGCTACCCTTATAGATAACTTTGAGAATTTCAGGACTTCAGTAGAGGAAGTATCTGCAGATGTGGTGGAAACAATGAGAGAACTAGAATTAAAAACGGAGTCTAAACATGTGACTGAATTGCTACATTTATCTCATGATAAAACTTGAACAGATGAGGAGTTGATTCTTATGAATAAGCAAAGAAAATGGTTTCACAATATGGATTCTACTCCTGATGATGATTCTATGATCATTGTTGAAAGGACTACAAAGAATTTAGAATATTACATAAACTTAGTTGATAAGGCATTGACAGAGTTTGAACAGACTGACTCAAATTTTGAAAGAGTGTCTAATGCAAGTAAAATGTTATCAAAGAGCTCTGCATTCTTTAGAGAAATCTTTGATGAAAGGAGGAGTCTGTTGACATGGCAAACTTCATTGTTGTCTTATTTTTAGAAATTGCCATAGACACTCCAACCTTCAGCAATCACCACCCCAACTAGATAGCAGCCATTATCATCAAGGCAAGGCCCTCCACCAGCAAAGATTACAACTCACTGAAGGCTCGGGTGATTGTTAGTATTCTTGAGCAATAAAGTCCTTTTTGATTAAAGTGTGTACATTTTTTAGACATAATGCTATTGTATACTTAATAGACTACAGTATAGTGTAAAGATAACTTTTATATACGCTAGGAAACCAAATATTTGTGTGACTCACATTATTGTGATATTTATTGTATTGGTCTAAAACTGGTATCACAATATCTATGGAAAATGCCTGTAATATACAGTAGCTATGCATTGTGACCTTGAGTGCATATGTGGGCATAAATGTGATTTTTTAAAGCAGTGAAGTATGAAAGCAATGCACGTGAGTTAGAAACCTCACTCTAACCTATGTTCTACTGCTTTTATTTTTTAATGGCTGAATTCCTTGTCCTTATGAAATTTCTAAAGTAAAGATAATATAGTGAAGTAAATTGGGTAGAACTTAGGCACTCTCAGGTTTTCTTAGCGCTTAACAATCCCATGAAACTCCAAATATGAAATCTGGCAACTTGGGACTCTGGAACGAAAGCGTATTTCCAAGTTATATTTGTGGCAGGACCACTTAATAAAATATTAAATTATTATTTGCCTTTCCTGGTTTTTTTCTTCCTGAGGTTACATATATTTGAGATTTGTAATTCTTTGTCCTCCAAGAGTTTGGAGAACCTTCAATTAAACGAACATTTTGTTTTCATAAATGTCCAATGCAGAGAGGGAAGAATACAGGCTGTTCTGGAGCGACTGAAAGGAAGCAGAGAATGTGGGGGAAGTAACTATAAAGCGAGAAATTCCCAATAATAAAGAAAGGACTAACACCTGTGACTCCTACCAGTGCTGATGGCACTGATTCCCCTTGTCCTTATGAAATTTCTAAAGTAAAGATAATATAGTGAAGTAAATTGGGTAGAACTTAGGCACTCTCAGGTTTTCTTAGCGCTTAACAATCCCATGAAACTCCAAATATGAAATCTGGCAACTTGGGACTCTGGAACGAAAGCGTATTTCCAAGTTATATTTGTGGCAGGACCACTTAATAAAATATTAAATTATTATTTGCCTTTCCTGGTTTTTTTCTTCCTGAGGTTACATATATTTGAGATTTGTAATTCTTTGTCCTCCAAGAGTTTGGAGAACCTTCAATTAAACGAACATTTTGTTTTCATAAATGTCCAATGCAGAGAGGGAAGAATACAGGCTGTTCTGGAGCGACTGAAAGGAAGCAGAGAATGTGGGGGAAGTAACTATAAAGCGAGAAATTCCCAATAATAAAGAAAGGACTAACACCTGTGACTCCTACCAGTGCTGATGGCACTGATTCCTAGCTGTGCCCTAGAAAGGCAGTAAAACCTCAGCGGGGAATGGTTAAATGATAAACCCAGAGGTGTTGGACTCAAGCTCATAAGTTTCCAGCCTTGTGTGAAAGTTTCAAGTCTTTTTTATGACATTGAAACAGCCGAGAAATATACAGGTTCCCCCCCCCCCCCCGCTCCATTACTTGATGTAAAGATGGAGAAAGCTTCCCATAATACAGTACAATAATAGACAAGATAGAAATTCTCAACAGTTCCATGTCAGGATTTTAGAATTGTACTTGTCTTGACAAAGGACAGGCAGACAGATCACAAGGTACAGAGTGACAGAATCAAAATTTCAATATGTCTTGCATAATGCAGTCTTAGAACAAGGTGCACACTCACAACTCGTTTAACCTTTTAACAATCAAAAGCGCTTAAACATCTGACCCTAAATTACTGTTTAACTTCGTTCTCTTAAAGAACAGTTTAGTTATTGAACTTGTTCCAAAATGCTTGAAATAAGTATTTTAATATTATGAAATAGATCTTGTGGTATCGTTTCCTTTCTTCAACCATTAGGTTTCAAGTATGAACCATAATTCCAAATGTCCATGAATTATCATATTTGCAAGCCTTAAACCAATAGTAGAATAAATTATTTCCCTTCCGCAAATCCTGTCTGGAGTTTTTTTCTTTTTCTTTCTTGGCGTACTATTTTCCACCTTTCCAAATATCCTCATGTTATTATGTGCTCACACTTCCAATAGGGCAAGCAATGATCATTTCTGTCTGGAAGGCGTAACTGGTCCATGTAAAATGGAGGAGACTAAAGGAGATCGGTGAAGTGTGTGCCTATAAGAGCCACTCATTTTAGTTTTATGAGTTAGGAGTCAGAACTATGGTTTTCTCTCTATTTTTTTTTTCTTCGCCTTTTAAAACCAAGCATTTTATAAGTATTAAATAAAGCCATTACAATTCAACTTTGTCAGTGTTGCACCAAACACAGGCTTTTAAATCAGATGTGTTCTCAATTAGGATATCTTCTAAAATTCAGGTAGTTTACAATTTTTAGTTGCTAATATTGTAAAGCAAAGAAGTGACTTCCACACTCTGTGTATGTGTGTCTGTATACATAGATACATCTCATCTATAGTGTGCATAATCACACTCAAAATTCCATGCTTTGCTCTTTTTATGGTTTTGGTCATTGGCAGCAGCAAATATATTTTTATCTCGAAGTAATTGTTCTTTTGACTTCAAATGACACACATCAGGATTAATTAAAAGTTAACTGGCAAGTCTTTCAAATGTTACCTCTATACTTTTAAAAATAATCTATATATGTCAGCTTCAAAATCTTGTAAAGGCAATACAGATAGGTTCTTCTCCTGCCAAATGAATAAGTAAAAATTTCTTCTGTATCTCAAGAGGCTTTTTTTTTTCAGCGTGAGAGCTCATTTTTGAAAGAAGTCTCTTTCTCATTTGCAGATCAGAGGACTATTTTCGCTTCTTGTCCATTCTCACATTTGGATAAAACAACTTTGTTTTTGAATGCATGCATAAGCCACCTGGCTTGCTTTTCATCGTCAGCCTAATGGGTGAATGGAATGAGACTGCCAGCAGCTTGAAGCAAATCTAGAAAGGGCTGTTCTGACAATTTCTAAGTCCTGAAAATAGCACACTGCCTTTCTGATAGTGTATTCAATTTATTTAAATGGTTGTGCTGAGGCAAAATCATTTTTCCTTCTGTTGCTCTTTCCATTATTTTCAGCTTCTTTTGCCATTTGACTTGGTTCACTGACTCTAAGATCTCCGTCACCTTCCTAAACACAACTTGAAAAAAATTACTTTGTCAAGGATGAGGCCTTTTATATTTTTTCACTGATCAAATTCAATTGCATATTTAATTATTTATGAAAATATACATATATAATATAGATATTTTTGCAACTTGAGATATGTTGATAAAAGCAGTATGTTGGCCAGTGTAAATTACTCAGATAGGGTGGAACTCAAGCAAAACCCACAGTAATGCTTACAGGCAGACTAATTTGGGGGAAGAAAGAATAAAACAAAGGATGAGACATCAGTTTCCTCAACCTTTGTAAAGCATTTATCATTTTGAGGTAGAAACAGTAATATGTTTCAGTTTAAGATTGTTAGTTTATACTCTGTACTTCTGAGATTTTTTTCTTGTTCTTGTTTATTTATAGGTGTCTTAGTTTCAAGAAACATTGAAAGTGACTTAAATAGATACAGTACAAAAGGAGACATTGAAAAATCACTTGGAAAATAAATGGCATGAAAAAAATGGCAAGGGGAAAGACCATGTAAATCCAGCAGAGAACACACAGAACATGTTTTGGTCAAAATTATTTACCATATCTATTACTAATAGATGGCTACAAATTATCTCAAACCAATCCCACAGTTAATGCAAAGAAGATGGCACAGTTAACTAATTTATGATAGTAATAAAATCAAATTAGTTACTTAGGAGAGAAAAAAATTACACCCCTATTAAAACTAACTTCCAGTTAAATGTCAGTAAAATCACTGTTTAAGGGGTTAACTAACTTCCGGTTAAATGTCAGTAAAATCACTGTTTAAGGGGTTGGTATAATGTGGGCCACACATTCTTTTCTGGTACTGTCAAGAATATTAATTAAATTAGTTAAATAGTTTTATTGCATTTCCTAACATAAGCCAGATAAATATTGGAGTACAGTAATAATAACAAAGGAAACACTATATACCATAACCTTGACTCAGTAATTTTTTTATTATAAAGCCCTTCAGTTGATTTTGATTTACAGAAGCGAGAGAAAATATAGAACTCTCTAGTGAAGACAGCTATTTGATTAATCAAAAAACAATTCCCACTAACTCTGATTCTTCTGAATATTATTTTCTATAAGCATCAGTATCCAGTGGACTCTTTTCAACTCAAATCCTTCAGCTTATTGTAACTGGCTTACTTCAAAACCAGTGTATGAGAAAACGTACGTCCTAACGGAAATCTCCACAAGTTTATCATTTCTATATTGTACTGGAGGTTCTAGCTAAAACAAGTAGGCAATTAAAAGATTTAAAAAAAGCCCAGGCCGGGAGCAGTGGCTCATGACAGTAATACCAGCACTTTGGGAGGCCCAGGCGGACGAATCACGAGGTCAGGAGATCGAGACCATCCTGGCTAACATGGTGAAATCCCGTCTGTACTAAAAATATAAACAAACAAACAAACAAAAAAATTAGCCGGACGTGGTGGTGGGCACCTGTAGCGATAGCTACCCGGGAGGCTGAGGCAGCAGAATGGCGTGAACCTGGGGGACGGAGCTTGCAGTGAGCCAAGATCGCGCCTCTGGGCGACAGAGCGAGACTTCGTCTCAAAATAAATAAATAAAATAAAAATAATAAAAGACAAAAGAACCCAGACAGATTAAAAAGGAAGAAATCAGACTATATTATTTTGCAGATTACATGATCTTATATGATATGTAGAAATTATAAGAACTAAATTATTGCAAAAACCACAATTTCTTTTACACCAACCCGATGATAATATTGTCGGATACAAGGTCAACATACAAAAATCAATTTCTATCCATTAGTAATGAAAATTTGAAAATAAAATTAAGAAATTATTTTTATTTTTATAAAAAAATTATAAATACGTTTTACAAAGAAGTACAAGACTTGTATACTGAAAGCTATGAAACAGTATTAAAAGTAATCAATATAAAGACATGTCATGTTCACTGCATTATTTTAAAACTGATTTGCAGATTCAACACAATCCCTATCAAAATCCCAGCTTCCTTTATTGCACAAATTGGCAAATTGATTGAAGCATTTATCTGAAAATGCAAGAGACCCAACATAGCCAAAAATTCTTGAAAATAAAGGAAAATTTGGAGGACTCACATTTCCCAATTTCAAAACTCACTACATAGCTTCAGTAATCAAGATATCATGTTAGTAGCACACTGTACATGGACATTAGCAAAACAGAATTCTGAGTCCAGAAACAACCTCTACATTAATGGTCAGCTGATTTTCAACAATGAATCAAGAAAATTCAATGAAGGAAAGAATAGTCTTTCCAACAAATGTTGCTAGGGGAAATGGAAACTCACGTACAAATGAATAAATATGGAATGGTACTTCAAAGCATATAAAACATTAACTGAAATAGATTAAATACATAAATTTAAGAGCTAAAATTACAAAGCTATTAGAAAATATGGACATAATTATTTTTCTTTTTTGTATTTATTTCCTCCGTTGTACATACATTTCTTGGACCTTGGATTAGGCAATGGTTTTTAGATATAATATGAAACCACAAGCAATAAACAGTAAAATAAAATAGTATTCACTAAAATAACATTTGTGTTAAACCTGTACCTATATTAAAACTCTTACTACTACAACTAAACAGTAAAAAGACAAATAGCACATTCTTTTTTGTTTTTTTTTTTTTTGTTTTTTTGAGATGGAGTCTTGCTGTGTCACCCAGCTGGAGTGCAGTGGCACAATCTCAGCTCACTGCAACCTCTGTCTCCCAGGTTCAAATCATTCTCCCACCTCGGACTCCTCAGTAGCTGGGATTACAGGCACGGACCACCAGGCTTGGCTAATTTTTGTAGTTTTAGTAGAGTTGAGGTTTCACCACGTTGGTCAGGCTGGTTTTGAACTTCTAACTTCAAGTGATCCTCCCACCTCGACCTCCCAAACTGCTGGGATTACAAATGTGAGCCACCATGCCTGGACACGAATAGCACAATCTTAAAGAATGGACAAAAGATTTGAATTGACGTTTCTCCAAAGAATGCATATAAGTGAGCAATAAGCATGGGAAAAAAAGGATCCACATAACTGGTCAAACCATGAGATAGCACTTCCTATGCAATAGGTTACCTAATCAAAAAGATGGAAAGTAAGTGTTGGAGAAGATATGGACAAATTGGAACTCTCATGCATTACTGTGGGACTGCAAAATGGTACAGTCACCTTGGAAAACTGTTTTGAATTACTTCACAAAGTTAACATGTAGTGTTAACATGTGATCCATCAATCCTGCTGTTAGGTATAAACTCAAGACAGAAAACATATGTACACACACAAACACACAAGAAGATTCAAAACATCATTAGTCATTATAATCATAAGGTGAAAACAACCCCAAATTTCCATCAATGAATAAACGAAATGTGACTTATTTATGCAACAAAATTGTATTCACCACAAAAAGGAATGGGTTACTGATACATACTACAAAATTAACGAATCTTAAAGACATTAGCTAAGTTGGCTTTTCGTATTGGCTGTTGTTTATTTTTTGTGCTTTTTTCCTTTTCTTTTTACTTTTTCTTTTTTTTTTATTTATTTTTGTACTTTTGAATGCTCTTCCCAGGTTTACGGTTGCAATGAAACCGAGACTATCCTCATAAGCTCAAAATGTTTGAATCCGAAGCATCTTTAAGATATTACTCATTCGGCCGTGCATGGTGGCTCACGCCTGTAATCCCAGCACTCTGGGAGGCCTAGGCGGGTGGATCACGAAATCAGGAGATGGAGACCATCCTGGCTAACACGTTGAAACCCTGTCTCTATTAAAAATAGCTACCCGGGAGGCTGAGGCAGGAGAATGGCGTGAACCCCGGAAGTGGAGCTTGCAGTGAGCCGAGATCACGCCACTGGAGTCCAGCCTGGGTGACAGAGCAAGACTCCATCTCAAAAAAAAAAAAAAAGATATTATTCAGTCAAGTGCTGTTCACTGTAAAGGGAAAAAAAAATTAATCCAATTTATTTTATCAGAAATAAGCCATTTTTGGCTCCAGGGTTCTAAATATAATTACTTCTTTTAAAAAGTGGCTCAGAAGGGAAATAGGGACGCTACTTAGGACAGGGCTGAAAAACCCAATTGTATCCTATCAGCAGATCAAAGGTGAGAAACAATTTGGGAGAGCAGGATAATTTTATGGGAATGATGCAATTTAAGAGTCATTAAACGAAGAGTTTTGCTGCTATGATTTTTTTAAGTGTAGAAATGGGACGTGATAACTGTGGTTTGTGATGGATTGGCAAATAAAAAATACAATCAAAGAAGAAAATTTCTCAGGAATATGTGCTGATGAACTCTCTACAATATATTTTATTTCAATTACCTGGGAATAAATGTAACTAACCTATCTTCGGCAAAGTCTTACTGTAGGTTATCAGTAAATCTTTATTGAGAGACAGGAAAAGATAGAGCACTAAATCTTCATCGAGAGACAGGAAAAGATAGATAAATATAGCAGAAAATGAATCACCTAAGATTAGTCTATACCATTAATAACAGGATGAAATTTAAAGTCTGTTGCATATCAGCTCATGGAAGACATACAAGTTATTAAAAATCTTATCCCAATTTCTCCAATAATCCCTTAAAATCCATTTTAAAATTTGAATCGCCATTTTCTGAAAACATTAAACATTTTTCACATCTTTGCCTTTGTTTGACCAACTACCATTATTATCACTTTTATTTTGAAGTCCTATAGATATATGTAGCCAGTTGATATTTCCATCTCCTGCATTAAAATCCCCTTGTGCTATTGCAAAAAAAAAAAAAAAAAAAAAAATGCTTCTTCATGTGCTCTGTGGCTCCATTATAACTAAAATTTAATTCAGTTTCTTCTATAGCACTTACTGTATCTTTGTGAAGTGTATAGTAAACTCCTGACAATTATCCTGTAGCAGCCAGCTATAGTAAATGACTCTGAACTTTTCTCCTCCGTGAATGTCTAACCAGTTGAATTGCATATGGTAGATAAAATCAAACGATATTTATTTAACTACATTTTACTTTTTTATGGTATATGAGATACTGATGGATTTCAAAAGGATAAACTAACTTTCAAATAAACTTAGGCTGAATAAATGAATGGAATATTTTCTTTTAATTAGCTTAACTAGTAAATTTGCGTGAGTGACTGTAGCTCATTTCTGCTTCCAATTCTATTTGCATTTTGGTTTGTATATTTATTGTGGAAAACAGAAAAGTACTTGTTCCAGGAAATTTTGGCTGGTCAACCTGATGTCCAGAAATGTTCTGCTACACATTTGGCTCTTTCATTAATTTTAACAGCTTCTTGTAGGCCTTGAGCTTAATTTTAAGGTTGTTCTTGGTGTAATAACTGTCTTATGACAACAATTTATTATTTAAATATTTTAACTATGGAGAATGTAAACAATAAATAGAAACAAAATTGGCCCCTTAACTGAGAATACCTTCTGTTAGAGTGGCATTTTGCTTCTCTCTGTTTTAAATCAGCCATACCTTGGACACAAAAGGATACAGTTAGGTTTACCTGGGTCTACTTCTTTGAGAAAACAGATTGTGAATAACTGTGGCAAAATAATAAGCTGCCATCACATTTTAAGAATACAATGAAAAAGAAATATCAAGTTTTTGATTGTTTTGATTATTAAGATGTTTAAAATCTTGTATTTGAGATCCTTATCTTTTAACCTGTGTTGACATTTTGGGTGCTTTAAAATGGACCACTTACATTCAGGGGTATGTCAATAAAAATTATTATCATAGGAAACTGACATCTTTATTATCTTTACTTAAGTTATTTTTCTGCTTATAAACCAATAAATATTTATTAAAGACAATTATCAATTTCATCAAGTATTTTAAATGACTTTTTACATAAGTACTCTAACAAAAGATGAGATTTATTTTTTTCATAGCCTTCTATCTATTGTATAATTATCTTTTTCAAATTCTATTTTGTTTCTCAATTTCCCCCCTTCAGTGTCTACATCCCACTCTTATGGCAATATGACATTTTTGTGAGAAATGTGTGAAAACTTGCAAGTACAAGGAAAGGTACAATAAAATCTAACAAATAATCAAAGCCCAGCTGCACTTCATGTTTAAACTGCTTTGCACTGCTCCATAAGAAGCTTTTGGTGAAACTCTGATAAAACCCTTCTGTCACCCTCATCAATTTTATTCATATTTCCCCAGCTCTCAGCTATAGATTATAGGGGAGTTTGTTGGAAACCAAATGACTGAAGTATGCTTGGTAATGGTTGGTTCATTCCCTTTTTCTTCATCTCTTCTACAATTCATGAAGTGCCTTTTGAATTTTGTAAAGCAGTTTTTAGATCAGTTGGAAGTCAGCAAAAATTTAGCATTAATGAGTTCATTTCCACAAAAATTGGCTTATTACCATGCAGGCTTCCAATGTTATATGGTTGTGGTTTTATAGTCATTTCTTTTATTCATTTATAAAGATATTCTCTTACCTGCCACATGTACAAATAATGAGGCCAGTAAAACATTCACTTTTTAAAAAGTAATTGCAAGTAAGAAAAATATAACTTCAATAACTTACAGTAACTGAATTAAGTAAAATAAAAGTTGTATATAAAAAATTACACATGATCACTGAGAAATTGTATTAACCTTATTATTTTATAAAATAAATATTATAGTGGTTATTCTATCAATAATAAAATATCAAATAAGGTTTTATGTATAAAAGATATTCTAGATCATTATAAATTTAATTGAAGGAAGATTATAAGTGAATACAAGTACATTTAAGAAATGTATATAAGAAAGTTATATATTCAACATATTCTAATATATTTAAAACACAGATATCTGAAAACAAATTTTATATAAAAATCAGTTAAAGCAGCAAACTATCAATATTATATAATTTGCTAGTTGATTTTCTAGTGTATATGTCTATCATGACTTCTAAAAGTGATATTATCTGCATATTCCTTCCCAGTTTTCTCTGTCTTAGTTCATTATCTTTCCTTGATACATTAATATCTAAAAGTAACATAAAATAAATTTTTTATCTTTAAGACAAAAGAAAATTTGACAAGGGTTGTGAAAGGCCTGTATAGGGAAAGTTATGAAATACTTCTGATTAAAACTAAAAATGACATAAATAAATTAAGTGTTATACTGTAGTGAAATGTCGGAAGTTCAGTATCGCTAAGATACCTATTACCTCCATATGATTCTATAAATTTAAAATAATCTCAATCAAAATCCCTTCAGGCTTTTTGAGATCAGTTGACAAACTCATTATAAAGCTCATATGGAAATAGAAAGGATCTAGAACAGCCAAAACAACTTTCAAAAGCAAAACCAAGTTGGAGGATTAATCTTGTCTTTATTTCAATACTTATGATAAAACTACAGTAATCAAGACAATGTGGTACTTGTGTAAATATCAATAAATGATTATTAGAACAGAATAGAGAGTCCAGAAGCGGACTAAATCATATCTGGACAAATAATCTTTACTCAGATATAAAGCCAATGCAGCAGAGAGAGCACAGTGTTTTCAAAAAGTGATACTGGAATACTTAGATATTCAACTTCAACGCATACCTCACAACTGATACAAAAATTAACTTGTAATGAGAAATTGACCTAAACGAAAATCTTAAATATTTAAAACACTTAGAAGAAAACAAAAAAGAAAACCTTTGTGAATGGGTTTGATGATTAATTGCATGTATGAATCTGACTGGGTCACAGAGTGCCCAAGTTAAACATTATTTCTGGTGTGTCTGTGAGAGTGCTTCCAGATGAAAGTAGCATTTCAACTGGTGGATCCAGTAAAGTAGACCACCTTCCCCATGGGGGTGGGCATCATCCAGTCTGTTGAGGGCTTGAATAGAACAGAATGGTGAAGGAAGGGAGAATTTTCTCTCTCTACCTGCTTGAGTTGGGACATCCATCTTCTCCTGCTATTGGGCTGGGATTTACATCATCAGTTCCTGGGCTTTGGGAGTGGGACTGGACTGGAATTACACCACTGGTTTTTCTGGATCTCTGTAATGAATCTTTTATTTACGGGGATTAGGCAAACATTTTCCTAAATATGACACCAATGTTTTTAAATGTCACTGTTCAAAGACACTGTTAAAAAACAAACATACAATAAAAGACTAAGAAAATCTCTACAAATAATATCTGAAAAGGGAATATATATACACACATATTCTCAAAACTCAATAATGATAAGAAACAAGTAATTCAATTTCTAATAATGGCATAGATTTCAACAGACGCTTCACCAAAATGATAACGTGGATGGCAAATAAACACATAAAATGAAACTACATTATTAAGCATCAGATAAAGTAAATTAAAAGTCTAATGAGGTTTCACAACAGATGTATGGAAATGGCAAGGAAAAGACTGGTCATACTATGTGTTTGCAGAGATATAAAATTACTAGGGCTACACTATACCGATGGTATTAATGAAATATGATACATTCATTTTGGAAAATAGTTTGACAGTTTCTAAAGCAGTAAAATATATATCTAACTATTCACATATGATCCAGCCATCCAGCCCCTAGGTATTTGCCTAAGAGAAATTAAATCATGTGTGCATACAAAGACTTGTAATAAATATTAATAGCAGCTTTATACATAATAAACAAACATTTGAAACCATCTAAATGTTCATCAATAGGTGAATGAATAAACAAATCATAGTACATCCACACAATAGAACACCACTCACCAGTAAAATAATGAATTATTGATACAGGCTTCAACCTGGTTGAAACTCAAAATAAATATATGGAGAGCACAATCTACCATCAACTTCATAACTTCCTGTAGATTTTGGCCCATTTTCTGTGGTTAATGAGACATTTCACAGAGGGTCCCATCTATTATGACCTTTCTCTTTTCTAAAGACAGAAGACACATCGGTGTTCCTGGGAGCTACAGGTGAATTGTAAAACTCTTCCACACTTATTAGATCAATTGTTTACTAGTATTTGTTTAAAATCAAAGGTATAAATATCATCCAAGCTCCTGACAAGATTCATGTTCTCTTGCGTAGAGAGATTCTCAGTTTCTATTTGCAGTGAGTTCCTTGATAAATTCTGATTTGGGAAGAGACATATAAATGACAACTAGCCTTAAGAGAAAGACAAAGAGGAGGCTTACGCTTCTAATCCCAGCACTTTGGGAGGCCGAGACGGGCGGATCACGAGGTCAGGAGATCGAGACCACGGTGAAACCCCGTCTCTACTAAAAATACAAACAATTAGCCGGGTGTGGTGGCGGGCGCCTGTAGTCCCAGCTATTGGGAGAGGCGGAAGCAGAAGAATGGCGTGAACCCGGGAGGCTGAGCTTGCAGTGAGCCGAGATCGCCCCACTGCACTCCAGCCTGGGCGACAGAGTGAGACTCCGTCTCAAAAGAAAAAAAAAAAAAGAGAGAGAGAGAGAGAGAGAACGATAAAGAGGAAGTAAGACAGAAGTCTTTCCTGCAAAAGTCAATTGGATATCATAAACTGGAAATGCACAAATAATCTAAATTGTCCATATGATGGTATAAGGGAATTAAATAATAGTGGGATTCTTTGGGTTCAGAAACACAAAAACTGTCAGCAGATCACATGGGGAGAAGCACTGCACTGGCTCTGAAAATTAAGGACCCTTTTAATGACCTTAGGTAAGTTCCTTAACTGTGAACCTCGATTGTGTCATCTGGAAAGTATGGAATATAATTGTAACTATTCAAAGGGTGATTATAAAGATTAAATAGAGTAACTGGTATACAATGCCTAGAATAGAAAGAGTACTTCACAAATGTCGATTTATTTTAAAGCACATCTTATATTATATAGTAAATAAAAAAATACTAGAAAATTTGTATTTGTATTATTAAGTAAACATTTTTAAAAGTACATAGTAATGCATATTAAGCTGTACTTTCAATAAATAACTTGTTTTGGTGGAAATTTGTCACCTTAGTAGGCAACTGAATAAACCCCTTTTAGTGAGAAATAAGGATTTCAATATCGTGGAATATCTTTTAGCCGGTAAAAAAAATTTGAAGTAATGCCATGTGAATTTTATAACAATATATGACACAATTTCTTTGAGTCATAAACATTAGTCCTCAACGGATTCTATGTTTATATTTTACATGATAAAAGTTGAGTTTTTATACTCTATTACACAAGAGCAAATTGTTGAGGGAAAAATTTCACAGCTATTTCACTAAACACAAACAAAACATAAAACCAGTTTAAAGTATTCATTATTATGAAGTTTCGTTAATGAATTATAAAATTATTTTATTGAGTATTATAAAAGTTTTTTTATTATGTAACAATTGTTTAGGCATATATTGGGATTTATTGTCCACTTATTTAAGGCAGCTGCCACTTCACTTGCCTGGAAGAGATTATCAACAAAGTTTTACTAATTTGTTTGATAATCACTTGTTTTATGCACATAAACTTCTTACATTGCAAAACATTTTATAGCAACAGTAGTCTAAAAAGCTTTGTTTTCCAAGGGGTTGTAGATGGTAATTTGGACAAGATACCCTTAGCGAAATTTACTGAAGAGAATTTGTTTAAAAACACACCTTCAATAGCTAGTACCCATTTCTCAGTGAATTACTCCAGATTCCAGCATATCTCAGCAGAAAACAAAAGGAAAATATACTCCCTTAATTATTTTCTAGGAAAAAAGTTCCATATCTTATTTTAATTTCAGTTATAAGACAAACAAATAACTAATGTTTCTAGTTCTGCATATAAATTATTATAAATAATTATTCCTTTTCATGTTTCAGCTTTTTTGGCACATATTTAATCACACCTTCCTCCTATACTTGTTTTTCTCCATTCTTTTTTGTTAATTTTTATTTTCAAAAAGGTCTTTTTAAGGCACATTTTACAAGAAATAAAACACTCTGTTAATATATCCTAGGGGGTTTGAACAAATGTATTCATGTATGTTAACAATCAAGAAAAGAGTACAATACTGTCATTTCCAAATGTGTCACCTTGTAGTTGAAGAAGTTCAGAACACACACACCACTTCTAAATATGCCACTTTGGCATAAGAATTATTTTGAATTAAAGGCATTTAACAAACAGCAGGTGCAAGAAGAATCACTCTGACCTTCCTTCCATTTCTTAAAAGGAGGAGATGAAATTTCCATGTGAAAGGCGTCCTCCCTATACCAAAAGGAAAATAGCATTCTTATCATCAAGGACAGGGAGTTGAGGACAAGAGAAATCTTTACAAACAACCCTTATCTTCCTAGTCACTTCTTTACCGATTAACTACCCTAGACTAAGTCCCATTTGCTTTATCACCTTTTCACAACTTGCTTTCTTTTGTCCAAGTCAGTATACAACTCTGATTCTAACTACTTCCTTGGGTTTTCATTTCTTTATAAAGGTTTCAGTGCCACAACTTGTATTAAATCAACTTACACGCTTTTCTCCAGTCCATTTGTCTTATGTCAATTTTAATTCTCAGATTCAGTCAAAAACAAAACGAAAGAAAGAAACAAAAGCTCTAGGAGAGTAAAGTTTTACCTACTCTACTTAGTCACTCTACATTCGCCACCACTGATCTACTTTCTGTCACTATTAGATTTCACTTTTCCTATAATTTCAAATAAATAAAATTACGCAACATGTATTTGTTTATGATATTTTTCACTCAGCATGTTTCAGATATTTACCTCTTTATGTTTTTTGCATAAAAAACATATATTTTACCACTAACTAGTATACAAATAGATGAATATATGAAATCATGCATATCCAGTTATCTGCATAACTTGGGTTTATTTATGTTTTTGCCTTTTCTGAGTAACACTGCTGTGAACATTCCTACATAAGTATTTTTTGTGGACATATGCTTTCATTTTTCTTTAAATAATACCTTAAAATAAGATTGTTGTTACTGTAAATGTGTGCTTAACTTTGCCAAAACATGCCAAACGGTTCTACTAAAGTTGTACCATTTTATGCTCTCAACTGCAATATATGAGTTCAAATCAATTCTTACCCTGGACAATGTCTGGTGTTGTTATTCCTTTTAATTTTAGCCATTACAGTAAATAAGTAATGGTAGTTCCTTGTTGTTTTATTTTGCATTTCCTTGATAAATAATGATAGTGAGCTGCTTTATGTGCATATATTGGCTATGTATGTCATATTTTATGAAATATCTGCCTAAATCTTTGGTCCAAATTCTATTGTATTGCCTTCTTTTTATTAAGTCTTGTTATTTAAATTTTCTGAATCAGGTCACTATGTCAGATATAAGGATGGCAAATGTTTTCTTATGGTATAAATATATCTATATCTAAATGTAATGATATAATTTAAAAGCATTTTTTAAATTTTACAATCAAACTTGGTGATTTGGAATCCTAAGTAAAATGTATTTGCCTATTACATTGTTGCAAATATTTTTCTTTTGATTTCTACTGGAGCACGTTTTTGTGCATTTGGTTGGTCAAGAGTTATTTCTTTTTAAAAATTGGTGGTGCTGAGTTGTTATTATCTGCTATAAAATAAACTGATATTCAGTGTATAGTTTGATAATTTTCACAAATACATAAGCCCATATACCCACCACCACAACCAAGAGATATAACTACTGATTGTCCCCAAAAGTTATCTTGTTCCCCTTTGCAGCATCCCCCAACACCACTATCCTCAGGCAAGAAATGATCTGCTTTATATTTCTCTAAATTTCATAAACCTTTTCTAAAAATCCACATAAACAGAATTGTAGGATCTGTGATTGCTTCAAAATCTTCTTGCTCAGTGGTATGGCTTAGAGATTCCACCACGTCAATATTTGTATCAGTAATTCATTTTTTAAAGAATTATATTTAGTTTATTTTTAATTGACAAATTAAAATCATATATACTTATGATGAGGAGTTTATAATATCTTATTGCAGAGTAGTACTCCATTACATGGATATATTACAACTGTTTATCCACTTACATGCTACTGATCATTTAAGTTTTCAACTTGACTTTTGTGAATAAAGCTTCTGGGAACACTTGTGTACATTATTTTATATGCACAAAAGTTTTCCCCTGCTTAGCATCTTTTTGATGAATAACTCAGAGGAAAATTTCTGAGTTGTATGGTAAGGGTATATTTAATTTATAAGAAACTACCAAAGAGTTTCTCAAAAGGGTTGGACTGGGTAGAGCTAGTTCCAGAGATCTGGGTGCAGATTGCAAGGGGATGCTGACTTGGTGCATATGCTTGACTCACTACTCAAAAAAAGGGTGCTCCTTCTCTGATATATGTTTTGCTGTTCATTTTATTTAGCTTTGATATTTGAAGGCCCTAGATCTTGATTCAAAATGCATTAGCCTCTTTTTTTCCAACTCTTTCATAGAATTTTCATCGTTTTAATCCTGGTTAACTTTTTACAGATGCAGAGAGCTTTTTTAAAAATGTTCTTTCATTGTATTAGTCTATCTGGAAGGGTTTCAAAAGATATTCATTTATACTGTTAGAAAAATTACCATTAGTTTTCAGAGAAAAAAACATCATTTCTTGCCCTTTCTATTTTCTAAAAAAAAATTGTGTGTGATTTGTAATGTTTCTTCATCAAATGTTTTATAAAATTCACCAATGTAGCCATCTGTGCCTAGAGTTTGCTTTGTGGTAAAATGTTTAATTATGAATTCAATTTTTTAAGTGATTACAAGAGTATTCAAGTTTCCTGTTTCTTAAGTCAGCACTGCATTAAAATTGTTCATTACACGTCTTTATTATTCTTTCAATGTCTGAAGTATGTATGGCACTGTCTTTAATTCCCAGTCTTGGTAATTTGGGGAAATGGCATTGTTTTCTTTTTTTAAAGCTTTTGTAGATTGTTTTGGCAAGAAGTCAAATTCCTTGAGGTTTTTTTTTTTTGGAATCTTTCAATGTTTTATGGTCATTGTTTGTTAATTTGTGTTTAAAACAATTGAGTTAGATAGAAGTATGCCCCCACCCCCACTCCTCTACAGACTGTTCTAGATTAATTCCCGTTACCTATGAATATGCTATAGTACATGGAAAGAGGAAGGTTGAGGGTTAAATTTGTGGGTGCAATTATGGTTGATAATTAATTGACCTTACAATAAGAAGAGTATCCTTATCAAGTAGGCCCAATTAAATCACAATAGTTTGTTAAAGTAAAACAGGGAGGCAGAAAAGACAATCAGTGTCAGAGTGATGACGTGAGGAAGGTATGAGATGTGAGACTCAACTGGTCATTGTTGGCTTTGAAGATGGAAGGGAATCATGAGCCCAGGAATGCAAACTGCCTCTTGATGTTTGAAAATGAAGAAAATGGATTCTCCCCTAGAGCCTCCAGAAAGAAATGCAGTTTCACATCTTGATTTTAGCACAGTGAGACCCATTTTAGACTTTTGATCTCCAGAACTGTAAGACAGCATATTTGTGCTATTTTTAGCTACTAAATTTGTGGCAATTTTTTATGGCAGCAGAAGAAAACTAATGCAAAGTCTTCACTGTAGTTTTAGATGAGGACTCCTGTTCAAGCATGACAATTCTTATGCCTCTATTGAAGACGCTGGGTGTTCAACAATGTTTCTCCACTCTCATGGATTGTAAATCAAGCATCCCACATCCTACATGTCTTCTGATAATTTTTCAGATGTAAGCTCCCAAATAGTTGTTCTTACACAGCCAGTTATTCTTAATGGGTAGTTATCCAAAGAATCAAGTTGTCCCTGTGCAAATAGCAGGGAACCTGTATGCTGGGCAGTTCTCTCCCCTATGGTACTCTGCCTCAGTCTCTTGGAATTTCAGTCGGTAGGCTGAAGGCCCCCGTATTCTGCTTGAGTGACTCCTTCTTTTGCCACAATTCAGAAAGTGTCCCAAAAGAGAGAGCTGAGGAAAATCATACCGTGTGTCTCATTTGTTTTCTTTCTTTCAGAGATAACATTTCTCAGCTTCCAGCTGCCAAAATTGTAAAAACACACTGTTTCATATATACACCTTGCCCAATTTTTCTACTTCATTCTAGTTCTAGGCCATTTCTCTGCCACAGCCAGATGTGAAAGAAAAAACTTCATGTATGATGGATTGAAACTCATGTATATAAGTGTCTGTTTTCTTCACAATTCCATTCTGTTGTGTTTGTGTGCATTAATTTCAGAAATTTGTTTGCTCACGGTTTAGTCCCTGTTTAACATCTCACTTATTCACATTCATATTTACATTCAAATTCATGTTAATTCTGACTTTTAAAAGCTTTTCTTCATATGTGCCTTCATTCATTTTTTTCATTCACTTTTTCAGGCACATAAACATATAGTCTAAGTACTTTGCTAAACTTAACAAAGAGAAACTTCAAAGCTTAATGCAATTTTCACATCATGCCTGAAGTGACTAGCCGGCTTTCCAGGGAGGTTGTCATAACCTACACTCAGGCTAGACAGCAGTACATTTTAAGCTTCCGGGATAAAACCTAGAGAATCGCCTGAAAATCTCCAGAAAAATATACACAAATTGCATTTTTCTCAGTCTTTCTTTGTCACCACCAGCTTGTAGAAGGATAAATAACAAACATATTTAGGAGAATAAAAGAATTATATATCCATGCTTCCTGTTACAATCTCCTTTGCTTGTATACCAAAGAGAAATTAGGACAATTACTACTTACTTTTCTACTTCATGCCTTATACTATAGCCAACATAAATCTTAAAAATTTGCCTATAAGTGTCTTTTAAAATTAAATATGCAATTGTGCACCACTGAATTATTCTTTGTCACAAAATTTAAATAATTAAATTGATAGCCAGTAAATGTATCAATTTGTTTGGCTGAGTTCAAAATTTGAAGTAGCAGTCTGTAGGAAATCTTTTAGCTTTATGTAGTGCTCCTTCAGTAAGATATAAGAATATAAATGGTTTATTCTGAGAATCTAACACTAACATTATTATTAGCTCATTCAACGTGTGAATACAGGGTTTGCTTTAATGCTTTCAAAATCATGTAAATATAATTTCTATCATACATAATTCATTAACAATGGTTTTTATGACTGATTTCATCATCATGTAGAAAAGCTGCAATAGAATATTGTGAATTCAGGACCTCCTGAGAAAATTGGTCACAAATTTATTATTTTAAAATATATGAGCCATGATTATATATATATTGTGTGTATATATATACACACACACACATACACATTGTTGGCCAGGCACGGTGGCTCATGCCTGTAATCTCAGCACTTTAGGAGACTAAGATGAGTAGATCACTTAAGGTCAGGACTTCAAGACCAGCCTGGCCAACATGGTAAAATCCCATATGTATTAGTCTGTTTTCACTCTGGTGAGAAAGACATACCTGAGATGGCAATTTAGAAAGGAAAGAGGTTTAATTGGACTTACAGTTTATTTTCTTTTTTTTTTTTTTTTTTTTTTCTTTGAGACGGAGTCTCCCTCTGTCGCCCAGGCTGGAGTGCAGTGGCCGGATCTCGGCTCACTGCAAGCTCCGCCTCCCGGGTTTCCGCCATTCTCCTGCCTCAGCCTCCCGAGTAGCTGGGACTACAGGCGCCCGCCACCTCGCCCGGCTAGTTTTTTGTATTTTTTTAGTAGAGACGGGGTTTCACTGTGTTAGCCAGGATGGTCTCGATCTCCTGACCTCGTGATCCGCCCGTCTCGGCCTCCCAAAGTGCTGGGATTACAGGCTTGAGCCACCGCAACCGGCCCTGGACTTACAGTTTCACATGGTTGGAGAAACCGCACAATCATAGCAGAAGGCAAAGAGGAGCAAGTCACATCTTACATAAAAGGCAACAGGTAAAGAGAGAGATTGTGCATGGATACTCTGCCTTATAAAGCCATCAAATCTCGTGAGAATTATTCACTATCATGAGAACACTGAAGGAAAGACTCTCCTCTGTAATGCAGTCACCTTCCTCCGGGTTCCTGCCACAACATGTGGGAATTCAAAATGAGATTTTGTTGGGGACACAGCCAGACCATATCACCGTATATACCAAAAATACACAAATAAGCCGGGTGTGTGGCAGGTGCCTGTAATCCCAGCTACTCGGGAGGCTAAGACAGGAGAACTGCTTAAATCCCGGAGGCAGAGGTTGCAGTGAGCCAAGATTGCACCATTGAACTCCAGTCTGGGTGACAAAAATAAATAAATAAATAAATAAAAAAGATATATACACTTGTTTGATGTATATATTTGAAGCATCCCAACACTGTGTATCACTCAACCTGGGCATAAGTCATTTTCTCATAAATATATTTTCTACATTAAAGTACTTCTGCAAAAAAAAAAAAAAAAAATTCAGAAATATGGATAATTATGTTTATTAATGTTGAAGGTATTCTATAATGAAATTGATGAGCTTTGTATTGTGACTTCCCTACAAGAAAACAGCATGGTAATTTTCTGAAACATAGTACGATTCACAAATACTAGTCTCCTAGAAAGTTCCCCCATTGTATGTGGTAAAAAAATTACTAATTAAATTTATATTTGCTTCTGCATATGTGTCTGAATTTGTCATATTTAATATTGACAATAGCCCTACAATCCATGATAAAATATGCCATAGAAAATACGTAGAGCAACGTCAGAATCTAAGATGATTGATATACACAGCAGAATTCTTATTTTTTTTTTTTTTACCCTTTTTCTAATGATCCTAATTTGTGATCCCCACGTGTCAACAGAGGAGCCTGATGGAACTTGATTGGATCATGACAGCAGTTTCCCCAATGCTGTTCTCATGACAGTGAGTGAGTTTTCACAAGATCTGATGGTTCAAAAGTGTTTTGCAGTTTCCCCTCGCCCTCCTGCTGCCACGTAAGACTGCCTTGCTTCCCTGTCACCTTCTGCCATAATTTTAAGTTTCCCAAGGCCTCCCTAGCCATGCAGAACTGTGGGTCCTAAATGTCTTTTGTTTACAAATTACCCAGTCTCTGGTAGTTCTTTATAGCAGTGTGAAAACAGGCTAATAGAGCCTGTTTGTAAATTCTAGGCCTTTGTCCTGTTCCAGGCACAGAATATTATTCTATAGGAATTCTAGGGAGTGATTCACTTGGTAAAGAATAATTCTGCATGATTATTGCTGAGAATCTTTCCCACATAACATAAAGGGAAGTGTTGGATGGGTTTTTATTGTTGTTGTTTGTTTCTTTTCCTGTTTTTGGCAATTTCTTTTTATGTTTCTGAGGAAGCCAAATGGAAGTATTCCCTTTTTTAACTGGAAATGCTTTTATATGGGTAGATGCAGTTGTCAGCATATGATGCTTATCACTACTGATGTCTAGACAGGGGGGCAGGTGCATTACTTCACAAAGATTAGCTGTGTGGCACTGTGTAACTTCTGAGTTAACTGTGTAACTATGCAGCCTCTGCCTTCATTGTTTCAGAGTATTTTAATGACTTTTCTATCATTCACTGAAGGTTATTAATTATGTAAATTTTACCATATTACATTAATAGAAATATATGAATCTCCTATTAATAATATACATTTCCAGCAATAATAGAATTATTTACTAGCTGTTATTTATTTATTACATAGAAGAGTAGGAAATCTTAAAATGTTGATATCTAATATTATTAATGTCATAGAAAATATTTAGTGAGAAGGCACAAATCAAAACCACAAAACATATATGCCTTATTCCCATAAGTATACAATTACAGTTTCTCTTTCTTCTGTGTCACTGTCTCTTTCTCTCCCATCTGATATGTTTCCTCAACTGATATGTATTTGATATCATCTTAAAGCCAGAAGTTTATACAAATCTAAATTTCTCTCTAAAATAAAACTACATAAAAACTGAGCATGCTGAATAATAGTTCCATTGTCTTAATTAAATTTCACTAAATTAAAATGTTCACAGTGTGCTTGAAATAAACACTTAAAATATACTCTATTTAAAAAAATCATTCATGCTTACTGTTAAACACCATAATGTATCATCATTTTTACATCACAGAAGCAGAGACAGAGCATTTTTGTGGGTGATGTAAAGAAATGTTCAATTCTGTGAGAAATAATTATGTCAAAAGTAATTATCTGGTTTCTGTACATTTTTAACAACAGGTTTAATATTTATTAAATATTAAAATTATCTTTCAAATGTGTGATTACCTATAATTAAATAAGAAACACAATACAACTTTCTGTTAAAGTTATACTTCCTTATAAGAATATTAATGAGGCCGGGCGCGGTGGCTCAAGCCTGTAATCCCAGCACTTTGGGAGGCTGAGACGGGCTGATCACGAGGTCAGGAGATCAAGACCATCCTGGCTAACACAGTGAAACCCCATCTCTACTAAAAAATACAAAAAACTAGCCAGGCCAGGTGGCGGGCGCCTGTAGTCCCAGCTACTCAGGAGGCTGAGGCAGGAGAATGGCGTGAACCCGGGAGGCGGAGCTTGCAGTGAGCTTAGATCCGGCCACTGCACTCCAGCCTGGGCGGCAGAGCAAGACTCCGTCTCAAAAAAAAAAAAAAAAAAAAAAAAAAAAGAATATTAATGAAGAAAAACTGGCTTTCAATATTTAATGATCTAGCTCTGTAATTTAAAATTCACACACAATTAAAAAATATGTTTAAAAGTTTATTCAGAATACAATGAGTATTTTCCAACCAAAAGATTTGAAGTTATTTGTTACCATTTCTCGCTAAAATTCAAAATACGACATTTTTTGACACTTTAGAATATATATATGTATATATATTCTTCCTATTAGAAGATATATAACTGTCTTTATATTTCAGTTAAATAAGTAGAGTTGTGTCTGCATGCAATCAGTTAATTATAATAATAACAAAGACCATTTTGACTACTTATGTTAAAATGGGATTGAGTAGACTTTGTAAGTTCTTTTCTATTATTATTTTCATTAATTTTCACTGTGCTCAGCAGTATTGATACTGATTTGCATTCCAAAAGATAGTTTCTAATGGTATCATGGATTTAACTTGAAACATAAAAGCTAAGAAATTCAAAGTATTCAAAGTTAAGCTCATATTCGATTTTGTTATAATCCCATTAAAACTGGGCTATTATTTTTAATTTGCATATTTTTCATTTATAATGCCCCCTAATAGATTTGGCCTTAATGCTCAAAGAGACAGAATAAATGCTTTAAGAATCAAGATTTTAGGGACTTTGTAGAACCCTGTCTCCATCTGTGACTCTCTTTACCCTAGCTTACTTTAAACTGTATTTACTTTGAAAAAACAATGCTTCTTTCATTCAATAATATTCAATGTTTATCTACTAGGTGTGGCACTTAGTTTGTTCTTGGAAATTCATAGAAAAAAATTCATAATATCTTGCCAGAAAAATTCTTACAGTGTAACGAAGAAGGCAAAAAGTGACCTCAAGAGTTAAATTTCTAGTCATAAGTACTTTGAAAAAGATCCGACTTGTAAGATGTCCAGAGAAATGACATCTAAGTTAGACTGGGGACACGTGAAGTGAATATATTTTGAAAGTTTCTTGGAGAAGAAAAATTGACTCAAAAAGAAACAGTGAAGGAAAAGAACTTCCAGTTATAGAAACTCACCTTGCCTTCTGATAGATTCCTTTCCCCTCTGGTGTTCTCTCTGCAGAAGTAACCTCCAAATGAAGGTGCTGAGTAGTGTATGATTTCTCATATTTTGAGCAAAAGAATTTTAACATTGTCCTCAGTTTGAGTAACTTTTAGACACTGACTCTAGGCTTCTAGCCTCCCTTCCCTTAGAGCATTTACTGAAGAAAACTTTTAAATGCAAATTCTTTCCCTGCCCCTTTGAGATGTAAATCTTCTCCCAGCCTTTGGCCAGTTTTATTACCAGCTAATACCTTTCTCAAGAACCTGGGAGCCATCCTTTTGAAATTAATCATCCAGAAAGATAGTGCCTTATCTTCCAGTCTCTCTGTAGAAGACTAATTTCACCAATAAGCACCAATTAGCAAACACGGAAGTCCTAATCACATTGACTGACTTCTCTATTAGTACCTTCCAGTATTTTTCCACTAGATCACCCCAGGACTTAAAAATTTTCTTGACTCTTGTTTCAGCAGAGTTAGATTCAATCTCTTTTCTCTATTGAAATAGTTGTGAATGAAGTCTCCCTTGCCTGTTGAATTGTTGAGTGCAATTTTTCTTTAGGAGTTCCAAAGTATAATTTCCTCATGAACTAACTTTGGAGTAAACTGCATGGAGTCACTCATAATGAGAGAAATAACATATATTTATACAATGGATTTTGCAGCTTATTGTTATTTTTCTTTCCATAAGAAGTAATGAGCATCTTAGTAGCAGAAAAGTAAAAGTAAAATGTAAAATATGCATTAAGATTCTCATCTGACTTTTCAGAAATATTAACCTAAATGTGCAACATTGACAATAATCTTAATGATGTGCAAGACTGGTGTCTTACTTCTTTTTGTGTTGCTATAACTGAATTCTTGAGACTGGGTAATTCATTAAAAAAAAGATAAATGTTACTTCTTGTGGTTCTGGAGCCTGGAAAGCTCGAGATCAAGGTGACACATCTGATGAGGCCTTATTGCAGTATCATCCCATGGTAAGAGGTATCACATTGTGAGGCAGAGCAAGAATCCTAGCTCAGGTCTCTCTTCCCCTTTGTTTACAAAGCCACCAGTCCCAACATGGGGCCCCCACTCTGATGACCTGACATAATTCTAATTACCTCCCAAAGAATCCTCCGCTTAATACTAATGAAGATGAAATTTCAACATAATATTTGCAGGAAACATCCAAACCACAGCAACTGGTGTGTAATTTATGGGAATTGCTGAAAGTGCTATCAGTCTATTTTCTGTACTATGAAACGTCAGAATTTTCCATAGAGAGATAAAATGTATTTAATGTGGTAATGACAGTATAGATTCATAACCTCTGATAAAGGAAAACTATCTGTTTAACAAAAATGTATAATCCTAGAAGATATCTTTGAAGAGACTGATACAACAGTAATAATTTCAATGATTAGTTTCTACTCTGCTATTTCCAATTATGTAACTTCTTTTTACAATTAATTAGTATACTATTTATACCAACACTACTATACTGCTTTCAAAATGGATGCATAGATTTTAACAAAAGACAGCATACAGTTAAATCATTAAATTCAAGGTAAAATAGCAAGACTCAGATGTTTTGTATTTATGTTTGTGCATCTATATGTGTGTATGTACAATGTAAGGAAATAATTTATAGACCACTATCAAGGGCTAAGTTCTACAAATATGACTTTAGCATTCACTTCACTTCTGGACTCTATTAAATCATTTTCTTATAAGTGTCAACAAGATATAATTATTTAAATGTAACAATGTTTACTAATGTCCCAATGTCATTTTTCTTACATCTGTGAACTTGTTCTTTTAAGAATTCTGCTAGGGCCGGGCGCGGTGGCTCAAGCCTGTAATCCCAGCACTTTGGGAGGCCGAGACGGGCGGATCATGAGGTCAGGAGACCGAGACCATCCTGGCTAATACGGTGAAACCCCGTCTCTACTAAAAAATACAAAAAACTAGCCGGGCGAGGTGGCAGGCGCCTGTAGTCCCAGCTACTCGGGAGGCTGAGGCAGGAGAATGAAGTGAACCCGGGAGGCGGAGCTTGCAGTGAGCTGAGATCCGGCCATTGCACTCCTGCCTGGGCGACAGAGCGAGACTCCGTCTCAAAAAAAAAATAAATAAATAAATAAATAATAAAAAATAAAAAAAAATAAAATAAAAATTCTGCTAAATAAGCAGAGGTAGAAAAGGCACATTTGTTTAAGCTTAGACTCCCTTTTAATTGCCCTACCTCATAAATCAAGAACGTAGCAAACTTGGAAAAGAACTTTTTCCTTTTAACATCCATAGCCTTTATGTATCTCTGAGCAATTTCAAATGGTTAGAAAGCTGTCTGCATCAATTCATAGCTAATATGTTACCATAGCATAATCTTGACTTGAGAAGATATTCTCCTCCTTGAGGTTGCTCCAGGAAAAGCAAGAGAGAAACATGATATGCAGCAAACCTCCATTAGAAAATGCGGACCAATCTGCGTCCTTTTTAAGTTTTCATTTCTCTCTTTGACTCTTCATGTAAAGCTGAGGTAAATAAAAGTTATCTGTGCTAGGCCGGGCGCGGTGGCTCAGGGCTGTAATCCCGGCATCTTGGGAGGCCGAGGCGGGAGGATCACGAGGTCAGGAAATCGAGACCATCCTGGCTAACACGGTGAAACCCCGTCTCTATTAAAAATACAAAAATTTACCCGGGCGTAGTGGTAGGCGCCTGTAGTCCCAGCTACTCAGGAGGTTGAGGCAGGAGAATGGCGTGAATCCGGGAGGCGGAGCTTGCAGTGAGCCGAAATCACGCCACTGCACTCCAGCCTGGGAGACAGAGAGAGACTCTGTCTCAAAAAAAAAAAGTTACATGTGCTAATTTAAAGCTTCTCAAGTAGGGAAGTCATTTATAGCTGTCTAAGCATGGGACATATACATTAAATGTTTTAATACTGACAAAAATTTAAAATAGTAACTTGTATTAGACAAAAAAAATAAAATAAAATTTGTACTTAAGGGGTGACAAGATGTTAACCTAAATGTATAGCAATTTAGGTTAACATTGCTATACATTTAGGTTAACATCTTGTCACTTGTTAAATAAAAAATTTAATTAATTTCTTTTACTCTTAAGATAAAAATAAAACCATTCACATAGATAATGACTTTTAGTCCCATGTTATTCAAAATGGATACAATTGCAATCTCTTATTAAATATTTCAATGCTAGCTGTAAATAAAATCTATCTAGTGAAAATACAATGAAATAATAAAACAAATGAGGATGAATACAGAAAATTAGGGTTATCTTGTCGTTGTTGACAGGACATTTTTATACATGTTTTAACAATTCAGAAAATGATGATGATTTAAGTACAACTTAATTGATTAAGGCAAATTTCAATTAATTTTTCTCTTCTGTATACCATACTGTGTTTTTTTAAAGATATAGAATATATTTATTTCTATGTGTTCAAATTAACAGAGAACTTAGTATTAACAAGTAAACTCAAGACTTTGTGGCTGATATTCAGTTTCATGCAAAAATATGTAATACTTTTTAAATTTTATAAAAAATATTCATACAATTTGATACAGACACAATAATTGTTGACTTTTCCAACAAAATTGTAGCATTGCAGATGACTCCCGGTAGACAAAATATATAAGCTAGAAAACTGAATAAGAGATGTGAAAAATAAGTATTTTTTCTAAAGAAAGCAACAATATATGTTAGAACATTTAACCTTAATTTTAAATTCTTTAGAGGAAAAGGATAGCATTAGATCATATTTATCAATAACATATACAGTTTAATATTATCTAGTATTCTGTACTATTAAAGTACTCTTTCAGTAAGCAGTTATTCATGACTCAATTGAAATGCATTTACTTTTAAATAGATTCTCATATGAAACTCGTATGAAAGTATTATAATTTTAAGCGCTTACTCAGCATACTTAGCCAGTTCTCACTTCATAATTAAAATTGTAATGTCCTAATTTATGCTTGATTTATTTTTTGGCTTATCTCTTTTTTTTTTTTTCACCCTACAATTCAGGTTCTCTCAAACTTTATTGTGCATAAAACTTTCTAGGGAGCTTGTTAAAAATAAAGTTTTCTAGTCCCTTTCCACAGATTTTCTGATTTAGTAGGTTTGGGGCAGAGGCAAAGAATTTTCATTTTTAACAAGCATATCAGGTAATTATTATAGATACGATTCCTGGACCACAATTTTAGTAATACTCTTTATCGTAACTATTCATACTCATTCTTTTAAACCTGTAGCTGAATTTCAAATCTGTTCTTTCCTTTTGCTTTTGTCTGTCTGTTTCCTCTTTCTTTTTGTCTCTGCCAGTTTCTTTTTTTCTCTTCAATAAATTAAACTTAGAAGAATTGTGGCAAAAAATAAAATAACTTGTTGAAGTGATTGTATAAGGATTTTTTTTGAAAATGTCTACCTCACTGTCTTAAAGCCATAATGATAACTCAATAAATGTTATTTTAATCATTGTAATTATGTTTTCAGGTCCCTTGGTTGCATTGTTTTAATTATAACCTAATATTTATTACTCACATCTCTTTCATTTTGTTGTTCGGATTCGGACTTTAAAAAAAGGGAACTTTTGTAATTGTATCTCCTATTTGTAAAATAGTATCTACTATAACATAAAATTACTGTATTTTATCAAATTGATGGTACCATTATTTTAGTGTATTACTAATATGGAAACAAATACTGCAATTAAATTATAATTCAATGTGTTTTATTTATTGATTTGAATTTTAGATACATGAAAATTAAAAACATGCATCTTAGAATTCTGGAAACATGCTAATTTAGTAAATAATATTGTAATTGGTTCTTAAGAATTTTTTATTTTTTAACTTGCAAACATGCGCGTTAAGCATTTCAGCATCAATTTTGTGGTGGCTGAGATCATGTATTATTCTTTTGGAATTATTCTCCTAAAGCTTTAAAGTTATACTTATATTCATTGCGTCTCCTGTTGACTTATTCTATAATCAATCTCCTGTCAATTATAGCTTATTCAAGCAACTTTTCTATAATAATCAAGATCATTTTATTTCAAATACTTCAGACTGCAGATAATAGGGAAGTTGAAAGAGACTGGGTTATGCATCCATTTAGTTCCTTTTTTTGACTGGTAACTAGGTGTTTAACTTAGTATCTGTGAAGCTTAGTTGTTTTTAACAGTAATACATACAAAAGCCTTTGCATAATATAGTTTGAATTACTTTTAAATATCTTCTCGATACCAACTATTTTTGACTTATATGCACTTGAGATATATAATTTTAAAATGGTATCCTTCAATACGAATTGAATTGAAATCACCAGCTAAGCATTTTCTACCTATAATACTCATTTCAATTTCTCTCCCAAATATACTGATGGGAGTAGATCAAAACAGAGGGATAGAGATGTTTGCTCTCAGACACTTCTTTAGCTCCCTGATGATGTGTAGCCCTGAGGCCAGGATAGCATTTCCACTCATGCATTCCTTTTTCCTTACACTGAATGCATCTTTATAAGGTGCATGCTTATATTTACTTGGGTTCAGCACTGTTCCAGCCAGTGGGAATACAGCAAAGATAAGTAGAGAGATGGACTTTAATGCCATGGAACCTTCACATTAACTGTGCTCTGGACATGTTGGCAGAAAGTTGGACTCTGAAGTTAGTGCTGTGCTGGAGCTCGCCTGTAGCAGCTCATGAGAACAAGTTGTTAAATATTCAGGAATTGTTAACCTTTTAGGAATTTTGCAGATCTATTGATGTCATGTTATTTGAAATCAACGATGGTGGAAATATTTACATAATAGAAATCAACAAAGGTGAACATAAAAATTTTGTTTTGTTCCACAAGAGTTGGTCTTTAATATTTGTTATCATGCCCCTCTTTGTAACATAAGATAAGGACACTCCATGTATTTAGAAGTTGGAAGAGGTATCCATGAAAATCTCCTGAATGAAGTGTTGTTTAAATCGAGTAGTGACAGGAAGACAAAATAGATTTTCATGGGGAGAGAAGGGTTAAATAGCATAAACACAAAAACACATAGAAAGGGTATGAGACATTGAATGTAATGAAATAAGTTCAAATTTGGCTTAAATTTTAAAAAGAAACAGTAGAAAGACAGAAATTTAAGATGTGGAAATGAGGTGAACAATTATGTAAAAACTTCTGAATCATGTAAACATCTTGACTTCTATTTCAAAGGCAATGGAATATAATGCAGGTTAATTTAATGATACCCGCATTAAAAAATAAATTTATCTGTTTTTTTGCAGAATAAATCGAAGAAAAATAAAAGTTCTAAGTAACTGGATGCATTTTTATTTCCTTAGTTAGGGAGAGAGATGATTTTTGGTTCATATTACAGTGTCAATAGAGATGAAGAGAATTTGATATAAAGCAGAGCTGTTTCGTGAAACATTGACATGATTTTTAAATAACGATATGTGAAGCAACAACAGCAAATGGAGAAATTATTACTTATCAATTTCATACTTAATCAAATCACTCATTTAGTGAGTGTTATTGAGACATGAGGCACACAGAGGCAAAAGGGGGAACTAAGAAAGATTTAGAAATACCCATTTCATATGTTTAAAGTCCCTGTACAAGTAACATTTTCACAGAGACATTGAGAAGGTAGTTAGATGAGAATCTGTAGGCCAGAAGGAATTTGAAGTGTGAAGATATCCATTTGTGAGTGATGAAAAGAGCATGCAGCCATATAGTAGAATAACATAGAAGATACTTTAGAAAGCTTGTCTCATATATCTATTTTTATGTAGCAAGCCACCTTAAAACTAAATAGTTTAAAAAATTAACAACAGTTTTGTTTACTTTCATTTGGATCAACAATTTAGATTGGGTTCATGGGGTGGTTCTTCGGTTGCTTTCAACTTAGATCACTCAACATGTTGTCTTGGGCTAAGTGCTGTAAAATAGCCTTTCTCACATGATTGATACTTAGTGCTAGCTGTTTTCCAGGTCACGCATTTCCATCAGGCTAGTTTGGGATTCGTCACACGGAGACTTCATTCCCACACCAGCAAAAAGCAGAGTAATCCTCTATGGCCAAGCCTTTCAAGGCTTTGCTTACATCATATTTGCCAATATCCCAATCACTGAGGAAAGCAATAAACCCCATCTTAGTCAATGTGAGAAGGAAGAATATTGGGTATGGATAGAAGGACACAGGACTCACTGGGGGTTACTTCTGTAACAATCTACAAGAAACTTCAATGGTCAAGTGGAAGACAAACTAGTAAAGAAGATGGAAAGGGGACAGCTAGAATATTGATAAGAGGAAAAATAGCAAAAAGAACTAATGCAAATGACAAAGAAAGTGAGAATGACAGAGAACTTTTAATATAAGAGGAGGTTACATATTTGGTTGCATGGTGTATCTTTATTATTTCTTTCATTCATCGGTTTTATGTCAGGTAGGAGTACATTCCATTGTACCTAATAAAAACAAAACTCTTTTTGTGGCTTAAACACAAGTATATGCTATAACAACATTCTATGAGGTTCAGATACAGGTTGTTCAGCCCTGGTACTGTGGCTCAACAGGAACTAGACTCTTTCTTGCGTCCACCATTTATATTGTCATCTTCCATCTTCATACATGTTGTCTCATTCTTGCAAGATGACTTCTACTATTTCAGGCAGGTAGATGAAGGAAAGGTAAAGAAAAGTAATGGGTTCATTTCAATAAGGTTATGGGAAGGGCTGCTTCTAGCTCTTTCTATTGCCTAGCATCCTATAATGTAGTCACATCTGATTTCATGAAATGAGGAATACTAGAGTATATTTGACTGGTCACAGGGCCGCCATAGAATCAGAGTTCTGCTAACAAGGTTATTCTATATGAAAACTGCAGAATCTGCTGTAAGCTTCTATTTAATTTGACATACACATTAATGCTGTGTTGTTTCTAAGACCCTAGTACTTATGCCATTCATGTGTCTCACCCTTCTTTATTTACACAACACTTACTGATTTTATATACTTTCAGGAATAGATTATCTGACAAAGTAGGGGATTTGTTATTTAGTGATAATAAGAAGTTAACATTTATTGAGCATTTAATTTGTACCCAGCAATGCTGTGTTTACATATTTTACATCAATTAAATCCTATAACAATCTTCTGAAATAAGTACTAATATTGTTATTAAATTTAAAGATAAGGAATTCAAAAGGAAGGCGTTAAGTAATTTACTCAAAATCATGTAATTAATAGGCTTTTAAAATTTCTTACATAAAAATACAAGTTCTTACTGGTATAGTGTATAACACCGCCCACTAGTGTAATAGAAAGTATATATAAAAGAGTACATTCAGTTTAGTATTCATATTTTAACCTAATATGAGCTGTTTAAATAAATACATTTTCCAGTAAAGAAATAGTTTTTAATGTGAAAAATTTCAGCCTCACTGTATCATTTTTAAAACCTTACTTCCTTCTTTGATATTCTGTTCAATTACACTCATCGCATCAAAATATTCTATATGTTAATACTTTTAGATTTCTACTCATGCTTCAATGTTAATAAATTTGTATGTTGCATGTGATTACGAGAGTTTGCTTTCAAAACATCTTAATCATTTTAATTATTATGCCAAATAAACAATGCTATTAAATTTTAATAATCTAATGGGAGATAAAAATAACATTATATAAGAAGCCTTCAATATTTTATCATGTTTCGAATGTAATGAATTTAAAAACTTTAGATATATTCAAATCTCAAGTAATTCCTTTTATATAAAATAATGAGGCCTTAAATTATTAAGCAATATAAGCCTCTTGAGTCCATGACTACTATTTGTTAATAGCCAAAGGCTTATTTAAATATATTTATCTTACACCTACAAAAGAAAAAAGTAATAATATGTTTTTATTGTGCCTTTTCTTCTAAAATATTTTATAAGAAACATCCTGAGAAAGTCTCTCAGGATGGTAGAAAGCATGCATATAATGAGAGAGTCAACTCAGACAAGTATCCTACATTTCTTCAAACTATAAAATAGCTAGTATCCAGAGGACTTGTGCTGAATCAACTTTATTTAAATAGAATATTGCTGCATGTTCACAAGAGAAGGCCATACCTTTTCCTCTGCATAATAATATAAGCCTTTATGTTTTTCAGAAAGAAAATTCTCAGAACATTAAAGAGTGCAGAAACTCTCATTATTCAAGAAGTTAGGTAGAAGAAATGTGATGACTCTGAATTCAATAAAAGGCAAGTTTTATTCCAAACAGTGGATTCATTTTTATTAGGCACTCTATGTTTTTATGGTAATTGCCAGTACAGTTTATGCAAGGAAGTCTGAACTATGGACTAATATAAGTTTCACAATCTTCTGTACAAAGAAAGTAAGGTAAGCCTATCTCATTTGTAAGACTGATAATATGATTTTGTAATCTAATTTTGTCATAATATCCAGTATATAGACTTAAAAGTTGAATGTTTTATGGAATTTCAAAGTTAAATAGATTTGCTATATTAACCACATTTGTGTGCATTCTTAACACCTTTAAAAATTACCATCATCACATTTTATGACCTCTTTAAAAGTTTTATTTAATGCTATTCCTAACTTTCAGGTTAAATGTTTTAAGCATTTGTATATCTGCTGCTACCTCCAGTAAACCTCTTTAAAAATTCTGTTTCATTAAAGTCAATTACATTTCCTTGAGTCAGTTTTTATTGTGCACCTAAAATGTGCCAGGCACTGTTTCTCACAAAAAAGATAAAATGACAGTTTAAATAATCCCCACCATTGATGTGCTCATTGTTTAATCCATCTTTTATAATTAAGTATCATTCATTAAAAAACTACTCTTATTCAATAACTGTATTTGTTTCTAGTTATAACACAAAGTTATTTAAAACAGAATTTTCAAATTTCCAATAATGTCTGTCTTTTTTAAAAGATATGTGGCTGATGGTGTTGCCATGTACGAGCATAAGAAGAGAGGCAGATGTGATGAGTGATGAGGGTTTGTGATGAAGCAAATGACTAGATCATGTCTTATGTTTCATAGTGTAGATTCTGTATTTTAAGTTCAGGAGAAGTTTTTAATAGTTTAAAGAAAGAGAATAACATGATTCAAATTATGTTTATAAAATTATTTAAAAAGAAGGAATAAAAAACTTGGAGCATAAAATAGAAACTCCATATGGAGAAGCTAGAGGAGAAGCAATATCCAAAGACAGTATTTTAAAAATAATAAAAAGCATCATTCCTCAGATTAAAGAATGGGAGTTTGGGTCAAGACAAGTATAGATAAATGTACATCAGCAGATCAATTAGAACATAGGAAATCCTTTTGAAAACAACTAAAATGCACATTATTAGATGGAAAACATACTTCTCAAGGACAAAACTATACACCAGGAAGCAAGAAAATAATACATTTAAAGTGTTGAGAAAATATGCTACCAATCTGTAATCTTATGCCACGATTAACTATTATTTGATTTATACACAATAAAGTATTTTCAGTAAAAAATAACACATAAAACTAAAATAAATGAACTACAAGAACTATAAAAATTGGCATTTCAAAAAGAACAACATTGAATCTATGTAGGAAGAATAAAATGTAAGACAATTTTGAAGAAAACAAATTGCACAATATAGTCATATTTTTTTTTTTTAATTCTGGAGGTGGAATATGTTGTCATTAATTTAACAAACTCAAACATCATACAAGACAGTAGGGAGAAGCAACAGATTTAGACCTTTTTCCATTTGCTCCAAGAATACTGACCAGCAGTGCTTGCAGCTGCCATGTTTACTCCCAAACAACTTTTCTACAAAATATCTTGATTTTATCATTTTCACATCACTCTAGTATATCAACTTTCGAAACAAAAGACATCATTCTATTTATAGCATTCTGTTTTTTAGTGGTATTTCCATTTATAAAATATGGTAATTTTCAATTGCTAAAAATGTCAAGTTTTAGAAAACATAGCGTTCCTACATGTGATATTAACATAGTTTTCATACAAGTATTAGCTGAAGATATAGTTGATGAATTCAATTTTCTCAGAACAGATGATTCTGATGATTCAGATGATTCTGATGCCAGTTCTGTTTAGAAATAACTCCAAGAATAGTTTTTATATTTTACTTTCATATTGGAAATCAGTCGGATTTGCTTCAGCCTCAAAGAGCATGTTTATATAAAATTAAATGAGTGCAGGCAGTGAGCTGCACTCTTTTTTTTCCTAAACAAAAAACGGGTAAAATATTTTTTCAGTATTTTTCAGCTACAAGGTGAAGATACAGTTAAATTTCACCTTTTAAGAAAAATGTCTGTATGCTTTAAAAAAGAAAAAAAAGATGAACACTGAAAGAAAATTGGTAGAATACAGAAATTCTAAAACTTTGGGTTATGGGGAGAAACCAAAGAAAAAGAGAGCAGAAAATGTGATCAATCCAACGGGAGGCAGAAAAAGAGAAAAGATAGAAAAATGAGAGATAACAGCACAAAATACAGTACAAATGATTACAAGTATATTACTGATAACAATACATGAAAAACAATTTACCATGACACTTAATGAAAATTACTAACAGGAAGAATATAAGTTAACTAATATACAGATTAATAAAGATACATCCAAATAAAAATCATACAAAAAGTTAAAAGATATATGAGGGTGGAATAAATAGATTAATAAATTGATAGATTTCAGATAGATAAATTCATGTCGCTCAGGTAAGTATAAAACAAATGATGCTGGATTGCTCATATTAATATTAGATAAAATTATCTTATATGAAACATCATTGTTAAATATTAAAATAGATACAAAAAATGGAGTAAAGTATAAAATTTCCAGTAAGTCATAGCAATTGTAATGTAGCATGCAGCTAAAATAAAGCCTCCAGGATACATGAACAAAAAAAGAAAAAAAAAAAAAAAGAGAAGTCCAAATCAACATAATTTCAAAGATAACTGACAAATACCCAATCAGAATGAGAAATTCTAACACATTTTTCATAGTATTAGATTAGGCAGAAAAAATGTGATAAATATCTAAACAATTGGAACAATATAATTATTAACTTTGACTGAAGATACATGTAAAAATTACTATAGCCAATGTACAGAAATAGAGATAATTTTGACCCACATGAGAAATATTTATGATATTTTAACATAGACTAAGATATAAAGAAAATCTCAACAATCTCCATGTATTAGTCCATTTTCACACTGGTGATAAAGACATACAAGAGGCTGGACAATTTACAAAAGAAAAAGGTATAATGCACTTCCAGTTCCACATGGCTGGGGAAGCCCCACAATCATGGCAGAAGGTGAAAGCCAAGTCTCACGTGGCAGCAGAGAAAAGAAAACTTGTGCAGGGAAATTCCCGTTTTTAAAACCATCAGATCTCGTGAGACTTATTCACTACAATGAGAACAGCATGGGAAAGACCTACCCCCATGATTCAATTACCTCCCACTGAGTCCCTCCCATACATGTGGGAATTCAAGATGAGATTTGGGTGGGGACACAGCCAAATCATATCACTCTGCAAAATAGCAAATATTAGAACTTGTTCTTTAATCAAAATCCAACTAAATTGACATCATCGGCAAGCACACAACCCACAACAATAACAAAATCTTTAAAATAATGTTTTTTTTCACCAAGTTGACAGACTAGAGGCTTTTAGCATGCCTTAGTCACTTGGAAACAGCAAAATGTCGCATAAAGATCTACTCCAAGAGCTTTAATTCAAGAAGGAAGATGGTATTTCACTAGAAAAATGAAGAATAACCCAGACTCCAGAAATGACAAGGTGGACAGCACTCCTTGTGATGGTGATTGGCTGATAAAAGTGAACGAAGCCCCAGTAAAGAAGAGGGGAAGTCAGTCACCCTTTATAACTCATCTTTCCACTAGGGATCTGTGTAATTCAGAACAAAAAATAGCACCCTGCTTCCTCCAAGCCCTGGAGCTAACATGGAGAGAGACTGAAAGATGGAGAGAGGAAAAGGCACCAAGAAAAGCAAGTTTCAGACATTTTCTCAGTCACAGAACCAAAAGAAGGGCACCATTTTTTTATCCAGGCTCATACAAAGTCAGTCACTGTTTGGCAACCGGCAGTGGCACCCACAAGATTTTTAGTCCTGGGCCAGAGATTATAATTACTGCTCTGGAGTGGGGTAAGGGCCCCACATAGCCAGAATTGAGTGGGAGTGTGGAAAGTGCCCCAGAAATGGGCACTGGAATTGGGTTCTCTGGCATCACAAGAGTGGACTAGGAGGACAATTGCTGAAGCTGAGATTTCTCTTAGCAAGTGAGATGTGCAGCCAGAAACGACTTTACGACCTAGAACCAGTCTGCATATGTCATTGCTGGGTGTCTCAGACTACTTTCTTGGTCAATCGGGGGACAGTGCCCTACCAGCTTCAAGGAGTAAAATGGAAGTGAACCCCACTCACCTGGAGATCTTACCCTCAATGCAGACTGCCCCTAACGGGGTGGGGGGCACAGCCTACTGAAGTCCCCCTGAGTTAAAGGATATAGAAGTATGTTGCTAGATTCTGAAGGCAACATCACCAATGTTGGGAATGGACTAGGAGAAAAGATCATCTCTAGCCTCCCACAGCAGCTCTTACCATTAGGATCCAGGTAGTGGGCTGAAAGAGACACTTCTCAGGTTTATCCCATGGTTCCACCACACTGAGTGAACTTATAATGGGGTAAGATGCTTTTGGTGCTTCCTCATTGCCTCTGCCTTCAATGAGGGTAAGCACAGGCAACGAGTAAGAGCCTACAGCCTGGCGCTAATGCTTAAGCACCATCTACTGGACTACTCTCTGATTTATACAACAAAACAAAAATATATCACTACGACAATTGTCAGCTAGTTGTTTTGTAGTCTCCATTATGTAGTTGCTTTATAGGCTTTGTGGGCTGTGTGTTTACATGTGCTTTTGTGATAGCAAGAATTGTTTTGTTTTTTTCATTTCCAAGTTCGAATTCTCTTAAGCATCTATTGTAAGGTCAGTCTGGTGATGATGAATTTCAGACACTACCACACTGTCTGAAAAAGTCACTACATGAACCCATCTGCAACCAAGGAACTGTACAAAGCCTTCACTCTCTAAAAGCACCCGGAAACAAAGCCAATCAGACACAATATACAGTCATACACAATATACACCATAGGTGTACTCTCAAAGGGGAAAAAAAAAAATGAAGAAGCCCCATTCAAACAAAAGCAAATTAAAAAAAATTTACTTCCTCAAATGAGGAGGAACCAGCACAACAACTGCATCATGACAAAAAGCTAGAGTGTTCCATCACCTCCAAAGGCTTATACTACCTCCCTAGCAGTGAATCTTAACCAGAATAAAATGGGAAATGATGAATATATAATTTAGAATAAAAACAGCAAAAAAAACTCAAAGAGATCTAAGACAAAGTTGAAATTCAACAGAAAGAAGCCAGAAAAATAATCCAGGATTTGAAAGATCGCATACATATATTAAGAAAAAATCAAACAGAACCTCTGGAATTGAAAATTTTTCTACAGGAAACATACAGTTGTAAGCATTAACAACAGACAAGACCAAACAGAAGAAAAAATTTCAGAGTTTGAACACTGATCCTTTAAATCAATCCAGTCAGGGACAAATAAACAATATATATTTTTAAAAATAAAGCCTTTGAAAATATCAGATTATGTAAAGTAATCAAATCTATGACTTACTGGTATTTCTGAGAGAGAATAAGAGACAGTAAGCAACTTGGAAAACATATTTGAGGATATAATTCAATATAAACCCCTCAATCTTGTTATAGGGGCCAACATGCACATCCAAAGAATCCAGAGAACTCCTAAAAGATACTACATGAGATGTCAATCCCCAAGGCACATAGTCATCAGACTATACAGGGTTAATGCAAAATAAAAAATTTTAAAAGCAACTAAATGAAAGGGCCCCATTACCTGTAAAGGAATATCCATTAAACTAACAGCAGAAACCTTACAAACCAAAATAGATTGAAGGCTCATTTTTAGCACTCTTAAACAAAATGCTAGCCAAATATTTCATATCCCACCAAACTAAGGATAAATGAAATCTTTCCCACACTAGCAATATCTAAGGGAATTCGTCATCACCAGACTGACCTTACAATAGATGCTTAAGAGAATTCTAACTTGGAAATGAATGAATAATTCTTGCTATGACAAATGTACATGTAAACACACAGCACACAAAGCCTATAAAGCAACCACATAATGGAGACTACAAAACAACTAGCTGACAACACCACCACAGGAACAAAACATCAAATATCAATGTTAACTTTGAACATAAATGGGCTAAATTTTCCAGTTCAAAGATAAAAATGGCAAATTGCATTTTAAAAAAAAGATCTTCCCCTTTGCGGTCTTCAAGAGACTCATGTCACATGTAATAATTGACATAGGCTTGGAGTACAGTGATGAAGAAAAAACTATTATGCAAATGGAAAACAAAAAAGATTAGATGTTTTTATCCTTGCATCAGATAAAACAGACTTTTAAACCAACAACAGTTTTTTTTTTTTTTTTTAAAAAAAAGGACAAAGAAGAGCATCACATAATGATAAAGGGTTCAATTCAACAAGACTTGACTACCCTAAATATACACATATCAAATATTGAAGAATCCAGATTCATAAGATAAGTAATTCTAGATCTAAGAAAATACTTGGATGCCCACACAATAATAGTAGGGGACCTCAACACCCAACTGACAGCATTACACAGATCATCATAGGAGAAAACTACAATTAAATTCTAGACTTAAATTAGACACTTGACCAATTGGATCTAACAGGCATCTACAGAGTACTCCACCCAATAACCACAAGATATACATTCTTTTCATCAGTACATGGAACATATTCTAAGACTGACAAAATGTGCAGTCATGCAAGTCTCAATAAATTAAAAAAAAATCATATCAAGCATCTTCTGAAATCACAGTGAAATAAAAATAGAAATTAATACTGTGGCTTGAGGAACTCTCAAAACCACAAAAATACTTGAAAACTAAACAACTTTCTTCTGAATGACTTTTGAGTAAACAGTGAACTTAAGTCAGAAACTAAAAAAAAAAAAAAAATCCTTTGAGATAAATTAAAATAGAGACAGAAAATACTGAAATCTCTGGGATGGAGCAAAAGCAGTGTTAAGAGAAAAATTTATAGCACTAAATAACTACATCAAGAAGACAGAAAGATCTAAAATTAACAACATAACCTCATACCCAAAGAAACTAGAAAAACAAGAACAAATTAAACTCAAAGCTAGCAGAAGAAAAGAAATAAAATAAAATCAGGTAAAATCAGACACAAACAAATAAATGTGAGAACAAAAAAAAAATCACTGAAAGAAAATTTGGTTCATTGAACACATAAGGAAAATTGATAGACCACTCAGAGACTAACAAAGAAGAAAAAGAGAAGATAAAAGTAAACACAATTAGAAATAACAATGGTGACATTACAAACAAACCCACAGAAACTGGCAAGATTCTCAGAGACTACTATGAACATCTCTACGTGCATACACTAGAAAATTTAGAGAAAATGGATGAAATTCTAGTAAAACATATTCTCCTAAGATTGAATCAGGAAGAAATAGAAATCCTGAACAGACAAATATTGAGTAGTAAAATTGAATCAGTAATTAAAAAAAAAAAAAAAAATCTAACAACCAAAAAAAAAAAAAAAAATCTCAGCACCAGAGGAACTCACAGCCAAATTCCACAAAACATGTAGAGAAGAGTTGGGACCAATTCTTCAGAAACTATTCCAAAAACTCAAGGTGGAGAGATTCCTCCCTAACTCCTTCTACAAAACCAGTATAATCCTGATTCAATATCTGTCAAATATACAAGAAAAAATAAAACTATAGGCCAATATTCCTAATGAAAATAGACACAAAAGTCCTAAACTTGCAAATTGAATCCAGAAACACATTAAAGAAAGTTAATTCACTAGGATCAAGTGGGCTTTATTCCTGAGATGCAAAAATGGTTCAATATATGCAAATAAATACTTTTTTAAAGTTTACAACCACATGGACAGAATTATTTTTATGGCAACATAAAAAAAAACTTAAAAACAAAAATTATATGATTATCTGAATAAATGCAGAAAAAGCGTTCAATAAAATCTAACATCTTTTTAAGATAAAAATCCTCAACAAACTAGGTATGGAATCAACATACCTGAAAATATTAAGAGCCAGGTATGACAAACCCACAGCCAATCTCATACTGAAAAGGCAAAAGTGGAAATGCTTCCGACTGGAATAAGACAAGAATGTTCATTCTCAAATCTTCTATTCAAATGATAATGGAAGTCCTTGCCAGAGGAATCATACAAGAGAAAGAAATAAAAGACATTCAAACAGAAAAAAAGAGGAAGTCAAATTATATGTCTTCAGTGAAGATATGATTCTACACCTAGAAAATCTTAAAGATTCCAACTCCTAGACCTAATAAACAACTTCAGTAAAGTCTCAGTATACAAAATTAATCTATAAAATCAGTAGAATTTCTACACACTGATAACATCCAAGTTGAGATCCAAGTTATAAATACAATTTTATTTAAAATAGCCACAAAAAAATACATACCTAAGAACACATTTAACCAGTGAGGTGAAAGATCTCTACAAGGACTATAAAACACTGCTGAAAAAAAAAAAAAAAAAAAAAAATAGACCAAAAAAAAATTAGGAAAGCATTCTCTGGACATTGATTGGAATATTCATGATTCTTTCAATGTTAAAATGTCCGTATTGTCTAAAGCAATCTAAAATTGAATGTTGTTCTTATCAAAGTACCAATGTCATTTTTCACTGAATTAGGAAAAACAATTTCTAAAGTTCATATGTTTATTACCCCGCTCTTGATACCAAGTTACTGTATTAGTCCATTTTCATGCTGCCAATAAAGTCATACCCAAGACTGGGAAACATCTCCAGGAAAAGAGGTTTAATGGACTCATAGTTCTGTGTTCCTGGGGAGGTTTCACAATCATAGCAGAAGGCAAAGGAGAAGCAAAAGTATGTCTTACATGGTGGCAGAAAGGAGAGAATTTGTGCAGAGAAATTCTCCCTTATAAAACCATCAGAACTCATGAGCTTTATTTACTATCACAAGAACAGCATGGTAAAAACCTGCCCCCATGATTCAGTTACCTCCCACCAGGTCCCTCCCATGACATGTGAGAACTGTGGAATTGTGGGAGCTACAATTCAAAATGAGGTTTGGGTGGGAACATAGCTAGACCATATTATCATGGAAACAGAAAGGAGCCCAAATAGCCAAACCAATTCTAAGCAAAAACAACAAAGCCAGAGGCATCACATTACTCAACTTCAAACTACTGAACAAGACTAGAGTGATTAACACAACATGATATTGCTACAGAGAGACACACAGACCAATGGAACAGAATAGAAAATCATGGAATAAACCCACATACCTACCACCATGTGATCTTTGAAAAAGTTGACAAAAATAAATAAAATGGGGAAAAGATACCCGATTTCACAAATTGTGCTGGGAAAACTGGCTAACTATATGCAGAAGAATGAAACTGGACCCCAAACTCTCACTATATAAATAGATTAATTCAAGATGAATTAAAGACTTAAATGTAATACCTCAAATTATTTAAAAAAAAAAAAAATCCTAAAAGATATTTTAGGAAATACTCTTCTAGACATTGACTTAGTGAAGGAATTTATGACTAAGCCCCAAAAGCAAATCTAACAAAACAAAAAATGAACAATTGGAACTTAATTAAATGTAAAAGCTTCTGCATAGCAAAAGAAACAATCAAGAGAGTATACAGACAACCTACAGAATGGGAGAAAATATTTGCAAACTGAATCAGGCAAAAGACTAATATTCAGAATCTATAAGGAACTTAAATTAATAAACAAGAAAAGAAACAACCCCATTAATAAGTGGGCAAAGCATATGAACAGACATTTCTGAAAAGAAGAAATACAAATAGCTAATAAACATATGAAAATGCTCCACATCACTAATCACGAGAGGTACAAATCTAAACCACAATGAGATATGATTTCCAACCAGTTAAAGAGTGACTATTTCTAAGTCAAAAAATGACAGATATTGGTGAGGTTGCAGAGAAAGGGGAAACTTAAACACTTTTGGTGGGAATGTAAATTAGTTTAGCTGCTGTGGAAAGCAGTTTGAATATTTTTCAAAGAACTAAAAAAAGAATTACCTTTCAGTTCAGTGATCCCATTGCTGGGTATATAACCAATGGAAAATTAATCATTCTACCAAAAAGACACCCTCATTCACATGTTCATTGCATGACTATTCACAATAGCAAAGACATGGAATCAAGCCAGGTAGATATAAATGGTGGATTGGATAAGGAAAATGTGATACATACATACCATAGAATACTATGCAGTCATAAAAATGAATGAAAATATGTCCTTCACAGCAGCAAGGATGCTGCTGGATGTCATTATCCTAGATGAATTAACAGAGAAACAGAAAACCAAATACCACACGTTCTCACTTGTAAGTAAGAACTAAACATTGAGTATGCGTAGATGCAAACATAGGAACAATAGATACTAACAACTCCATGGCGGGGAAGGAAGAGAACAAGAAAAATTTTTTACTGGGGGGTAAGTTCACTATTTGGGAGATGGGATCAATAGAAGGAAAAACCTCAGCATCATGCAATATACCCTTGTAGCAAACCTGTACATGTATTCCTTGAACCTAACATTTAAATAAATAACCTTGTATTCAAAGAAGAAACCATAATAAAAATATAAATATATTTATAACTGAACACTAATAAAATATTTTATATTTAAGTTTTTGTGTGCAATTAAATTGGTTTTATTAATTACAGTTCTCCAGGGAAACAGAACCAACAGTATATTCTACTGGTTTAAGGCCTGTTGGCCTACTAGCGTAAGTCCTGGAATCTGAAGCACTGAGAACCAGGAGTTGCAGTTTCCGAGAGCAGGAGATAATGGATGTCATGTCTGAGCTCAAAAATAAAGAGGAAGAGAGAATTAACTCTCCTTCTGTCTTCTTTGTTATATTTAGGCCCTCATTGGATTGAATAATACCTCCCTACATCGGTGAGGGCAGATTTTTGCTCAGTTTATTAAATCAAATTTTAATCTCCTCCAGAAACACCTTCACAGGCACATCCAGAAATGGTGTTTTACGAGCTATCTGAGCATCCATCAACTAAGTCAAGTTGACACATAAAATTAATCATCACATTGGCAATTAGAAGAAAACGGAAGATCCAAAAGGCATATATATATATATATGTATTTATCAAACTCAACTAATGTGCAATTAATATTTGTACATTTCATTGTATTCAATTTTACACAAAAAAGCAACATTTATTTCATCCTGGTTAATAAATGCACTCTGAAATACCTAGGATGAGTGTACCAATATCTGTAATTTACTTTGAGATTCTTCAAAAAATAAGATGAATAAACAGATGTGTTAAACAAGAGTGGTAATGTTAATGTTTGAGTATATAGGGACTCACAGTAAAATTATTTCATCTTTGTACTATGTTTGATCATTTTTAATAAAATATTTTTAAAGATATATAAAGTTTAATAAACCATAATTGAGAGTTGTGTACTGCATTACAACAATGCAGTAGTAAAGATTGGTAGTGTTGCACATAGGGCTATTGATTTTGGAGTAAAACAGTGGTCACTCTCCTTCTATGGACATGGTGACGACACTTTGTATCTTATAGTTATCACTCAGAAGGGACCAAACATTGCTGCCTTATTGTCATGCTATCTCTTAATATTGCTCTTAGCAAACATTTAATTATCTAGCATTGTCATAGATAATGTATGAGATTGGGAATATACATATCTGAATTATAGTCTTCAGCTTGGGCACATCTTGTTATACTGTATGTCGATTTTCAGGTCATATATTAAATGCCTATTTCATTAAATACCTATCCTGTTTCAGGCCATGTATTAAACGCCTCAATTATTACATACCTATCCTGGCAAATCGCTGACCCAATTCTCTAGGAATACAAATGTGAATAAATCTCTGTCTCACAAGGTAAGGAGAAAATGTTGGTAAGGTAAAGAGATGCAAAAAATAGTCAATATTTCTGAAGGGGTAATTTATACTAGGTGGTAGAAATGAAGATGGTCAGAAATATTTTGAAGGTAATGCCATCAGAATTTCCAAATGGAAAGGTTTATGGTGAGTGAAATAGACAGAAAAAGAGAGAGAGAAAGAGAGAGAAAGTTAATATATGCTATTCACAGGGTGTATTTTAAATTTGGGGGGAAATACAGCAATACTCAAGATTCGTTAGACATTTTGTGAACTACCAGATGAAATGAGTTCACTGTTTTAAGATTAGATTGCACTATACTTCTCTCAATGATATTATATTCTGTGGAAGTTGGTCTTTTTGAAGTTTTTGTGTAAATGGAAAGTATAGTAGAAAAATCAATGTGGAAAAAAAATGAAAGTGGTGGCTGTCTAATCAGAACAATTTCTTAGAGACCTTCGAATGGACTTAGGCTTCCAAACAATAATAGGGGGAGACTTTAACACCTCGCTGACAATATCAGACATATCATTGAGACAGAAAATTGACAAAGATATTCAGGACCTGAATTTAGCACTGGATTACATGGGCCTGAGAGAGATTTACAGAACTCATCACCCAGGGCCTGATAGAGATTTACAGAACTCACCACCCCAAAACAACAGAATATATATTGTTCTCTTTGCCACATGGCACTTACTCTAAAATTAATCACATGATCAGAAGTAAAACACTTCTTAGTCAATGCAAAAGAACTGATATAACAGTCTCTCAGACTACAGAGCAATCGAACTTGAAATCGAGACTATGAAATTCACTCAAAACCTTATAGTTACAAGGAAATTGAATAACCTGCTCCTGAATGAGGAAAACAATGAAATTGCAGCAAAAATTAAAAAGTTATTTGAAACTAATGTGAACAATGGTATAATATACCAGAATCTCTGCGACACATCTAAGGCAGTGTTAAGAGGGAAATTTATAGCACTAAATGGCCATATCAAAAAGCTAGAAAGATGTTAAGATAACAACCTAACATCAGAACTAAAAGAACTAGAGAACCAGGAGCAAACACACCCTGCAGTTAGCAGAAGACAAGAAATAACCAAGATTAAAGCTGAACTGACCAAGATTAGTCATGAAAAACCCTTCACAAATTCAATGAATCCAGGAGGTTTTTTTTTTTTTTTTTTTTTTCCTGAAAAAAGTAACAAAATACGTACACTGCTATCTAGACTAATAAAGAAGAAAAAAGAGAGAAGTATCAAATGAACACAATCAGAAATGAAAACGAGGATATCACCACTGATGCCACAGAGACACAAGCAACCATCGGAGAATACTATAAACATCTCTATGCAAATAAACTAGAAAATCTAGAAGAAATAGATTATTAAATGCCTATCTGGCAAATCACTGACTCAATTCTCTAACAATACAAATGTAAACAATCTCTGTCTCACAAGGTAAGGAGAAAATTTTGGTAAAGTAAAGAGATGTATATAATAGTCAATATTTCTGAACAGGTCGCCTGTATTAGATGGTAGAAATGAAGATGGTCAGAAATATTTTGAAGGTAAATTAAAAATATTGAAATTCCTGGACTCATACATCCTCCTAAGACTGAACTAGGAAGACACTGAATCCCTGAATAGACCAATAACAAGTTCTGAAATTGAGGCAGTATTAAATAGCCTACCAACTGAAAAAGCCCAGAACCAGATGGATTCACATCTGGTTTCTACCAGAGGTACAAAGAAGAGCTTGCACCATTTCTACTGAAACTACTTCAAAAATTGAAAAGGAGGGACTCCACTCTAACTCATTCTATGAGGCCAGCATCATCCTGATACCAAAATCTGGAAAAGATACAACAAAAAAAAGACCAACATTTTTGATGAACATCAATGCAAATATCAGGTCAGTAGCCTTGATCGACATTGCAAAAATTCTCAATAAAAATACTGTCAACTTGACTCCAGCACAAAAAAAGCTCATACACCACAATCAAGTTGGCTTTATGACCAGGATGCAGGGTTGGTTCAACATATGCAAATCAATAGATGTGATTCATCACATAAACAGGACCAAAGACAAAAGCCACATTATTATCTCAATAAATGCAGAAAAGGCTTCCAATAAAATTCAACTTCCCTTCATGTTAGAGACTCTCAATAAAGTAGGTATTGAAGAAACATACTACAAAATAATAAGAGCCACATATGACAAACCCACAGCCCACATAATATTGAATGGGCAAAAGCTGAAAGCATCCCCCTTGAAAATTGGCACTAAACAAGGATGCTCTCTCTCACCGCTTCTATCCAACCCTAGGCAATACCATTCAGGACATAGGCATGGACAAAGATTTCATGATGAAGACACCAAAAGAATTTGCAACAAAAGCAAAAATTGACACATGGGATTAATTAAACTAAAAAGCTTCTGCACAGCTAAAGAAACTATCAACGGTTAAGTAAACAGTCTACAGAATGGGAGAAAATATTTGCAAACTATGGATCTGACAAAGGTCTAATATCTAGCAAATCTGAGAAACTTATACAAATTTATAAGAAAAAAAAAAAAACAACCCCACAAAAATGGGCAAAGGACATGAACAGATATTTTTCAAAATAAGACGTCCATGCAGCCAATAATCACATTATAAAAAGTTCAACATCACTGATCATTAGAGAAATTAAAATAAAAACCATGATGAGACACCATCTAACACCAGTCAGAATGGCTACTATTAAAAAGTCAAAAAATAACAAATGTTGTCAAGGTTGTGGAGAAAAACGAATGCTTATACACTGTTGATGGGAGTGTCAATTATCTCAGCCATTGCTCAAGACAGTGTGGAAATTCCTCAAAGACCAAAGAGAGAAATAGTATTTGACCCCGCAATCTCATTATGGGTATATACCCAAAGGAATATAAATTGTTCTATTATAAAGACACATGCATGCATATGTTCATTGCAGCACTATTTATAATAGCAAAGACATGGAATCAACCTAAATGCCCATCAATGATAGACTGGATAAAGAAAATGTGGTACCTATACACCATGGAACATCATGCATAAAAAAATAATGATATCATGTCCTTTGCAAGGACATGAATGGAGCTGGAGGCTATTTATACTCAGTAAACTAACACAGGAATGGAAAACCAAATACCACACGTCGTCACTTGTAAGTGAAAGCTAAGTTATGAGAACATATGGACACATAGAGGGAACACCACACACTGGGGCTTTTCGGATGGAGGAGGTTGGAAGGAGGGAGAGGATCAGAAAAAAGTAACTAATGGGTACTAGGCTTGATATCTGAGTGATGAAATAATCTGTGCAACAAATCTGCATGACACAAGTTTACCTATGTAACAAACCTGCACACGTTCTCCTGAACTTAAAAATAAAAGTAAAAAAAAAAGAAAAAGAAAAAGAAATTAAAAAGTCAAGCCACTGACTAGTAGAAAATATTTCTAAAGCACATATCTGATAAAGGATGTGTATCTTGAATATATTCTAAAAATTTCAATACTCAACAATAAGAAAACTCCAACAACAATTTGACACGATATATGAACTCACACCTCAAAAAAGATCTATGGATTGCAGGAAGGCATAGAAAATGATAGTTAACATCAATAGTAAATTGATGGATTTGGATATTTATATGGATTAATATATATATATTTATATATACACTATATATACATATATAGATATATCCATCTTTGGATATTTATATGGATTAATAGTAAGTTGATGTTGACTATCATCTTCTATGTGACACCACATTGTAGTTTTAATTATAACTCACTTAATTGTAATTAAAACAGTGTAAGAATGGCTCAAGTCAAAAAAATTGAAAATATCAAATACTGGTGAGAATGTGAAATAACTAGTACTCTGACATATTCCTGATGAGAACCTGAAATGTTATGCCTACTTTCAAAAATTGTTTGTCAGTCTCTCTCTTTTTTTTTTTTTTTTTTTTTTTGAGACTCCTGTGGTGGCGCAATCTCAGTTCACTGCAAGCTCTGCCTCCCGGGTTCACACCATTCTCCTGCCTCAGCCCCCCGAATAGATGGGACTACAGGCACCCACCACCATGCCCGGCTAATTTTTTATTTTTATTTTTATTTTTATTTTTTGGCGACAGGGTTTCAGCATGTTAGCCAGGATGGTCTCGATCTCCTGACTTTGAGCCCACCCATCTTGGCCTCCCAAAGTGCTGGGATTACAGATATGAGCAACCCCGCTCCTGGCTGTCAGTTTCTTATAAATTAAACATGTGTTTGTCTTACTACCTTTGACCCTTACTCCCAGTTGTTACCCAAAAGACATGAAAATATATACCAACAGAAAACCCTGTATCTGAATCTATAGTAGCTTTTTCCACAATAACCATAAACTGGAAAAACTCAAATGTCCTTCAGCTAACAAATATAAAAATAAATTTTGATACATCTATCTATGTAATGGAATATTATGTAGCAGTCAAAGATACCAAATTACTAATAATATGCAAATACATACACCTCTCTCAGAATCAGTGAAAAAAAACCTGGCAGAAAAAGCTACTATTTGATGGTTACATTCAAATGACATCCTGGAAAAGGCAAAGCGACAAGAAAAAAAACGTAAGACCGGGCACAGTGGCTCACACCTGTAATCCTAGCACTTTGGAAGGCCAAGACGGGTGGATCACCTGAGGTCAGGAGTTCGAGACCAGTCTGGCCAACAGGGTGAAATCCCATCTCTATTAGAAACACAAAATATGAGCTGGGCTTGGTGGCATGAACCTGTAGTCCCCGCTACTCAGGATAGTTGACAAAGTTTGGTTTGGAGGGAGAGGATTGACTTAAAAAAAAAAAGTCATAAGACAACTTGTTGTGATAATGTGGTGATTACATAACTATACATTTGTCAAAATTATTGAGCTTCACATTTTTAGAAGTTAAATTTTACTATATGTAAAATACATTTCAATAATCCTACTTTTATGCAATTTGATTTTCTTTTAAAAGACATGTCTGACAGGCACATAAATAGCCATTTCTTCACAACTTTCCAAATAGTGCCTCCAATGTACTCAATTATAATTTATATTTCATAATCTCTCACATCCTCTTCCAACGAGTATACGAAATTTAAGAGACAAATTGGATGTCTTGGTGTCTCAATTATACTACAAACACGAATATACAACTAAAAATATATGCATATTTATACTACACAAAATGCAATGGAAAGTCAATTTAATTTTAATCTAATAATTTATAAATAATCTGCACATCATGTCCTGCCAAACACAGAGGGATACAGTAATAACTAGTAAAAGGCTTTCCCCTCTATTCTCTTCTGGAGTAACCTAAGTTGCATAGATGAAAACTGTTGCCAGCCTCCCAGCTGCTAAGTTTTAATTATGTTATCAGCTTAATACAGTTAATCAGCTGTCAAATTTAAAATATCACTTTCTCTGCTTTCATTATTTCCTAATCGTCCCCACCTTCTTCTTGCAATTAGTGTTTAGTTGTACATAATTTTTTGTTTAATTTTCAACATGCTGTTAGGGCACATCTGGTACATAATATAACCTCAAAATTTATAGCTGTAATAATAATTATTTTTATTATTACTTTATCTTCACAAAATATATTTTAATTTTATGTAATTAAAAGGACATTTACTTTTCCTTTGTAGAAATTTATGTTTCAATCTGTTTAGTTTCATTTGCAACATGTAGTCATAGCGTATTTCTAGTCATAGTTTAAAATGTGTGCCAATATTTTATGTTTTGAGGAGATTTTAGACATGAGATACACAATATCAATGTTCAAAAATAAATATATTTAAGGTCTATACTATGGCACGCATTATGTTAGATAACTGGGATTTAATAATGTATAAAAACAGATATGTTCCTTGAATATAGAAATACTCTTTGTATAGCAAATAGTTTAAAATTACTGATTTTTCTTTAAAAACATATGTAATATTTTTAGTCATGCAAAACGAATAACAGAAACTTACTTCAATAGGGACAAATTAGACCTCTCTGGTAAAAGATCAAGGGCTTAGGTGAAAGTAATATTGATAAAACATACATTTAGATTTGACATCCAACTGTTAACATCTGAAATTTTATTAAATTACAATATAAAACACATGCATAATTAGTCCAAATGCAAAAGTTACCAAAATTTTTCCTCCAGCAAACATTTTTAATTTGAAGATATTTACATGAGACAACAGTTTCATGTATTTTCAGAGAGCATATTTGACTTTTAAAGAACAGGTAATTTTAATATTATTTTTAAAAGTCTTATCTATAAAATAATAACAATAGTAATAACAACAATACCATCAATATAATTGAAAATGTCTTAGTATATTTATAAAGTCAGCATTATCACAAAAGCATGCTATTGGCAAAAGAATAGGCAAAAATTTCCGTGAAATGAAATAGAGGGTCCAGAAATGTATCAGAGCACATATAAGATTTCAGTAGATGAATACATGATTTCACAAGCCAAATAAATACCCACATGAAAATAAAACCAGACAATTATCTCCTATGAAAATTCATTAAAAAATAAAATTTCAGTGAATTAAAAGTTTTTTTAATTACAATTCCTTTATTTGTTCATACTTTGTAAGATATTTTTAACCAGGCAGGCAGCAGAAGCTATAAAAGAAGAAAAATGAGCTATCCACAAAAATTAAAATTTAACACATTTTAAAAGCACAGGTAGTGGAAAACAAGATATTAGAAAAAATATTTGCAGTCCAAATTAAATACAAACTCTTATAGTTTATCTGTAAAAACCTGTGGATAGGCCGGGCCCTGTGGCTCACGCCTGTAATCCCAGCACTTTGGGAGGTAGAGGCGGGCAGATCACGAGGTAAGGAGATCGAGACCATCCTGGCCAACATGGAGAAACCCCGTCTGTACTAAAAATGCAAAAAATTAGCCAGGCGTGGTGGCGGGCGCCTGTAGTCCTAGCTACTCGGGAGGCTGAGGCAGGAGAATGGCATGAATCCAGGAAGTGGAACTTGCAGTAAGTCTAGATCGCTCCACTGCACTCCAGCCTGGGTGACAGAGAGAGACTCTGTCTGAAAAAAAAAACAAAAAAAAACACCCTGAATATGTATTTATATGTATGTATATGTACATATTTATGTACATATTTATTACATTATGTACATTATATGTACATATTTATATGCACATATTTAAATATGTACATATTTAAAGTTGCCTGTATGTGTATTTATGTATTTAAAACTATATTTACTGTTACTCTAATTAATAGTAGTCAATTAACCTTGTCCACTAATTACATGTCATCTATTTCAAGAGTTGGTAATATTTTTTAAAAAGGTCAAATAATAAAGATTTTAATTGTTGTAGATCATATGATCTCTCTCTCTCATATATTCAACTCTGTCATAAAAGCAGCCATAGGTAACAGTAAACAGATGCATTTGGCCATATTCCAATAAAACTTTGTTGACAAAAATATATGGTGAGCTGGATTTGCCGATTTGCCAATCCCTGTATTATTAGAATTATGATTTTTTTTTTTTTTTTTTTTTTTTTTTGAGACAGAGTCTTGCCCAGGCTAGAGTGCAGTGGTGCAATCTCGGCTCACTGCAACTTCGGCCTCCCAGGTTCGAGTGATTCTCCTGTCTCAGCCTCCCTAGAAGCTGGGATTACAGGTATGTGCCACCACACTGGGCTAATTTTTGTATTTTTCTAGAGATGGGGTTTCACCATATTGGCCAGGCTGTTCTCGAACTCCTGGCCTTCCAAAGTGTTGGGATTACACATGTGAGCCTGTCCAGAATTATGATTTTAAAATAGACAAACTTGGGAAGAGAAATAAAAAAGAAAAAATTGCATTCTCAAAGTGATGGCTTGTTGAAGCCTCATCAAAAATTTCTGCTCTTTCTTTTTTAATATGCAAAGAATCAGAAGTGCTGTAAATTGTTTCTATTTGGGGCTGGGGTGGATGAGAGAAAAAAAGGAAGGTAATTTTGGGGGATTCTTTATTTCGATTTGTTAGGGAGGAAGGCAGGTGGGATTTTTCTTCTCGTTCTTATTTCTTTCCTTCTTCTCGTCCCAGAAAGAAACTAAGAATAATAACCAAATTATTAAAATAACTCACCTCCCTTCCAATAGATTCCCTTTCTCCCTAGAACCTTGCCCTCTTCCCATACTCACACTCCCAAACTCAGAGTTTTGCAAGCAAAGTTGAATTAAAGAATGCAATTTAGGGACATAGGTCTGAATGAACATTTCAAATTTCTGGCTTCTGAATTTCTGATTCTTAGCTGCTCAGTCAGGAACCCTACCTGACCTGAGTCACTCAGTTTCAGACACCAAAGAGCAGGTCAGCCCTGAATGTACATCTTCTGCAATTTTAATAATAGAGAAGCAGAAAGTATAAAAGAATAGTGTTCGTCAACTTAAGATATTTACTTCTCTTTACTCCTAATTAAGTTTTTTTGAAGAAGTTCTTGATGTATAAAGTTAATATTTATGTTAATGATTTCAGTATCTTGTTTAATAACTCTACCCTATGCTCAAGTCTTGAAAATAGTTTACTATGTAGGCATTTGCATGTGTACTTTTAATTCATAAGAATGTATTTCTATATACATTATGGGGCTGGAATACTTTGAAACAAAATTCATCACTGACTCAAAAATGGAAATTTTAAAAATTCTTACTTCTCTAAGATACTCATAAGAACATTGACAGCTGCATGTCTATGTCCTCTGATAGGATGCATCTTAAAGAGTTGCCAATGTTGGCACTTTTAATATCTTTTTTATATATATATATATGTATTTTATATATTATTGTATATTATTACATTATAAATGACAGACTATACATATATGTAAATAAAATGTAAGTATGTTTATTATGTATATATACATTTTTTGAGACATTTATATCTATTTAATACATCTATATAATATACACATGTATGTATATGTGTATTTTATACATTTCCAATTATAAATTGAAATAAATAGCAGGGCACAGTGGTTCATGCCTGTAGTCCCAGAACTTTGGGAGTCCAAGGCGGGCAGATCACCTGAGATCAGGAGTTCGAAACCAGCCTGGACAACATGGTGAAACCCCATCTCTACTAAAAATACAAAAATTAGCCAGGCATGCTGGCAGTGGGTGCGTGTAATCCCAGCTACTCAGGAGGCTGAGGCAGGAGAATCACTTGAATCTAGGAAATGGAGGTTGCAGTGAGCTGAGATAGCTACACTGTACTCCAGCCTGAAAGACAGAGCAAGATTCTGTCTCACAACAAACAAAGTAATAAATAAAATGAATATTTTTAAAAATATCTGATGAGGTTATTTGTCTTAGTGACTACAGAAACATCAATGGACAATATGCATATCTTTTCAAGTATGCTGAAGTAAATCAACACATATGGAAGAGATAACTTATCTCTGTGCTCATGTGAATAACATCATGAATATCGGTGTGAAGTTGACTATAGCAACAACATGGGAAAACAACCAAAATAATTTTTACTAAACATGGAAGCGATATTCACAGAAGCAAAATATTTCAGAACGCATCTCCTGCTGTCCAGCTCAGAAAAATGCTTAGTCTAGAAACACTAACAAATTGTTTTGTATTTCCCATATCCTGATTTTATGCTTACCCAGTATAATACTAAAGTGATTTTAGGTTTTTTTGTTTTGTTTTTTGGGTTTTGTTTGTTTGTTTGTTTGATACGGAATCTCGCTCTGTCGCCCAGGCTGGAGTGCAGTGGTGGATCTCAGCTCACTGCAACCTCTGCCTCCCCAGTTCAAGCGATTCCCCTGCCTCACCCTCTGAAGTAGCTGGGACTACAGGCACCCGCCACGACACCTGGCTAATTTTTTGTATTTTTAGTAGAGATGAGTTTTCACCATGTTATCCAGGATGGTCTCGATCTCCTGACCTCGTGATCCACTGGCCTCAGCCTCCCAAAGTGCTGGGATTACAGGCGCAAGCCACTGCGCCCGGCCAATTTTAGGTATTTTAAGCCTAAAACATAACACTACACAGTAAAATTACTTCATTGATATTGGGCTCATAAAACTAATGGGGGATGGATGGAAGAGAGTTAGAAAACTGGTAGAATTCCATGTGGTTCTACCCTCTAAGTGGCAGGAAGCAGACAATGGGCGCTTGGTAGGAACAGTAAGCTTTTTGTGCCAATACCTCTGGTCCCATGGGTTTCATGCTTCACCCTTTTCACTTACAGCTTGGAGATCAGGGCTGGAGGGGCTATTTAGTCCATCTTAGGTTTAGTGTCTGCCATAAAATGTAGCAGAGGAAAAATATGGCCTCTTATTTTATTTCGTGGAAGATGGTAGTGAGAATCAGACATCAGAGATTGTCACTCTGCTAAGTATAAAAATAGGACATTTCTTGAAAGGAATATCTAGATAATTATTTTTAAAAATAGAGAAAGAAAATAGGCAACAATTGTGAATGTTGGATAGCAAATTAAAAGTAAAAGCTATGATATCCAAGGAAATGCTTAATAAGTAACCTGACTTCTCAAATATTCCGTTCCATGAGAAACAACAGATAGGCTCTTAATAAAGTCATTTCTGTTCCAGAAACTGGAAATAAAAAACTACACTTTTCATGAATAAGCAGACATATAGTTTATTCAACATTTATGTCTGAAGTTAGTCAGTATAGCCTAATAGTTAACGTATCTGTGGATTATTAGACTACCTAGTTTCTCTAACCAGAAGTCTGACCACTAGATAGTTAGTTATCAAATAATTTGTTGTTCTAGTTTGTTTAGACTGCTATAACAAAATTGCAAAGACTGAATAGCTTTCACACAATTACTTAGTGGGTACAATGTACATTATTCAGGTGATGATTGCACTGAAATCCCAGACTTCACCACTACACAATATATCCTTGTAACAAGGCTGCACTTATACCCCTTAAATGTATACAATTGTTTTTAAAAGAGAGAAATAAAGATATAAATTAAACAAAGAAACAAAAAGGCAGTAGTGGAGCCAAGATGAAGATGCCGGCCAACTCTGTGTCTGGCGAAGACCCACTCTCTGGTTCATAGATGGCACCTTCTCTCTGAACTGTCACATGGTGGAAACGGGAACAAATTCCCTCAGGCGTCTTTTATCAGGACACTAATCCCATTCATGAGTGCTCTAATCTTATTGTCTATTCCCATCCCCAAGTCCCCACCTCCTAATGTGATGGTGATAAACATGGGGGTTAGGTTTCGACATATGAATTTTGAGGAATCGTAGTACTTCTTCCAACATGAAATCGTGAGACCTGTGATACAGAAAGGTCTGACAAGGCATGTTTAGCTATAGGTCTGTTTACACTTAGAACTGCACAATAAATTTATTTGATAAGTGAATTTTCATTGAGTTGATTATTTTTCTTTGTGTTTTCTGTCTGGGATGTATTCTTTAAGGAAAATTTCTCTACAACCCTCAATGTATCAAACCAGAAAAAAAAAAAAATTCAATGTAAACTGATACATTTAAAAGAAAAAATAAAAACACTGAAAAAGTAGCTAAACCTAAATTGATTGAAGTTGTAATTTTTCCTCAGCTAATAGTTTTATCTAAGCATTAAACTTCTTGTTACATAAGAAATCTATTTGCAGGATTCGTTGCAAATATATCACCCTTGGGGACAGTAAGCTCACCTTCCTGATCCAATCCTGATGGGCTGTACTCTCCAAGTTGCTCCTGACTAATATGGATTTTCTGGACTTGTATTGCTGTGTGCCGGCCCTGTCCACATCGAGGTTAGTTTTCAGGCCACTGGCATTTCACCTTTCAAATTGATTGCATATAGACAGACCATGTCTCTCTTCTCTCCTGGGATATTTAACTCAAGCAGCCTTGAACTTGTAGCCTGACCCTAGTAGTCACATTATCAAAGCAGATGGCACAATGCTTTGTCTACTTTGAGAGAGTATTCACCATAAAAATTAGAGTACTCTTATGAATGCCATTTATAATGGCAGAATCTAAATTTTCAGCAGGCTTATTTTGTTTTTACATAGGGGAACAACTACATTCTCTTGGAAATATCCAGGGTAAGGGATTCCATATTCGTTACATGCCTATTATGCTTTTTGTTGTTGTTGTTGTTACCAGTTAAGAATATAAATCCTCTTCCTTTCACTCATGTTTATTTCTCTCTGTGTTAAATCTATCTCACCCTAAACCCTAGTCCTCTGGACCTAATTCAAATTCAATGAACTTTATTACCCCTTGAACAACCACTCACTCCCATAACCATTTCTTAGAATCTGTTTTTTCCTGAACTATTTTGTTCCTGAAGTCACAAACTCATAAAATACTCCCTCCCCAAACATAACCATTTACAAATCTTGTGCTCAGTTGTTCACGTGACACTTGCTTTATTATTCTCTTCAGGCTGCCATAACAAAATATCACAGAATGTATGGCTGAAACGACAGAAATCGATTCCCTTGCTGTTCTGGAGGCTAGAAGTTCCAGATCGATGTCGAACAGCGTTGGTTTCTGCGGAGGGCTTTCTACTTTCTTCCTGGTCTGCAAATGGCTGCCATCTCTCTGCGTGTCCACTTGATCTCTTCTTTGTGTTTGCTCAGAGAGAGACAGAGTGAGCTTTCCAGTGTTTCCCTTTATAAGAATACGAATCCTATTGAATCAGGCTCCACCCTTATGACCACATTGAACTTTATTCACCTTCTTAAAGTTTCTAGTTATCTCCTCTTATCCCCTTGGAAGATACCTTCCAAGACTCACAGTGAATGCCTGAAACTACAGATACTATCGAATTTGATTGTCGTCGATCAGAACATGTTTTTCATGCTTTCCACCCACAAACGTAAAGCTTTTTCCACGTTAACTAAGCATTATTCCTGCACGGTAGCTGTTGCAATTTGAAGTGTGACAACCAAATAGCACAAATTCCTTTCTCCTTTTTCACAATTTCACAGGTAGAAGATTCGTTTTTACCATACGAATTTCAGCATAGGATATTTTTTCTTGTTAAGTGAAGAACTTCCACTTAAAGGAAGCACTTTCTGGCTGCTCTTTGGCATATCCCAATTGCTTGCATCGCTGCTTTGGGACTCTTGAGCTTTGGAACTGAATAACATACTGAGTAATGTTAGGGTGACTTGAACGCAAGCACTACAATACTGTTACAGGTAGTTAGGCATGAGTGGGGCAGAAGAGGGCTCTTCCCCCACCCACCGGGAATGTCAGGTGATGGTTCAACTGTTATCACATGGCCTCTCTAAAAGTGATAATTTGATAGCAGGTCCCAGGGGGAAGCAAAAAGAGCTTCCAATAAAATCTCAGATATTGGAAAAGTGAGCCCGGGTATGTGCACTAAGACACAAAATAGTGAAATATGATTTTCCTGGGACACTCCACCAGAAAAGGGATAGAAGCCTCAGATACGCATGAATACAGCTTCCTCAACACACTGCATGTGCGCACTTCCCAAGGGTAAGGAGAGCACTGCACTGAGCACGCAGGCAGCTCACCCTAAGGAAAGAATCTTGGGAAAGGGACCAGCATATAGAGTCCTAGGATCAAGGGTAAATACTGCACTTGACCTTCAGGTGCCCGCTTGGGTATTTTCCAAGTGAACTTTCCTTTCTTTCCTTCTCTAAAGTTTTTAATAAACTTCCATTCTTGCTCTGACACTTGTCTCTGTCTCTTTTTGGGGTTTATGCTCTTCAGTTAAATTCTTTCTTCTAAGGAGGAAAGAATTGAGGTTGCTGCAGACCTGTACAGATTCACCACCAGTAAACTGAGTACCTTCCACCAGTAACAATACCACAGAACTTGATCGGGAATCCAGAGGGATTCTAAGTGTGTCATGGGCAGATAGTGTAGACAGAGTGGACCTGCTTGGCAAAGGAAGGATTCACATACTAGGCAAGAAAAAGTGGGATAGCTTGAGATTTCATCACACTCCTTAGAATGAGACACAATTTAAAACTTACGAACTGAAATTTCTGGAAATTTCCATTTAATATTTTTACACCATTCTTAACCATGGGTAATTAAAACTGTGAAATGCAAAACTATGAATAAGTCCGTGGGGGGAGTTACTGTATTTCCAAATTCACACTGAGAGTTAAGACTTCTACATAAGAATTTGGGGGAAGATCAAAAACAGTCAGTTCATAAAACCTGTTCTGTGCAATAATAGCCCATTAAATGTCTATATTTTTTCTTCTTCTTCTACCACTTTGTCTATCCTCCCTTTCTGATTCTGCTTAGTATGCATATTATAAATATGATGAAGCCAGTTGATAATATCAAAAGGAAGGAAGAAATTTTGTACCATAGAATGTAATCTGGAATGAATGAAGGCAAGAGAGAGAAAGTAAAGGCATTAAAGGACTAGAGGTGACTGTGGAGCACAATAATAATTATCATTTTTAGAAATGGGCTAGAGAATCAATAGGTGTTTGTAGACAATTTTTGATTGTTCAAGTTAAGAATACACAAGTAGAGTAGCTTTGACTCACAATCAACAGAACGTTTGCATAAAGTCTAGTGAATGTGAAGGGTTATCTCAGGGTCCTGAAAACAATACAAAGCATGTTTTGTGTTGTTGTTTGTTTGCTTGTTTTTTCTTAAATAAAAACATTAAAATTATACAAGATGATAAGATTTATGTTTGGGAAAAATTATTGAGAACTATGCATAAAAGTTTCATTGATTAGAAGAAATTTGAGGGTTACCTAGTGTCTTAAGTATTCTGAAATACTGGAAGTACGGGGAATGCATATTTTCATATGCAGTCTGATTTTAGACTATAATTGATTTAGGTCTATGTATTTTGAAATGACTGAAATAATATTTTAAATTCCTATGTACTATTTAAGTCTTGGGTTAAAGTTTGCCACTTTGTCTTGTTACTCCTCTGTACCGCTCTTTATGTTTGGTAGGCCAGTCCTTTCTAGTTTCTTCAAATGTCTCTAACGTTGAACATTTTCTACTCCCGTACTTACTTTTGTGTTGGTATGTCTTTCTTATCCACCAAGCTCTTGAGGTACTAAACATAAAGTAAGCAGAGGTTGGTAAAGCTCTTAAGGTACTAAACATAGTAGGTTTCTTGAATGAATGGATGAAAGAATGATTATCTCCTGTTTTAACATTTTATATTTGGTGTTTGTTTGTTCGCTTTATTTATGACAAACTCATGCTCTGAATACTGGGAGAGAAAAAAATTATTTTAAAAATTAGCACGAAACTTACTCATTTTGAGTTTTAACAACAACAACAAAAAAGATTTTGGCGTTATTATGAGAGTTCATGTTACCAAAAGTTAATCATTGTCAGTTACACTCCAAATGGATAGATAGTGATATAACCGAGGAGTAGGATATTTCTAGTATTGCACAGTAAAATAATAATAATAATAATAATAATAATAATAATAATAACTAAGATATAAGGAAATAATTCTTGCTCAGAAAATATTCACTGAATGTTATTGATATGTCAATTACTATTAATAGGCACTATGTTTACAGCAGTGAATGAAAGAGAAAAAATAAAATCTCTGCTCTCATGAAGTTCAGACCCTAGTAAATACATTCATCATTAATCAGTGGCTCTTCTAGTCATGTAAAGTTTTTGCATTCACCTATGAATTGATATAAATACAATTATATTGCACATATTTTTCAATAGCCTATATTGTGCTTAACAAAGTAATATTTACTTTTACCCATTGTGTTTCTATTTTTTTTTGTAATTGTAGTAATGATTTACAAGTTCAAGGTTCTTAGATTCCTGTTCTTATGAAAATGATAATTTAATATTTGTTTTTCCCTGTATATTTAAACCAATACTCCCTACTTCCCAGCAACTACCCATACTCTAAAGACAAAGACTATTATATCAAAACAGAAATTTTTAGCATATGCCTTAACCGAGGTCATTGTTCAAAAGCTGATTTTCAAGAAAAATAAAACTATTTATACTTTGTATAGCACAAGTTGTTGGAAGAAAGTGGAATATGCTCTACTTTCCAGTTTTCTAAAACTAATTTTCAGGAGGTAAAGACAACTTTGTATATTAAAAAAAGTATATGGCTTATGAAAACACATTATTTAGTTCCTTGTCCTAAAATCTACTTTTAATTTAAACGATATAGATTTGTTTTAAATTTAATATCTACCTTAGCTGGTTATTTTAAAAACTAATCTATAATGGAAGCTTATGTATTTTAAGCATCAGTTTCAAAGAATCAGCCAGCTTCACAGTCATAGGATACCCCAGGTACTCTCACATTGTGGCCTTTCATTTTCATGTAATGTGTTCTAGAAAAATGAATTTTGATATAGTCCCTGCCTTAGTCTTAGCCCTCTGTGACTTATACAATCAAGTAATTAACATAGTTTGAAATAAAATCATTCACTCCAGATTGTCATAGCACGTTTCTCCAAATCTTTGTGCCTGATTTGACCCATGGTGCCTGACCCTGTAAATGATTGCTTTACATAATACGTGGAGTACATCACACCACATGATGGTAGCGTAAATCTCCCTTTTAACAAGCCATGTCACAGTGGGAAGACCTCGTTTAACACATTAGAGGAAAAGAGACAGTTAGAATCATTAATCAGTGATGAGGGAAAGCACATGTGAAATGAGTTTGGGGTGGCTGAACATTTTTCCAATTACCAGACTATATTCTATTGGGAAAAGATGATAATAAACAGGAGGCTGAATATCCTTTACTTCACTCTTCTAGGAAAGAAAGACAATAATTATTAAAACAAAATGTTCACTGATTTGACACGTACTGCAGAAAATGATGTAATGTTCATAGAGTTTGGTAAGTTATTTCTCAAACAGAAAAATATACTGCTCTTAAAATACCAAAAATATGATACACGCACATGCAAATTTCATGATGCAATCCTCTCCTTGCATTTTAATTTCTTCACAGAAATTAGTTAACTGCTATCCACCACAATTAGAGAGAAATGTACATTAAATGATTAAGTTGTTATAAAATTAGGAAATGAGAACATGAAGAAGATATTTTTAAGAAAAGAAACAGCTGAGGCTTATTTTATAAAAAAAGTAGTGGTGCCATTTTGAAAACAAGGATCAGGCAGCTTCCTATTCCAAATGCTAATGAGTGCATGCGCACTCAGGAGCATGTGCACATGCACGCACCCATGGACCCACTAAGGATCAGCCATCTACAATACGGATTTGTACTCTAGTTGCATTTGCCTGCTTCCTCCACGTTCATATGGATACATATAGTTAATGATTGCTACCCATAACCAGTATTATCCCCTTAGCGTACTATTGTTTCATTTACAAAGAAGCAGACAAAGGGATAATTGTGGTGTAATCTGTAAAACTTTGTCTATTTTCTGTAATACTTACAATAAGAAATGTATATGTGTGTATATGTGTATGTGTGTGTGTGTATATGTGTGCATATGTACATATGCTAATTTTTCTGAAGGGAGTGGCGGAAGAGAAAACACACAAAGAACAATGTTAAAATATGTAAACTGCATGTTAAATAGTTTTTTTTTATTTTTTAATATCTCAAAGGAAAATAACACAAAATCTTAAAACCCTCACAAAGGTTTTCCACATTAATGTTTCCATTTCTTAACATTTTCCACCAATTTTGAATTCTGATCCTTTGTGATAAAGTAATTTCTTCTAACTCCCTATCATCATGTGACTTTCCACCAACAGGTAATGTAACCCTAACTCTATTAATATAATTTGGTTTAATTCCATGATTATTTCTTCTTGATGCCATTTTTTAAAACAATTCTGAGTCTTCTGTCTGGTACAATGTTCTAAGAGGAGAAAAAGCCATTAGGCTTGGCCTGTGAGGCTCCAAGTCCTTTAAAATTATCTAAGCATCAGGCCTCACTTCCTCCATTAAGTGAAAATCCAGTAAATGTGGCTTTGCGCTTTTCATGTATGGTTTATTTTGACACCTCCATATCAATGTATCCTTCTCCTTCTCTCTCTCCTTTTTGACTCTTTCCTGCCTTTTCTTTCTCTCTCCTTCTTCCTCGCAGCCTTGAGTAATAATGAGAAGCCACTTAAGTCGGTAGCTATTGACATGGGAACTTAATGCTACTACATAAGACCATATTCCATGTCTATAAAGACCCTCCCACACAAACAAGCAAAACCCACTCAAAAATAGGGCAAATTTTAAAAAATAAAATAAAATAAAAGACCCTCGCACACACATACACACACACATGCACACACACAGGTATATTTACAGAAGACTAAAGAGCATACAGGCTATTGATGTTTATAGGAGATTTTAACAATTACATAATATTTTTCTGATACCTTAATCATAAGGAAAAATATCAATAAAAATGTGGAAAATGGGCCAGGTGCGGTGACTCATGCCTGTAATCTCAGCACTTTGGGAGGCCAAGGCAGGTGAATCACCTGAGGTCAGGAGTTCAAGACCAGCCTGGCCAACATGGTGAAACCCTGTCTCTACTAAAAATACAAAATAGTAGCTAGGTGTGGTGACGGGCACCTGTAATCCCAGCTACTTGGGAGGCTGAAGCAAGAGAATTGCTGGAACCTGGGAGGCGGAGATTGCAGTGAGATCACGCCACTGCATTCTAGCCTGGGTGACAGAGCGAGAGTCCATCTCAAAACAAACAAGCAAACAAACAAAGAAAACAAAAAAAAACGACATGGAAAATGTAGCTTATGGGGCACAGAAATCAGATAAGAGACAAGGTAGAGCAGGGGAATGCTTTTTTTAAAATTCTAACCATTAAGTATGTGTTTAAGGACTTAATTTTTGCATTACATTGATTTAAAGATGAAAGTTAAAAAATCAAGTTAGGAGGTTATAGCTCTTGATAAGATGCCATAAGCACACACCATTCTGTCTCTCCCACTACATATAGTTATTCAACCTAGATTGAATGCTAGAAGCAACTGTTTTGAAACTGAGTAGTAGGAGGCAGATTGGGGAAGAAGGCCAGGGTTTGAATTTCCATTGAACTAGTTGTGCTTACCTTTCTCTCTCTCTCCTGCATCCCCACAGCCTGAGTTGAATCCCACAGCCTGAACAAAAAGGTGAGCACAGGCCTGCTGATAGCAAGAGTTACAGCAGAAGCTGTGGAAGACTGAATACTGGCCCCAAAGATATACAGGTCATATTCTCTGAAACCTGTGAATGTTTTTTTATACGGACAAAGGAAATTTGCAGATGTTATTAAATCTTGAGATGGAGGTATTAACCTGAATTCACTGGATGGGCCCTAAATGTAATCCCAAGTGTCTTTAGAAGAGGGAAATAGAGAAAGATTCGACTGTAGAAGAAAATAAGGCATTGTGATTTGTGAAGCAGAGATTAGATTGATAAAGCCATAGGCCAAGGAATGCTAGTGTTATCAGAAGGTGGAAGATGCAATGAATAAATTTTGCCCTGGACTTCCCAGGATGACCAACACTGCTCATACCTCAGTTTTAGTACATAAAACTTCTCTCAAACTTTTGGACTACAAAACTGTGAGAGAACACATTTCTGTTGTTTTAAACCACTAAGCTTAGGTAATTTTTTTTACAGCATGCTTTAAACTATTAGAAAAGTCATCTGGCCACATGGTTAAGTAATGGAATTCCTGATGCTCAGAGAAAGTGGACGGTCCCTCCCACTTTTCTGGTTAATATTTTCTTTGTTCTTTGTTGAACTATGTCTAAAGAAATTCTTTGGCAGTGACATCAGGGACACCAACAACATACCCTTTCCCCGAGAGAAATCAAACTCTAAGGAAGAAAATATTTTTATTTCAGAGTTAAGGAGCTGTGACTCCAAGGCTGTGGGGTGAATTCTCATTTTTATTTTTCTTTCTCTTGCCACGTGCTGCTTTCTCCCAGATATGGGCACATTTGCAGGAAGTGCAACAGAATGAGACAAGTAAAGCCCAAGTTTCTGGCCAGAAGATAGAAGAGAGGAGCTCCAGAGAATAGAAATTAGTTGAGAGATTTTCCAGAGGGAGGGGCTTTAGAAAGTGAACACTTATTTATGATGGAAAACTAAACATAATAAAGTGTAGTAGAGGAAAAGTAGTAATGATTTCTTCTATGTTTTAAAGTATTTTTTGAATGAGTTGTGACTGATGTGCTTGTGATAATTTTTCAACAACATGTCATATTTTATTTAAAAGAAAAAGCATGTATTTATATTTATATTCTAACACATGCAATCTTATAAAAAGGTTTTGGTCATTAATTGTCCCTGAATATTTTACATGATCATTATGATCTGACTTGTCTAGATTATGAAGCAATTTACCATATCTAAATCACTACTATTCATTTAATATCATTTCATCAAACTATAGTTAATAAACTAAGACACCAGATCAAAAACTTGAACTGTATTGGCATTGAATAAAGAAATATACACTAGCCTGGCCTATAACTAGACTTTAATTTTAAAGAAATAAGAAAAGGAAAAAAGGTGAAATATTAAAACAGAAATGAAAAACTTTACCTATAGTAACAAAGCCTTATCTATTCCTTGGACCATACCCAGAAGTAAGTTATATGAATAAGATAATAAAACATTCAGGTTCACAGATTAAAAAAGAACTGAAGGACTGAGAAATATCTAAGCACATTTAAAATTTCAGAAACAAGTGGGTTGTGTGTCAGAATTGTTTTCCTGAGTCAGTTGTTTTGGAGTTAAAATACACATCTCTTTTACAAACATTATTGTCCATGGGATTAGCTCCCCAAGCTACTCTACAAAATTCTTTTTTTTATAAGCTACCTGAAGAAAACTATGAATCACACAACTCTATGTATGCTGTGATTTCAGATTTTCCAGTCACTGTGCTTCATTACCCAGAGCTGGCATCTCACAATCTGTTTTTTCTCCACATGTACCATAGTCATACTAAATATTTAATCTAGTTTCACACTCTTCTACTTCGTCAACTTACCTTCAACCATTAAAAGTATAAAAAAATCGAAAAGCACCTAAATAAATTCAAATAAACGTAAGTGCTTCACTCACACTTATTTGGTTTATGTACAACACTTGTACTTCTCCTTTAAAGAAACCTACTTTCGCTATCAAAATCATTTGGACTAAAACCCTGAACTTCTTTGGTTTGTTTGTCTGCTCAATTATTTCTTTTCCTTAATCTACTTTTGAAATTTCAGGGACATTAATTGCTACTTTTTTGGGGGTTGTCTTTTTATTTTATTTTATCTTATCTTTTTTGAGACAGAGTTTCACTGTTGTTGCCCAGGCTGGAATGCAATGACTCTGTCTTGGCTGACTGCAACCTCCACCTCCCAGGTGCAAGCAATTCTCCTGTCTCAGCCTCAGCCTCCCTAGTAGCTGGGATTACAGGTGCTGCCACCATGCCCGGCATTTTTCTTTTTTTTTTTTTTTTTTTAGTAGAGTTAGGGTCTCACCATGTTGGCCAGGCTGGTCTTGAATTCCTGACCTCAGGTGATCCACCCACCTTGGCTTCCCAAAGTGCTGGGATAGAAAAAAAAAAAAAAAAAAAGAACAAACAAAAAAACACACAGTTTGGCTACTCTATCTTCATTATCAAATTTACCTAGTTTATATGGCTGCCAAGCTATACCATGTTTGCCAAGTTAATTCTTTCTCTAATTCTCTGCAGAGAGATGCTGTTTCTTAAAAATATCCAACCCTTCCTTTTCATGACTAAATTTCCTTCCTACATTTCAGGTTGAAACTGCTTCAAACTGCAGCCATTATAATTGTAAATGTATTTGAAACCACATTCCTTCATCAGTTAAGTTTGAGTAAAGAAAGTACAAAGTGTTCTAAATATTTCAAACCGGAAGGGATAATATTTAAATTAGGTATTGGCAAGCCTATAGAAGAGCTGGTAGAATGAAAGACAGAGAATAATGCCACCGGCTTTCAGAAAATGAAGCTGCCACCGATAGCCTCGGCCACTAATAGCACTAAAGTACATTTGTTAAATAAAATTTCTAGAATTAGGGAGAATTTGTGTCTACTTTCTGCTCTCGGGACTCCTATCCTTCTGGAAGACAATTATAGCTCCCAGTCTGTATATGTTATGTAAGTACCTCTTGATGGTGGAATCTAGCCTGGCATCATGGTGGTTAGAAATCTGAGAAAAATCATTCTCAGGTTTCCAGTCCACATGATATCAGGGAGAGTGCAGAAGTTGAAATTGCTGAAGCTTAATTGACCACTGGAAATCTGGCTCACCATTCTCTACTTTTGCCAGCAGTTGCAGTGGAAGATGTAGCTTTGTCGGGGCGAGAAATAAGACTCCATATGTTCTTTGTATCACATCCATTTCTGTGCTCTCTAGAGACATTTTTCTATCAATTATCCCTTCTGTTACCAATATCTTCAAAATATTTCTGTTTGCTGAATCCCATCAGCATTTAAACAAATTCAGTTTTTCTCTCACCTTAGAGAAAAAATTACTAATAAAATTTTATACATCCCATGAACTCAGTCTAATTAACATATACGTTTTCTCTTTTGAAGTCAAACAAAATGTTTAATATTTCTTATGTAATTTCTCTAAAAGTAAGTAATATCTATACTTATATTACAAATAGTTTTTACCATTTCAATATACTGAATGCTTTTAATAGTGAAAAAAGTTTGGATGCTTTAAGCATATATGCTGATAATTATATTATAGTTTTCAATAATGTCCTATAAGTTGCTGTGATGAAAATTAAATCAGGGCTAATTAAGTAAGTTTTATTTATCCTGTGGGATAGTGAAGAAAATTATCACAGTTAAAGTGTGGATAAAGTAGCTCCATATTTTGTCATAGAGGAAAGTTTAAGCTACAACCTCTTAAATCCAAATAGTTGGAATGATTATGTCTGAGGAAGTGTCATGTCAGATCTTCCAGAAGCACAGCCATCTGTCCTAAGTCCTCGCTATACTGCAGACACTGATTATACGTTAGAGATCTCTTATTCTTATTAGTGTATCTCCTTAGTGTCAACATTTTTCAGTGAACAAACAATCTAGTACTTATGATTATGCACCACATTTATGAATTAAAAATATCCAGCCGAGTGCAGTGCGGTGGCTCACGCCTGTAACCCCAGCACTTTGGGAGGCTAAGGCGGGTGGATCACGAAGTCAGGAGATTGAGACCATCCTGGCCAACATGGTGACATCCTGTCTCTACTAAAAATACAAAAATTAGCTGGGTGTAGTGGCGTCTGTAGTCCCAGCAACTCGGGAGGCTGAGGCGTAGAATCACTCGAACCCAGGAAGCAGAGATTGCTGTAAGCCAAGATTGAGCCACTGCACTCCAGCCTGGCAACACAGCGAGACTCCGTCTCAAAAAAAAAAAAAAAAAAAAATCCACCCATTGCACTAAGGCTACCTAGGCCAACAGCTGAATTTAAGTCTGTTTTCTATTTTCAAACTTAAGACTGTGAAAATAGAATAGGAGTCAGTTTCTTGGAAGTCTCCATGAATTATGCTGATAAGACCTTAGACCAACTGTGAAATTTATTCTGTACTTCTGAAATAGCTAAGAATACAAAATACTATGTAGTTTTATAGAAAAAAAATTGGAATTTACTTTTCACTTACATAATTATAATGTTAATGTCTTATTGTAATGATAAAAATGAAATATGAAATTAGAATCAAAATAAAAGATGAATTGCCACCACTGGCTGTCAATAGTAAGTGAAAATATATTGTACCAATAGAATAGTATTGGTATATGTTATACCAAAACTCTGAATCTGAGAATTTCTCATTCAACAATTGCTCATTTACTAGGCAATGAACGAGGACCTAGAAAAATAAAAAAATACATATGTTAAGAGCAGTTATCATCTTTTGTAAGAGTGACATTTACAGTGTATTATAATAATCAAGGTTCTCCAGAGAAGTAGAACCAATGGAGTGTGTGTGTGTGTGTGTGTGAGAGAGAGAGAGAGAGACAGAGAGAGAGAGAAAGACAGAGAGAAAGAAATAAGGAAGGAAAGAAAGAGAGAAAGAAGGAAAGAAAGAGAGAGGAAGGAAGGAAGGAAGGAAGGAAGGAAGGAAGGAAGGAAGGAAGGAAGGAAGGAAGGAAGGAAGGAAAGGAAGGAAAGAAAAGGAAGAACTTATTATAAGAAAAGAGCTCCCGTGATTATGAAGGCTGACAATCTGAGTATTTCCAAGGTGAGTTAAAATATTGGAGGCACACACAGAAGAACCAATGGTGCAGTTCCTGTTTGAGTCCAAAAACTTGAGAACCAGGAGAGCTGATGGTGCAATTCCAGTTTAACAACCAGCAGGATGAAGACCCAGGAGGAGCTAATATGTCAGTCTCAGTATGAAGGTAGGAAATATTCTCCCTCATCTGGAGGAGGTTCGGCCTTTCTGTTCTATTTAGCTCCTCAGCTGATTGGATGAAGCCCACTCACATTCGGGATGGCTAGCTGCTTCATGGTCATCCTCCTTTATCTGCAGTTCTGCAGTTTCATTAACCTATGGTCAAGCATGATTTGAATATGTCAAACAAGAAATTTCAGAAATAAACAATTCATAAGTTTTAAATTACATGCCATTTGGAGTAGCATGATGAAATCTCACAGCATCCCACACCATCCCTGGTAGGACGCTAATCACTCCTTTGTCCAACAGATCCATGCTGTGTACACCACCCACCCATCAGTCACTTAGTAGCTGCTTGGTTCTCAGCTTGACTGTTGCAGTATAGCAATGTAGCAGCAGTGCTGGTGTTCAAGGGCCCCTTATTGTACTTCACAATGGCCCCAAAGTGTAATAGTGGTGATGCTGGTAATTCAAATATGCCAAAAATACATTTTAAAGTGCTTCCTTTAAGGGAAAAAGTGAAAGTCCTCAACTTAAGAAGGAAAAATACTGTATGTTGAGGTTGCTAAGATTTGCAGTAAAAGCAAATTTTCTGTCCATGAAATTGTAAAGAATAAAAGAAATTCAGATTATATTTGCTGTCTCACCTCAAACTGCAAAAATTATAGCCACAGTGTGTGATAAGTGCTTGGTTAAGATGGAAAAGGCTTTACATTTGTGGGTGGAAGAAATGAACAGAAATATATCTCAATTGACAGCCATTAGATTCAGAACTATTTGTGGTTTCAGGCATACACTGAAGATTTTGGAAGCTATCTCCTTTCCAAGGATAAGAAGAAACTATGTACTCAGTGTACTAATGCACAAGCTTATGTCATCCAAAACACCCTCACAGAGAAACCCAGAATAATACTGAATAGCTAAGTACCCAGAGGACCAGTTATACATAAAATTTACAATTACCTGTAGTTAGAGACCAGTATAGTCAAAATTATTGATATTTGCATATAATGCTGTCAAATATACAGAAATTGCAGTTTCAATGTATACAGGGACTTAAAATTTAGAGTAAATTTTCATATTTTTTCTACCACTGAATCCTAACAAATTTTTTTAATGGTATATGCTCTTACCTTTACTTTTCCAAGTGAACTATATATATAACTAAATTCTACCTTGAACATTTCAGAGGATGACATTTTTCTGCCATGTTTTTATTTAAATTATATTTATGAATTTATGTTCCATGTATTCCATACTGAAAACTACTTTATAGTAGTTTTTTGATATATGCTAATAATGTTTATTACAAGAATATAGTGTATGTTTTTCTGCAGCATTTGCTGATTGAATAAATGCATATTACTATTGGTTATATGCTGGTCTACGATGCTCTAGTTTGATACTATATCCAGATGAATACAGGTACAAAATGACAAATGAGTAATTAATTAATAGATGCCATTTAATTATACCCAAGTGCAGGGTATAGAGTTTGTGTTTGATTTCAGTAGAAATCAGTACAGTTGATTTCAGTAGAGCTAATCAACAATATTATAAAATTAACCTTTCTAAATGTTTTAACAATTTCTAAATTTATCAGTTAAAATGGTACATGATTAATAAAAGGATAAATTATTCTGTGATCATCAGAAGCTCATAGGTATATTATCTTTCAGACATATATTTGCAAGTTAAATATTTTAGTATCTACACAAAGAAATTATCTAAATATCAGTGGTATGCCTCTTTAATAAATAAAACCATAGTACTTGAAAATTTCTTTATTATTTTGATAAATGTTAAGACTTATACCATAGCCACTTGGATTGGAAGTGTTTATCATGGAAGAAAAGAGCATGGGCTTTCTAGTCTAGAATGTTCTTCTAAGCTTTAGCACTTATGAGTGATATAATCTCAAGCAATTTACCTCCTTCTAATGTTTAGGTAAGTGGATGATAGGTACACATCTAGTACAGAGTTTGGCACATAATAATTGCTAAATTAATATAAATTTATTATTTCCTATAAATTTTGCATCTTATTGCATTAATTGTGGGTATTATCCATGGATTGGAAAACACACAGTGAAAGCCAGAGAGGGAGAGAGAGAGAACGAGAGAGCACAAAGGAGTATCTCTGGGGAAAACCTAAATATCTGCATATAAATGCTGCTTCCACTTTCGTTATAATTAAGTTAAAAATAAATTATTATTGTTGAATAGTATATTCATAAATAAACTTTTAAGTTAAACCATTGCTATTTTATAATTCAAATAACAGTAGTTGACTTTCCATTTTCTTCAAACTTGTAAAGTATATTAATAATCATATGCCTTTAAAAGTAAACTATATATGGAAATGGAAATACAATATACTGTTTAAGATTGAACAGCGGTAACATAAACACTGGGGATTAATGAAGTATCTCTTCCTTTCCTTTATGCTTTCCCCACTAACTTATACCTTTCTCTAGTAAGGCACAGGTAACATTTTATATTCATAATTTGACATTAACTTTGTATCAACAATTTGCCTCATCAAACCTAACAATGAAAGATCTGCCACAACATAACAGCACAATACTTGCTTTTCAGTTCAATAATTTCTATATTCAAATTCAAATTATATTTCATCTTAAGTTCTCAATTTGCTACTTGAGTACCATAAAACAAGTTGGATTACGATCATCATCATTTCCAACTTATTCACTTATTCTGAAGACATAGGAGGTGACTACTAATCAACTATGAAAAACTTCTGACTATCATACTAGCAATAGGAACAGGTGAGGGGCAATTACAATTCTGGAAAGGGAAAGAAACACAATGTAACACACGTGATTGATTTTCTCCACTTAGCTTATTTTTAATAGTACAAACATGGCCAATTTTTATTTACCTCGACAGGCTTGCACACATGCACATTTGAAAAATTTTAATAGTCTTAATATTTTATTTTTCAGAAGTGAATATAAAGTCATTCATATTAATGTTACCCTTTTAAATGCCTTTTCTGACTTTTTAAAAGAGAGACTCAAAATGCATTCTGATCCATATTAACATGTTTGTTTTGTAACGACAAACCCTGTGACATTATGTCTTACAATATTATGTGTGCTAGTCTCCTGAGACCTCTTGCTTTAATAAATTGTCAACCAACTGGGAGGTGATTTTCATTCTTGACATTCAAAAATCCCACTTCAAAGTAAAGTGCTGTCATAACAGGAAGCTTAATTCAAATTAACTAAAATCAAAGAGTCAGAGTTTTCTGAAATCAAAACAGAATCCAAGCAACTTTGGTCATCTCAGCACTCCGTTGTGATGAATTCCTATAGTTTTATGTTGCCTTGGCATCCATTTTGAATACAAGCTTAACTTTTTCATACCAGAAGCAGAGTTCAATTACCCTTAACACAGTTTCTAGATCTACATCCCACCGACATGGGTCAAACATGGGCCAGAGATAAGAACTTGGAAGCTTTGGCTCTCCACTTTCTTGCCACTTTTTTTAAATGGAAAATATAGGCATTTGTCCATGAACTTGAAGTCACCCACACTCTATTCCCTTATATATATCACTAGTTGCCACTCACTCAGTCTCTCTTGCTTTTTGCTTGACTCTTCATTCCTGTCTTGGATGACCCGGGGACAGAAAACCTCCCTCATTATTCTTTCCCTGCCTGGGTCCAAGTAGAAATCGTTGAACAAGTTTCCTGTCGTGGTGGTATATGGAATATGTGCCTTCCACTTGGAAAACTAGGGGCTGCTCCAGGCCAGGATTTCCCTGGAACACGAGGGGAAACACAAAGTCAGACTCTCAGCACCACGGTGATGATCAGACAGGCATAAAACTGGACACACAAGAACCACTAACAAGGGCCTCTGACAGTATAAACAAGTTTCTTGTGCTAGGACCCGTACCCCCTTTCCCAGGTCTCAGATTGGACAACTAAGCAAAAGGTCATCTGCCAGGCATAAGAAATATCTCATGGCAGACACATTGTAAACACTCACATCCAGTTCCTCTTACTTTCATGTTAAGACAGGGTTGCTAGGGTTGCTAGCCACTCTGGTACTGGAATCCCAGTTTAGCTAGGCACTCTCAAAACATCTATAAAGTCTAATTCTTTTTACTTTTATTAATGTTAGTAGACTATCAAGTTCACATAAATGTTCTCTTCCATGTGTACCTTTCATAATACTAATTCTTGTAGAAATGAAAGCCTCTCTAAAGCCATTTTAAGAATTTAAATAACATATACAAGCATAATTACCTTAAAGATCTAAGAATGGCATCAACAGCTAATGCTGTTATTCCTCAGTGGTATTTGCCTAACTTAAGTGAAAAATAGTCAGGAAGGAATGTAGAGTTGTTTGCAGGATGCTTTTATGAACTTAACATGTCAACTGAACCAAGTCACAAGGTAGACGCCTGTGTCCAAAAAGCCCTTTTTGATGTCTGACAACTCAATAGCCAAGTAAAATGTAAATATTTTTATCTTGAATGCTTTCTTGAGAAAATATTTACTAGTTTGCATATAGATGATGGTTAAGCTATTGCATGTAAAGTATTTATAAATCATAAACACTATTGCTATATTTACTTCTCATTTATTTAGAAGCAAACATATTCCAGGATAATATGTTAATTTTGAACTATAAATCTGAAATTTGAAATATTATCCACTAAGATTAACTTTTATACACTTATCAGTATTGCTATTTTTTTCCGATAGAAAAATTATAAGTGACAGTCATCTAATTATCACTAAATGATTATAGAAAGGTTTATACACTTACAGTTTTAAGTAAGAAAGGAAGCAAATATAATTATTCAAAAACTATTTTCAAATAGTTTATAATTTATCATCCCTCTCTAGGTAATATTACGCTTTATATTTACTAGCAAAGAGTTATTTATTTAAGAATATGCAATAGTATAAATTTAATTTATAAATAGTGAATTCAAATTATTGCATATAAATTATGGTGTCAGAAGGAAATTCAGATAGTAGTATCATGCAGTAAATAACTGTTTTAAAAAGCTGATCTTCTTAGAAAAAATAAAAGTAGTCTCTTCAGTTAATCAAATAACTAGTGCTAGATACAAGTACTGAACATTCAAAGAAACACAGGTGTTTCCAAAAAATTTACAGAATAATTACTCTGTTCCCAAATATGTATGGGTGTCAGTTTTATATCCAGAAGGAATAATATCACATTTAAGAATTCAAAGAATAATAAATAAAATATAGTACCATAAATAAAACACATTATCAATAGGGAAAACAAAAGCCTTGGTAAGACCATAAAACTAATGATCAATTATAGATGTGTGTAATTTTAAAATATTGATAAAGGCATAATAAGCAAATATGGTTTTTATGTGAAATATTATAGTGATTTCTTTTTCCAAAATCATAGGCAATATAAAATAGAATGGAATATTTTGAGGATTGTTAATAATGTCTTAAAACTAAGCATACTTTAGGGAAGAAAGCAATGTGGATTTTTAAAATTTATCTTAAAGCCAGTTTTTAGCTAGCCATATGTAGAAAGCTGAAACTGGATCCCTTCCTTACACCTTATAAAAAAATTAATTCAAGATGGATTAAAGACTTAAATATTAGACCTAAAACCATAAAAACCTTAGAAGAATACCTAGGCAATATCATTCAGGATGTAGGCATGGGCAAGGACTTCATGACTAAAACACCAAAAGCAATGGCAACAAAAGCCAAAATTGACAAATGGGGTCTAATTACACAGAAGAGCTTCTGCACAGTAAAAGAAACTACCATCAGAGTGAACAGGCAACCTACAGAATGGGAGAAAATTTTTGCAATCTACCCATCTGACAAAGGGCTAATATCCAGAATCTACAAAGAACTTAAACAAATCTACAAGAAAAAATCAACCACATCAAAAATTGGGCAAAGGATATGAACAGACACTTCTCAAAAGAAGACAGTTATGCAGCCAACAGACACATGAAAAAATGCCCATCATCACTGGTCATCAGAGAAATGCAAATCAAAATCATAACGAGATACCATCTCACACCAGTTAGAATGGTGATCATTAAAAAGTCAGGAAACAACAGATGCTGGAGAGGATGTGGAGAAATAGGAACACTTTTACACTGTTGGTGGGACTGTAAACTAGTTCAACCACTGTGAAAGACAGTGTGGCAATTCCTTAAGGATCTAGAACTAGAAATACCATTTGATCCAGCAATTCTATTCCTGGGTATATACCCAAAGGATTATAAGCCATGATGCTATAAAGACACATGCACATGTATGTTTATTGCAGCACTATTCACAATAGCAAAGACTTGGAACCAACCCAAAAGTCCATCAATGATAGATTGGACTAAGAAAATGTGGCACATATACACCATGGAATACTATGCAATCATGAAAAAGGATGAGTTCATGTCCTTTGTAGGGACATGGATGAAGTTGGAAACCATCATTCTGAGCAAACTATCGCAAGGATAAAAAACCAAACACTGCATGTTCTCACTCATAGGTGGGACTTGAACAATGAGAACACTTGGACACAGGAAGGGGAACATCAATCACCCACCGGGGCTTGTCATGGGATGGGGGGAGGGGAAGCATAGCATTGGGAGATATACTTTATGTAAATGACGAGATAATGGGTGCAGCACACCAACATGGCGCATGTATACATATGTAACAAACCTGCACCTTGTGCACATGTACCCTAGAACTTAAAATTTAAAAAAATAATTAAATTTAATTTGGCTAAAGTTTTTCTTTTAGCACCAATGAATACAGTGTAAATTTATGTTACAGAAAATGCCTTATCATATTTGTAAACCCCATAGTATTTAGTTGGACATTTTAAAATTTATTTTGACTTGTGGGGAAAGCATCACTGGAAAAAAAACTCAGACCTATTTTCCAAATTACTGTTTTTTAGCACTGCAACAAGGACATTTCCCAGGCTCTCAAAACACAGAGTTGAGGCAATTGAAGTCAATTAATGGCAAAGATTGTTATGGGTTGAATTTCTTTTTTCCTCCAGATATATTTGAAAGTTCTAACCTTCAATATCTGTGAATGGGATCTTATTTGGAAATACAGCCTCTGCAAATGCTCAAGTTAAGATGAAGTTTTAGAGTCAAACCCAATCCAATATTACCGCTGTCCTTATAAAAAGAAAAAAAAAAAATGGACATAGAGACAAACGTGTAGAAAGGTAAGATGATGTGAAGACAGGGAGAATGTCATGTACAAATCAAAGAACACCTGAAGCCACCAAAAGCAAGGAGAGGTGCATGGAATTAAAACTTTCCCTCACAGCTCTCAGAAATGACTGACACTGCCATCACCTACACTTTAGACTTCCAGCCTCTAGAGATGCAAGAAATAGCGCATGTATACATATGTAACAAACCTGCACGTTGTGCACATGTACCCTAGAACTTTAATAATAATAATAAAAAAAAAGAAATAAGTTTCTGTTGCTTAAACCACACATTTTGTTTTATGGCAGACCTAGCAAACGAATACATGTATTTAATACAATATTTTAAAAACGAATTTAAATTCGATTTAAATCTGTAAGTTTGCAAAAATATTACTTTGTAAAAACAAAGTAAATAATTTGTATGTGTTTGTACTTCAACTTATATAGAGGAGAATCAAACTAAAATGGTTCTCACTAAGTATATATATTATGTATACATATATACACACTAAGTATATAATAAATATATTTAAATAATATAAATGTATTAAATATACATTTAAATAATATAAACATTTTAATAATATAAATGTTTTCATTAAGTGTATATAATGTATATATTAATTTATATATCACATATGTGATATATTAATTTATATATCATATGTGATATGCATATTAAGATTAATATAATTTATATTACTATATATAAATACATCTATACTATATATACTTATATAGTGTACATTACTTATATATACTTATATAATTTAATTTATATGTCACATGTATAGTATATATTATATATTAATATACCATATATAAATGAGAACATTTATATTATTTAATTGTTTATATTATTTAAATGTACATTAATACATTTATATTATTTAAATGCATGTATTTAATATGTTTATATTATTTATCTATATACATATATATATACACATGAGGAGAGAGAGAGAAGAAGGAGGAGGAAGAAAAAGAGAAGGAAGAGGAGGGGGAGGAGGAGCAGTGAGGAGGTAGAAGAACATAACCAAAATCACTCTCTCCTATTGGTTTATTATTCACTATCTTCAATTTTTTTCTTCTGTCATTGGTGCTTTCAACAATTTTAATGTGACTAAAATACAACAACATACTATCTTTGATACTACTTATTTATCTTCTATTTGCATACTATAGTGAGCTATGAGATGGTTTTGAAAATCAAACTTCTACTCTCTCCATCCTTGAGCTTTTGAAAAACAAAGAAACAGAGGTCAACTTAAATTTTAAGTAAACTATATGAAACAAACAGCAGTCATTGATCTAAATAACTAATTATCTGTACTACATGTGTTTAGCCCCCGAAAACAGAAAGCAGACGGATCATTAAGACAAAGGACATAATACAAAAACCTATTTGTGATCTTAATCCCCTCTTATCATACTGATTAACTCATTTTCGCCCTGATGTTCTTCCAGAAATAAGATAAATAATAGTCTCTAAATGCCCTCACAGTGCGGAGCTGCATGCATTTCCCTGCTTTTCCTCTATGCCAGCTTTTCTTTGATGCTGAAGCTTCAGAACATTTTGTGCATCTAGGCATATTAGGTATAAAAGCTTTTAATCACACTAATTCCTCTAACTGTTCCTAATCTATATCTAAGTCTCTCATCTGTTCCTATTCTGACACAGCTGCCGCTGGACCTAAAAAAAATGTTCCTTACATACTGCTTTAACTGAGCTGAACTCAGAATTTAACTAACATGGATCATTGTTTCTTCCTTTCTATATTTTCCCCTTGACCATAGTGACTACTCACTTATCTATGATGAAGGTTGATTCTTAGATTCTCTCCACACAGTAGACTTCATTTGGCTACTTCAAGTTTCAGTTGGCAAACATTTGGAAAAAATGGACATATGCATACTGCCTTCCGATAGATATTTGTTCATTTTTGTGTCTATTTAAAATTCCTCTGTCCATTGTGGAGATTTAAAATAATTTCCGGAACTCAAGGAATCTTCTTAAACTGTATTTTTTTGTTGTCTCTGTGTCATCTCATTACTCAAAATACTTCCCTTAGATTCTATTTCTGTCTGTTCTGAATGACTTTCCTTCTTTTCTTCTTAAGGGTGGTACTCATTCTTCCTTATATCTTTTCCTATCAAAACATATTTTAAAAATATCTTGCTATTTATCCATTGTAAGGGTCCACAGTAAGAAATCATTTATTATTATTTCATAAATGTAGTTTCATTGTGCACTGTGAAAAAATGTGAATTCCAGAGATTACATTAAAAGCAAACAAAATGCATATTTGCATAGCTCAAGTGACCCAAAAGGAAAGGTAATTGGTAATGAAGAGTAAAATGGTGCTGTATGGGAATATAATAAAAGTAGGGGGCATATTAAAATTTTAAATAAAATTATTTATCAAAGGATAATGGTCTTCTGGAAGAATAAGGAGGACATTACTTTCTTTCTTTTCTTTCTTTTTTTTTTTTTTAGACGGACTCTTGCTGTGTTGCCAGGCTGGAGAGGAGGACATGAGGACATTGCTTTCTCTGGAACACAAAAGAACAACTTGACACACCTGATAAATAGTGCAGAATAACAAATTTTTTAAAATGTTTCTTCAATGATTTAAGACGCATTTGCACTCAATTGATTCAGTGTATAAAAATTATTGTGTGGCTATGGTAGATCAGTCACTGTAATAAATAACCGTTATACTAGACAAAAAATTCTATCTTTAAAAATTATCAAAGTACATAAAACGTCTAGAATATTTTAATAAAGAGATTGTATACATTGATAGTGCAATTCTCAATTTGAAGACGGTGGTAATCTTTAGGAGATATAAAGGATGTTGATAATCTGGTGGTTAACTTGTATAGCACATTTATTTGTTTAAAATTTCTTTCTCTCTTCAGAGATTATTTTAAATGTAAACCTTCACATTAACAACCCCCTGTAAAATTATATGGACCCCACTTCAGATAATAAAAAAGTGTAATTGTGCTCTAAAAATAGACAATTTGAATGATGATGACAACATTGAGAATTTTAATACAAGATATTATTAACTGTTTAGAGCTGTGCTATATTTTACATATGACTTATTTTATTTAATCTGCATTACAGCCCTGTAAAAACGGCATGCTAATTTAAGTTTTAGAAAAAAAGAAAAGGAGTTAAGGAGACCAAATAACTTGAGGAGAACAGTCAGGAAATTGTAAGTAGTGAAGTCTTTATGTTTTGTAGTCTAGCATTGACTGACTTTAAACCCTCGCTTTTATTCTTTCTTGCAAACGCCTTCCTTTTGTTTTTATTTTACTAATTTTACTTAACTTGATAACTATTTTTGATATGAGTATTGGCTATTCGGGTTCAAGTCCATACTCGTATTTATTTGGAATTGAGATTGTTTAACATGAGGAGAGAGCAGAAAATGGTGGTTCTGAGTAAACTATGGAATCAGACCTACTTCACTTCATCCCTAATAGTTTAATTCCTACAACAACCCAGAGAAGACATAAGAAAGCCTTATTAGAACCAAGTAAGTAGATTTAAATCATAATTAAGTTGCCTAAGATTACATTACTTGTAAATGGCAGACTAGAAATCTAAATAGATGGAATTTTCACTCCAAAGACTGTGTTGTAAAACTCTACGATATGCCCTCTTTTAAAAGAATCTCTATTTTACAGAAAAACTTGGTTAATCAGACTAGAAATACCTTAAATTACATTAAACTGGATTTACTTTAAGAATGCAATAGGCGGCCGGGCGCGGTGGCTCAAGCCTGTAATCCCAGCACTTTGGGAGGCCGAGACGGGCGAATCACGAGGTCAGGAGATCGAGACCATCCTGGCTAACCCGGTGAAACCCCGTCTCTACTAAAAAAAAACCAAAAAACTAGCCGGGCATGGTGGCGGATGCCTGTAGTCCCAGCTACTCGGGGAGCTGAGGCAGGAGAATGGAGTAAACCCGGGAGGTGGAGCTTGCAGTGAGCTGAGATCCGGCCACTGCACTCCAGCCTGGGCGACAGAGCGAGACTCTGTCTCAAAAAAAAAAAAAAGAATGCAATAGACAAGAAGGAAGTGACTATAAAATGATTGATTTAGGATATGAGTACAATAAATATCCCCTATGTCTTTATGTCTTTGGAGTATTACGTTTTTATGCATCACACACCTTTAGATTTCTGAACTAGAGATATTGCACCATGAATTTAATGTAGCACTTTTGAATTACTAAAGTACATTGATATATTTATTTAATTACTCCTGGAAAATAGCAGACTTTACAGTTATTAAAAAATAGACCTAGAAACCACAAGATAATTAATGATAAGATAGATCAATAAATTATGTTTAGAAACATAGAGACTTTATAATTACATGTGAGGGGCATTATCAGATTAAATTTAACTGCTGCATTTCTGGATCTTGAATAAAGTGTGAAAATTAAAGGAGATTTATAAGGGAAATATATTTATTTAGGAAAAAAGAAAGACAAAAAGTAGATTATCAAAAAATAAGTCAGCTAGATTTTCAAGAGAGTAAGAGAAAGACTGAGAGAAAGGATATGTGAGAGAAAATGAAAGAGATTATCGAAATTGAGACACATTTAGGTGAACTCTGATAAAAATGTGCAGTGTTTTATATTCTTATAAATAGCACAATGATGGTAACACAAGTAGCAATACAAAGTTTTGGTGAGTACTTTTGGTGAGATTGCATCTACCTCACTCAAGATTGGAACAAAACTCAAACTGAAGCAATTATCTTGTAATGAAGAAAAACACAAATATGAAAGAACTTGATAAGAAGTTTGGACCACAAAGAATAAGGTCAAAAAGTAGAAAACTGTTATTATTATTTTTTGAAGTCTGTCTTGAATCATTGGCCTTGAGAGTTCTGGTAACTAATTACCCACCACTTCTTCCATTAACTCTGGTCATGTCAGTGTGGGTGATATAGCATGTCATTGCATTTTTGTATTGTCTCACTTAATCCGGTCACTGACATAGTAGGAGAAAAGTCTGAGGTCTTCTGGGGAAAGTCTGGAGCCTTTTCCCCTACTTCCAATTGCAAGTTACTCTGATATTAATACAATCAGGTTTTCTGTTGCCTAAAGTTCTCTCCATTATTAGCATTAATAAGTTTATTTAAATAATGTGTATGTCTCAAGTAACGTGTTCCACCACAACGAATAAATAAATACATAAAAATAAAGACTCAACATAAAATTAATTCAATGAAACAGAAAGTTAGCTTAATCAGGGGTTCTCATTTCACTGCATTTAAGTTAACTGATTTTTTCCACTCACCTTTTCCATCCTTCTTTTCTTCTTTTTAAAATTGTTTTACTAAATTTTGAAATTTTATGATAAAATACTTTAAGGTAATAAAATCTGTTTTATGCTATTTAATACTTAGCAAGCAAACAGTATCCCTACTAAATAACTATTGATATAGAATCTTTATAGAAGTTTATCATTCAGAAAAACAGCAACACATTATCTTAATTGACTTTAATGTTGATGGTTTCCCACACGGAACTTCAGTGTTACATTTTTTGAAAGCCCCGTGCAGATATATATTTGGATTTAATGATGCATCACATTAAAGAACCTTTTGTGGGGGGAGTAACATAATATCATAAAGTTTTTATAAAGTTTTACAGTAAGAAAGCAATAAATATTCTTTGAATAACATGAGAGCAAACAAAATCTATCAAAAATATTTAAATATATATTATAAGGGTAGTGACATAATTAAGATGGTGAAATAGAAGTTGCTCATATTCCCCCAAAACAGCAAAAATTCTGCACCTATCAATAGTTAAAAATCTTTCTTCAGGAGCCTCAGGATTCAGGTAGGAGTTTGTGAACTCTAGTAGAACACAAAACCCTGGAGGGTTGTTTTGAGGGCAACTGACACCTGGGTGGCTGATCCACCAAGGTTGCTAGTACCTTGACGGAAAGGGTCGTCTGCCCACTGACAGCAGTAGCACCTGAAAGTGGCCCTGTGGCCCTGCTTTAGCCTTCTCGAGCTGAGGTCCTAGCTAAGAGTGGCTTATACAAGGACGCAGAGAGAGACTCAGCCATATCTTGCAGTCTGGGCCTCCCTCATGGGCTCACCAAGCTCTGTCACAGAACATATCCCATGAGGACACAATCTCAACTGTAGCCTCTCTCACTGCAATGAGGAAACTATGTCATCTGTGCAGGCACTTGCTGGGAGATATGGACCCCTGTGAGCCAAAAAGACTGTACTCTACTGCTTTTGCCCCACATTGGACTCCAAGAAGCCCAGTCCCAGCTCCAGCCACTGCCTTGCACCTCTATACGGCAACAGGAGAACTATGTCAATTTTGCAGAGACTTACTGAGGGATACATGTCCCTCTGATTTAACAAGACCAGGCTCTCCAGCCTCAGCCCCATAGAAGATCCCAAGAGAGCTCAGTATTAGCTCCAGCTCCTCCAGCGGCAGTTGGGAAATTATCCCGTGTGTACAGAGTTCTCCTGGGAGCTGCATACGCTCTGAGACAATAGAACTGTACTCTCCAGTCTCTGTTCTACAGATTTCGAGGGGGCTCAGTCTCAGCTTCTGCACCTCCCGCTGCAATCCATCTATGCAAAGACTTACTGGGAGATATGCGCCTGTCTGAGTGAATGTGACAGGAAATCTCCATCCCACAACAAATCTGAAGGAGGCCCTGCCTTGTTTCTGGCAATTTCTGTTCTAGTCAAGGAACCATTCTACTATTGTAGAGACCTACTGAAAGGCATGCTTACCTGGGCTACCAGGACAGTCTTCTGAACTCAGGCCCCTGACCAGCATACCCACACAGCCCCACTATCCTGCTTGGGTTTTCCCCTCATATATTTGGGCCATAAAACTGCATCAACCATAGAGTACTTGCAAGACTTGCGACAGGCCTTGGCTTAGAACATCGTATAGTTCTGAGATGGCTGAAGTGATCACAGGTCCAGGAAACGAAACAGTCAGTCTGCTTAGAAGCCCCGGAGATCCCTCTGAAGAAAAACAGGCACAAACAAAGCCAGACTGCATAGACCGAGATAAATACCGAATCACTCAATGCACACTGATATTGTCACACTTCCACAAGCATCAAGGACATTCAGGGTAGCATGACATCACTAAAATGGACCAAAAAACAAGATGCTGGAGACTGATCCTTAAGTGATGGGGATGTGTGATCTTTCAGACAAAGAATTAAAACTATCTGTTTTAAGGAAGCTCAATGAACTTTAAGAAAACACAATTAATCAATTCAGAAATTTATCAGATAAATTTAACAGAGAGATTGAAATAATTCTAAAAATCAAAAAGATTTTCTGGAGCTAAACATTACAGTAAATGAAATATAGAAGACAAACAAATTGATCACATGGAAGAAAGAATCAGTGAGCTTGAAGGCAGACTATTTAAAAATGCATAGTCAAGGGAGAAAAAAGGCGGAAAAAAGCTTACAGAATTTGTCAAATGGGCCGGGCGCGGTGGCTTAAGCCTGTAATCCCAGCACTTTGAGAGGTCGAGATGGGCGGATCACGAGGTCAGGAGATCGAGACCATCCTGGTTAACCCGGTGCAACCCCGTCTCTACTAAAAAATACAAAAACTAGTCGGGCGAGGTGGCGGGCGCCTGTAGTCCCAGCTACTTGGGACGCTGAGGCAGGAGAATGGCGTAAACCTGAAAGGCGGAGCTTGCAGTGAGCTGAGGTCCAGGCCACTGCACTCCAGTTTGAGCAACAGCGAGACTCCATCTCAAAAAAAAAAAAAAAAAAAGAATTTGTCAAACGATATCAAAAGAACAAATGCATGCTATTAGAGTTAAAGAGGGATCTGAAAAGCAAAGCATTAAAAAAAAAAAAAAAAAGACATTAAAAGAAAACTTTCCAAACCTGGAGAAAGATGTAACTACCTAGGTACAGGAAGGTCAAAGGTCACCAATCAGATGCAACTAAATATGAATACCTCCATATATATAATCAAAATCTCAAAGGTCAAAGACAATGAGAGGATTCTGAAAGCAGCAAAAGAAAACAAGCAAATAAACTATAAGAAATATCCAGTACACCTGGCAGCAGACTTCTCAGCAGAAACCTTGCAGGCTAGGAAGGAGTGGGATATTATATATACAATGCTTAAGGAAAAAAATTGACAACTAAGAAAATTATAACTGGAAAAGCTTTCTTTCAGAATTAAGAGATAAAGACTTTCTCAAAGCTGAGAGAAACTTTCACTACCAGATATGTTCTATAAGTACTGCTAAAGGGAATTCTTAAACCCAAAACAAACAAACAAACAAAAAAAAACCAGATGCTAATGTGATTGTTACACTAGTATTGTATAATCACCTATATCTTTACTAGGAAGACTAAAAGATAAAAATAATTAAAAATAATAATACTGGCCAGGCGCGGTGGCTCAAGCCTGTAATCCCAGCACTTTGGGAGGCCGAGACGGGCGGATCACGAGGTCAGGAGATCGAGACCATCCTGGCTAACACAGTGAAACCCCGTCTCTACTAAAAATACAAAAAAATTAGCCGGGCGTGGTGGCGGGCGCCTGTAGTCCCAGCTACTCGGGAGGCTGAGGCAGGAGAATGGCGTAAACCCGGGAGGCGGAGCTTGCAGTGAGCCGAGATCGCGCCACTGCACTCCAGCCTGGGCGACAGAGTGAGACTCCGCCTCAAAAAAAAAAAAATAATAATAATAATAATAATAATAATACTTACAACAATTTGTCAAGGTAGGCATTATAACATGCAAATTGTGACATCAAAAATTTTAAATGTGGAGAAAGAAGGAAAGTAATGCATATGACTTTTGTTAATATGTTTCTTTTTTTGTACTGTGACAAATGTTAAGTTGCTCTAAGTTTTAAATAACTTGTTGTAACAATCGGATATTTTTGTCAATCCTTTGGTAATCACAAAGCCAACTTATAATAGATACATTATTTTAAAAAATAAATTAAAATATACCACCAGAGATAAAGGAAGACAACAATAAATACAGCAAGAAAGCAAGAAAGAATGAAAACGGAAAAGGAATGAAGGAAGGATGGAAGGAGGGAAGGAGGGGAGAAAGGAAGGGAGGAAGGGAGGAAGGGGGGAAGGGAGGAAGGAAGGAAGGAAGGAAGGAAGGAAGGAAGGAAGGAAGGGAGGGAGGGAGGGAGGGAGGGAGGGGGAGGAAGGGGTAGAAAGAAGGAAGGAAGGAAGGGAGGGAGGGAGGGAGGGAGGGAGAGGAAGGGGTAGAAAGGAGGAAGGAAGGAAGGAAGGAAGGAAGAAAGAAAGAAAGAAAGAAAGAAAGAAAGAAGGAAGGAAGGAGGGAAAGAAGGAGGAATGAAGGGGAGGAAGGGGAGGAAGGAAGGAAGGAAGGAAGGAAGGAAGGAAGGAAGGAAGGAAGGAAGGAAGGAGGGAGGGAGGGAGGGAGGGAGGGAAGGAGGGAGGGAGGGAAGGAAGGAAGGAGGGAGAAAGACAGAGAGAGAAAGAGGAAAGAAAAGAAAGAGGAAAGAAAAGAAAGAGGAAAGAGGAAAGAAAAGAAAGAGGAAAGAAAAGAAAAGGAAAGAAAGAAAGAAAAAAAGAAAAAAGAAAGAAAGAAAGAAAGAAAGAAAGAAAGAAAAGGATGTTATAAAACAACTATAAAACAAGTAGTAAAATGGCAATAGTTCGTGCTTACCAATCAATAACAACAATCAACTGAAGTGAACTAAATTATGTAATTTAAAAAATGGAATAGCTGAATGGATTAAAACACAAGACCCAGTTATATGCTTCTTAAAAAAAACTCACTTCAATTATAACTGAAATTGAAGGGATTAAAATAATTACTTGCAAATGAAAACCAAAGAAGAGTAGTCTTTCTATTTTATCTGATATAAATATAAGCTATAATTATATCAGATAAAATTATATCAGATAAAATAGATTATAAGTCAAAACTGTAAAAAGAGACAAGGGGGTCATTACATAATGATAAAGTGTTCAATTCAGCAAGAGTATATAATAATAGTCAATATACATGACTGGACTACCCAAAATATATAAAGGAAATATTAATATATCCAAAGGGAGAGAAAGAGACTGCAATGCAATCATAGTAAGGGACTTCAACAGCTTGCTTTTGGCAGTGAATAGATTATCCAGGCAAAAAAATCAGCAAAGAAACACTGGGGTTAAAGTATACTATAGATCAAATAGACCTAACAGGCATTTTTAGCAGATTTCATCCATCTGTTGTAGAACATAGATTCTATTCATCAGCACATGAACTATTCTCTAGGAAGGCCATCTGTTAGACCACAAAGCAATATCAATAAATTCAAAAAAGTCAAAATCTTACCAAGTATCTTTTATGAACACAAGAGAATAATACTAGAAATCCATACTAAAAATTTTGGAAACTGTACAAATACATGGAAATTTAAAAAGATGTTCCTGAATGAACAATGGATCAATTAAAAAGTTAAGAAGTAAATTAAAAAAAAAAAAATTAAACAAATGAAGATGAAAATGAAAACAAAAGATACCAGAATTTCTTGGATACATCAACAGCGGTACTAAGACAGAAGTTTAATAGCAATAAACACATGTATCAAGTAAACAGAAAGACTTTAAATAAACGATCAAATGATATACTTCAAGGAACTAGAAAAGCAAGATTAAACCAAATCCAAAAATAGCAGAAGAAAAGAAATAATAAAGATCAGAGTGGAAATAAATAAAATTGAGACCTAAAACAATAATACAGAAAATTAACAAAATGAAGAGTCGTTTTTTTTGAAAAGATAAATCAAATTGACAAACCTTTACCTAGACGAAGCAGCAGAGAGAAAACCCAAATAAATAAAACCAGAGAAACAAAAAAAAAATAACTATTACTACATAAGTACAAATAATTATTAGAGATTACCAAGAACAACTTTATGCCAACAAAATGAAAAACCTAGAAGTAGATAAATTTCTAGGCACATACGACCTGCCGAAATTGACCCAGGAAGAAATAGAGAACCTGAACCACCAATAATGAGTATCAAATTTGAAGCACAAAGATTCTGCCATCAAAGAAAAGTACATGACCTGCTGGGGTTGCTACTGAATACTACCAAACTTTTAAGTAAAAGCCAATACTAATCCTACTCAAACTATTTCAAACAAAATTAAGAGAAGGAAATACTTCCAAACTTATTATATGAGGCCAGCATTACCTTGATAACAAACCAGAAAAGGACAGAACAAGAGAAAATGACAGGCCAATATCTCCAATTAGAGCATAGATTTAAAAATTCTCAACAAAATAGCAGCAAAACAAATTCAACAGCACTTTAAAAATTTCACTCAATAGTCAGTCATGGTGGCTCACGCCTGTAATCCCAGCACTTTGGGAGGCCGAGGAGGGTGGATCACCTGAGGTCAGTAGTTTGAGACCAGACTGGTCAACATGGTGAAACCCCGTCTCTACTAAACATACAAAAATTAGCTGGGCGTGGTGGTGGGTGCCTGTAATCCCAGCCACTTGAGAGGCTGAGGCAGGAGAATAGCTTGAACTCGGGAGGTGGAGGTTGCAGTGAGCCGAGATGGCACCACTACACTCCAGCCTGAGCGAGAGTGAAACTCTATTTCAAAAAAACACAAAAAATCCTTTACTCACCATAGGGAAGTGGAATTCATGCCAGGGCTGCAAAGATGGTTTAATGTACACAAATCAATAAACATGACACATCACATCAACAGAATCAAAAATAAAAACAATTTGATAATTTCAGCAGATACTGAAAATGCATTCAATAAAATTCAACACCCCTTCATGACAGAAACCCTCAACAAGCGGGTGTTAAAGAACTATAACTCAACATAATAAAGGCCACATGTAATAAACCCACAGCTAATAAGATACTAAATGGGGAAAAATTGGAAGCCTTTCCACTAGGATCTGAAACAAGACAAGGATGCACAGTTTTATTCAACAGAGTACTAGAAGTTCTAGTCGGAGGAATTAGTCAAGATAAAGAAACAAAAGACATCCAAACTGGAAATGAAGGAGTCAAAGTATCTTCGTTCGCAGATGACATATTTAGAAAGACATAAAGACTCTAACAAAAAACTGTCAGAGCTGATAAATTCAGTAAAGTTGAAGGATGCAAAATCAACACGCAAAAATCAGTAGTGTTTCTGTATACTGATAGGATTTATCTGAAATAGAAATCAAGAAAGTATTCCCTTTTATAATAGCTATAAACAATAAAAATACATAGAAACCAAAGAAGTGAAAGAGCTCTATGGGAAACAATTACATTAATGAGAGAAATTGAAGAGGACACAAAAATGAAAATATATTCTATGTTTATTGGATTTAAACAATCAATATTGTTAAAATGTCTATACTACACAAAGTGACTTACAATTCCTATCAATTTGCCAATGACACTCTTCATAGGAACGAAATAAGGATCCCAAATTTCCTATGAAATCACAAAAGACCCTGAATACTTAAATTAAGCATCAGCAAAAAGAACAAAGGTAGAAGCATCAAACCATCTGATTTCAAATTATACTACAAAGCTATAGTAACTGAAACAACATGACACTGTCCAACAGACACTTAGACCAATGGAACAAAATAGAGAAATCAAAAATAAATTCACACATTTACAGCCAAATTATTTTCAGTGAAGTCACCAAGAACACAAACTGTGGAAAAGAGAGTCTGTTTAAAAAAATGGTGCTGGAAAAACTGCATATTCATAGGCAGAAGAGTAAAATTAGATCCCCATCATTCACCATATATGAAAATGAAGTCACAGGAGATAAAGATTTAAATGTAATTCTATAGGGAAGTGCTTTTGAACATTGTTCTGGGCAACAATTCTTGGGGTAAGACTTCAAAAGCACAAACAACAAAAGCAAAAATAAATGAGGTTACATTAAACTAAAAAGCTTCTGCACAGCAAAAGAAACAATTAATACAGTGAAAAGACAACCTATAGAATGGGAGAAGATATTTGTTATTTGACAAGTCATTAATAACCAGAATATATGAGGAACTCGGACAACTCTATAGTAAAAAAACATAAAATCCAAATACAAAAGGCTAAACCTGTATAGACATTTCTCAAAAGATGGTATACAAATGATCAACAGGTATGTAGAAAACATGCTCAACAGCAGCAATTATCAGGGAAATGCAAATCAAAACCACAATGAGATATCATCTCATCGAAGTTAGGATGGCATTTATCCAAGAGACAAAAAAAAAAAAAAAAAAAAAGTCGATGAAGATGTGGAGAAAGAGAAATGCTTGCATACTATTGGTGGGAATATAAAGTAGTACGGCCATTCTGAAAAACTTTTAGAAGTTCTTCAAATGAAAAATGCAACTATAATATGCTCTAGCAATTTCACTACTGAGTATACATCCAAAAGAAAGGAAATCCGTATATTAAAGAGATATATGCAATACCATGTTTATTGCAGCACTATTCACAATAGCCATGGTATGGAATCAATGTCAGTGTCCATCAGGGAATAAATAGATAAAGAAAATGTGGTATATATACACAATGGAATATTATTCAGCCAATAAGAAATGTGAAATCTTGCCATTTGCAGCAACATGGATGAAACTGTAGGTCATTATGTGAAATGAAATAACCCAGGCACAGAAAGACAAATATTACATGTTCTGACTCATCAGTGAGAGTTAAAAGAGTGTATCTCAAGGAAGGAGAGACCAGAAGGGTGGTCACCAGAGGATGTAAAAGGAAGAGGAGAGGGAGAGGGAAGAGAATTTGGTTAAAGGGTACAAAATTACAGTTAGATAGATGGAATCAATTCTCCTATTTGATAATACAATAGAGATATTATAAGGAATTATTTGTTGTGTATTTCAAAATAGCTAGAAACAAAGAATTGTTATATTTCCAACATAAAGTAAAGATAAACATTTGAAGTGATGACTATCCCAATCACACTGACTTGATCATTACACATTGTACAAGAGTATCAAAATATCACACGCATCTCCAAAATATGTACAACTACCATACCAATTAAACATATATTGTAATTATATACAAGATTTTTTGGTAATTATTCAATCTTATAAATAATTCCATAAATTGTGCCATCAAGAAATAAGTCACCAGGCTCTGCAGCAGACATTAAGCAGCAGCTGTACAATACACGTCAATAACTATTAGGGAAATTCATATTTTGTCTAGCAAGTTGGAGTATTTGATCTCCAAACTATTATTAATTTTAAGTTTTTTCATTTTTCATTGTAATTTAGATGGGCTTAAAAATAACAACACAACATAGAAACATATTAGTAGATATACATAGATACAATCAACCAGTGAACTAGTTTTACTGTTAATGATTTAATACACTTTTATTGCAGATTCCTAAAATTAGATTGCAAAACAAATTTATTTGAAAAATTAAAATCTGTTATCTTGTATTTAAAAGGTTAACCTTATAAAATTCAGAGAGTCATATTTTCAAAAGAAAATAGATCCTTGAATTTTATATTGGACTATTCATAGGGAATGGTCTTCTGGTTTATTTTTTCATTGTTTCACATAATTATATTTATATGTATTATATATAGTTATGTATTATATAAATACAAATTATATTTATATCAAATATATTGTATATGTGTATTGTAATATATAGTATTTACTTTAATTATATATTATATATAATCTTTGCTTTCATATTTTTATATTTGCTTTAATTATTTATTATGTATACATATAATTATATTTGTATATAATTGAGAAATATAGAGATTTTAGAAACTTCAATAAAGTCAGGTTTTAATTATATGCTCTTACCTTATACTATTTAGATATATTTGTTTGTTATTTTAAATTTTTTGAGCAAATAGATAGCACCAAAAATCAATATTAATAGGGGGCTTACAAGTTTTAATGAACTTAAAATCTAAAACAAATTGGTATTCAACCAGCTAAAATTAATAACAACATAATTAACAAGTAATTAATTTGATGAGCAATTGGCTTTCATAAATACATAAATTAATTTTAGCCTGGAAGCATATTGACAATAACAAACGTAATTCTTCTTGGAGCATTGTGTATGACGGCGGAGTGTCTATGACCATGCCACATAATAATAAATTATTTGTAGTAGACTGAATTTTTTTGCATGGAAACTTTTCAAGTTATTAAATAAAATCTTTTCCTTTGTAAGAGAAACTTGAACTATCACAATAGATATTTGAAAGGCAGAGTTTCACAGATTGCTGCACAAAGTAAACAAGCAAAAAGATTATTTTAGGCATAGAGATATATTTCACGCTTCATGATGAATGATGCCACTGCTGTAGCTTAAATCACCCCAAAGGTATTTCCAAAATTCATGTGTTGAAAACTGTCCCCAGTGCAACAGTGTTGAGAGGTAGATACTTTAGAGGTAATTAGGCCATCAGAGTTCTGCCCTCTTGTCATTATTGTGGGAATGTGTTAGTTATTTTGCAAATCTATTCATGATAAAATTATGAGTGTAGCCCCTTTCCCCACTTTCTCCCGGACACGCAGATGTGTACACATTCTCTTGCACTTCTGCCTCCTGCCATTACATGATGTAGCAAGAAGGCCCTTGCCAAATGCTGGCCCCTCAACCCCAGCTACTAGAACTGTAAGAAATAAATCTCTGTTCTTTGTAATTCAGTCTCAGGTTATAATAATAACAGCAGCCTAAACTGGACTGATGCCATCCATTGCTGGAAACATTTTGTCTAAAACTTGATAACTAATTCATTGCTTATTATGCTTGAAATTTACTTATCTTATAGCGTTTTACTTGAGTGATTTTTATTGTAAGTCCTGCTGAAAGGTAAATTGAATGTGACACAAGTTATGTGTAGACGTATAAACAGAATTCAGCTTAAGAATCATGGACAATAAAAGCATCCTATAGGACTATTGGAAAATATAATATGAATTATTTTAAAGAGTCTAGAAAAATCTAATATAACATAACCTAAAAAGTCCATGTGACTTTTTCTCATTGATGCTTGAGAAATCATTTATTTATGAAAGAAACTGCTTACTCTTCTGATAATTGGCCAAACCAGTGAGGTAGCATCTATTTGGCCAGTACATTTCTTTCTCAAATATGACCTTATATGGGCTAATTCTGTTTCCTAAGTTGATCCATCTTGCATATAAATATGTACATTGGAAGTTATGCTATAGACCAAAGAGTGAGAGTAAGAAGTACCATTTAAGTGTATGCATATTTATTTGGAATTTAGAAAGAAAAAAAGAAAGAGTATGTGGAATTCAGCCCAGCAATCTCATTACTGGGTATATAGGCAAAAGAATATAAATCATTCTATTATAAAGATGCATGCATTTGAATGTTCCTTGCAGCACTATTCACAATAGCAAAGTCACAGAATCAACCTAATGCCCATCAGTGATAGACTGGATAAAGAAAACATGGTATCTATACATTATGGAATATTATGCAGCCATAAAAAGAACGAGATTGTGTCCTTTGAAGGGACATGGATGGAGTTGAAGGCCATTATCCTTAGAAAACTAATGCAGAAACAGAAAACCAAATATTTCATGTTCTCATGTATAACTGGGAGCTAAGTGATGAGAACACATGGACACACAGAGAGTAACAACACACACTGGGGCCTATAGAGGGTGAAGGGTGGGAGGAAGAAGAGGATTAGGAAAAATTACTGATGAGTACTAGGCTTATTCTCTGGGTGACAGAATAATCTCCACAACAAACCTCCCTGGCACAATTTTACCTAGATAACAAGCATGCGTATGTACCTCTGAACTTAAAAGTTAAAAAAAAAAAAAAAAAAAAAAAAAATGGGTGGAAAGGAAAGGCCTTAGCTTTTTTTATATATATATGGTTCCTGGCTGGGAAGTGCAAGGGAAATTTTTCAGTTGCCTTTATTTTAATAGATTTCTGCTGTTTTCTATAGGTATAATTGCTATAGTTACCTAAAACTTGACCTTATTTATGAATGTTATCTTATTGTTTATTACTTTTTTGAATTTAGAAAAAAATCAATATACAACAAATTCTGGCAAGTGTTTAATGCCAAGAAAAAAGGTATATAATTTTTATTTCTGTTTTTCCTACAAATTTAAAAAATCAAACTGTAAAGTAAATGTAGAAATTACTATTTAACTGTTTCATTTCCTCTGATGTTTTTCTGCTTATTTTGTAAATTTGTATGTATTATTTCTAGTTTCACGAATTTTAATGATATGTTTATTGTACTTAAATTTTAATTTCATGCATTTTGTTTATCATCTCAAGAAAACTTTCAATTTTACATAATCAGAATGAAGGGAATTACCAGCTAAAACAGAATCTTTGGGAGGATTAATTTAGCTTTGTAAAGTTAACTCCTTTGAAATGACTTTTTTGTTGAATTGGGAGAATTGGTGACTTTTTCCCATGAGTTATACAAATAGCAAAAATAAACAAACCAAAAAAAACGTTCTAAGTAAGAATGCTTGCTAATCTAAACAGGATGACAGTGGAGATGAAGGGTACATTTGAGCATAGGATAAATTTATCTTATACAGTGACATTTATAGAAGTTATTTAGTACAAAGTCAATCATCACTTCAATAGGGATGTTCAGGAAGTTTATGATTGATGGATTCAGATTTATGTGAACCTGAGCATCGCTATTCAATGCCAGTTGAATACTGATTCATTCGGTTTAGTTATTATTAATTGAAGAACATCATTGGCAAATGTTTAGAATAACTTATAACATTATTTTGTTATAATTCATGTACATATTTATCCAAAATCATCTCAGATACTGCCATCCTTTTCTAGGTCACTAAGATAGGTCATCATTAAAAGTTTTTGAAAATCAACACTATTTCCTCAAGGCAGTGATAGAGCAGAGGGCATTTGCAACGCAAGGTTTTTTAATCATTATATTTTTGTTGCTGCCCCTATTTGAGGTAAGTGAAAAGCCACCAATTCACCTTCAGTTTCACTGTTCACAGTTTTCTCACACCATGACTTTACTGAGACGTAACCCGCAGTTGCCAGGATGGCCCTAATGCCATGAAGCATTGTCAAATTTAGCTCACTGACCTCATTGTCAGAAAATTGCTAGACTGGTGTGACCATATTATAAAATATTGAAGATAAAAAGTTTATCACCCACACTTTTCTCACTTACAATAATCATTTGAAAACACCTCTCATTTAAGTGTGTAGATTTCTGACTTGAAGTTAACTGACACCTCTCCTGACATGAACTAATCTTTTAAAAGTCTCTCAAGGTTTGTTTCTAAGACCTGCTGACAGTCTATATATATATATATTTTTTTTTTCCCTGGGTAACATCATTACTATACCATCTACATTATAGATTCTATATTCTTTAAACCATAATATTTACATATTCAAGCCCAATTGTTTTTCGTAAGTTCATGCTTGTATGTCACACTGCCTATTTATCACTTTGATAGTTCACAATCAGAGAAACATTATAACATGTTTGAAACTTGCTCACCTATATCTCCACTACCTTTTCACTCTCCCAGCATTGTGAATAATTACATCCCTGTCTGCATACTTACCAAAGCCAGAAGCTAGGAGCATTCCATTTGAAAATGTTTTTAAAACCAATATATTTAATGGCTCAAAATGTTCTGTTGATCCTTTTTTCAAATACATGTTTATATACTTGTTACTCTCTTCAACCTTTGACCATCCTCAAATGTTTTGCAGTGTCATACAAACCTATGACGCATTTACCTCTGGGGCAGCATCTGGTGAGGCGCACCCTCTTATGAAGATCACTTTAGATACAGTGGCCTTCTAAATGGCCCTAGAAAATTTTATGCTGTTTTATACCAAGCATGTCTGTCCCTTTGGCCTTGAAAAAAAAATTATGTAGTTATTTTATTCTGGCTCCTTCCCATCTTTGATGTATTTGATGCTGTCATTTAAAAGGTCTTTCCTGAACCCCTTGCACCATTACTTTTTACCCATTACTACTTATTTCCTTCTTAACTCTTATCACATGTATTATTATTTTTTCTTTTCTACTTTCTTTATAATCAATCATGTATAATTTAAATTTGGTAATAAAATACACTTGACTGTTTTACACTCTAATCCAAAACATAGGGCTGAAACATAAGATTTTTTTTTTTTTTTTTTTTTTTGAGATGGAGTCTGGCTCTGTCGCCCAGGCTGGAGTGCAGTGGCGCGATCTCAGCTCACTGAAAGCTCTGCCTCCTGGGGTCACGCCATTCTCCTGCCTCAGCCTCCGGAGTAACTGGGACTACAGGCGCCCGCCACCACGCCCGGCTAATTTTTTGTATTTTTAGTAGAGACGGGGTTTCACCGTGTTAGCCAAGATGATTTCGATCTCCTGACCTCGTGATCCACCCACCTGGGCCTTCCAAAGTGCTAGGATTACAGGCGTGAACCATCGCGCTCGGCAAGAGATTCTTAATAAATACCAGGTGAATAAAACAACAAAATGTATCATATATATTTTTTTAAGGCTTTTAAGTTTTTATAAAATTACATAGTAAAAAATGGTAGATTGTAGAAAATAGAGTTAATTGTCCAACACCTCCTACTCCTCATTCCTTTCCCCAGAAATCAGAACTTTTAGTACGTTTAGTCCTTCCAATTTTTGGTTCCAGGTCTCTAAACTCTATGTATGCTGTAGCTATTATTTCAAGTGTCTACATTAGATATTGACCACTTTCTGCTGGAGTGAGTGAGGATTTTCTCATGAACTCATATCCCTTCAATCTTCATTCCCTAACTGCTTTCATTGCTGGTTCATCACTACTTTCACTTTCTTTAGTGGATATACAAATTTAATCTTCAAAACAACCTCCATGAAGAATAGGCTGACTTCTGACCATTCAGTTTTTAACATTTATTTTCAACATTTATGTTTTCACTATTTTGTTCATTTCAACTCTCCTCTTTTTCCCTCCAAACTCTGTTCACTATACTTTTAAATTCAAAAAGAAAAACAATGTTTAATTTTCAGTTTATAATCATATATGATAATACAATCTTAATACTAAATGATAATGGCTACATTAATATTAGAATTAAATATTGTATGTGCTGATGATATGGTAGAATACAATTCCTTTTCTGAGACCCCAATTTCATAACCCAGAGGCCAGTAAAAAAATATAATCATGATAAAAAGTCCAATGTCTTTCTGTTTTTCTCTCTCTTTCTCTGACTCTCTTTTTTTTCTTTCACACACATGCTCACACACACACTTACCTTCTTATCCACTCACCTCTTCTTCCAAATTAGACCGTGGTTTGGTTGACTTCCTATTTTTAACATTACTTTCTTGTATAATTTTTGTTGCCTTTTCTGCTAGAGTAATGACTGCTGCCATTATATTGATTGATTACATGATATCTCTTTCTTATATCATTAATTTCACCTAAAGTGTGAATTATACCAAAAAATCTATAATCTGCCTTTTTTGCCTTTTCTTTTCTTTTTACCTCTTTCAAAGACCCTCTACTTTCTCTTCTTTTTTATTGTGATTGCTTTCCATTTCGTCTCCTCTTCTGTCCACCTGAAACTCCTGTCTCTTCTCTTGTGGATCAGTCACTGTATTCTATATTCTGTGTCTTCTTTTTAAAATTTCTTGTACTTTAATATTTGCTGGATTAGATACACTATCAAATAAATTCTAAAAAGTGAATATGGCCGGGCGCGGTGGCTCAAGCCTGTAATCCCAGCATTTTGGGAGGCCGAGATGGGCGGATCACGAGGTCAGGAGATCGAGACCATCCTGGCTAACATGGTGAAACCCCGTCTCTACTAAGAAATACAAAAAATAGCCGGGCGAGGTGGCAGCGCCTGTAGTCCCAGCTACTCGGGAGGCTGAGGCCGGAGAATGGCGTGAAGCCGGGAGGCGGAGCTTGCAGTGAGCTGAGATCCGGCCACTGCACTCCAGCCTGGGCGACAGCGCGAGACTCCGTCTCAAAAAAAAAAAAAAAAAAAAAAAAAAAAGTGAATATGTTGGGCATAGCCATACAGACAGAGAGACAGAGACAGAGAGATGTATGTGTGTGTTGTGTGTATATGTGTGTGTAATGACTGTCAGTGGGTGTATATGTATAAACATATTGAGAGAGATGGCAAGGAGAGAGGGAGAGATCTATTAGTCACTAGCAAAGAGTAGACTACAAGTTGAAAAACACAAAAAGAATCTAATAAGTGATTGACGATGAAGAAAGATTTATATAGAGAAAAACAATTATAAGGAATGTGGTGTTCAAGAAAAACTAGAAAATTGGAAATAGAGAACATTGAGCCATACTAATGACACCAGACTGTGGTTAGTCAGTTCAACTTAGTTCACAGAAAGGGGTGAGTTATGATGGAAATTGTGGATGTGGCACTGGTAAGAGTTACTAGTAGATCTCTGTTGTATCCTGCAAGTAATCATATTTTACCTTAGATACTGTCGAGCCTATTTGATCTTTTTCTTTCAATTATTTCTGGTTTTGGTCTGAGTTCTTGCTTTCCTTATTGCTAATGTCCTAGAATGATACCCTCATTATTTCAGTTAAACTTAATGAATATTGCTCTTCAAAATCAAAAGAAATTTCACTTATCTAGGTGGAGAGTGTGAGAAAGCAAAAGACAAATGCTTAAGTTTCTATCATGTTTCTAATTTGACATGTAAAGAGCTTGGAATTTGCCACTCCTATCCTCACAAGTAAAAATAATGAACAAACTAAAAATCAACTTCTTTTCTTATATCCATCAGATAATTGAAGTCACAGGGCAAACTGTCTATCTTAAAATTGAAGAAACAGACAGGCAGATAACAAGAATAATATTTTACCTCAGTAGAAGCCTAGGAACAGAAGCCCACAGATAGATAATAACTTAGGGAGTCTTAAGCTATAATTGACAAACTGATGGAGGCTCAATGTAGAAGAGTTTGAGAGTAAAATATTCCAAGGGGGCCCAGACTCAGGGAAACTTCTACACTTTCCAGAGTTTTACCCCTAAGGAGCCCTAATGCTTCGCACCATAAAGATGGAAGATAAACGCCATCCTGATTTCAGCGCAGAGAGGAGCAATATAGTTTTAGATATGCTCAGAGCTCTCTGTTATCCTTTACAGGGCCTGCCCTTAAGTGAAACTATTTCACTGGAGCCTAACTCTACCGGGCTTTACCAAAGCCTCACCAAGGTGGAGGAAAAAGAACTATTCATCTCCAGTTCCCTCTGTCCTTCCATATGGGGGAAGAGAAATAGCCAACTCAGCCTCACTAAAAGACTAAGACTCAATCATAGAATTATAGAAGGCTTCTCTCTGCCAACACCTTCCAACCACATCCATAGTGTTACTTATAATTATGAGCTATTTCAGTTAAAATACCTGCAAGCCTCAGAATCTATTTAGGGAGTCTCTAGGAAAACCCCAAAACAACAGGGGAGACAACAAGCATGAGGAAATTTTAGCCTTGACGCTAAAGCTTAAGCAGAATGCAAACAAAGCTGAACTCTTAGCCACATAAATATAAAATTAACGGCCAACATACCTCACTGCCTTTCACCCAATACATCATGTCCAACCTTCAACAGAAGAATGTAAGGCATTCTCTTTTGTGTAGTTAAAATAAGGTGATCAAAGTATGATTTCACCAATCAAATGTTTTATTTCCGTACAAAGATATTTTTAGAATTGCTTTTCACAATACTTACAGTCAAGGAGAGAACAAGAAAACAATAACAAATCTCACAGGGAATACACTTGACAGAGTACATTAAACACATAGTGAATGACTTCCAATTTTGCTTACAGTCCAGTGTTAAAGGCTAGTTGCTAAATTACAATGGAAGCAGTCCTCTGTGCATGTACAATGTAATGGAAGTTTGAGGTATAACAGGGTGTCATTCTGTTGCTCAGGCTGGAGTGCAGTGGTGCAATCACAGCTCGCTGCAACCTCGACTTCCTTGGCTCAAGTGATCTTCCCATCTCAGCTTCCATAGTAGCTGGGACCACAGGCACATGCCACCACACTCAGCCATTTTTTCGTATGTTTTGTAGAGACAGGTTTTCACCATATTTCCTAGGCTGGTCTCAAGTGATTCTCCCACCTAGGCCTTTCAAAGTCACCAAACCCAGCCAAGGCACACCTTTCTATGTGATGGGTTAACCATCACAGTGGAGATTCACAACAAAGCCCAAGGTCCCTAATGCTAGGGAGCAGTGCCATGGGATATGGGCAAGGCTTTGGAGAAAAGCTTACCAGCAGGCAGAGAGTAGTCCTGCCACAGTGTACATTCTCAAATTGTATGTCAAAATATTGGTAGTATATGTGTTTGAAAGTTCACTACTTGAAGCCAATGATCTGATAGGGTGTGATGTAAATTTTCATGGGGAGAGAGATTAAAACTATGTTTTCTTTTCTTTTTTTCTTTTTTTTTTTTTTTGAGATGGAGTCTGGTTCTCTCACCCAGGCTGGAGTGCAGTGGCCGGATCTCAGCTCACTGCAAGCTCTGCTTCCCAGGTTCACGCCATTCTCCTGCCTCGGCCTCTGGAGTAGCTGGGACTACAGGTGCTCGCCACCACGCCTGGCTAATTTTTTGTATTTTTAGTAGAGACAGGGTTTCACCATGTTAGTCAGGATGGTCTCGATCTCCTGACCTCGTGATCTGCCCGCCTCAGCCTCTCAAAGTGCTGGGATTACAGGCGTGAGCCACCGCGCCCGGCAGATTACAACTGTATTTTTTATCACATCAAGTCATGTGGTCTCTCATTTAGCAAACTCTGTAACTGTTTGGAATCACTTCAGTGCTACATGACACATGCTAAAAGGCATGTAATCTAAATTTGGTAATGAAATACATTATTAAACATAATGAAATGTTATTAGCAAATTCCGAGAAGATCTAAAAGTCTGAAATCATTAGTCTAAGGCATACTGAGAAGAATTGCTAAAGTTGAAACTAAAGATAGAGGATTAATCTAGGTTGTCGAAGAATCTACCCTGTTGAGTATGAATTTTATTCTATCGTTAAGGGTATGTGTTTTTTTTATGTATTTTTTCAATACGCATTTTACATGCTAACACTGTAGTGTCAGAAAGAGCAATTATGACTCTCATTTGGCATATATCTATTATATATTTCTTTTAACATGCTGAATTTATGTTTTTCTATAGATATAAAATCTTCCAGTTTTTTTTCTCTGTAATCTATAGGATGTGAGAATAAAAGGAACTAGCTTTGTTAAGCTCACAAATTAGCATCTATGGATATTTGCAATATGCTTTCCATAGTTTTCGCTTTAAAACAACATTCTAGTTAAGAATTAAGAGGGATACGACTTGTTCTCTGCAAAATAGCCTATATATTATTTAGTATAAAATATAAAGATAAATGTGTGTTTTTCTAACAAAAGTGTTTGTAGATATGACATTGACAAAGAATAGTAAACTGTAAAGTGCTAATATAAATTCAAACACATGCACACACATTACCACTTACTACATATCTTGGTGATCTGAGATATGTGGTCTTCAAATTTTAAATTTATTATTGTTATTTTTATTTTATTAACAATGAAATTATATTAATAGCAATCTTATTAATCATAACATTAGAAATTACATGGTTTGAACATAAACAAAATAATTTCAATAATTTCATGGATTCTTACAAATAAATCAATGAGATGCAGACATCACTGACAAAGAAGGATTAGCACATTATTTTATTGGAAGTCAGACAAGCACCAACTAACTTTCCTTTCTCATCTGCAAATGTAAGGCTCCTAGAAGTTTGTGGCAGAAAGAATAATTATAGTTTCCTGTACGGAAGTGGTAGACAGAAAGAGAATGAAAAGTCTCTTTTCTGTTGGTTCACTTCTTGGAAACAATCAATGTAATAAAAAACTATAGTAGGTCATTTTTTGCCCTTTTTAAAAGAATTACACATGTACACATAAGTCCTACAAGCAAGAGCTTGCATTATGCAAGAACAGTGACCATTAGAACTTTTTTTAGGTTTTAATTTATATTTTACTGACAGGGAAGAGAAGAGCTGTAAATGCTTTCTACAACTCTTTTGTGTACTGACAGAATTTTCTATTCTATTTTCAGTGATGATAGAGAAATAAGTTTTCTTTCAAATATTTATCATTTGTTTTGTTCTTACTAGAAATGCTCAGTGTATTTAGCAGTATTCTATTTTGTTTGTGAGAATCAGCTGTGACTTGTTCGAAGTTATCATTATAGTCAAGGTTGGAATAAGATTTTGTAACGCCAAAGTTTGCGATATATAATGCCTTCACGTTAACATCTTATTTCATACTGTTATCAATTTAAATAATACTTAATCCATTTAGAATTAATTCTGCTTTTCATAGTCTTTCAATGCTGTAAAAAGAAAAACAACTCATTATTTTTACTGCATTGAAATTTGACTCTGGAAACATGTATGTTCACAAAAAACAATTTTCTTTAAATATATCTCTGTTTTTTGTTTCATAATGTAAGGATATAGTTTATGATGATAAAGAAAATGAAGACAATTTAAAACATAATTGTAGAATCCAAATGAATAGAAACCTCTGTGGGTCAAGTTTTCAATAGAATAGATGGATGAATAAGTAGATATAGATAGCATTTGATTAAGTGGGAATTTGGTGTTTTTTGTTTATATTAGTGAATGCTGGAAAACATGGAAGATTGGCAGACATGAAAGTACAAGAATCTGTCCAAGAATTTTACAGAATTCCAAGTAAGATATTACAGTGGCTTGCCTAGGAAAGTGACTCTGGAGGTAAAAATAATTATACAGGTCTTTAATATGTATATTAAAGAGTGAAAGGACAGGACTTACTGATTGATTAGGTGTGCTTCACAGAGTAAGAGGAGGAGGAGATATGAAGGAGTATTCAAAAATTTTAACATAAGCCATACAATAAATGAGTGGGGGGATAGGTGACATGGAGGGCATAAGTAGGTTGGTATGTTTGTTGAGAGATGTATTTATTTTTGAGCATTTTGTGCCTTCATAACAAAAGTTGGACTGTCTTGTGTGCAAATATATATACCTATATGTTTGATTGTTTTATAGATAATTCTAGAGTAGGAAAAAAGGACAGAGTTAGAAATTTAACTTGAAACCGTTGGAGTGCATGAGTTTACTGAGGGAAAGTGTGTTGAATGATAAGAATTTGGGAAAAACAGACAAACAACAACTATGAAAACTTAGGGATCAGGTATAGCAAGAAGAATCTGCACGGTTAATTGAGAGATGTAGTTTTAAAATAAGTAGAGCATGGAAACATAAAACCTAAATAAAGTATGTGCTCTAAAATAAAGGGGAAGTTAACAGTGTTAAATGATTCTTAAAATATATGCAAGGTAAGGATTAAAAATGCTATATTTTATTTAGGGACTTTTGAGACCTTGCCATGGAAAGATTTATTGGAGTGCTGGGTTAAATTTCAGTTCTCAGTGTGCAAAGAAATGAATGGGAAATGATGTAATGTGAGTGAATAAAGATACTTATTTTTAAATGAGACATAAAAGCAGCTGGAGTGTGATATTTCATTAACTCATGCGTGCGCTTGTGTTTGTGTGTGTGTGTGCATGTTTCTGTGTGTGTGTGTGTATGTATGCTTCATGCTTGTTTGCTTTGCAATATGGGACACATTAAAAGTGATAAGAACTAAGAAACAAAAGACTGAGAAAGCACGAATAATCAACAAAATAAGTTACCCGAGAAAGTCAGATGAAATACAAATCAGCTCCATGTCAGCCAAGATATTTTCTTCCCCAGATTTCCACACTGCAGAAATTTTTAGTCTTTAATATCTTAATGTGCATTTTCAAACACCAAGAAGAGAAAGCACTGAGGTCACATCTGAGTCAGAACTTCCTTTACAAAAGCTGTTTCCCTCCTGCCCAACAGTACTATTAAACCAACATAGAATAAGAAATGGAAGGCTATTTATTTTGCCAAATAGCAGAAGTACATTGGCTGTGTTTTGCTAAGAAAAACTACAGTATGTTTTCATTTTCAGGTTTATACTTAGTTTGGAAATATGTGTCTTCTATAAAGGAAATTGATAATTGAATAAAAAGTCGACATTAATATTTCCATCTCATAACCATACAATGTGCTCATGGAATCAAATGACAGCATGGCCTGCTTAATTTACATGGATTTCTCTCTTTTTCTCATAGTAAATATAATAAGACAAATTTGAATAAGAATAATACCATATGATTCTACTGTAGCATAATATGCAATATTCTCCAAATTACTTATTTATTACGTAACACTTTTTACATATTACAGAACTTCATTTTATCTAAGGCAGGGCATACATGTTCTCATTCAAAATGGAATAAAGTACATAATATATTCTCTTGAACACTGTACAGAATGTGAAGGACATTCTAGCACTAGGGCTAACTTAGTCACTGTAGAAACTACTAGAAACAAGTGAGTGATTTGTTTTTCTCACTCTTGAAGAGAGCAAAAGTAAATAGAGCCAGGCACAGTGGCTCATGCCTGTAATCCCAGCACTTTGGGAGGACGAGGTGGGCCAATCACCTCAGGTTAGGAGTTCAAGAACAGCCTGGCTAACATGGCAAAACCTTGTCTCTACTAAAAATACAAAAATTAGCCATGCATGTTGGTGGGCACCTGTAATCCCAGCTACTCAGGAGGCTGAGATAGGAGAATCACTTAAACTGTGAGGCGGAGTTTGCAGTGAGCCTAGATCGTGCCACTGCACCCCAACATGAATGACAAAGTGAGAATCCATCTCAAATAAATAAATAAATAAATAAAGTAGTAATGCCATTTTCAACACAGGTTCTGAAAACCTGATAGAAAGCATTGGACATACAAAACATAGGTATCTGAAAACATAATTTTCTTATTGGGTGCTCTGATTTTACTTCTGTTAATCTCTGCCAGTGATGATTGGAAATGATTCACCAGGGTGAATCTTTTTTTCCACTAATGCGCATAAGTCTAGTATGATATTATCAGAATGGATAACAAGCCTACATACAGTGGATGTGTCTGTGAGAGCTGATTCCCATTGAGATAAGCACTTTGAAGTTAGCTCAATATGAGTTTTCTTTGTTCTCTTTGATAGAATTATAAACTAAAGGATCACATAAGATTATCATTCCTAACAACCTATATCCTAAGACGCAGATTGAATGATGTATTCAAGAATTCTAACCATACGCACAAAATGCCAAAAAGAGGAGATACTAGAATAAATGTGAAACAACTATTTTAGGAGAATAAATTATTCATCATTATTCTTTATAATAAGCTCACCGAATTTTGTGCCTTTGAAACAGCTACAATACAAATTTTTTTTGTGAGCATATGTAATTTTTAATAAGAAAAACATACCCCATAGCAATGATAGCCACAAAGGGCAGCATCGATTAGAAAACAGACATCACTCTTACTCCTGTGGAGCAATTCTACAAAATTACACACTATGCAAGTTGGTAAAATGTATAAGGGAACTCGAGAGAAATACAGTAATAATTTAACTTGTGTTATGAGTCTCTGGATGCAGATTTCCCATGAATGCATTGGTTATATCTAGAGTTTTAAAAAATATAAGGACTTCCATAATGCCTCCCTTAGTTTGGCATAGCATATAGGCTTTGGGTGGCATGAAAAGGTTCTTATACTGAGTGCCTGTGCACCATATAAGACAAATCACGTTTAGAACAAAGATAATGCCTTTCTTTTTTGTAAATGTACATATTCGTCCACCGGTTCAAAGGTAAGTATTAAGATAATGCTGTCTAAAATGGGAAATGGCAATAGGAAACGTGGATAAAGAACAAAACAGATTCTTTACAACAATTCACGTGGTAAATAAGGCTAATGTCTTCAGCATCTTCAAGGAGTAGACTTCTTAGAAATCAACTTGATGAAGAAAAAAGTTATTTATCTCAGAATAGAACTTTATACAACCAAAAAGGTCACATGGTGGGTAGGCATAAGCTACTTCTGAGTGTCAAAGTAACTATAGTTTTAGTCTCTCTACTAAGCAAGTTTTCTCCATTATCTTTAATTGCACCAATGGGTATGATCCAGAGTGCCTTGTTCTTCTGCAAAGAGTTTCAGGATGCTTTTCTCATAAGGGCTTAATCAGTATAAGAAATTCCCCATGAAGATAAACCAGACAAAAACAATGTGAACTAATTTTCCCTTCATCTATCCAATAAATCTACTATGATAATAAGAACTGACCCATGTGTTTGTGGGTTATAAGTAATTAAAAATGACCTAATCGAGATTAAGAATACCTAATGAGGATTAAGAAGTCACCCATGCTGAAAAAATATATGCCAAATCAGGAAGAAATTAATAATTTATTATTGAACCTTAGTTGATTTTATTTATTTATTTATTTATTTATTGAGACAGAGTCTGGCTCTGTCCCCCAGGCTGGAGTGCAGTGGCGCAATCTCGGCTCACTGCAAGCTCCACCTCCCGGGTTCATGCCATTCTCCCGCCTCAGCCTCCCAAGTAGCTGGGACTACAGGCGCCCACGACCACGCCCAGCTAATTTTTTGTACTTTTAGTAGAGACAGGGTTTCACTGTGTTAGCCAGGATGGTCTTGATCTCCTGACCTCATGATCTGCCCGCCTCGGCCTCCCAAAGTGCTGGGATTACAGAAGTGAGCCACTACGCCCGGCTGAATTTTTATTTATTATAGGGGAATAAGGATTTTGAGGGTGAGGGGTACTCTTGATATACACTACTACTTTGCAGAGCTCTGGCACAAGTTAGAATTGTATAAGAACACCAAGACAATGGTAAAATAAATTGAGCAGACTATCAATATTTACGAATCTAATAATTTATCTAACATCTTTAATTATGCTGTGCCAATATCTTATACTCTTTATCTTTTGATATCCTTAAATCATAATCCAAATTATTTTGGGATTGTACTACATTCTAGACACTTTACTATGTGAATAAATCGCAATACTTCTTTAGTTGTCGGGGAAGTTTAAAGTAAAAAGATTATTATCACCTACAAACACAAATAACAAAAGTGCAGGGAATGAAGCATGAACACTAGAATATTCGGTATTTGAAATTTATCTTCAAAGGGGGATTTCTAATTTAACCCATATTACAGAGTGAACGTATGAATGAATAAGACAGTTAAAACAGCACAGCATTTATATACAGTAAATAACATTTTTTCTTTATTTTTTTCCTGTTTATATTTTAGTGATTCATGTAAAAGCAAGTTGAATGGAAGCTGGGTTCTTCCAGGAAACTGTTTTTTAGGAAGTGACTCTGGATTGAGACTTTTTGAAGGTTATAGACTGTGGATAACTTAGGCATCTGTTGAGCATGGTTATTATTGTGAGTTAATATGCGAATAAGTATAATTTAATTAAACAGAATGACAAAAAATTCATAATGGACATTAAAGGAGAATGGATTGACTCATTAATGATTTTGTGGCATAACAAATAGACATAGCGAGATACAAACACTCACAGTGTTTTTCCAAATCAGATTTAAACTTCCAGTGAAAAATGAAGCTGTCTTTCTAGCATGTAGTGATTTGTAGTTTCTATATAGAATTCAAATTATTTATTTTGAATTTGTAAATTTGCATCTCTATACATAAGGTACAAGGAAAATACAAAACCATTACCTAGAAGATAGTGTGGATAAATAAAGTAAAAACACTTTCACAGGCATTTAAATAAATAGATGACATTTTCTTCATCAAAGTTCACAAGAATGTGGAACATAATTCTATGTCAAGTCCTTAAATGATTTGAAGGAATTAAAAATAATGTAAGGGCAAAAATAAAAAGTGTTATACAAGCCATTGATTTTGCAAAGGGGAAAGCAGGACTGCTGAGGCACAGTCACATGTGGGAAGGTATCCTCCCAGAGGCAGTCTAAGGGCAGGAGAAAACATTGTCCCTATTAATAGAAATTCATAGTTGTTGTCACTTAAGGAGCAATTATATGTACATGGAAATGTTCCCCTAGGTGAGAGAATGGTGCTGTTAGAAACATTTTTTCTATGAAGCATATTTGCATTATTGACTCATCCATGTGAAATTCAAATGAAAGACTGCATTCAAGGATGTGAATTCATAAATGTGCTTCTCATTTAAGATTAAATATTTAGGAAAGTCTGTTTACTTGTATATTTGGTCATTGTATTTCTTGCAGATAACTTGAAATAATTCATCTAAAACAAGAAATTAGTAAAAACAAGGATTGGATATAAGAACATCCTTAGAGAGAACTGTTGAAACTGGAAATATCACAGATACTTGTCTTAAGATTTTTACAACCTCCTCTTACTTAGAAATAATGTTTCCATTTAAAAGCATAACAGAGGTAACATAGGACTTTTTTATATCTTTCACCTAGCTTTCATTACTGTCCAAACCTATGCTGTGGAACATATTTCTTTGGATTTGTTCTATTTGAGGTTTACTTAGCTTCTTCATTTTGTAGGTTTATATGTTTTGCCAATTATCAAAACTCAGTAATCATGTTTTGTGCAATTGCAAACTCTATTTAGATTTTCCTGATTTTCCCACTAGTGTCCTTTCTTCTCTCCAGGATACAATCCAGGCTATTGCATTGCATTTAGATAACACGTTTCCTTAGGTTCCTTTACTCTATGACGGTTTGTTTATTATGTTTTTCTCCATGACCTTTTGAAGAGTACACTACAGGTAATTTACAGAACATTCTTCTACTTAAATATGTGTGAATACCACAAAGTGGAATGCCTTCTTATCCCATTGTATCAGGAGGTACTAAATATCGTGTGCAAATCACTAAGTTCAAGAGGGGAAAAAAATCAAGCCTCATTTCTGAACATGAGTTAAAAACACCATAGTAATCCAATATTTTGAGGAAACACTTTGAATCTCTGAAACTTCTGATTCTCTTTAAAGTTTTTGACTATGAATTTTAACATTGATCAGCCTTCAATGCTGTAGTGCTCTCATGATGATTTTTCTTTTAACCTATTTTTTTTATATTTATGAATCAGAATTCTCTTATAAGGAAGGTTTTCACCTTCTCTTCAATTTATTAATTAAATTCTTTATATCAGCTTGAATTATTTGATGTTTATTTTTGTATAATCAGATGGCCACAAATTACCTTAGTTTACATTCTTTTGAGGTTGTCTTGAATTATCCTTTATTCTTGAAGGCTTTTTTTTTTTTTTTTTTTTTTTTTTTTTGGCCTCATGTAAAATTCTGAATTGGCAGTTTTATTCCTTTAGGATTTGAATAGTACTGTGTCCTTTACTTCTTATCTCCCTGGTTTTTAATAATAATACTGTGATCATTTCTATCATTTTTCTCTTGTACGTATCGTGCCTTTTTTGTCTCTCTGGTTTCAAGATTTTTTTCTGTTTTTATTTTTCAGTAGTTTTATTACAGGGGGGTCTTTGTTCTTAGAGCTCCCAAGATGGCAGCAAGCCTTTTGTTCTCTGACCTGGGGTTCTTGGCCTCACAGATTCCAAGGAATGGAACTTTGGGTCATGTGGTGAGTGTTAGAGCTCTATTGGAAGCTGTGGGTCAGGGAAGAGAATCATGGAACCCAGTGACTAGTGTTCGGCTCGATTAGGACGAACCTGGGCACTTAGCCACACGGAAACAATGGCGAGCCTTTAGCCCGATCGGGAGTGGCAATGGGGACTGCTTTGCTGGATCAGAAATGCAGAGGACCCCCTTCCAGATCTGGAGGAGTGGAAGTCAATGGCTGGTCTGGAACAGTGGCGAACAGCAGTGGTGTCGGCGAGCTAAACCGCTGGAGCCATAACAAACACGGACCAGAAGAGCCTACAGTTGCAAGATTTAATAGAACGAAACCAGAGCTCCCATACCACGGTTGTCCCTCCCTGCTCAAATGCCTGGGTTTATATCCCCATCATTGTCCACACCCCCTCCCACATGCCCCACTCCCCCCACACTCTGTGCTCTCAGGCAATATATGATTTGACTATTTCTTTACCTCCTGCTGTCAGCCTAATTTGTATTTTAGTGAGCCCTCTTTACTACCTGATTGGTCAGGTGTGAGCTGAGTTAGCAGCCCTGTGTTTGCAGGTGCGTGCATTCACCTTCCCCAGCTAGGCCTAGGAAATCCAGCTAGTTCTGTCTCTCCGCTTGATTATAATGTCTCTTGTCCTATACTTCTTTGGACTTATCCAGTTTGAGGTTTACTCAGCTTGATTTTTTTATTATGCAGGTTTTTGTATTTTTGTAAGTTTTTAGATATTTTCAGCCATTATTTCTTTATATACTTTTTCAGCTTTATTCTCCTCCTTTTCTTCTAGGATTTCAGTGACACAAACGTTTTAGTTTTAGTTATATTCCCACAGGCCCCTGAGACTTTGTTGACTGTTTTTATTCTATTTTCTCTTTGTTTAGATTGGCTGATTTCTAAAATTCTATCTCTATATTTACAGATTCATTCTTCTACCTTCCCTTTTATCCCATACAGTGATTGTTTCTGCCATTTCTATATCTATTCTCAGGGTAGATTTTTTTCTTTTTTTCTGTTTCTTTCCACCTACTTTCTCTGCAGTGAGTTTCCACCAATGCCTGGAGAATACATTTATTGTTGTTATTCCAGTATATTAAGACTTTTGTTCCATATGGGAAAGATGGGAGATAGATCTGGAAGAATTTCTGCAATGCCTGTGCCTCCTACCTGAGTCGACACCACACGGGAATGGTTTCTAAGGATTCTCCCTGATCATTCATGTGAGCACCTGGCGGGGTTCCAGGAGGAACAGCCTGCAAGTGCAAGACTAAGAAATTCCTTTTTGTCTCTGGTCAGCTGTAGCTTCACACTCTCACGCTAACTCATACTTAGCCTTTTGCAACTCATTTATATTTTCCAGTTGAATCTACTAACTAGATGTTATGACATTGAAAGGTGTCTATTCAAGATAAGCAAAGGCCTAGATTCTCTCTCTCTCCTCAAGGAGAGAGATTTTAGGTAAGTTGCTTGACCTTCAGTTCTCTGATGGTTTCAAGAAAAGTCATTAATTAGCAGTTGTATAGCTTTTTTATCTTGCTCTAAGAGTGGGATCAACACTCCAGCTCTTTCCAAATCCAACTTGAAAGTTGAAAAGTGTTTCTCTTTGAGGCATTTAAACCAGAGCAACTCCACCTTAAACAGGAGCTGGGTAAAATGAGGCTGAAACCTACTGGGCTGCATTCCCAGGTGGTTCAGGCATTCTAAGTCACAGGATGAGACAGGAGGTCAACACAAAATACAGGTCACAAAGACCTCGTTGATAAAACAGATTGCAGTAAAGGAGCCTGTCAAAACCCACCAAAACCAAAATGGCCATCAGAGTTACCTCTGGTTGTCCTCATTGCTACACTCCCACCAGCCCCATGACAGTTTACAAATGTCATGGCAATGTCAAGAAGTTACCCTAGATGGTCTAAAAGGGGAGGCATGAATAATCCACCTCTTGTTTAACATATCATCAAAAAATAACCATACACATGGGCAACCAGCAGCCCTCAGAGCTGGTAGGTCTATGGAGTAGCCATTCTTTTTTTCCTTTACTTTCTAAATAAACTTGCTTTCACTTTGCACGGCAGACTTGCCCTGAATTCTTTCTTGTGTGAAATCCAAGAACCCTCTCTTGTGGTCTGGATAGGGACCCCTTTCTGGTAATAGTTCCACTTTCAGATCAACATTTTAAAGGGCTATTATGAGGGATGTTCTTATCCTTAGAAAAAGATTTTTAAAAAGCTATAGGAACTATAGTAAAGGATTATAAAGCAAAAATATAAAAACATGTAATCTGTCTGCTATCTCTTCCCAAAGACATCTCCTTAATACTTTGCAAGTTAAATAAAATAATCAGAAGAGTTATTCTTTTTGTTTTACATAAAATTCTAAAATTCAAATGACCAACTTGAAGAAAATTTTATGGGAAATTCTATTAAATTGGTTTAAGCAGAATAATAGTGCATTGGATTCAATTATTTTCCACCTAGAGCAAGCATTTTTGACAGGTTGATCAAAACAGTAGGATAGAAATTGATAGTAGTTTTTTCACAAATTGAAAAAAAAAGTAAAATGCACATTCAGGTGACTGGGTAATTTCTGTATGGATAATACTATTATATACATACAAAATTGAATAGAATCATTCAATTGGATGAATTAGAATTAATTATACCATGTCTTATTTAATTATAATTTAGCATTTCAGCATGCTTTATAGCATAATGTTCCTTAGATCTGATGAAATATAAACCAGTAGATGAAACAGTGATTTAGTTAACTTAACCAATGTTATCTTCCTAAGCAACTGAAGAATTGTTTTCACTCTTTATCAAACACATTTTTCCTCAAATACAATATTGCAATTACAGTCCATGCATGAAAATGTCTGTGCATTGTACTAGTGCCAATGAGTAATCTCCTGTTTGGGGCTATAAACATTTCAGTTCAGCTGTTCAATGCATGTTTACATAAGCTCACATCTTCCCACTCAACAAAATTTCTAAAAGAGCACAGCTCAGTAAAAAATTGAAGAGAGAATGATGAGTGAAAAACAAGTCTATTCTTAACAAGCTATAATCAAATCATTACAAGAAGTTCTATTCTTTATTCTGCATTTGGTATGATAGTCCTTCAAGTGAAAGAAAAAGAATAGGGAAAAAAGTTGAAATGTAATGTGACAATTCAAATTGAAATTCTATGTATCTTAAAAATAGATGCTGAGTCACAAAAAGGAAAGTTATTAACAACATTTTCAAATGGCTCTGTAAGATGTTTTGTTTCCAGGTACGAGTTACACAGGAATTATTGTCAGCAAACATTTATTAGGTGCCATACCTTGAAAATCACCATAATTTATTTAGCAGGTAGCATGTTACATAGATTTCTAAACCCAATATTGAAGAACACAAATGTTAAGTTGGCTATTAAAAACAAACACTGTCAAGAAAAGTATAGACAACTTCTACCAAATCACTTATTTTGATGAGTTAAATTTGAGGTCTTTTGGTCACCAAATTCTGTTTTTGTGTATTTGTTAGAAATTAGTGGATGTCGAGAAGGATTATGGGACAGAATGTGGGACATGAAGGAAAGAGGCTTTTGATCAATGATTAGAAACTGCCCCACTAAGGGATAGGAGGTGACAGGAGTTGTGTTGTATACTTAAAGATGACCATATGTTTTGTTGGCAACAAACTTAGATTATACCTGTTGTCTTAAATTCCCATTCCGATTTTTTCAGGTTTTTTTTTAAAAAATAAGAAGATAGTCTTTATTTTCTTCCTTAGCACTTTCCATGTGCAAAATAATGTACACTTCCTTTCCATGAACAAATTGTGCATTTAATGAAAACTTAACTATTATATTTAAATTTCCCAATATATAAGATGAATAGATAACATGAATAAAATGTTTGTCTACGTTCACAACCATGATGGAAGCTGTAGGAATGGCCTTGACCACTGGAAAACCAGAAGACATAAATCTATTGAGGAAATGGTAATAGTTATTTTAAGAAGATTATCTCCAAGGAAGAGGAATTACCACAGTGCTTGTAAAAGAATTCTTTGCATATCACTTTTTGAAGTCTGTCTTCCCATTTGGATGAAATGACTACTATTTTAAAGTGATTTTATTCATATCTGAAGTTTTCTTTTGTACATAGGCAGAGTGGAAAAATGGGTGTCAGCGTATTATCTCCATAAGCTAAAATTTAGATTTTTTTAAAATCTTCGCTTCAACTGTAATTGTTTATTCTCCTTTTACTGCCAGTTATTGATCAGATTTAGAAGTGTTTGACTGCTGGATTTTGGTTGTATTTGGTTCAATAGCAGTTGAAAATATTTAGTAAAATATTTTATGATTAAAACAGTTAGCAACAACAGCTTTTGAAGCTTTTTGTAAATTGCAGTTATTGAAAACAAATATTTCAAAAGAAAGCTACTTAGAATTTTCCTTCCAGAAGCAAAAAAGAACCTGAAAACATTAAATAAGGTGAACCGAAACACTGTGCATGGTTTAATTTTGAAGTTTTAATTTTTTTTTTTTTTTTTTTTTTGAGACAGAATTTCACTCTGTCACCCAGGCTGGAGTGCAGTGGCGTCATCTCGGCTCAGTGCAACCTCTGCTTCCTGGGTTCAAGCAATTCTCCTGCCTCAGCCTCCTGAGTAGCTGGGATTACAGGCACCCGCCACCATGCTGGCTAATTTTTTGTATTTTTTAGTAGAGACAGAGTTTCTCCATGTTGGCCAGGCTGGTCTTGAACTCCTGACCTCAGGTGATCCACTCACCTCAGCCTTTTAAAGTGTTGGGATTACAGGCATGAGCCACCGCACCTGTAATTTGAAGTTTTGAATTCAGCCGCACCTCAAGTTTGAATATCTTAACTTGTTGGAAAAATGCTTTTATAGAACACACATTTTTAAATTTGGTCAATGAATATTCTTGAACCTAAATGGAGTAAATCTGAAAAGAGCTTTCACTTTTAAGTCTACAAACTCTGGAAAAAATATTGTTAATAATCATAAGTAAGGGGAGCCTATAAAACAAGTTGCGTGTCATAAAATGTTTATTGAAAAAGATACTGTAAATGAAAGAAAAAATGCACCATCTGTGAAAATGCTAGAGCTTAAGTATTTACACATTAAAATGCAAAAAGAAAGCTTTAAGAAAATACTTCATTAGTAGAATTTGTTTTCAGTTCAACATTTTAAGATAAATTACTCTTTCAATAAAAAACATGGCTTAAATAAAAGACTATCTCAGTTTCAAATTTTGCAATAATAAAATACAATTTTGAAGAGGTTACTGGCACTTTTATAAAAAATAAACTGGTATTGAAAATAAATGCATAAAAATATAATTATTAGAAACAATTAGAAGCTAAGAAACTAATTCATGTAATAATATGTAGAATACTTTCTCTGTTCATTTGTAATTTGTTACTCACAAAATGAAAATAAAAATTTTTTAAAAATCTTGTTTTACTGTACTGATTAGGTTATATCTGTTTTAGAAAAAATTTTATTTTTGAAAACATAGTAATATAAATACTACACCCTCCACATTAATAATAATGGTAAAAATGAAATATTTCAACATTAGATCATTTTATTTAATTTTGTTTTCCCTTTCACTCCCAAAAGTGTCTCTGTTTAGATGATAAGCTGTGTAATCAACCACATATCAGTTAATCTTCTTTTAGACTTTTACTTTCACCATCAGGATGGGAATGGAAAGAGAGATTGCAGGAGTTCACCACGTTTCTATTTTAATTGCCTGAGTCATCTGGGATGCTTCTGTGCATTCTGAATGCTTTGTGGAAAGCACACTTGAGTAACAGAAGGTAATGGTCGTGAGTGAGAATCAACATGATATAGATGGAAAATGCTGTGATGAAGCTACTCCGTCACACCATGATTGCTTTGGTACAGCATTGGCTGTAGCCTGAGTCAAACATTTACAGGTTCATTTGTTGTTGGAGGAGTAACTCATTTCAAAGTAAGGGAACAGTGGACTTTTCTGCAAGTTAAGGACCAAAATATGTTCAGATGCTACTATGTAAAGATATGTGAATTGAAAAACAAGAGTAACTGCAGGTCAGGTAAGAGAGAAGTAATCAGAAAATGTCCTTCTTTTTATGATAAAACTGAGCACCCATTGTGTGCCAGGTAGTACATAAAAGTTGTGAAGTAATTACAGTCTCTATTACATTGAGTATATTTTAGAGACAGATATTGAAATGACAGTAAGGTATTTATAAGTAAACAGGAATTTATGATATATCATACGTAACAATCAAAGAAGGGTAGGAAATAAAAATATTTATGAACACTGTAATCTTATTACAGTGGGATTTATTTAAAAACAAAAGAAAATAGAAAGTTATCATAGAAAAATCTAAGTAAGAGACTGGATTCTCAATAACCCAGGTTTTGAGTTATGGTGATACATTTTCTGCTAAGGTTGGCTACAGATTTGAGATTTTCATGGGAGCATGAAAGACCTTATGAGAGTCTTCAATCAGAACAGCATGCGCCCATGTTCCCAAGGACCTGCTAATCATAAGCAATATTTCAAGGCTTAGATCTATCACACTAGCATTAAAGAATTTACATACTTACCTCTCAGATTCCATCTCTGAGAGGAATATCTAAGCTTTGGTATTCTTGGCTAAGTCCAGACATACAAATCACGAAGGAGATTCTTGATAAATTGGTAATAGAGCAGAGTATGATCTCCATGCATAAGTGTCTTTCAGATCTTACAAAGGGAAGTAGATTTATAGACTTGCAAATATGTGGGAGGCACAATAGAAAAATATGCTCACAGATAACAAGAAATCAAATACATTGTTCATAAGCTGCTTGGAAGAACAGGGTTTTTCTTTGCAAAATCCTGAAAAGAGCTGAATCAGAGATAATAACATGTTCATCTGAGAATACGGCTTAGAGAGCTTCATGTCCCTGTAAATGAGACATATCCTGTAAGAAAGCAGAAAATCAGCAAGGGACGACAGCAACTGCTGAGAGGTAATGAAATATGTTGAGGATAGGGGCAAGAAGATTTCCAGCTAAAGCCCTCTTTCTTTGAAACTTCAGCTGGAAGTTCTGACTCCTTACCAAGTCAGGGAATGATCGAGCATCATTGATCAAACAGAAGAGAGCACATTGCATCCAGTTTACGGTGTCAGTGGGAGAACAACCCAATTCTGCAAAGGTAAATAAATGAGTAAAGAATTCTAAGGCATGAACAAAGAATAAACAAAGAGAATTTGCAGAAGAACCTGATTAATTCCAAAGAATGAAAGGCAGATACTCATTTTGTTACACAAGGTAGGTCTCAAGACAGAGAATCAGACAAATTTCCTTCCTGAGAGAAATCCTCAGATAATATGTGTTCATCACAGTTTTTTGTTTGAACATCATGGAGTTAGCTAGCCACTCTGTTGGTTAAAATTAGGAGGTTGTGGAACTGAGTATGTGAGAGAAGTTATTTTCAAAATTTTTAGATTGAAATGTAACAGGGAATAGACACACAAAGGAGAGATACTTTAAATGCAATTCCTGTTCAAGGGGCTTCATGCAGCACTCAGTTTTTAGTGCATAATCTACAGGGAAAAAAACAAAAACACATTTGTATGTCCTATCTGCTTAAACAATTCACTCATGGATTCCACTGCAAGGCTGCAAGAAGATCCATCCAAAAACAATCACACATTTGAAAATACTTAGGAAAAGTGCTTGACCATAAGATAAATCGTATATTTCCCAGATAATACTTGGGTACTAAACAATTATCTTTTAAAAATGTAAACACAATTGAGTAATTACAACTTCTGTTCATTGCAAAGAAGGTGAAGGTCACAGCGCATGAAATAAAAGAATGTAAGTGTGCATGATAAAATGTTTTAGGTTGATAGCTCAAGAAAGTTATCTCTAAAATAGAAACATTTAAGCAGAAATCTGAGCAATAAGTAGAACTTAATTATGAGAAGTATAGTAGAAACATGATTCTTCTGCCTAACGAAATAAAGGAAGAGGCTGGGTTAAGAAATGACTTGATCTACTCTAAGAAATGATCAAGGTCAACATGGCAGTTACCTAGAGCCCAAGGAATAAAGCCCTGTGAGAACCTAGAGAACTGGTAGGTTCTAAGATACAGTCATACAGACCTTTCAGGCCATGTGGTTGGTTAATTATTTGTTTTTCTGTTTGTAATATATTTAAAGATTTTTTTAAAGACATAGTGCCTTACAGTTTTACTACAGTGTGTCTAGATGTGTGGATTTACTTAAGTTAATTGCCTTTGGCTCTCTATGGCCTTTTAAAATTAAGGGGAGATGCTAATCTTAACGCCAGGGCAATTCTCAGCAATTACCCTCAATAATAGCTTATCTGCCATTGTCTCTATGCTCTTTCTCAAAAAAGCCTATTAATTGTTTGATGGAGTCTTTCAATCACCCATCAAGGGATTTATACTTGGCTTTTTATTCTATTCTTTTATTTTTCCCCTTTGCTAACTTAGAGTGAATTCTTGAGTATAACTAGTTGATCAATTCTCTTTGACTATTACCAGATCACAGCGTATCTAATTTAGGAAGTCTGAGTTTCCACTTTTGTTTTTTCCTGTGGCAATCATAATATCTTCCTTTACAAGGAATTTAATTTGGTTCATTTACCTTTTTTAGTATATGTGCTGCTGAAGCGAGCATGGTTCATTTACCTTTATATGATTTCCTGATTTCTATCTCTATTTGCTTTTTTAAACACTTTACTTACATTTTCTTCTTTTTAAGAAATACAAATTTACAAACATTTTCGGCCAGGCGAGGTGGCTCACGCCTGTAATCCCAGTACTTTGGGAGGCCCAAGACAGGTGGATCACGAGGTCAAGAGATTGAGACTATCCTGGCCAAACCCTATCTCCACTAAAAATACAAAAATTTGCTGTGCATGGTGGTAAGCGCCTGCAGTCCCAGCTATTAGGGAGGCTGAGGCAGGAGAATCGCTTGAACCTGGGAGGCAGAGGTTGCAGTGAGCAGAGATGGCGCCACTGCGCTCCAGCCTGGGCTATAGAGCAAGACTCTGTCTCAAAAACAGACAAACAGACAAACAAACAAACACAATTTCCATCCAGGGTGTGGTGGTATGCCTGTAATCCTAGGTACTTAGGAGGCTGAGGCTGGGGGATGTCTTGAAGCCGGGAGTTTGACCTACATGAGCTATGATGATGCCTGTGAATAGCCACTGCACTCCAGCCTAGGCAACATAGTGAGACCTCATCTCTTAAAAAAAAAAAAAAATATATATATATATATATGTATATGTGTGTGTGTGTGTGTGTGTACATTGTATTGTTGAATTCATCTGTCAGTTACCTTATTTAGTAAATAAAAACCATTATTTTATCTCATTTTCTTTGAAACTTTTGTCAGCTTATTATTCACTACAAAAGATTTGGGTTTCCACATTGGGTGGTTGGGTGGGTGCTGTTACTTTTTAAAATCTGTGCTCACTTCTTCCCAACCCATTATTTTATGGTTGCCTTTCCCCATTCCTGGGCCCCTCAACTTGGGGTTGTTGTTCAGAGGAAACTAGGGAGAGATCATGCCTCAAGCAGCCTAGCCCGATACAAAGTTGAATGGTTATCATTTTTCCTCTCACTATCACAGGGGAGCAATATCTATAAAAGCCACACCTATAGTGCTCAGTTTCTGATGGTTTACAGTCTTTGTTCCTGGGTGCAGAAGGGCCAATTCAGTGAGTAGTTTAGCGCTGCTAGCCTGGTTTTGATTTCCTGCAATGCATGGCCACCAGAAATAAAACTCAACACCTATTTCTGCAAGAGAAATTAAGCAGACTCATAGTTTTAGCTTTTGTTTCCTAACAGTAATTTGAAAAGTGTATCTGATTTTTGAGTATGCCCATAGTCACAAATATAATATACTATGAATTTAAGTCATTTTATGTTAGGGAATACTTAATCCAAATTACATTTTTGAAAAGATCACTCCTGCAGCTGTGTCCAGAATAGATTGGTGGTGCTGAAAGTGAAAGCGATAATAAAACTATGGGAAAGAGAGGTAACCACAGTGACGTATTTGGACATAAAGAATTAAAACAATAATGCAAACCATGGTAAGGATAACTTACCTCACAGTATAAAGTGACAATACTTATTACAAGATTATTCATTATGAATAGAAATAGCAACGAACATAAGGGAAATCCATACCCTTTAATTAATTCCTCTCATTTTTATCCATCTTTTTTTAGGCCTCAACATAGATCACAACTATCTTCATTTTTTACCCTCCCTTTGTAGAATTTCATGTTTATGTTGATTTATTTCATTTTTATATTCTCTGACTTTTTTGTCTGTAGGTTAATAATCATATTGTTGTGTCATGACAGTCTTTTCTTATTTTCTCAAAAGCAGAATAATGTCCAATTTTATTCCAGTAATAATATTTCTGCTGTTAAATAGAATTTGTCATGAAGGTACAAAATGCTCAAAAACAAATACATCTCTCAACAGACATACTAATCTACTTATGCCCTCGATGTCACTTATCCCCCCACTCATTTATTGTGTGGCTTATGTTAAAATTTTTGAAGACTCCTTCATATCTCCTCTTTCTCTCACTCTGTGAAGCACACCTAATCAATCAGCAAGTCCTGTCATTTCACTCTTTAATATACATATTAAAGACCTCTATAATTATTTTTACCTCCAGAGTCACTTTCCTAGGCCAGCCACTGTAATATCTTACTTGAAATTCTGTAAAATTCTTGGACAGATTCTTGTACTTTCATGTCTGCCAATCTCCCATATGTTCCAACATTCACTCATACAAACAAAAAACACCAAATCCCCACTTACTCAACTTCTGTCTATATCTACTTATTCATCCATCTATTCTATTGAAAACTTGACCCACAGAAGTTACTCTTCATTTGGCTTCTACAGTTATGTTTTAAATTGCCTTCATTTTCTTTTTGTCTTTAGGTTAATAATCATATTGTTGTGTCATAAGACTCTTTTCTTATTTTCTCAAAAGCAGAATAATGTAGTCCAATTTTATTCCAGTAACAAAATTTCTGCCATTAAACAGGATTTAAAATACATTCTGTCTATAAACTGTAATATTGCTGAGTATAAAACAAAAATCAAAACAAAAGAGAAATGAAACTATAGATTAGTCTAAGGAAATTCGATGACCTCCTTGAATTTCCTTTAGCCTTTAAAGATTTGATACTCATATTCATCCCTATAGCTCAGATATTTTGCCTGCACATAGAAAAATAACTCATCTTGCTTTTTAAACATATTAATTTTAAACAATCCAAAAACAAAAGGTAAAAGAGCTGCACTGTGACATATATTTTCTAGGAAAACAATAATTTTCTCAATTGATGTTATTACTCAGTCATTTAGAATTTTCAAGGCAATGAAGATATTGAAAATGTCCAAAATTAAAGAGAAATAAGAGGAGTCTGAAAAATCTGGCATACACACTTTTCAGGAAAACATCCTGCAAGCATAATCTAGATCTCACTGCCATGGTCATGGTTATTTAAGGAGTGTCATTACATATACCCTCAAAAAGCACTGGAATAGTACAGTATAATGTACATCTCACAGGTCACCAGAGTAACCTTATTTAATTTACCAAAGAAAGTAGCTTTTCAATGAAGAGTTTTAAGACATTTAAAAATTCTTAGCTGAAAAATCAATACTACTTTTTGTAATTGTTCTGTGAGGTGGTTAAAATTATAATTATTCTGGACGTGCAATACTAACTACAAAATATCTAAATGCCATGACACATCTGTGAAAAAATTTTTTGAATAATATTTCATTTAGAGATATAAATATTTACTCAAATATTTTAAAGTCTACAGTTATCTCAAAATTTACAAAATTGTAAGTTAATTTGTAATTGACTTTCCTCCTCCTGTTCCCCTCACCATTTCATCTTGCATTTCTACATCTTTTTCAATAAGATCGTTTTCGTTGGGACGAAGAGACATAAATTTATACTCTCTTTATGGTAACAACTTTGCTTGTTACTCTGCCCTCCTACCTTCCTGATGGCATTTGCCAAGGCTTAACACAGAGCTTTTCTATTTGTATATCTGCCCTTCACAGAACATAAACCATGTGTGGCAATCTCAGATCAAAAGCCTACTGCTGGTAGTGGAAAACTTTGCTGATTGTAATTGAACTTCCTTCTTCTCAGGAACTGTGCAACCCGCCCCCTCCCACACCAAGCTCAGGAGGAACTTTAAATTTCAAAGTTAAGGTAGAAGTTTCTCTGTGTACATGGCTATGCTGAATATATCTGAAAATATTGCTATTTTGTCAACTTATGTTCATGTAGTTCTTATTTTTTTAATTGAATGATAATTTATAATTTCTTTAATGGCATATAATTTATTCTTTTCTGACAAATGGGCTTTTTTCTTAATAATTAGTGTACATTTCATAATTCTTTTATTTTTCTCCTACTCATTTTTTCCCCTTTTAAAACTGCACTTAAATTTACAGGTGTTATGCTTAAAAGAAAGATAAATTATTTCTTTCTTTTCGTTGAACTAGTTATCTATAATTATTTCACTTCATTCATATTCATTAACATGTGACGCATTTTTATTTCCACTAATTAAAATGCAGGAAATCACAAAGATTAATATGAAAACATGAATGCACCACTGGAATTGACCAATAATTTTGTGATGTTTATTCACAGCTATATTTTAAAAATAAACATAGAATTGCAAATACAGATGAAGTGCTCTAGAAATCTATCCAGAGAGAGACAATAAATATTACAAGTTGTTTACATTAGGCAATAATTTCCTACATATTGTGATAAGTAGAATAATGTTCCCATCCAAAAATGCCAGCCCAAATCTGTAGAATCTATGGATAGATCATGTTGCATAGTAAAGGTGAAATAAGGATGTAGATGGAAATAAGTTTGCTAATTAGATGATTAGCTTAAATTAGGAAGATTGTCTTTGGGTTATCCTAGTGGGCCCACTGCAATCACACATGTCCTTTAAAGTAAGAGTGAGGCAGAGGAGGAGTTAGATAGAGTTTTTGAAGACGCTATACTGCAGGCTTTAAAGATGGAGGAAAAGACCATAAGCCAAGAAAATTGACAGCCTTTAGAAGCTTGAAAAGGCAAAGAACTGAATTCTCTCTTAGGGCTTCCAGCAAGGAATTCAGCTTTGCCAACACTGAGTTAAGGACAATGAGATTTCTAACCTACAGAATTATTATAGTATATTTGTGTTGTTTTAGTCCAGTAAGTTTGTGCTAATGTTTTATAGCAGCACCACTAGGAAACTAAGACAAATACACATCCACTATAAATGTATGTTTTCAAAAACCATTAATTGTATTTTTATATAATTACATTTTACAGTTTATCTATTTCCTTTACCTACAAATCATACAGCCTGATTATATTTAGAAGTCTTGTCTTCAGCTGCTTTCATTAGACTGAATATGACCAATATGATGTGAGTAAAAGCAACTTACACCACCTAAGATGAAGCCTATTGAAAAGATCACAGAAAATCCTCTACACTCTCTATCCAACATTTACTGACTGAATACAGAGGAGTAGGAGATCCTAAAAGCTGGAGAACCCCATGATCAAAGAAGACTTGATACCTGAGTGACTGTGTGGAACACAGCCCCTACTCTTTTTTTTACTGCTGACACGTAACAGTCAACTGTGACATGACCAAAATTCTATGATAAGTTGCTGACATTTCACATTGTTTAATCCTTTTACTCTTTCTCCTACCTTCTCAAAGGTGGTTGCCTAGTCAGCGTGACTTGAAAAGTATGATGTCTAATTCTAACTAAAATTTTTGAGATTTTCTTTCCCTACAGCACTGTATTTGATACTTATTTATGAGGTTATATAAAAATTTAATTACTTATTTCAATTACTAGAAAGACATCATTGTACTAATAAACTATGATGTAATATATTTATCCATTTTAGTAGTAGTTTTGGGAAGATATACACACACAAATACATATATATGATATATGGATATATAGTAACTGTAGTTTGGAAATATATATACACATATAAAAAGAGGGATAGACATGCATGAAATAGTTTGGGAATATATATACACACACATATATATACACACATATATATACACACATATATATACACACACACATATATACACACACTCACACATATATAGAAGAACTTTGCAAAATTCTGAAACAACCACACTATCACCGACAATGTATCCCAAAACTAATAAAATGGATAAATAATTTTTAAAAGTTGGTAATAATACAGCTTTTTGGAGATTTAGCCAAATTGCTCTCCGATTTTTTCTTAAATACTATCATTACTGAAATCATTACCAACAATGTAAAGGATCTCAAGTTGCACCTATCCTTGTAATTATAGGGCATTGTCAGAAAAATAATAACATAGGTATAAAATCTAAAGTTTCATCCCCAGTTTGTTTTTAATTGCCATGACTATTAGATTAGCAGAGTGGGGTTATTTTGACATTTTATTGCCTTTGTGGATCTCATTGCTCTCGATTGCCCATTAGAATTTTTTGAAAACATATTTAAAATCTCAGTTAAATTATCACTCATTGTTCTGAACTTTGTCATATGGCTACACTTGATTCAAAGTGGGAAACTGATATTTAGCTTGTATTTTTCTCCCCCAAGTAAAAACTAAGCTATAGTACAGTGAGAAAAGGACAAGGGGAGATTGGATGAATAGTAGTGGTCTCTATCTTCACCCATTTTTATAATTTTAAGTTGTCCATAAGCTTTAAAAGTAGATGCAGATATATGGAGAGTTGCCTCCAAATTTATCTTGTAGCTCCTTAAAAAAACTGCTTTCTTCTATCCTATTTTAAGATACTTGTTCTAAAATTTTTATAAATATATTGCATTTTTTAAATTTAAAAGTAACATTTATTCTGATTCAGAAATTTACTCTACTTGGGGGTTTTGTTCATGGATATGAAGGAAAAAATCTATCTTTTAAAATATGGATAGCATGCTGTTTAATCACCATTTATTAGCTCTTTCCTTCTCAGTTTTATTTTTTTATAATTTATCTGTCAAATACTATATTAATGTGCATTTGATTTAAAAATAATGATTTTATATAACTATTAGGGTTTACATGAGTGTTAGAAGACTTGGGGAGTGAAGTTTGGGTAGACTCAAAGAAGTCAGGGAAGCTGTATCTGCAAGTTAAGGAAGCAGATACTAGACATTTTTATTAAAAATGATCAGTTGTAGTTCTCCTAATGTTGTCAGTAGGAACCTGCAAGCAATTCTTAGGATTCTTTGTTTCCATCAACTATCTCAAGCTACAGCTTAAAAGTTATTTGCAAATCGTTGTCAAGAAGTTACCATGAATCACAAGTCTGCACATTCCAGATATCTCTAGCCTCATCTGCTTGGTATGGAATCTGAAACTCATCCCAGAATAGCAGAAGGAAGGGAATTCTAGGAAATACTTCTAAGACATACGGTACCAGTTTTTTCTCTTTTCTGCAGTTCAGAAGGAAGACAATAGAAGTAAGAAAAGGGTTGTTTACAGCAGAAAATTCAACATAGATGCCACGTTTCCACTTCTGACATATACAGATGTTGTATTTCTTTATATATTATATATTTTATATTTATATATAATATGTACTATTAGATATGTAATATGAAATCTTTCTAGTTACCTCTGGAGAACAGCCCCAAGTTGTAGGGCTCAGAGTTGGGGGAAGACAACTACATGTAAAAAAATGTGAATATATTCTTGATAGTACTGAGACAGAGACGTGAAACCAGAAGAATTGTCATAGAAAAGGCTAAATGTAAATGTTGCCGATTTTGAAGATGGAGGGAGCTGTCAATAGGTCAAGGTATATGGGAGAAAATATTCAAGAAATAGAAAAGAATAAGAAAATGGATTTTCCTTAGAGCTCCAGAAAGAAAAACAGTAATTTTGACACTTTGCTTTTTGGCCAAAGATACTGTTGCAATTTTTATAATTTATAAATGTATGATAATAAATTTGTGTGGTTAAAGCCACCAAGTTTGTGGTAAGTACAGAAGCAATGAAAAAGATTTAATATTTTTATGACTCCATGTTTGGAAAATAGATAATTTATGTGGTTATTCATATATTTCATATTTCTGGCAGCAGTACTTTTAATTTTTTTTCTACAAAAAGAATTTAGTTCATCTTTTGAAAATATTTATTCTCAGATAATTTAACATTTTGCTACTACTTCTCCTAACTTGCTATTGGTGACAGATATACAGACTATTGCATTTAAATGCACAATTCTCTAGAATTCCTACTGAAATAAAAATGGGAACACTAACTAGTGTATATTAACAGTACAAGCCTTCATTGGAAGATCCTTATGTGGTTGAAGATTCTTCCTCAAATTCTTAGCTTGTAAATATATATATAACATATATCCTTAAGTTTTGTTAATTTTAATGAAATTATTACTTACATTAGTTCACAAAATAATATTTTGTGATTTTCCTTCTTGAACTTTCAATGTAGTGAATAACACATATAATTTTTATACTTGAAGTCTTGTAGAAAAAAATAATAGCTATTGTTTATTATTTTGTACCTGTTTCTTAATTCAAGTTACTTATATTTATTTGAGAAGTTTGCATACTTGTGCATGAGATAGATGTATGCATTATATTTTGGTGTACCAGCACATATGGATAAAATAAATTCTGAGTTTTGTAAAACAACTGTTACAAGCATATTGCTGACATTTAATGAAACTATTTTTAAAAAAATGTAATGTTGTTTAGAACAAAATGTATAAAGCTACAAAAAACACTTATTCAGTTTTATTTTTCTCCTGTTCTACTCTTGTTGCATGTACTCTCATACCCATTCAGTATGGACTGAATAGAGCTGATTATCACATAGCACGCACCTACTGAGGATTCGCAGTTTTCCTTGCCTTGCAAAGAGTCATGCAAAACAGATATGCGATCAGTGTACCTATATTTCTTCAATATTACAGAAAACCTTGAACTCAAAATGTTAACAGTGACAAATCTTAGAGAGTTGCATATATTCACATTTCACTATTGTACATAAAGAAACGTAGCTCTCCAAGGACCATACTTGTTTGAATTCTGTAATGTAAGATCTGACAACACAGATTTGCTGCTTGGCTTATAGATGCTATGAAACATTCCAATATGGCAAATGTATACTCAGAGAGATTATTCTCAGAGCAGGGCAGATAGTGTCATTATGGCTTTTTTTTTTTTTTTAAGACAAATCCAACAGCCTAGATAGAGGGAAATGTGTAAAAAATATTTTCAACATCAATCTCAATTCAAAATTCACTTCAAAACTTAGTGAGTGGAAGTTCAATGGAAATTACATTAATGAGATGACAAATGGAACTAATTTTTTTTGGTTTTATCCTTTGGCCTAATTTATTGTATCTTTTAACTTAACATATATAATGTTTTCAACGCTACCACATTGAAATAGCTGCACAGAGGATCATCAGAGTATATTAGCATCGATTTTATTATTTGAAATTAATGTCGACGAAAAGAGTCAAACTCTGTAAAATATTTTAAGAGATTTACTCTAAGCCAAATACAAGTGAACATGGCTCATGAGACAGCTCTCATGAGGTCCTGAGAACATGTGCCCAAGGTGATTGGAGTGCAGCTGGGTTTTACAGATTTTAAGGAGGCATGAGACAATGAAACACCAATCAAATACATTTAAGGAATACATTGGTTTGTTTCAGAAAGGTAGGGAACTTGAAAGTGGGTAGGCTCCCAGGCTATAGATAAATTTAAACAGTTTCCTGGTTGAACAATGATGTTTTGTCTGAGAACGTGGGATCAATAGAAAGAAAATGTTCAGGTTAAGATAAAAATTGTGGAGACAAAGGCTCTTTTGAAGTCTCATAACGACTGCCCTTAGAAACAAGAGATGACAAATGTTTCCTATTCAGACCCTTTCAAAGGTGCTAGACTCTCAGTTAATCTGTTCAGAACTGGAGGGGCCTGGAAGGAAAAGATCTGGCTATGTTAATAGAGATTCTTTACAGGTGTGAATTTCCCCCACAAAGGGAGGCTTGCAGGACCATTTCAAAATGTGACCAAAAAGACACATGTTTGGGTGTGAAATATTTTTATTTTCTTCCTTGTCTTGTAATGCTATGTCAGAGTCAGGCTGGAAATAAGTCATGATATACAAGGTTAAATAAGACCCATCTGATGAAAATTTATGGTTTGTAGGGCATGGATCCCCTGACCCCTTAGATGGGCATTTGGGCATGATTTAAAAAAAAAAAAAAATCAGAGTTTAGGTCTCATTAGGAATAGAAAGACATGATTACCTTGACTACTTAATATATCTAACCATTTTTTTTTTTTATTTTAGTAACCTGGACTATGGATCATATAGCAATTTTTGATTTAATATAAAGTCAGTTAAAATCAAGACAAACTTCCATTTGATTGAAGTAATTTGGCAGCAGATTCAAAGTTAGAGTAGCCATTTGTATGTTGCTTTGCATACCAAGAAATATGAATTGTTGCCAATAGTATTTTTTCTCTTTTCAATATTTCCGAAGGCTGATACCAATCCATATTTTGCGAACATATGTATCTACAAGGCCTTCATAATGAAATTTAAGCCATTCAATTTTTTCTTCTCTTCTGTATTGTGCAAATAATTATCATCATGTATTCCACTGAGTCAGAAAATAAATCCGGAAGGTCACGTGGTAGTGCATACGGGACAAATAAGCAAGCAGAAAAACAAACTAATATGTAAAATGGAAAGGCCAGGTGCTGAATTCCCTCAGGTGGTGTCTTTTTCTATTTATGTCAAAATAAATGTACGAGAAAGTGTGTGCCTGTGTTTGCAAAGAAATATGTTATAAATGGATATTTAAATTTAATTACTAAATTTAAATTAACAGAGCAAAGGAAATTGTTCATGTTTATTCTAACCTTAATCATGTTATTCTTTTCTTGCTCTAGGTCCGTTTAAAATTATTCATTTAACAACATTTTTTAAGTGACAAGTACTAGCCCAGCACTTGGGAGAGATACATCAGTGAACAAAGCAGACGAGATCCATGTCTGCAGAGATTTCATTATATAAAAGTATGTGGAGCCGGGCACGATGGCTTACGTCTGTAATCTCAGCACTTCGGGAGGCTGAGGCGAGTGGTTCACTTGAGGTCAGGAGTTTGAGACCAGCCTGGCCAACACGGTGAAACCCTGTCTCTACTAAAAATACAAAAAATTAACCGGGCGATGTGGCGGGCGTCTGCAGTCCCAGCTACTCGGGAGGCTGAGGCAGGAGAATGGTGTGAACCCAGGAGGCGGAGCTTGCAGTGAGCTGAGATGGCGCCACCACACTCCAGCCTGCGTGACAGAGTGAGACTCCGTCTCAAAAAAAAAAAAAAAAAAAAAAAGAAGTTGACAAAGATTCAAAAAGATGAAAATATTAATTAAGGAGCTGTTTCAAAAAATATTCCAGGCAGATGGAACATCTTGTGCAAAATCACTGAGAGAAACATACTTGGCCACTTCGCAGAACAGCAAGTGGGCCAAGGTTGTTGGTGAAGGTGGACAAAATCAAGATGGCTCACGCCTGTAATCCCAGCACTTTGGGAGGATCCCCTTAGGTCGGGAGGTCGAGACCAGCCTGACCAACATGGAGAACCCTCATCGCTACTAAAAATACAAAATTAGCAGGGCGTGGTGGCACATGCCTGTAATCTCAGTCACTTGGGAGGCTGAGGCAGGAGAATTGCTTGAACCTGGGAGGCAGAGGTTAAGGTGAGCCAAGAACGCTCCATTGCACTCCAGCCTGGGCAACAAGAGCAAAACTCCGTCTCAAAAAAAAGAAAAAAAAAAAAAAAAAAAAAAGAAGAAGAAGAAGAAGAAAAAGAAGAAGAAGAAGAAAATGAGGTTAACTGGTAAACAGAGAGCAGAATATGGGGTCTTTACAGGTAAGTGTAAGAACTTTAATTTTTATAACATTAAATGGAAAGTTTTTGCAAGGTACTAAGCAGAGAATAAGATTAACAGAATGTTGCACTAATCTAGGGGAAATTGTGATGGTGTTGGAAAGGGGTATAGCATCGGGGAGAATGAGAATTGTTCAGTATCTGGATAAATTTTGAAGAAAATATTTCTGGGGATTGAAGTGTGAGGTGGCAGAGAAAAAGAAGAGCAAAGAATTATTTCAAGTTTTTGTCCTGAGCAACTGGGAAGACGGATTTGCCAGAAATTTAATGGGGAATCAATACATGGTATTTGAGATCATGAGACCACAGCCATGAGGACATGAGATGACGAAGGAGTGACTGTAGAAGAGAAAAGTAGATCAACGCTTCACCTTCCTTCTTTCCAACATTAAAAACATGAAAGAGAAGCAAAGACACCCGCAAAGGAGACAAAAAAGGATAAGGCAGTGACATTAGAGGAAAGCCAAAATATGTTACTGTCCCAAAAACCAAGAAAAGTGTTTTAGGAAGGAGGGAGCGATCACCTGTGCCCAAATCAGCAAATAGGTTACCTAAGATGAGACTGAGAAATCAGTGAATTTAGCAGTTGGAGGTTATTAGTGATGCAGTGAGGGAAAAGCATCTGTTGGATATAAAAGAGAGAAGTAGAGTGAACAAATATGACCTTTTTTTTTTGGCAGTTTGGTACAAAGAAATAGGAGAGTGGTTGGAAAGAAAAGTTGATCAAGATTACATATAGATATACACACACACATACACACACACACATACACACACACACATATACATATATATATATAGGCCAGGCGCAGTGGCTCACATCTGTAATCCTAGCACTCTGGGAAGCCAAGGTGGGCGGATCACGAGGTCAGCAGATCGAGACCATCCTGGCTAACACCATGAAACCCCGTCTCTATTAAAAATACAAAAAAAATTAGCCCGGCGTGGTGGCAGGTGCTTGTAGTCCCAGCTACTCGGGAGGTTGAGGCAGGAGAACGGCGTGAACTCTGGAGGCAGAGCTTGCAGTGAGCCGCGATCATGCCACTGCACTCCAGCCTGAGTGACAGTGTCTCAAAAAAAAAAAAAAAAAAAAAAAAAAAACATATATATATATATTTAACATGGGACGAATAAAAGCATGTTTTTATGTTAACAAACTTGATTTTGTACAGAGCAAAACATTGACAGTTAATCTGGGTATATTTGGTAATTGAATTTCAGTTCTAACTCAGGCAGTTTCGTAGGTGAGGAAGAAAATGCCATTCGTTAAGAAAAGGAAGAGGAGGTTCAGGGGATTGATAAGGAAGAAGTTGTGAAATAGACATCTGGCAGCATCAGGGAGTATTTGTATTGAAGAAAGTCAGTAGGATTGACTGGTAGCCTTAAGGGCCTACTTGAGGTTTGTGGTCCTCTGTGTAATGTGGGACCAGCTATAAATGCAAAGTAGAATGTGTCTGCATTCAGCCTTACCTGCTGCATAGATATGGGCATGGAGTAGGCAGATAATTGTATTTAACTAAGGTTGAAGTTTTGCACAGTAGAAATAAGGAAGTAAACAAGGGTTCAGTGAACAAGTGTGCAGTGAATACAGTAATTATACTGACTGACAATGGCATTTAATCTGGAAAAGAAGAATGAGGATCTCAGTGAGGCTAGGGATGCAGGAAGAAGGTAGGAAGGATGCAAGAACAGCAAGGGTCAGCAAGGTATGGCTTGCAGATACATTCAGCCTGTCATCCGATTTAGTAAATAATGCATAACTGATACAGTCATGCTCTTTTGTTTAAGCATTGTGTATAATTATTCTTACTCTACAATGGCAAAGGCCATATTACCCAAAGAGACTAAAATGTTTGCTACTTGGACCCAGGGCACACATTATGATTTTTGTGAACCCCAGGATTCTAAAATTTCTTAGCTCTTTCTCTCTCTCTCTCTCTCTCCATAATGATAAATAGATATACAGATATAACTATATATCTACAGGTATATATACAGATAGATATCTATAGGTCTATATAGATGATTTTTAACTCTGCTGTCTGTTTCCATAGAATAGCTCTCTGTCTCAGTAAAATATATTATTTATATTTCTGGTTTTATAATATCTGTCTGTCTATCTATCTATCTATCTATGTTTCTGAGAGCCTCTGCTTACTGGGCCTCATGGATAAGTCTAGTCATTTATAGAAAATGTTTGCCAAACCCAAACCCTAGAAGATATGTTCAATTATATACATATATATGTGTATATTTAAGACACACACACACACATATGTATATATTTAATACATATATATGTACGTAATTGGAACCAGGGTTCCAGAAAAAATAAGCAGGAAATATAGAAACTGAGAGAGGAGCATGAATGAAATAAAAATGTTTAAGGTTTAAAAGAATGATTTTCTACCTATAGCACAATTTGCTCGAACTACATCAAAACAGAATTCTGCATTTTACTACAACTGGCTCTGACCCAACTGTGATGCTAAAGAGCTAGAACTTCCATCACGTCTGCTCCATTCTATTTGCCAAAATGGGTCACAAATCCAGTCGAGATTCAAGACGTAGAGAAGCAGATTCCATGTCTTTAGGGAGAAGAACTGAAGAATCACATTGCTCAGGATTCAGAAACAGACAGCAGTGACTATTGAGGCATTTTCTTTTGCCCCATATTTCTTCTCCAGCTTGCACTTTCAAGCAAGATTGCTCTAAGAATTCTGGTAAATATCCCGAAATTATTATTTCTTGAGAATTCCTTAAGGAAAACAACCAAGCCAGATAATTCTGCAGTTAAGATCACTATTGACAATTCTCAACTGCATATCATATGGTCAACCAATTTTTAATACCCTATTTTAAATATGAGCACATAGCTAAGAATTGCCAGACATCTGAATCTAAGAAAGGCCCACAGAACAATAACAACAACAAAAAAAACAGAAACAAGAAATTTTGATAAAAAGTATTAAGCAGGGAAAAGAAACCCTTAAAAAATGCCAACAACTTTGTACATATTACTAATAAATTATGTTTATTTATAAATAATCACATATATTTAATATCCATAATATATCATTGTGTACACATATACACATAAAATAGTGCCATAGTAGTAAATGTAATTCTTAAAATATACCTATTTCAAAATTAACCCTAATTACCTCCTCAGAACTTCGGTATCATGATTTTTAAGTTGGATTTCCCACAAATGCTGTGTTAGGCATTGAGGGGGTGATCTTAGTCTTTTTAGCTTGATATACTGTGCTTCCCACACTTTTCCTTCCCCTTGCTATGAGATAAATTATGAGACATTTACATTAAATTCAAAATAACTATTAATATTTTAAGGGAAAGAATTTATGCGCTAGACCTAATCACATAGTGAGTGTGGTTAAGGAAACGAGCAGATCTTAGAAAGTTTTTCCCTGCAGAATCCCACATGAGTGTACTCACCCAGTCACTGGAGTAGAAGACAGACATTTAACATGTGCTGAATTTTCAAGAGGAGCAAAATAAATGAAACGTACGAAAACTGCAGATTTGAAACTTGGGGTACACAAATATAATTCACTGTTTTCTCAAAACCATAATAGGCAAAACTATGGTTGCCCAAAGCACTGCTGGCCAGAGATTCTTATGCATGTAAATTAAATTGATCGTTCTTTCTGATAAGTGAGTGGAAGGCTTGTGGTCCTGGGTTAATGAGGGGTGCTCTCTGAATAAGTAAAATTTCAGCTGACTGCTTACAGAAGACAGGAATGTGGAATGGAAAAGATGCACGGATTATTTTGTTCCAAATGTCAAGGACAATTTAAGTAAAGGAATGGAGGTGGGAGAAGGCACAATATGTGAAATGAATGAAAACTAGGTTTGTTGAGGTATAATATATGGTGTAGGCAGGAAAGTTTTATAATCCAGCTTGTAGTAGTTAGATGAGTGAGCAGAAAATAATGCTGCAAAGATTTGTTCTTGACCTTCATGAAAGCCTATGGCACCTACCTGCATATATTTTGGGAAATAATGAACTCATATTCACAATGATAATGATATTTTATATTGTACAGTGCTTCTAAATATATAATATTTGAAAATACAGACTTTTAGTTGACTATGACCCTTATAGCAATCCTGTAGTATACAAAAGTCAGATGTTTTTAAATTCACTTGCATACTCACTTAATTAGTTCTCTTAACATTTACTGAGCATCTTCTATGTACCTTGCCCCATTTTATGCTCTGGAAAAAAGAGCATGAATGAGACACCTCTCTTATTTAAAAGAACAGTAGATTGAAAAGAAAAACGATCTTTGATGAGAGGCAAACATACAAATAATTGTCTGTGTTCTAGGAGCCTAATATATTTTGTTGAATGCATGGGTAAACATATAAGCTAAAATTTTATTTTCACCATTTTAAATTGATATTCTATAATTCAAAGCACACTATATACATAATATCCAAAAACCCCCACGTTATCCCAGTAAATGATGGGAAGATTACAACATAGATAGCACAACCTATGTGCAGGAATAATTTCTTATTTTAACTGTGCATATAGTCATAGCCTTCTTCTCAATTATCTTAGAAAATGCTTAAAAGAGGGGCTAAGGTTTGAGTATTATTAATTATTACTTCTAGAGGGGTTGATAATATCTTGCAGAAGACAAGACTTATTAAACTTAAAATGCCATTGAATTCAGCAGATGGCTTTGTTAGTGACACATTAATAGGTACTGTTTAAATGACAATATTTCACATTTTATTTGTATTCAAGATTAAAAAAATAAGGCAATACACACATAGAAAATGAACCAGACAAAAAAAAAACCTAATTTGAATCAGATCATTGTTCATATGAAAATGGAAAAGTAGAGAATATTCAAGCTGCAACATACAAACTATACAGACAGGTTTATATTTAGACTGCCACGTTTAGAAATTCTGTTGATTGTATTTATACTTTTATTCGATTTTAGAATTTGTAAAAGAGGTTCCCACATTACATTTAGTTCTCAAATATATTGTCTCTGTAGAGCAGGGGAGTAAATTAGGAACAGGATTCACTGAATTAAACATGAGTAGAGTTCTGTAGATTTGGAGATTTACTATAATGTAAGATGTTAGATATTGACACTCTGAGCAACAAAATTCTTCTGCACTTCAAAGGTAAGTACTTATAAAATCTTAATCATTTTGTTCTTGTCGGCTCTGTAGGTACTGAAACATGGAGCTTTTGGCACAGTAGTAAGTAACTCAGACGATCCAGTGCTAGGATACTTTCTCTGAAGATAAAGACCTGACCGTGAGAACAGTTCTCTAGGATACACTTTACTGAATTAACTTTAACAAATACAGGTTTCCAGATCATTCCTGGAATCAGTCTCCAAGTAGTGCATGCGTATGCCAGGGAAATCATTGTAGAGTTCTAGATCTTCATCTGGGCTGTGGATATGGTGAATTAGTCAAAGCTATTCCAATAATTCTTAGATTTATCTTCCTTAATCCTGGAAAGCCTGTGAAGCCTGCGAAGCCTGAGTCACGCTCATGTACTCAGGCATGATTCTATTGTTTTCTAAACGCTGAATAATTAACAAAACGAAGCAGATGTCTCCAGGCCCTATCCTCTTGTAAAATGAATGAAAGAAGGATATCACAAAACAGTCTGAAAAAGGCATAGTACTGTCATAGGCGTTTGAACCAGAGCAATTCCATCTTGAATGGGGGCTGGGTGAAATAAGTCTGAGACCTGCTGGGCTGCATTCCCAGGTTAGGCATTCTCACAGACAGGATGAGACAGGAGGTCAGTACAGGTCATACAGACTTTCATGATAAAACAAGTTGCAATAAAGAAGCCAGCGAAAAACCACCAAAACCAAGATGGCGACGAGAGTGACCTCCTCACTGACCCCAAGAGTGGGTCATCCTCACTGCTCATTATGTACTAATTATAATGCATTTGCATTAAAAGACACTCCCACAAGCACCATGACAGGTTACAGATCCCATTGCAATGCCCAGAAGTTACCCTATATGGTCTAAACTGGGAAGGAATCCTCATTCGGCGTATTGCCCACCTGTTTCCCAGAAAACTGGTGAATAATCTACCCCATGTTTAGCATATAATCAAGAAATAATAATAAGTAGCTTGCAGCCAGCAGCTCAGCCACTGCTCTGTCTATGGAGCAGCCATTTTTTTAGCCCTCTACTTTCTTATAAACTTGTTTTCACTTTACTTTATGAATTAACCCCGAGTTCTTTCTTGCTCAAGATCCAAGAACCCTCTCTTGGGGTCTGGATCAAGACCCCTTTCCAGTAACAGCGCTAGAAACAACACAAATCCCTGAGAACATAAACACATTGAAAATCCTTATCATATGCCTGTCACGTTATATTTTTTACATACTTCTCATCATTTTATGCTCTCAACTCTGTATAAGCAGGTCTTCTTATTATCTCACTTTGACAGTTCAACTACAGTCCAAAATCACACTTAGAGTAAATGACAAAGAAACGAACACAGACTTGCTGAAGTTCAAAATACACTGTAATAGGGAAAATAGAACACAATATCCATTTTACATATACTCAAAGAAAACAACATAATAAATTATTATCTAATAGTTATTTATACTTTGCTCTTTTTGAAAGCTGCACCTTACCACTTTTGTTCACCTGGTGCTTTTGATAAATATCAGAATTTATCCATCTTGGATATAGTGACATTAGGGATTATATTTATTTTTAAGCTTTAAGAAATACTTCAAAAACATTTTAGAAAGGATCAAAAATTGCCTTGTGAAACTTATCAAATATGTAAACAGAATTCTTCCCCAAAACACATATATTTCTATATGCATAAAACCTTGAATATTTATATATGTGTATATATGTGTGTGTGTGTGTATATATAGATAGATAGACAGATACATAGATGGAATCCTATATTTCGGTGTGTGTGTGTGTATGTGTGTATAAATATATATATATATATCACAAATTTATGACAAATTCTTGAATCCTATATATATACACAGATACAATGAAACCTTGAATCATATACATACACACACACACACACACACACACACACACAGGATTTTTAAGAACAACATTGGAACCACAGCTTATAGAGAGCTACGACATGCAATTTTTTAAAAATTTGGCATTTACTTTTTCTACTTTTGCTTTTAGATCACTTATGTAAGCCTTATAAGAAATAAGTAGCAGATAATTGTTTTTTCATCTTTTTAATACAAATTATGTTCTCATTGTTTATTGCCAATATACCATTACATACATTTTATTATATAGTCTACATGCGAAGACCACTAATTAAGTATATGAATATCACATTAAAAAGTAAAAATGCCAAACAAGATTATAAGATGGATATCATTTTGAACAGAGGTCTCAGAACTGTGTCTTCAGTGGTGTCCTAGTAAACATTGTAATCAGTAACTTGGATGAGCATATAGAGAACAAGCTCATATGTTCATTAAATTTGTGGGTCACTGGAATCTTGAAGGGTTAGAGAATGCATTTCAGAATAATTATATAGAAATGATCTTTATAACCTGTAATGATGGACTGAATTGAACAAATTAAATGTAGTAGAGAGGCACACATGGAAGATAACATGCTTGGATCCAAATTGCAAATGATGTAAGTACTGAATTAGCATCAGCATGTGACAAAAATGTTTAAGTGATTTACAGGACAGTAAATTCAATGTGAGTTAGTCTGTGATGTGGCTTTCAAGAACACTAATCAGGCAAGTTCAGAATAAAATCAGGCAGAACTCAACTGAGTGTGTGTTATTTCTCTTCAGATATTTCTGTTCAGATAATATGTGGCGTAGTATTGTTAATTCTGACTACTGTGTTTTCAACATGATAATAAGAAATTCTGGGGTATTCTATTTAGGACAGTTTTCACTAAATAATTTAAGTATCTTACAAAGAACATTTAAAGGACTGTTATATTCTCAAAGGATATAACCTTTGAGGAAGATTACTTTTCTCTGAGAAGAGAATGGAAAGAGTGAATGTGTTAATTAGACAGTCAGCTTCAGGTAGGGAGATGATGTTTATCAAACTTAAAAAAAATCATTTAGAAAAGAAAATGCATTTGATATTCAGAGTTTGAATTGTTTGAATGAGAACCAGTGGGTGAAAATGACTAAGGAAACTATTTGGCACATATTTGTTTGCTTAACACCTACGATGCCTTATATAACACAGCTATTCCTCCAGGGCCTGAGTGTACATATAGTGTACATATGAAGACATTGCCCTGGCCAGGACAGGTCACATAGTTTAGGGTCTCAAAATAAGAATTAAAAAAAAAAAATGCCACTTAAGTATTTCATCTAATTTTGACATTTTATGACTCTTTTACTTATAATTTCATCTATCTTAGCAATCATAATTATTTTTACAATCCTAATGATATATTTAAACACCAAGGAATACTTCTTGATGAGTACAGATCCTCATCTGATGATGACTTGCATTGTAAGCAAACAAAAATAAATTTCCTAACTGACCTACAGAGCAACTGAAGACGCTGGTATAGTTGAGATACCAGGCATATTTCTTTGAGAACTCAGTTGTTTCCTTCTGTGGCAGAGGTTCTACAGAAAATATTCAGGCTTCAGTGAAAAGATGTGAGCACGTGGTTTGACTCAGCCAGAATGTGAACACATAGATGCTACTCAGCAGAAAGAGAAAACCTCACCTTTCAATGTGTTTGATAGAAGTCTTTCCAACCAAGAGACTAGCTTTCACATACACCCCCATGATCTGATTCTTGTTAAAGAAAAATATCACACTGGACCATAAATCCACAGAAGTTGTTTTTGTTGCCTGCAATAGGGAAGAGGGCACAGACGAAGTACGGGTACCCTGCTTCATGGAGACAAAAGGCTGGAGAGGTGTTAAGAGCTGGGAGGGGAGCAGGAAGAGATCACAGGCCTCTTTCTTTGCTGGTTCACCTTAGCCAACGGAAAGTGGAACGTAACCTTTTTTCTATCTGTATGACAGAGCCAGTTTTACACCTTGGAGCAATAGGTCCACAGAAGTTCAACTCCTACCCTCCCACAGAGACTGAGAGATAGGGACAGTGCTGTCTTCCTTGACAATGACATTTCAAAGGGATGCTCCTCAAGTGCTTGAGAAAGAGATTACTGTGGTATAAAACTGTTAAAAAGCCTTTTAAAAAATCAGAATCTCAAAGGGGCAGATCGACTTTGCATTGACAAATTTCTAAAGTAAATGCTCAAGGCAGAGGCAGGTCAGGGGACTTCATGCAGGAAGAAGCCTGTCTAAAGTTTAGTCAAGCAGGGGAGCATTTTAAGGCTGTCTTGGTCACCCTGTAAGTCCAGAGAGCTTTCCTATCCTAAGTGGATTGACTCAGTAAGTGTTAGACTGTCTCTGGAAAATAAGGCCTCAGAAAGGCCAAGATCTTTCTCAAAATGAAAGTGCGCTTAGTTTTCCTTGTGGATTTGAATATTTTATTACTGGTGATTCTTATGCTCCTGAGACAAAGTATACCCAATAAAGTGGATATAGCAATTTTTCAAGAGAGGTTAGAACAGAACATAGGGAGAATATTCACTTTTCAATATCTGGAGAAAGCTTGTTAAGATTAGTTTTAAAGACAAATAGTGTGAAAGCTACAATGTTCATTGAATGAAGCGGGAGATACTTTTTGCTTTGATTTTGTTTGTTTTTTAAAGAAAAAAAAGGAAAAGATTTGGAGAACTCATGGCAATTTTTACTGTAAGTGGTGGAGTAATAGGTAGGGCAAGACATAAATGGAGTCTGTCACATGAGCAATGAAAATGTCATTCTGAACCTTGGAATGCAGAGAAACTTGGAGAACTAAGCAGAGAAGAGAGAAAATTCATAATTATGGTAAATGTCCTACTTAGAACTGTAAAAGGAGATGTAATTCTCCCCAAACCCTCAGCTAACCACATGGAAGATAGAGGTGAGATATTCGTAATACCAGATGGGTTCAGGAAGAATAATAAATCAAAACATGTCAACTAGCCTATTTAGAATTCTGGCTGGATTCTACATCAAACCATACCTTGGGAGCTTGGGTGGTCATACTTATGTATAAATGGTGACATGAAATGATTAAGCCATGAAAGTCCCCAAGATAACCCCCTATCTCTGCCTGTAGGTGACAAAATGAAAATGCAGATATCTCCATGCATTTCAACTGTATAATTGCCTAAGTGTTAAAAAGTGCTAGAAGGGAAGAGTCCTGGCGTCAAAATGAGTAGGGTGCAGAGTGTGTGGAACTTCAATGAGGAAACTTATCAAGGACTGCAATTATCACCAGTAGTTGTCAGAACAAGACCAAAAGCCAATTAGGGACCTTTCTGGCTGGACAGCAGTAGATATGGAGAGCCCTGATGGAAGTCGGGTTTCCTGGTAAACTGTTGCTGAGATTCAGAGTTCCATGTCAGAGGCTCTTTAAGGAATACTCTGACGAGCGTCATCAATGAGGACAGCAGCACTGGGCAGAAAGAGACACTGGGCTGAGTGCTGTAACTCAGGCAGTCCTTCAGAAATGTACTCACTGAACCAGCACATCAATCAGTTTTCGTATGCAGGCTGCTTCATGACTTGATAGGTGGCAGCTTTTTTCCACCCAGGGAAATACCTATATTAGAGTTTGATATGGTTTGGCCTTTCCCCCACCCAAATCTCATCTTGAATTCCCACAGGTTGTGCGAGGGAGACTGTTGGAAGTAAATGAATCATGGAGGCAGGTCTTTCCTGTGCTCTTCTTGTGATAGTGAATACATCTCACCAGGTCTGATGGTAATTGCAAGGGGGAATTTTCCTGCACAAGCTTTCTTCTCTGGTCTGCCACCATGTCAGACATGCCTTTCATCTTCCACCATGATTGTGAGGCTTGCCCAGCCACTTGGAACTGTGAGTTCTCCATTAAACCTCTTTCCCTTGTAAATTGCCCAGTCTTGGGTATGTCTTTATCAGCAACATGAAAATGGATTAATACAGGGTTCATTGTTCAACCTTCAGTATGCACCATCCTCGGAAGCTGGAGAAATAAGTGGCTTGGTCCTGAGGAGAGATTAATAGAATCTCCAAGGCCATATCAGGTGGAACAACTCAGCAGAGGCCTTCTAGTTGATAGGCTCTTATACAAGATTTCCCCAGGAAGCAGAAACCTCTAATAAAGCAAGACAGAGGGAGGGGAATTAGGAGATTTATCTTCATTTCTACCAAGTATCTGGTAGCCACTACCAGTCTAGGACCACTTTAAATTAACTTATTTATTTTGAGCAGATAATGAGGACTAGAACTACAAGGTTGCAAAAGGTCAGATTATAGTTGCATTTTCATGCAGTCCTTTTATTTTTACACACCCATGTAGTGTGTGTGTGTGTGTGTAGCTTGTTTTTTGTTCATCCTTAACTTCAAGTTGCAACACTATGAGTTTCTCAGCTTAATGGCAGGGGTGGGGATGCTCTTGTCTTTGTCTCTAATTTTAGGCAGATCTAGGATCCTTAGCTCTTTCTCTCATGCCACAGAAAGTCTTGAAATTTCAGCACACATTCCATAGAGCAACAAATGCTCTCAGGGGGATGCTCTTCTTTTTTCTCAATTTGACTTTTTAAAAGTTATTATTTTAGAGTCAGTGGGTACATGCATAGCTTTGTTACATAGGTATACTGCTTAATGCTAGGGTTTGGGCTTCTGTGGAACCCATTACCAGAACAGTAAACATAGTACACATTGGGTCTTTTTTCCATTTTTCCCTTTTCCCCTCTGCCCCCATTTTGGAGTCCCTGGTGTCTATAGTTTGCATCTTTATGTCCTTGTGCTCCCACTGTTTAGTTCCCACTTGTTAATGAGAACATGTAGTTTTTGACTTTCTCTTTCGGAGGCACTTCACTTAGGATAGCGGCCTTAAGTCCTGTTCATGTTGCTGAAAATCATGTGATTTTTAAATCCTTTTGTGTCTGAGTAGTATTCCATGTAAGAATGTGTATGTATGTGTGTGTGTGTGTGTGTGTGTGTGTGTGTGTGTATTATCTCCTTCATTGCTGGAAGCTCAGGTTGGTCTCACGACTTTTCTATTGTGAATAGTGCTGTGATAAACACACAAGTGTAGGTGCCTTTTGAGAAAACAATTTATTTTGGGGAGGTAGATACTCAGTAGTAGGATTGTTGGATCAAATGATAGTTCAGTTTTTATTTCTTGAGAAATCTCCATGTTGTTTTCCACAGGCGTTGAACTAATTCACACTTCCACCAATAATGTATAAGCATTCCCTTCTCTCCCAATCCTTGCCAACGTGTTATGTTTTGACTGAATAGTACCCATACTGGCTGGTGTGAGATGGTATCCCATTGTGGTTTTAATTTGCATTTTTCTGATGATTAGTGATATTGAGCATTTGTTTTTCATGTTTGTTGGCCACTTGTACGTCTTCTTTTGAGAAATATCTGTTCATATCCTTGGCTCACTTTTTAATGGGTTTGTTTTTTTCTTGTTGATTTCTTTAAGTCCCTTACAGATTCTGGATATTATTTCTTTGTTGGGTACATAATACACAGCTATTTTCTTTCTTCTATAGGTTATCTGTTTGTTCTGTTGATTGTGTCTATGCTTTGCAGAAATTCTTTAGTTTTTAGCTTTATTAATTTCCATTTGTTGATTTTTGTTTCTGTTGCATTTATCTCTGAGGTCTTAATCATACATTTTTGCCTAGGTCAATATCCAAAAAAGTTTTTCTTAGGCTTTCTTTCAGAATTTTTATAACTTAAAGACTTCCATTTCAATCTTTAATCCATCTTGAGTTAATTTTTAAATGTGATGAGACATTGCGGGTCCAGTTTTCTTCTTCTACATATGACTAGCCAGTTTTCCCAGCATCATTTACTGAATAGCTTTCTTTGTTCATTGTTTATTTTTGTTCACTTTTTCAAAGATCAGTTGGTTGTAGGTGTGTGCCTTTATTTCTGGGTTCTCTCTTCTGTCCCATTAATCTATGTGTCTGTATTTGTAGCTGTACTATGGTGTTTCGGTTACTATAACTTTGTAGTGTAAAGTTAGGTAATATGATGCCAACAGATTTTTTTTTTTTTTTTTTTTTTTTTTTTTTTTTGCTTTTTTTTTTTTTGTTTTTTTGGTTTTTTTTTTTTTTTTTTTTTTTTTTTTTTTTTTTTTTTGGTATTTTATGCATTGTAGAATTGGTTTTTCTAATTATGTGAAAAATAATTTGGTAATTTGATGGGAATTACGTTGACTCTCGAGGTTGCTTTAGGCAATATGGTCATTGTAACAATATTGATTTTTCTAATCCATGAGCATGGAATGTTTTTGCATTTGTGTTATTTAAAATTTCTTTCAGCAGTGTTTTGTAGTTATCCTTGTAGAACTCTTTCACCTCCTTGGTTAAACATATTCCTAGCGTTTATTTTTTATTTATTTATTTTTATTTTTATTTTTTGTTATCGTAAATGGAATTGCAGTCTTGATTGCCTCTCAGTCCGAATGCTGTTGATGTATAGAAATGCGACTGATTTTTGTACATTGATTTTATATCCTGCAACTTTGCTGAAGACATTTATTATTTCTAGGAGTCTTTGGGATGAATCTTTATGGTTTTCTAGATATAGATAGAATCATATTATCAGTGGAAAAAGATAAATTGACTTCCTCTTATCCTATTTGGATAAATTTTATTTCTTTCTCTTGCCTGATCTATCTGGCTAGGCCTTCTAGTATTAGGTTGAGTAGGAGTGTTGAGAGTAGGCATCCTTATCTTGTTTTAGTTGTTAGAAGGAATGCTTCCAGTTCTTTCCCTTTCAATATGATGTTGGCTGTGGGTTTGTCACAAATAGCTCTATTATTCTGAGGTGTGTTTCTTTGATGCCTAGTTTGTTTAGGGTTTTAAATCACGAATGGATGCTGGATTTTTTGAATAATTTTTCTGCATGTATTGAAATGATTATATGGTTTTAGTTTTTACTTTTGCTTATGTGGTGAATACATTTATTGATTTTTGTATGTTGAACCATTTTTACACTGCAGGCCAATATTTCTAATGAACATAGGTGAGGAAATTCTCGATTTAACTTTTTTTTTTTTTTAATTTATAGGTTCTTACTATATTTTCAGTTCTTCAAGACATTAAAGAATATTTTTCAAAATATCTTCCAGCCATTTTGTCTTCATTAAGAGAGCTGATCCAGATTCCTAATAAATGTTATAAACATAAAGTGAACACTTTAATGAAATTACATTAAGAAAAATCTAAGCTATTAAAATTACATTTTGGAAAAAGTCTATTTTTTTTTTTATTTTTTTTTACAAAATGTAAAACATTACTTTGAAATACTCTCTGTACTAAAATTATATATCTATGTGTGCATATATGGAAAACAAATATTTGAAAAAAAACCATGACTTATTTATCTTACTTTATTTATATGCTACCTAGTATTTACATAGAGCTAACATCAAATTACAGGTATAGTATAATTTTTATAAATATTACATTTAAAAATAAAAACAGAACAGAGCACAGTTGCTAACACTCATAATTCTAGCACTGTGAGAGGCCCAGGCAGGTCAATCTCTTGAGTCCAGGAGTTCAAGACCAGCCTGGGAAACATGTGAGACCACATCTCTAGAAAAAAAATGCAAAAATTACCAGATAAGGTGGCACTTTCCTGTGGTCCCAGCTACTCCAAAGGGTAAGGTAGGAAAATCATCTGGGACCAGGAGATCGAGGGTACAGTGAGCCATGATCTTGCAACTGCACTCCAGCCAGGGTGACAGAGTGAGACTCTGTCTCAAAAAAATAAAGAAATAAAATAAAAACAGTTTCTTATGCTAACTCTAGTGGTTTTATAATATTAAGAACAGCTATGTACTATATATGGCTCTCTTAAGCCTCTTTGTAAATCATCTTACAGTCTTATGCTCAAGACAATTAAAATTTATTGAGGTTTTTTTTGGTGATGATTCACTGGAACTAATTTTAAATCAAAATATTTGTAGAACCCCCTTTTCACAAACAGTAACTTTTAGTTCTAGTAAAATAAAACAAAACAAAACAATAAAAAGCACTTTCTTATCAAGTATACGAATATTATTTTCTTGCTTAATCATGTTGCTAGGAGAGAAAATTATAAATAATGATTAGAAGAACTCATCTTTCTTGAGAAGTGGTCCCGGCAAGTCTTAGAACTTTTCTTTTGTAAATGTATTGGCTTCTCACATCAAGACTTTGAAATAGGCACTAGAACACTGAGCAGTAGACAAGAGCTTCTGTTTTGAATCCAGAGATTTTAATTCAAATGTTCCTCAGTGTCCTTCTGCCTGTGTAAACTCAGGTGAGTTAATTAAGTCATTGGCAACTATCAAATATAAGCAGTAATGTATAAATCTCATGTGATTGTACTTAGGGTCACATGAATTGATTTCTAACTCTTTCAGTGCCTGAATGATGTCTGACACATAGTAAGCTCTTAAGAGATACTAAAGATGATGCAATCGAGGCACTGAAGCTTAATTAGGTTTCTTATGTCACAAAGATATTAAGCCCTACAGAAAAAACATGTTGTACTCTAAACAGGAAATATGAAGAGAGTTTCATTAAGTAAAAGCAAGTCATGTAAGAGTAGGCAGAGTTTAAGAAAACCATGCAAGAATAAAGCAATATCCCGTAGCATGTAACAGCATATGACCCATAGGCATGGAGGATAAATAGCAGAAACGCAGTACTGCTGTCTCACCCTTACTCTATGATTACTTCTTCTCAAGGAAGCCAACTCCATTTTTACATTATCTCTTTGTTGAGGTTTCTTCTGTCTTCTCTTTCAAATATGCTCTCCCTATATATGCTACTATAATTTCAATGTAGCATGTATTTTACAAGTTTTTGTTATTAGTGGTAGGAAATTTGTCTTGTGTTTATCACTGTGTCCCCAGAGATTACAGCAGATTCATACACAAAATATAAACTAAATAATTTGTAGGAACAAATAATCAGTGATGAACCTAGGTTTCCCTACTGCAGTTTTTCGTGTGGATAGACTAACTTATGTAAGGGTATGCTGAAATAATTGAGGTAGGAAAAGTTAACATGATACAACGCAAACACTGACCATTATATGTTAATGGCTAATATACCAAATGGGACGTTTATTTTCTCTATTCAGAATTCTAAAAAAGCAAGCAACTAAATTTAATATTTAATTGTATCATTTAATAAACAGCTATATTGCAAGTGAAATTACCACATTATTTATTTATACTACAACATTTCATATCCAAGTTTTGTGTAGCAGGCAGTTTTCTAGACCCTTTAAAGAAACACATTTATACTGGATAAATACAGTCTCAGGAAAAGATGATATTACTCAACTGAAACAGCTCTGCTTTAATAAATTTAGTGGTGCCTGATTCTTTCAGAATTGTTTGTTTTTCTTTTTGTCGGCAAGCACTAATCTTATTTGAACAGGTGGAAGAATGAAAGACAAAGTGAATGTGTCTCATGGAAAATATTTTGAACACATTATCTAAACTTTACCAGGATTGTTAGTGCTAATTTATAACATCCGTATGTAATGAATCTCTGTCTTAAATTTTCTTTGTAAAACAAACTTCTTAGTTGTTTACCAAATTTTTAAGAAGAAGTGGTGATTTTTTATTACTTTCTTTATTTCTCTTAATGACTAGCACCATATTATTTTAAATTAGATTTAATATAAGAAATATTCCCATCACTGAATTTTAAGAGTAAGGGACATAGAGAACTGTTTTTAGTTCTCCAGTAGACTGAGAGTTTCCCTCTATCTGCAGTTTTCAGAAAAATGCTGTAATGGTGACTAACTTGAAGAATAACTGATAAGAAAAGGATATGTGTATGAGCAGATGTAGCACTGGAACCCTAGATTTTCCAGTAAATGGCACTGAATATTAGTCCGAATAGAAATAGTTATGTCTGTGATATGGTTCAGCTGTGTCCGCACCCAAATCTCATCTTGAATTGTAGCTCCCACAATTCCCACCTGCCGTGGGAGGGACCCAGTGGAAGATAACTGAATCATGGGGGCAGTTTCCCCCATACTGTCCTCATGGTAGTGAATAAGTCTCACCAGATCTGATGGTTTGGTAAAGGGGTATTTCCCTGCACAAGCTTTGTCTTGCCTGCTGCCATGTAAGACATGACTTTGCTCCTCATTTGCCTTCTGCCTTGATTGTGAGGCCCCCTCAGCCACATGGCACTGTGAGTTCATTAAACCTCTTTTTCTTTATAAATTACCCAGTCTCGGGTATGTCTTTATTGTCAGTGTAAGCGCAGGATAATGCAATGTGTATCTGTGCATGTTTGTATGTGTGTGTATATATCTCTATCTACTCAGCATAAATATGTTGATTTAACATTTCATATATGTATAAATAAATTAGTACCTATTAGTGAAAATAATGCAAGTTAACTGAGAATGAAAATTATTTCATAGGGGTTTCTATAGTTCAAGGAGATTAATACATGCATTCTAAAATTTAGAATTTCCTACTTCAAGTCCAATACAATTTTATCAAACCTTGCCACTTTCTCTAACGTTTGCTCCAAAGAAAGATGGGTTAAATTAAACGTATGTGGCATTAATCATTTACGCAGTTCCAACTGACACATTTGAAAACCTGCTTCAAGAGATCTGATTTGTTTTCTGGCCTTGCTACATGAAGATGGCTTCCAAACACCCAAATAGAGTCAACATAATAAAACAAGAGCTTGGCTACCGAATATGGAAATCCATCATTGTGTTTGTGTGAAAGTCAAGATAAGTGCAGTGGGCTTCTTAGGAGCCACAAGTCTTTTGCTCAAGAAGTCCCCAGTATCCATGTCAAACTTAGAGAGCCCTAATACTTTCATTCAAACTTCTTTCTTCCTCTCCTTCACTGGGTTAGAATTGTGTTGTGCTTTGAAGACTCACCCAACCTTTTCCTCCAACCTCTTCATTTGCTCTCATAGGTGTTTCTGCTAATACATTTTTGCAAATTTTTGAAATTCTTCCTCAGCTTCTTGCACGATCTGAAGTAACCCATTGTGGGACAATGTTTTTCCTATTTAAGGAGAGATGGACTTGATTAGCCATTAACAGGTAAGATATTACCAGAAAGTTTGGCGTTTTCAATTCTAGTATTTAACTCAACAAACTTAAAACATGGCAAGAGATCAAAAGCCTGAGATTTTTTATGCAAGCTTTTTACCTTGCTTATATCACAGAAATGTTTGGATGCTTGATACGTTTGGTGGTGAATACTGAGTGTCAACTTGATTGGATTGAAGGATGCAAAGTATTGTTCCTGGATATGTCTGTGTGGGTGTTGCCAAAGGAGATTAACATTTGAGTCATTGGACTGGGAGAGGCAGACCCACCCTCTATCTGGGTGGGCACCATCTAATCAGCTCCTAGAGGAGCTAGAATAAAGCAGGCAGAAGAAGCTGGAAGAATCAGACTTGCTGAGTCTTCCGACCTTCATCTTTCTCAAGTGCCGGATGCTTCCTGCCCTTGAACATCGGACTCCAAGTTCTTCAGCTTTTGGACTCCTGGACTTGCACCAGTGGTTTGTCTTTGGCCATAGACTGAAGGCTGCACTATTGGCTTCTCTACTTTTGAGGTTTTGGGACTCAGACTGGCTTCCTTCTTCCTGAGCTTGCAGCTGATCTGTTGTGACTTCACCTTGTGATTGTATGAGTCAATACTCCTTAATAAACTCTCTTTCATATATACATCTATTCTATTAGTCCTGTCCCTCTAGAGAACCCTAATACAATATGTTTTTATATTTTAATAGAAAATATAAAAATATAGCTTAGGAAATCCCAAATTTGGGGATATCGTCACTGGCCACCATTTTCTGTGAAGAAAATAAAACTCATAGTCAGGGTTGCTGGGAGAACAGTGACCTAGTATAATCCTGAAAATTGACCAGGAATAAACTTTATGTATTTGTTTCCTATTGCTGCTGTAACAAATTACCACCTACTTAGTGGGTGAAAAAACGGGCTAGACGTAGTGGCTCACGCTTGAAATCCCAGCACTTTGGGAGGCTAAGGCAGGAGAATCAGTTGAGTCTGTGAGTTTTAGACCAGCCTTGGGAAACATAGTGAGACCCTGACTCTAGAAAATACTAAAAATAAGCCAGCTGCAGCAGGTAGCTGATGTCAGGGTATCATTTGAATGCAGGTGTTTGAGGCTGCAGCCAGTTGTGATTGTGCTACTATGATCCAGCCTGGACAACAGAGTGAGACTGTCTCAGTGAAAAAAAATCCACATATTTATTACCTTACGACTGTTGAGGTCAGTAAGTAATGATGTACAACATCAGTCTTGTTGAACTATAGTGAAGGTGTGTGCAGGGTTGGTTCTTTCTGGAATCTCTGCAGGGGGGATCTGTTTCCTTGCCTTTTACACCTTCTGGTGGTTGCTTGCATTTCTAGGCTAGAGACCCTTTCCTCTCATCACTCCACTCAGATTATCCAGGATACTGACCATCCCAAGATCCTCAATTTAATTACACAGGCAAAGTCCTTTTCTATGTAAAGTAATATATTAACTAGTTCTGGCATTAGGATGTGGACACCCTTTCTTTTCAACCCTTCTAAAACCAGAGAGAAATATTGGGTAATAGCAACCATTGTCCAGACATAAGAAGTAGTTTATAAGTAACTTTGTTGTTCTGACTCAGAAATCTGGAACTCTCCCGTAAAATCCATTAATTAGTCTGAGACCATACAAGAAAAAAGGAGTTGCCCTTGATCTTTGAAAAAGAATTTTTTTTTTTTTTATGAAATGAAAGGGCAAGTAAAAGCTGAGGAAAAAAAATTAGCAAGCTCAAAATTAATCTAGACATAATATATTTATATTAATACTAGCCTCAATTTGTTCCACCAACTATGTTATAAAATCTTTGTTTGTTTTTTCTTTCAAATAAGAGGAAAAAAAAATAGGTAGCAAGCATGCCTTCCTTTATACTCAAAAGTGAGAGTCCCTGAAGAACTTGCTTTTTCCAAATTATATATGACAAGCATGAATTCATAACGTTTTTCTCATCTATTTTCTTTAATAAAAATATCTCAGTGTGATGTTCAAGGAAAGGCTGCAAATCTTATATAAAGATATTTCTTTTTAACTCATATCATACAAACAAAATAAATTTAGATAAATGAATTGCCTTGAAAATTGTGATAATGAATAAAACAGAACTTATGCCTAAAGAAAAGGAGTCAGGAATTGTTCAGGTTGATTTTTGTTGTTGTTGCTGTTATGTTTAGACTGTTAATATTCCCAAGTAAACTTTCTACAAAAGAGAACAGGAGCCTAAGTTTGTGTTATAATTGACAGTAAAGTAATGAGTAAAAATTACCTTAAGTCTATTAAATAAATGTTCTTCATTCTTAGAAAAATACGTGATATCAGTTGAGGGTTAATTTAAAATGCTGTAGTTTAGGCTGGGAATGTGTTCAAAATACTTTAATTTTTAATTCCAATTTTCTATAAAACATGTATATTGTAAATGCATACATTATTCTTCAATTATAAAATCAAAGATTTTATTATGTTAGATAGTTTCACACCAATCACTGGTAATTATAGTGCATGAGAAATTTGCAAAAAGCAAGAAAATACGCCATTATCAGAAAAATTGGTATATTAGAGTTGTAACGGCTTTTAGATCTCAAAATATAAATAATAGTTATTTAAATTAAATTGAATTAACATTACATTTACACATACATACATACATATATATATATATATATATAAACTATATAATTCCAATACCTACTTATAACACTTTCTCATTAAGCAAAGTAAACTGGCCTGGACTAAGGCATTAAAACCATCTTCATATATGTATTTATACTTTTTCCCTCTACTTGTTGTGAATATTTAAACTCGAAGTTGAAGAGAAAAAAAGAGATATTTATCAATTGAATTGTTAAATATAAATTTATCCTGACTCTATTCTCAACAGCAGCTTAGTAATATGGGGCAGATATAAAACCAAATAATCTTGATCTTAAGTAAGGTTGTAACTGTGATAACATCAAAATTATTAACAGTAGTTTATTATATGGTATAGATAGAAAGATATATTTACAAAGTATAGCTGTAGAGAATAATGAACTCTCTATTGTGACGTGAATTAAGTAGAAAACATTTTTCTAAGAAGTTAGCACCTTATCTAGGCTTCAAAGATGAAGATGACTTTTCAAAGAAAGTAGAGGTCAAGATTGAGGGGGTTATTAATGAGAATAAAATTATTAATGCAAATAAGAGAATGTGAAACAGTAAGAAGTTTTGAAATCACATGATATATTTAAGAAAGTCCAGAAGTTCTGTGATGTTCATGAAAAAGTGTGAGGCAATCTATGGATATAACTGAGAATAGAGAAGAATATGGGATGCAATTTAAAAAAACCTTGCATGTTGCATTAAAGTCTATAGACTTTAGTTTGTATGAAATGGGGATAAATTAAAAGACAGGAGAGAAAAATGAAACTCTTTTTAATCGTATTAGCATTCAAATAGGAAGAAGTTTGAGAGGGCCTGGCCTAGAGTAATGGTAGACTAGTAAGAATGGTATTATTTTGAGTGATAGTAGAAATAAAAGGCAAAAAGCAAGGCAGACTAAATACTAAAATGTAGAAGTGGCAAGATTTGGCAACAATCTATGGAAGGACAGGAAAAATTTTCATTTAATTCTGACTTAGACAGTTCTGTAAGGTGGGCTCCTAAGTTGACATTGACAAATGTATTAATAAATAAAATTTGATGAGGGATGCAAGAATATCCCATTCAGAATTTCTAGGTTTGAGGTGACTGTGTTAGCCTAAGTAGAGTTATCAGGAAGGAGTTGGATGTAGCTGATTAGAATTTCATCTAGGCACGTGTTGTAGAATTGAGAGTTTCTACAGCAGAAACATGATTTAAAATTTTACTATATAGTCTTGAATAGTGAGGTGAAACACATTAGAATAGAAAGTGTACAGCAAATATTCCTATGGTTTGCCAAAACAACATTTATTGAATTGATGCTGAGGCAAAATTAAATTACAGTCTGTTAAAAACTAAATTGCAGATAAGATAATGGAGAGATGTGAAGTCTTCTGAAAATGAAAACCCATGGGAGAAAAAAGTATTTTAGTGGGTGTTGGGCTAGAAAGGGAGAATTTTTGCATGGGGTACAGATATGAACATTTTAATAAACTCAATAGAAAAACAGCACAATAAAGGCTAAGATGTGAGAAATATGAAGGGACACTGATGGAGCAATTGCCCAGATTAGATAAATAAGGACTTGCTTTCTATTAAGAGAAGAAATAAATAGGGCAAAGTTGTATAGAAAGAAGTGAACTTAAGCCTGATCGAGAGCTTCTGGCGACTGGAGGGCTTTGTAGTAAAGTGAAATTTCATCTGTTGATATTTGAGAATGGTAAGCTATTTGAGGATTTTTAAGATAGTATTGTATCTCTTTTGAGGGGAATGGAATAAGGAGCTGAAAACACTTGCGAACCCCCAAAATTTGAGACAAGTCTCAGTTAATTCAGAAAGTTTATTTTTCCAAGGCTGAGGATGATGCCTGTGAAACAGCCTCAGGAGTTTCTGAAGACACGTACCCAAGGTTGTCAGAGCACAGTTTGATTTTATACATTTTAGAGAGACATGAGACATCAATCAACATATGTAAGATGAACACTGGTTGGGTCTGGAAAGGTGGGACTCTTCAAAGCAGAAGCGGGAAGACTTGAAGGGAGAGGGATCTTCCAGGTCACAGGTAGATAGGAGACAAGTGGTTACATTCTTTTGAGTTTCTGATTAGTTTCTCCAAAAGAGGCAATCAGATATGCATTTATTTCAGCGGGAAGAGGGGTGATTTTCAATAGAACGGGATGCAGGTTGGCCCTAAACAGTTACCAGCTTGACTGTTCTCTTTAGCTTAGTGATTTGGGGACCATGGTATTTAGTTTTCTTTCACATTTCCCTCCTGTTCTTTTTAAAAAATCTTTTGGAGAAAACATTTTAAAAGAAAACGAGTCTCTGGTCTCAGGTTTTGTCTGATCTTTCATGGCTAGGATGGTTTATTCTTAGATGGGTAGGTCCTCAGTTATTAAGAAAGCTCATTTTTAGCAGGTTGTGAATTCTCATGTCCTATGAAGAGAAAATAGAAGGAGGAAGGGAGAAAAACAACAACAAACAAAAGAACCATCCTGAAAAATGCATATAGACCACACCCTGAAGTTCATATATTAGTAGGCAGATACGAAAGTGGCTTATGTATATAAGTAGGTTGCTGTTATTTTCTTCTGAAACTAAAATTGTTTAGCTTCAGGTCACAGCACACCTTAGTTTTTGGTGACTCCTAATTAGAAAAAAGAAAAAAAAAATCAATAACATAATTTTGAAGAGTTGTAGCTTAGACAAATTAGACTTTTGTCCAAACTGTAGAAAATAATAAAAATGGGAAAACATTAGGCAAGATTAGAATCTAACAACAGATGCACTACAGTTTTTGAAACATTTTTTTTTTCTCTTCAGTTTCCCGTTTTTACTAAAGACGAATCATGGTAAGGCTGATTTGCTTTATTCTTCTTGGCCTAATTACTTGTATACAGTGCAGCTAGAATAATTATTTTTACATAAGCTTTCAAATTGGCTTTGATGGAAATTTGTTCCATACTAGGAATCTCAGATACGTTTTTTTTTGTTTTTTTGTTTTTTTGGTTTTTTTTTTTGCCGGAGTCTCACTTTGTCACACAGGCTGGAGTGCAGTGGTGTGATCTTGGCTCACTGAAAGCTCTGCCTACTGGGTTCAAACCATTCTCCTGCCTCAGCCTCCCGAGAAGCTAGGACTACAGGCGCCCACCACCATGCCCGGCTAATTTTTTGTATTTTTTAGTAGAGATGGGGTTTCACTGTGTTAGCCAGGATGGTTTCAATCTCCTGACCTCGTGATCCACCCACCTCAGCCTCCCAAAGTGCTGGGATTACAGCCATGAGCCACCATGCCCGGCCCAGATACGGCTTTTTTAAAGCTGAGTCAAGCCATGGATTTATGCCATCAAATAGCTATGTGCTGGGTGAATCTCCTCTGTTCTTGAGGTTCCGAGATAAACCTAGGGCTTCTGAGCTTTTCAGAAAGTGACATTCTTTACTTCTCACAGGTCAGAAACCTGGTACAGTGACTGTGTACACAGAATATGAGGCCAGTTTTCCCAAGTACTTTATTGGTGCCATAAGGAAAGCACACCATTCCCAGTCAAAACCTTGGTAAAATAGCCAGTTTCTCCAATTGCGTCCTGTTACAAACGAAAACAGATTCTTATTGCACTCATGCAAACAACTATATTGCCTCAGTAAGGAGTACTCAGAAATAGCTTCCAAATTCTGGAGAAATTAGGTAATGAGAAACAAATATGGTCCAAATTTTGTTCATAGGAGTATAGTAAATTATTAAAAGCTGTTAATAGCTTAAAAGTTTTCTTGCCTCTGGAAAAACAAAACAAAACAAAGGATCAGCAATGTTTGAAGCAAAAAGTCAAAAATATTACTTTCTTCTTCTATTAATTCAGTTGATGCAGTCAATTCCTATTCTGCTTGATACTCACGACCATTTTAGCTCTCCATGAGAGCTAAAGTAAAATACTGGGATGAGTGCTATTATTTTATTTTGTAAACTCTACATTTTTGATGTCTTAATTAATCAAATACTTACAAATGCCATTTATACATATTTTGTCAAGGTTTTAACATAATTTCTATACATATCTTACTTTTTTTATCTGTTCAAATACTCTTTATCTTATCCTTGTCTTTAATATTGCCTCTATATTTATTATCACCGTAATAAGGTAGATAAAAACATTTAGGTGCTGTTAGATTCTTGGGGAAGTTATTTTGTAATAGGTTTAATGTTCATCAATTCACATATATCAGATATGCCTATGCAATCGCTATAATCATATTTTGCCTCATATTTTCCCAAAGAGGACATTCATTTCACTCATTGCCATTTTATAGATTAGCAAATTTAAAGAATAATGTAATTTCATGTATTAAGTACTTAGGGAATAATTTATTATGTAGAGTGCTGGCAATAAGGACAATTTGTTTCCTGCAGCAGGGTCATGTAATCACATTGAAATTTCATGCCTGCCTTATGTGTTACAACCAAATATCTAATTTCTTCTGTTTTTCACAACTTCTATTTTTATCCAATATTTTGATAACAATCTAATTCTCAAAATTACCTCATAACATGGTGACATTTACAAAAATGCTAAAAAATAATATATATTTAAACATAGGTCTAGATCTGTTTTCTGAACAATTATGCCAATTAAATTGATTATTTTATCACTTTCCAGTAGAAAAAAACATTCCCAGTTACTTATTCTCCCTTCTCTTCATCCACATACAATGACAAAATGCAACAACCAATTTGACATTCACTTTGAGGGTTTTGTCTACAAGCCCACTCCTAGTTCCAATTACATTAGACTTTCCATATCCTTGGGTTCTGCATCATTGAGTTCACCAACCAACTTCAAATAAAAACATTAAAAATATAATAATTCCACAAAATTCCAAAAAGCAAAACTTGAATTTGTCTTGCGCTGAGTACAAGGTGAGGTTGAAACCACATGAATAAAGTGATGCATAGGTATTGTATTAAGTATGATAAGTAATCTAGAGATGATTTTGTATAAAATCATTTTATATAAAACCTTTGAGCATCCATGGATTTTGGTATCTGCAGTGTTTCTAGAATTATTCCCCCATGAACATGCAAAACTATATTCTTACCATTAGGTATGTATTTGTTGGGAAGTGAGAGAAAAAGAAAATAAACTTGCCTAAGTCAAGTTAATATCTGTGTACACTTCAATTATGTTATGATCTGGAATTGTAGAAGAAAATCTTAGTTTCTGTGGCAGGTTATGAAATAACTTCTTAATATTTCTCATATGGCATAGGTGGTCTTCCCCTCAAAATTACTAGAATATTTTTTTTCCACAAAGAGATGAATACTGCTTATTAGAATAGCAGATGGAGATAGTTAATGGCACTAACATTTATTTACAAGACCTAAGCTGGGCAGAGTCCTCCATTATAACTCATCCAATAAGCTACTGAGTAGCCCATGTTGCCTCCCCATGTGTAGTCTTTCCTAGTATGATTATAAAGAAAACATTTTTTTCCCTCAGCCTCACACTACCATGGAGAGCATTTCTATAAAGCACTTTGAGAATAACTAGTTCATTTAGGACATAGACAATAAATATAAACATTTTTAAATGCATATTCAGTTTTTATTTACAAATTAAAGGTATTTATTTGGAATATAAAAATCAGAAGCTAAGTCAAAGCCAAAAATGCAGTCACCGAGATGAAAAGAAACAGGATAAGAACAAAAATCAATAGGAGGTGAAGATGTGCTTAAATTGCAGATGGACATAATGGACAAATTTTACAAATAAACAAGGAAGACAGTGATGAGATTAACAGCTATTTTAATGTGAAAAAAATTACATCAGTGTGAAATAACTTCAAGAGACCACAAAGAAAGAAAAACAGAACAAAAATAAAAATAAGGTAAAAATAAAACAGCAATGGTAGCTATATCCACCACATAATGTATGTTTCTTGCCATCTAGACCCCAGCAGATCAAACAAAGAAGAGTTCCTTGAATGGTTTCCTTGAAAAGGATGGGTCTTGGTAGTCTTAATAAGAAGCCTTCACTGTTGGACCAAGACAGCTGATGGCCTGCCTGTGCAATAGAGACGGAAACAGTACTATTCACTAAGTTTCTTATGCCATCCTCCCTCCACTCCTACCACAGCGTGACTCTGCGTAGAGCACAGTGAATGGACATGGAAGTCTCAGGCACTCAGAACCTCTAGCTTTTCTCCCTAGGCTTCTATCAAGAAAATAAATTGTAAATATGTGCTGGACTCTATGTCACTTCTTTCCAGACAGCCCTTTGTGCTCTGGTGTCCTTGTACCTCAGCTCACTAGGAATATGCCTAAGGTCTTCATCCACTCAAGGAACTTCTCACTTTGTTAGGCAGGCACCAGACTCCTGTCCTGGTAACTGCATGCAGTGTGTCTTCAGCTACCAGATACTAAATGGCACTGCAGAGCCACAGCTACAGTCACCAACCTTGAAGAGCAGGAAATTCCCCCAACCTCTGGTCAACATCTCTTAGAAGCAGCAGTGCCTGCAATAGAACAAAATTGGTCTGCGTGAAGGTGAAGATATACCTCAGATATTGCTGATTTCAATACAGACCACCAAAATAAAGTGAATGTCCAATAAAGTGAATACTACAATACAGCAAGTCATACATATTTTTTGTTTCATCATGGATATAAAAACTATCTTTATTATACTCTGGTTTATAAAGTGTGCAATAAGATTTTATCTAAAAAGATACACATCCTATAATTTAAAAATACTTTATTGATAAAATGTTAAAAATCATTTGAACCATCAGGGAGTAGTAATCTTTCTTGCTGGTAGAGGGGTCTTTCCTGGAAATTGATGGCTACTCACTAATCAGGTGATGATTGGTGAAGGTTGGGTGGCTGTGTCAATTTCTTAAAATGAGATGACACAGAAGTTTGCCATAACTGACTTTCCTTTTCACAAAAGATGTTTCTGCAGCATACTATGCTGTTTGATAACATTTGACTCAGCAGAATTTCTTTCAAAATTGGAGTCAATTCTCTCAAACTCTGCCACTGCTTTACTAACTGAGTTTATATAATATTATAAGTACTTTGTTGTCATTTCAACAATGTTCACAGTATTTTCACCAGGAGTAGTTTTCATCTCAAGAAACCACTGTCTTTGCTCATTCATGAGAAGCAAGTTCTCACCTGTTAAGTGTTATCATGAAATTACAGCAATAAGTCACTATTTCAGGACCCAGGCCTAATTCTAGTTTTCCTGGCATTTTCACCACATCTGCAGTAACTTCCTCCTTTGGAGTCTTGAACCCCTCCAAGTAATTTATGAAAGTTGCCCTCAACTGTTTCCAAACACTTGTTAGTGTTGATATTTTGACCTTCTCCCAAGAATCATAAATGTTCCTAACGGCACTTGGAATGGTAAATATCTTCTAGAAGGTAATCAATTTTGCCCAGATCCATCAGAGAAATTGCAATAAATAGCAGTGATAGAATTACAAAAGGTATTTCTTAAATAACAAGACTCTAAAGTCAAAATGACTTTCTGGCAGAAAACTAGACAAAACTCTGGACATAAATTCAACACTTGGGCAATAGGACCTAACAGATATCTGCAGAATATTCCATGCATGAACCACATAATATTCATTCTTCTCATCTGCACATGGAACATATTCTGAGCTAAATCACATGCTCAGCCATAAAGCAAGACTCAATAAATTCTAAAAACAATCAAAATTACACCAACCATTCTCTCAGACCACAGTGACATGAAAACAGAAATCAATACTAAAAAGATCTCTCAAGCCCACACAATTTCATGGAAAATAAACAGCATGGTTCTGAATAACTTTTGGGTAAGCAATAAAATTAAGGTGGAAATAAGAAATTCTTTGAAATAAAAAAAGCAGAGACACAACATACCCAAATCTCTGAGAGGCAGAAAGAGTAGTGTTAAGAGGAAAATTTATAGTGTTCAAAGACTGTCTGAAAAAAAAAGAAAGATCTTAAATTAATTATCTAACATCACAGCTAGAGGAACTGGAAAAATAAGAACAAACTAACTCCAAGGCTAGCAGACGAAAATAAATAACTGAAATCAGAGAACAACTGACAAAAAAAAGAGAGAGACCTCAAAATTCAATAAATCAACAAAACCGAAAGTTTGTTATTTAAAAAATCAACAAGATCAATAATAGACTGCTAGCTAGGTTAACAAAAAAAAGACAGAGAGAGAAATTCAAATAAGCACAATCAGAGACAACAAAGATAACATTACAACTGATTCCACAGGAATACAGAAGATCCACAGAGCTCATAATAAACATCTCTATGTATACAAACTAGAAAATCTAGAGGAAATTCTTGGAAACACATAACCTGTCAAGATCGAATCAGGAAAAAATTAAAACCCTGAACAGAACAATATTGAGTTCCAAAATTGAATCAGTAATAAGAAAAATAAAAATCAAAAATATATACAGACCACATAGATTAAGAACTGAATTCTACAGACATAAAAAGAAGAGCTGGTACCAAGTCTACTGAAACTATTTCAAAATATTGAGAGGGAAAGACTTCTCACTAACTCATTCAATGAATGTAACCTCATTCTGATACAGAAACATTCAAATATGCAATGAAAAAATACCACAATAAGCCAATATCTCTGATCAACATAAACAAAAATCCTCAACAAAATACTAGCAAGCCAAATCCTGCAGCATATTAAAAAGTTAATTCATCATGACCAAGTAGACTTCATACCTATGATACAAGGTATCAATAAATGTGATTAACTACATAACTATAATGGAAATAAAAATATATTATCTCAATTGATATAAAAAAAGCTTTTCATAAAACCCAGCATTCCTTTATGATAAAAACCCTCAGCAAACTAGGCATCAAGGGAACATATCTCAAAATAATAAGATTCAAACACACAAGCAACATCATACTGAATGGATAAAAACTGAAAGCCTTTTCCCTGAGAAGTGGAACAAGACTAGAATTACCTTTCTCACCACTCCTATTCAACATAGCACTAGAAGTCCTAGACAGGTCAATCAGACAAAAGAAAAGACATCTAAGTTGGAAAACAAGGGAAAAACTCTCTCTCTTCTCTGATGATATGATTCTGTACCCAGAGAATCCTAAAGACTCTGTGAAAAAACTACTGGACCTGATAACTTCAGTAATGTTTCAAAATACAAAATCAATGTACAAAAATCAGTAGCATCTCTACAGAACAATAATGTTTAAACTGAAACCCAAATCAATAATGCAATCCTTTTTACTATAACCACAAAAGATAAAATACTTAGGAATACATTTAAGCAAGGAGATAAAAGGTCTCCAGAAGGAGAACTACAAAACACTCTAAAAGAAATCATAGATGACACAAACAAATGGAAAAATATTCCATGCTCACGGATTAAAGAATCAATATAATTAAAATGTACATATTGCCCAAAGCAATCTACAGATTCAGTGCTATTCCTATCAAATGACCATTATGATTAGAAAAAAAATCTAAAATTAATATGGAACTCAAAAGAGAGCCAAATGGTTAAAACACTCCTAAGCAAAAAGAACAAAGCTGTGGGCACCACACTACCCGACTTCAAACCATACCATAGGTTACAGTAACCAAAACAGCTTGGTATTGGTGCAGAAATAGATCAATGGAACAGATCAGAGAATCCATAAATAAAGCTGCACACCCATAGCCATCTGATTTTCAACAAAGTTAATCCCTCCCCCCCCAAAAAAGCAATATGGAAAGAACTAGTTATTCAATAAGTGATTCTGTGATAGCTAGAAGGTCATATATGAAGAATAAAACTAGACTTGTTTCTTTCAACATATAGAAATATTGACTCAAGGTGGATTCAATACTTAAATGAAAAACCTTAATCTATAAAAATCCTAGAAGAAAACCTAGGAAACACCATTCTTGACATCATCTTTGGAAAATAATTTATGACGAAGTCCTCAAAAGCAGTTATCACAAAAAACAAAAATTGACAAGTGAAAACTGATTAAACTTAAGAGCTTCTGTACAGGAAAAAATAAAAATAAAAAACTATCAGTGGAGAAAGCAACCTACAGAATAAGAGAAAATATTCACAAGCTAGGCATCTGACAAAGTCTAATATCCAGAATCTTTAAGAAACTTAAATAATTAAACAACAGAAAAAAAACCCATCTCATTAAAATGTGAGCAAAGGACAGGAACAGACATTTCTCAAAAGAAAACATACAAGTGGCCAACAAACATGAAAATATGCTTCACATCACAAATTATCAAATAAATGTGAATCAAACCACAATGGGATGCCTTCTCACACCAGACACAATAATTATTATTAAAAAGTCAAAAACAACAGATACTGGGTGAGGCTGAAAAAAAAAGGAAACGCTTGTACGCAGTTTATGGGAATGTAAATTAGTTCAGTCACTTTGGAACGTGATTTGCAAATTTCTCAAAGCACTTAAAGCAGAAATTTATTTGACATATGCTCAGCAATTCCATGATTGGGTATGTATCCCACAAAAAATAAATTATTTTACCAAAACAATACATACACTCTTATGTTCATCACAGCACTATTTGTAGTACCAAAGACATGGACCCAATCTAGGTGCCCATCAGTTGTGTACTGGATATAAAAAAGTGTTGCATACACAACCATGAAAAACTATATAGCCATAAAAAATAAAATTATGTCCTTTTCAGCAACCTGGAGGCAGCTAGAGGACATGATCCTAAGCAAATTAATGCAGCAACAGAAAACCAAATAACACATGTTCTAATTTAGAACTGGGTGCTAAATATTGTGTACACATGGACATAGAGATGAAAAGAGTAGACACTCGAGACTACTAGAAAAGGGAAGGAGGGAAGTGGGTAATGGCTGAAAAATTAACTATTGGATATTATGCTTACCACCTGGGTGATGGGATCAATCATACTCCAAACCTGTGTCGTGTAATATACCCATGTTACAAATCTGCACATGTCCCCCCAAAATCTAAAATACAAGTTAAAATTATAAAATTCAAAAAATAGTTTAATTAAAAAATTAAAAAAACACAACAAAACAAAGTGACTCTTTCATGAATAGGCTGAAGAATAAATTCAGCGTTAGCAGGCATAAAAACATTGATCTCTTGTCCATTTCCATCAAAGCCCTTGGGTGACCAGGTGAATCATCAGTGAACAGAAATATTATGGGAGATGTGTTGTTGTTCCTTTTAACAGTATATCTCAACAGTGGGCTTAAAATAGTCAGGAAACTATGCTGCAGGCAGAGGTACTCTCATCAAGGCTTTGTTATGCCATTTACAGAGACCCGTCTGAGTAGATATAGCATAATCCTTAGTTTCACAGATCACCATAACAGATATAATTATAACGAAAAAGTTTATTATCAAAATGTAACAGAGACATGAAGACAATACATGTTGTTGGAAAAATGGCATTGATAGACATCTGCAACACAGGGTTATCGCAAACATAAAGCTTGTAAAAATATGCCGTATCTCCAAAACACATAAGGCAAACCACAATAAAATGACGTATGCATCAGTTTATCATGAAAGGATCCCTTTATTTTTATCTCTTTTAATTCTCTTATGAGTTAATAATTCTGTTTTTTTACTTAATTGTTTAAAAAGAAAAAAAATTGTTGATATTCCTGAGTGAATTCATTCTTTATAAAGGATAATTTGTTGGTAAATATGCAAATGAAAGGAAATTCTATCTATGTACCTCTCATCTATTTCTCTACTCTCTATATCTATTCTATCTATCTATTTATCTATCATCTATCTGTCATCTAACCTAACTGTATCAATCACATATTGCTATGTTTAAATGCTATGTTTTAATGTTGGACCCCTCCAAAGATCGTGCTGAACTTTAATTAGATGTGAAGCCTTTAAGAGGTTATTGAATAAGGAAGGATCTGTCCTTATGAATAGATTAATCTATTCAAGGCTTAATGGATGAAAGGGTTAAAGGACTAATGAGTTATTATGAGAAAGAGATTGGTTCTTTTATGAGAAACGAGAGACCTGATTTATCATGACTGCCAGTGTGATGCCTTGAGCCACCTGGGCGCTCTTCAGAGTGTTGCCATCAGCAAGAAGGCCCTCACAAGATGTAGTCCTTCAAAGTTGTACTTCTCAATTTCCAAAGCTAAAAGAAATGAATTCATTTACCTAAAATTACCCAGTTTTAAATATTTTGTTATTAGAAACAAAAAAGGAATATAAATATGTATCTATCTTTGTTAATAATACATTGTTATGAGCAGGAACCCTGGAGTTGTAATTCCTAAGTGTGAACCCATGTACAATACATTTAGTTTTGATGTATTTAACAGTTTATTCAGTGTCTTGGTTTCCTCATTTTGAAATGGAGATAATAGCATACCTACCTCATAAATATTTGGGGAGTATTAAATGAGTGAATATATTTATATATATAGAATAACAAACTGTCTCACCCATATCTAATCATAGATTTGTTCGTTTTTTCAAAAATCTAGCTATTGAAAGCATACTTTTTTCTTAATTTGTTTACTACTGTATTCTCAGTGTCTAGAAGAGTAGATAGCACAAAAAAGTGCTCAAAAATATTTTCTACATAAAATAAATAAGAATAATGAAAGTTAATCAAAACATATATGAAGATGAAAACAAAACAGATAGAATAATGATGTATATATTAAAAATATTTCTGTGCTGAACTTAAAAATCAAATGTTCCAGTAAGACTGTTTGTCACAAACCTTAACAGTAATCTGATAATAGTCTTTATTTTAATCAGTTTCATCTTATGTTTCTCATTGCTGTCATGTAATATATTTTACAGTAAAGTAATTTGGTGTCTATAATTTTACAACACTTATTAAAGTTGCATAGTGAAAAAATGGTCAATAAAGAATATTTTAGTTATTTTATTCCGTATGAATCAATATTTGTGTGCTTTTTCAGACTCAATCAATACATTCTACTTTTTCCAGAGACCCATGACATCAACTTTATAAATATTTATTTATCTATCTGTCTGTCTGCCTATCTATGTACAGTCATGTGCTGCAAAATGAGCTTTCAGTCAACAAGAGACCATATATATGATGGTGTATCCATAAGATTATGCTGTGGCAGCAAAATTCCTATGGCCTATTAACTACTACATTTTTAATTATTCTTATAGAATGTACTTTTATGTGTAAAAGAAGTTTACTATAAAACAGCCTCAGGCAGGTATTTCAGGAGGTGTTCCAAAAGAAAACATTGTTACCATAAGAAATGACAGCTCCCAGTGTGTTGAAGATCCCTGAAGGTGTTTCAGTGGGACAAGATGTGGAGGTGAAAGACAATGATATTGATGATCCTGGTCCTATGTAGGTATAGGTTAATTTTGTGTTTGTGTCTTAGTTTTTAACAAAAATATTTAAAAAGTAAAAAGAAAAAACCTTATAGAACAAGGTTAAAAAGAAAGATGATAATTTTGTACAGGTTTACAATGTGCTTGTGTTTTAAGCTAAGTATTATTACAAAAGAGTCAAAGAGATAAAAAAAAATTAAAAAGTTTATAAAGTAAATAAGCTATAATAAGTCTAGGTTAATTTATTATTACAGAATAAGAAATACAGCCAAGATGGCTGACTGACTAGAAGCAGTGGCGGTCAAACAGCATGCAAATCCTACACCTGCAACCAAGGTATCCAGGTTCTATCATCAGGTGGTTTGCGTGACCCATGGAGAGCAAGGAAAAGCAGGATGGTGTCTCAGCCTACCTGAGAACCTCATGGGGCAAGGGGAGTCTCCACCCCCAGCCAAGAGAGGCAGTGAGTGAACATGCTACCAAGCCTGGGAATCTGTACTTTTTCCACGGATCTGTACAACCCACAGATCAGAAGCCCACTTGTGACAGATCATTGAGACAGAAAATTAACGAGGATATCCAGGACTTGAATTCAGCTCTGGATCAAGTGGAACTAATACGCATCTACAGGACTCTCCATCCCAAAACAACAGAATATACATTCTTCTCAATTACCCTAAAATTGATCACATAATTGGAAGTAAAACACTCCTCTGCAAATGCAAAACAACAGAAATTATAACAAACATTCTCTCAGACCACGGTGCAATCAAATTAGAACTCAAGATTAAGAAAATCACTGAAAACCTCATAAGTATGTGGAAATTGATCAACCTGCTCCTGAATGACTCCTGGGTACATAATGAAATTAAAGCAGAAATCAAGAAGTTATTTGAAACCAATGAGAACAAAGAGACAATGTACCAGAATCTCTGGGACACAGCTAAAGCCATGTTAAGAGGGAGAGTTATAGCTCTAAATGACCACATCAGATAGTTAGAAAGATCCCAGATCAATACTGTAACATCACAACTAAAAGAACCACAGATACAAATCCAAAAGCTAGCAGAAGACAAGAAATAATTAAAATCATGGAACTGAAGGAGATCGAGACACAAAACATCCTTCAAAAAGAAATCAATAAATCCAGGAGCTGTTTTTTTGAAAAAAATTAATAAGATAGGTAGACCACTAGCTAGACTAATAAGGATGAAAAGAGAGAAGAATCAAATAGACACAATAAAAATGATAAAGGGATATCACCACTTACCTCAAAGAAATACAAGTAACCATCAGAGAATACTATAAACACCTATATGCAAGTAAACTAAAAAATCTAGAAACACCTCTATGCAAGTAAACTAGAAAATAGATAAATTCCTGAACACATACACCCTCCTAAGACTAAACTAGAAAATATTTGAATCTTTGAATAGTCCAACAATAAATTCTAAAATTGAGGCAGTAATAAATAGCCTACCAACCAAAAAAAAAAAAACCCACGACCAGATGGATTCACAGCCACATGTTTCCAGAGGTACATGTGGAGAAGCTGGCACCATTCCTTCTGAAACTATTCCAAACAATTAAAAAGGAAAGACTTCTCCTTAACTTATTTTGTGGGGCCAGCATTATTCTGATACTAAAACTTTGCAGAGATACAACAACAATAACAAAAACATCAGGCCAATTTCCTTAATGAACATCAATGTGAAAATCCTCAATAAAATCCTGGCAAACTGAATCCAGAAGCACATCCCTTATGAACAAGTTGGCTTCATGCCTGGGATGCAAGACTGGTTCAACATATGCAAATCAATAAATGTAGTTCATCACATAAACAGAACTAACGACAAAACCCACATGATTATCTCAATAGATGCACAAAAGACCTTTGGTAAAATTCAACATCGCTTCATGTTAAAAACTTTCAATAAACTAGGTATTGATGGAACATATCTCAAAATAATAATCATTTATGACAAACCCACAGCCAACATCATACTGAATGGGCATACGCTGGAAGCATTCCCTTTGAAAACTGGCACAAGACAAGTATGCCCTCTATTGCTACTTCTGTTCAACATAGTATTGGAAGTTCTGTCCAGGGCAATCTGGCAAGAGAAAGAAATAAAGGGTATTCAAATAGGAAGAGAGGAAGTAAATTGTCTCTGTTTGCAGATGACATGATTTTATATCTAGAAAAGCCCATCATCTCAGCCCCAAAGCTCCTTAAGCCGATAACCAACTTCAGCAAAGTCTCAGAATGCAAAATCAATGTCCAAAAATCACAAGCATTTCTATACATTAACAATAGACGAGCAGAGACCAAATCACAAATGAACTCCCATTCAAAATTTTTAAAGAACAAAACACCCAGGAATACAGCTAACAAGGGAAGTGAACAACTTCTTCAAGGGGAACTACAAACCACTGCTCAAGAAAATAAGAGTAGACACAAATGAATGGAAACACATTCCATCCTCATGAATAGGATGATTCAATATCGTAAAAATGGTCACACGGCCAAAAGTATTTTATAGATTCAGTGCTGTTCCCACCAAAATACCATTGGCATTCTTCACAGAATTAGAAGAAACTACTTTAAAATTTATATGAAACATAAAAGAGCTTGTGCAGTCAAGGCAATCCTAAGAAAAAAGAACAAAGCTGAAGGCACTTTGCTACCTGACTTCAAGCTACACTACAAGGCTACTGTAACTAAAGCAGTATGGTTCTGGTACAAAAAATAGACAAATAGACCAATGTAACAGAATAGAGGTATGAGAAACAACACTGCACATCTACAACTATCTGATTTTTGACAAACCTGCAAAAAATAAGCAATAGAGAAATAATTCCCTATTTAATAAATGGTAACTGTGAAACTGGCTAGCCATATGCAGAAACTGAAACTGGGCCCCCTCCTTCCACCTTATACAAAAATTAACTCAAGAGAGATTAAATACTTACATGTAAAAACCAAAAGCCATATAAACCCTGGAAGAAAATCTAGGCAATACCGTTCAGGACATAGGGATAGGCAAAATTTTATGATGAAATCACCAAAAACAATTGCAACAAAGGCAAAAATTGACAAATGGGATTTAAACTACAGAGCTTCTGTTTTAAAAAAAGAAAGTACATCAGAGCGAACAGGTAACCTACCGAATGGGAGAAAAGGTTTGCAATCTACCCATGCTACAAATGTCTAATACCCAGAATTTACAAGGAACTTAAACAAATTTACAAAAAAAACAAAAAACAAAAACAAAAACAAACAAACAAACAAACAAAAAAACCCCATTGAAAAGTGGGCAAAAGACATGAACAGACACCTCTCAAAAGAAGACATTTATGCAGCCAGTAAACATATTTTAAAAAGCTAAGCATCACTGATTATCAGAGAAATGCAAATCAAAACCACAATGAGATATCATCTCATGCCAGTCAGAATGGTGATTTTTAAAAAGTCAAGAAACAGCAAATGCTGATGAGGCTGTTGAGAAATAGGAATGCTTTTACACTCTTGGTGGGAATGTAAATTAGTTCAACCATTGTGGAAGTCAATGTGGTGACTCCTCAAAAATCTAAAACCTGAAATACCATTTGACCCAGTAATCCTATTACTGGGTATCTACCCCAAAGGAATATTAATCATTCTATTATAAGGATACATGCACACATGTGTTCATTGCAGCACTATTCACAATAGCAAAGACATAGAATGAACCCAAGCGCTTATCAATGATAGACTGGATAAAGAAAATGTGGAACATATACACCATAGAACACTATGCAGCCATAAAAAGGAGTAAGATTATGTCCTTTTTAAGAACATGGATGAAGCTGGAAGCCATCATCCTCAGCAAACTAACACAGGAACAGAAACCCAAACACCACATGTTCTTACTCAAAATTGGAAGCTAAACAATGAGAATGCATTAATATAGGAAGGGGAATAGCACACCCCAAGGCCTGTTGGAGGGGTCGTGGTAAGGCAGAGCATCAGGATAAATAGCTAATGCATGCAGGACTTAATATCTAGGTGATGGGTTTATAGGTGCAGCAAACCACCATGGCACATGTACACCTATGTAAAAAACCTGCATGTTCTGCACATGTATCCTGGAAATTAAAATGCAATGCAATTTAAATAAAAAACGAGTAATACATACATTTAGTGTAGCCTGTGTACAGTGTTTAGAAAGTCTACAGTAGTGTACAATAATGTCCCAGACCTTCTCATTCACTTGCCTCTCTCACTCATTGGCTCACCTAGAGCAACTTCCAATCCTGCAAGCTCCATTTATTGTAAGTGTCACATACAGGTGTACCACATTTTATCCTTTACATAGTATTTTGATTGTACCTTTTCTATGTCTGAATATGCTTAGTTACACAAATACTGACTATTGTGTTAAAATTGCCAAACTAGTTAGTAAGTAACATGCTGTACAGTTTGTAGCCTAGGAGCAATAGGCTATCCCATATAGCATTGGTGGGTAGTAGGTTATGTCATCTAGATTTGTTTAAGTACTCGCTACAATGTTTACACAATGACAAACTTGCCTCATGACACATTTCTTAGAATGTATCCTGTAATTAAGTAATGAATGACAGTCTATATAGTTTAAAAATATTTTATTCTTATTTTAGATACATCATTTCTTTCCCATATTTTAGCCAAATATATATTACGTAAATGTAATTAAATGTATCCATATGTTTGGCATAATTGCAGTTTTATAGAGTTGCAAAAATATTGAGTAACAAATTCAGATCTTCACCCATTAAAGACATCCTTAGCTACTACTCAATATACAATTATTCTTTGTAAATTGTCCAGTCACAGAATCATTCTATCTTTAATGTAAGTACCTTGAGAGTTAGAAAATTACAGTTCACATATTTACAGATCCTTATAAAAGATTTATGTATTGGAGAGCCTCGGGATACATGAACAATATAAATGGACATTGTTATTTGAAACCAATCATTTGTTTATGGACATTCATCTAATTTTTGAGTCTAGACTGAAGCACAGACTATTTTTCTCATGTTGGTTTTCAAAAAAACTGTCAAATATCAAAGCAAGTATAATAATTTGTGTATTACTGACATTTGATTTATAATATGCTAATATTTTAAATATTTCAAGCAATAAAATAATAAATGAAACTGTATTTTTATATTTGTTTATATTATAAAGATATATGAAACAATAGGAATTACTTATGAATCTTTTAAAATAGATTACATGTTAAAAAATATTTTAGGTTAAATTTCCCACTTAGGAGTAAAGACCATTGGCAACATTATTACCAAAAACATAACAGAGGAAAGAAAGGATTACAGGATATGGTTGCTTTTTTTCTTAAGTGCAGTTTTAGGTTCACAGCAAAATTGCGAAGGTACAGAGTGCATAGTCTTTAGCATTATCAGCATCCCCCACCAGAGGGTACATTTGTTACAACTAATGAACCTAACACATCATTATCACTCAAAGTTCACCATTTACATTTGGGTTCACTTTTGGTGCTGTATGTGCTATGTCTTTGTACAGATGCATAATGACATGTATCCACCATTGTAGTATCACACAGAGTAGTTTCACTGCCTGAAGAATCCTCTGTGCTCCACCTAGTCATCTATCCTTCCCCCTCAACCCCTGGGAACCACTAATTTATTTCTGTCTCCTTAATTTTGCCTTTTAAAGGATGTCACATAATTGAATCACACAGTGTGTAGCCATTTTAAATTGGCTTCTTTCACTCACTATTATGGTTCTCTTTTCTTTATCTCTTTCTACGGTTTGATGGTTAATTTCTTTTTAGTGCTATACAGTATGCTATTGTTTGGATGGAGCGCCTTTTACTGAAAGGCATCTCAATGCTTCCAAGTTTTAGACATTATTAATAAAGACGCTATAAACATTCATGTGCAGGTTTTTGTGTGGAAATAAGTTTTCAACTCATTTGTGTAAATGCCAGGAAGAATGATTACTAAGTTACATGGTAAGAGGCTGTTTCATTTTGTAAATAAATACCAGTCTTCTGTCATTTTGCATTCTCACCACCAATTTTTGAGAGTTTTGTTGTTCTACATTCTCGTGAGTATTAGGTATTGTCAGTGTTCTGGATTGCGGCGATTAGAGTTATCTCATTGTTTTACTTTGCATTTTTCTGATTTACCATCTGAATATCTTCTTAGGTGATGTATCTGTTATGCCTTTGGACCATTTTAAAAATCTTACTGTGTTCTCATTGCAGAGTTTTAAGAGTTCTTTGTGCATTTTGAGTGTCAGTCCTTTAGAAGATAAGTATTTTTGTGGCAAATATTCTCTCCAAGTCTGTGGCTTATATTTTCATTCTCTTGACAATGTATTTTACAAAGCAGAAATTTCTAATTTTAATCAAGTTTAGTTTATCAATTATTTCATTCATAGACTACACTTTTGTCATTGCATTTAAAAAGTCATCACCCAACTCAAGAGCACGTAGATTTTCTCCTATATTATCATGGAAGAGTTTTATACTTTTATGTTTTACATAAAAGATCATATATTTTACGTAAAAGGTCTGTGATACACTTTCAGTTAAGGTTCATGAAGGGTATAATGTCTAGGTTCTTTTTCTTTCATGTGAATGTCCAGTTTTTACAACATCATTTTTTGAAAAACTATCTTTTCTCCATTGCATTGCTTTTGCTCATTAATCAAAATCATTGGACTATATGTATGGATGTACCTTCCTATAGTCCATTCCATTAGTTCATTTGCCTCTTTTTTAACCAATACGACACTGTCTTCATTACTGTAACTTTAAATACATCTTGAAGTTGAATAGTGTCAGTCCTTCAGCTTTGTTCTTTTCCTTCAATATTGTGTTTTCTATTCTGGATCTTTTGCCTCTCTGTATAAACTTTATAATAAATTGGTCTTATCTGCAAAATAACTTTCTGGAATTGTGATTGGTATCTCAATGAATCTGTAGGTCAAGTTGGAAGGAACTGACATGTTGATAATATTGCATCTTGCTTTCCATGAACGTAGAATATCTTTCCATTTATTTAGTTTTTTGATAACTTTTGTTAGAGTTTTGGAATTTTTCTTTATTGTATCTTATACATATTTTGTAACATGTTTACTTCAGTATTTTTATTTTGGGGGATGCTAATAGATGATAATGTCATATGTGAACAAAAACAGTTTTATTCTTTTATCCCAAACTGTATATATTTTATTTATTTTTACCATATTGAATTACTAGGACTTCCAGTATGATGTTGAAAATCAGTAGTGAAAGAGGATATCCTTGCCTTATTCTTGACTTAGCAAGAAAGATTCAAGTTTCTCAATATTAAATATAATGTTAGCTGTAAGTTTCTTGTAGTTTTTAAATTTTTTTTAATCAAGTTAGGATGTTTCCTTGTATTTCCTAGGTTTTTAGAGTTTTTACATAAATGGGTATTGGATTTTGTCAAATGCTTTTTTTCCATCTATTAATATGATCATGTGATTTTTCTTATTTTGCCTACTGATTTGATGGATTACATTAACTGATTTTTGAATGTGGAACCAACGATGCATACCTGAGATAAATTCCACCTGGTTGTGGTGGATTGATATTTTTATATATTTTTGTGTTTCATTTGCTAATATTTCCTTTTTAAAAACAGAATAGTTTTTTAGTCCTCTGCAGATTTTTACTTTATATAGTTGAGATCATCTTATATATGATTTTAACAGGGGACAACACGACACTCTTTACCAGTTTTATAAGTAAGTTGTTATGCCCACTAACTTTTCTTTAAGGCTTTTTCATCTATGTTCATGAGAGATATTGGTCAATAGTTTTTCTTTTTTTTTTCTTTTAATGGCTTTTCTGGATTTGGTATTAGGGTAATGCTGCCTTCACTGAATGAATTGGAGAGTATTCCTTACACTTTTCTCTTCTGACAGAGATTGAAGAGAATTGGTATTGTTTCTTTCTTAAATGTTTGATAGAAATCACTGGTGAACCCATCTGGTTCTGATGTTTCCTTTTTCAGAAGGTTATTAAATATTGATTTAATTTCTTTAATAGACAGAGGCCTATTTGGATTATCTACTTATTTTTATGTGTTTTGACAGAGTGTGCCTTTTAAGAAATTGTTCTGTTTTGGCCAGGCATGGTTTCTCATGCCTGTAATCCCAGCACTTTGGGAGACCGAGACAGGAGGATAACGAGGTCAAGAGATTGAGAGCATCCTGGCCAACATGGTGAAATCCTGTCTCTACTAAAATTGCAAAAATTAGCCGGGCGTGGTGGGGAGTGCCTGTAACCCCAGCTACTTGGGAGGCTGAAATAAGAGAATCACTTGAACCCTGGAGGCAGAGATTTCAGTGAGCCGAGATACTGCCATTGCACTCCAGCCTGGGTGACAAGAGCGAAACTCCATCTAAACAACAACAACAACAACAAAACAAACAAACAAACAACAACAACAAAATTTGGTCTGTTTCAAATAGTTTATCTTTGTGGGCATGTAATTGTTCATAGTATTTCTTTGTAACTTTTTATTTGTATAGATTTAGAGGTACAAATTCAGTTGTGTTAGATGAATATATTGCATAGTGGTGAAGTCTGGGTTTTTATTATAGCCATTACTCAAAGAGTATACATTCTATCCATTAGCTAGTATTTCATTTCTTCCTTCCCTTCCACCTTTCCGCACTTTAGAGTCTCCAGTGTCTATTAGTCCACACTGTATGTCCATGTGTACCTACTGTTTAGCTCTTACTTTCAGGTGAGAAAGAGAAGTTATTGATTTTCTGCTTCTGAAGCATTTCACTTAGGATAATGCTATCCAGTGCCATTCATGTTGCTGCAAAAGACATAACGTTATATTTTATTATGGGTAAACAGTATTATTGTGTGTGTGTGTGTGTATGTACCACATTTTTTTGTGCAATCATCTGTTGATAGGTTGATTCCATGATTTTTGCTTTTGTGAATAGTGATGAGATAAATATGTAAGTGCAGATGTCTTTTGACATAATGATTTCTTTTCCTGAGTGTAGAAACCCAGTGGTGGAATTGCTGAATCAAATGGTAGTTCTATTTTACTTATTTGAGAAATATCCATAGTGTTTTTCATAGAGGTTATACTAATTTACATTCCCACAAATATGTGTAAGTATTTCATTTTCTTTGGTTTTTCACGAATATCTGTTGTTTCCTGACTTCTTAATAATGGCTATTCTGAGTAGTGTAAGATGATTTCTCATTGGGTTTTAATTTGCATTTCTCTGATGATTAGTGATGTTGGGCATTTTTTCACGTTTGTTGACTACTCTGAGTCTTCTTTTGAGACATGTCTGTTCATATTCTTTGCCTTTTTAATAAAGTTATTTGTTTTATTTCTTGTTGAGTTATTGAGTTCTTTATCAGATGCATTATTGGAAAATAATTTCTCCCATATACCATCATTTTAATGACTATATCATTCAAAATGGCCCTTTTTCATTTTTGATATTAGGAATTTGTTTTTCTCTCTTTTCTTCATAGTGAACCTGACTACAGGCTCAGTGATTTTATGGATCTTTCCTAAGAACCAGCTTTTGGTTTTCTTGGTTTTCTATATGATTTTCTGTTTTCAATTTAGTTGATTTCTGCTTTAATACTTATCATTTGTTCTCTTCTACTTACTTTGAGTTTAACTTGCTCTTCTTTTTCTAATTTCCTAAAGTGGAAGCATAGGTAATTGATTTTAGATTCAATGCTATATATTTCCTTCTAAGCACTGCTTTTACTGCATCCCACTAATTTTGTTAAGTCATGTTTTGTTATTATTTAGGTCACCATTTAAGTGTGGTGCTGAGTGAAAGGCAACTTACAACTGTTTATATTCAATCAGAACAACTAGAAGAGAGGAAGAGTGAGAATTTAAGAAAGAAATTAAGTTAGAAAATACAATTTTATGTAAATAAATTTATTTATGTAAATAATACTACTCTCATTCACCGTCACCACTTTGTCTCCTCCCTTGCTACCTTTCCCAACCACTGGTAACCATCATTCCAACATTGTAGTATCCCTGATATAGTTTGGATATTTGTCTTCATTCAAATCTCATGTTTAATTGCAATCTCCAGTGTTGGAGGTTGGTCCTGGCGGGAGGTGTTTGGGTCATGAGAGCTGATCACTTATAGGTTGGTACTGTCTTCATGATAGTTAGCGAGTTCTCAAGAGATCTGATTGTTTAAGTATATGGCATCTCCCCCCACCCACTCTCTCCTCTTTCTGCTTTTGCCAGGTGAAGTGCTTGCTCCTCCTTCACCTCCCACCATAAATAAAAACTTCCTGAGATCGTCCCATAAGCAGAGGTTGTCACTGTGCTTCCCGTAAAACCTGCAGACATGTGAGTCAATTAAATTTATTTTCTTATTAATTACCAGTCACAGATATTTCTTTATAACAATGCAAGAATCACCTAATAGAATCTCCATGAGTTCATGTTTTTTCACTTTTAGCTCCCACAGATGAGTGAGAACATGAAAGTGTTTTTTTTTTTTTTTGTATGCTTGACTTACATTTCACTTAATATAATTTCCTTCTGTTTCTTTCATATTATTGCAAATGACAGGATTTCATTAATTTTACAGTTGAATAATACTTCATTGTATAATGTACCATATTTTCTTCATCCTTCTATCCAGCGATGAGCACTTAGATGGATTCCAAATCTTAGTTATTATGAATAGTGTTGCAATAAGAGAGCTGCACTGTTATGAATAGTGCAGATAGCTCTTTGACATACTGATTTCTTTATTTAGGATATATACCTAGCAGTGAGATTGCTAGATTATATGGTAGTTCTACTTTTAGCTTTTTGAGGAACTTCCATAATGTTCTCCTTAGTGACTGTATGACCATTTTAACAGGGCGAGATGACATCTCCTTGTCATTTTGATTTGCATTTCTTTGATGATGTTCTTTGATGAATAGTAATGTTCAACATTTTCTTTTCAGAGAGCTATTGTCTGTCCATCTGCATATCTTCTTAAAAATTTCTATTTAGATCTTTTGCCCATTTAAAAGATCTGATTAGATAGAATGAATATAGTAGTTGATAACTATAACCAATAATAATTTATTGTATATTTTAAAGTAACTGGAAGAGTAGAATTGGCACTAACACAAAGAAATGATAAATTCTTGAGGTGTTAGCTATCCTAATTACCCTAATTTTATTGTTATACATTATATGTTGGTATCAAAATATCACATGTATCCCATAAATATATACACCTATTCTGTAGTCACAATAATTTAAAATTAAAAAAAAAGATATTTCTCTCTGGACACCCTGCTTATCAGATTTTTGTTTTCATTTTGTTAAAACCATAAAAGGTTTTTCAAAGAAGCTTAAAGAACTACTGAGAAACTTTTGAAAACACTTTAAATCATTTCTAAACCAAATGAGGACTCTAATAATTAAATAAACTGAGCAAAAATAAAAATGAGCAGAAAAACGAATCTTAACAAGTAAGCATACTTCTTTATACTCTAAATAAAATTCTAGAACACTGAAATATAGTATCAAGCAGAAAGGGTGCATCTGGGAATTTCAAATAAGTATTTTCTAAAGGTGGTAAAAATTATTTCCTCATTGTACCACTGGCCACATGCATGCTACTGAATGAAAAACTTCAACTTTTTGACTTATGGATTTTAATTAAATAATTTGAAGGACTGAACAAATTTGTTATTTAATTCTAAAGCTATTTCTGACCATTCATATTGGTTTCTTGGAGGTATTCTAAGGGCTCTGAGAAGCACTGGGAAATTACAGAATAGACAAATTTACTTTAGGCTTCACCTTCCACAGTTTTTCAGCTAGAACAGCACTTTTTGAACTTTGAATTGCTTTTTAATATGTTGAGATTTTTGTGTTAGATGTCACTTTCATGAAGTTTTCCAGACTTTAAAGACAAATGATTCAGAAAATGTTGGACTGACTATTCTCTAAAATTCAGGTTTTTTTTAATAAGAAGCTCATGCTTATTTTCTACATATTTAAAATATTTTCTAAACAGATATTTTAATAAACTATTAGTAGAACTCAGTGATATTTGGAAATAAATAATCTGATGTCTTAGGAATTATATATATTTAAATTAAATATATTTTTATTTTTAAATTTAAATTTATATATAAATATATAAACATCTATATATGTAAAGTTAATATTCACATGGTGTCAATATTTAAATTAATATGCATATAAATTTACAGGTATAAATTCATTAACATGTATTAAGTTTACACTATAATATATATATATAAATATTTAAATTCATACATATAAATTCACATGTATATTTATATTTTTATAAATATATGTGTATATATGTATATGCATGCATCTATATGTAAATATAAATACATTTAAGCATGTAAATGTATAAATATAAATATAAATATATTATTTACATATTACATATAATACAGTAATTTACATATAAATATAATGCATTTATATTTATACGCATATAAATGTATATATATGTTTGTAAATATACAGGTAAATTTATATATAAACATGTATGTATATAAATACATACATGTATATTTGCATTTATATATGTAAATTTATATAAAATTGGGTAAGAGATCTTTAGATATACATATGTATAAATTTATGTAGAAATTTATTCACTTCTTCTAAAACTATTTTGTTTTCACATCAATAAGATACTAAATTCATGCAAATAACACAAAGCTTCATGCATCACCTATATTTTTCTCCAACTAGAAAAATATCTGTAAAGAATGCAATTCCAGTAATTAAACAAAGATGACTCCCCAGCACAAATATGAGTTTTTCAATGTAACATATTATATGAAAATCCAGAATTACACCCACAAGTTAACTTGTAGTAATTCACATCATAAATTTGACTTAACAAATGGTTTATGTCCTCTGTAAAATAGAATACATTTTACATAGTTGAGTTAAATGTGTCGATTTTCATTTATATAACTATGTATTGAACATAAGAAATATATTTCTTAAATTTGTAATAATTGTAGAAATCGATACTGCTAAAAGAAAAATGGAATTAGGCCAATTTTTATTAATTATTTTGTTTTGGGGTTTATGTCTGGCATATATCTGCTACTATTCTGTTGTTTTGTTTGTACTTTTACAAAAGGTCATAGCATGACCAAATTTATTTAATTTTAATACTATATGAATTATAAATGTTTTTCGTTAAGATTAGTACCTTTCGTGTTACACAGTCATCTCTTGGTCTCTGCAGGGTATTGGCTCCAGGAACTCTTAAGTTTACCAAAAACCAAGAGTACCCAAGTCAGTAATATAAAATAGCATAGTATTTGCATATTACCTTCAAATATCCTCCATATACTTTAAATCACCTCTAGATTACTTATAATACCTAATACAATATAAATCATATGTAAATCATTATACTGTATTCTTGTCTTTTGTATTATTTGTTAATGTTGTACTCTTATTTCTTTTAAATTTTTGATTATGTCTGATGCATGATTAGTTGAATCCACAGATGCAAAAGCCACGTGTAGAAAGGGTCAAATGTATATGAAAAAAAGTTTAAGATTTAAAGCCATGTTGCTGCCTGCACGTTATGCACATGTACCCTAGAACTTAAAGTATAATAATAATAAAAAATAAAAATTAAAAAAAAAAGATTTAAAGCCTTGTAACTGCTCTTCTATATTTTATTCTAGAAGCTTTATAGTTTGATCTTCGACTCGCAGAAATGCCATTTCATTGGGATTCATTTGTAAGAATGTAGTAAAGTAGAAGTTAAATTTTATTGTTTTTTTTCATAAGACCAGGCATTTGACTTAGAATCATTTACTGAAAAGATTCAACTTCCTTTTCCTATCAAGTGTCCAGATATGTTTGAATCTTTTATTTTTTTCTTGGCACTCACTATCTTGCTCAGTTTCTTTATTTGCTATCCTTGCACCTTGCTCTTATGGGTGAGATTTGTCTCTATCTTATTTTGACCTATTGATGACCTATAAGAAATATAGATATTATTTTATTATCTATTTTACGCAATCACATTGTTGAACACCCTAATGAGGTAATTTTCAGGAAAACTGTGCTGCTGCTTGCCATGGTGATATTATTTTCTCATCCTTTGCAGCATTCTTGACCATGCATATGTGTGTGTACATGTGTTATTATTTTGGCTAGAAAATTCACATCAGTGTTACTACCAGTGATGATGGCACACAAGTATAGACATTTTATTATCTTGAATGTAAATACAGCTATTGTAATGTTTGTGTATGATATTGAATTTATCATGAAAATTCTATTTCTAGGAAATAATATTTTTAAACAAAGTAGTAGTGAACATAATTAAGGACGATACTAAAAAGATGATTACAAAGTAATCTTAAGAGTGCTTATTTTTGTGAACATTATTACACTCCCTGATCCTCTTGAAAGTATACAACAATAAATTGACATGTGGTTCACTTCTTCATGGGTACATGATGGTGTACTTTATTTGTAACATAGTAAATGCTTCAATGCTATTTGATATGCATGTTCGTTTATTTGTGTTTCTGCTTATATTTAAATATATTTATATATTATCTTGGATTAGTGGCTGCGAGTAAATTGGTAGGATATATTTAGAGTATATAGATAATTTTGTTCCTAAACATTTCTCTTTTTTTCATCCTAAACTCAATAAAATACATATGCAAATTAAATGTACCAGCTTAACTGAGTGTATGATTGGAGGAAAACAGACAATGGAAGATCAACTCCTGTTTTAAATATAATCATCTGTGGTATCTGGAAAATTAGAAACATATCCTAATATTTTGGATAAGAGGGCCAGTGAATGGGCAGAGTATAACTCTGAGTAATGCGTTAGGAGCACTGGGGTGAGTCGTTTTCTTTAGTTCAAATAATACAATGAAAATAGATTCAGTGAATGTCTCCAAACAAGAACTAATAAATAGAACTATTTTCCTTTAAAAAATGTGCTGTATTGAGACAGCTGAAATATGCAGCCATACATGATAGTGTTAGAGAGACTGAATGTAAAATGTCTTAAAACCCTCCATTGTCTAAGTGTCTTACTTTGGAAAAGCCATTTAATCTCTATAAAAATTAAATTCCCTTATAGGTGTAAGAGATAACATACTAGGAACATTACAGAATTTTGTAAAGATTAAATGATACAATCTTAGTAAAATTTACAGTGTATTTCTTGCTGCCTAGTATAAGCTTAATAAATGCTAGACATTATATGTGTTTTTGTTATTTTGCTGTCCTAAAAGTTACAGCCATTCAAATCTGCAGCCACTGAAGAGGACATTAAAATCCTAAAATAGGTAGATTACTTTGCAAAGAGTGTTTTATACACCAGCAAAAATATGAGTCAATTTTGAATTTCCTTACCTCTGATTTTCTAACACTGTTTATAGTTAACATAGTTCAATGCTAAATTATTGCATGGGAAGGAAAGCAAATAATATTTAAATTATTCAAATTTTTGACTAAGCTGGCAATAATAATTCATTCTAACTTTCTGATCAGTAACTGGAAAGGAAAGGGGCAGAAATGCATCACTCACTGAATATTTTACAATCCATTTACATAAATATTGGTGAAATGAATGATATTTTAAAAGAGCACACAGCTCTACATCCAATAAAATATGCTACTCTCATTATTATCAACAAGACAGGTTCTAAAAATGTTGGCAGATCTATACATTTAGGTCAGTAATATTCAGTTATTCACTTTTATGCTTATATAAATATATCAAGCATAGAAATATGTATTTGCGAATGTGCTGTAATTTATTTTTAAAGCATATATTGAGAAAAGGAATGATTGCTTGCACAATGGCAAAAAAAAAAAAACAGGAAATTATATGTTCACATGATTACATGCCTATATAATTTATTCTAAGTGCATGAATATTGGATTAAATTCTACTTCAAAATCGTAAAACCAATTGTCATAGCTATATGTAGTGATAATATTACACTGACAAAGACTCACAAGGAACTGATTTTAGAATGTTCAGGACTAGTGTATGCTACAAAACTAGCTGAATCAGTGGCTGCAGGAAAAATATGCTAAATTTACGGAGGCTATCATTGAGATTATAAAGAAATTACCGAATAAACTTTGATTAAAAAAATCAAACTATACATCATTTGTCATTCTATTTAAATAGGTAGTTTTGGTGTCTGGAAAGATTTGTAAGTTTGTTTTTTTGTTTTTGTTTTTTTTAAACAAATACTCGATAAGCCACTTCTGAGTTGAAGATAGATTAGAAAACTTAAGTTAAAAAAAATAAAGAAGTCAAAGCAAAATGAAAAGTAAATTAACAGAGAAGTTGCTGTCATTTATCATACCTTAATAGAAAAATTCTCTCTCCTGCAGAATTTAGTAGTCCATCATCTTCAGTAATCACCTTTGTAGTTTTGAATGCTAGTAGCTTCTTCATTTCAGAATAGTCACATCAATCACCTCCTAAAGATTTCTAGTCAGTGGAGTTAATAAGAATTGTGCACATCACTTGATGATTTAGGAGAGGTGAAGAAGAAACCTGTGATAATACAGCAGTCAGAGACATTATGGGTGAATCGCTGTTTGAGGAAAATTTCAGGAAGATGTCACAAAAATATTTTTTGATAAATTTGAACTGAGGGATTTGTTGCTGCAGTTTGATATAAAAGGTTTTGAATCAGTTACGTCTGATCCAGTTAAAGTAACTTCAAAAAAATAGAAATGTTTATGGTTCGTGTAAGTTTGCAGAATTAAAGGTATTTGGTCATTGCAATTATTTAATTTTTTTAATTATCTGCCTAATATCTATTTTATATATAGGGCTGTAAACAAGAACTTACAGAGTTTTTTGTACAATACAGACCAAAATAAGTGTTTCTCTAATTTAATGTGGTAAAATAATTAAAATGTATAACATATTCTTAAAGTTTACATAAAAGTCTAGTGCATGCCTGTATTTATAGAGCTCCAGCTGTCAAAACTCAAGGAAAATATCATAAAGTGGAAGAGCTCTATAAAAATCATATAAAAGAAGGTGATAATACACTTTAAAAATTGTTTACACACACAAATGATGACAATTATAAATAGTATCATGTTTTATCTAATAAAAGTTGAAGTGTTTTAAAATATGTGTAAACTTAAAAAATCCTAAGGCCATTAAAATGACATTCAAACATTAAATACATAGAAAGAATGTTTAGTTTAAATAAAATGCAAATGCTAGTGTATAAAGATAACATGAATTAAATAAAACAGTGGCACCACCATCACAAAGTAGCTTAGTTTATAAATAATAAATAAATCCTATGTAAGGTGCTGGTAAATGCTATAAAAAAATGAAAAAGGTAAATAAAAAGATATATACATTTATAAATATACATATTCATATCTGTATGTCCATATATATGAAGCTATATATGTATAGGCATGTATACACCTATTCTAAAAAGCTGATTGATTTCCAAATTAAAATTTATATTTTATAAATTATACAGAAAATATAAACAAAATGTAAATATAAAAATCTTCATAATGCCACCAAATACAAACAGCATTTTCATTTTGTGTTTCTGTATAGTATAAGAGATCATACAGATACAGTATTCACAATAATACATTTTCAATGACTTGATGATACATGATCTTCTCTAAGGTCCATAATGGATTTAATCAACTTTGAGTCTGTCACCCTACTACCCCCAAAACATTTAACATACCATTATTTTTATATTTACACCTTGTGCAAATCCTGTGACATTTCTGTCAGTTCTTAATGTTAGGTTTATAATAACAACAAATACATATTATTCAAATACAGTGAAATACCTTGAGCTCATTAAATGCTCTTGGAACATGCATTACTTAAAGCAAAGGTATCATAGAAAATATCTTTCTCTTAAATGTTAATGCCTCTACCAATAAAGTAGTTCATAAAACCATTTTAGGCAGATACAAAGTCCCCCTCTTTTTTTTCTTTACAGTAATATATCCTTAATTATACAGAAAGTTTTATATTATTTTATGTACAAATCACTTTACATTTTTCCTTTCATGTGTTTTTATATATTATATTGAAGCTTAATACTGCAATAAAAAGTCTAAAAAATATAACTGCAGTACTTGAAGTCACCTCCTCACTGCAACCCAAAGGAAACATACCTGTGTAATGACAACCCAGATCAAGATTTAACATGTTACTGGCACCCACAAACCTCACTAGTACTTACAAACAGTTCATTACTCCCCCAAAAATTTAACTAATATTCTCACTTGTATCATTTGTAGTAGGGGAGTAATGAATCCCAAAGATGTCGATGTCTTATTCCCTGGTACTTGTGAGTATGTTGTTCCATAGCAAATGAGGATTAATCATGAAGAATTCATTCAGGTTTGCTATTCAGTTCACCTTAAAATAAGTAGAATATCCTGAATTATGCAGGTTGTCCCTGTGTAATCACAAAGGTGCTTACAAATGGAAAAGGGAGGTAAAAGAGTCGGAGAAGAGAAAGAGTTGTAGCAAAAGAAGCAAAAGTCTGAGCAATCATTCCCTTTTGAGATGGAGGAACGGGGGTGCAAACCCAGGAATGCAAGCATCCTCTACAAACCAGGAAAGGCAAAGAAATGGAATCCCTTTGGAGTCTCTAGAAAGAATGCAGCCTACTAACACATTAATTTTACCTCAGTGACACTTCTTTCAAATTTATTTATGGCGATTGGTTACAGCAGCAATAGGAAACTAATACACACTTAGATTACTTCTTTTTGAATTTTATGTAAGTTGAGAATACAATCTGTACTTTTTGTGTCTGATTTCCATCACATAGCATTATAGTAGTGATAGTGATGTGTAGGGCTGCTTCATTCAATTCACAACTGTTTAGTATTCCATTACAATAAAACACCAGAATATACTGGAAAATTTGTGTCTCTTCTAGTATTGCTGACCTTTGTGGTGTGTGATGGTTAATACTGAGTGTTAGGAAACAAAGTGTTGATCCTGGGTGTGTCTGTGAGGGTATTGCCAAAGGAGATTAACATTTGATACAGTGGGCTGGGAAAGGCAGACCCACCCTTAATCTGGGTGAGCATAATCTAATCAGCTGCCAGTGCGGCTAGAATATAAGCAGGCAGAAAAATGTGAAAAGGGAGACTGGCCTAGCCTCCCACCCTACATCTTTCTCTTATGCTGGATTCTTTCTGCCCTCAAACATCATATTCCAAGTTCTTCAGTTCTGGAGATCGGACTGATTCTCCTTACTCCTCAGTCTGCAGACGGCCTATTGTGAGACCTTGTCATCATGTGAGTTAATACTTAATAACCTCATACATATATTTCATTTATATATTAATAAATATATAATTAACATACAATTATATTAATTATATATAACACATATATTCCATTAATTCTGTTTCTCTAGAGAACCCTGACTAATACAGATTTTGGTACCAGGTGTGGTTCCAAAGGAACAGACTATTAAGGATGAAGTTATTTCATTGGTTATGGAGTTTCTGGAGTTGGCTGCTTAATATGATTAGACTCCGAAATGCTAAGGACTCTACTTCTAATAGTATTGAGAACACTGATAGTCCTTGGCAGAAACTGTTTAGAGAAAATAAATGCAATTGACACTCCTGATTCAGTGCTAGTGAGAGGCAAGGAGTTTAGTGACTCCATGTACAATACTCTGATCATATGTGGAGAACTAAGGAACATAATGAAGCTGGTTGGTTGTTCCTAAGTGAAAGAAAATGGTGAACTCAGGGATTCTATCTCCTAGCTTCAGAAGCAGATGCTGAGCCTCAAATCTGCTAAGATTGCCCTGAGTGAGAGTCTTATTTCCTGTAGAGAAAGAGCTGGAATTGTGGAAAAATAGACACAAGCTCTAGTCATGCTAGTGACTTACCTACAACAAAAAGTGCAGGCACAGCCTCGCCAGGTGTCTACTGTTAAAATGAGGGCATTCGTTGAAAAGAATGGAAACCTGCAACTTGGAGTGGGGACAGGTGGGAGGACCCTGATGAAGCTGAGGACACTGAGCTTGTAAACTCTGACAAAACGTTTTTGCCAGAAGAAACAACTTCCCTATCCCCAGCAGTGGCAACGTCTCCCTGGCCCAGGCTACCATCAGCCTTTCCACCTTTGTCTAAGGAGATAAACCCTGCGTTGCCTGAGGCAACACTGATGGCCTGCCCTGAGGCAGTTGCCAGGCAAAATAATGTTGATTCTCCTCAGGTGCCACCACCAATACCCCTGTTTGCTTCTAGACCTATAATCCAGCTAAAGTCCTAGTGGGCTCCTAGAAGTGAGGCTGAGAGTGTGACCCATGAGGAGGAGCACTGTACTCAAAAAGAACTGCTTGGGTTTTCTAATTTATATAAACAGAAATCTGAAGAAAAGTCATGGGAATGAACATTATTAAGGATGTGAAATAATGGCAGATGGAATATAGAGTTGAATCAGGCCGAATTTATTGATTTGGGCTCACCAAATAGGGACTCTGCATTTAAGGTTGTAGCTTGGGGAGTTAAAAAAGGTTCTAAAAGTTTATTTTCTTGGTTAGCTAAAATATGGATTAAAAGGTGGCCCACAGTGAGTGAGCTGAAAATGCCTGCTGTCCCTTGGTTTAATGTAGAGGAAGGAATCCAAAGGCTTAGGGAGATTGCAATGGTGGAGTGGATTAGTCACTTTAGACCTACTCATCACAGCTGGGAGGGTCCAGAAGACATACCCTTGACCAATGCCTCACAAAATAGATTTGTGAATGCAGCACCTGCATCTTTGAAGAGCCCTGTAATTGCTCTTCTCTGTATGTCAGATCTAATGGTGGGAACTGCTGTCACTCAACTACAAAATTTAAATGCAATGGGAATAATTGGATCCTGAGGTTGCAGGGGCCAAGTGGCAGCATTCAGTCACCAAAGGCAAAGTGGGTGTAGCTACTGTAATGGATGACAGAGGCAAAGCAGGAATCAGAAGAGTCTAACTCATGTGGAGCTCTGGCATTGACTAATTAATCACGGTGTTCCTAGAAGTGAAACTGATAGGAAGCCTACTGCATTCCTACTTAATTTATGCAAGCAGAAATCTTCTAAGTCGAATGAATAAAAGGCTAATTTGAATTAAATAAAAAGACAGAATCACTGCCCCTCAAACAATTTCCAGACTTGAGCCAGTTTACAGACCCAGAACCACTGAGTGAAGGGGAGGTTATGTCCCCTTGACGTAGGACCCCACTACATTACCGACAATTTATGCAGTGAATCTTTCTTCCATTCTTCCCCAAGGAGATTTCCAGCCTTTTACCAGGGTAATTGTGCATTGGGGAAAGCGAAAGAATCAGACAATTCAGGGACTACTGGACACTGGCTCTGAGCTGACATTGATTCCAGGGGACCCCAAGTAGGGGCTTATGGAGGTAAGGTGATTAATGGAGTTTTGGCTCAAGTCTAACTTGCAGTGGGTCCAGTGTTTCCCTAGATTCATCCTGTGATCATTCCCCCAGTGCCAGAAATCATAATTGGCATAAACGTATTAAGCAGCTGGCAAAACCCCCACATTGGCTCCCTGACTGGTAGGGTGAGGACTATTATGGTGGAAAAGGCCAAATGGAAGCCATTAGAGCTGGCTTGACCTAGAAAAATAGTGAATCAAAAATAATACCTCATCCATAGAGGGACTGCAGAAATTAATGCCACCATCAGGGAGTTGAAAGACACAGAGGTAGTGATTCCTACCACATCCACATTTAACTGTCCCATTCAGCCTGTGCAGAAGACAGATGGATCTTAGAGAAAGACAGTGGATTATTATAAGCCTAACTAACTGGTGACTCCAATTGCAGCTGCTGTACCAGATGTGGTTTCATTGCTTGAGTAAATTAACGCATCTCCTAGTACCTGGTATGCAGCCATTGACTTGGCAAATGCCTTTTTCTCCACTCCTGTCCATAAGGCCCACCAAAAGCAATTTGTCTTCAGCTGGCAAGGTTAGCAATATACCTTCACTGTCTTACTGCAAGGGTGTATCAACTCTCCGGCTTAGTGTCATAATCTTATTCAGAGAGACCTTGATCGGTTTTTGCTTTTACAAGCTATCACACTGGTCCATTACATCAAAGTCATTATGCTGATTGGATCCAGTGACCAAGAAGTAACAAACACACTGGGCTTATTGATGAGACATTTGTAAGCTAGAGAATGGGAAATAAATCTGACTAAAATTCAGAGAGTGTCTACCTCAGCAAAATTCCTAGGGGTCCAGTGGTGTAGGGCCTGTGGAGATATTCCTTTTAAGGTGAAGGATAACTTGCTGCATTTGGCTCCTCCTACAAGCAAGAAAGAGGAACAACGCCTAGCAGGACTGTTTGGATTGTGGAGGCAACGCGTTCTTCTTTTAGATATGTTACTCTGGCCCATTTATTGAGTAATCTGAAAGGCTGCCAGTTTTGAGTGGGTTCCAGAACAGGAGAAGGTTCTGCAACAGGTCCAGGGTGCTGTGCAAGCTTCTCTGTCACTTTGGCCATATGACCCAGCAGATCCAATAGTGCTTGATGTGTCAGTGGCAGATAGAGATGCTGTTTGGAACCTTTGGCTGGCCCTTATAGGTGAATCACAGCGGAAGCTTCTAGGATTTTGGAGCAAAGCCCTGCCATCTTCTGCAGATAACCACTCTCCTTTAAAGAGACAGCTCTTGGCCTGTTACTGGGCTTTGGTGGAAACTGAACATTTGGCTATGGGTCATCAAGTCACCATGTGACCTGAGGTGCCTATCCTAAACTGAGTGCTTCCTGACCCATCTAGCCATTAAGTGGGTTGTGCACAGCACCATTCCGTCATCAAATCAAGTGGTGCATAAGTGATCGGCTTGAGCAGGTCCTGAAGGCACAAGTAAGTTACACGAGGAAGTGGCTCAAATTCCCATAGTCTCCACTCCTGCCACCCTACCTTCTCTTCCCCAGCCTGCACTGATGACCTCTTGGGAAGTTCCCTATTATCAGTTGATGGAGGAAGAGAAGACTAGGGCCTGGTTCACAGATGGTTCTGCACGGTATGCAGGCACCACCTGAAAGTGGACAGGGGCAGCAGTACAGCCCTTCTCTAGGACATTCATGAAGAACAGTGGTGAAAGGAAACCTTCCCAGCAGGCGGAACTTTGAGCAGTGCACCTGGTTGTATACTTTGCATGGATTGAGAAATGGTCAGATATGCAATTATATACTGTTTGATGGGTTGTAGCCATGGTTTGGGCAAATGGCCAGGGACTTGGAAGAAGCATGATTGGAAAATTGGTGACAAAGAAATTTGGGGAAGAGGTATGTGGATGGACTTCACTGAGTGGTCAAAAATCATGAAGATATTTGTATCCCATGTGGATGCTCACCAAGGAGTGACCTCAGCAGAGGAGAGTTTTAATAATCAAGTGGATAGGATGACTTATTATGTGGACAACACTCAGCCTCTTTCCTAGTCACGCCTGTCATTGCCCCAGGGGTCAATGAACAAAGTAGCCATGGTGGCAGGGAGGGGAGGTTACACATGGGCTCAGCAAGATGGGCTTCCACTCACCAAGGCTGACCTGGCAACAGCCACTGCTGAATGCCCAATTTGCCAGCAGCAGAGGTCAATACTGAGCCCTCAATATGGCACCATTCTTCAGGGTGAACTGCCTGCTACCTGGTGGCAGGTTGATTATATTGGACCTCTTCCATCAGGGAAAGGGCATAGGTTTGTCCTCACTGAAATAGACACTCCAGATATGGGTTTGCCCAATTTGCATGCAATGCTTCTGCCAAGACTACCATCCACAGACTCATGGAAATGCCTTATGTACCATCACGATATTCCATACAGCATTGCATCTGACCAAAGCACTCAGGTTATGGCTAAAGAAATGCGTCGGTGGGCTCATGCTCATGGAATTCACTGGTTTTACTATATTGCCCATCATCCTGAAGCAGTTGGATTGAAAGAATGGTGGAATGGCCTTTTGAAGTCACAATTACAATGCCAACTAGATGACAATACTTTGCAGGGCTGGGATACAGATCTCAAGAAGGCAGTGTGTGATCTGAATCAGCATCCAATATATGGTACTCTTTCTCCCATAGCGAGGATTTATGGGTCTGGAAATCAAGGAGTGGAAGTGACACCACTCACCATCTCCCGTAGTGATCCACTAGCAAAATTTGCACTTCCTGTTCCTAAGACATTATGTTCTGCTGGCCTAGAGGTCTTAGTTCCAGAGGGAGAAATGCTGACATCAGGAGACACAACAATGATTCCATTAAACTGGAAGTTAAGATTGTCACCTGGACACTTTGGGCTCCTCCTACCTTTAAGTCAACAGGCTAAGAAGGGAGTTACAGTGTTGGCTGGGATGATTAACCCAGTCTATCAAGATGAAATCAGTCTACTACTTCACAATGGAGGTAAGGAAGAGTATGCATGGAATACAGGAGATCCATTACAATGTCTCTTAGTATTATCATGCCCTGTGATTAATGTCAATGGGACAATACAACAGCCCAATCCAGGCAGGACTAAAAATGACACAGACGCTTCAGGAAGGAAAGTTCTGGTCACTCCCTCAGGAAAAAAAACCACGACCTGCTGAGGTGTTTGCTGAAGGCAACAGGAATACAGAATGGGTAGTAGAAGAAGGTAGTCATCAACACCAGCTGTGACCGTGTGACTAGCTGTAACAATGAGGAATGTAATTCTCATGAGTATTTCCTCCTTCTTTTGTTAAAAACAGGTTTGTGCATGTATACACTTGTACTAAGAACATGTATTCATTTTATTTGCTTTTCCTTTATCACATGACATAATATTTATTGACTTTACATCACCATTTAAGTATTGTTAACTTTCTGTAATAGTATTTGGTTTGGGGATTAGTGCGTTTTGGTTGTACAGAGGATAGTTGTATTATGTTAGGCATAATTCTGACTTTATTATTGTCTTCATTTGAAGATTATGTGTGATTTCAGGAGATGTGTATGGGTTCAAGTTGACAAGGGGTGGGCTTGTGATGATTAATACTGAGTGTCAACTTGATTGGATTGAAAGTTACAAAGTATTGATTCTGGGTGTGTCTGTGAAGGTGTTGCCAAAGAAGGTTAACATTTAAGTCAGTAGTCTGGGAAAGGCAGACCCTCCCTTAATCTGGGTGGGCACAATCTAATCAGCTGCCAGCGTGGCTAGAATATAAGCAGGCAGAAAAATTTGAAATAGAGAGACTGTCCTAGCCTCCCAGCCTACGTCTTTCTCCCATGGTAGATGCTTCCTACACTTGAAGATCAGACCCCAAGTTCTTTGCTCTCCTGCTCCTTAGCCTGCAGATGGCCTATTGTGGGACCTTGTGATTGTGTGAGTTAATACTTCATAAACTGCTCTTTATATAAATATCTATTCCATTAATTCTGTCCCTCTACAGAGCCCTAATACATGGTGTTTGCAGTTTTGGAAAAATTACAAATAATGATACTTTGGACATTATTGCACATGCATATTAGAGAAAAATCAAAGGACAGATAGGTAGACAAAAATGCATACATAAACACATATATATGTGAGATTGTTTATATATGACATACATTTAATTTAAGGGACATTTTCACAAGCTTTTGCAAGTGATTGTACCAATTTACTCTTCCACAGTCAATGAATAAAATCTTAGGTATTCCACATCTTCTAATATTTAATATTGTTTGTCACTGTCATTTATTTATTTATTTATTTATTTGCTTGTTTGTTTATTTCATTTTAGCCATTCCATTGTGAATAGGTAGACTATCACTGTAGTTTCTGTTTGCATTTCTCTGACCATTTTGTTCTGCATGAAACCATGTATAGGAATGCAGTGGTATCTACGTTACCTTACTGTTTTTTAAAATTGTATTTTGCTGCTAAATAATGATGCTGAACATCTATCTCTGTGATTATTTGCTATCATATATTTTATTTGACAAAGCATCTTGTTTGATCTTTTGCCTATCGTTAGTTTTTTTAATTATTAAATTTTAAGGGTTCTTTGTATATCTTCTGGATATAAGTCCTTTGTCAGATTATGTGTGTTACAATTATTCACTCTAGAACTTGGCTCACATTTCTGTTGTTTTAGATATCTTCCACAGACAAAATTTTTAATTTTGATAAAGTCTAATTTGTCATTTAAAAAAGTTATGAATCATGTAAATTTATTGCTAAGCCCAAGTTCACGCAAGTTTTCGCGTGTGTGTGTGTGTGTGTGTTTTCTTTCTAGAAATCTTATGGTTTGTTTTACATGTAGGTCCATGGTCTAATCTGAGTCAGTTTTTAGATAAGTTGTAATGTATGTGACAAAGATCTTTTTTTGTTTTACTTTTCTTTTGCATTCAGACATCTTGTTATTCAGCATAATTTGTTGAACAGTCTGTCCATTCTCCATTGAATTGCTTTTGCGTCTTAATCAAAAGTAAATTGACCATATCTCTATGATTTTCTTTTTGAGCCCTTATTTTCTCTCATAACAAATACTGGTCGAATTTTACATATTTCTTAAATATTTGGATACATTCATTTGTCAACTATCTGTCGAAGTTTTTGCCCATTTATTAGATAATATGCTTTTCAAATGTATTTTCTTTAATACTATGAATTTCTAAGAATTCCATTTTTAGATAATTCTTTACTCTTTTTATTAATGTTAACTTATTTTTAGTTAATACATTCATAAGCTGAATATATTATCTATTTTTAGTTTGCTTTTTATTTTGTTTTACTTTATTTTTTACTTTCTTGATATAAATGCTATGTTGATTTATCTTTAATATTTTTACACTATTGACTTTTTTCTGAATATAGTTTTTTAAATTATATTTCCACCAAATTTTCTGTGTCTTCACTAAGCTTTAGTAGGTTTAATCTGTACTCTGCACTATCTTCATTTGGTAGGTTTTATTTTAATTGTTACCATGCTTTTCCCAGCTTCCCTGAATTTTTACATATTCTCAGAATTGTTTTTGTAATACTAATCCTTGAAGGATATTTTTCTGCTTCTGTAATTTTAGTTTCCTCAGATTTATACTTTATCCGAGTCTCTTTAAAACACGTAGGCACTTTCAACTACATATCAGTTATTTCCCCTTGTCATTAAATATTTTGTCTCCAGGGAATTACGCATCTTAAAAATGTGCTGACACCAAAAGTCTGACATGAAATTTCCCTTTCTCTGTATTTTCATAATGTACTATACAGCAGTTGTTAATTATTATAGCACATCTTATTAAAATTATAGGTTGATTTGTCTTCTTTCCTTCACTCATTTGTACAATTTTTAAGGACATAAACTAAGTTTTTTCTTTTGATCCCTAGCACATAGTAGAGATTATGTCATAGAGTTTACTGTGTAATTATCTATCTATCTATCTATCTATCTATCTATCTATCTATCTATCTCAATATCTATTATCTATCTACAAAAAGAAACATTTTTAACACATTTTCTGTACATTTTTTGTTTTATTCTCTCAGGGAAAATCTCCCCTACCCGTTTACAGCAGGTTATTTTCACAGATCTTGCAAATGCATATGAGTTACTCAGTAGAGAGTGAATTAAATACCAAGAAAAATCAATGAAGCTCTGAAATAACTTTCAAAGAAATGATACACCTTAAAGTTGATGCAAATTGCAAATGTGGAATAGATGCTTTCATGTCATGCTGGTAGATATGACATTGTAAAGGTTTGAGAGTCAAGTGGTCTAGGGATTACATGTGGGCTTTTAATCACATTAGAACATAACTTTGAACATATTTCTGGATTCCTCTAAATCAATTTGCTCATTTTTAAAATGTATGATTTTACGGTAATTTTAAAGAGGGTATTGCATGATAAGATATGTTACAAGCTAAAATCAATATAGGTTTTATGGCAAATAATAAATGGCATCTATATTTGTTGTTTTGCTAGCACTATTTTATCATTTCTACTACCAAGATTATCTCATAGTTCTGACTTAAGGATATAGTGACTGTGTTCATTATAAGATCCACAGTAATATGTTTTATATGGTTTAGGCATGTACTGAAGAGCCTCACAGATTTCTAGATCTATGAGCAATCCTAAGCATTCCTCACCATTGGCATGCATACTAAGGACAATAAATTGAAAAGCCCACACTTAATTTTTGACTACTAGCACCTGGTAACTTTAAACTCACTGACCATGCCATCTCGTTCATTGCCTTTAGCATATTCTTTTTGGAAGACAAATGTTTACTGAGTGTGTACTAAATAGTAGGTGTGAATTAAATGGTGTTGAACAAAAGAAGGTACTTATACTCAGAAAAGAGACAACAAACAAGTTAATAAATACTTTGTTGATAATGCTAACCATGAAGAATAAAAACAAAGTGTTGTCATGAAAAAGGCAGTGTATGGGGAGGGGCTGAGTCATAACTATCAATAAAGTCATCTTAGATAAGAAGACAAGTTGAACAAAGAGCTAAATAAAGTGAGACAACAATGACTCCCATATAGAGAGGGTGAGAATGTTCCAGGACAAGAAATAGCAAGACCTAAAATGCATGATGGGTGTGTTTGAAAAGTCAAAGAAGTACAAAGAAGGCCGAGTTGGAAAAGGTGTGTGGATGAATAAGAATGGAAGGTGATGAGGTCAGAGATGATAACAAGAGTGTTTGGTAACTATATCCTGTAGAGCCATATACTGCATAATGAAGACTTCTAATGTTTTGTTGAGTGAAATGTAAATCATTGGGAGGGTAGGAGTAGAAAAGTCTTACTTCAGTTTTAAAAGTATCGCTTTGGCTGATGAGTAAAGACTAATTTAAACAGGCAAAAGTAGAAGCAGTGAGACCAATTTGGAAGTTGTTACTATTTTCTGAGTGATGAGTAATGGCGACTTGAAATAGAATGACAGAATAAACATTTCAGAACTTAGTTGTATCTATTTCAAATACACAGCCAAGAGAAATTGCTAGTAGATTGATCATGGAGGGATGTAAAAAAAAAAAAAAAAAAAAAAAAAAAAAAAAAAAGAAAAAAAGACCAATGAATACAATTAAATTTTAATCTGTACAATTGGCATAATTGAGTTACTATTCAGAGAAAGGGATAAGTTTGGGAAATGATACCACTTTTCTTCATATAGAAATAAAGAATTTAGTTTTGCACAAATTTAATGTGAAATGCCTTACGAGATTTATAATTGGTAAACACCACTTTAATCCATCAAAAAGAGAAAAGTTTTATTTTTATGGAGACTGTGTCTTCTTACCCTGAAAAATAAACCTCGATACATTTTATTTCATTTATTTTCAGTAAAATTATATTTCATCTTTCCTGAAAAGAAACACATGCAAGTGTTGATTTTTAAAGAAGTAATGACATAAAAGCATCGACCTCATAGTTGTCTTTTGCATTACATTTGAAGCTATTATTTATTTAAAAGTTAGCACTTCGTGAATTTCTGTTGGTATTTAATTCATTCTCTAGTGAAGAGATAAAAGCATATGCATTTCCATTGTTTACTTCTTTCACACTTTCCTAGTCAAATACTACCAGATCCTCACATGTCAATAGCTTTGTGTGAGATTTGAGAAACTTATCATGATTTCTAAGAAATCTTTCATCTCTTGCAAATCTTACAATCTCATTTCAGAAGTAATTGCATTATTTCATTACAATGTATTTTTTGCTGTGGATAATTAGAGAGAAAGTGAGGCTAATAAATTGAGATAGTAGGCTAGTATAAAGGCAAATGATAAATATAGGCTAATTTTATGAGGACTAAATTCATTAGTAAATAATTTTATTTTGTGATATCTCTGATGTCACTGAGGTGCACAGCAAGGTTTCTCCATACAACATATAACAGACATTTGTCTTCGTAGGCTGACCATGCTGTTAAGGAGAGTGATCCAAGTAAGCTTTACTCTGTAGATAACAAGAAAACACCCAGCATCCTCTGCACCAGCAACAGAGTAACTTACAGTGTTGGAAACCTTTTCGCAATTATATAGGAATGTCCTTTAGGCAGAGGATAACTCATAACTTTCTATGGTAGACATGCTCTACATTAGGATTGCCAGAGATTGTCATGTTTCCCTGATTTACACGCTATTTGAATAATTTTCCCTCATTCAATATAATTTATCAGTTCACAGCCCCGCTTTTATCTCATTCCTTCATATAATCTGGCCAAGTTCAAACCCAACATTTTTATCTGCCTCTGTAATCACCTACTCATGGAAGAGCAGTTTTCTACTTTTGAAAAAATATATATTGGCTGGGCGCGGTGGCTCACGCCTGTAATCCTAGCACTTTGGGGGGCCGAGGTGGGTGGATCATGAGGTCAGGAGATCGAGACCATCCTGGCTAACACGGTGAAATCCCGTCTCTACTAAAAACACAAAAAATAAGCCAGGTGTGGTGGCGGGCGCCTGTAGTCCCAGCTACTCAGGAGGCTGAGGCAGGAGAATGTCCTGAACCTGGGAAGCAGAGCTTGCAGTGAGCTGAGATTGCCGCTGCCCTCCAGCCTGGGGGACAGAGCGAGACTCTGTTTAAAAAAAAAAAAAAAAATAGAAAACATATATATTATCCATTATTGGTTGATGAACACTTAGGCTGATTCCATATCTTGATCACTGTGAGTAGTGCTACAATAAACACGGGAATGCAAATATCTCTTTGATACACTGATTTCCTTTCTTTTGGATATATATTCATTAGTAGGATTGCTGGATCATATAACATTTATATATATATATATATATTCTTTTTTTTTGAGAAACTTTCTTCGGTATTGTACTCATTTGCATTTCCACTAACAGTATATGAATATTTCCCTTTCTTTTCACCCTCAGGAGCTAAAAAAATAATTGACATCATGGAGGTAGTGAATATCATCATTGTAACCAGAGGCTGGGAAAGTTAGTGGGGAGGGGGCATTAACAGATTTAGTTAATGAATACAAAAATGCAATTATATGTAAGGAATAAGTACTAGTGTTCTGCGAAATAGGGCAATTACAGTTAATCATTATTGCATGTTTTACAATGGCTGGAAACTTTGGAATGCTTCCAACACAAACAAATGATAAATATTTGAGGTGACAAATATCCCACTTACCCAAATTTGATTATGATGTATCACATACTTGTATCAAAATATCTCATATGCCCTATAAGTATGTACAATTATTATTTATTACTAAAATTTTTAATGAAAATACATCATGAAGGTTTATTAAACCAGAGACAAATTATTTGAAAATTAAAAGCTGCTTTATATGACAGGCCTTCATGAAGGGGAGAGTAGTCATCCACAATAGTAAAATGTTTCATAGTTCTTGTAAATGACATACACAGAAACACACACATACACATACCCACAGTGGCATGCTGGTAAATGTTTACCAACATACTACACAGGAACAAAAGACACGATATGCAGCCTTTGCCAATTCCTGTGATATGAAAACTACCACTTCAATTTACGAGTTTCTTCTGTTAGTTTCCTAGAATATGGTTTCAATTTTTCATATTGAGTTGTCAACCCCCATGTTGGAGGTGGGGCCTCCTGGGAGGCGGTTGGATTACAGGAGTGGATTTCTCATGAATGCTTTAGCACCGTTCTCTTAGTGCTGTTCTTGTCATAGTGAGTAAGTTCTTGTGAGATCTGGTTGTTTGAAAGTGTGCAGCACCTCCCCACTTATCCTCTCTTGCTTCTGCTCCTGCCATGTAAGAAGCTTTCTCTCCTTTTGCTTTCTCCCATAATTGGGAGCTTCTTGAGGCCTCCCCAGAAGCAGAAGCTACTGTGTTTCCTTTACAGCCTGCAGAACTGTGGGCCAATTAAATATCTTTTCCTTGTAAGTTACTCAGTCTCAGATATGACATTATAGTAGTGCAAGAATGAACTAATATAAGCTACCATAACAAAGTACCACAAACTGGGTGGCTTGAAAAACAGAAATTTATTGTCTTACACTTCTTGAGTCTTAAAAGTCAAAAATCAAGATGTAGCCAGCGTTGATTCCTTCTGAGGACCCTGAGGGAAAGATCTGTTCTTGGTCTTTCTCTTTGGGCTTGTAGATGGTCATCTTCTCCTTTAGTTGTCTTCACATCATCTTTTCTCTATACATGTCTCTGTGTCCAGATGTTTCATTTTTATAAGGACACCAGTCATACTGGATTAGGGTTCACCCTAATAACCTCATTATAACTTGAATTATTCTTTAAAGACCCTATCACTAATATGGTCACATTGTGAGGTACTGGTGTTAGAACTTAATGTGTAAATTTGGGGGGAACACAAGTCAACTCATAATACTGTCTATGCAATGTATCTAAACATTGAATTGGGAAGAGATTAATAGTAATATGTAATTATTAGTCTCGCCACCATTTTGATACAGTAGACAAAAAAATTAAGAACATAGATAAGAGTTAAATTTAGTAAAATAATTAGAAAACAATAGCTTGTATTTATTACATTAATTTTTGAAACATTTTATTTCTTTATACATATGTTAATTTTTAATAACGCCTGTGTTTAACAATAAACTTATAAAATTCTTAGAAATTTAAATATAAGCTCTTGAGAGCAAAGATCAGTCATTCCCAAGAAAAGTATGTGCAGTTTTTCAATGCTTAATGCAAACATAATTCTAAGCTTTTATGCCCACTTAATTCCTGCCTTCTCTCAGATCACTTCTTTACTAAACACTAAAAAAAACTTATGCATACAGATTTTTATTAATAGTTTGCTTTTCTATTGGTGGTAATTTTTAACTTATGTTTTATTTAAGTCAAGGCCCTTGTATATAGGACATTGTACTTAAGAATACAGATGAGTCATTTCCAGTAAAAGTACATACAATCACTCACTGTTTAATGCCAACATAAATTCTAGCCTTTTATGCCCACTTAATTTCTACCTTCTTTCAGATTACTTATATAATAAACAGTAAAACATTTTTATTATGTATATATTTTTATGAATAGTTTGCCAGTGTATTGATGTTAATTTTTAAATTATATGCTTCATTTGAATCAAATGCCTTTCCATTTGCAACTACTGAGCTCATTTATACTCCGTGAAATTTGTGTTTGTTAATATAACATAGACTAGAATAGACAAGATACATGATAAAAACTTAAAATTCTAATATTAATTTTTTAATATACTAAAATACGGTGATTCTCAACTCTCATAATATAGTGTTTTAAAGTATAAGAATGTTAAAAAATTACCTGCATAAATATTAACATATTCATACATACTCAAACTTATAAATATAATTTGAATGAGTTTATAGATAATTCATAGCCAATTTCAAGGTGACAGTCACGAACACCTTTTAAAACACTGAATGTAACACATAGAGAAAATAATTGTCTTTCCAGTAATATTTTCCTTGGATAATCACACTTATAGGTTAACCTGGTTGGCCAATATGGTGAAATCCCATCTCTACTAAAAATACAAAGATCATCCGGGTGTGATGGTGGGCGCCTGTAATCCCAACTACTAGGGAGGCTGAGGCAGGAGAATCGTTTGAACTCGGGAGGCAAATGTTGCAGCGAGCCGAGATTATGCCACCGCACTCCATCCTGAGTGACTGAGAGAGACTCCGTCTCAAAAAAAAAAAAAAAAAAAAAAAGCTAAATGTTATCCTTATAAAAGATTAGCAGGATGTAAGGAAAATTTACATGCTGCTTAAATAGTCACGTGATTCAGAAATTATCATTAGGTTTATACTTTTATATCAAGAGTACAATGATAGTTATTTCCTTAAAACTCCATAGGACTAAATTGTGTATTAAGAATATTTCTTGTTAACTATTTTATTAGTTTTAAGAAATTCAATGAATATTACAATGCAGATTTTATTTGTATGCCTATGCACACAAAATTTTAAAAAATTAAATGATTTAAACAACTTTTCTGTTAATACAGAGGTACATTGTTAACCATTTTTAATTCATATACTTACTTTGTATGCTATGATTACTAAGCAATAGTTTTAAGAAATGAAAGGCATAATTAATAGTTCTAGTTTTTAAAAATAAATAAGCCCTTATTTTTTTCTCAATATATGATCATGGGAGTTTTAAACTTTTCTTTTTAGTTTCCATGAAGCATTTCCAAGTGATGTCTTACTTCTTTTCTATCATGACTATCAGCCCCCTAGGATTAACTCCATGACATCTACCACTTGGACTACTGAAACAGTCTTTTAACAGAATTAATTGTCTCATGCATGTAATGCTCCAATGCAATACAAAAATGTCTTTCAAATTAATCTTACTACATTTTATGTCTGACTACATAACTGTTCTGCTCAAAAAGTCTTCAGTGGACTCCCAATTGCCTTTTTCTTCAATAAAATCTCTGAATGAGCTTGGAAACTTCGATTAAAATATGACACAAAATTACATTTGCCAACATTTATTAAAAATGATTTACTGAGAGCATATTTTATGATGCATTATGTCATACATTTGAGATTATACAGATAAACTATACAATATATTATTTTAAATGGAACATAATCTAATAATACACATAGCAAAGTCAATCTGATATGGAAAAATGTAGATGTGCTAACAGAGTAGGAAAATAAAATAAAAAGAAAAAAAGAAAAAACTACATTGAGAAAAAACCGCATGTGGAAAGTAATATCTAGTAGAATGTATTCTCCCCAGTGTATTGAGCCTAACCAGAATGCCTTCCAGAGCTGAAGTTGTGTCAACTGATTGTTTCAGCTAACATGGGATATATTTGGTACTGCCTTTTCTAATTGGTTAATTTCTTTCATAGGGATAACGTTCTGCATGGTGACTATAAATAGTGAAATACGTCTTTCGGAAACTCTGGTAAGAAACTAAATGTAGCCTCATTTCAGGGAGACCTCCCTAGTCCTCTGAGAGCAACATGATCTAATATTTTCTTAAATACCTCAACAACTTATATGACCATTCCTAACAGAGCCATTATCATTATAGAAGGGAAAGGATAAGGTTGGATATACAACTGAGGACATTTCCAAGCAAAGTTTTGAAGGAGTGGCTTTGTTTCTCTTTTCTGCTTATACTAAATATGAAGGAAGGAGAAACATTGAGATAATAAACAAAAGGGAAATAGAACTTCATAATTTTGAAAATTGTCAGCTTGTGCAGAATGCAAAAGATGATAAAATTAGGGGGTTCATTGTCAGGAAAGTGTGCTTTGCAGAGAAAGCCCAGGTTGGGGCTGGACATTTGTTTAGTGTCTTGATAGGATCAAAAGATCAGAATTTTCTTTCACACAGAGGTTTATTTGAAGAAGTTAACATGACTCAATAACTAAACATTGAAATATTTACATATATTAAATGGTCTTCAAATATTGCAGATATTAATATATATGTACATATATTACACATATATACACACACAGTGAAGTATTATATGAAAAAATGCTCAATATCACTTATCATCAGAGAAATGATAATTGAAACCATAATGAGATATTATCTCACACTGGTTAGAATAGCTATTATCAAAAAGACAGAAGATAAAAAGTGTCAGTGAGCATATGGATAAAAGGGAACAACCTTTGCACACTGTTGTTAGAAATGCAAATTAGTACAGCCAGGGAAGTTCCTCAAAAAATTAAAAATAGAACTACCATATGATTCAAACATCTCACTACTGGGTACACATACAAAGGAAATGGGGCAGTATGTAGAAGAGATATCTGCACTCCAATATTTCTTGCAGCATTATTCACAATAGCCAAGATATGAATGCAAACTAAGTGTCCGTCAGTGGATGGGAGGACATCATGTTAAGTGAAATAAGCCAGGCATAGAAAGACAAATATCACATAGTCTCACTTATATGCATAATGTGAAAATGTTGAACTCATAGAAGCAGAGAGTAGAATGGTGATTTCCAGGAGCTTGAGTTTGGGGATATAGGGTGAAACATTAGAGGAGAGGTGGGTCAAAATATACAAAATTTCAGTTAGGTGGGAGTAATAAATTTAAAAGAGCTATTGTACAAGATGGTGCTATAGTTAATAACAATATATTGTATTCTCAAACATTTCTGAGAGTAGATTTTAAGTTCTCTCACTACACATACACACACACACACACATACACCCACACACCACATATGTAACTTCAGAGTAACCATTCCCCAATGTAAATATATTCCAAACATTTGTACACAGTAAATACAAACTATTATTTATCAATTTTAAATGTATTTAAAAGAAAAATTATGTATGAAAAGATAAAAATGAGTTTTCTGGAAATAACTACAATTAAATTGTCTTTTATGTATTCACAGACATGTATAGTTATCATGATAGTTATTATTAGAATATTTTCATTATCTCAGAATAAATCCTCTACCTCTCTATTATTACTCCATCCAATCTCTTGTTCTCATGCTTAGACACTCACTAATATGTTTTATTTCTACATAGGTTACCCTATTCTGGACTTTCCTATCAATGGACTCATATAATTTTTGAACTTTTGTGACTAGCGTTTTTTGTTTAGCATAATGTCTTAAAGGCTGTTCCAAGTTGTAGCGTGTATCAGCCCTTCATTTCCTTGTGTGGCTGAATAATATTCCATTTTATGAATATATGATACTTTATTGCTTCATTTTTGATGAATAGAAAATTATTGTAAATCACTTTGATCAATATTTAATTTTCTTATGTCTACAGTTGTGATTCAAAGTAAAACTCCATTAAGCAATTTAATATAATCAAATATTTTATAAAATTTCTAGGTTGATATTTGTTGTTTCATTTGCTTTTATATTTTACTTACACTGGATCTGAATTCATTTTGCCATAGGCTGTTACAATTATCCTAATAGATATGATTTTTCATAATTTTCTTTACTATTTGATTCTTAGAGCTTTCCATTTTTCACGTGAATGATTTTCATTTTACTATTTCAAATAATGTATATAGTATCATAAAATTATGTACTGCTATGTTTAGACAAACACATGGTATATTTTTATGTATAAATTATTTTTGTCTTAAATATATTTTCATATCTGGTTAAATGCATATTTCCCTCTTTTTTCTCTTTCAAAAGTATTATTTTTTGTCACATATATAAAATTTATAATTGCATTACCAACTTTAAAATCATCTTTAAATGTTGCTTTCCATTGTTTGACAACAGCAAAATTTGGAGAAGGTTTAGATTTTTTTCACCACACCACTACTATTGTGTAGCATTTGGTTACTCAAAGCTCATTTTTAACATTACAGTTGTATAGTTTTATGACATTTAGGTTTTAGAATTTCATTGTAAAGGGTATTTCAATTTTTTCTATCTTTAATTCAATATTCTTTTTGATATTTAGTTATTCTTCGATATATAAGTTGCTATCATATATTTAGATTATAACTCTTTCTTTACCAAACTCTTAATTGTAATTTTCTTAGTTTTTCTAGATGTTATGATGCTATTTTATGTCTTAATGGTTTAGTAACTAAATTGGTCTTCAAATATTACATACATTAAATGTTTCTGTTGAATATTTTATATGAATCAATTGAATATTATTACATTTGTAAATTAATAAAGTGTCTTCATAGGCTTCTGCTACCAAAGACAGCCTCTATACCTTTGCAAGATTCATCATCCTCATGTGTTCTGAAATTTTCTATCATAAAATGCCTCTAGGGGAATCTGGGAAAATAGCAGAGTAGGAAGCATGAGGAATCGGTCTTCCCACCTACACAATAGCGTGGACAAAATCATTCTGTCTGATGTAACTATTTTGGAATTCTGGAATCTATTAAAGGCTTGCAACTTCCAAAGAAGGTAATTTTGGTCAATTTAAGCTCTTCGCACAGTATTAGTTCCCCAGCCCTGTGACACGCGGCTGTGCACTTGTTCCTGGAGAAACCTGCCCACAACTTACAGGAGCCAGGAAGGACAAAAAGATTCTGTTTTCCTCCTCTAAATATTGAAGTACTGTGCACTGATCTTTGACTGCTGCCATTTTTTTTTTCTTTTTTTAATCACAGAGGTAGAGAGAGATAGGCAGCCGTTGTTTCTGCACCTTTTATCACTGTTACTGTTTGTCCCCCTCCAGCCTGAAATGACTTCCTGAGGATTTAAAGAACCAGCATCATTTTTCTTTCCTTCATTTCTCTCTCTCTTTCTCTCTCACTCTCTCTGTCTCTCTCTCTCTCTCGGGGTGGAGGCGGAGACAGACATTAAAGACTAGGACATTCAAAAGCAATGAAATGTACAAAGGAAATTAGAATGTGACTACATATGCTCAGGGAAAGATATGAACCCAGAAAAAACTGAGAAGCATAAATTTACACCACAGGCTGATATTTGACATATAGACCCTACAACAATCAAGAAACAAAAACAATAAAGATAATAACAAAAAACAACAATCTCTGGGGAAAGAGAATGGTAAATTTAAGAGTTACCACGTTATTAGATTCAAATGTCAGTTTTCAACAAAAAAATTACAAGACATTAAAAATTATAAGAGAGAGCCAGGCATGCTGGCACTTCAGGAGGCTGAGATGGGTAGGGCACTTGAGTTCAAAACCAGCCTGGGCAAACATGGCACAAACCCGTCTCTACCAAAAATATAAAAAATAACCAGTCTCATAACCCAATCTCTTAATTGATTAATTAATTTAAAAAAAATTAAAAATTAAAAATACAGAAAAGATAGAAAATTATGACCATTGAAAGAAAAGTAATCAATTAACATAACTGTTTCTGACAATGATTTTTTTTTTTTAATTGACAAGAGGGATCTAAAGACAGATTCAAGTAGGCAGAGGAAAGAATCAGCAAAATCAAAGATATTACAATAAAAATTATTGAGGTAGAAGAACAACAAAAAAGAGAATACTGAAGAAGTGAACAAATCCTAAGGGACATGTGGGACATCATCAAGAGGAATAAATACTCATTGAGGTAGTCCCAGAATGGGAAGAGAAAAAGAACAGGGCAGACAAACTATCTGAAAAAATAATGGCTGAAAACTTTTCAAATTTTACGAAAGATGAATATAAACATCCCAGATGCTCAACAAACTTTAAATAAGATGGACTCAAAGAGACCCACACTGCAACACATTATAATACAACATTTGAAAGACAAAGACCATGAGAGAATCTTGAAAGCAGTAAGAGAGAAACAACTAGTCACATACAAGAGATCTTCAATAAGATTATCAGTAGATTTCTCATCACAAACTTTGGAGGATAGAAGGCAGTGGGCCAACATATTCAAAAATACTAAAAGAAAAAAAAAAAACTGTCAACCAACATTTGATGTCCAAAAAAAGTCTTACAAAAGTGAGAGAGAAATTAAGACATTTTCAGTTAATTAAAAAAAGAGTTTGTTGCCACTATAGCTGACCTGAAAAATATGCTCTGGGGAATTCTACAGGATAAAATGAGAAGAAACTAGACAGTAACTCAAATCTATATGAAGAAATGCAAATATCAGTAAAAGTAAATATAGGGGCAATTATAAATGTTAGTAATATTATAACAAGGACCTGTAACTGTACATTCTTGTTTTCTACATGATTGAAGAAACTAATACATTTTAAGAGAACAATTATTAGTTTAAAAGTTAGTGTGTTTTTATTTTCATTTTATAGGGACGGGGCTCGCTATGTTACCCAGGTTGGTCTTGAAGGTTGGGCTCAAGTGGTTCTCCTATGTTAGCCTCCCAAAGTTCTGGGATTATAGGTGTGAGCCAACATGCTTGGCCTTAAAAGCTATTGTAATTTTTAACTCTGGTTGGTTACTCAAGATTTTGTTTTCTATATAATTTAAAAGATAACGCATTTAAGATAATTACTACTTTATGTTTTGGGGAATACAACGTATAAAGAAGTAATTTTGTGTCATCAACAACCAAAAGAGGTAGGATTGGAGTTATTGAAGGAGAATAATTTTTCTGTTACTGAAGTTAAGCTGATGTACCTTTAAGGCAGAGTGGCATAACTTTTAGGAATATAGAGTTTCAATTTTATAAGATAAAAAGAGTTTGGAGCTGGAAGGTGATCAATAATGGTCACCTAATACTATGAATGTATTTAACGACAGCGGACTGGAAATTTAAAAACAGTTAAGGGGGCAAATTTTATATTATGCACATTTTTCGACAAAAAAAGTTGGAAAAATTAATAGTTACCCAATTAAAAAATGGGGCAGGATGTAAAGACTTTTTTAAAAAAAAGTTATACAATTGGCAAAAAAATAAAAAATAAAAAAACTCTCAATATCATTATACTTCAAATAATGGAAGTAATATCAATACCAAATAATATCATTATGGAACTTCAGATCAAAAGAACAATAAAAATCCACGACACAGGCACTAGCATGGAAATAATTTAAAATACATATAATATGCATTAGGATGTAGAGAAATCAAAACCTTCATATAGTGTTAGAAATATAAAATGATGCAGTCATTCAGAAAACAGTCTGGCAGTTCTTTTAAAAGGTGACCATAAAGTTGCCATGTAATATAGCACTCCCTCTAGTAGGTATGCAACTATGGGAAATGATAAAATACAAAGCATATACATGAATGTTCACAGCAGTATTATTCATAACAAAAGGTCAGAACAGCCTAAACGCTATCAACTGATGAATGCATAAATAAAATATAGTACTCCCATACAATGGAAAAGTGCTCTATCTACCTTAAGAAGAAATGAATAATTGATACATGCTACAATCATGGATAAACCTTGAAAGCTTTATGCAAAATGAAAGCAGCTACACGTAAATAACCACATATTGGATGATTCCATTTATATGTTCTTGAATGGGCAAACATTATTCTGTTTATATTGTCTGAAATAGGCAAATCCTTAGAGAATAAAAGTAGAGTAGTGGTTGTGTAGACCTGGGGAAAAGGAGAATGGAAAATGTTCATGGATACAGATTGTCTTTTAGGGTGATGAAAATGTTCTAAAACCATGGCGATGGTTGTACAACTCTGAATATACTAAAAATTATTGATTAAATAATGGATGGTTGTATGGCATGTGAATTATATCTCAATCAAGATGTTTTTAAAAATTAAAATGAACATGTTTCAGATTTATACTTTATTCCACAGAACACAGTTCTTAAGCATATTAGTAATTGAGCAACCTGATTAAAATATCTGAATTTAGCAAAATCAAACAGCCTTTTTACTGTAGGGCTCATCAGAACTATTAAAATTCTAATGTGCACTATGATCCTTGTGGATTTTATGTGGGAAGTAAAGATAACTATTGACCTTGAAGGATTTTATTGTGCTCTTCCACTGTTAACAACCGGTTGTACTTAATTCAGGGAATAATCCTTGGAAAACAGTATTCTATGACTGGTCTTTTCTTTCCTAGTCTAGTATAAAATGCTGTGCACAACTTTTCTTGTTCTTCTTTTAAGGGTCATTTTATATTTGAAAAAGATTATTAGATTACATATTTTCACTGGTTCAACTTAAGCCTTTAAATTATGCACAAATTGATTACTTCTTTATAAACGATTCTCTCATCTAGATGGATGTATATTCACGAAAATCTATAGGCACAGATATAAATAAAGTGATGCTCTTTAGCAAAACCAGAACAAGCCATTTGAAGAATGTTATATATAATATGTTAAGAATGTTGCATCTGACCAATGATATGTTCTGAAGTTTAGCAGGCCTTTAAAATAGTTTCATATATTCATAATATACTTTTATACATATGAGTATTATATAAATTAAATTGACATTTCACATTTTATATTCCTGAAGGAAGGACATTATGCTTGATATGAAGATACCTTTAAAATGGAGTGAGACATAATTTATATATATCCAAAAACTATAATTGCATTTTTTAATGTGGTAAGAACACTTAACATGAGATATCCCCTCTTAAATTTTTAAGAGCACAATACAGTAATATAGACTCCACGTTGTACAGTAGATTTCTAGGATTTATTCATCCTGCATAACTAGAATGTTACACCCTTTAAATAGCATCTCACTAAATTCCCCTCACCCCAGTCCTTGGCAAGCACTAATGAATATTGGGTAATTATTTTTATCAATGAAAGCAACATTAATGGCTAATCTTGTCACTTCCTGGATTGACTTGATCAGTTTCACAGACAGTTATTCTCATCTAGGTCTTGTATTTGACCTATATGCTTCCTGAGGTTTCTTCTTCTAAATTCTTATTACTTATATCTAAGTAAGTTAAAAAAATAATTTGCCTGGCCAGACGTGGTGGCACCTGTAATCCCAGCACTTTGGGAGGCCGAGACAGGCGGGTCACCAGGTCAGGAGTTTGAGACAGCCTGGTCAATATGGTGAAACCCCCGTTTCTACTAAAAATACAAAAATTAGCCAGGCGTGGTGGCGTGTACCTATAGTCCCAGCTACTCGGGAGGCTAAGGCAGAAGAATTGCTTGAACCCAGGAGGCAGAGGTTGCAGTGAGCTGAGATCGTGCCACTGTACTCCAGCCTGATCAACAAAGTGAGACTCCATTTCAAAAAATAAAAAAAATGCCTGTCACTATATATATATATATATACACCAAATTAAATTGTATTATAATGTGAAAATTTGCTTTAAAATATGCTCTAATCTTTAACCTGTCTGTGATTTTAGGAATTTAATATTGGCAATATTTGAATAATGCAAATAGTTAAATCAGCTCCTATTTCTATGACTGTTTCTGGTTCTATTTATTGTAGAAAAAGAAAGAAAAAAATAACTTTCCTTCACTGAATATCACATTAAAAACTTCTAACCACAAAGGGCATTCAGTTTTGCTGCCGTGGGAGCATCTGGCATCTGCTCTGCTAGGATAATCCTGGGAATTGAAACTTTCAGCTGCCAAATGAGTTCCTTAAAACTTTTTAGGCCTTGGTGGCTATAATTTTAATGATGATCAACTGTCATTTTTATACAGAGAATTTCATTACAAGATAGTGAACTTATTTTTTTATAGTGAGCTTTTTTAAAGCACTAATAAGGTAGATTTTGAAGCAATTATCAGACAACACCAAATCAATAATTTAAAAACATTAAAAAAGTTTTTAGCATTAGATTCCATTTTTATTGTGGTTAAAAAATAGGTAAATGCACTTGGTTGTTTAGGTATATTCTGAGTGGTTATGTATAAAGAAAAACTAAGTGCTTAAGTTTCATTTGACTCTGTCTTGTTTGCTTCACATTATAGTATTTCAATCATGAATAAATATTTTTGAAGTGAGTTTTTCTATGTCTTTTTATAATTCAAAGTTCTAGTGTCATATGTTTGGTTTTCTCACCATTGTAGTTAGAGAGGTCAACACATGCAAAATATGCGATCATGCACAATGACACAGACTCCTTGGTTTCTCTCAGTACACATTTAATTTCTGTTAGAATAATTCTGCTATGTTTTAAGTTGGGAAATTTACGGTACTCATAGGCATTTCTACTTCTAGGAAGAACTTTTAGGCAGTGATTTAGCTTATTGTGAAACTGGGATAATAATGCTTTTTCTGTGCTTTGTCTCTAGCCTCCTTTGCCTACATTTATGTTTCCCTATTGAGTAAATAATGAATCATCACTCTTTACATTGAACCAATTGTGGTTTAGGTATAATGATTGATAAGAAGAGGGAAAACTGAATTTCAGCCTTCTCTTTCTCCCTTTGCTGAGGTTGTATGTATGGTGTACAAACTGCCTAGCTGTAGGCTGTTGTTTGGCTTCCAGTCTTGCTCTCTAATTGCCTTAATATCTGATATTTGCTCCTGGATATCCTTTATCACTAATAGTGAATTTCCATCACACTTCTCAATGGCCAATGATCCCAAAGTTCTTATGGCTTGCTATTATACAAGCCATAATGTATATATGTTATTATATATACTTTACTAATTATATCTGGAATTGTATTGTATTTAGAAAGAAGGGTAAATGAAGCTAACTCATAGTCAGCTCCCTAAACCTTTAGATTTCTTCATTTATTTATTTTTTGCCTGGAGGGTCACTTTTACTAAAAGATTAGTGCTATTCTTTTCTTACTTCTTCTCTTATTCATCTACTATCATAATGTGGTCTCACATTTATTCTAAATTCACTGGGAAACTTTAATTGGATTCAACAACATTTAAGAAGGTACTTATACTGACAAATTGCGCTCAAACTTTAGATTGAAAAAACATAGTAGTATGGGACAAGGGGGAAAGAAACTTTGTTTCTTCAATTTTTTCAAAATGTCTTTCCTTTAAAAAGTTATTCAGGATGAATTTCCACTCTTTCATCTGATATGCTAATCTGAGTGTTCATTACAGAATATTGTTTATGTACTTTAAACTACTTGGGAAGCATTACATGACAGCTGTCTTCTTAATATCCTCACAGAAATTAGTTCTTCTATTTCAGGAAACTATCCCAGTGATCCCAATACGGCTCCCTAAATAAATATGCAAATTATTTCAGAATCATCCACAGACTGTATATTATAGATGTCTGTGATTCAAAGTACTTGCTTGCTAAAATATATACCTTTACACAATGATAATATGCAAATGGATTTAACTCGATATGATTAAAGCAATTAAAACTAATGATGCAATAAAAATAAAAGACAGGTAGATAGACACATATGCAAAACTTATTCACAGTAGTAACAATTTTGCAATTAAATTTTTCTCAATAAAGTTAACACTTTTCATTAAAGAACTCATGCAATTTACTGATTTAAATATTTATGTTATAAAATAAACATCTGCTTGTAATAAAGTTCATTTTTATCATTTTAACATTAGTCATTGACTGAGAAAATTCTCACCTGAAATGAATGAAAGCAAAATTGTAGAAAAAATTAACAATTAACAATGTCACAATACCATTTTTGAATAATGGTTGAAGATGTTATTATGTATAATCATTTGTGTAAATTATTACTATAATAAGCACAAATGCTTTGTTGTAAGTATAATTTTAAATTATTTAAATAAAAATATAACTTATGAAACTACATGAAATTTTTCATTAATTAATAATTCCTATTTAGGTGAAAAAGGAAATATCCTCTAAGTTAGTGCTTTTATGACTTTTTGTTGCAAATGATCAGTATACATATCGCTAACAGTTCCTTTGTAGATTACATATTGCATATGTCAATAAAATGTGTAGATTATATACTGCATATGTCAAAATTTATATTTCATTTAGAAATGACTATATCTGATTACACCTAGTATAAATTTCAGTTAAACTTTTGCCTCCTGGTCAGAGTACTTCTACATAAAACCCCTCACTTTGCAAAGTTATAGGACCATTTAAAATCAGCATTCTGACATATTATTTTAACGTTGCTCTGTTTTCATTTTTAAATGACATTTTAATATAGCAACAACAAATATAACACTGCTTAAATACAATTATTTAAAGTTCTTTATTGTGGTCCATTTCCCATTTTTATCTTAAAATACAATGTAGTGATGAGTGTTATAAAACTTTATGCATTTAAAAATAATTAGAGTAATTGTTAGGATATTAAAGTAATGAATACTCTGTTTTAAATAAACAATATTATCAGTTATATTCAGGAAATAAAATTCATAAATAAAAATGCATCAGAAGAAAATCATGATTCACAATGTATGTAAATGCCATTTATGATAGCGAAAGGCAGTTGTAATTAATGCATTACATTGTCAATGACAAGATTTGAAAAATGTTTTAAAAGTACAAGTGGTATAATAGCACAGACATTTTGTGAAGCATTATATTAAATTTTAGGTAAATAAGTTTGCAGTTTTTTGTAGGAATGTTAGAAAATAACGTCCTTGTATCAATACTAGAAAGAAGTAGTGTCCAAATTGTAGGTTTGAGAGGTTTTAAACCACTTAAAAATGGGAGAGAACATTTTGATACAATTTAGTGTAAGTTGAGGTATCCTATTATTCTTCCCAAATTCAGTGATTTCATTGGTTTTTAAAACTATAAAGAACAAATAGATATCTTTCTGTTTAATCAAATATGCTCCTATAAATATAAGTAATTTATATGATTGATATTTCATATAATAATATCAATTATCAGTTAAATAGAAATGTATTCAAATTTCCATTAAAAATGTCAAATATAAGTAGAAAAAAAATTACATAAGAAAAAATAAAATAATTTTGTATAAACATACATACTGCAACATTATCTAAATGTTGCTTTCACCTTAAATAATACATATATTTTCATAAAAGAGTTCATGTAAAATGTGTTCCTTATGGATGTTTGAACCAGTTTGCAGAATATCTTCTTTGATTCTATCTGTCAATGTTAGTTATTTTTTAATAGGAGAAGGAAAGACATAACACATCACAAAATTAGCATATACTTACATTTTTAGCTAATATTTATTAATTGAGGTTTCCAATATTAATATAACTTAAAGATGATAAGATTTCATCAAGAACCGATGCAGTTATTATTTTAAAAGTATTTTTCTTATTAACAAGTACTATATGTATTTTATTTATTGAAAAGACTATCAAAAATAGAGACGTATATACAAAATAATAGTGGTAATCTCTTTCCCAGATAACCACTACTAATTTTCTCCATATTTCCTTTAATGCTTTATTTTCTTTGTGTATATGTATTCTGTTAATTTATATCAAAATGCAATGTTAATACAATTTGCCCCCTCACAAAAAGGGATGCATTCCATAATCATCAAATATTTTGATACTGATCTCTTATGGTTTTATTAAATTTCTAGACTTCTATTTCTAGATGTGTTTGTTCTTTTAAATAGTGCCTTTCTAACATAATTTGATGCAAAATATTTTAGTAAGAGTAAAATTCTGAGACTTTCAATACTATCCACTATTTTTATATGATTTCTTGCTAAATTACATACACATGAATTCTTAGATACTTGCTATATAGACAAAGATACAAAATATGGCACATACGTGAACTCTGACCTACTCCACTATTTCTTCATCAATGGCAAATGCACAATACCTTAATGTAGAGAAGAAAGAACAGGAGATTTCTTAGTATTCACTATAAAGAAGTAACTAATTCAGTGTCCTATCTTGATCAGGTTGCTTCTTCAGGAACTATGAAACTATATATTATAGAAAAATTGTATATTAGGTGTATCATAAAAGCATAACCTCTTATTTACTTAGGCCCACTCAAATTTTAATGAAACTGCTTTAATAATGCAACGTGTTCTATGTTTGATACGTTTTAGAATTTTTAATGGAACCTCAAATTATTTCATGTTGAGTTTCAAGTTCCAGATAAATAGCATAATTTTTGTGATTCACATTGTAATAAGAATCTTACTTTTTCCAGGTAAAATGGCATGCATTTTGAGGATAAAATGCTAAGATAGTTTTTATTTGCGTTTATTCCTCATTAGGTAACTTTTTTCTTCTGTCACTGCAAATGAAACTATAAAAAGCATTTAGAACATCTTCGTCTGTCAAAAAAACCTATATGTACTAGATGAGTACTTTTTAAATGGTGATTTGCATATGAATCGCCCAGGGATCTTGTTAAAATGCATTATTTGTAGGTCTAGAGTGGAGACCTGTGATTCCACTTTTCCAACAAGCTCTCAGGTGAGGTTGAAGCTGCCTGCACACAGAGAACTTTGAATATCAATTGTCCTCAGGAAAGATTCCCTCAATGGCTAGTCCTGATAGGTTTATATCCTCCATAACAGATGTGTCTATATAATCTGCATATGTCTCTAAAGAAAATGAACTTAGAATCCAAAGGCAGTTTAAATAATTGTGTCTATACATACCGTTATTTTACTGTCTGTAGATGGTATGGTATTTCCAGCCACCTCCACCAATTACAACAGATTGATCGATGCCATCTATTCTACAGAGACTCCTCTATTTCTCTTACTCTTCTGCCTTGTCCTCCTGCTAAATGCAAATGAAAAACTGAGATAAAGAAGACTTACAAATTTGAATTTCAGTGTTTCCACTTTTCATTCTTATTTTACAATAGATTCAGGAGTCCATAAATGAACATTTTGTTCTCCCCCATTTTAATTTAACTTTTGTTTTCCTCTGATGTAAACGTTAATTGTTTAAGTACTCTAGTTTTATGACAATTACTGTTTTCAGTTCACTTCAGTGTATGTCTTCACTCATACATTTTAGATTTATTCAGTAAGGACTTTATCCGCAGTGTATATCCGAAATACGTATTACTTTAGAAACAGTATTTTATTTTAGGATGAGTTATAGCATACACTATTTAGGAGGATAGTTTATTTATTTACTTATTTATTTATTTATTATCATAATTTGGTTTGTAAGTATAAGGAGTACTGCTTTCTTCATAATTAAAAGTAATTTTTAAAATATTATAGATACCATGTGCAGATTTATTTTAGTGAAACCACAACCATATTAGCAAGGCAGTCAACCTAAATTTACTCAATAATTTCTGAAAATAAATTCCTCATTATGAATAGTTTCTTTCAGAGAAGCTGTAATTTTACATAGATTACTATTTTTATCTATGTCCAACTTAATTTCTTTCTTTCTTTCTTTTTTTTTTTTTTTTTTGAGATGGAGTCTCGCTCTGTCGCCCAGGGTAGAGAGTAGTGGCCGGATCTCAGCTCACTGCAAGCTCCGCCTCCCGGGTTTACGTCATTCTCCTGCCTCAGCCTCCCGAGTAGCTGGGACTACAGGCACCCGCCACCACGCCCGGTTAGTTTTTATTTATTTATTTATTTATTTTTTGTATTTTTTAGTAGAGACGAGGTTTCACTGGGTTAGCCAGGATGGTCTTGATCTCCTGACCTCGTGATCCGCCCGTCTCGGCCTCCCAAAGTGCTGGGATTACAGGCTTGAGCCACCGTGCCCGGCCTGTCCAACTTAATTTCTACTAATTAAAAAATACTAGTTTCAAAGATTTATTTGCAGAAGAAATGCCAGTTTTTACTAAGCAATAATATTTGTAGCAAAAAATGCTCTTTTGAACATCTCTAAACACTTATTTATCACTTGGCACAGTACTGCTCTAGAAGAACTCCATTAACAGTTCTTTAATAATTGAAAGAATAAAACTGATGAAGAATGAGAATATAGATTCTATTGTTACTACCTATGTTATTTGTCTCATAAATGAGTTTAGGCTAAACCTTGCAATTTATGTTATAATACACCAATTCACAAGACAAACAAAAAAGAGAGAAACTGCAGGAACCTATATTGAAAGATTTTGGAACTGCAATATCTACTTACATTTTTCAATGTGTGGATTCGTGCTATAGTTTCAGTTACACAGTATGTGTATGTGTGTGTGCTTATATATTATGATGCTTTATTTCCACTATGCATTCATTTATTAATTTATATAGTATGATGACAAAAATAAAAGAGGATAACTTAAATGGAATGCAATAAAGTATTTTCGTGGATGCAAATGATTGTGTTGTCATGCAGCAGTTAGAGTGATTCTCAGTGCCTGATGTATCTTTATATCTTCCAATTCAAGCCCACTAAATAACTATCATGTTAGTATTATCAAATAAATTTATTAATTATAAAATTGTTAATCAGTTGATTATAATCATAAGAGCAATGTTAACATGTTTTAATTAATTAACAATATATAGAAGGTATGGACCTAATCTATATGAATCTTGACTCTGAATTAGGTACTAATCTTATCCTTCTTTTATGGATGACAGACTAAGTAACTTGCCTAAGGTCAAGGAATTAGAAAGTGGCAGAGTTGAGACACAAAACCAGACAGTCTAGCTACCATGTTTTCTTAATCACTACCTTATCTTGCTTTTGACTGCTATCCTTCTATGTCCTAGGCACTCTGACACCTATTTTAAATGCAGTATATTACTAAGGTTCTCTATTTTCCTACTGTTATCCTTACATGTGGCAAATCTAACTTGCTTATTCCTGTGTAGCCAGTGAAAAATAGAGCCATGTCTCAGTCACAAAGCAGTCTGTGACTAAAGCCAATTTGTCTAATTGTGTACTACACTATCCACTCTCTGTGTTCAGTCACTACACTTAATTTAGTTCCAAATGAATGCGATGGGTTATAAGCACTTAAATTTAACAGAGGTGAAACTCACCCTTCTGAAGATTTATGGGGCGCAAAGATAATTAGATGAAAGACAGATAATAGATTAGATAGATAAATAGAGAGGAGAGAGAAAAAGAGATACGCAAATAGCTCAAGTGAAAATAAACCAAATGATGCTGGATGACTCACATTAACAATAAATAAAATCAACATATATATCATTCTTAGGGATGAAGATATAAATAGTTTGGGTAATCCTGATAATCATACTTGAAATTTGGAAGGTAATAGAGTAAGAAACAAATTTAAAACTAAGATGTTGAGTAGAATATTCTGTAGACAGCAGGCACACATGCTTAATTCAAAAGATCACAGACTTTGGAGCTAAAATAAACCAGAGATATCGTTTCTTTTTAAAGTGTTACACATGTATTTATAAATGTATGATGATTTGGTTTGGGGAAGATTAATTATGACTATGAATTGAAAGAAACAAGCACAGTGCTAGGGATGTAGTCAGTACAGTATTTCTTTGGGTTTCCTTCATTACAGATTCTTGGTAGTGAGCACTATTTTCTTGGCATACAATGATTTTCTTTTTCCTTATATTTGAAGGGTATTTTTAATGGATGTAGATGATGATGTCCATAGGGGTATTGATATATCAAATAGTTCATTCCACTGTCATCGTTGAGGCAGTAGAAAAGTCATAGATGACTTTTATTACTGCTCTCTGAAGGTAATATTTCTTTCACTTTAATCATAAGATTTTCATTTTGAATGTGGTCCCTGTTATTTAGATTTGGTAAAATTTATATTTTTCCTGATTATATTGAGATTCCTATATTTATAAATTGAGTTCTTCACCACTTCTGAAAAATCCTGATCAATATTCTCCTCAAAGATTGCTCAGGTCCCCTTTTCTGTCTCCAGTTTTCTGGACACCAATTAAACAATTATTAGACCTTCTCTCTTTATCCTATGTCTCTGACCTTATTTTACATATTCTATTTTTTTCCTCCAGATTATACTCTAGATATCTTTGGACATGTTTTCTGGTTCAACAGTTTTGTATTCTTGACAAAAACAGATTGAACGTTACAATATATTGATATTTTGAAGACATTATTCTGCTTGTCGGTTTTCAGTTTCCACTGCAGTTCCCCTCAGTTACTACCTCCCTCATATGGCCATTCTACCTTTTGTGTTATTTGTATCTTCTAGCAAAGACCAGATAATGCCTTCTTTCAGAGCGTTTTTATGTAAATATATCTGTTCTGCAAGATATAGTTTTACAGAACTTAAGGTGTATATTCTACTTGATTTTATGATAATCAGAGGACCTAGCAGTACAATTTATTTGAAAGTGAATTGCTTACCCTGACCATTTTTTGTTTGTTTGTTTTAACTTTGAAGATAAAAGTATTTTGAGTTGAGAAGAGTTTCAATAATTTTTGTTGGCATACATTTAAAATTTAATAATGGAAGTTTTGATAAAATATAATTAAATGTTTACTTACAAATTTTACATTTTATAAAGTGTGGAATGTTGTGTTAAAACTTGGAAGTAGTAAACTAATAAACTTGGAAATAGTAAATAAATAAATATCAGTTAAAAATTAGTGGTAAGGGCCGGGCGCGGTGGCTCACGCCTGTAATCCCAGCACTTTGGGAGGCTGAGGCGGGCGGATCACGAGGTCAGGAGATCGAGACCATCCTGGCTAACACGGTGAAACCCCGTCTCTACTAAAAAATACAAAAAAACTAGCCGGGCGAGGTGGCGGGCGCCTGTAGTCCCAGCTACTCGGGAGGCTGAGGCAGGAGAATGGCGTAAACCTGGGAGGCGGCGCTTGCAGTGAGCTGAGATCCGGCCACTGCACTCCAGCCTGGGCGACAGAGCCAGACTCCGTCTCAAAAAAAAAAAAAAAAAAAAAAAAAAAAAATTAGTGGTAAGGTACTAAAAGTAAAATGCATTTTAAAATGCGTATTTCATTCTCAGCTTAGCTTCAAAAGTGAGAATGAGATATTTTTAACTGATAAAAATTAATGGTAAGGTAAGAAAAGTAGAATGCATTTAAAATTTTTTCACTGATAAAAATTCCTGTACAGTCCAAAGCAAGGATTTGGTTATATATATGATACCTCTATTTAAAAAAATACCAATAGTTTACAGTATCCTCCAATTTTATTTATTTATTTGTTTATTTACTTCTTTGTAGTGCACCAAACAGTCTGCAGATGGGTACAGATAGGTTTGGGAAACAAGTTGAATGAGAATTTTTTTTTTTGCGCTATTTAGATTTCCTTTGCAGGTTTTATTTCACCATAAGAGGCAGATATAATGTTTTCATATTTGCCTGCATTATTTTAATATGCATATTTTACTTTTTAATAAAAATATAGTATTTATTTATTAAATAACCCAGAAAATACTTATTAGATGCCTATATTTACAGCACAAAAAATATATTTAATATATATTTTTCTAATTTATAGCAACATGTGGTGCAATATTTATTTGAAAAAAATTCAGACACAAAAACATTGTCACAGAATGTGCAGAAATAGTCACAAATGAATATTATATAAATAGTAAATCATAATAATAGTTTATGATGAAGTGTTTTTCAAAATTCTCTGATTCCTTTTCTTTCATATCAAACATTTCAATCACTCCAGGAATATTATGGAGATGTGATGATATTTAGAAGGAATACTTTTATATTGTGATATTGGTGGAATGGTATTAAAATTATGGTAATAACAATGGCCTGAGGAAGACTTGTAAATGAGAAAATCAGAAAATTTTACGTAATAAAATATATTTTAAAGTTTCTGAAATTTTAAATAGCCTATAGAGGTCAGCATTGCTCTCTTTTCTGGAATTAACAAGCCAAGACAGGAATAAAAGTTAATCTGTTGAAACATAAAATGCTACTCTTTCTACATCGCACTGTTGGAAAGCCACATCCACATATACAACCAAACAAATGAGACCACATACTAGTAATGCAAGGATTTTAGCCCACATTTAATATCTGTATAACTCTCTTCTCCAGTCATCTATGCAAATGCCCACAACCACTGCACTCCCAAAAATAACAGTGAAAACATTATCTATTGATACTAACCACATGGTCAGTTCCAAACTATCTACAAGATTAGGAACAAGGACAGAAGGAAAGCTGTGAGAAACATTCCCGCGAGCATCATTTCGGGTATATATCAGGTCTTTCAAATAGAACACCAAGAAAGTCAACTCCATATCAGCTATTACAGGAGTTGAAGAGATTTCTCATTGTCGGTAAAGGGAAATAAAAAATCTCTCTGGGATATTGTTAGAATCTCTTTGTCAGTGGCCCTGAGACACTCATCAAATAGTTCATGCTTACTATGAGTTTTTTGCATGTATTATATGAACCGATGTCATCTTCAAAAGCCTCCTTCCAATTTATGGCCACTTTAAATAACATTCTCTATGTAATCCTCTATCTCTTATTACATGTTTTTGTTAGACACTTTTCCTATTCTGATGGCTTCAATTATCAACCCTTCTCAGATGAATCATAACTGATCTCCAGTCCTATCCCTTTTCTGATAAAGCAATTTTACATTGCAACTGGTTACTGAGCATCTACTTCTATGCACGATAAACACTAATGAACACACATTCCAGACAATATACTTTATTTATTTATTTATTTATTTTGAAACAGAGTCTCCCTCTGTTGCCCAGGCTGGAGTGCCGTGGCACGATTCATGCCATTCTCCTGCCTCAGCCTCCCGAATGAGTAGCTGGGACTTCAGGAGCCCGCCACCATGCGCAGCTAATTTTTTTTTTTTTTTTTTTTTTTTTTTTTTTTAGTGGAGACGGGGTTTCACCGTGTTAGCCAGGATGGTCTCGATCTCCTGACCTGGTGATCCACCCGTCTCAGCCTCCCAAAGTTCTGGGATTACAAGCGTGAGCCACCCGCCCAACCACAATATACATTATTTTTACTCTATTTTCTTGCTGTGTGCTTTATTTCAGCTAATAGTGTTACTATCTTTACTAAAACTCAAATCTTTAGTAGCTTTTTTTTTTTTTTAGACAGAGTATCGCTCTGTCGCCCAGGCTGGAGCGCAGTGGCGCAATCTCAGCTCACGGCAACCTCCGCCTACCGGGTTAAAACGATTTTCCTGCCTCAGCCTCTTGAATAGCTGGGATTACAGGCGCTCACCACCACCCCCAACTAATATTTGTATTTTTAGTAGAAACGGGGTTTCACCATGTTATTCAGGCCGGTCTGGAACTCCTGACGTCATGATCCACCCACCTGGGCCTCCCAGAGTGCTGAAATTACAGCTGTGAGTCTATCTTTTTATTAATCATATATATAGTGCCATATAGCAAAGCAATTTCTCATCACAATTTAAAAATAGTTGCTAGTTTTGTTCTCCATCTAGTTATCAATCTCCTTCAGATTATTTGTAATTTCATGGCCCTGGCTTCCCTTGGAGTTTGTAGAATTAGTGTTTTCACTGGTCTGTCTGTCTCAGATTTCTATCATCTCTGATCTCCTTAAAAGGTGCACTTGATTTAGCTTCTTAAAATTATTAACACCTGCTACCAAAATTCTGTCTTTTTAAAAAATCAGAAACACATATATCTGGGGCCAAAGTCTAGACCAGTATAAATAATGTAACATTTTTCTAGATAAGTGCCATTTTTGCTTACATATTCTATACCTATTTGCAGTAAACAATATTATGTAACCATCTACTTTTTAAAATGAAACAAGATGTTGTCATTTTCTTGAATTAACATTCCCTTACCTTTAACTCAGAGCAGATATGATCAGAAAATATCTGAAAGAACATTATTTTGCAAGAATGTAAAGAATGTTATGAGAGAAAAACACTGACTTTCTGAGAGGCACACTGACAGACCTAACTTAAAACGATAGATAAAGAAAATTTATTCCTTGGGTGATCACATTTTCTCCATCTGCTGCATTATATTACAAACCTGCTTAATTTGCTTTTCAAATGCTAGCTAACAGCTGGTCTAAAGTTTTCATATCTCCTTTTCGTGGTCCAAAATGTGTATGTTGCCATTTACACTGAATTATCTGTTTGAAATAATAAAAATAAAATCACACAATGCTAAGCTATATTAATAATTATGTGCATTATATTGTAAATGGGTGTTAATTTTATATGATTTATCTAGATTAATATAACAAAACAAAACACTTTGTTGTCCCTTCATTCAGGCTTTAGGTAAACTAGACCAAAAATACATAATTGCCATATAATGTGCATAAATATCTTAAATGTGCCATGATCAAAGTTAATATTATTAATATGTCAAACTTCATAAAGATTTGATAAAAACTTTGTATGAATTCAGAACTTTTTAAAGATTTTTTTCTTCGACAAGAAGATATACAATAAAATAATTCAATGTGTTTTAAAATATGTCTTTGCCTTTTAAAAAACTCTGATCTTAGGCAAAAATGTTAAAAGTGTTTTTCAGATTATATATAAAATGTTCATGTGTTATGAATTATAGACAGTTTTTAGAAATGCCTTTTTTAGAAATGTCTTTCCTAGATTTTCTAACATATATAAAGTTAACAATAATTTCATGAAGTATGCTAGTGATTTGTAAGCTGAGCAGATGTTATGATTCTAGGACCTTTCAAAGCTACTTCAGTGGAACATACAGTAGTTAAATATCTCCAATATTAATAATTGCTATAACAGATACTCATATTATGTACCAATAATTTTATAGCATTTTATAGTAGTTATATTTTCTTGAAAATAGTAAGTTTGAATATGCATTTGTTAAATATAAAAATAGATGATACAAATTTAACTTCTTGGAAGTTCTAAAAACATCTGTGGTATTGGAAGCCAAATTTGCTTGAATCTCGAGCTTTGAACAATTCACTTATTGAATCATTGGCCCTGAAAATGGAACTCCAGGCCCACACCGTGTGATGCCAGAAGCCATTGCCCCAGCCCTGGGGACTTTGTTTATCTAGATTTGAGAAAGAGGATCTGCTGTGCACAGGCAATAAAGGTTCAATTGACATACAGACTAAGGTGGGATATAGAAACCTCCTGCTGGGACATGCTTAGATAAGGTTAAACACAGTTTCTCTATTTGTTTCTCGTGTAGTACAGATGTCTCTTTTTCATCCTGCAGTTTCTGCTGCCCTGAATTATTCTTGTTCACAAAGCTGGGTGAGGGTGGTCCCTCTCTTCCAGCAGTGCCATTATGATTAAATGAACAGTATTCTGTTTTTCAAAGTTGTTACTTCACATACAGAGATTCAACAATTTAAATACAACTGTTTTTCTCCAGTGTTTTCTATGTAATGGCTTCTACCAGTTACTTATTAATTCAGGAATAGATTTTTCCATCTCCCTGGGCTACAATTTTAACCTGCATTTGTGAGTTTTTTTAATCAAATGTTTCTCTCTGCTCCCTTTTGCATTTCCCAGTTCTAGCACTTCAGAGAAGAGATTTAGCCTCGGTCAATATGCTTTAAAAGTCAATATCTGTAAGTGTTAGACTGACACAGGATCTTAGTTCAGCTTTCAAAGAATTCTTTTCTATTCAGTTGTTATGACAGATAAGAAGGATAACAATTGGAAGCCTTGCTAAGGAGCTAGGACCAGCACAGAGCTGCTATGTAGGTATTTAAAACATCTAGATTATCTGGGTATCTGGGTTGCATGGAATAGGTCACAGAACTAGTGGCTTCCATGGGCAGAGAAAAAATAAAAATACAGTAAGATCAGAAGCTGCATGCACACCAGGGGGAAGAGTCATTTCTTAACAGGAGGTAAAAGTTTAGCATGTGACAAAATGAGAATGAAACCCTCCCAAAACACTAACATTAGCTTGGACTTAGGTGAAGATAATTATGTTTACTCCAAATTATACTTTGCCTGTTTAGGTGGTTAATAGTCTCAAGACCTGAGAGTTTACGTAAGTGTAGGGAAATATGTCACAAGTTAAGTCACACAAATCACATAGGAGTCAGCCCAAACATCGTATCTTTCAGAAAAAATTCTCTTGTTCTAACAGAGTAGGTTATGTTTCTTTATTATTTGCTTTCATATCACACTGTGTATATTATTACTATCTCATTTATCCCTTATTAATTTAGTATCTGACATTCAATAAAACACATCAGTAAATATGTATAAGATGAAGGCATAAATGAATATACTGGTATCTTGATGTCAAGGAAGGAATAGTTGAAAAAATTCATGAATAAAAGTGTTATATGTTGCAAAAAAAAATTTTTGTAGGTTTTGTTAATTAGGAGGCTTTAGCTAACCTTAGTGAAATAATTTTAATGAAGTAAGGAAAACACAGCCTAAATTTAAATAGTAAAGAAAAGGTAATAACCTGCAAAAATGAGCATAGACTACTCCTTCCAGAGACACAAATATAAAGAAAAGAAGAAAGTTATGTGATAATTAGGGAAGGATATTTGGTGGATCAAAGAACAAGTTCAGAGAAAGAGAAATGTTAATGAAATAAGCATACTAGGAAATTGATTAATTTCCTGTGTCGTACAACAGGGAATATGACACCTAATGCAGGTGGTAGTTGTAATTAGCTTTTATCTGCCGTCAGATTCTCTGGAAGCAAGAACCTAGGAAAAGGATTTATGCGCAAGTGATTCATTAAGGAAATGTTCTTAGAGAAACAGTAAAGGGAGTTAAAAAAGCAAGGTAGAAGAAAAGTTCAGTAAGTTAGTGATTTCAAGTGAAGTCGCAGCCTCATCCTAATTCTGCAAAAAACTCAAAAATGAAAATTGCACATCAGAATATCTCTTACTTCTGGAAAGGTGACTGTGCTTTCACACTCCTGTGTCAGTGAGTCATGGGCTGGAGACTACCCTGGAAGGGCATAAAATCCCAGGGGAGAGCACTTTCAATAGTGCATGGTTTCAGAGGCCCACATTAAGAGCAAAGCTTCTGGGGGACAAGAGCACAGAAAGGGAAAGGGAATCTGAGAGGATCTTCTGTGCAGAAAACTGACAGTAACAGCTACAGCTTTGGATAGAAGCGGTTTGACATTTTTTCCTTTGATACAGAAGACAAAAATAGAGTTCAACATATTAAGCTTTTTAGGAATGCAAGAACTTAATGCGGTTAGTTTCAAATGGCTTCTGTTTTCTCATGGAGGTAGGATGTGACTTCATCTGCTATAGCAAGGGTGGTTTAAATATTTTAAGAAGATCAGAGGAAAGGCTCAAACCATAGTAAAATATATAAGAAGAATAGCTCCTAATACATATATACACACACACACACACACACACACACACACACACAGAGACAGAGAGAGAGAGAGAGATTTATTAAAATTGCAAAATCCATAGCTTGCAACAGACAATTCTGAAATAAGACTTTATCAACACAACAAGGCTGGATCCCCTTCAGAGGGATAGCATACTGAATGAAACTAAAATAAAAATTCATGTATGTCTAGAGTGCTAATCTGTTAATTTTCAGTAAAAATATAACTATGACATGGATAACACATCTTTTTGTCGTAATGTCTATTGAAATTTTATCTTGCTTCCATATCTTTTGAAGAGTCCAAGTTACAATCAGAAGGGTTGAAAGTGATCAGATGGTTTTGCAGATGGGCTGATAATACTTGAAGTACTTAGTTGGCTATTGCTATTGATTATAGCTGAGATTTGCCTTTTGTTCTCCTTCCATGAGTAACCAACCCTTCCCAAACTTCGGGGTGTCACTCCTTACTGACATTTATTGATACGTTTAATTATGTTTCACTTAAGTTTAACCCAGCATGTGACATTCAGCCTTCTTCAGATGACTTTGAATAACTGTGTTTCCACTCACTAATGTTGGTTTCTGAAGTTTAATTTTCATGGCAATAATTTCAAGAAGAGACTTGTAAAGGAAAACACTAGCAAAGTGAAAAATCATTGATATAATAAGTTTCTAGCTGCAAAAATTGGAGAAAAACACAAAATTCGATATCTCACCACCTATTTACTTTTGTAAATTCTTTCACAGAAATGATTAATAGCATTTTTACTATGAAATTTAAAGGCAATGTCATTTGCTGAGTGTAGTAGAAATCAATGCAGGGTTGGAATTGTTTTGTGAGAAATGGAAATAACAGACTAAAAAAAATGTACACGAGTAATAAACTGAGTAAACTTAAGAACTTAACTCAGGAGTGTGCCTGGAAACATGACTGAGCAAGTTTTGGATGTAGGACAGGGCAGGGGAAATAAGTATGCCTGGAATAGGTCATCTAAAAAGTGAAAAACTACCTGAATAGGCAAATTCATGACGCCAGGCAAATAAAAAATTGACATTGAACAAAATAATGTTTTATGGAACTACAATCTGAAGTACAAGTGAAGTTTTTATAAAAGAACAGGTGGGATGCAGTTAGTGAATAGGGAAGGATGATGAGATAGAAGGATAATAGGACTCAAGATTTCAGAGTTGTTAAAAGTAGGAACAGACCTGTGTGTTAAGGGTAATTGTCTGAATGAATTAAAGAGGAAAATGATTGCTTCCTTAAAAGTTGATGTTAAACTATGCATATATGAATACCAGGAAATACTACTCAGTTATAAGAAGTAAAATATTTCTGATATATGCAACAACCTGGATGAGTCCCTACAAAATTATACTGAGTAAAAAATGTCACTAATATAAGATTACATACTGTATAGTTCCATTTATATGACAGTCTTGAAATGACGTAATTATAGAAACAGAAAAGAGAGCACTTGTTGCCAGGGATTAAAGGCAAGAATAATGAATGGGGAGGCTGGAAAGGATGTACCTGGCTGAAGCATTGTTGCTTGAAAATAATTAAATGTAGTTGAAAAAAATGGCTTTCGACACCCACAGGTCAACTAGAAGCATACTAACCACTTTCTTGGTCTTATTACTTGGTAAGATAAATTATAGATAAAGGAATATCCTTCACTCATGGATGCTTCAAAGAAATTCATATTATGCTAAGAGAGCAAGAAGACAGCAAATAATAATAATAATGATCATTGACAATGCTCGGTGATGAAATGAAGGAATTGTTTTAATGTAAAGAGGGCCAGACATCAGAGAAGAGTTTGAGACATAAGTCAGTTATGGACATTTCATTTCATGATGGGGATGACGTGTGGTGAAAGAGGAAAGATGTATGACTCTGCCTGTATAAAAGAGTCTAATGGCCATTTCATCGACATCTGATTACATCAGCCCTAGTCCCCACAGAAATTTCCATCTCTGCAATGATGAAGAAAACTGACTGATAGAGACAAGTGAGAATTACAGTAAAAACAGTGTTATAATTAGAGATTACTAAAGGGTTTCTTATGATGTAAAATGAGTCATCAAAATGCAAGGAAATTAGAGGATTGATATGTAGATTATGGGGCCACCTGCTGAAAAGTATAGACTTATTTTCCTTATCATGGATGCATATACTCTTTGAGATTTGGCATTGTAAAACCTCTTAAATTTTTATATGAATGCACACATACACACATTTACAGATCATGAAAATGACTGTACTTAAAGTATCTTCACCCTTAAAAACAAATGAGTCATTATCTTGATCCTCTGTATTACCGTACGTTTGAGTCAGTTTCAATAATTAAGGTGATCAAAATGTAAATTTGATAAAATAGTGGCATCACATTAAAATAATAAACATTTTTAATAATTGGTATATTAAACTGGAATTCACATTATAAAAAGACATGCATATGTGTATGTAAGTTAATATGCATTATACATGGTCACATATACTACAGATTTGATCTATACATGTATACACACATAAAGTATTTTTTTTTTTTCAGTTTTCTTTAAACCAATCATTACTGTGCCAAAATAAAAGGTAAGTTTTACCCTTCAAGAAAATCGGGAAGACAATGTTTTCTATCATGAATCTCTACAACTCCCCCCACCATATGCGATTATTTGCACAAGGTGATTTTCTGGTTCCAAAGGACTGGTCCTCTTTATCTCCTCCGGGTTGCTGGAGAGGGAACCCAAGTGTGGTCCCTTTGGGCCTTCCAATCCCTCTACTGCTACTATAAGTGACAGAATATATAATGCTACCTCTGGCCATGTGGAAAGTCCAGTATAGATACAGAAACTTAGGCAATCTAAAGGTATACCCTGCTTTCTGCGACAGTCACTTTTGGTGCTTGAAATTTCTGTTATTGATGAAAACAATCACTTATTCTGATGACAGTCATGGAACAAATTTCCTCTTGTCAAAATTAGTATTTGAGGTTACATTTTTCTATTTCGCTTATATTATTTCTGTGATGATCAAGCAAATTGTGTCAATAAAGGCACGGCATTTTTCAAAGGGTGAATGAAAAGCCATTTTCTGTGTTTAGAAGTAGTAAACAATATTTGCCACCAAATGTTGCTTTGTTGTTAAACACGTTTCTCTCAAAAGTAATTAGAGTTGTAAATATATTTATCCATGACAGACAAGCATATGGTTATCTTGCTCAAAGGAAATAAACAGCTGTTGTACCCTAAAGTTATAAATATGTTGGGAAGTACCACTATTTTGGGATTATATAGATGAGGAGTATTATAACTTCTAACTAACTGATATTGTTGTATTTAATTGAATACTTGTCATGATTGGATAAACCTCTAACAATCATAAAGATTTTAGTTGTAGTTATAGTATTTTCATTAAAAATAAAATTAATTCTATTACTTTAATGCAATATGTAATATCGACCTAAGGTATGGAAAGTTATAGGAATAGAGATTTGAAAATTGCAAGGAAAGCAACTTTTGAAATACATCATTTTGGTGGAGTATGTCTGTTTGTAGAAAGCAAAGTAGAAACCCAGATGTGTCTTTTCATGCCTGTCATTTCCAGTGCTTCCTGTACTTAAACTATGATTTATCACTTTTCACCATCTCTTTGCACTCAAACTCTGGAAATGTGCATTGAGCATACAATAACAATTATTTCTATTCTTTCTTCATACATTCAACTTTCCCTGACCCTTTTAATTTTTCAGCCTAATTAATCTTAAGTTTTGTTGATGGATTAATAAAAAAATATATTTCTAAATGAATATTTTGATGACCTGATGGACCTAAGGTTACAGGGTGTCTTTCAATTATAAATGTTAAATTCAATTAATTTTTATATAAAAAGATTAATATATAATGTAAGTCTCATATTGACTTTAAAAAATATCTATATTAAATTTGTTGAAGTTTCCTCAACTCTAAAGTTTAATTTTCACATGGTAAAAATTAAATAGAAAAACTAAATTAATGTTACATAGTGCTTATAATATCATGCTTATTCAATAATGACTTGATATAACATTCAAAGCTGTAGGTCAAAAGTTAAATTTACATACCATAATTTTAGTACTATACCTCAGGATAGTAAATATAATCATAAAAGACTTGAACTATGCATGCAAAATAGCCAACAGCAGATTATTTCTATTCTTTAAATTACTATGTACAATTTGTATTCTGTTGTACAAGCTACCTCTGGATTAGACTGAAATCCATCTAAAAAATATTTTAGAATAGGTTATAGAATATGTAAGTTTTAAAATGTTCACTAAGAATAATAAGATATATATTAAAATAGCCAGTAATTATTAATTGTTATTTTCTCGTGTTTTCATTTACTCCATTGCTTGCTGACCTTTCAGGCACATAAAATAGGATTTAATTTCCTACTTGGTGCATAGTACTTAATATTAGATAATCAATTAGTTATAAATAGAAAAACTATGAAAATTAATGTTGACTGAAAACCGTTATTGATAAGGTAACAAGAAATTCATAGAATAAAAGGTTAACTTTTATTAATGTCTTCTAAATGCATCTGTGCTTTAGTGCTGAATGTGCAACATCAGCAATAGGATTCAGAGAAATCACACAACTTGCTTTAATTTTTTTTTGTTTGTAAACTAAGGAAGAGCACTGTTAGGAAAGTCTCATTGTGTATTTATGTGAAGACCTTTTATAGTTTCTAATATGTATTTTAAAAATAATTACAAATATTTTGCAAGCAACAGATTCCTGTAATTACTGCATACATTGTGCATGAAATAGGAAACACTACTATTACTTTAAAAATATCAAAATATTGATTTTTGACATATACTGATAATATGATTGACTAGATATATATTATACTCATATTTAAAAGTAGTATCAATTGCTCAATGGTTAAGAATATGAACCTAAGAGATTAAATGGGTTCAAACTTATAACCATGAGCAATTTACTTAATATCTTGATCTTCGTTTCTTGATCCATATAAAATTGACATAGTAATTATATTTATAGTATTTGGTTCTCATAATTACCTTAAGTAATCAAGGTATACTTTAAGTATATAAAAATATGCACACTGTTAATATTTTATATATAGATATTTATGGAATAATATACTAATTTTTATTCTGTGTTATTTCTCAAAATATGACTACTCTTGATGATTCAAAAGAATCCTTCTCAGAGAAATTTGAAGTGAAAATATGGGTTAGTGCCTTTTTAAACCTGAAGTAACTGTCTTTGATCAATATAAGTCTTGAGAATAGATATTGAAACAGCAAATGGATGTACTGTTGTTTTCACTACAAATGGATCATAGAAGAGATTTTGCAGAATAACACTCAACTGACGAGATCCTAGCAAGTACATATAAATTCCCTTCAGCATTTCTGATGTCAGTGTGAAGTCTGCCTAAGTGCACAATTTCATGGTTGACTAGTCATTGTCCTTGGTTGAATTTATTTGCAGTGATGGTAAAAAGATCTTTGGTTTTCCAGTTGCTGCTCAGCAGCCATAAATCTATACGGAAAATACCAATTCCGATGAGGTCTTAAACTTAAGATTACACATGTATCTTTAAGGCAAGAGTGCAACAATTCTAAATGCATCAATGTTGCATAATAGAACTTGCAAATTAGCTTTTCAGTCAGGAGAGACTGATTCTTCATTCAAATAATTGCTTTTAAAATAAATAAAATGTTTATGCACCACAGAAATAAACATTATAAAACTAAAATTAACTTCTTCACATTGAGGACTTAAAAATGTCTAGGCCAAGTTTGTTCAAAATGAAAAGTTTTAAACAATTTGTTTGTTTATTTATTTATTTATTTATTTATTTATTTATTTAAGACAGAGTCTCACTCAGCCACCCAGGCTGGAGTGCAGTGGTACAATCTCGGCCCACTGCAACCACTGTCTCCCGGGTTCCAGCGATTCTGCTGTCTCAGCCTCCCACGTAGCTGGAATTACAGGCACTCGCCATCATGCCCGTCTAATTTTTGTATTTTAATAGAGACTCAGTTTCACCATGTTGGCCAAGATGAATCTATGTATTTTTATTGTTTTTCAGAGTTAGAGTTTGACAAAAGATACAGATATTCATGGAGTTTTGTTACACATCTTGATCTTTCCTGATACATACTAAGAGTACAAAAGCATTCAAGGGCTATTGATATCAGAATACATGAAGGTTAAAGAATTCAAAACACCCAAATCAATTTACATATTTGATGTAAAAATTAGGAAATTAGTTATTTGACCCCACCTCAAACTGTGCTTCTTCCTGATTTTTTTGTGTAGTTAACTCCATCAGAAGAAGTTAACTCCTGCACATTTATATTAATAACTATGTATTTTTATGCTTATCTCTGAAAAAATATACAGACTAGTATTTTACAAGGAATTTTTATCTCTCAGAAAATGAGTGTCAGTAATAATTATGACTATTTCTCCACATGTGCAGGCTTGATAAATGATTTGAAGTAAGGCAGGAATTATGTTAAAAATGCAATTCAAATATAAATATTTGATAATAGTGTTTTCTGGAGCACAGACTAGAGCAGCCTGTTCATTGCTCTTGTAGTGGTGTTTATAAGAACAAATTGAGGCTCGTATCTGAATTACTGTATTAGTTACCTATTGCTGCATAACAAATTACTCCAAACTTAGTGACTTAGTGGAGTATCTCATAGTTTATCAAACTGCTATCTCATAGTTTCAGTAGATTAGAAATAAGGAGTGTGCATTAGTTGAGTGGTTCTTGTTCAAGTATTTAATGTGGTTGCAGTTAACATACTGGCAAAAGCTACTGTAGGTCTGAAGGTGTAAAGCTTTGAAAGATGTTCTGCCTAAGTGGTTCACTTGGGTAGCTCTGGGCAGGAAGCCACAGCTTTGGTCTATTGGCCATTGGCAGCATCAATTCTTTGTCATGCAGCTTTCTCCATAGACTGCTAAAATATCTTCATGTCATAATAGCTATCTTCCTTGACAGTAACTGCTATGAAACAGAAAGCAAAGAGAAAGCCGCAGTGGTGTTTATGACGTGGATGCCTAAGTTACAGATCATCACTTCTGCCTTATACTATTCATTAGAAGCAAGTAACTATGTTAAGCCCACACCCGGGGAGAGGGGAATTAGGTTTTACCTCTTGGTATTTGAAGTATCAAACCATGTGTGACCATGTAAAACCCAACCCAGTTCGCCCTCTAGTGACAGACTATGTTTATCCCATATGCAAAATACATTCACCCCCTCACAAAGGCCCCACAAATTTTATCTTATTACAGAAGCAGCTAGAACTTCAGGATATTGCCATCTAACTCAGTTCCATGTGTAGATGGAACTCATCAGGTGTCGTTCCTTAAGTACATCTTGATTGCACTTCCTCTTGATCTAAAGACTAGTGAATTCAAGATACATATATATATTTTTTTCCCTTCATATAACCCGCATGTAATGATGGACAGATCTAGAATAACACACACAGATAACTCTTCAAAAAGAGAAAAACAGAAGATACATAGTAGTCACACTCTATTCACCATATATCATATGCTCTATGCATATATACAGAATATAATATGCTGTATACACACACATAAATGTGTGTATGTGTATCACAGATCAAAATAATAAACCTAAAAGTATAAATTTTCTAGAAGAAAGGATATAAAAAGTATTTGAAATCTTCATTAGGCATTTTTTTTTTTTTAAACTATGGCACCAAATACATGATCTATAAAGTAAAACTTTGATGAATTGGCTATCAATATTAAAATCTCTTGAAAGCCTTCAACTAAGAGAAAATATTTGCAAACTATAAGTTTTATTTAAAAACATGTATCTTTAATATACAAAAACCTCAATAACTAAACAGTTTAAAAAACGAAGAGTGGGTGGATCACCTGAGGTCAGGAGTTCAAGACCAGCCTGGCCACATTGGTGAAACCCTGTTTCTACAAAATACAAAAATTAGCCAGGCATGATGGTAGGTGCCTGTAATCCCAGCTACTCGGAAGGCATGAGAATCGCTTGAGCCGGGGAGGTGGAGGTTGCATTGAGCTGAGGTGGTGCCATTGCACTCCAGCCTGGGCATCACAGTGAGACTCAAAAACAAACAAACAACCACCAAAAAAAAACTCAAAAAAAAAAAAAAGAGAGAGAGAGAGAGAAATAGTATGAATATTAATAAACATTTGAAAGGCTGTTGGATATCATTATTTTTAATCATATATTTGATTCATAAATCATAAGCACGGTGGTATATCAGCAAATCTATACTAAGTGGCTGTGTTTAAAAAATGGTATAATTAGGTACTTTCTTCATAATTGCCACAAACTGGAAAGAACCCAAAGTCTATTAACTGGTGAATGAAAGAATAGCCAGTTATACAATGGAGCATTGCTCAACAATAGAAATGAAGTAACTACCGGTATATGCAAAAGGGCAAGTCAAGCACAAATGCATTATACTAAGTGAAAAAAGCTAGAGAAAATATCATTTACTCTGTGACCAACTTTATGTGACAGAAAAGGCCAAACTGGAGGAACAAAAACCAGGTCAGTTGCAAATGGCTGTGGTTAGGGGCATTGTTGTCTACAAAGTGTAGAGAACAATCCTGTGTAAATTGTTAAGGTATTTTGGAGTAATCGAATTTTTCTAAATCTTTATATTGATTTTAATTATATTAATGTAGATTTTCTTCAAAATGTATATAACTGTATACTAATATTAATTTCAAAATGCATGAATTATTTCTTAACAATTAAAATAATAAAGATGGAAATATTACTGAAAAACTGTTCTCATTTTCTAAACGGAATAAATCCGCTAGATCATACTTAATAGGGGAAGAGCTTGTTTCCAGTGAATTAAAAAAAACGAAAAAAAAAAAAAACTACTAATGTTAAAACTGCACTCACCTAAGAAAGGGCCAATAATACTTTGTGTGAATTATTCATGAAAACTATAACACTACAGTATTATCAAGGATCTATTTTTATATGGAATTTCTTATTGTGCCTGTCCACAAGCCTTAGAGTCAAAACAAATATTTATACATGACAAATACTCATGTTTTTTAGTTATCAATACTCTAATATTTTCATTCTTAAATTATTCTGGACCAATTTTCCACCAAACTTTGATCAGCTATTTTTCTACCTGTTTCCCTCTTTAGGGTGGGTAACCGTTAAAATTTCTATTTCATTTAAAATGAAAGAAGTCTACTCCATAAATTGTTAAGGGCAATTTATTCTGAGGATACTTCTCAAGTGAAGGATTCTCTTTATTGCACAACCTTCATAACAGTGAATGGGAAAATGTATGTTTTCTAGCTCCTTCTCTGCTTATATAAAGAATCTGTTTTAAAAACATCCTTCCCTCTGCTCTTTCTTGTATGTTCATGGAACTGAGCATTTTGCAATTACAGTAAATTTTCCTGGAAGTAACAGAAAAATATTCAAGTAGTTGAACTCTGATGTTGGGGGAAAATTTAAAAAAAATAAATACTGTTTAAAAAAAAAAGAACCATCCTAATCTTCTTGGTCATAAACCAAAGAAGTAAACAAGTTACCACAGAAGAGATTTCATGCCCAACAATCGGTTAAAGCTTGGCGTCACACTCAGACTTTTGAAATCCAGCCAAATCAGCATTTGTTCTCCTCCAGTACCCATGCTGAAAGTCAGCCAGTTCCTTAACTTGATCTTAAAAGTCTGTCAAAATCCTGAACCTTTCTAGATTCTAAAAACCATTAAATTCCTTAACTCCTTAGATTCAGGGAGCTTGTTTTCTACAAGTACAATTCTTCCTATTTAGTAGCACATTCAGATTTCTTTCAGATATATACCTGTAAGGGTCCCTTCCCTCAACATCAACCCACAGTGTTTGAAGACAGTCTTCAACAAATAACTAGCCCAAACTCATAAGTGAGTAGCTGGAGAATTACTACAAAGCAACTAATCATAATATAGCTTTTAGTTAAAGTAATGGTTTGGACTATGGTTTTAGCATATCAAAGGAGAAAAAATAACTAAAATCATCAAGTAGTAGAACAGCCTGAAGGAGAAAAAACTATACAGCAGAAAAGTCACCAAAGAGTAAGCATTTGATCAAAAGACTATTACAGTCACTTAAAGAATATTTTAACATTTTGATTATTCCAGACCCTTGGCCAGATTTGGGACCCGCCTCCATCTTTTATGCAGTTCAGATAGCATAAAGTGTGAGTCAGTGCCTGATAACATAATAATGATACTATGGTCAGGTTCTGCCTGATGGGCACATTCTTGAAATTATACTTCTTCAATTCCCAGTTATAAGTTATCACGCATCATTTGGTTACACAACATACCATACTCTTTTTTTATGCACCCACACGTGAATTTTCACGCATCATTCACTGAAGATGTTTACATATTTTACAATTTTATTTATGTTAATGAATTTTTTCCAAGTCAAATGTTATTCAATCTTCAAATAATCTTCATCTATTTCTTGTTTTCTCTTACCCTCTTATACCTCTTGTGAATCTTATTCACTTTAAAATCCCCTAAATGACAGGTCCTAGACTGGTAAAGGCATCCATTGCTGGGAGGGTGGTACACTCCAACTCCAAGAGAAGGAAGTTCTTATGCTGGGGAATCTTCACCTGGCTGTTCATTTGTGTGCCTTAAGTAAGTGTGTTGCAGTCTCTGAACTCTGAGCCATTCTCGTAAATTATTATTGAATTTGAGGAGGAGGTTGTGGAAACCCCCAATTTATAGCTGGTCAGTCAGAAGTGCAATAGACACAGCTCTTGCAACTGGCTTCTAAAAGTGGGAAAGTGGGTGAGGGGACAGTCTTGTGAGATTTAATTCTTTAGTGAGGTCTGTGCTAACTATGGTTAGCTAGTATTATAAATGATTTAAATGTTGAATACCCAGTTGATGTCTGGAGAATCAGTCAACTGGTTGTTGGTGCTAAAAATCTCACAGAACAAAGTCCACATAAACTATCAAAATGATTACAAAGATGGAATTATTCTTATGACTAAAATAAATTTTAAACAAAAAAAATACTGTGGGTTTAATTTTATTTCCTACTCTCTATTCTAATTTTATTTTTGAACCTCCAAGAGTTTTGTATTTCTTACCTTCCTAAAATTGCTGCCATCTTGACATATGCAAAACTAAACAGAGAAAAAGCCAAAATGATGAGTAATGGGTTGTGCAGGATTCAGATGGTGAATGATTGATTATTGTCAAGTATAGTAAGTAGCTGCAAAATCCAATGTATATAAGCTAGATGAATAATATTGAAAAGATTTTTGTTATTAACTTCATCATATATTATGTTTCATAATTCTTGTGAATGTAATTATTGCATAGATGATTGCATAGATGATTTTTGACTTTTAATACATTTTGCAAAACTAATGCATTATATGACTTTCTTATAAGCTGACATCACCTCACTCATTATTCTGTTATTTTGTATATTGACATTATATGAAAATACATTGGTATTATTTGATATCTAGGCATTATTAAAATTTTATTGTAACTAGTAATACCATCTATAGGTTGCCTTAAATAAGGAACTAAGTCTGTCTGTACAGTTAGGATAATCAATCCAGGACAATTGGCAGTATTACTTTACTGGAATACCTTACGGTTCCTTTTTTTTTTTTTTTGAAAAAACTGTGGATGGGAGCATGAAAAGAGCTATCAGTGCTTATCAATTGCTAAAACACAAATATCTGGTAATAATAGGTGACTATCAGAGATGATTAACTATTTAACTCCTTTTCTATCTGGTTTGTTTGTTTGTTTGTTTGTTTATTTATTTATTTATTTATTTATTTGTCTATTGAGACATAGTCTCACTCTGTCGCCCAGGTTGAAGTGCAGTGGCATGATCTCAGCTCACTGCAACCTTCACCTCCCAGGTTGAAAGCATACTCCTCCCTCAGCCTCCCAAGTAGCTGGGATGACAGGCAGGTGCCACCATGTCCGGTTAATTTTTGTATTTTTGGTAGAGAGGTGGTTTCACCGTTTTGGCCAGGATGGTCTGGAACTCCTGGCCTCAAATGATCCCTCTGCTTCCACCTCCCAAAGTGGTGGGATTACAGGCATGAGCCATTGCACGTGGCCTTCTATCTGGTTCTTGCATGCTGATATGATCTTTCTGTTTTTGTCAGTTTCTAAGATTTTAGGAGCCTATTGCTTTCACATACTACAGGAAAAAAAAAAAATGCATCAGATAATGTAGATCTCTAAACAGAAATATATATAAAGGGGCCAGGCGTGGTGGCTCACTCCTGTAATCCCAGCACTTTGGGAGGCTGAGGCGGGCGGATCATGAGGTCAGGAGCATGAGACCAGCCGGTCCAACATAGTCAAACCCCGTCTGTACTGAAAATACAAAAATTATCTGGGCGTGATGGTGCACGCCTGAGAATCACTTGAACCCGGGAGGTGGTGTTTCAGTGAGCTGAGATCACGCCATTGTACTTCAACCTGAGTGACAGAGTGAGACTCCTTCTCAAAAAAATAAAAATAAATAAATAAATAAATTTAAAAAGAAACATACATAAAGAAGCAATTTCTGTGTGTATGCATCTCATATTTGTTACATATGCTTAAAATATTCTTTATACTTATCATTAATTTGAATACATATCCCTTTATTTACGTGTTGTATTATTTTCCCCTGTGAATTTCCAAGGTAAAAATCTCATTCATAAATGCCACATTAAAAACATCACTGCAGCAGCAACTTGTTTCAATTGATATTCATTATCAATATATTTCCTTTTTAGTTTTCCCTGCTCCTGGATATTGCACTTTTTCATTTTTTTAAATTAGAAATTCTGTCGGGAAAATCACATTTTCAAAAGCTACATATTTATTTAAACTGTCTTGCAGATTTATAAGAGCCAATTTATTTCAATTTAAATTTCAAAACACATATTTTTCATCTAGTTTTTTTCACTGCTTTTTTTTAGTTAACTAGCATTGCTACATTAAGGTACTGCTTCAATCATTTAAGAAGGCTCTAAAGAGGACATTTTTGAAAACTTGGTGTGGTCGATTTAATATTTGGAACCGGTAATTACAAAATCATGCTTGAAAAATAATACATATTTAGGCCTCCAAGTAATTTTGGGGAAATTTCCAGAACTAAAGCATTTTACAGATATGGGCTACATAACTTAGGTAGGTATGATAAAAACCTTTGTTTGGGGGAATGTTTGTGCTACAAAGGAATTATCATTAAACATTAAATTCCAAAAATGATGGAACCCTAAAACTGAAGTCAAATGCTATTATAAGGATTGACTTATTGTGTGGGAGTATTACTTTCTCTCTCTGTATCTCCATTTCTTTTTTGGTAAATTGGAGGAGACATTGACATTCTCTAAACTTAAGAAGCAAAATTTGAATATAAATACAATCTGTGTGATACTCTGTGTTTTCTGGAAAAAATCAAAATGGGCTTTTTTGGTGGTTAATATGAACTCAAATTATTATGGTGAGATATGAAACAACTACTTTATCATATGTAAATTCGAGTGTCAAGGATTGGAAAGATAAGCTAACTAGCAAGTTCGGCAACCTAATTGTGAAAGTTTTGCATTTTTTAGAACATAATTTAGTTGAAACAGCTTTCTTTTTATAAGGAATTTAGAGAAATATTCACATTTCATTTCTTTGGACTGTCAGTCTGAACTTGCAAATCAAAAGAAATTCTGAAAGTAGAGTTTGATTGTCTAAAACCAAGTATTCAAAATTATGGAAATACACCTCCAAAGAAATGAAGGAGAAATCATAATGAAGCTGCTTTCTCCTTTGAATCTATTCTTCTAAAATGTTACAAAATAGAATATATAATAACTTAAAATGTTCTTATTTAAAGTTGAAAATTCTGCTACCTCAAGTAATCAGAAAACTTTACACTAACTTTCTACATAAATTTTTCAGTAAAAATGGATAATGTTCATCTTGACCAAAGCAAGAAAATATGACAAATTACTTCATAAACAGATGAAATATTTTTTCTCAAAACAAACTGATGATACGTCAGAGCTTACGTTGAATTTGTGCAAATTTGGCATTTCTGATGACACTGTTATTTAATTATATAACTTATTCAAAGAACTCAAAAGTTAAAGATTATATATCATCTGATAGTAATTAGTAATCATTGCTGGATTTCATTCCAATTTTTATACAGATGAAAAATACAAGAAATTAAAAGAAAGCAACATGTTACTAAAATACTGAAACTAAAAATAAGAGCTAGCCATTTACCAACATATCAGGGACATGGGGACAATTTCTCATGATTGCAACATCACTGCCATTGATATTTTTCTGGAATGTGCATGCTATACTGCTTATTGGATGAATGCGTAGATGGTTATACAAGGGTTGGGAGAAAATTTTATTTACCCTACATTCTTTCTTAAAATGAAAACCTGAGGGATCAATTAATTGAGAAAATTAGAAATATGTCATGATATTATAAAAAATGAATTTTTACTGGGTGAAATGCTCATCTCTCTTCCTCATTCAGTCCCCAGCTATGGTAACACTTAATCAGCCTAATCATTGCAAATGCCCTTGGAAGATCTAACTTCCATTATTCAAGGGAAGTTTGTTTAAAGATGATAATGCATTGTGTCTGGGGATACACAGTGACCTCAAGCAAATTATTTGATGGGCCAAGAAGAGCCATTGGAATAGATAATTGATAATTTTATAAATCACGTGTTATACTTTTACAACCAATTATGAACAGCATCTAACAGTGTTTGGTGTTTAAGATAGTCTGAAAGATAGCAGAAGAGATCACAAATATTATTTGAATAATACTCTATATAATTCAAAGTCTTGAAAATATTCCTAAATTTAACCCTATCTATACAAATTTAAAAGTAGTAAAGCAGCTCTACATCTTTTGAAAAGTTTGAAAAAAAAGTCTTAAAAATGAAAGAAATCTCAGCCAGTTATATTTTATTTCTACAAATTAAAAGCAATTTTAATTACAGGCATTTTTTTTAAAAAGGATTGTGAGTTAGTTAACCAAAGGCTGCCATTCCTCTGATATGCTTTAGAAGAAATACACACACACACACACTCACACACACACATGCACACATGAATGTTCACATGCACACAGCACACACATTTGTTGTATTCTGATGAATTAATTGAAGGAAAAAAGGAAACTTACATATACTGCATGCTTCCTAGGGACAGTGATGGAAAAAATCAACAGAGGAAGAAAATCTCATTTTCTATGGTTATTATGATCTTAAATTGTGATTACCATTGGTTATGTTTCTTTATTTCCTAAGAAATTTATTATAAAAATTTCATGCACACAGTAAAGTTGAAATAATTTTATAATAAATAGCCACATACACATTACTAGATCTACAGTAAATATATTATTAAGCTTAATTTATCACATACATATACATCTATCTACCCCACTATGCATCTGTCATTTGTCTGACTATGCTACCCATTTAAAAATTAATTGTTGACATCAGAACACTTACTCCAAAATAATTCATTATACATGTGATTAACTAAAGTTTGCTTTTATTTATAGACAATTTTTAAAGCAGAAATGTAAAGACAATGAAATGCAAAAATGTAAGTATCACATTAAGTTCTGACAAATATACACATTGGTATAATCCTAAAGCTTATCAAGATATGAAACATTGGCAATACCCCACAAAATCCTGTGAGTTTCCTTCTTGACCCCTAAACACAGAAGCAGTCACTGCTCTGACTTTTCCCTCCATACAATGGTTTTTCCTGTTTTAGAGTTTCATATAAATGGGTTCATGAATTATATCTTCTTTGTGTATAGCTTTGTTCATTTTAGCATATTTTTGGAGACTTATTCATGTTGTGAATTAGAACTTTCTTTTTGTTATTTTTTATTTTTCTAATTTTTGAAAACCAAATTGTATTGTGGACATTTAATGTATAGAAAGTGATGCTATGTGACACATATAAGCAGTAAAATGGATACTATAAGTAAGCAAATTAATGTATCTATCGTCTCACATAGTTACCTTACCAATATACATTTTTTTTGTTTTGTAGAAAGAGCAGATAATTAACAACTACCAGCCAGTTATACTCTTTTTTTTTCCCACAAATTAGAAGCCATTTTAAGTGCATGCATTTTTTTTAAGTGTTGTAACTAAGTTTACAAGGGGTTGTCATTCATCTGACATACCTTAGAAGAAACACACACACACACACACACACAAAACAATGTGCATGTTCATAATCCATTATATAGATATATGTGTTCCATTGTATAAATATGTTAGATTTTTCTTATCCATTCCATATACTCAGTTTTGCCTGATATTAATAAAGCTGCTATTAAAATTCTTGAACAATTTTTAGTGTTTCCATTAATCTAGAATAAACATTAAATGTGAAATTCTGGAGTCGTGTAATAGTGTTTACTTTTTTAAAAATATGAAACTGTCAGAAATTTGTATGACTATTGTTATAATAGTCGATATTGTGTTGCTCCAGATTCTCACTAACATTTTGGGTTCTCAGACTTTATAATTTTTGTTACTGAGGTGGAAGTACACTGAAGTCACATTATTGCTTAATTTGTAACTCCAGGGTGAAAAATTGTTTTGAATACTTCGGTATATGTGTACTCTATTTTATATTTATATATCTTTTTTGTGAACTGTCTATTAAAGTTTCTCATTGCTATTATGGTGGTGGAGTGTTACTGTTATTTGTAGCTGAAATAGCAATCCTCTGTAAGATATACGTTTTGAAAATATATTTTGTAATCTGTGGATATCCTTTTAATTGAGACAACATTATTTTAGGTAATTTTTTGTATTTTGAAATAATCTTATTTATAGCTTTTTAATTTATGAAGTAAAAAAAAAAGCTTTTGCATATCCCTAAATTGCAAAGATCATTTATAATGTTTTAAATTATAATGTTAGCTGACATAATCCAATTTATGATATATATCAAATTAATATTTATATATATTGTAAGTTAGGATTCCAAGTTTACTTTGGTTACATATGGCTATCCAACTGTTCTAGCATCATTTCTTGAAGACTCTTTTTCCATTGGTTAGCTTGGACAAAATTAAAAATACATACAACAAATATGATGACGGTTGAACTGTGGGTGTACTTCTGACTTTTTTATTCTACTATATTTTTCCATTTGTCAAGCTTTATGACAATATTGCTTTCTTTATTTTAGCTTTATATTAAGTGTAGAAATTACACAATGTGACTTAACCAAATTTGTTTTTTTTTTAAACAAGACTGTTTTCTATCTTCTACATTCTTTACATTTCCATATGTATTTCAGAATCAACCAATCAATATCTACCAAAAAAAGATTATAATATTATCAGATTGCAATATCTATACATCTAATTTGGAAACAATAACATAATACTTAATTTTCCAACACAAAAATAAGATAAATGAGAACACGTTCTCTCTCAATTATTTGGTCTTTTTTTTATCAACAATATTTCATAGTTTGCAAGTATGAATATCTTGCATATATTTGGTTAAATATTTTTCTAATTGTTTTAAATGTTATTATAATCAAGAGTTTTACATTTTTACTTTATAATGGGTTGTCATGAGTGTTTTCAATGTTGTTGAACTGACTCTGAGCAAGATAGAATCACAGATCTAGATTTATCATCCCATTGGAAATAATTTTTAAATAAAAATCTTCCATATTTAATAACAACTATACACCCACATATTTAAAAATGCTATGCCTCATTCCTCCCAAATTAAGAATACTACACCAATATACATTAAAATGACCTATGACTGTGTTGCAATGGAGTTTCTTCAGGAAAAACGAACAGACGGGTTAAATGCAGAAAACACCTTAGAAGACTTTCGTTGTAAAGAAAAACAGTAGAAAGGATCAGTAGAAGGTTATATGTACTTTAAAAAATGTTTATATTCCTTTTATTCATGTTTATTATTACAAGTTTTTTATATCTATAACCCAAAGAATAAAGAGGGTGAACATTTGATGCTGGTTAGAAAAAGGATAATTTCAGTAATAGAAAATAGAATCTAGTGCACAAAAGGAGAGTGAGAGTGTAAATGGGCTGTCTCTCATCATAGGGCAGAAAGTAGGGCAGTGTTCAGGAAAACAGATTGATAATTGCGGAGGTGGCAGGGTCTCTTCAGTTTGCTTCTATTTTGTCAATGAATACAAAGAAGATTGTGAAAAGAGGATGTAGATAAGATGCAGAATTTTGATGAGATAGAGAAATCTTAATAGTTGATAAGGACAGTGGAGGAATAACTAGGTTTTGTAAAAATAGTAGATTGCAAGTTTTCTTTCTCGTTAACTTTTATTTTAATTATAGGGGTATAGGAGCAGGTTTGTTATATAGGTAAATACATGTCATGGGGGTTTGTTGTGTAGACTGTCTTACCACTCAGGCATTAAGCCTACTATCCATTAGTTATTTTTTCTGAATCATCTCCCTCCTCCCATCCTCTATCCTCAGGTGTGCCCCAATGTGTACTGGTCTCCTCTATGTGTCCATGTGTTTGCATCATTTATCTCCCACTTATAAGTGAGAACATATGGTATTTTGTTTTCTGTTTCTGCATTAGTTTGCTAAGGATAATTGCTTCCTGCTCCATTCATGTTACTGCAAAGGACATGATCTCATTCTTTTTTATGTCTGCATAGTATGCCATGGTGTGTATGTACCACATTTTCTTTATCCAGCCTATCATTGATGGGTATTTAGGTTGATTCCATGTCTTTGCTATTGTGAATTGTGCTGCAATTGAACATACATATGCATGTGTCTTTATAACAGAATGATTTATATTCCTTTGGGTATATACCCAGTAATGGGATTGCTGAGTCAAATGACATTTCTGTCTTTTGGTCTTCGAGGAATCAACACGCTGCTTTTCACATGGTTAAACTAATTTACACTCCCACAAACAGTGGAAAAGTGTTCCTATTTCTCCACATTCTCTCCAATGTCTGTTGTTTCCTGGCTTTTTAATGATAGCCATTCTAACTGGCTTGAGATGGTATCTCATTGTGGTTTTGATTTGCATATCTCTAATAACCAGTGATGATGAGCTTTTTTCCATTTGAGAATTGGCTGCTCACGTCCTTTGCCCATTTTTTATGTGGTTATTTGTTCTTTTTTTCCGAAACCTCACCAGCATCTGTTATTTTTTTATTTTAGTAACAACCATTTTGACTAGTGTGAGATGGTATCTCATTGTGGTTTTGATGTGTATTTCTCTAATGATCATGACATTGAGCTTTTCTTCATATGCTTGTTGGCCACATGTATGTCTTTTTTTTTTTTTTTTTGAAATGTGTCTGTTCATATTCTTTGCCCACTTTTTAATGGGATTTTTTTTATTGGAAATTTGTTTAAGTTATTTATAGATGCTGGATATTAGACCTTTGTCAAATACATAGTTTGCAAATTAGTTTCTCTTTCTGTAGGTTGTCTGTTTACTCTGTTGATAGTTGCCTTTGCTGTGCAGAAGCTCTTTAGTTTAATTACATTACATTTGTCAGTTTTCACTTTTTTTGCAATTGTTTTTTGTGTCTTAATCATAAAATCTTTGCCCATTCTTTTGTCCAGAATAGTATCGCCTTGGTTGTCTTTCTGAATTTTTATTGTTTTCAGTTTTACATTTAAGTCTTTAAACCATTGTGGGTTAACTTTTGTGTATGATGTAAGGAAGGAGTTCAATTTCAATTTCCTGTATATGGCTAACCAGTTATGCCAGTATCCTTCATTGAATAGAACGTCCTTTCGCCGCTGCTTATTTTTCTTTACTTTGTAGAAAATCAGATAGTTGTAGGTGTGTGGCTTTATCTCTGGCCTCTCTATTCTGTTCCATTGGTCTGTTTTTGTATCATTTGCATACTGCTTTGGTTACCGTAGCACTGTAGTATGGTTTCAAGTTGCATAATGTGATGCCTCCTGATTTGTTCTTTTTGCTTAGGATTGCCTTGGCTATTCAGGCTCTCTTTTTGGTTCCATATGAATATGAAAATATTGTTTTCTACTTTTGTAAAAATGTCATTGGTAGTTTAACATAAATAATATTAAATCTGTAAATTGCTTTGGGCCATATGGTCATTTTTAAAATATTGATTCTTCGTATCTATGAGCATGGAATTTTTTTTTTATTTGTGTCGTATCTGATTTCTTTGAGCAGTGTTTTGTAGTTCTCCTTGTAGAGATCTTTTACCATCCAGGCTAGCTGTATTCCTAGGAATTTTGTTCTTTCTGTGGAAACTGTGAATGGCATTGTGTTCCTCATTTGACTGTCAGCTTGACTGCTGTTGGTGAATAAGTATGCTAGTGACTTTTATACATTGATTTTGTATCCTGAGAGTTTACTGAATTTGTTAATCAACTTAAGGAGCTTTGTGGCCAAGATTATAAGATTTTTTGATGTAGAATCATGTCGTCTGCAAATAAGAATATTTTGAATTCCTTTTTTCTAATTTGAATGTCCTTTATTTCTTTTTCTGATCTAATTTCTCTGCCCAGGACTGCCAATACTATGCTAAATAGGAGTGGTAAGAGAGGGCATTCTTGTCTTGCACCGGTTTTCAAGTGGGATACTTCTAGATTTTGTCCATTCAGTATGATAGCTATGGATTTGTCATATGTGGATCGTTATGTTGAGGTAAATTCCTTCAACACCTAGTATTTTGAGATTTTTTTGTTTAACATAAGGAGGTGTTGAATTTTATCAAATGCCTTTTCTGCATCTATTGAGATAATAATGAGCTTTTTGGTTTTAGTTCTATTTATGTGATGAATCACATGTATTGATTTGCATATGTTGAACCAACCTTGTATCCCAGGAATAAAGCCTACTTGATCACGGTGGAAAAGCTTTTTTATGTGCTGCTCTATTTGTTTTGCAAATATTTTGTTGAAGATATTTGCAGCAATGTTCATCAGGGATATTGGCCTGAAGTTTTCTTTTCTGTTGTTGTGTTTCTGCCAAGTTTTGGTATCAGGATGATGCTGGCTCATAGAATGACTTAGAGAGGAATACCTCCTCCTACCATCTCTTCTTTGTACATCTAGTAAAATTTAGCTATGAATCTGTCTGGTCCTGGGTTTTCATTTGGTTGGTAAGCTATTTATTACTGATTCAGGTTTGGACCTCATTATTTGTCTGTTCAGAGATTTATATTTTTTCTGACTCAGTCTTGGGAGGATGTATGCATTCAGAAATGCATTCATTCCTTCTAGATTATCTAATTTATATGCATAGATGTATTCATAATATTCTCTGACGTTTACTTGTATTTCTGTGGGGTCGGTGGTGTTATCCCATTAAGTCATTTCTAATTGTGTTTATTTGTATCTTCTCTCTTTTCTTTTTTATTAGTCTAGGTATCAGTCTATTTATTTAATTTTTTTTTTTCAAAAATCCAATTCCTGGATTTGTTAATCTTTTGAATGGGTTTTCACGTTTCAATCTCTTTCAGTTCAGCTCTAATTTGAGTAATTTTTTGTCTTGTCCTTGCTTTGGGGTTGATTTCTTCTTGGTTCTCCAGTTATATTAGTTATGATGTTAGGTTTTAAAGTTAAACTTTAGCTTTATGATGTAGGTATTTACTTCTATAAATTTCTCTCTTAACACTGCCTTAGCTGTGTTCCAGGGATTCTTGTATGTTGTATCTTTGTTCTCATTAGTTTTAAAGAGCTTCTTGATTTCTGCCTTAATTTCTGAATTTACCCCAAAGTCATGGAGGAGCAGGTTATTCAGTTTTCATGTAATTGTATGATTCTGAGCAAATTTCTTAGTCTTAATTTCTAATTTGATTGCACTGTGGTCCAAGAGTACCATCATTATGATTTCAGGCTTTTTTTTTTGCATTTGGTAAGGAGTGTTTTGTGTTTGATTATGTGATTGATTTTAAAGTATATGTCATGAGGAAGTGAAAAAAGTGTATATTCTCTTCCTTTTGGGTAGAGAGTTTTGTGATGTCTATCAAGCCCATTCGATCCAGTGCTGAGTTCAGATCCTGAATTTTTTTTTTTTAATTTTCTGGCTTGATAATCTAATAATTTCAGTAGTGTGTCAAAGTCTTCCACTATTATTATGTGAGAGTCTAAGGCTCATTGAAGGTCATTAAGGACTTGCTTTATAAATCTGGGTGCTCCTGTGTTGGGTGAATAAATAGTTAGGATAGTTAGGTCTTCTTATTGAATTGAATGCTTTACCTTTATGGAATGCCTTTCTTTGACTTTTTTGATCTTTCTTGGTTTAAAGTCTGGTTTGTCTGAAATTAGAATTGCAAGCCATGCTCCTTTTTTCCATTTGCTTCGTAGATTTTTCTTCATTCCTTTATTTTGAGCCTATGGGTGAAATTGCATGTGAGATGAGTCTCTTGAAAACAACATGCCACTGGATCTTGAATCTTTATCAGGCTTGCCACTCTGTGCCTCTAAATTGGTCATTTAGCCCTATTACATTCAAGGTTAGTGTTGACATGAGTCCATTTGATCCTGTCATCATGATATTAGCTGATTATTATGCAGAGTTGTTTGTCTGGTTGCTTTACTGATCTGTGTACTTCAGCGTGTTTTCATAGTGGCCAGTAATGGTCTTTTCTTTCCATGTTAGTGTTTCCTTCAGGAGCTCTTTTAAGACAGGTCTACTGGTAACCCAATTTCCTCAGCATTTGCTTGTCTGAAAAGAATCTTATTTCTCCTTCACTTACGAAGCTTAGTTTGGCCCGACATGAAATTCTAGGTTAGAATTGCTTTTCTTTAAGAATATTGAATAGTAGTAGCCCTGAATCTCTTCTTACTTGTAGAGTTTCTGCTAAGAGGTCTGCTGTTAGTCTGATGAGGTTACCTTTGTAGGTAACCAGACCTTTCTCTGTTACTGCCTTTAACGTTTTTTCTTCCATTTCTACCTTAGAGAATCTGATAATCATGTGTCTCTGTAATGATCTTCTTGTGAAGTATGTTACTGAGGCTGTCACTATTTCTTTAATATGAAAGTTGGACTCTCTAGCTAGGTTGAGGAAGTTCTCATGAATGATATCAAAATGTGTTTTCCAAGTTGCTTTTCCTCTCCCCATCTCTTTCAGAAATACCAATGAATCATAGATCTGGTCTCTTTACATAATTTCACATTTCCCAGAGATTTTGTTCATTTCTTTTCATTGTTTTTTTTCTCTATTCTTATCTGTCTTCTTTAAGAAAGCCACTCCTCAAACTCTGAGATTCTTTCCTCCACTTGGTCTGTTCTCTTATTAATACTTGTGATTACATTATGGAATTATTTTAGTGTGCTTTTTAGCTCTATCAGGTCAGTTACATTATTTTGTATACTGGCTATTTTTCTGTCAGTTCTTGTTTCATTTTATTGCGATTCTTTGCTTCCTTGAATTAAGTTTCAATGTATTCCTGCTTCTCAATGATCTTCATTCCTCTGCATATTCTGAATTCTGTTTCTGTAATCTCAGACATCTCAGCCTGGTTCAGAACCCTTGCTGGAGAGGTGTTGTGGTTGTTTGGAGAAAAACAGGCAATCTGGCTTTTTGAGTTGTCAGAGTTCTTGCACGGATTGTTTCATTTTGTGGGTTCATGTTCCTTCAATCTGTATTTGCTGACCTTTGGTTGGGTTTTTAAAATATTGTTCTTTTATCCTATTTTATGAAATGGAGGGTTTGGTTGTGATATAAGGTGAATTCAGCCAACTGGCTTTACCTCCTAAAGATTTTAGATGGCCAGTGCTCAGCTCCCAACTCCTGGACTTTATGCTCTAACTCTTGGGGACTTACATCAGGACTGTCTTTGTACTTTGGCTTCTCAAGGTTAGGGATCCACTGCACTGAGATGGGGGCAAGGTGTTCTCCAACTGTGGGTCACTACACTTTGAGGGTTGTGTCAGCTGAAGTGTTTCATAGTGTGATAGCAGTGGAATTTGTACTCATTTGCATGTGCCAGCAGCAGTAGCAAGGGCAGCATGGCAGGGTGCGCACACGTCAGCTGCATCTGGGTGCTAGTAGGTGTCAGAGGGCTTGCCTCTTTGCAGACATTTACCCCAGTAGCAGAGGCAGCACATTTTATGGGAATAGGAAACCCTGCTGGCAACTGTATGCACACTCTTGATGTTTGTGGTGTCAGTAAAGGGGTAGGGTACTGGTGGGCACAGATCTGTGTGCATTTTTTGTGTGCTACAGGCAGGAGTGGAAACTCTGGGCAAGTGAGGGTCTGCTGTTCTCTGTTCCTAGTTTTAGGCCAGTAGCAGTATTGTCCCAATGGACTCGTGCTGGCAGGGGTGAGACTGCCTGGCTTTGTGCCTGCCAAGGCTCAGACTGTAATTGAAGTCCAGCAGGTTAAGGGGGCACAAAGTGCACTCCTGCCACAGCAGTGAGAGTGTAGGGTGCGCACACACACACACACACACACCCCACACGCTGGCAGGGCAATTAAGATTAAACCCACCTATGCACACATGCACTAGCAACATGATGTGGAGGGTTGTGGTTGGCTGGGGGGAAGCCACAGTGTGGGTAGGAAGTGGGCAGGCTGGTGCATGGCTGTAGGGGCTGCTCCACTGGAGTTCTTCTCTGGTTAGGCATGGTCCACCAGCACAGGATCTATGGTGTGGGCCCCCAGTGCAACCAAGATTGCCCTGCAAGCAGATCTGACCAGGTGACGGCCCCAGGAGAGGCCAATACACCAAAGGGTGCTCAGGTCATACTAGCACCATCTAATAAGCAAGACCACTCTGTAGAGTTTAGGTCCCACACTTCACCTCAGGCTAAAGTCTCTTATGGGTACAAGCTGAGTCCAGGAAGATAGACTTCCCTGGCCATGCTCTGCTATAGATGTTCCCATATCAAACCTTTGGGACTTTGCTTCAGCTGGCATGTTGCCCCTACCACTTCTGTAAGCAGTGCTCTCTGCCAACTCAATTGTCTGTGGTTGTCAAGGGGAGTTGAGAGATCTGTGGCAGGAATGAGTTGCTCCTAACCAGTTAGACTCACTCGTTTCCCCAGAATTTTTGGGTGTCAGGAATGAGTTGTGGTGCACAGTAACTTTATGCAGAGTTTCTAACTTTCTCCCTCTTCAGCTTAGCTTCTGTGTCTTCCCTCTGTCCACTTTAAATACCTGTCTTCTGAAGATTGGTTAGGAGTGTGCCAGTTGTCTTGTTGGGAGAAGCTGAGGCAGGGCTTGCATGTCTGACATAATGTAAAAGAGTCTTGGAACATGTTCGGGGTCCAGGGTCTAAAACCCCTTGTAGCCTTTAGAACACCAAGCTCTGTGTTAAAGCATAGAAGGCTGCCCTGCCACACCATTATCTAAGCCCAGGGCACAAAATCCCTTGTGGCTTGGATAGAATCCAGGGCTTAGGGCATAAAACCCCTTGTGGCCTCTGGAATGTGTCCAGACTTGCTGGCTCCTTGCTTCTAGCACTCCCAGGCTCATAGATCGACTGTATCTTAAACTAGAAGAACATGTTCCCCATTATTTCAAGTAGCAGAATATGTTCCATAAGCTTCAAAGGAAATGCTAAACCATCACAGCTATAGATCATATGCTTGATGAGCCGCTACCTTTCAACCCCCACAGCCTCACTACTTGCTTCTTTGTTTGATCACTAATAAATAGTGTGGGCTTCCAGAGCTCGGGACCTCCATGGCCTCCATACTAGTGTTGGTCCCCTGGTACCACTTTATGCACTCTTAACTCATTCTTTTGACTCTGCCGGACTTTGCAGCCCTCAAGGCCTGGTGTTGGGTCTGACCACCCCAACATGTCTCAGTCCCTCAATGGTAGCAGTTCCACCTGGCTGCATCTAGTCTGCCACATTGCCCTCAAATCCACATTTTTTTTCTTGTATGGTATTCATACATTGAAAGTGTTATTAGCCAATGCTAATGTGTGCATTTTATTTTAGGCTGTGTTGCCAAAGTATAGGTATTAATGATGAGATGAGTTGTATTTGACCATCAGGGTTTTGTTAAACAAATAATAGATGGAAATCCTAAAGCAATGCTGTACTATAATGGTATTATTATTAATACCTGTTATTTAATGTCAGATGAAACAACTTCTCATCTTTTCATCATCCATAACAGAAAAGGATTATTTTTCAATTATTAATATGTAACCTGGACTGATTTTGCTCTGTTTTTCATATGCTCTTAGGAGCTGCATGCAGATTTCTACCTATATATCTCTGCATTACCTAGAAATACTGTAGTATCAACAAATCTGGTAGTTTTGCTTCTATTACTGCCTTTCCCATCATGTTACCCACATTATTATCAAAGCAAGTCATTAAAACAAAGACAACTAACCCTGAAAATTCTATAAAGATGTCTTAACAAGCTCTGCAGAGCTGTTATCTAGAGAAGCAATAATAACTAGTTAAAATCATAAGGTTAAAATCTCTGGACATTGTTCTAAGTGCATTCAACAGGTGAGAAAACATTTAATCAAGAAAGTCTATAAAATCAATGTAAAGACTGTAAGAGGCTTTGGCACTTGAGCTATAACTGACTCACTCTCTACTCCTACTTACATCTTAGCATAACTTCACTCTGAGTAAGTATGACCAAAAGAAAGGGTTCCCCCTCCCCACCATCTCTCAGTAAAATTGCGATAGTATCTCCTCATGTAAGAAAGGCCACTAGCATTCATCATTTCCTCAACTCTGTGCTGAACAGGCTAAGTTACAGGTGAGTAACCAAGAGGTCAGTGGTTTCCTTTCTTCACTTAGAAAGAGGACTGAAGCTTTACTCTTGAAATAACTGAGAATAATGAGGCACTGATCATTCTCTCCCCAGAATGCTGGTAGGGAGAAGGTGCTATGCCAGGAGATGTAAGCAAATAAAAAAAGAGGCTACTGCCCTTACCCAGAACCCTGATGATAAAGGTAGATGTACTTTTTGGAGCAGTGTGCTACTGAATTCTCTCCTAGCTCCAGAAAAGTGGCTTGAAGATTTTGTCCAAAGGGTCAGGTAGGACATATTAATAAAAAGATCTGAAGCTCTAATCTAAAGAATATAATTTACTTAGTAGAGAATATAGAAAATTCAAGCTTTAGGAGTTCTCAAAAACAATGGAACTTTTGGTAGTAAGCAATTAAAAGGATTATGTGTGCCCCATGAGAGTAAAAAGCTAAACCATGGACAGATAGTTTATCAAAGAGGACCAGGGAAAAAGAAAGCTATGAAGAAAACTCTTTAGATCAGATTAACTTTAAAGACTAGCTTAAAAACCTACCACAGAGAAGGAATCTAAATTTAATTGGATCAGACTGTGGAGGTATTAATGGTTCAGACCATTGTCAGCAACTATAGAGCAATTATTTGACAATTAGTAGAGGCTAACAGCGTTTTTAGATGGCAGTGGCAGATAACTTGAGAGAGAGAGAAAGAGAGAGATTAGGAAAAGAGATAGTCACAGAAAACCCTGCTGAAACCATTGTCTTCGTTGTCATTCCATGGTGACCGTGTTCATGTCCAAGGCTGTGCCCTCTGAAGAGTAAACATCAAAGGCTTCACAATGCTTGAGAAATAGACTTTGCTATTTTCAACAGAGCCAAATCACTGAACAAATAAACAAGCAAACAATAAGAAGCCCCAGAAACAGGTGGGAATCAGCTTCCAGTTGTTATGTATATTATACACAATGTCCAGCTTTTAATAAAAAATTGCAATACATGTAAAAAATAATAAAATATGCCACATATCTGGGTAGGTGGGGGATGAAATAACAAAAACTTTCCAGGAGAGGATGCAGATGATGGACTTAAAGAACATTTTAAAGCAACTACTAAAAATATTTTTCCATAACTGAGGATACTATTCTTAAAGAAATAAAGAGAGATATGATAACAATGCCTCAACAAATAGATTAGGTCTTTTATTTTTCATGTGGAGAATATCAATAAAATATTTAAAATTATTTAACTAAATAAAATGCTGGAGTTTCAAAAGACCAACAAGGATGAATAAGACTTGAATGTTATTAAGTAACTGGACCTAATATAATTCTCTAAAACATTCCACTCAACAGGAGCAGAATACACATTATATCAGGTATACCTAGAATATTCTCCAGGATAGAACATATGCTAGGCCACACAAAAATCTCAATAAATTTAAAATAATTATTTTGTATAATTGGAATTAATGCAATATATGACCTAATGTGGCTGGCATCTTTTGCTTACCATGTTTACTATATTTTACTATGTCGTAGCAATAACAGTACTTCATTTTATATGAATGATAAATGCTATTTATCTCGACAATATTTCATAGTTTAAAGTCTAAATGATATTTCATTGTTTGGATACATTATATTTTGCTTATCTATTTAGCTTTCCCTATGTCCCCCATTTAAGCTGTTGTCACAAATTACATCTTTATATATTGTGCTTCCATTAACCAGCATTTGTAATTATTTGCATTTGTCCTTAATATCAGAAAGGAGACAAAAAGAAAGTACAAACAAAAAATACAGTTTTCAACTGTTCCTGCATTTTTACCCATGCAGTTTCTTTACTTGCTGTTTTTTATTTCTTCATATGGAGTTGAGTTAGTGTCTATTGTTCTTCATTTCGCCTGAAGGGCCTCCATTTCCATTTGTTGGCAGGAAATTCTGCCACCAGTGGTCTTTCTCTATTTTTGTTTATCTGAGAATATCCTCATTTCTCCTTCATATTTGAGGATAGTTTTACCAGATACAGAATTCTCATTTGACAGGATTTTTGCTTGTTTTATTTTGTTTTTAATCCAGCACTTTGAATATATCACATCACTGTTCTCTGGTCTTCATGGTTTCTGATGAGAAATCAGCTTCTAATCTTATTTATTTATTTATGTATTTATTTATTTATTTATTTATTTATTTATTTATTTATTTACTTATTTTGAGAAGGAGTCTCACTCTGTCACCCAGGCTGGAGTGCAGTGGCACCACCTCAGCTCACTGCAACCTCTGCCTCCCGGGTTCAAGCAATTCTCCTGCCTCAGCCTCCTGAGTAGCTGGGACTACAGGCACATGCCACCACACCCAGCTAATTTTTTGTATTTAGTAGAGATGGGATTTCACCTTGTTGCCCAGGTTAGTCTGGAATTCCTGAGCTCAGGCAATCTGCCCTCCTCGGCCTCCCAAAGTACTGGGATTACAGGCGTAAGCCACTGCACCCAGCCAGCTTCGAATCTTATTGAGATTCTTTCGGCAGATTGAGTCACTTCTGTCGTGCTGTTTTCAAGATTCTGTGTCTTTGACTTCTGATGGTGTGATTATGATGTGTGTCTCAGTGTAGATCTCTTTGAGTTTATTCTGCTTAGTGTCTATAAGACTTGTATTAATTAATTTTATATCATATTTCAGCAGTTTAAGCCATCGTTTCTTCAATGTTTCTTCTGTCCCTTTCTCTCTTTCGCTTCCCATTAAGTATATATTAGTATGATTGAAGATGTTCCATAGGTCTCTGAGGTTCTATTTATTTTTCTTTATCCTTTTCTTTCTGTTGCCTAACCTGAATGATCTGAATTCACCACTAGTTTGTTTCACTGACTCTATTAATTTGTCTTTCTTTTCTGTGTATGGGCCGTACTTTATTGTTTCTTTGCATGCCTTGTAAATGTTTTGTTGAGAACCAAACCTTTTAAATAATATACTGTGGTAACTGTAAATACGATTCTCTCCCCGTCACATGATTTTCTCACTGTAACTGCATTTTGTAGCTTTATTATTCATTTGTTTAGTGACTTCTTTAGTGAATTTAATAAACTCCATTTTTTTTTTTTTAACATGTATAATCCTTCAAGCCTCTATTCCCTCAGTTTAGTAGGTAGCTAATGTTTGGACAGAGAATTTCTTAAGTGTCTAGAACTAAAAATTCTTTCAGTCTTTGTTTATATCCCGTCTGTGGCAGGGAATAGCTGACTCTGTCCTAGCTTTCACTTTTGGCTTCTGTGTCAAGTGTCAACGTCACCTAGACCTGAGAGCTTAGGGCCTTCTCTTATAATTCTTGACATGCACACAGCCCTGACCATACATGTGGCCCGATAGATTCCTAGGAATATATTTGAGCATTTCAAAACCTTTACAGACATCTTATTTCCCAGTCTTTTCTCCAACGCTTTGCCTAAGGCTTCAGCAATGTAATTAGCCGGTAAGTATTTTTGGCAAATGTTCATCTGGCCCTGGAAAGAGCTTTGCCTCTGAAGCTAGTTCCCAGTTAGGCAAAATAAAGACAGACTCTTTAAGCCAATCTTCCAGGAACCACCAGATAGGTCAAAATGTATAAATTAAAATTCTTTATGAATGAAGTATTTTGTCTACTGTATGCATTACATTACAAAGAATGTACACTGTTATTTTCATGGATACTGCTGAGCAAGAGAGTAAAGGATGGTCCTTGGGTGAGTTAAAACATCACAAAGTTTTATATCATTACTAAGAGTTAGCAGTTTTCAAAATTAACATTCTCTGGAATGCTGCAATTCTTTGGATAATTTCCAGAGTTCTGAAAAAGTTGATTTTTGATAGTTTTGGCATTTTTCCTTACTTTCATGGAAGAGCAGTATTTGGAGGTCTTTACACTACAATCTTTGCTTATTTCATAATTCAATTGATTTTTGAATAAGAGTGCCAAGACTATTAATTAGGTAAAAGGATAATCTTTTTAACAACTGTTACTGGGAAAACAGGATGTCCTCATGCAAAATCATCAAGTTGGAGCTCTGGCAGTGGGCGATGGCTCACGCCTGTCATCCAGAAATTTGGGAGGCCAAGGCAAGCAGATCGCCTGAGGTCAAGAGTTCAAGACTAGCCTGGCCAACATGGTGAAACCCTGTCTCTACTAAAAATACAAAAATTAGCTGGACGTTGTGGCAGGTGCCTGTAATCCCAGCTCCTCGGGGGTCCAAGGCAGGAGAATCACTTGAACCCAGGAGGCAGAGGTTGCAGTGAGCCGAGATCACACCATTGCACTCCAGCCTGGGCAACAAGAGGGAGACTTCATCTCAAAAAAATATAATAATAATAATTTAAAAAATAAACTTGGACTTCCTTCTCATGCCATATACACAAATTAACTCAAAATGTATCATAGATATAAGAGTTAAAACTATAAAAGTTTTAGGAGAAAATATAGAGATAAACTTTTTGTGTCCTTGAGCTAGGCAAAGTTTTCTTAAACATGACATTTAATGCACAAGCAAGAAAAGATAAACAAGTACATATATTAGGCTGGTATACATTACGTTTTTTTGTGCTTCAAAAGTTACCATCAAGAACTTGAAAGACTACCAAAGAGTAGGTAACAATGTTGCAAAATTACATATTTGATAAGGAATTTGAATTCAGAATATAAAAAATAATTTTTAAATTTTAATAATGAGACATACCATAACACAATTTAAAAAATGGTAGCAGACCTGAAAAAACATTCTTTTTTCCAAAAACGATATACAGGTTACCAATAAGCATATTAAAACAGTCACAGCATAATTAAGCAGGGAAATGCAAATCAAAACCACAATGAAATGCTATTTAATACTTATTCAGATGGCTGTAATAAAAAATAATAAAAAGTGTTTGTGTGGATGTGGAGAAAATGGAGCTCTCCTACATTGCTGGTGGGAATGAAAAGGAGTTTATTCACTTTGGAAAAGTGTTGATAGTTCCTCCAAAGGTTAAACACAGAGATGATATACTATCTAGAAATTTCACTTAGATATACACTGATATGATTCGGTTCTGTGTCCCCACCCAAATCTCATCACGAATTGTAATCCCCATGTGTAAGGTGAGGTACCTGGTGGGAGGTGATTGATTGGATCATGAGGGTGGATTTCCCCCATGCTGTTCTCATGATAGTGAGTTCTCATGAGAGCTGATGGTTTTAAAGTGTGGCACTTCCCCCATGGCTCTCTGTCTCCTGCCACAATGTAACACATGCCTTCTTCCCCTTCACCTTCCGCTATAGGTGTCCCAAAGTCTCTCAACCATGTGGAACTGTGACTCAAACCACTTTTCTTTATAACTTACCCAGTTTCACATAGTTCATTACAACAGTGTGAAAATGGACTAATACATATAGCAAATATAAGTAAAACATATATCCACAAAAAAACTGGTATACAATGCTCAGAGTATCATTGCTTATAGTAGCCAATTACTATCAACAATCCAATTTCTAGCAACTGATAAATTGATGAAAAAATATAGTATAGCCATACAAGAAAATACCATTCAGCCATAAAAAGGTGTGAGCATTGTTAATGATATAACATAGATGAACCTCGAAAACTTCATGCTAAGTGAAAGAAGCCAGGTATAAAAGATCACATAATGCTCAATTTCATTTATATGAAATTTATGAAATGTATAGACAAATCCATAGAAACAAATTAGATTACTGTCTATCTAGTGCTGCAGAGTTGGGGTAAAATGAGGAATGACTGCTAATTAGGTCTGGTATATATATATATTTTTTTAATGTCATAAAATTGTTCTAAAAGTGAATGTGATAATTGCACATCTCTGTGAATATACTACATAATATTCAGTTGTACATTTTAAGGGGAATTGTATACTACGTGATAACTAAGTAAAATATCATGCAGTAAAAGTCTGCAATGTCAATGTCATGCAAATAAAAAATCTGCAGAAATGTGCAGATTCAGGTATTTGCAATTGTTGATCTTTATCCTGAAGGCACTTTCCCTATGTAATACCATTGCTAACTTTCTTTTAGCTGTTATATTTCCACTTAAAGTTCCCTTCAGCAAGTAGGCTTCTTTGATCATCTTATTGGGAAAAAAAAAAAAAAAAAAAAATGCTCCACCTCTTGCCACTACTCTAGCCTTTCTTATGATACTTTAATTTCATTTTCATTTTCATTACCTGATATTGTATCAAATATTTGTTTCCTGTCTCCCCACCCCCTATTTTAAAACTACCATGGAAACTTTATTTGTAGAAATCACAATAGTGCCTGACATTTAAGAGGCAATCAATAGACATGTTTATATAATAAATAAATGAATAGAAGTTATAAGAGTATTGACATTAATTTGACTAAAACATTTATTTATGTATGTATTTATGTATGTATGTATGTATGTATTTATTTTTGAGAAGGAGTTTTGCTCTTGTTGCCCAGGCTGGAGTGCAATAGCAGGATCTTGACTCACTCTGCCTCCCGGGTTCAAGTGATTCTTCTGCCTCAGTCTCCCGAGTAGCTGGAATTGCAGGAATGCACCACCACACCCAGCTAATTTTGTATTTTTAGCAGAGACGTGGTTTCTCCATGTTGGTCAGGCTGGTCTCGAACTCCCTACCTCAGGTTTTCCGACCGCCTCGGCTTCCCAAAGTGCTAGGATTACAGGCATGAGCCACCACGCCTGGCCAAAATATTTAATTTATATGTACTATATATGCATGCATACAATACATACACACGTGTGTTTATGTGTGTATATGTGTTTGTGTATCTTGAAATAATTTGAATATGTACTGAATTTCCGTGCTGAGACAAATGAAAATAATACTCAAAACCAAGTTTAGTTTTTTAGTCTTAAATTTTTTTAATTACAAAAAACTAATTCATGTATACATTTACATTGTATTGTAGTTATATAGAATATATAGAATATAAAGATTTCTTCAGCATAAATCTCTTTGTTCTCTTGACTTTAATATTGTTGTTGCTTACTGTTCCTTTAAAAAGAGAAAAATGACAAAATTGATTGAATGTCTTAAAAGCAAGCTATGTCTGCATGCACTAGTCACATGTCTAAAACAATTTACATCTAAAACGATTAAATGCACACGTGACTAGTGAAGACATATTAGGAAACTGATACTAATATCAACTGACATGATGCTTTTGGAATCTCTCTCATACTATAATGCTTGTAGTAGTTGACCACAACTAGGACATTCATTTATATATATCATACTTCTGATTGTTTAGCAATATAAAGAAATGTCTTTTTTTGTATTTGGGCTTTATGAATTTTTAACAATCTGTTTGTGTTTGATGTTGATGGATGTGTTTGAATAACTTTGTTTTATGAAGATTGTTGGTGCCAATAAACAATTTTCAAGTGTGATAAGTCTTAACAACCATTTTGTTCATCTTTTCATTCAAATGCAAAACTCAGTTGTACCAATATCTTTTAATTGCTTGGCATAAAGTAACAAACATCTGCTCACACACAAGGTGATTCTGAATTAGTAACCAAATAAATAATGCTTTGTATTTTCAGATGCCACATGATTCAGCAGGTTGAATATATCTGTGTTATATATCAAAAGACCAAATTTTTATTAGAAATTGGCATAGTGCTACCAAAAGTACTGCTTCTGTTCTTGAATGAAGAAAATTTTTTTAATCTTAATTTTGTATACACACACACACACACACACACACACACACACAAAATATTCATAGAATGCTATGTGTGGGGGATTTTGCTATATTGCTAACAGCTATGTTTGTGAAAGTAAAGATTCCATAGCATGTAAGTTTAGAAATCAAAATGTTTTCTAGGTAGGTTTTGAAAATATGACTTGCAAATGTTTGCACAAGTTAGTTGACTTCTCTTATCATTACAGACTTGTTTTATAGCAGCTGATCATGAAAAAGAAAGACTTCAATTTAGTTAAGCATGTTTTTTTCTTCAGCATGTATTATTCATAATAAAGAATACTCTTCAGATGAAGTAATTTCAGTGTGTTATAGAATACAGCAAAGCTTTAAAGAAAGTCTTGATGCATTGGTATTAGGCTTTTTTATGAATAGAAATGGATATCTAACATAAAGTCTAGCTTAACGATAAGAATTGAAATCTTCGGTGAAACTGCTATTATTGAAACTTTTACCTAGAATTTACTACAGTTATGAGTAAACATCATATACTAAGATATACTCATATTCTGATAATGTAATAAAATATTCCAGCTAGAGATGGAAGAGCATAAACCAAAAAAAAATGGTTCTAATGTAAGAAACATAAACCAGAGAGAATAAATCATCAGCCATATTTTCAGAGCTTTTTATCCAAAGCACCCTTTTTCTTTTGTTGAAACTGAGATTATTATTGGTTTCTTTTGATCATGCCAGCTTTGTGATAAGGATCTCTTCAATTTAAATTATTCTTGAGTAAATGAAAGACTATGCTGCTTATGTAATATATTCAGAAACCGCAGCAAACATTGTAAAATATTTATAAGCTATAAATATTTGTATTTATAACTTGTAGTTAATTTATTTTCATGAAAAATATTTTGTGATTGACTTTGCTACTTAAATTTCTTAGGTTTTAACTGAATTGTAATTACACACGTATTAATACAGAAGGCCAATATTTTATACCTATTAAATTAACCAAATTGTAGCAATAATCTTAAAGTAAAAGAGTTTACAGCATACTCCGTATTTCTCTAAGATGCTGCTTTGTAGAAAATGCAATAGAACATGTTTGAAATCATCAGCTTATTTGCCCTTTGGAGCTAATATAAAAAAAGTAGAAGTATAGGTTTATCACTTGAGTTTATCATATTATTTGAGGTAATACTGATTTTAAAAATCTATTCAATGGTAGAAGCAATGAATAAGTTAAATTTTCTTTACTTGCTATTCCATGTTTGTTAAAATAAAAATTATAAATTTTGTTTAGGAAAATGAAAATGTATATAATAAAAAATAAAGCAACCAGGATGTTCTTAGATTGCCTTACTAAGTAGACTAAAAAGGTCTTCTCTTTCTTCAGGACACAGGCTTTAACTTTAGGGACTGTTTAACTGTAGTTTTGCATTTTCACATGGGTAATTTACTTTAAATATTCTTGCTCTGAGTTAAAACAGTATTTATAAATATTATGGAGTTTCATTTTATATTTCTTGGCTGAATAAACATTTCTACTATAGGATATAGAATATACAATTTGGCATAGTATGAATACACTCCACAATATTATGTTGTTGTGGTTAAATTAGTCATCAAAGTGATGAGTATTCATAATTTTTGTAATAGCCTGCATTAGAAATTTATTTGCACTAGCCCCACTTTGTCATTTTATACACCAAATAATATCCAGCTTTTCTGGTTAAACTGCTGCCTTTTCTTTTTTATGAATGTATCAGTTTCCTGTGATTGCTATAATCATTTATCCCATACTCGGTGGATTAAATCAATATAAATATATCTTCTCACAGAGTCCAGATGTTCACAGTCCAAAATCTGGCAGGACTGTGTTCCTTTAGGTGACCTGAAGAGACTCCATTCCCTACCTCTTCCAGTTTTTGGTAGCTGCCAGAGTGGCATTCCTCAACTTGTACGTATATCACTGCAACCTCTGCCTCCATCTGTACATTCCCTTCCTTTCTGTATGTCTTCTCTAAACTTCCTCTGCCTCTCTCTCATAAGGATATCTGTGATTGCACTTATACCCCACCACAAGAATCCGGAAAAAGCTCTTACTGTCAAAAGACATAATTTAATCACATCTTTTGTTATATAAGATAGTAGTCACCCTTCTGTCATGGTATGTGATATTTTCTGAGACTCTAATAAAGACTTTTTTTTTTTCTTGGAGGAGAGCACCATTTAGCCTGCTAAGATGACCAATTTTATTTTCCAATATGTGCTTGGAGGGCATTATATCAGGACCTATCTACTCTTATGCACAGACTAAACCAATCAAATGCACTAAACCAGTGTATTAGGTAATTCATGCTTTATTGAATAGTTAAAAATTTGCCTGCATTTGCAAACGCAGAAATCACTACATTAACATAATTCCTTTCACTTCATAACAGTATCATTCTGCAATGCCTACTCCTTCCACCCTTACTACATTTTAAGCTGTGGAAAGATTCCAATGTCTCTATGCTCAAATACAACATCTATAGAACATGACAAGGAACGGATTAGTTCTCTGAAGTTTTTATAGCAATTATCACAACTTGGATGGTTTCAAAAAACAGAAATTTATTTTCCATAGTTCGAGTAGCCAGGTGTTCAAAATCAACACGTTCCCTCCAGAACCTATGGGAGAGAATCTGTTCTTTACTTTACCTTCTCTAGTTTCATCTTGTCACCATGTAAGAAGTGTCTTTGGCCTTGTGCCATGAGACCTCCTCAGCCACATGGAACTGTGAGTCCATTAAACAAACTTGTTTTTCTTTATAAATTACCCAGTCTTGGATATGTCTTTATCAGAAGCACACAAACACACTAATACAGCAATGTTAATGATGCTGATTCTTCAAATCCATGAGCATGGGATGTTTTCCCATTTACTGTTGCCATCTCGGATTTCTTTCTGCAGTGTGTTGTAGATCACCTCGTAGAGATCTTTCACTTCCTTGGTTAGCAGTATCTCTAGGTATTTCATTGTCTTTGTGGTTATTGTAAGTAGGATCGTGTTCTTGATTTGATCCTCAGCTTGGATGTTGTTGGCGTATAGAAATGCTACTGGCTTTTATACATTGATTTTGCATCCTGAAACCTCACTACATTATTTATCAGTTCTAGTAACCTTTTGGCAAAGTTCCCAGGATTTTCCAGGTATAGAATCATATAACTGATGAAAATAAATAGTTTGACTTCTTCCTTTCCTTTCTGGGTGCCTTCTATTTCTTTCTGTTATCTGATTTCTATGGTGAGCAATTCAAGGAGTATGTTGAATAGGAGTGGTGAGAGGGGCATCCTTGTCTTGTTCCAGTTCCCAAAGAAAATAATTCCAGTGTTTATCTATTCAGTATGATGTTATCTGTGGGTTTGTCATAAATGGATATTATTATTTTGAGATACGATCTTCCATATCTAGTCACTCAAGTTTTTTTTTATTATTATTATTAATGGATGTTGGATATCATTGAAAGCTTTCTTTGCATCTATTGAGATGATCATATAGTTTTTGTTTTTAATTTGGTTTAGACGGTGAATATTTATTGATTCATATATGTTTTACCAGCCTTGCATCCTAGGAATAAATCCTGCTTTATTGTAGTATATTTACTCTTTCATATACTACATTCAGTGTGCTAGTGTTTTGCTAAGAATGTTTGTGCCTGTGTTCTTCAGGAATATTGGCCTGAAGTTTTCTTTTTTATTGTTGTTGTGTCTGCCAGATTTTGGTATTACACTGATGTTGGCTTCATAGAAAGAATAACAGAAAAGCCACTCCTCCAGTTTTTTGGAATATTTTCAGTAGGATTGGTAACAGTTCTTCATACATCTGGCAGAATTCAGGTGTGAATTCACCTGGTTCGGGACTTTTTTTGGTTGGTAGAATTTTTATTACTGATTCAATTTCAGAGCTCAATATTGGTCTACTTAGTGTCTGAATCCCTTTCTGATTAAATCTTGGGAGCCTGTTTCTGGAAATTACCCATTTTCTCTAAGTTTTCTATTATGTATGCCTAGAGTTATTCACAGTATTCCGAGGATCTTTTGTATTTCTGTGGCATAAGTTGTAATGTCATGTTTATCATGTATGATTGTACTTATTTGGATCTTCTCTCTTTTGTGAGTGTATGTAGGTGTCTTTTAATCTGGTTTATTTTTTGAAAAAACAACTCATGGTATTACTGATCTTTTCTATGGATTTTTGCATCTCAATTTCATTCAGTTCTTCCTTAATTTTAGTTATTTATTTTCTTCTGCTAGCTCTTAAGTTGGTTTGTTCTTTTTTTTCCTAGTTCTTATAGGCACAAAATTAAATTACTAATTTGAGATATTTCTAACTCTCAATCAAGGCATTTTAGGGTTATAAACTTTCCTCTTAACACTGCTTTAGCTGCATCGCAGAGGTTTTGGTAGGTTATGTCTCTATTAATTCAAATAATTTTTTGATTTCTGCTTTAATTTCAAGGTTCATCCATGAGTTATTCAAGAGGAAGTGTTTTAATTTTCATGAATTTGTGTACTTTTGAGAGATCTTGTTGCTATTCATTTATATATATTATATTATATATATAGTGTACTTTTGAGAGATCCTCTTGATGTTCATTTTTATATATATTCATTATATAAATATATATTATATATTTATATATACATCATATATATTTTTATATATTCATTTACATACACACACACACACACACACACACACACATATATATATATATATTTTTTTTTTTTTTTTTGAGACAGTCTTGCTCTGTCGCCCAGGCTGGAGTGCAGTGGCGCAATCTCGGCTCACTGCAACCTCCGCCTACTGGGTTCACACCATTCTCCTGCTTCAGCCTCCGGAGTAGCTGCGACTATAGGCGCCCACCACTACACCCGGCTAATTTTTTGTATTCTTTAGTACAGACGGGGTTTCACTGTGTTAGCCAGGATCGTCTCAATCTCCTGACCTCGTAGTCCGCCCGCCTCGGCCTCCTAAAGTGCTGGGACTACAGGCGTGAGCCACCGCGCCCAGCTGATATTCATTTATAGTTTTAATGCACGGTGGTTTGAGAGTGTGCTAGCTGTGATTCAAATTGTTTTGAATTTGTTGAGACTTTTTATGAACAAGAAAGTGGTCAATCTTAGAATATATTCTATGCGGAGATGAGAAGAATGTATATTCTGTGGATGTCCAGAGGAGTGTTCTGTAGACATCTACTAGGTCTATTTGCTCAGGTGTCAAATCTAAGTCCAGAATTTCTTTCTCAGTTTTCTGCCTCAGTGATATATCTGGCACTACCAGTGGTTTATTGAAATCTCCCACTCACTGATATTTGGGGTTATCTAAGTATTTTTATAGGCCAAGAATACTTGTTTTATGAATCTGGATGTACCAGTGTTGGGTGCATAGAAATTTAAGTATTTAGGCTAGTTAAATAAAAGTGTTCCTGTTGGATTGTACCCTTTATATTATGGAACGTTCCTTTTTTTGTCCATCTTTAATTTTTATTATTCTAAAATATGTTTCATATTATTTAAGAATAGTGGCTCCTGCTCTTTTTGTTTTCCATTTACATGGCAGATCTTACTCCATACCTATATTTTGGACATGGGGGTATCAATATATAAATTTTCTTGAAGATTACAGACAGTTGCATCTTATATTTTTATCCACCTTGCCACTCTATGTCTTTTAAGTGGGACATTTAACCCATTTAAATTCAGATTTAGTATTGATATGTGACATTTTGATGATGTCATTTTATTATTAGCTTGTTTTACATTGGTTTGATTGTGTAAATGCTTTATAGCGCCTGTGGCCTATGCGCTTATGTGTGATTTCGTTTTGTTGTTTTGTTTTGTAGCAGATATGTTGTTCTTTCAATTCTATGTTTAGAACTTCTTTTAGGACCTCTTGTAAGCCTTGTCTGTTTGTATTGTATTCTCTCAGCATTTTTCTGTCTGAAAAAAATGGTACTTCTCCTTCACTTATGCAGGTTAGTTTGGAAGGATATAAAATTCTTGGTTGGATTTTTTTTTTTATAGGACAATGAAAATAGGTCCCCATTCTCTTCTTCCTTATAAGGGTTCTGCTAAGAGGTCTGCTGCCAGCCTGATTAGGTTCCCTCTGTACGTGACACTTCTCTCTAACTGCCTTTAGGATTCTTTATCTTCAATTGACTTTTTAAAATCTGACGACTTTGTGCCTTGGGGATGGTCATCTTGTATAGCATCTCACTGGGGTTCTCTGTATTTCTTGGATTTTCATGTCAACTTATCTACCTAAATTAGAACATTTTTTTTTGTGGACTACATCCTCAAATATATTTTTTCAAGTTGTTTATTCTCTCTTTTTATCTCTCAGGAATGGCAATAAATCATGGATTTGGTATCTTATTCTCATATTTATTCCAGATTTTGTTTTCACTTTCTTAATTCATTTTCTGATTTTCTTTGACTGGGTTGATGTGAAGAACTGGTCTTTGATGCTGGCAAGTCTGTGGAGAAAAAGGAATGCCTATACATGGTTGGTGGGAATGTGAATTAGTTCAGTCACTGTGGAAAGTAGTTTAGAGATATTTCAAATAACTACCATTTGATTTAGTAATCCAATTACTGGGTATATACCCAAAGGGAAATAGATCATTCTACCAAATAGACACATGCACTCATTCATTTAAAACTGCACTATTCACAAATAGCAAAAACATGGAATCAGCCTAGATGCACATCAACAGATTAAATAAAGAAAATGTGGTAGGTACATATATACTATAAAATATTACACAGACATTAAGAAAATGAAATAATGTACTTTATAGCAACATGGATAGCGCTGGAGGTCATAATCCTAAGTAAACTCAGTAACAGATAAGCAAAGTCTGAACATTCCCACTTTAAGTAGGCGCTAAACATTGAGCAACTGCAGACATAAATATGGAACCAATAGATACTGCAAGCTACTAGAGTGGGGAGGAAGGGAGAGCATGGGTTGAAAAACTACCTACTGAGCACTATGCTCAATACTTTAGTGCAACATATCCATGGAATAGACCTGCACATATACCCCCTGTAGCTAAAATGAAAGTTGAGGAAAAATAAGAGAGTTCAAATAAGCATATGACTTTGCAGAAAAAAAAAAAAGAAAAAAAAGAAAAAAAAATGACTTTCTACACTAACATTTGAAAACCTACCACTGTTAGAGATTTTATTCTGCAAAAAAAATTATTCTTTACAATATTCAATTTTCATTTTAATATCTTATGCATTTTCTTCTGACAGCCAAATTTGGGTTTCAAAGAAGTCTAACCTTGGCTTTTTTTTTTTTTTTTTAAACAACAGCCTAATTAATCTTATTGGATGGGATATTATCAGTTGTTCTGAGGGTATTCATTTTATTTATTGAAAATGTGTACTCCTTTCCCAGCATTATTTATCTGTAATTGAGGGTTTGTTATATTTATTTTTCCTTCATGCTATTGGCTTATCTCAAATAAAAAAAAAATAGGGACATCAACTGAGATTTGTTGTTTGCTTGCATATATTTCCTTAATCTAAATAAAACTTTTTGCTTCTCTGACAATGATTAAAGGAGCTCTACCAATAATGAATAAAGGGTGTACAAGTATAGGTTGTTTCTAAGGTTGTGTGAAGACAGTGCCTTCTTGGAGTGGAGATAGCCATTTCTGTGGGCAAGGTATCCAGGGTTTTTGCTTAGGTCCCAGGTTCTAGGCTGGGTGTCTCCAAAGGCAATTTTCTTCAGTATCTAGATGGGGGTGCACAGAATTTTTCAAAGGAGAAAAATACTGAAACAAGCTGCTAAGTAAAACAGGTACAGAGATACAGCTGTTTCACGGTCCTTAAAACATCTATCCTAAGAGTCTCAAGACCACTTCCATAAGACAAATAACAACAAACAAGAAATGAAAACAACACAAAATTGTACTGTCTCTCTACTTCTCATCTTGGAGCTAATCCGACAATGACCTGAAGGTAGAGGGCTCACTTCTTTTTCAAGGCTGGCAGGGGGAAGGCAGGGGCTCCTTTGTTTATACAAAAGAGCAGATTTCTGTTCCACTGAATTTAACTATCTCTACAATCATTATCATATGCATTTTATTTCAAGAAACACTTACACATGTAGGTGATGTGGCCTTTATGATTTTTCAACAATGAAATTCATGGTAATTTTTAGAATTACTTATTCAGTTTTTTAATGAGATTCTGGTACTAGGAATAATAATCACCTATGTTTAATCAACCATTTTGATTACAAATAACCACTGATTTCTAAGGGAAGTCAAAACCAGAAAAAAAAAGTCTACCATAAGGATAAGGAAATAACACTACTTCATAGAAATTGTCTGAACAAACCTTACCAGCTTTTAACAAGTTTATGTAATACAAAATTATTTTCAGTTTTGCTGGACTGTTTTCTCAATTGCTAATAATTATTTTAATAGGTAAAGTTTACTTTTCATTACTTAAGATTTGTAGTACTTGTGATTTTATGTACTTGCCTGAACAGGCAGAGAAATAATGATTCTTGGTTTTCTTGGTTTAATTTGTATTTGTTTGGTGATATAAAGTCGGAACTCTAGAAAATGAGAAAGCAAACAGACAGCCCATGATGGCTTTTATCCTATAGATATGTTTTGCACATAAATTTTTAAATTCTTTTTCACATTTTTAAAGTTGATTTTATTTCATATGGGAATTTCTAGCTTCTTTTAAAAATAAATTCAACTTATCTGGCAATAGTGGATAAAGTACAATTGTCATGTGAGAAAGATAGCTGGAGCTAACAAAAGGTTATTCTTCGAAAATGGCATCTGCTTTCCAATTTGCCTGAAACTTTAGGACTCTCCATTAAAGACCAAACTGTATATTTTCACAGTAAAACATAACTCATTTCTACCCATTGTGTTGTATCTGACTTTATTAGGACTTTGAATTTAAAGTATTTCCTTAGTAAAACAAGATGAAGGAAATGCTTGTACTGCTACCAATATATTCTCCTGTATTGTTTATATAGAAGAATATATCTATTTATGCATTTGTGTGTACATCTATATGAGAATACATCTTTGCATTTCTTCCTCATGAGGAAAGGGCAAAAAGAAGACAAGACCGATAAGCAGAAGACATACTTTGCTTTTAGTGTAGTAGTGTTAATTCACATTATATTCCAATATTGCTATATAGAACAGCAATAAAATTAGCAAAGTGACATTGTTCTCTGCATGCTATTTTTAAGTATTACTGAAAATTACTTTTCTTGTGGAATTGACTGTCAATTAGTAACCACCAGACGGTAGCCATCTTCTTAGTTTTCAATTTTTACTGGAAATAATTCTCATGTAGTGCTGCTCCTTTAACAAGCACCTTTACCATGCGAGACGCCTATAAAAGTAATTAAATTTGATAGTCTCACTGCTTTTAAGCAAAGCCATATGGTGTACTTAGATTGCAAATTCTAATTGAAGTCAATGAGATTTTATGTAGAAAATACTTTTGAAAATGTAGCTGTGTAATCAAATATATATACTATGCACCACTTTTATCTTGACAGAAGTATCACCCAATTCCTTTTCTCATTGTCTTTTTCATGCATACTCTAGAGCATTATAGCCAAACTATGTCTTGCCATGAAAAATAACTTTAAAATTAATGATAATAGTTGCTTGTGTATGTCCAATAGATCTTTTTTATTACCCCTCTATCTAAATTTTAATATTGCAATAATCCCTGGAACTGTGTCTTGGATTACAAGAGCAGTATGTAACTGAGACATGACCCAGTTCATTCACATTTTTTGTTCTATTATGCACTATGAAATGAAAGCTCCACAAAAAAAGCCGTACATGTAGTGTGAAAAAGCAAAGAAACAGCCATAGCCATACTAGCTTTTCTTATTTTAAATCAATGTTCAGAGAGTTTTGTGTCCTCAATGTAGGCTGAGAGAGAGAGAGAGAGAGAAACAGAGACAGAGAGAGAGACAGAAAAACAGAGAGCGAGAGAGAGAGAAAATGACTCACTAAGAAATGTAAATTAGACCAGGCACGGTGGCTCATGCCTGTAATCCCAGCATTTTGGGAGGCCGAGGCGGGTGGATCACGAGGTCAGGAGATGAGACAATCCTGGCTAACACGATGAAACCCCATCTGTACTAAAAGTACAAAAAATTATCCGGGCGTGGTGGCGGGCGCCTGCAGTCCCAGCTACTCCGGAGACTATAGAAGGCAGAAGAGAATGAGTCTTGTGAACCTCAGGAGGTGGAGCTTGCAGTGAGACCTAGAATACATTAGGTTTGGGTGATTTTTTTTTTTTTTTTTTTTTTTTTTTTTTACCTACTCTGGCAAAGGGTGAATGTTATAAAGCTAGACAAAATTTCAAGGCAGAGGGAGTGATGAAAGTATGAGAAAGGTATTATCTATTCAAACCTCTTTGTGGGTTGAGATTCTGTTTTTAAAAACAGTGAAGCACTCCTCACAGGGTTACTGAGTTCTATACTGTTTGAAAAGCCTTATAATTAATGATAAGCTCTCAAAGATGACAGAAGTTACTACAGTGACCCAGAAGGATTAAGTTTCCTTAATTCTAATTGTTAGATGCCCTAAGGACAGCTATGTGTGCTGAATGCCTGTGCTAAAAAGAATCTTAAGTGTACTCATCTTCCATTTCAGGTAAAGTGTATGCCAGTACAGCCATTATGGAAAACAGTATGAAAGTTACCCAAAAAATTAGAAATAGGACTACCATATAATCTAGCAATCTCACTTCTGAGCATATATTCAAAGAAAATACAGTCAGTATTTCAAAGAGACATCTTTACTCTTATGTTCCTTGCAGCATTATTCAAAATAGTCAAATATATAAAGATAATGAAAACAGTCTAAGTGTCCATCAACAGTGTGACAGTATATGTACAATAGAATACTACTCAGACTTTAAAAAGAAGAAAATTCTGTGTGACAACATAGATAAATCTGGAGGATATTGTACTAAGTGAAATAAGCTAGGCACATAAAGACAAATACTTCATGATCTCTCTTATATAGAGAATCTAAAAAACTCAAACTCATTGAAGTAGAGAGTAGAATGAATGTTAGCAAGGCCTTCAGGGGGTGGGACAAATTGAGGGGATATTTGTCAAAATGTACAAAGTTTCAGTTGGACAAGAGGAATAAGTCCTAGAGACCTATTATACAGCATGGTGAGTATAGTTAATAACAATGTATGGTATATTTAAAAATTGCTAATAGAGTAAAATTTACATGTTTTCATCACCAAAAAATGATGTTTGTGAGGTGATTAATTAATTAGCTTTATCTCCACAATGTGTACATATATGAAAACATTGCATTTTACCCTACAAGTATATTGACATACAAAATTGTATCAACTAAAAGCATACAGATATCCAACTGAAGATATTTTAAAACATAAGTTATTGTGCTTCCAAAAACTAAATGAGACCAAATTCCCTAAAATAAAAATTTGGATTTATTTCACATACAAATAATACAATTGCATTGAGGGGGAGTATTCAAAGTTTAAAAACTTTGCATCCTACTAATAGTAAAACTGACTTCCCAGTCACATTTGACAATAGCATTAACGTATATGAAGATATGATATAATATCTATGCACAAAACCAAATTGGCTATAGTGAAATATGTGATTTAATACATTTTATATGGTGTTATATGTAAACACTATCAGTATTGCAAAAAAGTTTCAAGAATGAAAATAGCAATTGGCTGCATAATATCCCAAGTTCATTGATTATTGAATTTCTCTGTTTAATCTGTTTGTCGTTTAATGTGTATTTTGAAAAAAACCTTTAAATTCACAGAAAATTTATAAAATTAATACAAAGAGTTTCCGTATAACTACCCCAATTTTATTCTATTAATAGCATATATTAGTATGGTATGTTTGTCATAATGAAAAAATATTGATTAATCATTATTATTATTGATTAAAGATCTGTATTAGTCCACTCTTGTACTGCTATAAAGAAATTCCTGAGGCTGGGTGATTTATAAAGAAAAGAGGTTTAATTGGCTCATGGTTCTGTAGGATGTACAGGAAGCATGGTTGGGGAGGCCTCAGGAAGCTTACAATTGTGGTTGAAGGCAAAGGGGATGCAGGCACATCTTACATGGCAGAAGCAGGAGGAGGAGAGTGAAGCAGGAGGTGCCACTCACTTTTAAACAACCAGATCTTCTGAGAACTCATTCAGTATCTGGAGAACAAGGGAGAAATCCACGCCAGAGATCCAATCACCTTCCGCTTCCAACATTGGGGATTTCCATTAGACACGAGATGTGTGTGCGGACACAAATCCAAACCATATCAAGGTGATTCCTAATGTATTAAGTTTTCCTTAGTTTTTACCTAATATACTTCTTTTCTGCCCTGATGGTATCATACAGGAAACAATATTGTGCTCAGTTATCTTGTTTCCTCAGGATTCTTGTGGCTGTGGTAGTTTCTCAGGTGTTCCTAGTTTTAATGATCTTGACAGCTATAAGGAATATTTGTCAGGTATTTTATACAATGCCTCTTAATTGGGATATGCCCTTATGTCTTTCTCATTATTACAAAAGAGTCATGTATTTTTGAGAGAAAAAATCCCAGAAATAATATGTCATTCTTATTATTTTATATCAAGGATATATGCCATCAACATGATTTATTGCTATTGTTAATCTTGCTCATCTGACTGAGGTGGTATTTTCTGGGTTCTTTGATTGTACATATTTCTTTGTCTTCTTTCCATACTGTGTCATGCGCATCCGTGTGAAGAGACCACCAAACAGGCTTTGTGTGAGCAACATGGCTGTTTATTTCACCTGGGTGCACGCGGGCTGAGTCCGAAAAGAGAGTCAGCGAAGGGACATAAGGGTGGGGCCGTTATAGGATTTGGGTAGGTAAAGGAAAATTACAGTGAAAATGGGGTTGTTCTCTGCCGAGCAGGAGTGGGGGTCACAAGGTGCTCAGTGGGGGAGCTTTTTGAGCCAAGATGAGCCAGGAAAAGGAATTTCACAAGATAATATCATAGCTTAAGGCAAGGACCGGCCATTATCACTTCTTTTGTGGTGGCATGTCATAGGTTAAGGCGAGGCAGGGCATTTGCACTTCTTTTTTGATTCTTCAGTTACTTCAGGCCATCTGGGCATATATGTGCAAGTCACAGGGGATGCGATGGCTCGGCTTCAGCTCAGAGGCCTGACATTCCTGCCTTCTTCTATTAATAAGAAAAATAAAACAAAATAGTGTGAAGTGTTGGGGTGGCGAAAATTTTTGGGGGGTGGTATGGAGAGAGAATGGGTGGTGTTTCTCAGGGCTGCTTCAAGCAGGATTGGGGCAGCGTGGGAACCTAGAGTGGGAGAGATGCAGCTGAAGGAAGATTTTGTGGTAAGGGGTGATATTGTGGGGTCGTTAGAAGAAACATTTGTTGTATAGAATGATTGGTGATGGCCTGGATACGGTTTTGGATGAATTGAGAAACTAAACGGAAGATAAAAGGTCCAAATAAAACAAGGAGAAAAATGGATATTAAAGGACTAAGAATTGGGAGGGCCCAGGACGTCCAATTAGAGAGTGCCCAAGGGGATTCAGCGTAATTACTTGCTTGGTTGGCAAGTTTTTGGGCTCTATCCTTGACTTTTTTTATGTTGTCATATACCGGGCCAGATTGATTTAGGTAAAAACAACACTCTTCATTTAAGGATATACAGAGTCCTCCTTTTTCAGCAGTGAGTAAGTCAAGGCCTCCGCGGTTTTAGAGGACAACTGCAGCTAAAGAGTCAACTTGGGCCTGGAGGACTGATAAAGTTTGTGATATGTCTGTGATGCTGGCAGAGAAGTCATTAGACAGGCTACGGAAGGTCATGACAGAGGTTGAAATGCCTGCTATTCTAATACCGAGAGCAATAGTGGAGGCAGAAAGTCCTAAACCGACCAGCAAGGGAATTAGTGGAATAACTCTTTTTTGTCATGTTGGTGTCATGAGGGGAACAGGGAGCTCTTTGGTCCCATTTGCAAATTGAATTTTGGGAGTAAAGAACACTAGTGTACATGTGCCTGTCCAATTAGCAGGTAGACACATGTAGGTAGAGGATCCACAGAGGAAGAAGAGACCCTGTGCAAGGCAAAACTGGCCAAACTGAGGAATTATGTCTGACAAAAGGGAAGAAATGACCGCGCTGGCCTTCCCAGACCCTGTGGGAAAGGCCTCTACCCATCCAGTGAAAGTGTCTACCTAGACTGAGAAGTATTTTAGTTTTCTGACTCGGGGCATGTGGATAAAGTCAGTTTGCCAGTCCTGGGCAGGGGCAAATCCCCAAGCTTGATGTCTAGGAAAGGGAGGGGTCCTGAACAATCCCTGAGGGGTAGTAGAATAGCAGATGGAACACTGAGAAGTGATCTCCTTGAGGATAGATTTCCATGACGGAAAGGAAATGAGAGGTTCTGAGAGACGGGCTAGAGGCTTGTAACCTACATGGAAGAGGTTATAAAATGACGACAGAATAGAATGGGCCTGTGAGGCTGGAAGGAGATATTTTCCTTGGTCTAAGAACCATTTGCCTTGTGTGGGAAGAGATTGATAGGTGGAAGTTTCAGTGGGGGGAGTAGGTGGGAGTGGCCGATATGAAGGAGGAAAACTGCCGTGAGGAATAGAAGTTGGAACGCTAGCTGCTTTTTTATCTAACTTATCAGTGTTTTGGTGAAGGACAAAGGACAAGATGGAGGAAGGTGAACAAGAAGGCATAATCCATGTTGCTTCTGGGTTCTTCCTCACCAACTTTCCCATGCACGGGAAAATGCAGCCCACCCCAGGAAGATGCAGATCGACCAAGCATGCGCTAGGTGATGTCAATCCGAAGAGATCGAAACTTACCCGGCCACGCCTACGGAGACGCCCCTATCACGCCCTTATCCCCCCCCACTGCCCTCCCCCTTCCAGTACCAATGCATAAAGGTCTGCCACTGGCAGGAGCCAGCGTGACTTCTTCGGCCCCCGCATTCGTGGACCGGAGAACCTCACCCGAGAGCGCCAGCGCGACTTCCCTGGCCCCCCACACCTGAGGACCAGAGAACCTCGCCGGAGAGTGTGTGCATATTTGCAATAAAAGACTGCCACTTTCTTATGTACTTTGACCTCATGTTTAATTATTTAGCTCTCCTAAATTAAATTAAATTAAACAAAACAATCAGCATAAGCATTGTCCTGAGCAAAGGTTGGGGGGAGAAAATAGATTTTGGAAGTTATGAGAACTGTGGAGAGTTGAGCATAGTTTGTGATTTTTAGGGCCTCTAATAGTATTGAAGCAATGAAAGCCACTGGGTGCACACATGAGGGCTAGGCTAAAACAGTAAGGTCAAGTTGTTTGGACAGAAAGGCTACAGTACACGTTCCCAGCTCTTGTGTAAGAATTCTGTCTGCACTAAACATGCCTAGGAAGGAAAGGAGTTGTTGTTTTGTAGAAGGGATTGGGGTTTGGGAGATTAGCCAGACACAATCAGCAGGGAGAGTAAGTGTGTATTTATGAGAATTATACCGAGATAGATAACAGATGAGGAAGAAATTTGGGCTTAACTGAAGTAATGCGGGCTGTCTCTGAAGACTTGCAGCAGTACAGCCTAGGTAATTTGCTGAGCCTGATGGCTGTCAGGGTCAGTCCAAGTGAAAGCGAAGAGAGGCTGGGATGAAGGGTGTAAAAGAATACTAAAGAAAGTATGTTTGAGATCCAGAGGCAAGACAATTTGGTTGATAAGGTGCAGAGATCTTGAATTAATCTGTAAGGCTTGTCTGGTTTTAGGACAGGTAAAATGGGGGAACTGTAAGAGGAGTTTACAGGCTTTTAAAGGCCATGTTGTAGCAGGCAAGTGATAACAGGCTTTAATCCTTTTAAAGCGTGCTGCGGGATGGGATATTGGCATTGAGTGGGGAAAGAGTGATTAGGTTTTAATGAGATAGTAAGGGGTGCATGATCAGTTGCCAAGGAGGGAGCAGAGGTATCTTATACTTGTGGGTTAAGGTGGGGGGATATGAGGGAAGGATGTGATGTGAAGGTAGCTTTGAACTGGGGGAAAAGGCAGCAATGAGGTGTGGCCGTAGCCTAGGAATAGTCAGGGAAGCAGATAATTTAGTTTAAATGTCTCAGCCTAATAAGGGAATTGGGCAGGTAAGGATAACTAAAAAGGAGTGCATAAAAGAATGTTGTCCAAGTTGCCACCAGAGTTGGGTGTTTTAATTTAATTTAATGTAACTTAATTTAGGAGAGCTAAGTAATTAAACATGAGGCCAAAGTACGTAAGAAAGTGGCAGTCTTTTTATTGCAAATATGCACACACTCTCCGGCAAGGTTCTCTGGTCCTCAGGTGTGGGGGGCCAGGGAAGTCGCACCGGTGCTCTCGGGTGATGTTCTCTGGTCCACAAATGCAGGGGCTGAAGAAGTCACGCCAGCTCCTGCCAGTGGCAGACCTTTATGCATTGGTACTGGAAGGGGGAGGGCAGTGGGCAGGATAAGGGCATGATAGGGGCGTCTCCGTAGGCGTGGCCGGGTAAGTTTCGATCTCTTTGGATTGACATCACCTGGCACATGCTCGGTTGATCTGCATCTTCCTGGGGCGGGCTGCATTTTCCCATGCATGGGAAAGTTGGTGAGGAAGAACCCAGAAGCAACATGGATTATGCCTTCTTGTTCACCTTCCTCCATCTTGTCCTTTCTCCTTCACCCAAACACTGGGGAGTTTTAAGAGGTTTAGCAGCCTGGCCGTCAATATCCACAACAGTTATGGAGGCAAGGGAAACAGGCCCTTGAAAAGAAGGTAGCCTCTGTATTGATTAAGAAGGGGACAGACTTACCCTCCACTATAAGAGTTACCCAAAGCATCTGTGATGGTCCAGGAAGCTTCCGAGGCGATGTGGCAGCGTCGATTTTCAGCCGCTAAGCTGAGGATATCTGGGAAGGAGTCAGTCAGAGAGCCCTGGGCCAGAGCTCCAGGGGCTCTGGGAGTGGCTGCTGGGGAAATTGGACAATCCGATTTCCAGTAGGGTCCCGTACGAGTGGGACACAGCTTAGGAGGAATCCCAGGCTGCAGGCATTCCTTGGCCCAGTGGCCAGATTTCCGGCACTTATAGCAAGCTCCTGGGGGAGGAGGTTCTGGAGGAACCCCTGGCAGCTGCGGTTCAGGCATTTGGAGTTGTGTGCTGGAGATGTGGCTGGGGTTTGTCTCACAGTGGAGGCAAGGAATTGCAACTCAGAAATAAGTCGCTACTTAGCTGCCTCTACTCTATTATTGTACACCTTGAAGGCGAGGTTCATTAAGTCCTGTTGTGGGGTTTGAGGGCCAGAATTTAATTTTGGGGGTTTATTTAATGTCAGGAGCAGATTGGGTAATAAAATAAAATGCATATTAAGAATAAGACAGCCTTCTGACCTTTCAGGGTCTAGGGCTGAAAAGAGTTTCAGGGTTGCTGCTAAACAGGCCATGAACTGGGCTAAGTTTTTATATTTGATAAAAAAGAGCCCAAATGCTAACTGATTTGGGAGAGGTAGAATAAAGAAAAAGGAACATTAACCTTGACTATGCCTTTAGCTCTATCTACTTTTTTAAGAGGAAATTTCTGGGCAGGTGGGGGAGGGCTAGTCGCAGAACAAAACTGTAAGCCAGAACGGGTGTGAGGAGGGGAGGTGATACAAGGATTATAGGGTGGGGGAGCAGAGACTGAGTTAAGATTGGGACCTAGCTCAGCCTGGCGAGGAGGGGAGAGGTCAGATGGGTCTGTAGAAAGGAAGATTAGAAAGGCTCAGCGATGCTTGGGATTGGGACTGAGGGGACAGGCAGTAGGGAAAAAAGGAAGATTTGGGATGAGTTGCATTGGGAACAGAGACCAGGGAGGGACCGATGTGTAAAAGAATGCCTGGACGCCAGGCACCTCAGACCATCTGCCCATTTTATGACAATTATTTAGATCTTGTAGGATGGAAAAATCTAAAGTGCCGTTTTCTGGCTATTTAGAGCCATTGTCAAGTTTGTATTGGGGCCAAGCGGTGTTGTAGAAGAAGATAAGGCGCTTAGGTTTTAGGTCAGGTGTGAACTGAAAAGGTTTTAAATCCTTGAGAACACAGGCTCAGGAAGAAGAAGGAGGAATGGAGTGTGGAAGGTTGCCCATAGTGAAGGAGGCAAGCCCAAAGAAAAGAGAGAGTAGAGATACGGAGAGACAGAGTTCAGGGGTTCTTGCCCTCCAGAAAAGCGGGAAAGGGGTGGGGAGCAGAAATAAGGTATTGGGGCACAAAAATAAGAGATCCGGGTACACAAATAAGAGGGGGCACAAAAATAAGAGGTCAGGGGGAAAAGAATAAGAGGTCGGGGTACTTGCCCCTCCCCCAGAAAAGCAGAGAAGGGGTAGAGACAGGGAGGGTAGGGGTTGGTGTGCTTGCCCCTCCCCCAAAAAGCGGGACTTGCCGCTTAGGGTGAAGGACCAAGGCAGGCATCCCTGCAGCATGGTCAGACACCCCTGAAACGTGGGTGAGTAATCAGAGAGGCGTTCCTGCAATGATTAAACACCAAGGGAAGGCTGCCTTCCCCAGTCCATGACCGGCACCAGCGTTTTGGGTTCCACAGATAAAACGTGTCTCCTTTGTCTCTGCCAGAAAATGAAAGGAATTTAAATTAAGAGAAGGGAAAGATTGAAGGGTGGTGCCAAGATTGAAAGGAGAAAGAGGTTAAGAGATAGTGAGAGAGGTTGAAGAAGAGAGTGAGAAAGGGGGCCACTTACCTGATTTAAAATTGGTGAGATGTTCCTTGGGCTGGTTGGTCTGAGGACCAGAGATCATAGGTGGATCTTTCTCATGAAACAAAGAGCAGGAGGACAGGGGATTGATCTCCCAAGGGAGGTCCCCTGATCCGAGTTACAGCACCAAAATGTCATGTACATCCGTGTGAAGAGACCACCAAACAGGCTTTGTGTGAGCAACATGGCTGTTTATTTCACCTGGGTGCAGGCCGGCTGAGTCGGAAAAGAGAGTCAGCGAAGGGAGATAAAGGTGGGGCCGTTTTATAGGATTTGGGTAGGTAAAAGAAAATTACAGTGAAAACGGGGTTGTTCTCTGCCCGGCAGGAGTGGGGATCACAAGGTGCTCAGTGGGGGAGCTTTTGAGCCAGGATGAGCCAGGAAAAGGAATTTCACAAGATAATATCATCGCTTAAGGCAAGGACCCGCCATTTTCACTTCTTTTGTGGTGGAATGTCATTGGTTAAGGCGAGGCAGGGCATTTGCACTTCTTTTGTGATTTTTCAGTTACTTCAGGCCATCTGGGCGTATATGTGCAAGTCACAGGGGATGCGATGGCTCAGCTTCAGCTCAGAGGCCTGACATACTCTTTGCAAGAAAATTATTATGTGCTACCCATGCTTAAGAAATGGAGAGCAGTTCTCTACCCCCTTGAAAATAGGATATCTATATAAATTATTTGTAATATTTTTGCAAAAGATAATGTCCATGCTCTTACATTTATTCACTTATTTATTTGTGTCAGTGTGGACATGTGAATATTTTATTCTTTGGGTCATAATCTAATGCTAATTTATTTATTTTGCTGCTCAAATTTTTCCAGCTTTAGCCTTAGAAAACTCATTCAATTGGGTCTTTTGTCCCTTTCACATAACCACATTGTGTGTGTGTGTGTGCGCGCGCGTGCATGTTTATGTTTCAAACACTTTCTTACTTTCTATAACTGTATGATGCTTCAGGCTCATCTTAAATAGTCACTGTCCGAACCCTAAAAGCTGCCATTTCTTCAGCTTTACTGGTTTCCTCTAATACTGAAGAATAATATTAGAATCAAGATATGATGCTAGATGTCCTCATTGCTACTAGGATGTGTCTGGTTATATGCTCACTCAACTGGCAAACAAGGGAATATATGTGTCTACAGTAACCCTTGTATGTCCACATAACTATATACACATATCTGTAAGTATTTGTATATGTAATATCTGTATCTGTGTTATTCAAATGTGAGTTTGCATAACGCCTTCAACTCAATTTCATGACCAAATGTGTTATTTTAGCTTTATCCCCTTGTTTTCTGTGACGTCTCCCTCCAAAAATGAGAACTCAGGCTCCCATAACTTGACATCTGTTTACTTAATTGTTTAATTATATTACATTAGAGTGTAATGGCAAAAACCGCAATTACTTTTGCACCAATATAATATAAATATGTATGGTGGTTTCATAATCGTTAATACACACCCCTAAATATGTGCATTTTAAAAATTATACTGCATCAAACTATTTGTTTAAATAGTCTTTGCAATGCTTGGAAAACCAGGTAATAGTAAACAAACATATACATATTAAACATGTTTGATATCACCATTTATGTTAGATTGTATATAAGATGGAGCTGTCTTATATCTGCTAGGCCATCTCTATGCTTATTTAAAGTTTCAAATTTCCCTCATAACACCCAGAGCCAGTTATTTTATATTATTTATGTATGTGGTGGCTTCTCTCTGTTTTAAAGGGTAATGAAACCTGGCTTGGCTTTGTAACAAATGAGATATAAAAAGACACTACTGAGCCCTTTTGCTTAAGCTCTTGTGAAACTAAGATTTCTTGCACGTATCTTGCTGGTTATAATCTGGATAAGTGTGTCCCGGGGAGCTGTGCTTGGGAGTCTGTTAGTCCCAACTACTTATCTGAGCTTTTTATACTTCCCAAATCCTTTGTCTTTATGAAAGCTCTATATAATATGCTTTATGTGAGTATGCTTTGTTGAGCCTTGTTATTCAATCATAGGACCCTTTGACAAAAATGCACTTGAATACCTAAGGAAGGATTTATTACAATAACTTTAGTCTCATGCAGAACTCAGACATTTGCACACCTGGGACCCAGGAGAAAATCAAACTAAGAGTGTGATGACCATGATAATCAAAAAAGATAATCTGCAAGCCAGGAAGAGGATCTCAACCAATAACTCAACCATGCTGGCAGCCTTATCTCAGACTTCTAGCCCCTAGAACTGTGAAAAGTAACGTTTCGGTCTATGGCATTTTGTTATAGAAGCTTGAGTTGACTCTGACAGAAGGACATCATCATGCTTCAGATGGAATTTTTTAACATCAAGGGCAGAATGACGACTGATTAGTTTTTCTATTCCTTCTTTGGACTGATTTAAAACACAAATCCAGTGCTCATTGTGGCTGCTTTCTCTTTTCACACATACTATGAGGTGGTGTTGTGCAGTGCTGGGATTGTCATTAGCTTCAATTCACTGTAATTGTTTTTCGATCCCATTTAAAGCAGACAATAACTGTAATAACGATGCATGAAGCTCTCGTTTCTGACACCCTTACCAACTATGTGTTATTTCCCATGCGTTGTGTGGATTCCTATAAAACTATTGCTCTAGCTGCTTTTTTTTTTTTTTTTTTTATGTTTTATTAACCTCTCTTCTGAACTTATGGCCCTTCTTTTTCCAGTCACTAGTTGTGTTCTTATATCCTGGAGTTGCTCTCATATTTGAGATGCTTCACCAAATTGCATACATGTGAGAAAACATCAAAATGGTGTTTTCGAGGACAGTGCAAACATTTAAATAGGGGTACAGAAAAAGACAAGAACTTTGTATTCTGTGTTTTTCTTTATGAGTCACTACAGTTAGCTGGATGGAAGGTTTCGTGTTGAACTCATGTTCCTTGGTAGCCCAAAGCATAATCAACCAAGAAAAAAATCACATATAACCTTAGTGTTCATTTCATTATTACTGCTTACAAAAACATTTATGTATTACAGAAAAGGGTGGTTTTAAGAGAAGAAGGATGGTGTTATTTTGTTGCATGGAAAACGTGTTTATCAAAACTGTCTATATATTCAACCAATCATATATTTTATTTTAACCCCAGAAAAATAAATAAATGAGTAAAATTTGCAATTCAATAATGCTTTCATATGATAATTTTTTAATTTAAAAATATTTTATGTGATTTATGAGTATTCATTACAGTAAAATTATATGTTCATTAACAATAATCATAGCCATTTGACTGTATATTTTTTTACATTATAACAATAAATACATCTAATGTGGGTATCATATGCTTTATACGCTATCACACAACCCTGTAGGGCACTCTAGAGTAAGGAGCAAAGAATGATCTATCTATGAAAGTTCACCTTAACTGAATGTATTTGTAGAGATAATTAGAATACTGGATCTGTTCATTAACATTTCAAATCTCATTTAAATGTAAATTGTAATATTCTCTTTTTCTGCAACACTAGGTAGTTAGTGTCTTTCATGAGTAATAAGTAATTTGTTCCCCATTAGGTACAAGAATGGATAAAGAGATAAATCAAAATCTGATGAGAGTCACAATTAGAATTGTAACCTACTTGGTAGAGAGAATAAAAAAACAATGTTTTCACTATTTTTCATTATTAAAAATAAAACAAATTCATATTTCAACAGCTTTAGTATTAATGAGTTTCCTTTGTCATATCTGTAATGAATACATGTAACTGGAAATATATTTGTTAGATTTTTAAGAAAAATTAGACTTAATTTTACAGTATCTTTTTCATGGTAACTCAGATTTTAAAAACCTGAAATACAACTTTTTGCTTATTAAATAGGTTGAAAGTAGGAAATCATTAAAAATTTAAGCAGTATAAACCACATACAAAATGTCCTCCTAATATCATTCCACTGAAGAAATAGATTTTTAGAATTCATTTAGATAAGAAACTAGTTTGTTTTCAATAAACTGATCTCTATGTTCATCAGCCTTGCCTTACCCCCACCTACACCTTTATCTTTATCAAGTAACCTTTTTACAATGGTTACAACAATGGTAGTACTAATGGTAACTACAATGGTAGTTATCTTGTTACAATGCTCTTTTAAAAATAGTGTTTTTTAAATCAATTAAAAGTGTTTCTGATAAAAACATACAAAATGTATAAAAAGTTTTAATAAATTTAATTAAGTTAATTAAATTAAAATTAATTTAATTTTTTAATTAAAATTATATTTTTTTCTGTGTGTATATATATGTTAAAATGTGTGTGAACAAGTATATAAGTTGAATATGGTATGAAACTCATGAAAATTTAGTATATTGTTAATACTTTATATGTTATACAAATTTGTCATTGTCTTTGATATCCAATTAATAATCAGTAACTTTTGTCTCACCTACAGAGTTTTAAGAGAAGGCAACACAGTTGCCTTAGGTTGGTTAAGAGTGTATACTCAGGACTTAGACTAGGATCAAATTTTACTTTAGTGACTTTGTTCATGTGACTTATCCTCTCTCTACTTTAGTTATTTCATCAGGAAAGGAATAACATGGATCTACATGCTGTATAGAGTTGTTGCAATGATAAATTTAGTGTAGTAAATTACTTTGAACACGTTAAGTGTGCAATAAATATTATTTTATAATGTGTCAACAACTCAATATTATTTAAAACGCATAAACTCATGTATGAGTAAATATCCTATCTAGTTTTCTTTTATGGGTAGATAGTCATCATATTAACTTTCAGAATTATTTATTGCTCTAGCTAGCCGTCTAGATCTTAGCATGATTTATGCTATGGTATGAATAAATGTGTCTCCTCAAAATTCATGTTTTGAACTTCTAACCCCAAATGTGATGTGTGATGGTATTAGAATGTGAGTTCTTTTTTTTTTTTTTAGACAGAGTCTTGCTCTGTCGCCCAGGCTGGAGTGCAGTGGCGCGATCTCCGCTCACTGCAAGCTCCGCTGCCTGCCGGGTTCAGGCCATTCTCCTGCCTCAGCCTCCCGAGTAGCTGGGACTACAGGCGCCCGCCACCACACCCAGCTAATTTTTTCTATTTTTAGTGGAGACAGCGTTTCACCGTGTTAGCCAGGATGGTCTCGATTTCCTGACCTTATGATCCGCCCGACTCGGCCTCCCAAAGTGCTGGGATTACAGGCGTGAGCCACCGTGCCCGACCTAGAATGTGAATTCTTTAATTGATAATTAGGTCATGTGGATGAAGGCATCATAAATGGGATTAGTATCCTTATAAAAGAGGCCCAAGAGAGTTTTCTTGCCCCTTCTACCATGTGACGTTAAAATGAGAAGACAGCCATCTATAAGGAAGTGGCCCTCACCAGACACTGAATCTGCTGGCACCCTAATCCTGGACTTCCACACTCCAGAATAGTGAGAAATAGATTTCTGTTGTTTATAAGCCACCTATTCCATGACATTTTATTATATAGTCTGAAAATACTGACAAAGGCTGATTACCAACTTAATATCATATTTCTGCTACCCTTCTTGCCAGGCTTTACTTGCCTTTCAAAAATAGGAGTTCCTCCTGATCAGTACTGTTTGCGGTTATTATCTATGTCAGCCTAGGGCTGAAATAGAGACAACAATACACATTATGGGAAAATAATCACATTATTCCCTTATCCAAAGCTTTGGATACTTTTAGCATGGTGGCCAAACTGGCTGAAACGAATGATAATCCTATTGGTATTTTAGCTATATCCTCTTCTGAAGATGAAAAATTATCTGACAAAGCCATTAGTTTAAAACACATGACTATCATTTTATTGTTTCTTCTATTTCTTATGTTTTATATTCGATGAACTTCAATTATGCCAAAACTTTTATGGAAAACCTGTATTGCTTACTTATAAAGTGCTCTGAAAAAAATAATTGAACTCTTATAAACAATATATATATGAATAAACATAACTATAAACTTTATAATTTTATCAGTATAGAAGGCTATTTTTTAATTTTGCATTTTCATATTTTCCCATTTAATGTAGCAACACGATAGCCTCATAAAAGACCATAAAATATATATTAGTCATTTTGAAATAAATTGTTATTTCTCCGAATTCCTACTCCTACTCCAGAGCCATTTTCAAAGGAGCATTTTTTTGAACATTTCATGATAACAATTGCATTTAACTTTGTTTGTCATGCTCAGAATACTATAAGAGAGACTTGACATTGTGATCATGAATTCAGCTTTTTGCAATATTGATCAACAAAATATGTAAATTAAACTAAAGATAGAGCATTCAGATTGTACTTAGCTGTTAGAATTAAGTACTCTGAGCCTCCTGTACTTAGCTGTTAGAATTAAGTACTCTGAGCCTCCTGTACTTAGCTGTTAGAATTAAGTACCTGAGCCCCCAGCCTAGCTGTTGAACAGGCCTAAGCCTCTGTACTTTAGAATTAAGTACTCTGGAGTTCACGAAAGACTTAGGCAAAAATTAAGAGAGAGATGCATATAGACCTAGATAACAAGCACAGTGAAAAGATGTATGGTAAATCAGTGATATAGTTTATATAAGTTGAAATTGTTTCTGTCTTCTTTAGTTCATCTTTTGCAGTCAAATGTTCACCATGTTGCTGAGGGGTCAAGAAGCTGTACTTGAAATGTTATAATAACTCCCTTATCTGCTGTTTATACTTTCAGGTTAGATGTCTTTTGGATACTTTTGTGAATTCAGAACATGGGATCAACTGATATCATCAGGGATCATGTATTGAATGGATGACAGTGAGGGTATTGAGGCAAAGACTCCCCCACCCTACAGGTAAATTTTTAAAAGGTATTTTGGATTAAAAGAGGGCCACGTACATTGGTGCACACCTACAATCCTAGTACTTTAGGAGGCCAAGGTAGGAGGATCACTTGAGGCCAGGAGTTCAAGAGCAGCCTGGGCAACATAGCAAGACGCCAATGCCAGAAAAATTAAAAATAATTAGCCACGCATGGTAGCACATCCTGACGTCCTGGCTACCTGGCAGGCTGAGGCAAGAGAAAAGCTTGAATCCAGGAATTCAAGGCTGCAGTAAGCTATGATCATGCCACTTGCAATAGTCAGCATTCTCCAGAGGAACAGCACTAATAGAATAGATGTATATGTGAAAGAGAGTTTATTAGGAGTATTGACTCACATGATCAGAAGATGAAGTCTCACAATAGGCGATCTGCAAGCTGAGGAGCAAGGAAATCAGTATGAGTCCCAAGACCTCAAAAGTAGGGAAGCCAATAGTGCAGCTTTCAGTCTGTGACTGAAGGCCTGACAGCCCCTGGAAAACCACTGGTGTAGGTCCAAGAGTCCAAAAGCTAAAGAATTTGGAGTCCAATGTTCAAGGGCAGGAAGCATCCAGCATGTGAGAAAGATGAAGGCTGGAAAACTCAATCAGCCCAGTCCTTCCACGTTCTTCTGCCTACTTTTATTCTAGCCACACTGGCAGCTGATTACTTTGTGCTCACCCAGATTCAGGGTCCATCTGCCTCTCCCAGTCCACTGACTCAAATGTTAATCTCCTTTGGCAACACCCTCACAGACACACCCAGGAACAATGCTTTGCACCCTTCAATCTAATCAAGTTGACACTTAATATTAACCATCACACCACTACACTCAACCTGGGTGACAGAGCAAGACCCAATCTCTTAAAAAAATAAAAATGTGATGAGTATGTATGCACTGACAATGTTTATGTTGGGATGGTTGCCACCTCATTCAAATTTTGAACAAGTGAAAGTTTTGTGGCATGTGACAGATTGTATCAATGGTATTTAGATGAGTAATATGATCCTTATTTAAATGTCTAAACTAGTAGAAAAAGAAAGCCAAAGTGAAACAGAAATGACACATGGTCCTATTACATTTCTGTTATAGGAAGCATTGGCCAAGTGAAGCCAGGGATGATGGAAGCTCTAATCACATTACCTTAGGATCAGTCTTGGAAACAAAACCTGGCTCACATTACCATCCTAATGTTTCTGTGAAGACTTGGAAAACATCATAATCATAGTGTTTACCCCATGAGGCATTTAGTAACAAAAATTACAGCTTTGTAGGCTGAGTAGAGGAGTAAAAACTCTACTGAAATTGAGGACTATAGTGTAAAATAATTAAAATATTTCTAGAGAAATAGCAGAAGACACTTGAAAAATCTGCTTTTAGTCAAACCTATCATTTTTATTTTTACAGAAAAATATATTTTATATTCAAATTTACTCTTATGAATCATTAGATTTAATTGTGGATCTAGTAACTTTATTTTTATTATTCTATTATCAGTTGCCTATTATGGTAAGTACTAGCTGATCAGTAACTAGGTGTGATATCCAACATTTATTAATGCATGAATTATGCTTACAAATTAGCATAAACAGTGCTTAGAATAACACAGGTTTAACATGTTTATTATCTTCCAGATTAAGGAATCTGGCCATTGCTTAACTGGGTTTTCTAGGGTCTCTTGCAAGGCTGTGATCAAGATGTCAGCTATGGACAGAGTCTCATCCAAATGCTCAAGTGAGGAAGGATTGACTTCCAATCTCATGTGGATGTTAACAAATTCAGTCCTCAAGGAATATAGGACTCAATCCCTCAGTACTTGTTTGTTGTCAATGGAGGCTGCCTTCAGTTTCTTGCCCTGTGCACCTTTCCAACACATGAAGCTTTATCAAAGTCTATAAATAGAAAAAGCAATAGAGATAGTCTACTAGCGAGACAGTAGTCACAATTACCTACAACTTCATCATATTAGAGATACTCCCTTACTTTTACCGTATTCTCTTGTTTGTAATTACATCATTAGGGACTTACTTTTAATCATGATCATAGCTCACTACCGGGGAAGAGATCAAAAAAAGACGTGAAGAAAATGAGAATAATTAGAGGGAATCTTAGAAGCTGCCATTCCAAGTGACAACTGAAATGTGCTAGCTTTGCCTCTCTTTGAGTGAGTAAAAACCACATTAAACAAGTCAATATATGAAAGATAATTTGTACTATTTTCTTTACCATCAAAGAACATGTTTGCTAACCTGGTTTGGAATGCTGTAAACATCATCTGCATTGGATTTGTTATATAATAGTCACTATAGACATTTATCGAACCTTGTCTTCTTTACTGAAAACAGAGTGAATGTTTGAGATAGGGGTATTTTCAGACTGATTCAGTTTCTTATGTGGCTTTTATTTGGAGGAGAGGGAGAAGAGAGCACACAAGTCACAGTGGTAAATATAATTTTTTAATTACTTCACATTGGATATATAGGTGAGAAAACATTTTGAAAATGTCTCAAAAAAGAACAAGGTAAGAAAATAAAGCAATCCTCAGCCTCTGTGTAATTGTAAAAAAAGATGACTGAATTGAGCAGAATTTTCTGCAGGTTCTTAAAAACAGGGATCAATATAAATGAAACAAATGAAGTTGTGTTAAGGAAACTAAGGGTGTAGATGTTGTCATTATTTAAAATGTTGATATTTGCTTTATTGTGAATTTTTAAATTAATATATTAATTTTGCTGAATTTATTGTCTTTCTATCCTTACATTTTGCATTACTGGAAGCCTAATCTTGGCCCCAGATCACTTTCTTTACTAAGTCAGAAGAGGAATAAAAATCCCTATGTATAAGCCAAGTTAAAAAAAAAAAAAAAAAAAAAAAAAAACACCAAATGTGGTCAGTTTATCCCAATAAAGATAAATTTAAAATATTGATGTAGAGGAAGAATTAAAATAAATTCTTCTGAAATGTGGCAACAAACTCACCTTGGATATAAATATGACAGAGAAAAAAATCAGTGTCTCAAAAACTAGGATTATTTACCTACAGCCTCAGCAAAAGGTGACTGGCTGTCTACCACTCTCAGACTTGAGTGGCAACAATTATTCTGTGGGTTGTTGAATACAGATTCTCAACACAGTTATACTCATTATGACCATGAAGGGACACATTCAGAACTGACAGTGAGATTGGGAAGTTACACAGATGCTGTGATTGAAAGTGGTCAGTAACAGTGAAACTACAACTAGAACATGAGAAGTCAACAGTAACACTGCTCATGATACCTGAGCCCCAAATCATAATTGGAATAGGTTCGTGTGATGTAGCAATTGGAAATACTGCTGTCATTGCTTGAATGTAAATTAATCAGAAGACATTCTTTAAGAGCTAATTAGATACGTGAAACTGGAACCACTGAGACTTTCTCAGACATTTTGTGTGGTGACTATTAAGCTATATGTATTCCCAGAAAGCACCAGAGAAGTTCAACCTTTAGTAAAGAAATGATAAAACAAAATAACAACAACAACAACAAAAACACAGGGTGTTTTATAGCAATTGACTAAATCTGTAAAGGTCCAAGTTGGCCAGAGGATATCATGAAAACAGAAGATTGAGTCAACTAGTGTTCAGGTAAAATTAACAGAACCAGACATTGATTCTAAATCAAAGAGCTTTCGCAGGCCAGAACATACAAGTAAATTATGGTTGATTTAACTAATGCCTTATCTTTCATCCCCCAAACAGAAAGGAGTTTAGTTCAATTGCTTTATGTGGAAAGATGTGAAATATAAATATAGGAATATTCATAGAAGAGATTTGCTACATTGATTAAGAGTGAACTGGCTCATTATACTGATGATACTGTGATTGAGGAAAAATAAGAAGTAGCAATAAGAGCAGTGCTGTCACTGGGGAAAGCATGTGTTTGGCATGTTTCAGTCTCTTGTTGCCTTCTTGGGTCAGGTTCTCAGTTACCTTCTGCCTCCACTTCCGTTCAGTCACTGTTACCACATCCAGTCCCTGGAGGGGGCCTGGGTACAAGCACAGGAAAGTCAGCATTAGGCATGTGGTGTCCCACACACTAAGTCATGGTATGGGGAGCTGAGGGTCTGTGAAGGTGTGCACTGAACACTTGGGTATCCCTGTGCCCAAAGGAGTATGACATTAAATAGCAAATATAGAACGTCATGATGGATCAAGTGACAGTGGTAAAAATAGGTAAAATGTTTTCCTGTTTTTTTAAAGAGGCCCCAAATGTTCCTTGTAACTGTGCTCCACCATCTATTCAGCCACCCTTAAATACAAGGTTTGCTAAGAATAGTTATTCACATAACATACAGGGGTTGATTGTTATATCCTTCAAATGGTTAATTCAGAGACCAGTAACCACCATGAAATTTTAGGAAATCACTAAATTATGCCACTAGACATATCCCCACAAGCATTGAAAAACAAATCATTGTGTTTGAAGAGTCCCACAAATAAAGTGGCGCACAAAATGTAATAGGCTTATTTGTGTCCTGAAGGGCACACACTCTGTTTGAAATGTACATCTTACCCTTGCTTAAAGTGACCAGAAAAAATGATCTAAATAGAGACTTGAGAAGCATAAGGACTGAAAAAAGCCTGCTAACAGCACAGGGAAATGGGTCCATATATGGTATATTGGTTAATATTGAGTGTCAACTTGATTGGATTGAAGGATGCACAGTATTGTTGCTGGGTGTGCCTGTGAGGGTGTTCCCAAAGGACATTAACATTTGAGTGAGTGGACTGGGAGAGGCAGACCGACCCTGAATCTGGGTGGGCACCTTCTAATCAGCCAGCTCAGATACCATAAAAGCAGGCAGAGAAACATGGAAGGACTAGACTGGCTTAGTCTTTCAGCCTACATCTTTCTCCCATGCAGGATGCTTCCTGCTTTCAAATATCGTACTCTGGATTTTTCAGCTTTGGGACTCTTGGACCTTCGACCAAAGACTGAAGGCTGCACTGTTGGCTTTCCTACTTTTGAAGTTTTGAGACTCGGACTGGGTTCCTTGCTTCTCGGCTTGCAGAGGGCCTATTGTAGGATCTTACTTTGTGATCTTGTGAGTCAATACTCTTTAACCAATTCCCCTTTATATGTACATCTATCCTATTAGTTCTGTACCTCTAGAGAACCCTGAATAATACATACGGTATATTTGATATTAGAAGTATCTGCTATACTGTATGCCAGATCTTCTTTGCTCCTTTGAATGCACCAAAAGTAAATGTGAATGAATCTCAATAAAAAACAGTGAAAGGGCTATGATGAGAATGAGGATACTTAATCTGGTGGTGATAATGTTTTGTCGCCATACTAGATTTCCGAAAGGGCTGATTGTGAGAAGCATTATGACAAACACAAACTGATATGTTTTTAGTAGTAGAATAGGCATGATTTTTATGACTTCACTCAATTGCATTAAAATGGAAAATGTGTTGCTATGTGTGGGAGGGAAGTTAGGGGTGTAGATACTCTGTAATCAGTAAATCTCTCTGCTATGTGCATTATGTAGACAATTTCTCTACAGTTGACTAGTGATGTTCTTCACAATGTTAGGCTTATGGGTTTGTTCCTGTTTGTAGAACTGCACAGTGTCAACTAACTCAGTAGAAGATAATAATTTTTATCAATAATCAATTTATATTTTGGGGACTAATAGTGCCTATATTAAGCAATATGTACTTTACCTTTTATTCCTTATATAATAATATGCACCCTAAGGATATTCTGTGTTTATTAAGTGGTTTTCAGAATAATGATGTAATTAATGGAATCTTTCTTTTAAATAACACTTTTGGAAAAAATATTTTATGTTTATGTAAATTAGTGTGAATTTAGAATGTTTTAGGTGTTTAGTTCCTAAAGCAGAATATATGTGATGCATGAAATGTACATTTTAAGGGCAAATACATATTGTAAGTTGTCATGTAAATTATTAGCAGTGGGATACCATAGAAGGAATCGTGAACCATGATTCACGAAGTTGTACTATAGTGATATTCTGTCATTCATTCTTGTATGTCCTTGTGAATATCACCTAAGCACTCTGAACCTCATTAAGAAGAGGAAACAAAAGTGATGGACTGGGTTGCTACCGTCTTCTTTAAAAACATCCGCCAACTGTCATGTTTCCAAATAAACATATATTGATTGTAATGAATAATTGGTTTTTAACCTCTACACACCATACTTTATTTATTTATTTTTCTTTCACATTATTTTATACATCCATTGCTATGACAATTTAGAGGCATGAAAACTATAAATTATAAGCAAATTCATAGAAAGAAAATTATTAAGACAGACTAAAAATGATATAGTATGTATTACTAGACCAATAAAATTAATTAAAAATCATCATGCAAAGAACATTCCAGATCTAGATGATGTCACTTATGCATTCTACTAATTTTTTATAATTTCAACTTTTATAACAGATTCATTTTTTTCAAATGAGGGAGTATATGTGTAGATTCATTAGCTGAGCATATTGCATGATGCTGAGATTTGGAGTATGAATAATCTCATTACCCAGGTACTGAGCATAGTACCTAATAGTTAGTTTTTCAACCCTTGCTCTTTCTACTCTCTCCCCCAAGTGGTTCCCAGGGTCTATTGTTGCCATCTTTATGTCCATGAGTATCCATTGTTTAGCTCTCACTTATAGGTGAAAACATGTGTTATTTGGTTTTCTGATCCTGCATTAGTTTGCTTAGAATAATGGCCTCTAACTGCATCTGTTATTGGTGTATAAGATATGCTACTGATTTTTGTATATTAATTTTGTATCCTGAAACTTTACTGACGTTGTTTATTAATTCCAAGAGTCTTTTGATGGAGTCTTTAAGGTTTTCTAGGTATAGAATCATATCATCAATGAAGAGAAATAGTTTGATTTCTTCTTTTCTTATTTGGATGCCTTCTATTTCTTTCTTTTGATGATTTATCTGGCTAGCACTTCCAGTACTATGTTGAATAGCAGTGATGAGAGTGGGCATCCTTGACTTTTTCCAGAGTTCAAGAGGAATGCTTCCATTTTTTATCCATTTGGTATAATGCTAGATGTAGGCCTGTCATAGATAATTCTTATTATGTTGAGGTATGTTCCTTTGATGCGTAGTTTGTTGAGGCTTTTTGTCATTAAGGGATGCTGGATTTTATTGAAAGCTTTTTTCATGTTTGTTGACATGACCGCATGGTTTTATTTTCTAATTCTGTTTATGTGGTGAACCTTATTGAGTTGTGTATGTTGAACTAGCATTGCCACCCAGAAATAAGACCTACTTGATTGTGGTATATTAACTTTTTGATATACTGCTTCACTGAGTGTGCTAGTTTTTGTGTTAAGAATTTTTGTGGAATACACAGGAATATTGGCCTGTCATCTTTTATTTGTTTTCACTGGGTCTGCCAGATATTTCTATTAGGCTGATGCTGGCTTCATAGAATGAGTTAGGGAAGAATCCTTCTCCTTTGATTTTTGGGAATAGTTTCAATAGGACTGGTACCAGCTCTTATTTGTACATCTAGAAAAAGTAACTGTTAGTCCACCCTGTCTGGGGCTTTTTTCATTAGTATTTTTTTTTCTTTACTGACTCAAGTTCAGAACTCAATATTAGTCTGTTCAGAGTTTCAATTTCTTCTTGAATCAAATTTGGGAGATTGTGTGTTTCCAAAAATGTATCCATATTATCTAGATTTTCTAGTTTGTGGGCATATAGGTGTTCATAATATTCTCTGAGGATCTTTTTTTTTTTTTTTTTTGTATTTATAAGGTATCAGTTGTAATGTCACCATTGTTATTTCTGATAGTGCTTATTTAGATCTTCTTTTTTTGTCTTTGTTCATCTAGCTGGCAGTCTTTTGGTCTTGTTTAAGCTTCCCAGGAATCAACATTTGCTTTCATTGATCCTTGGTATGGATATTTGAGTCTTGTTTTCATTCAGTTTTACTTTCATTTTAGTTATTTCATTTCTTCTGCTAGCTTTTGGGATACTTTGTTCTTGTTTTCCCAGTCCTTCTAGGTGTGATGTTAGATCATTAATTTGAGATACTTCTAACTTTTTGAGGTAGCTGCTTAGCACTATAAACTTTCCTTTTAACACTGATTTTGGTGCATCTCAGAGATTGGGGTATGTTGTGTGTCTATTTTCATATATTTAAATTTTTTTTTTTTTTTTTCTGAGACGGAGTCTCGCTCTGTCCCCCAGGCTGGAGTGCAGTGGCGCGCTCTCAGCTCACTGCAAGCTCTGCCTCCCGGGTTCACGCCATTCTCCTGCCTCAGCCTCCTGAGTAGCTGGGACTACAGGCGCCCGCCACCACGCCCGGCTAATTTTTTTTTGTATTTTTAGTAGAGACGAGGTTTCACCATGGTCTCCATCTCCGGACCTTGTGATCGGCCCGCCTCGGCCTCCCAAAGTGCTGGGATTACAGGCGTGAGCCACCGCGCCCGGCCTATTTCAATTTATTTTTACTTCTGTCTTAATTTTATTGTTTACCCAACAGTCATTCAGGAACAAGTTGTTTAATTTCCATGTAATTGTGTCATTTTGAGAGACATTCTTGGTATTATTTTTATTTTTTATTCCACTGTTGTCCAAGAGTATAGTTGGTGTGGTTTTAATTTAATTTGATTTAATTAATTAATTTATTTACTTATTATTGTATTTTAAGTTCTGGGATACATGTGAGGAATGTGCAGGTTTGTTACATAGGTATACACATGCCATGGTGGTTTGCTGCACCCATCAACCTGTCATCTACATTAGGTATTTCCCCAATGCTATCCTCCTGTAGCCCCCCACCCCACAACAGGTCCCGGTGTGTGATGTTCCCCTCCCTGAGTCCACGTGTTCTCATTGTTCAACTCCCACTTATGAGTGAGAACACATGGTATTTGGTTTTCTGTTCCTGTGTTAGTTTGGTCAGTATGATGGTTCCAGCTTCATCTATGTCCCTGCAAAGAACATGTACTAATCATTTTTTATGGCTGCATAGTATTCCATGGTGTATATGTGCCACATTTTCTTTATCCAGATGGGCATTTGGGTTGGTTCCAAATTGCTTGCTATTATGAAAAGTGCTGCAATAAACATATGTGTCCATGTGAGTTTATAGTAGAACAATTTATAACCCTTTGGGTATATATCCAGTAATGGGATTTCTAGGTCAAATTGTATTTCTAATTCTAGATCCTTGAGGAATTGCCACACTATCTTCCACAATGGTTGAACTAATTTACACTCCCACAAACAGTGTAAAAGTGTTCCTATTTCCCCACATCCACTCCAACATCTGGTTTCCTGACTTTTTAATGATCACCATTCTAACTGGCATGAGATGGTATCACATTGTGGTTTTGATTTGCATTTCTCTAATGAACATTGATGATGAGCTTTTTTTCATATGTTTGTTGGCTGCATAAATGTGTTCTTTTGAGAAGTGTCTGTTCATATCCTTTGCCCACTTTTTGATGAGGTTGTTTGTTTTCTTTCTTGTAAATTTGTTTAAGTTCTTTATAGATACTGGATATTAGCCCTTTGTCAGATGGACAGATTGCAAACATTTCCTCCCATTCTGTAAGTTGCCCGTTCATTCTGATGATAGTTTAGTTTGTTGTGTAGAAGATCTTTAGTTTAATTAGATCCAATTTGTCAAATTTGACTTTTGTTGCAAATGCTTTTGGTGTTTTAGTCATGAATTATTTGCCCACGATTATGTCCTGAATGGTTTTGTCTAGGTTTTCTTCTAGGGTTTTTATTATTTTCGGTCTGACTTTTAAGTCTTTAATCCATCTTGAGTTAATTTTCACATAAGGTGTAAGGAAGGGGTTCAGTTTCAGTTTTCTGCACATGGCTAGCCAGTTTTCCCAACACCATTTTTTAAATAGGGAATCCTTTCCCCATTGCTTCTATTTCTTATGTTTGTCAAAGATCAGATGAATGTAGATGTGTGGGGTTTTTTGTGAGGTCTCAGTTCTGTTCCATGAGTCTATATATCTGTTTGGTACCAATACCATGTTGTTTTGGTTACTGTAGCCTTGTAGTATAGTTTTAAGTCAGGTAGCATGATGGCTCCAGCTTTGTTCTTTTTGTTTAGGATTGTCTAGGCTATACAGGCTCTTTTTTGGTTCCATATACAATTTAAACTAGTTTTTTTTTTTTTTTTAATTCTGTGAAGAAAGTCAATGGTAGCTTGATGGAGACAGCATTGAATCTAAAAATTGCTTTGAGCAGTTTGGCCATTTTCACAATATTGTTTCTTCCTTCCTATCCTTGACCATAGAATGTTTTTCCATTTGTTTATGTCTTCTCCTACTTCCTTGGGCAGTGGCTTGTAGTTCTCCTTGAATAGGTCCTTTACATCTTTTGTAATTTGTATTCCTAGGTATTTTATTATCTTTGCAGCAATTATGAATGGGAGTTCACTTATGATTTGGCTCTCTGTTTGTCTATTTTTGGTGTATAGAAATGCTTGTGATTTTTGCACATTGATTTTGTATCCCGAGAATTTGTTGAAGTTGCTTATCAGGTTAAGGAGATTTGGGGCTGAGATGATGGGATTTTCTAAATATACAATCATGTCATCTGCAAACAGACACAATTTGACTTCCTCTCTTACTATCTGAGTACCCTTTATTTCTTTCTCTTGCCTTATTGCCCTGGCTAGAACTTCCAATACTATGTTGAATGAATAGGAGAAGTGAGAGAGGGTATCCTTGTCTTGTGCCAGTTGTTTTTTTTTTTTTTTTGAGACGGCGTCTCGCTCTGTCACCCAGGCTGGAGTGCGGTGGCCGGATCTCTGCTCACTGCAAGCTCCGCCTCCTGGGTTTACACCATTCTCCTGCCTCAGCCTCCCGAGTAGCTGGGACTACAGGCGCTCGCCAGCTCGCCCAGCTAGTTTTTTGTACTTTTTAGTAGAGACGGGGCTTCACCGTGTTAGCCAGGATGGTCTCGATCTCCTGACCTCATGATTCGCCCATCTCAGCCTCCCAAAGTGCTGGGATTACAGGCTTGAGCCACCACGCCTGGACATCTTGTGCCAGTTTTCAAAGGGAATGCTTCCAGCTTTTGCTCATTCAGTATGATATTGGCTGTGGGTTTGTCATAAATAACTCTTACTATTTTGAGATATGTTCCATCCATACCTAGCTAGATTATTGAAAGTTTTTAGCATGAAGCGGTGTTGAATTTTATCGAAGGCCTTTTCTGCATCTATTGAGATAATCATGTGGTTTTCGTCATTGATTCTGTTTATGTGATGGATTACTCTATTGATTTGCATATATTGAACCATCCTTGCATCCTAAGGATGAAGCCAACTTGATCATGATGGATAAGCTTTTTGATGTGCTGCTGGATCCTTTACAGACAAGCAAATGTTGAGAGATATTGTCACAACCACGGCCTGCCTTACAAGAGCTCCTGAAGGAAGCACTAAATATGGAAAGGAAAAACCAGTACCAGTCACTGCAAAATACATAACAAATTGTAAAGACCATAGGCGCTATGAAGAAACTTCATCAACTAACAGACAAAATAACCAGCTAGCACCATAATGACAGGATCATATTGACACAGAACAATATTAACCTTCAATGTAAATGGGCTAAATACCCCAATTAAGAGACACAGACTGGCAAATTGGATAAAGAGTCAAGACCCCTCAGTGTGCTGTATTCAGGAGACCCCTGTCACATGCAAAGACACACATAGGCTCAAAATAAAGGGATGAAGGACTACTTACCAAGCAAATGGAAAGCGAAAAAATTGCAGGGGTTGCAATCCTTGTCTCTGATAAAACAGACTTCAAACCAGCAAAGATCAAAAAAGACAAGGGCATTACATAATGGTAAAGGGATCAATGCAACAAGAAGAGTTAACTATCCTAAATATATATGCATCCAATACAGGAGAACCTAGATTCATAAAGCAAGTTCTTAGAGACCTACAAAGAGATTTAGACTCCCACAAAATAATAGTGGGAGACCTTATCACCCCACTGTTAAAATTAGACAGATTGAGACAAAAAATTTACAAGGATATTCAAGACTTGATGAACCTAATAGATATCTACACAACTCTCCACCCCAAATCAACAGAATATACATTCTTCTCAGCACCACATCATGCTTATTTTAAAATTGACCACATAATTTGAAGTAAAACACTCCTTAGCAAATGCAAAAGAATGGAAATCATAACAAGCAGTTTATCAAACCACAGTGCAATCAAATTAGAACTCAGGATTAAGAAAATCACTCAAGACTGCACAACTACATGGAAACTGAACAATCTGCTCCCAAATGACTACTGGGTAAATAAGAAAATTGAGGCAGAAATAAATCAGTTATATGAAACCAATGAGAAAAAAGACACAATGTATCAGAATCTCTGGGACACAGCTAAAACAGTGTTTAGAGGGAAATTTATAGCACTAAATGTCCACAGGAGAAAGCAGGAAAGATCTAAAATCGACACCCTAATATCACAATTAAAAGAACTGGAGAAGCAAGAGCAAACAAATTCAAAAGCTAGCAGAAGACAAGAAATAACTAAGATCAGAGCAGAACTGAACCAGATAGAGACATGAAAAACCCTTCCAAAAAAATCAATGAATCCAGGAGCAAAAATAGACTGCTAGCCAACTAATAAAGAAGAAAAGAGAGAAGGATCAAATAGGCACAATAATCAATGAAAAAGGGGAGATCACCACTGATCCCACAGAAATAGTAATTACCATCGAAGAATACTATAAACATCTCTATGCAAACAAACTAGAAAATTAGAAGAAGTGGATAAATCCCTGGACACATATACCTTCCCAAGACTAAGCCAGGAAGAAGTTGAATCCCTGAATAGACCAATAATAAGTTCTGAAATTGAGGCAGTAATTAATACCCTACCAACCAAAAAAAGCCCAGGACCAGATGGACTCACAGCTGAATTCTACCAGAGGTACAAACAGGAGCTGGTACCATCCCGTCAGAAACTATTCTAAACAACAGAAAAGAGGGACTGCTCCCTAACTCATTTCATGAGGCCAGCATCATCCTGATACCAAAACCTGGCAAAGATATGACAAAAAAGTAAAATTTCAGGTCAATATTCCTGATGAACACCAATGTGAAAACCCTCAATAAAATACTGGCAAACTGTGACTTTAATTTTTTTATATTTATTGAGATCTTTTATGGCCAAGTATGTGGAATATGTTCCCTATGCAGATAAGAAGAATGTACATTCTATGGTTAATGGGTGGATCATTCCGTAGACATGATTCCTTGCCCACATGTCAAATTTAAGTGCATAGTTTCTTTGTTAGTTTTCGTACTTTTTAAAAAGAATGGAAACAAATTTCCTTAAGACTTCAAGTACGCACCTACATAAACATTAAAATCACTAACGGTGTTTTACAATAAACTTGCACTACCATTTAAACTGGATAATTTAAACTCAAATAAATGTTTATGTACAAAGACAGACTTGCCAGTTTTTATTTCTTTTAGAAATTTACTTGTATACATTTTAAAATCTAATTTTTAGCCTTAGGAGGATAACATTACCTGTTTCACCATCTGTTAGGGACTATACTGTAAGTATAACTCTGATTATCGTTGGAAAGAACAGCATGCAATCATACCTGTGAATTTGTAATGTGTAATAAACATTAAAGTATACTGATTCTTTGATTTTCTTTTCTCAGAAGTTATCACATAAAATGCTAGTTTTGCTGTGGGACACAAATTTCCACACCTAAATTCATTTTATTTTTATTTCTTTTTGGAAATGACCCCCAAAATAAAAAATATATATATACTAACAAATGAAGTGCCATTACATACCAATACAAAGCTAAGTGAACTATACTTATAAGACTTCTGTTGTGAATTTGGCATGGGTACATAGCCAAATATAAAATTTAGCCTTTTGAGGAATAATAATTTGGTAGTTACTGTTCAATATCCATGGAAGCATAAGGAAAGCATGCTATTTAAACAAGGAGAAAGAGGTTTATATATTTACCCACCAAATAATCTGTAAATAATGATTAGAGAGCCTGTGGACTGACATTTTTCATGTAAAAGAATATCAAGTTTTTCCATATTATTAAGCAAATTCACTGGTGAAAGATACTCATTCTTTGGTGAAAGACCCTCTTCATAAGCACATCTTTCTAAATCAGTGTTTCTTGTTCAGATATATAAACCGGTAACCTGGCTCTTAGATTGCTTTCACTAAAAGTCCACATTTGTTCCAAGTGTTAATATAGTCTAGCCACCAGAGTGAACTTTTCTCTAATTTCTTTCCAGAAGTTTTATTCTGAACTTTCCAAAAATCTTAGGAACCATCAAATTCATTGACATTTGATTTGCCCTTATCATAATAGTCTTTGAGTTTAAAAAGGGATCATCAACAAATCACAAAACCAGTGAGTGATTTCACTACACCTTTGTTTTTCGTTTTGGTGCTTATGCTAGGGTTCTGATTTTGTACTTTCTAAACTAAAACGATCATAACATGATGCTATTTTTTTCTATTCATATTTTGTTGACAGTTATAGTTAAACATCTGCTTCTTGGTTGGCAAAGTGCCATTAGTTGCTAAGTTTCTCTCCTCTAAAATGACACTATTTTCTTTGCTTGATTCTTTTGTACAGCAGTAGTCTTTTGGTTACTCATTCTGTCCATCAATATATAGAACTAATTTTAGATGCCAAGTAAAAGTAACTTACACATTGGGAGAAAACTGAAAGATTTTTATGAGGTTTGAGGTACTGGGTGGCTATGTGGTAATATTAGCATATAACTAGTTATTTTTGACATGTTTATTGATATTGTATTTTATTCTTAATATCCAAATCAGTCATGTGAAACAATATGTAAGCTGTGAATTTTTATCAAAGCCCAGCACCAGAGTGCAATAAGCCTTCAAAGAGGGAGTTGAAACAAACATACCAACTTCATTCACCTTCCTCCCTTCCTTGTCCTATTGGTATTCCACTTTGGCCGTCAGTCACCAGGGAAGAAAAAAAAGGGAGTCTTTTTTTTTTTTGAGATGGAGTCTGGCTCTGTCGCCCAGGCTGGAGTGCAGTGGCCGGATCTCGGTTCACTGCAAGCTCCGCCTCCCGGGTTCACGCCATTCTCCTGCCTCAGCCTCCCGGGTAGCTGGGACTACAGGGGCCCACCACCACGCCCGGCTAGTTTTTTGTATTTTTTAGTAGAGACGGGGTTTCACTGGGTTAGCCAGGATAGTCTCGATCTCCTGACCTCATGATCCACCCGTCTCGGCCTCCCAAAGTGCTGGGATTACAGGCTTGAGGGAGTCTTTTGTTTTAGTCAAGATATGTCAGCCTTGGGAACAAAAGTGAAGGTAGATTAATGGAAGTTACCTAATCCTGTTTTGCACCATAACATCTACCATTGTCCTCTCTTCAGTTAAAAAACTGTGTAAAAGAGGACATAAGAAGGCCTGTGGGCTACTAAATTATTCTGATATCATGGTAATATAGTCATATATCCACATGCAAATTAAAATGTTACCTACCACTGTACTCTTAATATAGCAGACAGATATAGGTCAGTGCAATTAATATCATAGCTGCTTCTACTGTCCTCAATTCTGCAATTGCTTATTAGCTTAAATTGGCAATTATTGTTGCTTCCTTCAACTGATATTATTTTCATATTCCCTTTATGTTCTACTAGCATTTTACCTAACATGACTTTTTAGCTTGTAGAGTGACTCATACCTTTATCTCTGCAGGAGTTTAGTCCCTGATGATTTGGTCTTTATTGCCACAGTTATCCATTGGTCAGGATTATTGAGCAAGAAAAGTAGGCACCCCAATTTAGTCTCAAGGTTTCAAATGATATTCTCTGTTTCTGTAATGTCCAGCAGCAATCTACTTTACCACTGGTAATTAGAATTCCCTGGTCGGTGTCACTCATCATCTCTGTTCATTCAACCAGCAATAGGAGGCCAAATATACACAGTCCAGTCTCAATTTGAGATTTAATGAAGCTGTTACTATGTTTCCTATTGAAAGCATTTCTTTGGCCACTGGTGACTCTCAATCAAGTGAGCCCCAAATCATGGCACAAAAAGCAATGTCTCCAAGGGGCTATTTTGCTCATGGTGATCAAAATATTGCTAGTTGCATTCATTGTTGTCATCCTGTGACAAAATCGGTACCATAAGCTGGCTTCTGGTTTAAAGTAATTACTGAAGTCATTTTCTGAGATAATTGGCCAAGTTTTCAGGGTGTTATTTCCCAGTTGATGTGATAATTGACTCTTCAGTCAGGCATTTCACTGCTCTATCAAACCAGCTGACCCTAGGATTAATTATTTCTTTAGGCATGAATCCATGACTATAGTGCAAAATTGGTTGTCTAGAAAGAAGAGATAATTTGTGGAATAAAGCTGGTAAAGGTGAAATATTATGCAGGTCTCTGAGTGTTGGTGCTGGCCACAGCAGTATAGCCAAATAATGCACATCTATTCCCTCAATATGTCTACTCCAATGTTGAGAAAGCATTGACTGTCCATGATGAAAGGTGTTTAGTATAATTATTCTGCTACTGAGAGCTGTCTGATTGCCCTTTACCCCACCACATCCACGGAATGGTGCCACATCTGGAGTTATGTGTCAACCTCAGCAGCAGCAGGCATTCAGCTGTGATGCAATAGGATCAGAGTGGGTGAGTGAACGTTCATATTGCTGAACCCAGCTTTGATCTTGATCATTGCCATCATGAGTACTTGGCACAGAGACCCTTTGAACAGAGGAAAGGGGCTAACTGGCATTTACAAGATGGGTCTTCACATCCTCCTTGTTATTTAGATCTCCTTCCACAGAGATATAAATATTCATGTGGACATCAAAGAAAAAAAAAATCTTCATACTTTGTCCCCAACTTTTCAATTTTGTTACTCCAGATCTGTAAACCACAAGCCAAACTATGGGTCTTTACACAGGAATGACTGAATATAAATAACACATCATGCCGCGTAATCAGGAAATCAGGCCATGTGGATTTGTCTTTTCTTTCTATAACCATAGATAATATTCCATGGGGGCATACAATATTTTTTTAAGGTGAGGTGAAAAAGCAGCAGTGTTATGGACTGAATTGTGTCCTCTACAACTCATAGGTTGAAACTCTAATCCCCAAAGCCTCAGAAGGTGACTGTATTTAAATTCAGCCTTTAAAGAGGAAATTAAGTTAAAATGAAGTCATTAGAGTAGAATCCAGTCTGACTGGTGCCTTTATAAGAAAAGGAACTTAGGAAACACAAAAAGATACCAGGGATGCACAGGCACTGGCACAAGACCATGTGAGGACACAGGGAGAATGTGGTTATCTGCAAGCCAAGGAAAGAAACATCAGAAAATTTGTGGATATGTTGATCTCAGACTTCCCGGTCTTCAGTTCTATAGCAAAATAAATGTACCTGATACAAGGCACCCAGTCTGTGGTGTTTTCTTAGGCAGCACTAGAAAGCTAATCTGAGTAGAAAAAGGTATCAGGGAAATCTGAAGCAGTGTATGTCATCTGAACCTATGCGTACTGGTCATCCATTTAATATGTTCATTTTAAAATTGAATCTTTCAGTTCACATTGTATTTTATGGATCAAGGAAACAATTAACCTCCAGCTCAAGATAGATTGCTCAGGTCAAATATTATCTTGGTGCAACTATAGTTATGGTTAGGTTATTAAGCTCAATTAAAATGCAGGTTCAAGCCAAACTCTTTTTCAAATATAGTAGCTGGCCCCTGTCTTTCACAATAAATCTTATTTTGTTATTTGGATTCTGTTTTTTAATGTGTGGGTGTTTTCCATGTTGTGCATACCTGTAGTTTATTTATATTGCTATAAAACACATCATTATGTTAGTAAATTACCATTTCTTTAATAATAAATAGACATACAGGTGGTTTGCAATTTTAGGGTACTGGTAATCATGTTATTAACTACATACTTCTACATATTTTCTGTTTCACTTGTGCATGCATTCACATGGGATACAGAAATGGTTTGGCTCTGTGTCTGCCCCAAAATCTCATCTTGTTGCTCCCATAATTCCCAGGTGCTGTAGGAAGGACCTGGTGGGAGATAATCAAATCATGGGGGTGGTGTTTCCCAGGCTGTTCTCATGATAGTGAATGGTTCTTATGAGATCTGATGGTTTTAAAAACAGGAGTGTCTCTGCTTTCCTTTTGCCTGCTGCCATACACATAAGATGTGACTTGCTCCTTTTGCCTTCCACCATGATTGTGAGGCCTCCCAAGCTATGTGGAACGGCAAGTCCAATAAACCTGTTTCTTTTGTAAGTTTCCCAGTCTCAGGTATGTCTTTATCATCAGCGTGAAAACAGAATAATTCAGTGAATTGGTACCAGTAGAGTGTGACATTTCTGAAAAGATACCCAAAAATCTGGAAGCAACTTTGGAACTGGATAATAGGCAAAGTTTGGAGCAGTTTAGAGGGCTCAGAAGAAAACAGGAAAATGTGGGATAGTTTGAAACATCCTAGAGACTTGTTGAATGGCTTTGACAAAAATGCTGATATTAACATAAACAATAAGGTCCAGGCTGAGGTGGTCTTAAAAGGAGATGAGGAACTTGTTGGGAACTGGTGTAAATGTGACTCTTGCTATGTTTTAGCAAAGAGACTGGCAGCATTTTGCCCCTGACCTAGAGATTTGTGGAACTTTGAACTTGAGAGAGATGATTTAGAGTACCTGGTGGAAAAAAAATTCTAAGCAGCAAAGCATTCAAGAGGTGACTTGGGTGCTGTTAAGGGCATTCTGTTTTAAAAGGGAAACAGCATAAAAGTTGAGAAAATTTGCAGCCTGCTTATGCAGTAGAAAAGAAAAATCCCTTTTATGAGGAGAAATTCAAGCCAGCTGCAGGAATTTGCATAAGTATCAAGTAGCCTAATGTTAATCCCCAAGATCATGGGGAAAATGTCTCCAGGCTATGTCAGAGACCTTCACGGCAGCCCCTCCAATCACAGGCCTGGAGTCCCAGAAGAAAAAGTGGTTTTGTGGGCCAGGCCTAGGGTCCCTGTGCTGTGTGTAGCCAAGGGACTTGGAGCCCTGCATCCTGGCTGCTCCAGTGGTGTCTGAAAGGGGCCAACATAGAGCTCATGCTGTGGCTTTAATACAGAAGTTATTAAGAAATTATTTTCAGACAGCCAGAAAAGGTAAAAGAGTTCTCAGTGGAATTTCCCTCTAATAAAAAGCAGTCTCAAACCATTTCTTCTCTAACAGAAAGCAGTGGGAAGAGTAAGGCATAGATATGCAAACCAGAAGCTTATATATGTAAATGCCAGCATCTATACCCAGAAACCAGGTACATTCAATACGGTAGTTCTTGCTCTCTTTACCTTGTCACCACATGTACAGGTATCATGGCAGCTGCCTGGTAAAACCCTGTGTGCAGGCATCATGGTGACGGCCAGGAAGAGGTCACATTTGCATAAAAAAGGCTAGGGTGGGAGGACCAGTCATTTCATGGGCTATGTAAATGGCACACCTGGTCAAACCAATCTCCGGGACCCTATGTAAATCAACCACCACCTCAAGCCACTGTACAAAATTGATTGCCTCCCACTGCAAACTGGAAATCCTCTCTTGGGTAACCCGCTTTCTCAACATGAGGAGGCATTTTCTGTCTCTCTTCTTCTTTCTCTATTAAATTTACTACTCTTAAACTCACTCCTTGTGTGTGTCCATATCCTGAATTCTTTCTCAACCAACATAAAGAACCAGGGTATATATACCCCAGACAACAGAGCCATTTCACTTGGGTGCTTATCAGGGATTGGGATCAGAACAGAAGATAGAAACATCAGACTGTTGCGTATGGAGCAAACCTCAAATCTGTCCTTTAATCTCAAGACTCTCTTCAAATCAGTTTACCTTTCATGGAGTTCTAGCCATCATGCGAGGCTGGGAGAAGTCCTGGGGCAACTGGGGACTTCTGGGCAGGGCTCACCCTGGCCTTATTCAAAGGCTTCTGGACTGAACCCAGCCTCTGACAGCCCATTGGGGGTTGGTAATTGGTCTCCAGCTATCCTGTTGCAAAATGTTTCTTTATTTTGTATCTGCAGTTGCTATGTCTCTGTGTGTACAATGTGCAGGAAATTTTACAGTTCAGGGAAATAGTTCTGTTAGGAAAGATCAGGAAATGCTATAATGAGTGAGTGTCGCGCTCTCAACCATTTCCCTGGTGAGCTCATGGCATTTCTAACCCAACAGCGCCACCTAGTGGACATAGAAATCCTCTTCATGTGGTGCATTGTGGGTCCTTGACCACAACATTGCAGCTTCCCAATTCCCCTCTTTTTGCCCTGCTAGAAAAGCCCCATCTATGAACAGGAAAGCTCTGCCTTCAACAATTAGGAGTAAAATTTCCTCTGCAGTCAAATTTTAGTGCCAAAACTGTCCCAAAAGCAGAAAAAATCACCATTGGGTCTCTACGTTTATTTAAGGTACCTATTCTGTCTCCAATTAGAACAGTACTTAATTAGGAAGGGGGTTATAAGTTCAGAAGTTAACTGGAACCATTTTTTAAGGGTAAATGTTTTACCTGGGCCATAATAGCAGACAATTTAGCACATTGCCTCCATTAAAGAAGCCTCGCCTAAAGAGGACAGTTTTTTTGGAGATCCATTTTTTGGGGAGCCAGGCAGATTACACAGGCAAATATACCAAGGCTGGGCGGGTAAAACGTAGTTAATCTGATCACTTAGTTCAGCGGGCTCCATGGCTTAGAGAACCATGCCTACAACCATGGGAGGTACATTTAACATGGTGGCAGCACCCAGGAACCAAAGAGAAAGAGGGGACGCTCCCACTCTCTTCCCCTCCATCCTGGGTCATGGTGAAAGAAGGGGAGACTAAAAGGATGCTTTTATTCTTACTTCTTTTTCTGATGGGTAACAGACGATTTTCAGCTTGTACCCCTCTGGAGTGCACTCTGAAACACTGGAACTTTTTTAACCTTAAGACTTTGAAGGCCGGGTGCGGTGGCTCAAGCCTGTAATCCCAGCACTTTGGGAGGCCGAGACGGGCGGATCACGAGGTCAGGAGATCGAGACCATCCTGACTAACACGGTGAAACCCCGTCTCTACTAAAAAATACAAAAAACTAGCCGGGCGAGGTGGCGGGCGCCTGTAGTCCCAGCTACTCCGGAGGCTGAGGCAGGAGAATGGCGGGAACCCAGGAGGCGGAGCTTGCAGTGAGCCGAGATCGCGCCACTGCACTCCAGCCTGGGGGACAGAGCGAGACTCTGTCTCAAAAAAAAAAAAAAAAAAAAAGACTTTGAAGATAAAAGCAGCCAATTTTTTTTTTTTTTTTCCTTAAGGGCATGATATTTTTACTAAATCTTCGCAAGCGTTGTAAAATCAACCCAGCTTTTTAAATAGGCATTATCAGACAGGGCTATAGAGAATGATTCCCCAGAATTAGAAAAGCAATTTCCAGGGGAAATATTTAAGAATTCCTCTTATTTGGGGCCACCTAAAGTTCCCTTCTCATTACAGGACTTTAGGCAAATAAAGGAAGACTTGGGTCAATTTTCTGGCAACCCCAATAGGCATATAGAAGCTTTGCAGAATGTAACTCAGGTGTTTCACCTCACATGGAAGGACATTATGCTGCTGCTAAACCAAACCCTAACAGTATCTGAAAAGCAGGCAACTCTGCAGGCAGCAGATAATTTCAGAGATGAGCAATATCACCTATAATACATCAAAAGGGAATAAAGGAGAAATAGCAAAAACACCATTCCCAATAGGAGGGGAAGTACTTCCTCTTGACAAACCTGACTGGGATCCCAATAGCTCTGCAGATGAATAGAAAAGGAAGCACTTTTTAATATACATTCTAAAGGACCTATGAATAACTAAAGTCAGACCTTGTAATTTCTCTAAACTGTCTATAATAGACAAAAAGCCAGAAAATAATCCTGCAGCCTTTAGGGAAAGACTGAGAGTGGCACTAATAGAGCACTCCTCCTTATCCCCTGATAAGGGACAAGTCATTCTAAAGGATACGTTTATTACACAGGTAGCTCCTGATATTAGAAGGAAACTACAGAAGCAAGTTGTAGGACCATATAGTACCTTACAGAACCTCCTGAAGGTGGACACTTCGGTCTTTTATAATGGGGACCAGGAGGAGGCACAAAAGAAAGAGAGAAAGCTCAGGAGAAGGACAAAGTCTCTAGTAGCTGCTTTAAAGGCTTGCAAAGTCCAGGATCCCTGAAGTGTATCCACTGGTCACTATCAGTGTGAAAAGCCAGGGCATTTTAGAAAGAGTGACAAAACAGCAAGAGGAAGCCACCTTGACCCTGTCCAGCCTGTGGTGGAGACCACTAGAGATTAAACTGTACCCAGATGTGGAGGTTACCAGGGTCAGAACCTAAGCTATATAAAGAAGGTTATAAAGAAAGATATTTTATATAGGAAAGGATAAGAAAGGATCTTGTATGTTAAATTCTTGTCCTAAAAAGAAATGACTGGTTGTTTAAAGGGCAGATGTTTTGGACAAGTCAGAAAGTTTAAGTATGTTGCAAGAGGGCTAAGGATGTCATAAAATAACAATTAAAGGAAAGAAATTCCCAAGATTAACACTAAAGTTATTTTAGCCACTAAATAATATTTTTCTCAATCATATCACAAGTTATGAAAATGGCCTAAACCTAAAATTATTGCCTACTGCGAAATCAAAGAGTATGTTACGTTTATATTGAAAATTCTGGTAATTTACAGCGCCATCTAGTGGAGACAAACCGGTATTACAATCCGTTGGTGTAACTAACAGGTATCAAACTCAACTGTCGTAGCTGGGGTCTATAGGACCTCCACTAACCGTGGTAATCTTAATACCCGTATTCTAATCATATATTTTAAATGTTTTTATAAAATTTATCTCTTCACCTAGAAGCAATCAAACTTCAAATGATGCTGCAAACAGAGCCATACATAAACATGCCATTTTTCTGAGAACTCTTAGATTAACCTCAGGAGAAGCCCCAACTGCTGTCCCCCCAACAAGACGCCCCTGTTCAGCAGGAAGTAGCTAGAAAGAATTGTTGTCCAACACCCTCTGACAGCAATTAGTGTTATGTCTCCTGAGGGGGGAAATAATACAGGAATTATTAAGAAATTATTTGTAGGCAGCTAGAAAGGGTGAAAGAGTTCTTGGTGGAATTTTCCTTTAATAAAAAGAAGCCCCAAATCATTTCATCGCTAACAGAAAGCAGCCTAAAGAGTCAGGCATAGATATGCAAACTAGAAGCTTTTATATATAAATGCTGGCAGCTGTACCTGGAAACCAGGTAAATTCAATATGCTGCTTCCTGCTCTCTTTACCTTATCACCACCTGTGTGCCAGTATCATGAAAGTAAAACCACGTGTCTAATCATTATGGAAACCAACAGCTAGAGGCCACATTTGCAAAATAAAAGACTAGGGTGGAGGGCCAGTCTTTTTGTGGGCTACACAAATGGCACACCTGGTGAAACAAATCCTCTGGACCCTATGTATATCATAGGGTCTCCTCAAGCCTCTGTACAAAATCAGTGGTATCCCATCACAAACTAGAGACCCTCTCTTGAGCGACCCACTTCCTCAGCATGAGGAAGCTTTTCTTTCTCTCTCTTTTTCTTTATCTATTAAACTTTCCACTCCTAAAAGCACTCCTTGTGCGTATCCATGTCCTGAATTCTTTCTCGACCAAGACAAAGAACCAGGTTATATACTCCAGACAATGAAGCTATTTCAGCTTCAGAGGGTGGAAGCCTCAAGCCTTGAGAGCTTCCATGTGGCATTGAGCTTGTGAGTGCACAGAAGTCAAGAACTGAGGTTTAGAAACCTCTGCCTAGATTTCAGAAGATGTGTGAAAATGCCTGGATGCCCAGGCAGAAGTTTGCTGTAGGTGTGGGGTTCTTGTGGACCCCACTGCTAGGGCACTGGAGAAGGGAAATTTGAGGTGGGTCCCCCACACAGAGTCCCTGCTGGGGCACTGCCTAGTGGAGCTGGGAGAAGAGGGCCACTCTCCTACAGACCCCAGTATGGTATATCCACTGACAGCTTGCACCTTGCACCTGGAAAAGCTGCAGACACTCAATGCCAGCCCATGGAGGCAGCAGGGAGGGAGGGTGTACCCTGAAAAGCCACAGATGCAGAGCTGTCCAAGACTATGGGTACCTACCTTTTGTATCAGCATGACCTGGATGTGAGCCATGAAGTCACAGGAGATCATTTTGGAGCTTTACAATTTGACTGCCCAACTGAATTTTGGACTTGCATGGGACCTGTAGCCCTGTTGTTTTCTCCAATTTCTACCATTTGAAATGGCTGTATTTACCCAATGCCTGTACCCCCATTGTATCTAGGAAGTAACAAACTTGCTCTTTATTTTACAGGCTCATAGGTGGAAGGGATTTGTCTTGGATTAGATTTTGGTCTGCGGACTTTTGAGTTAATGCTGAAGTGAGTTAAGACTTTGGGGGACTATTGAGAGTGCATGCTTGGTTTTGAAATGTGAAGATATGAGATTTGGGAGGGGCCAGGGATGGAATGATATGGTATGGTTCTGTGTCCTCAACCAAGTTTCATCTTGTAGCTCCCATAATTCCCACATATTGTGAGAGGGACCTGGTGGGAGATGACTGAATCATGGAAGTGGATCTTTGTCATGCTGTTCTCATGATAGTGAATGGGTCTCACAAGATATGATGGTTTTAAAAATAGAGTTTTTCTGCACAAGCTCTTCTTTTGCCTGCTGCCATCCATGTAAGATGTGACTTGCTCCTCCTTGCCCTCTGCCATGATTGTGAGACCACCTCAGCCATGTGGTATGTAAGTCCAATAAACCTCTTTATTTTGTACATTTTCCAATCTCAGATATGTCTTTATCAGCAATGGGAAAATAAAACAACACAGATACATACTCTACATGTGGAATTGCTGGGTCACAGAGAGCAAGTATTTTCACTGTCATAAATATGGCCAAACAATTTCCCCAAAATATATACAATAATATAAAATCCTGCTAGCAGGCTGAGGGTTATTAAAGGTTTTTGTTATTCTACCTTCTTTCCAGTACTTCAATTTTCAATCAATTAATTTTAGACACTCTGTGGCTTATTGATTTCTCCTTGTAGCTTTAATTTGCATTTACTTAATAAACGAAATTAAACACCTTTTCATATGATCACTTGGCCATTAGATAGTCTCTTTTGTGACATGCCTATTAACTTATTTTGCCAATCTTATTATTTGTGTTAACTTTTTAATGTTTATTAGTTATGTGGGTCACAAACATCTTCTTCCCTCTGCAATTTCTCTATTTTGTCTCATAATTTAAATATATCTGCATAAGCACAATGTTGAGAAATATTGATGTAAATAACAGAAAAGCCATGTTTGTTTAAAGTGATTTGTCACCGATTTAGAGTTCACAGTGGTGAAGGGAAATAGGAGAGGAGGCTCAAGTGTCACCCCAATATTTACAATTATTTAAAACGCAAATATATCCAAATATATCCTGAAGAAAAAGAAAGAAGAAATAAAGAGAGACAAAGGGAGAGGGAGGCAGAAAGAGAGAAAGAAAGAAAGAAAGAAAGAAAGAAAGAAAGAAAGAAAGAAAGAAAGAAAGAAAGAAAGAAAGAAAGAAAGAAAGAAAAGAAAGAGAGAGAGAGAAAGAAAGAGAAAGAAAGAAAGAGAGAGAAAGAAAGAAAGACGGAAGGAGAAGGAGGGAGGAGGGAAGAAAGAAGGGAGATAATGAGAGAAAGCAGGAGAGAGAGGAGGAAAGAAACAGAGAAAAATGGAAAGGAAGACAGAGGAAAATGGAAAGGGGAAAGAGGAAAAAGGGAAAAGAATGGAGAGGAGTAGAGAGAAAAGGAAAGGACACGGATATATTTCCTTCGTAACTCAGTAAATGGTTCTAAAGTTATCCCAGTTACTCAAGCCCAAATCCTAAGAGGTCAGCAGTGTTTCTTCTCTTTTCTTTATCTTTCACATGTAGGCATGTACAATTGTTCTGCTTTCATATACAATCCATAAGTAATATCTCTACTTTCAAAAAATTTAAAAAAAAAGGCCAATGTGGCTGAGTATAGTAAGAACAAAATGGTGTTATAAAGATTAACAGACATTGGTTTTGTATGATTTTGTTGACTCTCATGTTTCATGGCACGAATTTAGAATGTATTCTAATAGAAAAAAGTTGTTCTTATAGACAGGAAACTTAGCTAAAATGTTACCTTCTTTGAATAGCTTCCTTAAAACTACAATGCAACATACCCATCTCTCCAAATCAACCCAGCTGTCACTTTCTCTCATATCACTGTGTTTTTGTCTGCATGGCACTCATAACTACACGAGTAGTTTGACTCTGTGTATATTTTTCTGTTACCTATGAAACTCCATGAGAACAGAGATTTGTATTTCTTTTACACCTGCATTTCTAACACAAAGAAAGTCACCGACATAAAGTGAGAACTCAACATATTTGTAGAATTTGTATTTGTATAGTCTGATACAACTATATGTCTAGAATTTGGGGAAAGGAGGAAGTAGATTCATTATGGTGTTTATTTCTCTTAGTTTGCATCAATCACAAAAATTAAAATTGAGAATTTTTTATTACTTTTTATCTCTACCAAACTATACATGTGTTTTAGCACCATGACTAGCAGGAAGAGAGAGGTACACAGAATAAATTTCCATAATTCTAGCTATCATGAGATTAATGGAAACCATATAGGGTAATATCCAAGGCTGAAAACATAAGGTGCAATCTTATTTAACGTAAAAATGTTTTCACAGAAACTTATTGAGTAGCTGATTGTGTAAGGTTTTTAATCAAATAAAAATAGTCACATTACTAATGGCTGGACATAAAGCAGATGGTCATGTTCATAGCTACCATATTATCTCAGTAATCTGTAAACCACTGCTTTTAGGAGAGTGAACTATTACTTTAATTTTGGTCAACATCTGTGATTTTTGCATTGAGAATAACCTGGCAATAAAAAGAACAATGGTGCATACCAGGGGTGCTGGATTGCTTTTTAAAATTTTTCTCACATGGCATATTTAAAATAAAGCAAGATGATTGCACTTTTATTAATGCGACAGACTGACAATGGGATTGGGATGTTCATGGCTTTCATCTTTGGTTATGTTATTTCCAAGTACTCAATTATCTTTTACTGTATATGGAATTGAAAGGTACTACTTGTATTTAGAAGGAGGGAAATGAGACACATTAACAGTGAATATAGCATTCATTTTGTGAATGTGAATACTTTCTCTTCCAGTCTTCGCATGTTTATAAAGTTATATGTTCCAAAAATAGGCATTCAAACGTCAGAGTAATAAGGTTGCAATTTCATGGAGAAAGAGACAGATGCAACTCCCAGAGAATTGGAATTGACCTCACAAAGTTATCTAATAATTAATCACAGTTGTTCTTTCTCATTTCGTAGAATGGGCTAGACCTGCTTATTAAATAATATTTCTCAGACATCTAGGTCACTGCTTCTCTTCAGCTTTCTCTGCTAACACCTGTTACCCATTTGTAAAGTTACTTCTTAATCTGAATTTCTTTAAATTTCCATACAAACTTTTATTACAGCAGGCATTTCAACTTATACCATAGTATTAAATATTTTAGCTGCTCATTTTTTCTGTTATACTGTAAGGTCTTTGATGGTAGGAATTAAGTTTATTCATGTTTATGATAGTAGGTTTTAGTCTATTATAACAGGGATTTTGGAGCCATATGGTCTCAGATGCCCTTGAGTTGAGCTTTCAAGATAGGAGCAATATGCCATTGAGCAAACGATCTTCTTTATTTCTCCGTTTCTCATTTGTAAAAGGGAACAGTAAGAGACTGGAATTTTGGGGATGTAATTAGGGTTAGATTAGTTAATATTCGATCTCTTCTTAGTTTTATACCAAGTTCTCCCTACAGTGTCTGGTATTTAGTTAGAATTAATTGGCTATTTGTATCTTTATCACTGAAATCCCATGGCAAATTTCAACCTTATGAAATTCCACTGCTTGGCATACATAGATGCTCAGTAATTATTTGTTCATTTAATAAAGGCATCAACAAATGAATAGTAAAAAAAAGTATACCCTCTCTTTCAAGGAAAATTAGATTAAGCAAAATTAATTCACAGTTTAATTTTCTAAATTAAGAAAGGGACTAATATCAGTAAATCTTCTACATGGTTCACAAAATTCTACATGTAACATTTCATCTTGTCAGTAAAGGGACTGCTTAAGTAACTCAATTATATTTGGTGGGCAGCAGCCAAAATAATTTAAATTAAGGTTGTCTAAATGAAATCCATAATGCACTTTATATTTTGTGGAGTGTTCATTACTGGAATCTTCATCTTATACTGGTGGAAAACATTATGCAGTAATGAAGAGTCACTTTAACTGGTTGAAGGAATCACACAGATGCTAGAAAAATCTAAATTTTTTTATTCTAAGAAGCAGTAATTAATCCAACATTCTTTTCCTTCTTGGTAGCTCCAATGCCCAGGTGATCCTCTTGCAAAATTTAGGTCTGCACAGTACAGAAGGTAAGTGAGGACCAGATAGATAATGGACAGAATTAAGGCCAAGTCAAAGTGAAAATGACATAACTGGAAAGAGCTAATAAGGATGAAGATAACCAAAGTATCTAAAATCTTTGATTAACAGGCACAAAATCATCCATTTATTTAGCAAAGACTTATTGAGCTCCATTTATGTAGTAAGCACTCTTTAAGGTGTGGGCAAACAGTACAATATACATATATATGAGAGGCCAAGTGCACAAATAAGAGATGAGAATTCCTAGAGATACTTCACAGAAAATTAACATTTAAGCAGAGATATAAAGGAGATAAGATACAGCAAAGGGAAAGGATAACGTCTGAGCATTAGAATAAGTTATTTGGGGATTAGTTGAGAAAGCGCAAAAACCATGAAGTGGCAGGGTGCCAGGGTGAAGGATAAAGAGCAAGGAGTCTCTGTTGGAGTGGAGAGAATGAATGAGAAGTATTAGAAAATGAGACTAGAGAGTGTAAAGCAAATCCTATAGGGTTTTTTTTTTTTCTTTTTTTTCCCAAGACACTGCTAAGATGCTGACTTTTATTCTGAGTGAATTAATAATATGTTAAGCAGTTCTGAGCAGCAAAATAACTCACACTTTTGCATAATATTCTCACCTTCTCTGTTGAGAATGGACTGTAAGGGAGTGGGAGAGAGTGACATAAGAGGCAATAACCAGTCTTAGAGGATTAGTGGGATTAGTGTGTGTATCAGAATGACACCAATGAGGATTGGGAGGAAACTGCCACACTGTAGAAGGCACCAATGGGACACTCGTTGAGAAACTCCTAAGCAAATGCAAGAAGTGACCCAGAAGACTCACCAGTATATTTATATCTTTACTTATAAATAAGATAGGCATCAAATTTTATTTTCTATTTATTATTTTTAGATTGATTATAAATATTAACATTTTACTATCAGATAAAAAAGAAAATGAAGCTTTGTTCTTTCCTGACTTTTTCTGTATGGCAATATAAGCTGCGCTTGTAAACATGGATGCTGCTGAAAGACAGTCCTTGGCATTTACTGCATTGAGTCAGTGTTGATCATTGGTTCAACCTCTCCATATCCTTTTTTGTTAAATAGGAAAATATTGTAGTTTATGGGAGTTTGTGATGATTCGATGAGATAATATTTGGAAAGTAGCATGTATGTATTAACTACTTGATAAATACAAACTAGCACTGTTATTTAAAATATTCAATTATTCAGTAATTATTGAATTATTTCAAGTAATCCTGATGAGAGTTGACGGAGTATGGCCTAAGTATTAGCAATGGAAGTGACAGTGGTAAAAATTTTGTATGTTTTGTTTTTTATATATATACATATATATATACACACACACACACATAGACCATATGTATGAATTCTTTGATTTTACTTTTGTTGTTTGTATTTGTTGTTTTTATACCATATTTTTCTTTATATGTGGTTACTATCGTTTCCTTTTTTTGCGCATTTTCTCTCTTGGTATTTGAATGATTTGTACGCAATAATGAAACAGCATCCATTAATTCTTTAATTCAGAGTGTTGTTAATAATTATAACTTTCTAAATCTACTCCTCTCTCCATGTTTGTCTTGGTACATTCTGTGAAAAAGGTCAATATGCTTTTTAAAAACTATAAGTCCAATAGTTTTTCTTTTCTTTCACAAAGGATTCTTGCCTTCTGTTTTATAACCATATATTTCATGATTAACTAATACTTTGGGTTTTTTTTTAGTGTGTAATCAACTTTATAGATCACAGTTTATCTAGATTTTGAGTTAGTATTTTGATTTGAGTCTCTATTGTCTGAGGTTTTAAATTTTTTCTAAAGCCTTTTACATAGATATTAATTGATCCTTGAATATATATTATTCTAGTACATTTACAAGTGAATGTCTATTTGAATAAGTATAGTATTCTTGAGTAAAACTATTTTACTTTTCTTATTTTTTCCTCTCATTTTTTGCATTTCATTCAGTCTCTAGTACATACAATTGGTATTTGTTTTCATACCATTTTTCTCTTGAGTATCTCAATTGATAAATAATAAATTATATTATTTGTAGCTATCACATGTGTTATGTGAGATATTTAATTACTTTGAATTATAAACTAATTTATCTAAACAGTTTAAAATATACATGTGACTATAGTTTAAATGTGTCCCCTCCAAAATTCAAGTGTTGCCAATGTGATAGCATTAAGAGGTGGGACATTTAAGAATTGATTATGCCAGGAGAGTTTCTTGTTAATGAAACCAAAAGCTATGTAAAAATGCTGCACGCAGAGTTTGACTAGCTTGCTCTTCAGCTCTTTTGCCTGTGGGGACACAGTGTTCTGCTCTTTCAAAGGATACAACCTGACCAGACAATTGAAACTGCGGGGCTCTTAATCGTGAACTTCTCAGCCTTCAGAACTGTGAGAAATAAACATCTGTTCTTTATAAATTACCCAGTCTCAGATATTTTGTTATAGCAGCACAAAATGGACTAAGATACATGTCATCTCAGAGGAGAAATAAAGCAGAAAATAGTTGAGCTGATGCAGTGGGGTCATATGTGTATATATTTGAATCATAAGGAGAGAAAAGAAGTTTAATTAAGCTGAAGTTACTTCCAATTGTAGAGGAAAGTATAACAAATATTAGAAGGGGCACAAATTCCTACGTATCTATTACTCAATGCTTTACTGAAATAGGATAAGTTCATAGCATGGGCTGTTCCATGAAATACCTGTCAGGTTGCTTTTGTGAAAGCTGAAGTTGTTTAATGAATCTATTTACTGAGTTTATGTTTTCTATATACATCTTTGTATCTAGTTTCTACTGAGGAAGCAAGAGATTTACAAAATGCGTTAAGTAGAAGTGTAATGCCCTTTTGTGAGATTATCACAATAAAATCTAACTTCTCTTGAGAGAAGCTGGCCTCAAAGTACATAAATACAAATAAAAAAAAAGGAAAGATATAAAGAAAACTTTTATGTAAATCTTTACAAACTTCTTCAGCAGAAGGCAGGATGCTACTAAGAGTGCCATGTGCAGAATGTTCGTATGCAACACACACACACACACACACACACACACACAGAAAATCTGTGGTCTCAGCAGAGCAAAGTACTTCGCATTGGCTCTAGATAAAAGTATTCCTCACAGATGGGGATGATAACTTCAATGAAGCACCTTCACTGTTGGAAACCCTGACCTTCTAGTCACTGGCCAGATTGTTTACAAACACATAATTAAAAAAAAATCCTCATAAACCAACAAAATCATTAGTGCTATAATGCCTTTTAATTTATAGATAATTTTGGGATCTATCTAGAGAAAAATAGATGAAATGAAGCTATAATATTAATCAAGGATAAACAATATATTTTCAGCATGCTCATCATTCTTTACAGTTTTAAATGCACTGTTATCTATTTCTCATTCTTCAATAGGTAAAATTATCCATCATTCATTGTATTGTGACAATCTTTCACTTAATTTGCCTTTTAACCTTAAATTTTGTCATAGGGTTTTTCACTCTCTAAAAATAGACTTTTCCTTTTTGTTGAGATTATGAGTCCTTTAGAAATATAAACGTATACAATAGCTTATATTTTCAAAAATGTACCTGCTTTGTGATATATGTAAATATTTATTTTCTCATACTGAATAAGATAAAAGTTTAAAATACTGTGTTAGAAAAACAGATCAATCTTAGCTAATATTCTAGGGGGAAAATACAATAACTTTGGCATTTTAATTGAATTCCTGAAAAAAGAATAGAATTGGAAAGTAGAGGATGTAGTTAGGGTATCTAAAGAGCAAGTTGCAACAAAAGCAAGGTAAAAAGTGCTGCATGTCACACATTTGACTAGGTTTTACAAAGTGAAATTAGGAAAATTGTGACACGTATGTTCAAGAAAGGAAAATACATGGAGTCCATGAAATCTAGAAGAATGATAACAAGAGATAGTTCTCTTAAGGGGGTGGCAGTGAGAATGAAAAGAGAAAGTGAATGTTGCAAACATGAGAGTGAGATGATGAAGAGAGTGTGTGTATACACTGGGGAGTCAGAGGAGATGGTTATAGACTCACAGTCATTGTGAAAAACGATAAGGCAGCCAGAAAAGGAGGCCTGCTTGGAAAAAAAAAAAAAAAATAAGAAATTAAACATTTTTAACCAATAAATATATTTATTTTTAAAAATCTAATATTTTGCTTATCTTTTACCAAAAACAAAGCCTCATACATGTGGTCGAGAGAAAGGTTTGCCTGGGGAGACAAGACATCTATTGATCAATCAATTGATCAGTCCATTTATTTTACTATCTTGTTTGTGTATAGGTGTATGTAAAATGGGGATAATGCAAGGTAGAGAGAATAATGAGGTCTGTAAGGGGTAAGGTTTTATGTAATTCACAAGGGAGATCCGCCTTGATAAAGTTAAATTTGAGCAGAGATCTAAAGGGAGTGAGGTAGCAATACATGATCATTGGGAGGAAAAATACACTAAACGGAATGAGCAAACATTAAGGGCTTGGTGTGGGAATAAATATACTTGATGAATTCCATTAGCTGCAATGAAGCCATAGTGGCTGGGCCAAAATGAATGAAAGCAAGAGTGCTTTAAGAAATGAGGTTAGAGACTGGGCGCAGTGGCTCACACCTGTAATCCTACCACTCTGGAAGGCCGAGGTGGGCGGACTGCCTGAGCTCAGGAGTTTGAGACCAGCCTGGGCAACATAGGAAACCCATCTCTACTAAAATACAGAAGAAATTAGCCAGGCGTGGGGGCGTGCGCCTGTAATCCCAGCTACTCCGGAAACTGAGGCAGGAGAATTGCTTAAACCCGGGAAGCGGAGGTTGCAGCGAGCTGACATTGCGCCACTGCACTCCAACCTGGACGACAGAGCAAGACTCCTTCTCCACAGAAAAAAAAAAAACAAAAAAAAAACCAAAAAAAAAACAAGAGGTTAGAGAGGAAATCTGTAAGCTGGTCTTCCAAAGCGTTGACAAATCTATGGGCATTACTCTACATAAGATTGAAAGTCACGGCAAGGACTTAGCAGAACAGTAACATATTACTAATTTTTAGCAGGATTACTCTGCCTTGGTTTAGAGAATTGACTCTCAAGAAGTGAAGACTGGCAGCCAGGGGAAAGGCCAGGAGATATTGCAATTGCCTAGGTGAAACATCATCAGCATCTTGGACCTGCATAACTGCCTGTACAAGATAGTGAAAGAAACCAGAATCAGTACATAAATTCAGGGTGGAGGAGGGAAGACTTTCTGAGAGGAGCTATACAATTTGGAAGAATGATGTTGCAGTTTCCTGATGTGAAAAAGATGGAAAGGAATGGGGTTGTACTGGAAAATCAACAGTTTTGTTTAAAACGTATCAAATGTGGGCTGCGCGCGGTAGCTCAAGCCTGTAATCCCAGCACTTTGGGAGCCCGAGACGGGTGGATCACGAGGTCAGGAAATCGAGACCATCCTGGCTAACACGATGAAACCCCGTCTCTACTTAAAAAAATATAAAAAACTAGCCGGGCGAGGTGGCGGGCGCCTGTAGTCCCAGCTACTCGGGAGGCTGAGGCAGGAGAATGGCGTGAACCCGGGAGGCGGAGCTTGCAGTGAGCTGAGATCCGGCCACTGCACTCCAGCCTGGGCGACACAGCGAGACTCCGTCTCAAAAAAAAAATATATATATATATATATATGTGTGTGTGTGTGTGTGTGTGTGTGTGTGTGTGTATGTGTGTGTGTGTATATATATATGTGTGTGTGTGTATATATATATATGAAATGTGAGATGACTATTAAACATATAAATGAAAGTCAAAACCACACTTGTAGATGAGTCTGAAATTCAGGAGAAATTTTAGGGATAACACAAATTACTGATTGTGCCAAGAATAAGATGTATTAAAGCTGTGAAACTTAACTGGTTCATAATTATGTTTAGTTTTGAATGCCTATTTTAATTTCACCATAACTCATCTCTCCTGTTTTCTTGTTCCTTTCTGACACCAGTAGCTCTTCCTATTTATTAAGTAATTTCTATTGTATCACAAAACTTTCCCCAACTCATAATATATAAACAAATATATAATCATATATACTAGAAAATTGTTCTCCCTTGTTTTAAGGGGATTTCATTATGTAAATTTTACTCACTTTATAACAAGCTTTTTCAACCCATGGGCCTCCAGCTATATGTGGCCCAGGACAGTTTGAATATGGCCCAACACAAATTCATAAGCTTTCTTAAAACATTGTGGGATTTTTCTGTGTGTGATTTTTTTTTTTTTCAACCTCATCAGCTATCATTAGTGTTAGTGTACTTTACATGTGGCCCAGGACAATTCTTCTTTTTATGATGTGGTCCAGGGAACCCAAATGGATAACACAATTGACAACTTCCTATTTGCTCCAACTATACAATGTTTTCATAATATTCCATGGTATGCATTAACCATTATTTATGAATGTGTTCAATTACTTATCATATTGATTGATATAAAATATATTTCTATTAGCTTTTATATTTTTCAGACTTTTATAAGAAGGCTATAATGTTTCATATTTCTTCTATAGATCTGTGAGATTACACTTCTTCATTTCTATCCCATCTCCACCAGTGCAGTTTTCATTATTTTTTAATTTTTTATTATTACTTTTATGATTGCATATTCCATTGTTACTCTAATTATGCATTTTTTATCTAAAGACATTTTCTCTTTTTTGAATTGCTCCAAAAGCAAGAAAATTTTCCCATATGTAATGCATTCCTTATGTGTTGGTCGACTTATTGCCTTACCTGAATTTCCCAGTGTCTTTTTATCTACTTTTGTATTTCTCAGTGTATTGTTCTCAGGCCCTGTCTTGCTAAAATGTTCACTTCCTCAGTGGTGGTCCTTTATTAGTTGGAACCTGTGAACGTTCAAAGTTCAAAGTTTATTGCAGGTATATCCTTTTGCAAATGATTAATGTTAACTGCCTTTTGCATTTGTTTTGCTTGTTTTGTGAACCCTATGAGTTGCTTGGGCTTATCCTTGGAGTTATCATTCTACCCTGAGCATTGTCCTATAACATAAAAGCTATTTTTGTGTGTGTGGGTGAAGATGGCAGGGGAGAGTGAGGAGGGAGCTATAATAGTATTACTTTTCTCATATTTATAGATATTATATATTACTTCCTACATAATATTTTCCTGGACACATTAGGTAAATTACTCTTTGAACACATACGTACTTTAAACAGAGGTAACAGAGATGAATGGTTATACAATTAAACTCTGCATCAGAAAGACACATAGTTTGATTCTAGGCTGTGTACATTCTGAAGAAACATACAGTGAGCTTTCTAACATATGATAAGCGCCCATTCCATAACAATAGTAGTAGTAATAATAATAATATCAACCATAATAACTACAAATTAACTATAGGAAAGCAGATGATAAAGCAAAGTGATAACAGCTGATCAAAAAAGATAATCATAAGAACATTGACAGAAAGAAAGGATAGCATCATACATCCATTTGTGATATGATATTAAATACTATGGCCAAATTCAAGATTTTCTGGACAAAGAAAGGAACTTATATGCATATTTTAAAATTTCTTTATGAATGATGATGCTTCTGGTTGGTTTTATATATTTCTTAAGTAGCCAATTAACATGTGATTCAGCTGAAATTTACAATCATTTTAGTCATTTAAATTATTAGTGTTCCAGCTATAACATTTACTAAAGCTTGGTTAGCAGTTGCAGTAGTTACTTGTTTTTTATAGATGAGAAAATGACCCAACGATTTCCTGTCTCAAATGGTCACATATCTGTCAAGAATTCAGTGCCTAACTCATAAATGAAATGTTTCACAATGCTTGGAAAATATTTGTTTTTATTGTTGTCATATAAAATATCATTGATAGTGGTAGAGACTTTTTATATTCCTGTAAAGCCTTAGGAAAAAAACACTGTATTTTGCCAGATTACACTATTAGTACTTTGCCTTTAATGCCATTTACATAACATATGATTTGATGTCACTATAACTAATACTTCCAGAGTTTATGTTTAATTTTATGTTAAATCAAATAATTCCATAATTTTGCACATTTTTATTAGAGACAGTTTCTCTTTTTATGCCAAAATATTTGTTCATGCATTCACACATTTTATAATGTATTGACTCTTCTATTTACCTCAAACCCATAAAATGGTAAAATAATCACCTCCTACTTTAGAGATTGTCGCTGGCATATTGTAGCACTTTAAAGTGCAAAGTAATAATCAGGATGCTGATGTCTGCATTATTTCTGTAAGTAATGAATGACTTAAGTGAATAGTAAATGTACACTTATTATAGGTGCAGATATGGATTGAACGTACACCTATTATAGTGCAGATATGGATTGAAATATGCTGACATAATTTACTAGAGACTCTGCTCACTGGAGGAGGGCAGAACAGGACTCTCTAGTGATCGTGCCCCTGTAGAAACATCAATTTGAACAACTATTCACATGAGAAGATACCTTCACGTGACATAAGAAAACCAGTTAAGAGATCACAATACCTAGTTTTAGCAAAATAATAAGAAAGAATGCATTGGAGAGGGTAGGAAGAACAGTATCTCATTGCCTTTACCATCTCTCCCCCATCCCCAAGCTGTGAAGTGTGGAGAGAGGCGCTATCTGCTTAAGGGAAGGAGAAGAAAATGTGCATCAACTTGGCTTTGAAACCCAGCAACAGTCCCACCACAGAAAAACACAACACCATACAAATCCCTGTGGCCCCTGATTCCAAGTTTGTGTCTGTGGATGAAAGTTCTAGACCTTCCCTGGCACCAGCAGGGAATCCACCACCCCAGCAATTTGAACCTGTGTCCCAGCCTGCTTCACTACCGTCTGACTAAAATAGTCTCAGGACCCCAAAACATTCTAGCAGCTGGAAGGCCATGGTGGCCATAGGCTTTGGGTGAGCTCTTGCACTCTGGTGATCTGGGAAGCTATGAGCTTTAGATATAACTCAGCACAGCATCAACTGTGGCAGCCACAAGTATGCCTGCATCACAACTTCCAACCCCAGGCAGCACAGAGATGAGAAAGTGTTTTTCTGCCTAGGAGAATAAGAGAAAATTGAGTAAGGGACTCTGCCTTGGAACACAGGGAACACCCCTAGGCATGGTCTTTTCCAGGTACATCTGGATCAGGAACCACAGCGACTGTGAGACCGTTTTGGCAAACTTGGGCTTAGTTTCCTAAAACTAAGCAAACTAAGCAACAGGGCCCTCTGTTGCTATATGGCTGTAGTAATCACAGGGTTAGAAACTCTAACAGTCAGAATCCATTGATTCTTAGAAAGTCCTCTGAAGAAGTAAGGGTACAAGCAGGCCATACAGTGAAGACTGGAATAAATACTCAGTTCCTTAAAGTCCAGACATCAACAGGCATCCACAACCATCAAGAATAATCAAGAAAATACAACCTCACCAAATACACTAAATAACATACCAGTGATTGACCCTGGAGGGATATAGATCTGTGATCTCTCAGACAGAGAACTCAAAATAGCTGTTTAAGGAAGATATACAAAGCTTGTAAAATAAAAATAAAAACCGCAGAGAACAATTCAGAAATTTATCATGGAAATTTAACAAATAGATTGAAATATTTTTAAATTAAAACAAAAATTCTAGAGCTAAAAATGAAGTTAAAAGACTGAAGAATGCTTTAGAGGGTCACAACAGCAGACTGATCAAACAGAAGAAAGGATCAATGAGCTCAGAGACAGGCTATTTGAAAATACACAATCAGAATAGGAAAAAAAAGAAAAAAGAAGGGAAAAAACAGCTGACAGGATCTATGAAATTTATCAAAGAACAAGTGTGTTATTGGCATTCAAGAAGGTGTAGAGAACTAGAAAGAGGGAGAAAGCTTATGTGAAGGAATAATAATAGAAAACTTTCCAAACTTAAAGAAAAGTATATTAGTCTGTTCTCATGCTGCTAATAAAAACATAACTGACAATGAGTAGTTTATAAAGAAAAAGAGGTTTAATGTACTCACAGTTCCACATGGCTGGGGAGGCCTCACAATCATGGCAGAAAACAAAGGAGGAGCAAAGGCATGTCTTAACATGGCAGCAGGCAAGAGAAAGTGTGCAGGAGAATTGCCCTTTATAAAACCATCAGATCTTGTGAGACTTACTCACTATCACAAGAACAGCATGGACAAAAACTCCATGATTCAACTACCTCCCACCAGGTTCCTTCAACAATACGTGGGGATTATGGGAGACACAATTCAAGATGGCATTTAGATGGGGACACAGCCAACAATATCAAAAGTTACAAATATACAAGTACAGAAAGGTCAAAGGTCGCTAAGCAGATTCAACTCAAATGAAACTACCCTCAGGCATATAATGATGGAATTCAAAGGTCAAGAACAAAGAAGGGATCCTAAAAGCAGCAAGGAAAAAAAAAAAAAGAAGCAAATACCTTATAAAGGAGTTACAATACACCTGGTAGTAGATTTCTTCGTGGAAACTACACAGGCCACGTGGGAATGACATGACATTTTTAACATGCTTAAAGGAAAAAAAAACTGCCAATCAAAAATACTATATGCATCAAAACTGCTCTTCAGGCGTAAATTGGAGATAAAGATTTTCTCAGACAAACAAGAGTTGAGAAAATTCATCACGACTAAACCTGTACTAAAGAAACGCTGGAGAGATTTATTCAATCTGAAAGAAAAGAGTGCAAAACCTAACAAGAAAACATCTGAAGGGATAAAACTCACTGGTAAAAGTAATTATATAGATGTTCAGAATGCTGAAATACTGTAATTGTGGTGTGTGGATGACTCAAATTAGTATGAAGACTGAAAGACAAAACTATTAAAAATAATAGTAACTACAACAATTTGTCAAGAGATTGGCAATATAAAAAGATGTAAATTGAGACATCAAAAAGTCAAAATGTGGGGAAAATGTAGTTCAAGTATAGAATTTCTTAGACTTTTGTTGATTTTATTTGTGATTAAAGTTAAGTTGTCATCTGCTTAAAACAACTTGTTAGAGCTGTAAGATGATTGTGTAAGCCCTATGGTAACCACAAAATCCATAATAGATACACTAAAAATAAAAAGCAAGCAATCAAAATACTCTACCAGAGAAAATCGCTTAACCATAAAGGAAGAAAGGAAGAAAGAATTTACAAAACAACCAGAAAACAAGTTAAAAATGATAGTCATAAGTTCTTACCTTTCAGTAATAGCTTAATGCAAACAGACTAAGTTTCTAATTAAAAATACATCAAGTTGCTCCATACATTTTTTAAAGTACCCAACTATGTGCTGCCTGCAAGAAACTTACTTCACCTATAAAGACGCACATACTGAAACTGAAGAGATGAAAAAGATACTTTCTACAAATGAAAACCAAAAAAGAGCAGGCATAGCTATACTTAGATAAAAATATATTTTACATAAAAATGGCAATAAAAGACAGAGACAGCTATTAGATAGTGATAAAAGATTAAATATATTGGGTAAATATAACAATTGTAAATATATGTGCACCTAAGACTGGAGCACTTAAATGTATAAAGCACATATTAATAGATAGAAATAAAGTTGACTTCAATACAATAATAGTAGGAGACTTTAAAACCCTACTTTCAGCAATGGACAAGTCAGTCAGTCTGAAAATTAACAAATAAACAAACAAAAAAAGAAACTTGAGCTGCACTCTAGGCCAAATAGACCTAACAGACATCTATAGAACATTCTATCCAACAGCTGCCAATTACACATTCTTCTCAACAGCAAATGGAAAATTCCTCAGCATAGACGATATGTTAGGCCACAAAACAAGTCATAATATATTTTTTAAAAAGTAAAATTATATCAAGTATTTTTCTAACTACTCTTGAATACAAGTAGAAATCATTTGGAAACTATACAAATACATGGAAATTAAACAATATTCTTAGGAGCAAGCAATGGGTCAATGAAAGAATTCAAAAGAAAATTTAAAAATTATTTCATACAAATGACAATTTAAACACAACATAGCAAAACCTAAAGAATACAAAAAATGCAGTTCTGAGAGAAGTTTATAGTAACAAATGCGTGTCAGGAGAAGAGTAGAGAAGTCTCAAATAAGCAACCTGTTATCAAGGAACCAGAAAAACAAGAACAATCTAACCCCAAAATTAGTAGAAGGAAAGAAATAATAAATATCCAAGTAGAAATATATGGAGGCTATAAGAAACAATTAGAAAGGTCATCAAACAAAGAGTTTATTTTTTGAAAAGATAAAAAAATCAACAAACTTAGCTAGATTAACTAAACAAAAGTGAAGACTCTCAAATAAAATAAGAAAAAGGAGACATTACAACTAATACCACAGAAATACAAGAATTATAAGAGAATATTATAAACAAGTATATGCCAACAAATTGTAAAACCTAGAAGAAATGAATACATTCCTGGACACATAAAATTTACCAAGATTAAATTATCATCAAATAGAAAACCTAATCAGGCCTATAAGAAGTCAATAAAATATCTCCCGTAAAAGAAAATCCCAAGATCTGAGGGCTTCACTTCCTAATTATACCAAATATTTGGAGAACTAATACCAATTATATTTACTTAAACTATTCCAACAAATTGAAGATGAGAGAAAATGTCCAAATTTAATCTAGGAGGCCAGTATTACTCTGATACCAAAACCAGACAAAAACACATACTCACACAAAAAAATAGGCCAATATCCCTGACAAATATAGATGCAAAAATTCTCAACAAAATACTAGCAAACCAAATTCAATAAAAAAAAATTCGTCAGGATAAAGCTGGATTTTTTACCTAGAGAGGGAAGAATGGTTCAATTTACCAAAGACAGTAAACATGACACATGACATTAACAGAATCAAAGAAAAAATCCATGATTACCTCAATAGAGGGTGGAAAAATATCTGATAAAACCTAACATCCCTTTGTGATATAAACTCTTGACAAATTGAGTATAGAAGAAACATTCCTCAATATAATATAGGCGATATAAACATACAGTTAACATCCCTGTTTATTTTGACATGTTGAAATCACACATCATAAGTTTCTTACGCGTATTCTTCTTTATTGCTTGCTTCTCTCTAATTAAAAAATATGGGATTCTTATGAACAAATCTTTGTTCATGACTTTGGCTCTTAATGCAACACTTCTGCATTCTCAAGTTTATTGAATAAATGAGGTAGTTAATTAATGCAAAAACTCACTAAGTCAGTAGGTCCATCTAATCTCTTTAAGAAAGTTAAATAACAGTAATGTTAAACAGTATTTATCCTTGAAAAACATGACATACTTCATCAGTGCACAAATACTGTCTATCAATTATAAGAAACTTTGCTTAGGATAAATGTGAGATATTTCTTATTTAATGTAATTATAATATAATTTCATATTCATTGAAGAAAATCAAGCTTACCTTAATTTTATTTTAAGTAATCAGTGAATTTAACTGATAATGCAAAAATATAAAACTTTTAAACTAAAAATAATTTATAATTTAATAATACTTTATAAATTGTTTTGATACTTATTACTGTAATTTTATGAGGTACCTATAGCAAACATTTTTGCAATAATCAACTACATTACACTATTAACTAAGGATGGCTAACAAATCAATAATCTTATGTTGAGTACAAAATTGTGGAAAATAATTTCAGTAGCACGACAGCATATCTTAGGGAACAATAATGCCCATTTCATTCAGACAAATTATCCAATATCTGTGGTTTAAAGTTCCATGATCTCAGTGAAAATCTCACCCTTCAGCACCTTTGCGTCTATAGGTTTAAATTAATATTTATTGCCCTTCTAGAAAAATGAGTAATCCAATAGAGATAGACAGTTTTGGTATGAGACAAAATGTAGTCTTAACCTAGAATTGGTTTTAATCTAATTATTTTCGGAATATTACTTTTCTTATCTCTGAATGTGTTTGCTAACTGTCTTGACTTCTCCCTTAAATCATTAAGGTTTTCATGAAAGCTAACTAGAGACTTTATAATCTAGATAAATGTTATAATTTGATTTTATGTTTAGAAACAAAACTGCCCCAGGTCCCAAATTTTCAATACAAGTTTTAAAAGAAACCACTTTTTTTTTTTTCCAGGAACTAAACAAAATAATTCCTAAAAGTTTTCTCTTTAAAGCTAGTTTTCCTGGAGCCCTTTATATGTGATTAAATATTGAAGCCAATAAAACATCTTGGGAGGTAAAAAAGTACATATAGTTTAGGAGTTGGATGGTGCTGATCTTTGCTGCCTTATCTCTAATGCGAGCTGTGTTTAAGAACAGTGACCGATGTTTCTATCCACTAATAGCCACTGTCTATTAGCAGGTATCATAACCCTCTCTTCTCAAATATGTCCTCTTGATTTATCAAATATGCCATGCTGAACTTTACTCTGCCTCTTTGCTATGTCCTCTTGTTCTATTTTCTCTCAAATCAACTTTTTGTTCTCTGTCTCCTATAAATTTAGTTTATAGGAGAAAAAATTTTGAAAAGCCCCACCATGAAGAAAAGTGTGGTATCCCATCAGTGATTACTGACCACTCCTCAACAGAACTTCACAGCTTTCAATCACCTACGCATAATACTGATGGTACGGATTGTATGGCATAATATTGAGAGTGCAGATTTTATGAAATTACATGATTTTGTCAGCTTGCACTTATGTGATACAATTCTGTTTCTGCAATAATTTGAAAATTTTCCAAATCATGATAAACAGCATTTTAGACTAACTCTTGGAATGGCATCTCTTGTTAATATCATCTACATCTGGATATAAAACATAACCTTATATCTCAGATGTTATTTATTTTAGAAGATAATGGCCATTTTTTTTTTTTTTTGCAGTATTGCTTTCTTATAGAATTCTGAAACAAAAGTGTTTTGAAATTAGAGTGAGCAGTGCATACTTTGTTCACTAAAAGAATCTGCATAATGGCAAGCAACCTGTATGTTGGTTTTGGAATAGAATATTTATTTGATTTAAGTCTGTGAAAGCAAAAGATTTTTAGAAATGATTACCTGTGGTATTTCCATTATGTAAAATGGCACTAGTCACAAATAAGTTATTCAATATATATGTTAAATTAATGAATGAGTGTTTAATTAATTAAGGAATAAGGGAATTCATTTTCTGATATTTGTCATCTTTTACCACACTGATTATTCAGTCCTATCTTATCTCTTTGCAGCTCCTAAGTCACCTCTTTCAAGAAGTAAAATGGGATTACCTGGTCCTCAAATACTGATAACTCTTCTATCTGTGGAAGGCTATATTTCCATAAATTTCAGGTCCTCAAATACTGATAACTCTTCTATCTGTGAAAGACTGTATTTACATAAATCAGTCCCAATTAACCCAAAATCAGTCCTATATATTATGAAAGGTTTATGTAGCTCACACTCCACTTTCAGGAACCTTTTACCTCTGCACCTATTTCTCATAGAAACTTTTCCTCCAAGATTACCTAATTTCATTACTGAATGAAAATTACTGGTTATGAAGACAATTTCAAATCTTCAACTTAACTAGAATAGTATCTCAATGGTATTGGTTGGAATAATTTTAACATAACATGAAATTCACTCCAAATGGGTGGGCATTTAAAAAATGCTTCAAATGGCCCATAAGGTTAAAATTTATATTCATACACTCTGTACCTGGGCAAGATCTGGAGGTTCAGGGAACTGTTGAACTTCGCTTTGCAGTTCCAACAAGTTTGCATATTTTTCCTAACCTACACGATTTAGCATGGATACAGAACTACAATTATAGTGTTCAATATTCTAATTAAAATGACATTTTTTTCCCAAGGGAAAACCCCTATTTATCATAGATAATATTACCAATGAGATCTTTAAATCCCTTTGAGTACTCAGAAAACTAAATATTACTTGGAACTGAAGATTGTCATTAATAGAGCAATCCTTAAAAAATTCAAAAATCCATATTCATTCATTTACCAAATTAATTTATATATTGAAATCCAAATTGTGTTACTGATTTTGCATCCAAATAGTACTTTAGTTTTTTCCTAAATCAATCATATTTTCTTTAAATTTTACCTCAATCCACAGAGGAGAAAGACTTTCATCAATCGTTATGTTTCTCCAGTTTCTAATCAATCCCATTAGAAAAGTCAACTATTAGTAGGCATATAGCGGTATCTCATTGTTAATTTGTATTTTCTTAGAAACTAAGGTTGTTAATCATCTTCATTTTACTTGGGTAACAATATTGTACTGGATCACTAAATCAAACGATAGATATATGTTCACATTGCATGGAAAGTTATTATATTTTGTGCAAACGATTTGCATCTCATTAGCAGTGTATGAGAGTTGCAGTTGCTCTACATCCTATACAACACTTGCTATGATCAGCCTATTTAATTTTAGCCATTCTAGTAGATGCGAACGTTTGTATCTCACTGTTGACTTAATTTGAATGCTTTTTACTACTAATATTGCTAATAGCATTTTATGTGTGTATTTGACATTCATATACCTTAATTAGTAACTCTTTGTATTATTTGTCCTATGTTTAAATTAATGGTTTTCTTATTATTGAATCTTATGAGTTATTTATATATTCATGATACAAACCTTAATCAGACACGTACTTTGCTGTTTCTTAAATTGATGATTGAATTCTTGATGCTTTTAATAGTATATTTCAAACGGTAATTTTTATTTTGATGAAATCCATTTTTCAACTTTTTAATCAGGATATTTTGAGGGTTTTTTGATTTTTATTTTTGGTTTGTTGTTTGTATTATATCTAAGAAATGTTTGCCTAATACAAGGTCACAATTATTTTCTTACATATTTTTCTCTAGAAGTTAAACAGCTCTAAATTTTTTCACTTAAGTCTATGATAAATGAGTTAATTATATGAGATATAAGTTATGAATTAAAGTTTAATTTTGATCAAATAAATATCTAATTGTGCTAGAACCATGTTTCGAAATGATTGTCCTTTCTTTAAGTAGATTGAATTTGCAATTTGGTGAGAATCAGTTGATCTTATATCTGCTAGTCTATCTGTGGACGTTTTATTTTTTCCATTTATATATTTGTCTACCATGATGTTAATACCATACTGTCTTGATGAATATAACTTAATAATTAACATGAAGTCAAACAATATACATGCTCCAACTTTGTTATTCTTTGAGCTGTTTCATTTATTCTATGTTCTTAGCACTTCCATATGATTTCAGAAATAGTTTCTCAATTTATAATAAATAAAAAATAGCCTGCTTGCTAGGATCATGATGAGAACAGCATTGAATTGACAGATTGCTTTGGAGAGAATTGGCATTTCAAGTACGATGAGTCTTTTGATGTAGGAACACAATACAGCAATCTTCTATTTTAGATCTGCCTTAATTTTACTCAGCAATATTTTCTCTTTTTTGTTTGCCTTTTGAGTATACACTAATTATGCTTATTCTTAGTCAGACTTATCCTTAAGTGTGTGTGAGTGTATATGTATATATATACACTTAAATAAATATACTCTCTATATATTTAAAAATATATATACTCTTTCTATATATACATACACACACACACACATATATATACACACACATATATATACACACACACACACACGGGGAGAGAGAGAGAGAGAGAGAGAGAGAGAGTGTGTGTGAAAGAGAAGCTCTTGTTCTATTGCCCAGGCTGACCTCAAATTTCTGGGCTCAAGCAATCCTCCTACGTCAGCCTCCAAACTAGCTGAGACTACAAACGTGCAGAGCACCACTCCAAGCTAAACAGAACAGAATTTTACTAGTATTTATAATTATATATTTTATTTCCATTTTTGAATGTTCTTTGCAATAAATTTTAGTTTTATCTTGATCTCATTCCCTATTAACATGATAAACAACATTATATTTATTGGCATTTTTGTAGATTTGACAAAAGTTTCTATTTAGTTTATATAAATACTCTGTGAATAAAGTTGGTATTGCTCTTCATTTCCAATCTGTATGCATTTTTTTCCTTTTTTCTTGCTTTACCTTGAGAAGGGGTATAAATGGGGAAAAGGCAAGTTACTTCAATACCTAACTTTCTCTTTCTTTCTACTTAATGTCTCAAGTGGTTACTAGCGTGATATGCTTTCCATCTGTACGAGTCAATCTATTTCATTTTTATTTAATGTTTAAATTTAGTCTCCTAAAAACTTTAATAAATACACCAATGTAAAAAATGGTAATACTTTTTTTTTCTTACTGCAGAGATTCAATATCCACATTATATGCTGAAAAATTGACCTGGGAACCCTCAGGAAAATGTTACTTTTCACCACTTTTGTGGGATACTTTATCTCTTCTTGCAGCATACAAAAGTTATGTTCCATCCTGGATCTTAGTGGCTTTTCCCATAATTTGAGAAAAAGACTAAGTTTTTGGTAAAGTAAGGGAGAAGAAAAATGCAAACGCTTTGAACATAGGAATAATAAGGCAGCCAAAGGGTCTGTGTCATAATACATCCTGGGATGAATCTGAGATCATACAGGCTGAGCAGACTTAGAACATGTCAGGTTTAGCAATCATTATAAAGAGTTGAAGTTACATTTTTATCGGGGAGATGGCTTTGAGGATTTTAAATGAAGACAAATATAGGTTCTAATTTATGTTAAAATTTCAATTCTAAGATTTGATGAAGAATGGCTATCAGGGCAGCAATAATGAGAGCAGGGAGATCAGAACTAAGCTATTGGAAGAGATGGTGAACTGGCTATTGCTATGGTAATAGAATTGAAGAGAAAAAGATTAATAATTCTTTTAACGATGAAACCAAATGCATTTACTGATCAATTAGATGTAGAATGTAGGCAAAAGTGGGAAATTATGGGTACATTTTGAACTTTGGATGAAGCATTGAATGGCTGATGATACTACTTACGGACGTGGAAGAGAGCTATGCATGAGTTAGCTCTAGAAGAAAGGACAAGATTATGATTTTAATGTGTTAGGTTTCAAATACTAAATTAGAAATGCAAGTGGAGGGATTATGAATGAAACTGGTTAAAAATTAAAGTGCAAGATAGAGGATATAGTTATAAATCTGGGAATTGAAAAAATGGGATTTGATAATATTGAGAAAAAAACCTAAATAGAGAATAGGGATTTAGACCAGGCTTTCATCATCAATAATAGGCCTGTGTAACAAAATAAGAAGGAGAGGTCAGTATGTCAGAAAATACAAGCAAAGAAAGTATCTTCTACATTAAATGTCGCTGATAGATAATATACAATGAAGTCAAAGGAGTATTTATTTTTTGGCAATACTGAGCTACTGGATGACTTTTCTAAGAATGAATTTAGTAGTATGATAGAGAAATAAGTCATTCTTGGGTAGGTGAAATATTGTCTGATGAAAAAATACTTTCTCACTGGTTTCTAAATGCTTTTATTTATAGTTATTTATGTTAAATATGTCTTCATCAATTTGTCAATACTTTGAAAATTCCTTTATTTCTAAATATTGTTTGATCAATTCTTGGTATTTATTTTAGTAAATTGTCAGAATCTGAACAATTGCAATTATTGGAGCCTGCGGAATCAAATTTGATACATCAAAACAAGGGCTAACAAACCCTTGGTATACATCTTGCCAGGCTGGCTTCGAACTCCTGACCAGAGGTGATCCACCCACCTAGGCCTCCCAAAGTGCTAGGATCACAGGCGTGAGCCACCATTCCTGGCCCACCAATGACTATTTTTGAAAGGGGATATAATGCCCATATTGACTTGGGTATACCTGATTTTTAAAATTATTCATTGCTGAGGTATAATTTAGAATATTAGATGAACACAGGTTGAATGAAGATGTAACCAATCAATGGTTATGAGCAATTAACATTGTGTAAATGAACAGCAACAACAACAAAACAAACTAATTTAACATTAGAAAAATTAGAATAGAATTACTAGGAAGCAGAGCAACATTAATTACATTATATTCTGTTGTGTTCTGCAATAAATCATGAGAACTGATGCTCCTAGCCAATGCACACTTAAAAATATTAAATATTTCAATTTTAATTATGAAAGTAATAACCTTTTGATATTATTATCAACATTTTTTACATGCTTTTTTGTATACTTAGGAATTGAGAATACTATTCACAACGGAGAGAATGCATTATCACAATGCTGTTTTTCATCCTGTACTCAGATGCCTCCAACTTCCTCCCACAAAAATACTTTGCTCTGCTATTTACAGCAGCTAATAAGGCAGTCAATAAGATCAAGATTAATTCTGGGAATTAAAGTTTGGGAGTAATATAAGGGATTTTGCAGCTGCCACTGTGTAGTCCTTTATATAATTATAACTTTAATTTTGCTCTGCATTTCAGAACAAGGACTTTTTGTTTTGTTTTGTTTTGTTTTTTGTTTTACTAAATTATAAGAACTAAAAACAGTCCAGTTTTGACAAGTCATGTTATTATATTCTTATAGACTCTTTCTGCAATCTATTCTTTAGCATCAGGGAGAATTGAGTGTATTGGTCCTTTGGGAGGCCTTTTTATGATTCTTTTGTGTCTAAAAGAAATTATGAATAGTGTTTTCCTCATTTCTTTCATTTTCAACTACATTTCATAAGGCTGGATAAGCATAATTTTTTTCCAGCTGTTGCTATGACTGCTTATTTTTTTAAGCACAGTGTATGCAGCACTGATTTCTAATTCATAGAAAATTCAGTGTGCATTGTTCTTACTCAGTATGCATATTACTAAAAGAGACTAAATTGGTTTTAGAAAGTTTAGGTACTTAAAACTCCGATGATGTGTGTGAGCCTGTGTTAATCATTAAGATAAAGGAAAATGCAATTTTGCAAATGTTTTCTTTTAATTTTCTGCATTAGTCCTTCTTTAAAAAACTTTTATGGATAAGGATACTTTGTTTTCTTAAAACAACAAAAATTAAGTAGTCTTTAGTTGTACAGAATAGATTTGCACTGTGGTCACGATAAGAAGAAAGTTTTAAAAATAAAATTTATTATGTGAAAGTTTGGCATTTTTGAAAAATTATTATTAAAGTCACAGAAATAATAATTAAGTATATTGATACCTGTAATGCTATTGGCACAAACTTCCAGTTCCATTAAGTCAGTTCAAAATCAATTTATTTGCCTTTAGAAAGTGAAAATCTTAGATTATTTCTTATTTTATTTTCCTTGAGAAAGTAGTATACACAATATACAAGAGGACTTTAATGACTAATAATAATCACTAATAATTTAGTTGAAGTTTCATCAGTTTTTACCCAGTATACTACTCCTACTACCCCTACACTGGTTTGACTTCTCATTATTTTTGGATGTTCTCATGTCCTCATGTGTTCTCCATGTTTCCTCCTCCATTTTTTAATTTAAATAACTTGAATTTTAGAATGTGGTAAGAATTATTTCTCATTAAGATGAAATGAGATAATCAATTCAAGACAATTGGTTTAATATTAGCATATCATAGGCATTATATAAAATGTTGCTAATATTATGTTGAATTTTCCTTCTTACCTTCTATTTGAATAATAGTTCTCCGTGCTGGCCTTCAATCTATATTTTAATAACATTATAAGATTCTCTAGCTAACTTCAATCAGAAAATTTTGTGGAATGAATTAGGTTCAACAATGTATTTCTAGATTATCAAATATATGGAGACATAGACTAAGAAGAGGCCCGTAATTAACCTTGGAAGGTCTATGTTCTTGAAATCTAAAGTACACCACAAGATCTCAATTAGTTTCTTTGTGGTTCCTTGCTTTTAATTTTAAAAAATGTGCGAAAGAACCAGTAGAGTGGGAGAGTTTGAATATATTATATTTTAAGAGAAATTAACACATAATTGTTAGTAATGAAATCTAAAACACTGGGGTAGGTATTTGAACAAAAATAGGGCTATCATTTTTACAAAGTGAATTAGAAATAACTATAATTTATAAAAAATGAGTAAATTTCAATCAGATTATTACTATTTTGTAGGTGTGTAACAGTGAAAAAGGGAATTGGAAATATTCATGGGTATTCAGAGAAAATTAATAGATTATTTGGAGTGGCAATAATCTAGTTATAATGAATCCACTCATACGTCCACAATGGTAGTTGTTTGACTTTCTCTAGCAGCACCAGGTTACTCTGTTTTAAGAATGGACAAAACAGAAAGTTGAATTCATTCAGGAATTGGAACTTGTTCAAGTTGTGAAACAAAACGAAAGACTGGTTAGAGTTTGGATTAATGGAAAGATATTTCTGAAATGATAGACCAAGAAATCTGAGATTAATGATGAGAGACATGAAGCAAATGAATGTATGTAGTGAAAGTGGAGTAGTCTGAACAAGGCTGTAGAACAGCTGAAGTGGAAAAATTGAGTGGAAGCAGATTGAAAGCTAAATGTTTATATGTAGAGTAGAATGTTTGCAAGAGCAAACATGTCTTGAAGATGGAAGCAAGACAACTGGTAAAATCCAAGTTATGACTTTCGGTATGTTTTCTTATTTGAATCTTGGAGAAAAATCTTTATGCATGAAAAATTTGAATATTGAAAAGACCTGAGTTTTACAGGTTATATCCCGTGTATACTTAAATCACCAGGATAAAACATGCAAAAGAAAGCAATGCTTTAAATCAAGTGGCAAAGTTTTCTCTTTCTCTCTCCCTCTTTCTTTCTTTCATTTCTGTTCTTTAATTATCTATTACTGCTATTTAATAAATGAGAAGAAGTTCCCCCATATGTTGGTAGAGAATGATAGCATACTTGCCTTCATTGATAAACTGTAGAAATCTCAAGACAACTATTATTAGGAAAAAATAGATGCCAAAAGTCTATTTGAGTAAATGAGGATCACACAGTTTATCAAGCCTCCCTCCTGCACTGAGAATCATAGGGATATAGGAAACAAACAGCCATCACAAGAAAGCCCTCAGTGAAAAGTGCCATCAAGTTTGCAGATTGGTTTATAGGTGAAAGAAGAGGAGCTAGAGAGTGTACCTAGATCAATTGAGATCACAAGGAAGATTGCTTACCTGATGTTCACATAGTAAAGTCAGAGAGTGGAAGAGTTGTGAGGAGATCAATAGTGGGACTGTGCTGGCATATTAAGGTTTTGGCTGATGAAAGGAAGGTGATTATCAGAGGAACTTAGCCCTAAACCTCACTTTGAGGAAAGATAGCTCTGACCCAATGCAAAGTTCCATTGGCGAGAGTCATGGCAGATCCGTGTATAAGATACACAAGCAAAACAGAACAGAATCATGTGATCTGTAGCTACTTTTTTCCCATACTCCAGAAGAGAGCTTAAAGTAGTAGAAAGAATAAGGGATTTGACATCCTACTCACCGTGATTACAATCTCAGTTCTTGCATATGTTATGAGTATGGGCTTACAGGTTACTGTGAGGATTAGAAATACTGTATAAATAGTGTTTGTTTCTTGAAGATATTATTTTTCTTCTCTTTTTCCTGGATTCTGAGGAAATCTGTGTGTTCTGGAAACAAGACAGCCTGATGCTATACCAGCTCTGCAAACTGAACTCTCAGACATTGATGAGCCAGTGGAAACAATAGCCTGTAACTTCTCTAATTTTCAAAACTCTGTACCTATCTCCTGCTAATCACAGGAAATCTATATTTTTCTTAAATTATTTCTCGTGTTTGCCCTGAACACATAGTACAAATTCTTTACATCTGCAGAATTGCAAAAGCTACTATGGTAACTACTAAAATTATTGCATTAAAATGATTTTTCTCTGACTTAATAAGCACATATAATAATTATTTCTGAATGAATCTTCTGAATCCAGAATCATTCGTTTATACGTTCCGTATATATGTGGTCCCTAAATTTTAATACTGACCAAACATCTGAGGTGCTTCCTTAAAATACAAATAGTTAGACCAAACTCCAGAGACTCAGATGCAGAAAATCTGGGTTTGGTGCCTGGAATCTGCAACTTTTACAACATCACAGATAATTCTAGTGTAATTTGTCTATGGAATATATTTTGAGAAACTGAGTCCTCAACTTACTGTAATTCTAAAGGCAAATTGAAAAGGCCATCTTTTCTCTAGCTTTGAGAGAAACAAATTTATTGATTCAACTCATTATCCTAAACTTTAAGACGGTATTAATTCTTTCCATCTATGTGCATGAAATGGCTTTCTATTTGTTTTTGTCCTCTTCAGCTTCTTTTATCTGTGTTTTATAGTTTCCCTTTACAAAGATCTTTCACCTCCTTAGTTAAATTTATTCCCAAGTATTTTATTTACATTTTATGTGGCTATTTTAAATAAGATTGCTTTCTTATTGAGCATGATTTCTTATTCAGCTACTTTGCAATTAATGTAAAGAAGTACTACTGATTATTTTATCAATTAATTTTATGTCCTGCAACTTTACTGAATTTGTTTATCAGTTTTGAGAGATTTCTGGCACAGTCTAAGTTTTTTTATACATAAGAGCATGTCATCTGTAAAGAGGAAAGATTTGCCTACACCTTTTCCAATTTGGATGCCCTTTATTTCTTTCTCTTGCCTAATTTACCTGGCTAGGATTTCTAGTATTATATTGAATAAGAGTGGTGAAAGGCATGAATGCAAACCAGATCCAAATGGGATGTCATCTTACCCTGTTTAGAATGGCTATTGTCAAAAAGACAAAAGCTAATGAATGCTGGCAAGGATGAAGAACAATGGAAATTCTTATTCACTGTTGATAGAAATGTAAATTAGAATAACAATTATGGAAAACAATATGGAGATTTCTTTAAAAAAACTAAAAATAGAACTATTATACAATCTAGCAATCCCACTGCTAGGTATTTATCCAAAGGAAAGGAAAGGAAATCAGTGTATCAAACGATATGTGCACCCCCATGTTTATCACAGCACTATTAACAATAGGTAAGATATGGATTTAACCTAAATGTCTATCAATGAATAGATGAATTAAGAAAATGTGGTATTTGGTTTGCTGTCCTTGGGATAGTTTGCTCAGAATGATGGTTTCCAGCTTCTTAAGTGGGAATTGAACGATGAGAACACCTGGACACAGGGTGGGGAACATCACACATGGGGGTTTGTCGTGGAGTGGGGGGAGGGGGAAGGGATAAGCTTTAGAAGATATATCTAATGTAAATGACGAGTTAATGGGTGCAGCACACCAACATGGCACACGTATATATATGTAACAAACCTGCACATTGTGCACATGTACCCTAGAACTCAAAGTATAATTTTAAAAAAATGTGTTATATATGCTCAATGGAATACTATTCAGCCATAAAAATTAATGAAATACCATCATTCATGACAACATAGGTAAACCTGTAGGGTATTTTAGATAAAATAGGTTAGGCACAGAAATATAAATGCTGCATGTTCTCACTCATATGTATGAGCTAAAAAAGCCTGAGGAAAGTTAGGGGAGGGGAATAATCAGGACAAGGGAGGATATGGAGAGGCTGATTAACCGATAAAAAATTATAGCTAGATAGGAGAAATGAGGTCTAGTGATCTGCAACACTTCGGGGTACACGTGGTTATGTATAATTTATTTTATATCTTCAAAAAACTAGAAGAGAGTATATTGAATATTTGTCACACCAAGAAATAATATATATTTGAGGTAATAGAAATGCTAATTATTATAATTTATTATTTCACATTGTATACATAAATCAAAATATGACTCTATATTTTATAAACATGTACCATAATTACATGTCAACTAAAAATTAAAAAGGAAAAATTAATTGTTTTATTAAACCTAAATTCTAAAACAATTATTTACTTCCTAAGTTCTGAAAACTGCTCCTGGTTATTGGTACCTCATAAATGTATATAGCTAAGCAATCATGGAAAACAAAGTTCATAAATCCTCCTAAGAGTTTTGTGTTATCTTATTATAAACTACATGTTCTCAAGGAAAATCACCAGGAGCTATAATATGATAAGCAATATTTTTTTCCAAAGAAGTCCAAAAAAGACAGCTAAGAGAAAACCAATAGTATCTTAAATGTGTCAAGATAAGGGAAGATTTATAGTACAAATTCAATTATATAGAGGCTGCCTGTTTTAATCTAAAGTCTCTGAAATTAGTTTAAACATGTCCATCAGTAAATTAAAATTTATACAACAATAGCCATTTTGTGTTCAAAGATAACAGAAAACTACTTTTTATATTAAATGATGCATAATTAGGACTATAGATAATGAGTTCTGGTGCATATATAGAGAAATGAAAATATAAAAACATATGCTTGCCAGTGAGATTAAAAGATGACATATTATCACCATGTTGGTAGGACTTAAGGTTCACTTAAAGGAAATGCACCTATTTCTTTATGAGAGTCACATATGGGAACTAAATTGCTTGGGGTCAAAATCCAGCTCTACTTTTTTCTCGCTCTTTAACTTTGGTCAAGGTCCTTTACTCAGCATCTTTTGCCCCATTCCACCTTCTGTGTTTGCCCATCTCCTGGAATTATTAATAAGACATAAAAATAGTGATCAAAGTGGCTTCATTCATTCAGGCTACTGTAATAGAATACTGTTGGTAGCTAAAGATAAATTTATTTCTCACAGTTCTGGAGACTGAGAAGTCCAAAACCAAAGCACTGGTAAATCTGGCATTTGGTGAGGGGCAGCTTCTACATTCATAGAGGAACCATTTTTTATCTTTTTCTTTTTCTTTTTTTTTTTTTTTTTTTTTTTGCACTGGGTTCCCACATATTAGAAGGGTTGAGAGAGGTTTCTGGGCCTCCTTTACAAGTTTACTTCCCAAAGGCCCCACTTCCTAATACCATCACGTTATGGGTTAGTATTTAACCCCTTGAAGTTTTATGGAACACAAACATTCAGTCTGTTGCATAAAGTAAGTCTAATTATTCGGTTAGGGACTTGAGTAAAAGAGGTGACATTGTATTTTGGATCTTGAAAGAGTTATTTTCCTCTGAGATGGTGGTACTTATTTCAGGGAGTCAAGGATTAACATTAAAATAAGTTTGTGTCATGACCTCCTGTTAAAAGGTAAGAATTTAACTGGGCATGGTGGTGCTCATCTATAGTCCCAGCTACTCAGGAGACTGAGGTAGGAGAATCACTTGAGCCCAGGGTTTGAGGCTGCAGTAAGCTTGCATCATGCCACTGCACTTCAGCCTTGGTGACAGAGCAAGATCCTGTCTCAAAAAAAAAAAAAAAAAAAAGTCAAAACGCTGTTGTCCATTTTGATTATTTTATATTTTTGGTTTTTTTATGCTTGTCATATGGGGACAAACAATTAAAGGCTGCATGTAAATAGTGCAATTCCCATTAGCTATCAAGTGATGCAGTAATGTCTTATATATTAAGGTTGTGCTATGTAGGGGGAAAAAAAGGAACTCAAAGGGAAGTACTCTTCATTCATTAACTTTTATCTTGAAAACTATGCAGCAGGAATAAGATTTCATTATAAAGTTTTATCTTGCGGCCAGTGACAAAGAGATCAGTAACCCAGGACATACCTAGCAATGGTTGAGGGGTATGGGAAATAGAGTAGTAACTACTAAATTACTGTACAATGACTGGGAACAAAAGCCTACCTTTATTAAGTGTATTAGGGCAGTTGCTTTCAAACAATACTAAAATATTAGACTCTTTTTTATGCTTTCTAAAATTGCAATTCTTGGACCATGGATCAAGCAAAGGATCATCTTTGAGAGAAAGTCTCAGGAATCATATTTCAAAAACATTGGTCCCTCCCAGTCTCTGCTCCCAATGCGACTCATACAAAATCTTTCTTCTTTGTCTCCTGTCTGTTCCTTCAGTCTCCACCCCAAGCTCTGAGTCCTTTCAATCCTCCTTTTCTACGGACTCATCTGACCTCTCCCCTTCTCCCCAGGCTGCTCCTCACCAGGCCAAGCCAGGTTCCAATTCTTCCTCAGCCTGCTCCCCTATCCTATAATCTTTCTATCACCTCCCCTCCTCACACCTGGTCTGGCTTACAATTTCGTTCCACAACCAGCCCTCCCCCTCTTGCCCAACAACTTCCTCTTAAAGTGGTGGCTGGAGCTAAAGGCATAGTCAAGGTTAACGCTCCTTTTTTCTTTATCCAACTTCTCCCAAATCAGTTAGCATTTAGGCTCTTTTTCATCAAATATAAAAACCCCATCCAGTTCATGGCCCATTTGGCAACAACGCTTAGACGCTTTACTGCCCCAGACCTGGAGAGGCCAGAAGGCTGTCTTATCCTCAATATGCACTTTGTTACCCAATCCACTCCTGACATTAGAAAAAACTCCAGAAATTAGATTCCGGCCCTCAAACACCACAACAGGACTTAATTAACCTCGCCTTCAAGGTGTATAATAACAGAGTAGAGGCAGCCAAGTAGCAGTGTACTTATGAGTTGCAATTCCTTGCCTCCATTGTGAGACAAACCACGGACACATCTCTAGCACATAAGAACTCCAAATGTCTGAACCACAGCAGCCAGGCATTCCTCCAGGACCACCTGCCCCAGGATCTTGTTCCAAGTGCCAGAAATCTGGCCACAAGGAATGCCTGCAGTCCAGGATTCCTCCCTAAGCCATGTCCCATCTGTGCGGGACCCCACTGGAAATCGGACTGTTCAACTCACCTGGCAGCCACTCCCAGAGCCCCTGGAACTCTGGCCCAAGGCTCTCTGGCTGACTCCTTCCCAGATCTTCTCGGCTCAGTGACTGAAGATGGACGCTGCCACATCGCCTCAGAAGCCCCCTAGACCATCACGGACGCCGAGCTTTGGGTAGCTCTCACAGTGGAGGGTAAGTCCATCCCCTTCTTAATCAATATGGAGGCTACCCACTCCACATTACCTTGTTTTCAAGGGCCGGTTCCCTTGCCTCCATAACTGTTGTGGGTATTGATGACCAGGGTTCTAAACCTCTTAAAACTCCCCAACTCTGGTGCCAACTTGGACAATATTCTTTTATACACTCCTTTTTAGTTATCCCCACTTGACCAGTTCCCTTATTAGGTCGAGACATTTTAACTAAATTATCTGCTTCCCTGACTGTTCCTGGGCTACAGCCACACCTCATTGCTGTCCTTTTCAAACTCAGGTCAAAGCCTCCTTTGCATCCTCCCCTTGTATCTCCCCACCTTAATCCACAGGTGTGGGACACCTCTACTCCCTCCCTGGCAACCAATCACATGCCCATTATTATCCCATTAAAACCTAATCACCCTTACCCCACTCAATGCCAATATCCTACCCACAGCACGCTTTAAAAGGATTAAAGCCTGTTATCACTCTCCTGTTACAGTGTAGCCTTTTAAAGCCTATAAACTCTCCTTACAATTCCCCCATTTTACCTGTCCAAAAACCAGACAAGTCTTACAGGTTAGTTCAGGATCTGCGCCTTACCAACCAAATTGTCTTGCCTATCCACCCCCTGGGCCAAACCCATATACTCTCCTATCTTCAATACCTCCCTCCACAACCCATTATTCTGTTCTGGATCTCAAACAGGCTTTCTTTACTATTCCTTTGCACCCTTCATCCCAGCCTCTCTTTGCTTTCACTTGGACTGACCCTGACACCCATCAGGCTCAGCAAATTACCTGGGCTGTACTGCTTCAAGGCTTCACAGACAGCCCCCATTACTTCAGTCAAGCCCAAATTTCTTCCTCATCTGTTACCTATCTCGGTGTAATTCTCATGAAAACACACGTGCTCTCCCTGCTGATTGTGTCAGGCTAATCTCCCAAACCCCAATCCCTTCTACCAAACAACAACTCCTTTCCTTCCTAGGCATGGTTGGGTACTTCCACCTTTGGATACCTAGTTTTACCATCCTGACTAAACCATTATATAAAGTCACAAAAGCAAACCTAGCTAACCCCACAGATCCTAAATCCTTTTGCCACTCCTTTCTGTTCCTTAAAAACAGCCCTAGAAGCTGCCCCCACACTAGCTCTCCCTAACTCATCCCAACCCTTTTTCGTTACACACAGCCAAAGTGTAGGGCTGTGCGGTCAGAATTCTTACACAAGAGCTGGAACTGCACCCTGTAGCCTTTTTATCCAAACAATTTGACCTTACTGTTTTAGCCTAGCCTTCATTTCTGTGTGTGGCAGCTGTCGCTGCTTTAATATTTTTAGAGGCCCTCAAAATCACAAGCTATGTTCCACTTACTCTCTAGAGTTCTCATAACTTCCAAAATCTATTTCCCTCCTCACACTTGATGCATATGTTTTCTGCCCCCCAGCTCCTTCAGCTGTACTCACTCTTTGTTGAGTCTCCCACAGTTGCCATTGTTCCTGGCCTGGACTTCCATCCAGCCTCCCACATAATTCCTGATACCACACCTGACCCCCATGACGATATCTTTCTGATACACTTGGCATTCACTCCATTTCTCCATATTTCCTTCTTTCCTGTTTCTTACCCTGATCACACCTGGTTTGTTGATGGCAGTTCTACCAGTCCTAACTGCCACACAACAGCAAAGGCAGACTATGCTATAGTATCTTCCACATCTACCATTGAGGCTACTGCTCTGCCCTCCTCCACTACCTCTCAGCAAGCCGAACTCATTGTATTAACTCCAGCCCTCACTCTTGCAAAGGAATTATGCGTCAATATTTATACTGACTTTAAATAAGCCTTCCATATCCTGCACCACCATGTTGTTACAAGGGCTGAAAGAGGTTTCTTCACTATGCAAGGGTCCTCCATCATTAACACCTCTTTAATAAAAACTCTTCTCAAGACCACTTTACTTCCAAAGGAAGCTGGAATCATTCACTGCAAGGGCCATTAAAAGGCATCAGATCCCATTGCTCAGGGAAACACTTATGCTGATAAGGTAGCTAAAGAAGCAGCTTAGAGTTCCAACTTCTGTCCCTCTCGGCCAGTTTTTCTACTTCTCATCTGGCCACTCCCACCTACTCCCCCACTGAAACTTCCATCTATCAATCTCTTCTCACACAAGGCAAAAGGTTCTTGCACCAAGGAAAATATCTCCTTCCAGCCTCACAAGCCCATTCTATTATGTCATCATTTCATAACCTCTTCCATGTAGGTTATAAGCCGCTAGCCTGCCTCTTAGAACCTCTCATTTCCTTTCCATCATGGACATCTATCCTCAAGGAAATCACTTCTCAGTGTTCCATCTGCTATTCTACTGCCCCTCAGGGACTGTTCAGGCCCCCTCCCTTACCTACACATCAAGTTTGGTGATTTGCCCCTGCCCAGGACTGGCAAATTGACTTTACTCACATGCCTCAAGTCAGGAAACTAAAATACCTCTTGGTCTGGATAGACACTTTCACTGGATGGGTAGAGGCCTTTCCCACAGGGTCTGAGAAGGCGACCTTGGTCATTTCTTCCCTTCTGTCAGACATAATTCTTCCATTTGGCCTTCCCACCTCTATACAGTCTGATAACAGACTGGCCTTTACTAGTCAAATCATCCAAGCCCCTTCTCAGTCTCTTGGTATTTAGTGAAACCTTCATACCCCTTACCGTCCTCCCATCTCTATACAGTCTGATAATGGATTGGCCTTCATTAGTCAAATCACCCCAGCCATTTCTCAGGCTCTTGGTATTTAGTGGCTCCTGGTTTTACCTCAAATTGCCAACCTTAAGTCTCTCTTGAAGTGGATAGATCTTCAGTGACAAGGTATCCTACAATACTTTCACCCTGGTGAAGTCCTATTCTTTACTTTTATACTCACTCTAATTCTGGTTCCCATTCTTATGCCACCTTCTACCTCTCCCCAGCTATCTCCACCACATTATCAAACTCACTGTCTCCTAGCCATTTCTAATCCTTCTTTAACAACAATTGATGGTTTTGAGTTTCTCTTTCCTCCAAAATCGCTGAGACCCTGACTTACTGCTAAAACAAAGCGGGGGACTCTGTATATTTTTAAATGAAGAGTGTTGTTTCTACCTAAGCAAATCTGGCCCGGTATATGACAACAACAACAAAAAATACTCAAGGATAGAGCCCAAAAACTCTCCAACCAAGCAAATAAGTACGCTGAACCCCCTTGGACACTCTGTAATTGGATGTCCTGGGTACTCCCAATTCTTAGTCCTTTAATTCCTGTTTTTCTCCTTATGTGGACCTTGTGTCTTTCATTTAGTTTCCCAATTCATACAAAACTGCATCCAGGCCATCACCAATCATTCTATACAACAAATGCTCCTTCTAACAACCCCAAAATATCTCCCCTTACTCCAAAATCTTTCTTCAGTTGAATCTCTCCATAGATTTCCACACCACCCCAATCCCGCTCGAAGCAGCCCTGAGAAACATCTCCCATTATCTCTCCATACCACCCCCAAAATTTTCCACCGTTCCAACACTTCATCATTTTGTTTTGCTTTTCTTATTAATATAAGAAGACAGGAATGTCAGTCCTCTGAGCCCAAGCTAAGACATCATATCCCCTGTGACCTGCACGTATACATCCAGATGGCCTGAAGCAACTGAAGATCCATAAAATAAGTGAAAATAGCCTTAACTGATGATATTCCACCATTGTGATTTGTTTCAGCCCCACTCTAATTGATCAATGTACTTTATAATTTTCCCCACCCTTAAGAAGATTCTTTGCAATCTCCTCCACCCTTAAGAACGTTCTTTGTAATTCTCCCCAGCCTTGAGAATGTACTTCATGAGATCCACCCACTGCCCACAAAACATTGCTCCTAACTCCACCGTCTATCCCAAAACCTTTAACAACTAATGATAATCCCACCATGCTTGCTGACCGTCTTTTCGGACTCAGCCCACCTGCACCCGGGTGAAATAAACAGCCTTGTTGCTAACACAAAGCCTGTTTGGTGGTCTCTTAACATGGACGCATGAGACAGCTTTTAGTATTTCAGTTTAACTTTCTAAACTAAAACCTACAAAACAAATAGTACCAGATAAATGCCTGCTATTTTCAAATACTATTTTTAAAATTTGGTTACAAAAAGGGTTGACATCATTTTAAGTTATGAAAATACAGAATGTGTCACTGATTGCCAGTTGTTGTTCAGATCCAGCCTTAGTCAGATTTATTTGAAGAAAAAGATTATGATTTTATCAAAGTTGGATGTTTTTCCAAGCACTTTTTTTTACTAATTATTTTTGGAATTTCAGGGAGTCAGGAGCATTTGAATTCACTTATAAAGGGATTAAGAATGAGATGGAAACATCTGCTCCTGTCAGCATTGTTATTTTTCTTGAGTCCCAATTTTAAATAGAGCAGTTTTTGTTGTTATTTCAAAAGAATTAGTGCCCAAGCAAATTAAAGATATATTTATTAATAACTTACATATGTATTGTACATGTGGCAATAGATAATCACAGGACAATATAGAAATCTAGAATCGTGTTAAGAAAGTAACTCTGTTCCTAAAAGAATTGGCAAAAAAGTAGATATAATCATGCTAGATAATTGTGTTTCCCTTTTAAAATGAAAGCTGCATGCAACTACAAAATTCCCTTACTTTCCTTGAGACAAAGTTTACAGTGTTTCTGAAGCACTCGATTGATAATTAGCTTCCATTTTTATGTGTACTATTTTAGAAATAATCATTTGCCAAGTTCTGGTGATTAAAACGTACACTTTCAAATCCCCAATAGAATACTGTAGAAAATGTGATTTTTAGGAGGAAAGATCCTAAGCCAGGAGGCTAAGGTTCAAATCCCAATCTATTTCAAAAATATAACTTTGGGCAAGTTACTTAACCTCTCTATTCCTGATTTCACTCAATATGTTATAAAAATGAGATAATAATCCATATTGCATAGAGCTTTTTTGAGCGTATAATTAATTAATACATGTAAAGCATAGAGAACGCAATATTTTTACTTATGAAGCATTCACATTGACATTTCCCTAAAGTCTTCAATTAAAATTTAGTCCTTTGAGATTTTATTCTCTCCCTTGCTCTCCTGTTCTCTCTGTGCATATATCTCTGTGTGTACACATACATATGCACACATATATATTATCTTTTCATATATTATATACGCATACATTATATACGTATCTTTTTATGTGTACACACACATTTTTTTCTTTTGTAGAGTTTCTTTTCATCCCTCTCATATACATAAATATTTTTAACTTCCTTTTTTTTCCCCCTAAATTAGAGTTCATAGTTATCAAAAAAAAATTAGAAAGTCTGGATTAGGGAGAAACTTTATTCAAAAAGACTATTTGTATTAGTTCTTTTTCATGCTGTGGATAAAGACATACCCAAGACTGGGAAATTTACAAAGAAAGAGGTTTAATTGTCTCACAGTTCCACGTGACTGAGGAAGCCTCACAATCATGGCAGAAGGCAAGGAGGAGCAAGTCATGTTTTACATAGTTGGTAGCAGGCAAAGAGCACGCTTGTGTAGGGAAATTCCATCTTATAAAGCGTATCAGATCTCGTGAAACTTATTCACTATCATGAGAACAGCATAGGAAAGACTTGCACCCATGGTTCAGTTACCTACCACTGGGTCCCTCCCATAACATGGGGAAATTCAAGATGAGATTTGGATGGGGAAAGAGTAGAACAATATTCCACCCCTGGTCCCTCCCAAATCTCATGTACTCACATTTCAAAACCAACCATGCCTTCCCAACAGTCCCCCAAATTCTTAACTCATTTCAGCATTAACTCAAAAGTTCACAGTCCATACATACCCTCATTTGAGACAAGATAAGTCCCTTCTGCTAGAGGAGCCTGTAAAATCAAAAGTAAGTTAGTTATTTCTTAGATATAATGGAAGTACAGGCATTGGGTAAATACAACCCTTCCAAATGGGAGAAATTGGCCAGAACAAAGGAACTACAGGCCCCATGCCAGTCCAAAATTAGTGGAGCAGTCAAATCTTAAAACTCTAAAATGATCTACTTTCACTCCAGGTCTCACATTCAGGTCATGCTAAGGCAAGAAGTGGGCTCCCACAGCCTTGGGAAGCTCCAACCTTGTAGCTTTGCAGGATATAGACCACTCCTGGCTGCTTTCAGGGGCTGTCATTGAGCATCTGTAGATTTTCAAGGTGCACAGTGCAAGCTATCAGTGCATCTACCAATCTGGGGTTTGGACGACAGTGGCCCTCTTCTCACAGCTCCACTAGGAACTGTGTAGGGGCTCTGACTCCACATTTCTCTCCTGCACTACCATAGCAGACGTTCTCCATGAGGGCTCTGCGTCTGCAACAAACTTCTTCCTGGACATCCAGGCATTTCTATATATCTTCTGAACTCTGGGCGGAGGTTCCCAAATCCCAATTATTAACTTCTGTGCACTGGCAGGCTCAAGACCATGTGGAAGCTGCCAAGGCTTGAGGCTTTCATCCTTAAAGCCACAGCCCAAGCTCTATGTTGGCCCCTTTTAGCCAAGACTTGAGTGGCTGGAATGCAGGGCACCATGTCCATAGGCTACATACAGCAGGGGGATCCTGGGCCTGGCCCACAAAACCACTTTTTCCTCCTAGGTATCTGGGCCTGCAATGGGAGAGGCTGCCATGAAGATCTCTGATATGCCTTTGAGATATTTTCTGCATAGTCTTGGGGATTAACATTCAGCCCCTCGTTACTTATGCTAATTTCTGCAGCCAGCTTGGATTTCTTCTCAGAAAATGAGATTTTCTTTTCTATTGCATTATCAGGCTGCAAATTTTTTGAACTTTTATGCTGTGTTTCCCTTATAAAATGGAATGCCTTTAACAGCATCTAAATCACCTCTTAAATGCTTTGCTGGGTAGAAATTTCTTCCACCAGATACCCTAAATCATCTCTCTCAAGCTCAAAGTTCCACATATCTCTAGGGCAGAGGCAAAATGCTGCCAGTCTCTTTACTAAAACATTGTAAGAGTCACCATTGCTCCAGTTCTCAACAAACTCCTTATTTCCATGTGGGATTATCTCAGCCTGGACTTTATCGTCCATATCGCTATCAGCATTTTGGGCAAAGCCATTCAACAAGTCTCTAGGAAGTACCAAACTTTCTGACATTTTCCTGTCTTCTTCTGAGGCCTCCAAACTTTTCCAAATCTTGCCTGTTACCCAGTTCTAAAGTCACTTCCAAATTTTCAGGTATCTACAGCAGCACCTCACTGTACTGGTGCCAGTTTACTTTATTAGTCCATTTTCATGCTGCTGATCTTAATCATACCCAAGACTGGGCAATTTAATAAAGAAGTAAGTTTAACGGACTTACAGTTCCACATGGTTGAGGAAGCCTCAAAATCATGGTGGAAGGCAAGTAGGAGCAAATCGCATCTTATATGGATGGTGGCATGCAAAAGAGAGCTTGTGTGGGGAAATTGCACCTTATAAAGCCATCAAATCTCGTGAGACTTATTCACTATCATGAGAACAGCAGGGGAAAGACCTGCCCCCACAATTCCATTACCTCCCACTGGGTCCCTCCCCCAACACGTAGGAATTCAAGATGAGATTTGGGTGGGGATACAGCCAAACAATTTCACTATCCCAATACAGAAAATCCTCTGACCACAAGATCTACAAAGTTTCAAAATCATACCAAATAAATATTTTCCTTGTATAAGCAGGGCTTTCAGGAACTTTGTAGCAAATTTTGTAGTTGGTGCAGGTGAACAGATGGCATTATCAGGGATGCCTGATACAATCTTCCACCATTGTATTTAAATTGTTTCTCAGGATGAGCTGGAAAGGTGGATGTTCTGCAACATAGTTTTTGCTCAAGCTGAGGGGCAAACCAAAGTCTAGGTATGTGTGGGAAGAAGAAATGCCTGACTAAATTTTGCTCAAGGCAAGCCAATAGATAAGTAATGGGCAATTGCGAGTAGTTGGCTATGACCTACAATCTATCTCTCCTCTGCTGGTCAATAATCAGTAGATCCCTACTTCAAAATGAAAAGTATTGAGATACTCAACAATTATTATTCATTGTAGATTCAACAGAAACATGAATAGTTTATCACTAAAGAGACAAAGAAACGGAGATACAATTTTGAATAATAGTGTAAGAATGGAAGCTTTTTATTTGATTTTTAAATCCCTTAAGGGTAAAATTTCTTCAGAATTTGAAAAGAGGTATGGGAAGTAAAGGAATACCAGCATAATACCACTAATTTTATATAATTTTAAATTGTACTTGGCACTGCAATTTACTAAAGAATTTTTTTTTCTGCAAATACTTCTATCTTAGAATAAGAAAGTGAACAATAATGCTTTCAGTTACATGACAGTTAAAATATTTTTTCCCAAAGGAATAATTTCAATTTATGAAGACTTCTCTTTTTGATCATGGTTAATAGAGCCAACATATTTAATGTTTGCTAGTACACTTAACTTTTACGATATCCAACATTACTTTCAGATAAATCAAGGATTTGATCTATTATGTTTTAGCAGATATGGCTTATATGTTGGTGATTTGAATTCAATTATAATTAATGTGTAAATATATATTCATTTACATATATGCATGCATAAATAGGCTTAGAATGTTTAAGTACTTAATGTATATTATATAGAAGTGATACAGCTAATGGGAAGGCAAGAAACATTTGCTCAGTGACACTGTGAAAATTACTTAATGCTATGGCAATAAGAAAAATTTAGTGTGTATAAGCACACACCTACTCATGCAAATAAACTAGTATGATTCCAAAATGTCAAAATGTTAGCGTTTTTATATCTGGGTTCTGAAATCAAGGCTAATTAGTAATTTTTGAACTTTTCTTAAATGTTTATTTTTATCAAGAGAATAAACAAGTATAATTCATTAATCTTGTGATGGAGCTATGAATCATACCTAATTATGTGGAATTCTGACTTTTTAACTTTATTCAGTGATATTAACACTGGTACATTTATGGTTAGAAAATTGTAATATACATAGATAGGTACATGGATGGATAATAGATATAAAAATACATATATACACAGGTTTTTATATTACACAAAACTAGTACTGGAAATATTTTGTATTGCATCTTCAATATTAACTTTTTTCTCATTCAATTAGTATAATAATTCTATGAAGTAGGTATAATATTTTGTGTGTTACATATAAACAGATGTAGTGCCATGTTCATATTCAAATATCTATAAAGTAGAATGTTGCCCAGAATTTTCTGACTACTAAAATTCATAGATTTTATTTTGATTATGAACTGCTTTAAACAGTGATTATAAAAATTTCCTATGGTAATTAAAATACATATTCCTGGACTAAATATTACAGTCTTTGAATCAAAGCTTCAAGAAAGTACCTAGAATATCATTTTAGCATGCACCTTGGGTAGTGTACAAGTCAGAGAAACAAAGTCAGCAAAAGGAGAGAGAGATATATATGTATATATACATATATGGATATATGTATGTATACATGTGTATATATATGTATATATACATATATGGATATATGTATGTATACATGTGTATATATATGTATATATACATATATGGATACATGTATATATACATGTGTATATATATGTATATATTAGTGTGTGTGTGTATATGTGTGTGTGTGTGTGTGTATATATATAGAGAGAGAGAGATTATGAAGAATTGACTCATGCAATTATAGAGGTAGAGAAGTCCCATGACCTGCTATCTGCAAACTGCCAGTGATGTAATTTAGACCGAGTCTGAAGGCCTCAGAACCAGAGGAGTTGATGGTGTAAATCCCAGTATGAGGGCAGAATACCAATGTCCTGGCTCAAGCAGTGAGACAGAAGGGGCAAATTCTCTCTTCCAATGCCTTTTGTTCTATTCAGGCCTTCAACAGGATGATGCCAGTCCACACTAGCGAAAGAAGTTGACTTTTCTGAGTTCACCAATTAAATGAAAATGAAAATGTCATCCACAAACGCCATCACGAACACAGCCAGAAATAATGTTTAGCCAAATATCTGCCCCCAATCTCTCTGACTCACACAAGTTGATACTTAAAATTAACCAGCAGAGCTAATTTCTTTTTTAATTCACAGTGAGTGAGTGTGCAAAATGATATGTAAACCATTTTATATTTTTTCTTTAATCATTTCATAGAAAACTAAAATGGAAATGTAACTCAACATTCTTTCACAATTATTTTTAAAAATTGTATATGTTTAGAATGGATTTTGCACAAGACATTGTGCTAAACCAAACACTACTTAATACCTATTTTCACACTCACAGTCATACATCAAGTGGTTATATCTCCTATTATGCTCTTTAATGGAGTAAATTACTTAAAGAAAGACATGTAGCCAGTAAGCAGAAAAGGCAGTATTTAATTGTAAAATCAAACAATCTGCAACATCCAGATTTGACTGTAATCTCTATTTTATAGTATACCACTTCTCTTATTAGTTATGTAACTCTGTCATCATTATAAAGAGTTTTTTCTATTTTTTTCTAAATTCAATATTGATTATTTCTATACACCTTAGAATATAATTCAGTGTGATATACTTACATAGCACTACACCTTCACAACTTAAAAAAGTCAAGTTATCTTTCTTTGTATAAAACTGAACAGAGCTCGAGAGTCTCACCTTTGGTTATTTTCATTCTCATCTAGCACTACTATTCTAGGCTTCTCCAGAAAATTTTATTTGTCTAAGATTATCTATATTAGCAAATCTGCTATTCAAGATCTGTGCCTGTTGAGAGCTTGAGTGTGTGCTATTTATTAAATAATTTTAAAATGACAAAAACTATCATAAAAACCATCATCCATAGATTCCATCTAACACAATCTCAGATAAGTCTGTCACGCCGATTAATTTTAATACTCTAATTCCTGGAATATTTGTACAGAGAGAAGGAAAACATTAAGTATCTATTTGTGTATCCACATATACATATATCCATTTAAATATAAGCAAATATGAAGCACACAAATAAATATACATGTGCACATGTATACATACATGGATGAATGAATGAATAGACAGATAAATATCTTATTATATTTTTTGTATTGTTTTCTCATGGACTTTTCTAGCCAATGAGAACTAATAGAAAAATTACATTTTTTTTTCAATCAGTGATTGTAACACATTATGTTCAAAATGCTCTCAGGACTTCCATGAGTTTAGAATGACTAATAATACATTTTATTTACAATTTCTGACTTTTTGTTATTTGTTTTCATTTTATCTAACAGTTTTTACTCAGTGGCTGATACAAGGTGGCAATTAATAATAAGATTATCAAAATGAAATTATTACCACAGTGAAACACAGAAAATATGTTTTATTCAATGTTTCAAGCAAAGAAGTGTTCAGGAGAACAGAAGGTAAAAATCATCATACAGTGGGTAGAAGTCTTTTAATATTACGAACAGTTTGAGAAGCAACACCAAAACCTGGGAAAATTAACTAATAAACATAGGAGTACACAATAGAAGCAAAATGTTCTGAATGCATGAATTGACTTTGGGATGATTAAATAGATGGAAAATCTATACCACTTACAAAATGTTGATACTGCATCTCAATGAAAATTATATAATGTAACTTCTAGAATTCCTGTTCCACTTCCAAACTCAAAAGGGTTATGCATGTGTGTAGTTTTTAATACATAAGATTTTAAAGGTATCATTAGTCTTAAGATAAGCAAGATCAAAGTACACAAATGCACACAGACACATAAATTTGTATTCATATATTTGCATATATTTATTTTCACATTCCTTTGTGGTGGGCACTATTATGTCTGTTTCATACTTGAATAGGCTAGATTTTAAAAAGTGTGATTGATTTTGTCCATCTAAATAGCTTTTCTGGAGCATTTCCACCTGATGATCAGTGTTTAGAGGCCATGAGTTTCTAACGGTCAGCATTTCTCAAATCATGTTTCATGTAAAGTAATATTTGCACAGGGTTAATAATTATCAGAATAAAATCATCCCATAGTTAAATCAGTTTGAGAAATATTAAACAATGTTAGATGGATTTTGTTAATTAAATACTCCCCAGAGCTATTCATACAATAATGTCTATTGTCAGAGTCCTATTTGTACACAGAAAACTAAAATGAAAAATAATAAACATAAACTCAGTCTTAAAATACTCCCCGACAAAATAATAATAATGAATTTAACTTAAAATGAACACTGCAAAAATACTAACATAATTTTTAAAATTCTTCAGAGGATATCTGTGTACATATGGATTAACAGCTTACTTCATGATGAACGTGATCCAAATTTATATTATTTTTTAAATCCTTGTGATTAAGCACGTTTTTGTAATGAAGTTTACAACTTTAGAATAGTTTAGCTATATGGGAAAATGGGAAAAGTAATACAATTCCTTCCTGAATAACTCTTACTCAGTTACTCAGTTTCCCCTCTTATTAAAATCTCACATCACTATGTTTCATTTATCTCAATGAGTGAAGTAGCATTGATACATTGTTCTCAACTGAAATCCATCCCCTTTAACATACCTCCCTTAAGCTTATCTGTATGTTTCCTCTTTGTTTTGAGCATATCTTCATGTTCTGGAACTACCAGATGCTACAGGGTCATCAGAGTCATGTTGTATATTTTCTGCCCTGGTTTTACACTGGATTTTGAAATGATATCCATTTGTTCTAAAAAGTTTGCATGGCAAAAAAAAAAAAACAAAAAAAAAACAAAAAAAAACAAAAAAAAAACAAAAAAAAAAACAGAGAGATAATTTATTTGTATTCAGTTTGAATTTGATCCTGAGAGTATTCCTTGTCTTCTCCCTCTTTGCTAAAGCAGAATGTGAACCTAAGAGTCATCTAAAAACATTTATATTAATGGGAAGAAGTGTTGTGGTTTTTACCTATTTCAGTCTACCGGTAAATGGAAAACGTCTGTCAGGAACTCAGGAGGGAGATTTGGATTTATTCTGAGAACACTAAGCAGGCTGGCAGCTTTACTTCTACAGTCTCTACAGAGGTTTGCAGCATATCTGAATTTGAAGGAAAAAAAAATCCCAGAATGTTAAGCTATATTTTCAAAATGATTCCTACAGATGTCAAAGTACTGTCTCTCTAATTTTACCTTCATTATGCAATGCCTTCAGGCTCAGGCTGTGTAACTTTTCTATGAAGCACTTAATCTCTACTCAGGCCCCTTAGGAAGATGTAATAGCAATCAGTAAATAACAGGGCAGAGGCTGTTGATTACTATTGAATAAACCAAAATGCTTTCCATACATTGCAAACTAAAAATGGATCACTCTCATCACTTATCTTTTCTTAATGACATTTTAAAGTCTAAGGGCCTTATTAATCAATGCTTTTATATAATGTTTTCCAAAGGTGTGCATGTACCTTGCTTAGAAAACAGAAGAGAGGCAGATGAAATGAGAGTCTTCTGAGGAAATTAAATTAGATCAGTATTCATAAACATTAGGCACTTGATAAAGAATTTTTTGGAAAAACAAGGATGCTAAAAAGAGAAGCAATAAAAAGACAAAAAGAAAACTAATTTAAAAAATTAAACCGTTTTTGATAGCTATTTTGACTTCTATGAGTTTTTGAAATTAAAATTCTGAAAAAGTCATTCATTGAGGACATTGTCAAGGATGCTTAAGGCCAAGTGTTTAAACTGCACTTATATGACTCCAGAATGTATGTTTTCCTCACTGTACAGAGAAAACCCTAACAATTGATAATTTGGTAACATTTTAGACAAAAACAATAGCATTTAGCTGTTATTTGCAAAGTGGAATGGTTAGATTTTCACTTTTAGTGCAGAGTGCATATGACCTCATTAAAATAATCATTGTATTTACAGAAAAATTTGAAAGATAATTTAAATATATTGAGTGAAAATTGAGAAATGAGTGTTTGCTCAAAAGGTTTCATTTACAATGTTGGTATTTTTCCACAGCTTTATGGAGGAATAATTGGAAGCAATTAAATGACACATAATTAAATCGTACAATTTGAGATGTTTCAAAAGTTATACACACCCATGAAGCCATCAACACAATCAAGATGCTGAGAGTACCTCTCAGGCTTTTATTAGTTTGCTAGGGCTGTTGTAATAAACTTCCTAAGACTGGGTGGTTTAAATATCAGAAATGTATTTTCTCATGGTTCTGGAGGATAGAAGTTCAAGATCAAAGTCTCAGCAGGGTTAGTTTCTTCTGAGGCCTCTCTCCTTGGCTTGTAGATGGCAGCCTTCTCTCAGATTCTTCAATGTTTCTTTCTTTGTGTGTAAATCTGTGTCCTAATGTATTAGTCAGAGTTCTCTAGAGAAACAGAACTAATAGGATAGATATATTCCAAAGGGGAGTTGATTAAGGAGTATTAACCGACACGATCACAAGATCCCACAATAGGCTGTCTACGAGCTGAAGAGCAAGACAGCCAGTCCGAGTCCCAAAGCTGAAGAACATGGAGTCTGATGTTCAAGGGCAGGAAGCATCCAGCATGGGAGAAGAATGTAGACTGGCAGGATAAGTCAGTCTAGCCTTGCCATGTTTTTCTTCCTGCTTTATATCCTGGTCATGCTGGCAACTGATTAGATGGTGCCCACCCACATTGAGGGTGGATCTGCCCTTCCCAGCCCACTGACTCAAATGTTAATCTCCTTTGGCAACACCCTCACAGAGACACCCAGGATCAATATTTTGCATTCTTTATTTAATCAAGTTGACACTCAGCATTAGCCATCACACTTAATCTCACCTTTTTAAAAGAATACTGCCATATTTCATTAGGATCTGACCTTATAACCTAATTTTAACTTCATCACCTTTTTTCCTTTTTTTGAATTGGGGCCTTGCTCTGTTGCCCAGCTGAAGTGGCGTGATCTCGGCTCACTGCAACCTCCACCTCCTGGGTTCAAACGATTCTCCTGCCTCAGTCTCCCAAGTAGTTGGGATTACAGGTGTGCACCACCACTCCTGGCTAATTTTGTATTTTTAGTAGATATGGGATTTTGTCATGTTGGCCAGGCTGGTCTTGAGTTCCTCTGTAATCGCAGCACTTTGGGAGGCCGAGGCAGGCGGATCACCTCTTTAAAGATTATCCACACACAGACACATTTTTAGTCACTGGGGGTTAGAACTTCAACATATGGGGCCTGGGTGACGTGGCTCACGCCTGTAATCCCAGCACTTTGGGATGTGAGACAGGTGGATCAGGAGTTAGAGATCAGCCTGGCCAACTTGCTGAAACTCCGTCTCTACTAAATAAAACTTAGCCAGGCGTGGTGGTGCTCTCCTGTAATCCCTACTACTCAGGAGGCTGAGGCAGGAGAATGGCTTGGACCAGGGAGGCGCAGGTTACAGTGAGCCAAGATTGTGCTATGGCACTCCAGCCTGGGCAACAAGAGTGAGACTCCATCACAAAAAAAAAAAAAAAAGAGAGAGAGAGAGAGAGAACTTCAACTTAGCAATTTTGGGGGGGTATAATTAAGCCCAAAGCAATGCTCAAGATCCCCCTTGAAATCTCTCTGGCTCTATCCCCTTCCCAACCCATTCACTTCTCTCCACAGATAATCACTTACCTATTTCCTGAAACTATAGATGAACTTTCATGTTTAAAAATTTGTGTTTATGAAATAATACAATATAAACTTTTTGTTGACTTCTTTTATGAAACCTGATTATTTTGTGATTCATCCAAGTTGTTATTAATTTGTATTGTTTTAAGTACTATTTAATTTGTTTATGTATTCAACTGTTAGTGGACATTTTGGGTTATTTACAAATTTGGGTCATTAAAAAATAAAGCTTCTATAATCTTTCACATACAGTTTTTATAGGGACATACATTTTTCTTTCTCTTGAGTAAACACCTAAGAGTGAAATCGTTAAATCAAAAGGAAGGTATATGTTTAACTTTTTAAAGAAACATTAAAATAGTTTTTTAAAATGGTTTACTATTTTACGTTCCAGACAATAGTATGTGAGAGTTTCAATTTCTTCACATCTTCACCAACACTTGATATGGTTCTTTAAATTTTAGATATTCTGATAGATTTATACAGGTATCTTATTTCTCTAATGACCAATGATTTTGAGCATATGCTCATTTGCATTATCTTCTTTGGTAAACTATATTTTCAACTACTTTGCCCATTTCTTTATCAGGTTGTTTACCTACTCTTGAGTTTAATTAGATTTTAATATATGCTAATTACATGTCTCTTGTTATATATTCTACTTGGAAATATTTTCCTTATTTTGTGGCTTGTCTTTTTATTTACTTAAATATATTTTTTCCAGATAACAGAAGTTATAATTTTAGTAAAGTCCTTGCTTTTAATGTTCTTTATTGGACTGTGCTTCTCACACCATATCTAAAAAATATTTTCCAAGCCCAAGATTACAAACATTTTGTGTATGTTTATTTTAGTAGTTTTATCGCTTTAGGTTTATATGTAGATCTATTACCCATTTTGTTTGGCAATTAAAATTTCTGACATCTAAATATAGTAGTATTTCAAATGAATGAGCTAGATTTGAACCATACAAACAATTCTCATTAGGTTTTTTCAAAGGAAAGCTGAGGACTTCTGTAATCGGTTTCTCACTTTGATGTCTCCCATGACACTAGATCTTATAGTCAACTGCCTGATGTAATTATAAAGTGTTTATCCTTCAGGCTCCTCAAAGCCATTATATTTGAAATATAATTTACCACGTTGTTCTTTCACTTCCTCTACAAACCTGTTTCTGTTGTAGTTTTAATATCTATTGATGTTGCAATCATTGGTATTGCTATTCAAATTAGATATGGGATTTGTCCAATTTTCTCTCTCATTTCCTTTTTTCATCACTAACCCTTATCAAATAGCCAATTTGATAAATGAAAAGTAGATTAACAATCATTTTATCTGATTGAAAAGTGTTATTTTGGTGCGTTTTATTTAAAACAGATAATTTCAAGTAGTAAATACTTTTTGTTTCAAGTGATCTTTCTTTTTTGCTCATGTATGCTTTCCTAGTTTTAAAACTTATGCTTACTTTACACTTTGCTGATTATCTTCAATTTCAAAATAATCTTACAAAGATATTTGACAGCATCCCAACAGTCTTCCAGTTGTCTCTGCTACTAATCAAAAACATGTGTGGGAGAAAGGCAATATGGCCAACTAGACACAGCCAGGTGAAATAGCTCCCGTGAAAGGACCAAGACAACTGGCATGCAGCTAACAGATCTTCAGAGGGAAGGCACCATGAATGGATGGAGGGAAGACACAGAAGTTGAGCTAAAGGGGGGAGAAAGCTGGGAGCTGTACATGGAGTTACCATACACCAGGACTTTTTTCCTCCCCAGTGGCTCCAGGAAAATGGGTGAGTTGAATTGGCAAGGAGCAATTTTCTCCTGCCACAGGCCTCTGGAACCTCAGGAGGAGGGGACCCCTTGGCCACCAGAGAAACTCAAGTTGACCGGGAGAGCTGCTTAGAGAAGTGCTAGGGGCAACAAGCCACCCTACCCCACCAACCACCATTGTAGACAGAGCTTTGGTGGACACAGAGCCAGCCAGTCCTGTTTCTGCCCGTGCCCTGCCCTTCACGAACACTGCACAAAGAACTGTGAATCCTCCCCCTGCCCTGAATGACCACTCCTGCTTGCAAGGAACAGAAAAGGGACCCAGACCCATATCCACCAGTGCCCTGCTGTTAAGTCAACACCACCTCTAGCACAACTATGCACACAGTCACCAGCAGAGGTTCCCTGCTCCCGCCAGCTGCATTGCCTCCACCACTGTGGTGACAGTCTACAGGGAGGCAGGCAACCTGGCACACACTAACACTCTACTACAGCTGCTGCTACAAGGTCAAATCCTGCTGTCATGGCATTATGAAATGCTTTGTTTGAGACCACCCATTGAAATAAAGTGATCTGTGGTTTGGGAGCACCCTGCCCCAACCCAGTGCAGTGAATTCCTAACTTTGAGGAGCCATAAAACAAATTCAGGTCCTAATATAAGTTCCCCAGAGTTAGAACATGAAGTCCAAGAGTTGGGATCTGAGTGTCAACCCCCTAAAATCTTCTAGAAATGAAGGCATTCAGCAGAATCCACCTTATACCATAATCAGGACTTCAAGATAATCAAATGGGATAAAAGAAAAAAAGAAAGCATCCAAACGTCAGCAGCTTCAAAGACCGAAGGTAGATAAACCCATAAACATGAAAAGGAATCAGTGCAAAAACTCTGACAACTCAAAAAGCCGGAGTACCATCTTTCCTTCAGGTAACACCTCTCCAGCAAGGGCTCTGAAACAGGCTGAAATGGCTGAAATGACAGAAATATAATTAAGAATATGGCTAAGAATAAAGACTGAACTAGAGGAGTACATTAAAACCCAATCCAAAAAAGCTAAATATCCTAATAAAACAATACAGGAGCTGACAGACAAATAGCCCATATGGAAAATAATGTAACCAATCTGATGGAGCTGAAAGACAAACTACAAGAATTTCACAATGTAATCATAAGTTTTAATAGCAGAATAGACCAAATGAAGAAAGGAAGCAGAGAGCTTGAATACTGACTTTCTGAAATAATATAGTCAGACAAGAATAGAGAAAAAATAATGAATTAACAAAAGCTCCGAGACACATAGGATTATATAAAGTGATCGAATCTATGACTCCCTGGTGTCCCTGAAAAATATGAGGAGAATGGAAACAAGTTGGAAAATATATTTCAGGATATCATCCATGAGAACTTCCCCAACCTAGCTAGAAAGGCCAACATTTAAATTCAGGAAATGCAGAGAACCCCAGTAAGATACTTCATGAGAAGATTGTTCCCAAGACATATAATCATCAGATTCTCCAAGGTGGAAATGAATGAAAAAATGTTAAAGGCAGCTAGAGAGAAGGGTCTGGTCACCTACAAAGGGAAACGTTTGATACTAACAGGAGATCTCAGTAGAAATTCTGTAAGGCAGAAGACATCGGGGACCAATATTCAACATTCCTAAAGAAAAGAAATTTTCAATCCAAAATTTCATATCCAGCCAAACTAAGCTTCATAAGCAAAAGACAAATAAGATCCTTTTCAAAGGAACAAATATTGAGGGAATTCACTGCCACTACACCTGGCTTACAAGATCTCTAAAAGAAGAACTAAATATGGAAAGGAAAGACTATTACCAGTCACCACAAAGCACACTGAAGCGCACAGACCATTGACACTGTGAAGCAACTGCATAAACAAGTCTGCCAAATAATTAACTAACATTGTGATGACAGGATAAAATCCACACATATCAATATTTATCTTGACTGTAAATTGGCTAAAAGCCCCAGTTAAAAGACACAGAGTGGCAAGCTAAAGCACCAAGATCCATTGGTATGCTGTCTTCAAGAGACCTATCTCACATGCATAGATGTGGCATAGATAGACTCAAAATAAAGAAATTAAGAAAAATCCACCCAGCAAATGGAAAATAGAAAAAAGCAGAAGTTGCAATTATAATTTTAGACAAAACAGACTTTAAACCGACAAAGATCAAAAAAGAAAAATAAGAGTATTCCACAATGATAAAGGATTCAAATTAATAAGAAGACCTGTGTACTATGTTTTTAATACTCTCAAATATATTGAAAAATACTAACTAGCTTCTTAGCCTAGATATTATTTCCTCTGGGTCATCTGTTTTCTTTGTTCATTTCTGTCCTTGTTCACAACAATGTGTTACACAGTATTTGGAAAGTGTCACTTCACCAAAGCGATATTTGATTTGTTTGATTTTTGTTAGTAGTACACATTTGAAAGTAAAATCTTGAACCAATATTTTAAAAAATATGGCTAACTCATTGTCACATCTTTTTAAGATTACTGAATGAATTTCCAGTGGCAACAGATACATGTGTCTATAACATTTGAAATAGTTAATAAATTATAATGATTCATAGTACATATATGATATTTTAACAAAGATATTTTAATTGAGATGCATTAAAAATCAAATTACAATTTGCAATTCCAGTTTGTGTGTTAACTTTACAATTTTATATCATTTTGATATTTCATCACAAGTTGAAGAATTACCTGTAACTGGTGTCCTCAGAGAGGAAGGAGATGCAAAGTTTGATTTCCTGAGGCAAGTAGGTTTAATCTCACTCGTGATTGAGTTTCTTAGTAATTTTTGTGACACATACTTAAAATTGGAAGGAGAGTTTATTCTTTTCTTATTAAAATTTCAATAATCAATGTTTCTCTAAGGCTTTTGTTTCTGGCATGTACTAAGCCAATCATTAAAACAACCACTGGAAAATAATCAATAAAAATCCTTGGAGAGAATTTTTCTGTATTGTAGATACCTTTGCTTCTTCTAACTTAATGATATTTTATAATATAACTGATATATCATTCAATTATATAATGCTAATATCTATATATGAGTAAATGTGTGTGTGTACATGTTTGTGGACTTACTTTTATTTAATTGCAAAAATACATATATGACACTATTTGGATAATGTTGGGTTTAGGGCAAGACTTTCTAAACACTATATTAATGGAAGAATAGAATATTTTAAAAATCCCATTTTGACCACCCAATTATTTTTAAAATTAAAAATAAAAGTAAGATACAAACTACAACTACATTTCTATACAAAGATAGATTAATAAGAAGAAAACAAATCTATATTAGCTGACAATTAGCTATTTTTAATTAATTACACTGCATGCTTTATAATGAGTAAATAATTTTAGGAATTTTTATATAAGGAAAAAATACATCTAAGCCACTCCTTTAAAATGGAAATGTGTAGTAATATGCCAACAATTCTTAGTATCCAACAGAAATGCAACCTATCATTTTCAATGTCTACTCAAAAAGTTAATGCAAAACATATAAATAGGATATCTAAGATAGGTATTATATAATTTGCTGAGTTTGATGGCCAAAGGAAATATATTATTTATCTATTGCTGCATTATTCTAAAACTTATTGGCTTAAACAATGCACATTGATTTCATAGTTTCTGAATGTTGACAGCAGTGAGTTCCTCTTGGGTTCTGTGGCCTGGGGCCTCAGTTCACATTCTGTTGACTGGAGCCTGCACTTCATTCCTCACTACATGAACATTTTGCACATGGCAGCTCCCAAGAAGGCAATACAGACAGTTTAATAGGAAGGCAGAAGTCACAATGTTTTGTATCCTAATCACAGAAATTATGTTTCATCACCTTTGCTAGATTCTACTGGTTGGCAGCAATGGAAAGAATGGGTTAGAATTTATAAATTGAGGGACTTAGTCATTTCCATATTTTGTCACAAGATACCTTTTATTGGCTTTTATTTTATTTTCAGTATGTTTGCATGGGAAAATTAGATCCACTTAAGTGAAAATGATGTATTAAAAAACAAACTTAAGTAACTGAATCAGATATTTGAAGGGTGTAATTTTCTAGTCATATACTTTAGTAAACTGTTAACTTCTACTACTGAAAACATTAAAACTTGCGAAATTATTGCCCTCACAGGGCATAATAATTTCTATTTAGCTTCCAGTTCCAAAGTGACTTCTATCCTTATCCACTATTCCCCACAGTCATAAAATAGGAAAGTGATCTGAGCCTTGAAGTGAAATAAGCTCAATTCAAAGAGTGACATCTATATTATGCCATATAATAAAATGGCAACAAGGTCATATCTTTGCTATCAATTCTGTTAGTTTTAGCTTTCAAAGTGTATTGAAAAGCTTTACAATTTTCAGACTGATCTATTTAAAACATATTTTAAAAATCTGAGTATTTGTTAAAAAATGGAGAAGAGATTTTAGTAATAAGATGGATGTATTCTGTGAAGGGTAGAGAAATGAAAAACACAGCATTTGCTTAAGTTTATAAAAAATTAGTGATCTTTTAAAAGAAATAAACCAGATAAATATAGTAAGGTGTTAATGATTACAAAGAATTTTATTATAGAAAATTAAGGAATATATTGCTGTAACTTGATTAAATAAAAAAAGTTAGCAACAGTTGAGCATTCTAGGTTTTGTTTGGAACTTTTCTACAGAGATATCATTTTAATTCATCTTTTAAAAAGATGTATCTTTTAAAAAGAATGATAGAAACCAATTTTATAAAGCATAAAAATTAATGATTAAGTACATTAAAATATTTGGTTTATTATCTAAGTTTAAAGACATTTCATTATATTGTAACTTTATAAGACTATCTAGCTTAGCATATTATTAGAATTTACAGATTAGAATATATTTTTCCTTTTCAAAATATACCTCATTCATAACTCATTCTTTGAGGCCAATATCACCCTGATACCAAAGTAGACCTGACAGAAAAGAGAAACTACAAACCAGTATCTCTCATGAACATAGATGCAAAAATCTTCAACAAGATATTAGCTAATTGAATACAAAAATGTTTACAAACAGTTATACACCATGACCAAATGTGATTTGTTTGAAAGTATATGAGTCCTTTGACTCTCCATATAAACTTTAGAATAAGATTTCCAATATGCACAACATAACCCCATGACATCTTTATTAAGATTGCATTGAATCTATATTTCAAATTGAGAAAAACTGACATGACAATATTGAGTCTTTGTATTCATACACATGGAATATCTCTCTCTGTGTATGCATATATATGTGTATATATATATCTTTTATATATGTTAGAGTTTTATAGTTTTCCTAATATAGATATTGCACATATTTTATTAGATTTATACAAAAGTGTTTCATTTTTGTGTCAACATAAGAGGTAGTGTGTTCTCAGTTTCAATTCCAATTTTTTATTGTTAGTGTATATGAAAATTAATTTTGTGTATTAACCTTATATCCTGTAGTCTTGCTAAAATCACGTATTAGTTTCAGATATTTTTAGTCTCTACATAAGCAATCATAATTTATAAACATAAACAATTTATTTTTTCTTCCCAATTTGTACTCAGTATAGAACCAACAGGATAGATAGAGATGTATCGGAGGGAATTTATTAGGAAAATTGAATCACGAAATTATGGATTCTGAGAAGTGCCATGATAAGTTGCATGCAACTTGGAGAGCCAAGGAAGGTGGTTATGTAGTTCAGTCCAAGTCTGAAGGCCTCAGAACAGGGGAAGCTGATGGCATAACTCTCAGTCTAAAGCCAAAGGCCTAAGAAACTTGGAGGCTGCTGGTGCACCACTGGAGTACAAAGGTTGCAGAACCCAAAATTCTGATGTCCAAGGGCAAGAAAAGTAGGATGTCCTAGCTTGAGAAAAGAAAGAGGTAATTCACCTTTCCTTGACTTTTTATTCTATCTGGGCCCTCAGCTGATTGAATAGTGCCTGCCCACATTGGATGATGATGGCTCGTCCTTATTCAGTCCATTGATTCAAATGTTGATCTTTTCTGTTAATACCCTCACTGACATACCCAGAAATAATGCTTCACCAGCTATCTGGTCAAGTTAACATCTAAAATTAACCATCATGAACATTTTTACTTCTTTTCTTTGTCTTATTGCATCAGCTAGGATGTCTAGTATAATGTTAAATAGGCGTGGTGAGAGTCAACATCCTTGCCTTATTCTTGATTTTACTAAGAAAGTGTCAAATTTCTTATTGTGTATGCTATAGGTTTTGTACATGCTCTTTATCAAGTTGAGGTAGTTCCTCTCTATTCTTAGTTTACTAAGAACTTTTGTCATAAATGGGCATTGGATTTTAACAAATGATTATTCTGAATCTATCTATATGATCATGTGATTTTTCTCCATTAGCCTATTGATGTGAGGATTTTTGAATGCTGAACCAGTCTCATAAACTTTCAAACAAATCACATTTGGGCATGGTCTATAACTGTTATTAGAATTTACAGATTAGAATATAGCCAACGCAATAGTGAAAAAAAAAGAAAGAAAGCTAGAGGATGAACACTACCTGGTGTCAAGACTCACTCTGTAGTTACAATAATCAAGACCATGTGGTATTGGCCAAAGGACAGGCAAACAGATCAATGAAACAGAATAGAGAGCCCGGTAACAGATGCGTAAAAATTTAGTTAACTGATCTTGGCCAAAGGAGCAAATCCAATTTAATAGAGAAAAGGCAGTCTTTTCAACAATCAGTACTGAAACAATTGGACATTCACATGCAAAATATAAATATAAATAAAGTTCTTACACCTTTCCCCAAAATAATCTCAAAATAGATCATAGACCTAAATGTAAAATACAAAAATATAAAACATCTGAAAGAAACACAGAAGAAATCTAGGCAACCTTTGGTTTGGCAATCCAAGGTGACTCAAAATATCAAATGCTATATGTCCACACTTTGATAAAATTATATGGATGACACTGGGGCTTGAACTATGTTCAGAAATTATTTGTATATAATAATCAGTGTGATTACATAATTCTGAAATGAGGCATAGGAAAACAATATGAACTAAAGAGATAAAATCAAAGATTCATAGGCATTATCTTAGTCATTTGTGAAAAAGATGCAGGTGACAAAACCAAATATAATGCTGTTACCAAAAATTTCATTAAGAAAATTTATTAATTTCTGAATTCCATTAAGGAAATTCATAATATTCATTTATTGATACTATGTCACATTTATAAACGATTATAGGGTTTTAAGTTTTGAACTAAAATTCTTTGATTAAAACAATCCTTCATATAAAGTACCAATTTATCTGAAAATGTTATAGAAATTATTATATCATTATCATCATCAGACTCATTATCACCTTCCTTCTCATGATAGCTAATATTTGGAGAGAGAGAGAGAAGACTTAAAGTAATTATAATAAATATTCATTTGTTGATAAAAAATGCAGTACAAGTCACAAATCTCAACCTTTTCTTAAACTGCAGGTATAAACCTTCCATACTTAGTTGTTATTATGACTATATTTTGCTTTCTTTTGCAGTAATTTAATTATAATGATGACATACTGTCTCAAAACTAGTAAGTAATAAGGGGTACTAAGTTCCAATTTTCAATGTAAGAATCTGAGGGGAGCTAACAGTGACAAAGCTTTTACTTAGGAACAGGTTGGGAGTAGTCCATTCATATGGCTTATACAGGTAGCTGGATTAGATGACTAATGGGATTTACATGATCCTTACCTGCTAAGTTTCCTTAAAACTTCTCATTCCACCATCTCTTTCACAGTTCCAGGTTCACTCTGTGGGCTCATATCTGATTCCAATTAACTTAAAACAAAACTTTGATATATTTGAGAAATAAAGAGAATACAAAGTGATCAGCGTTTAGACTTGCCTTCTTGTACAGCCGTGGGGCCACAGTTTCCTGAGGCAAAGCTACAGGCAGAGTTTAATAGAAGAAAATAAATTTGAAAATGTGTAGCAGAGGGCTGGGTGCAGACTCACACCTGTAATCCAAGCACTTTGGAAGGCCAAGGCAGGTGGATCACCTGAGGTCAGGAGTCCAAGACCAGCATGGCCAACATGGGGAAGCCCCGCCTCTACTAAAAATGCAAAAATTAGCCGGGTGTGGTGGCATAGGCCTGTAATCCCAGCTACTTGGGAGGCTGAGGCAGGAGACTCACTTGAACCCAGGAGGCAAAGCGAGACTCTGTGTCAAAAAAAAAAAAAAAAAAAAAAGTGTGTATCAGAGGCTTGACATACTGCCTGAAAAATATTCGGAATGGAAGAAGTACAAAGCCCTGGTGCTTGGGATAAAGAGTGGAAGAAAAGATTGCTACAAAAGGGATCATGTGTATAAATTTTGATGGTTTAAATAATTACATTCATGACTTACTGAGTAAAAATGTAAGGTACTTTTATCATCCTCTAAATGTATTACCAATGAAAATAGCCAGTTTTTAAGAAACAGTAACCTACACTTTCAAAGTCTCCTCTTAGGTCAAATATTGCCAAGTATCGTTTCCTGCATCATGTGGCCTCTTCAATAACATCTTTCTGAATGTTTTTGCCTGTTTTGCTGTGTGTAATGCTGCTGCACATATAATTGCACTAGTATTATAATATAGGACAATTCAATTAAAGTGTTTGTTCAACCTAGACTTTTGATTTATGAGCCTCAATAGGTCGCCTTCTTTATTCACTGAGCAATATATGACATGAACCAAATCTCTCTTAATCCTTATAGAGAGACTGAAATAAATCATAAATGTCCCACAGAAGCTCTGTCAGTGAACCTAATGAAAAACTGAAGTAGAACATTTGAATTGATTCCATCTCTTCCCTAGACTTTTTCCTTTTTATTATTTTTTAAGAATTTTCTTTTATTGGGAAGGAACTTCTAGAGATGTGGACAAGATCAACTGCTGTACCTGACTTTTCACAAAAATGTCCTGAGGGTGACTTTGTAGCTTTGAGTAAGAAAGAGATAATTGATCACTCTGAAACAAATTATTTATTACTTGTGATTTAAGTAATCAATTTAAATTGATAACTGTCCCTGGAAAATAAATCACTTGTTAATCATTATTTTAAAAGTAGTAAGTCAGGCCAGGTGCAGTGGCTTACACCTGTAATCCCAGCACTTTGGGAGGCCGACGCGGGTGGATCATGAGGTCAGGAGATCGAGACCACCGTGGCAAACATGGTGAAACCCCGTCTCTGCTAAAATACAGAAAATTAGCCGGGCATGGCGGCGTGTGCCTGCAGTCCTAGCTACTTGGGAGGCTGAGGAGGGGGAATCACTTGAACCCCGAAGGTGGAGGTTGTAGTGAGCTGAGATGGCACCACTGCACTCCAGTCTTGCAACGGAGCAAGACTCAGTCTAAAAAAATAAAAATAAAAATAAATAATAATTTAAAAAATGTAGTAAGTCTTCAGGCACTGTGGCTCGACGCCTATAATCTCATTACTCTGGGAGGCCGAGGTGGGTAGATCACCTGAGGTCAGGAGTTCATGACCAGCCTGGCCAACATGGTGACACCCTGTCTCCACTAAAAAATATAAAAAATTAGTTGAGTGTGGTGGTGCACACCTGTAATCCCAGCTACTTGGGAGGCTGAGGCATGAGAATTGCTTGAACTTGAGAGTCAGAGGTTGCTATGAGCCCACATGATACCACTGCATTCCCTCCTGGGCAATAGAGTGAGACACTGTCTCAGAACAAACAATTTGTTGTTATTTTTTCTTATTTCAGGTAGTAAGCATTTGAAATAATATAAACAAGAAAATAAACTGAAACATAACCTGATTCCCAGAGATACATGCTAATATTTCAGGGTATATCCTTCTAGTGTTTCTTTTTTGCATATGTAAATAGACATTTCTTCCAAATGGAAAATATATACAATATACACTTTTCTACTCTGATTTTTAAATTTTTTTTTTTTAACTTTTAGGTTCAGGTGTACATATGCGTGTTTGTAGTATAGGTAAATTATGTGCCACAGGGATTTAGTAAACAAATTATTTCTCACCCAGATAATAAGCATAGTACTGCACAGGTAGTTTTTCAGTCTTCACACCCTCTACCCTCAAGTAGGCCGCAGTGTCTGTTGTTCCCTTCTTTGTGTTCTTATGTACTCAGTGTTTAGCCCCCATTTATAAGTGAGAACATGTGGTATTTGGTTTTCTGTTCCTATGTTAGTTTGCTTAGGATAATAGCCTCCAGCTTCATCCATGTTGCTGCCAAGGACATGATATCATTTTTTTTATGGCTGTTTCATATTTCAAGGTATATATGTACCATATTTTCTTTATCCAGTTTACCATTGATGGGTGTATAGGTTGATCCTATGTCTTTGTAAAGGAATTTCTTGTGACAAAATATACAATACACCCTGATAGTGAACGTTGAAGTTCTCATTCTAAAGGAAGAGGAGTTAACTGGCAAATGTCATCGGATACCTCCCTACTCTTAATTTTTTCTTCAGGAAAAGAAGAAAATACTGCGGGAAGGAAGAGACAAATACAGCTCTAAAAAAATTTGCTAGTAACATGGTTTCTGGTTCTGAAGCAGGCCTCTTTTCTCTGCTTCATCTATCCATTGGAATTTTGACAAAAGCATTTTTGTGATGTTAGAAGTTTGGCACAGAAGGAGAACTCAAAAATCTAGTAGGCTATTTTGTGAAAATTACCAAAATGGATTATATTTGAGACTATAGGCTATGGGTTAGCATCTGTGAGGCATGATCTTAGAACACAGGACCATCTTTAAACAGGTGTTTCAACTCAGTTTGCCTACTCTCGTAGGTGGATATGATCTATGTCCCTTAATTTGTGAGAAGATACATATGTTCTACAAAGACTTCTAAAAGATAAAAAATCTGAAAAGTAGAAACTTCAAAATTCTCATAGGCATATGTGGGCCATTGTGCTTTTGCTGTGTGTCCTCAAGTCTCTCTAGAAATGCAAACCAAAAGTGTCAATAATGCAGAAAGCCTACCAGTGCTGGCATATTAGCAATTTACCTTTGAAAATTTCTATTGCTTTTTTATCCCTAAAGTCAGGTTTATACAGTAGCTTCTAACAACTTTAATATATGAAACATGATTATTTTTCAATAATTTTTGGGATGGTTTACTATTATTATTTATTATAAATATTACAATGATTATTATTGTTACAGAGAGTGTTCAACATTAGGAAATTTAGACATTATCAAGTGAAATGCTTGTTTTGAAACTAGACTTGTGTGTGTATGTGTGTTTAATAAACATCTATTCTATTTCTTTCAACAATACTCAACAATACTATGCATCTGCTTGATATAAAATATGTTAAAACATTGAAGATGCTCTAATTCTACTGAAAAAAAAACATATTTATGTACAGATAGAAAGATACATAAATGTTGCTAAAACAAAAATATGCCCTAGAGTTCTCAATTACCTTCCCTAAATTCAGGGAATATGCTCAATCTTGGCATAGTTAAGGAGTAGCATAAAGAATTGCCAACACATAGAAATAGTAGGGCCAAACAGTTAATATGCATAGAATAAAAATAACATTTCTGAAAAATAATTTGTCCAAATATATGATTTAGTTTTGTAAATCTTGAATAAAGTGTGATTAATGAGCTACCTAAGTTTTGTTATCAGTAATGCTTTAGCTAAACTAGAACTTTAACTTTACCCCAAATTGCAAATGTTTACATATCAACAATCCATTATTCTTACATCTTTCCTGGTTTTGGTTTAACGTTCCATCAAGAGTAAGATGGTTAATTATCTGCTTTTCTTTTTGTTCAAAGTTAGAGAGATATCAATTCACCAAATTAATAAATCACTTTCTGACATTACTAATAATTATGTGGCTGATAATATTAAATGGAAACGTGTACTCCTGCATGTAACAATTAAAATTGTTAGTATCAGCTGAATTTATCAGAGAATTAGACATACCTGTCTTCAGGCAGAACTCTGTGAGTATCTGAGGAAATACAAGTTTTTACTCCTTGGAATATTAACCATGCTTTTAATTTACATGTAAATATTTTCTCATTTCTTTCTTTTTTTTTTTTTTTTTTTTTGAGACGGAGTCTCGCTCTGTCGCCCAGGCTGGAGTGCAGTGGCCGGATCTCAGCTCACTGCAAGCTCCGCCTCCCGGGTTCACGCTGTTCTCCTGCCTCAGCCTCCCAGTAGCTGGGACTACAGGCGCCCGCCACCTCGCCCGGCTAGTTTTTTGTATTTTTATTAGAGACGGGGTTTCACCGTGTTAGCCAGGATGGTCTGGATCTCCTGACCTCGTGATCCGCCCTTCTCGGCCTCCCAAAATGCTGGAATTACAGGCTTGAGCCACCGCGCCCTGCCATATTTTCTCATTTCTATATGTCTTTTAAAATTAGTTAACAAAAATTAGTTTGGCATACTTTGTGCAATGACTGTATCATGTATTGCTTTCATTTTCATTGTCTACTTAAGTTCTTAGTAAAAAAGTCTGACAAAAAGTAGATTTTTAACACAGAGAGTAAGAAAAATGTGAGAAGAATTAAAGCCAAGAAACACTATCTTCAAATAATGCTTGTAATAATATATCAAAATTCATGATTTACATATTTCTTTTTTCTTTTTTTTTTTTTTTTGAGACAAAGTCTCACTCTGTCGCCCAGGCTGGAGTGCAGTGGTGCGATCACTTGAAAGCTCCGCCTCCCGGGTTCACGCCATTCTCCTGCCGCAGCCTCCGGAGTAGCTGGAACCACAGGAGCCCGCCACACCGGGCTGATTTTTGTATTTTTTAGTAGAGACGGAGTTTCACCATGTTAGCCAGGATGGTCTCAATCTCCTGACCTCGTGATCTGTCCGCCTCGGCCACCCAAAGTGCTGGGATTATAGGCGTGAGCCACCGCACCCGACCATAGTTATTCTTTTAAAGTTTGACTTTTTAGAGTTTTGAGATATTATTCACCTATATAACAAGTGATCAAATTAAAGTGCTTTAATTTCAATAGTTCAGTGTATTAAGACGTGTACGACCATTACCACAGCCACTGTTAGAAAACATTCATCATCCCCAAAAGAATCCTCATGTCGTTTAGCTATCACTTATTTTTGCCACCAGTCCTGCACACTGAAGTAACCCCTAATCTAGTTTAAGTTGCAATAGATTTGCCTTTTCAGCACGTTTCATATTAAATTAATCTTATGATATGTGGTCTCATGACTGTGTTTTACTTAGCATAATATTTCAAAGGTTCTTATGTATTCTACTATGCATCAGTACTTCATTCCTTTCAATGAACAAATAGTATTCTGTTGAACTAATATACCATATTTATTTATTCATTCATCATCAATGGACATTTGAGTTTTTTCTTTTAGTTTAAATAATGCTACTATGAATATGTGTGTATTGCTGGATCATGCTATTCTTATATTTAATCCTTTTGAGGAATTCTCAGATTGTTTTACAAATTAACTATACCATTTTATATTTCTACCAGGATGTTTGAGGGATCTGATTTTGCCACATCCTTTCCTTTTTTTTTTTTTTTTTTTTTTTTTTTTTTTTGAGACGGAGTCTCACTCTGTCGCCCAGGCTGGAGTGCAGTGGCCGCATCTCAGTTCACTGCAAGCTCCGCCTCCCGGGTTCACGACATTCTCCTGCCTCAGCGTCTGGCGTAGCTGGGACTACAGGCGACCACCACCTTGCCCTGCTAGTTTTTTGTATTTTTTAGTAGAGACGGGGTTTCACCGTGTGAGCCAGGATGGTCTTGTGATCCACCCGTCTTGGCCAAATCTGAGGTCACAAAAATTAAAGCATAAGTTTTCTTTTAAACATTTTATAGTTTTTATTATATTTTGGTGTTTGATCCATTTTGAGTCATTTTTTTGTATATAGTGCTAGTTAAGAGTCCAACTTCACTCTTTAGCATGTGAGTATCCAGTCACCCAATAACTATTTGCTAAAATTTGTTTAAAAAGTTCTTCCTGCACAGAATGGTTCTACACCCTTGTCTAAATCAACCAGACACAGACACATGTTGGTTTATTTCTGGACTCTCAATTCTATTGCATTGATCTTTATGTCTACCTTTACATAAGTACAATACCATCTTGATTACTGTTACCTTGTAGTAAGTTTGGAAATCAAAAAGAAAGAGTTTTTCCCATTTGTTTCTCTTTTTCAAAATTGTGTTGACTATTTAGGGTACCTTGCTATTTCATATGAATTTTAAAATTACTTGTGAATTTCTATGGCTGGCTGTGATTCTGATCAGGATTTTATTGAATCTACAAATTCATTTGCTATTTTAAGAATATTAAGTCTTTTGAATCATAAACTCAGGATTTTTTTTAACCTATTTTGGGCTTTTAAAATTTATTTTGACAATGTTTTGTCATATTTGGAATATAATTTTTCACTTTTTATGAAATGTGTTTCTAATTATTATGCTTTTTTGATGCTATTTTAAATAAAACAATTTTCCTGATTTCATTTGAATTATTCATTCCAGGTGTGTAGAAATACAGTTGACTTTTGTATAGTGATGTTATATTTTGCAACATTGTTACAGATATTTTTTCGTTCTAATTATTTTTAACAGATTCCTTAAAATTTTCTATGTACAATGTAATGTCATCTTCATATAGACATAGTTTTACTTCTTTTACAAAACAGAAGTCTTGTATTTCTTTATTCCTTACTAATTCCTATGTCTAAACCCACATGTACAATGTTGAATAGATGTGGTGTGAGTGAAAATCCTTGTTTTTATTGTCATCTTAGAGAGAATATATCCCATCTTTGACCATTAGTATGATTTTAGCTGTGAATTTTTTATAATTGACAATGATCAGGTTGAGGATGTTCTCTTCTACTCTTAGTTATTGAAGGTTTTTATCATGAAAGAGAGTTGGATTTTCTGAAATACATTTTCTGAGTTGACTGAGATGGTATGTGCCATGTGTGTATTTTATTGACATAGTATTCATGGCAATGGTGGCCCATCTGGAGTGGTCACTGACAGGTCACCAGCTGCAGCAGGGGAGGCATGGCTGGGGCTACATGTTCTGCAGAGCCGGCAGGGGCTGACAGGGGCTGGGAACGGGTGATCCCAGTGGGATCCTCACCAACCACTGAGTTGGTGGGGCAGGAGCCCACACTCCCAGTTGCAGCTGCAGCTGCCCAGCTGTGGCTCTGGACCTAGGCACCCCTGCACTCTAGAGGCCCAGGAAGCCTCATGCCACTGCAGGTTTTAAAGTGACTGCTTCGGCTCCTTGACCTCTCCCCACTCCCAGTGCCCACTCTGTGATGGAGCAAAGTTGTGGACATGTCCAATAGCTGAGCCCAGGTCCTGTCACCACATCCCCAGTGTGCGCATTCTTGTCCTATGCCACCGCAACCCCCTCCAGAAACTGCCACTGAGGCTAAAACTTTGGGGACCGATGAGCATGGTAGGGAGGTCATGGGGCTGAGGGCAGCTGAGCTCAGGCCTGTGGGTGTCCCTCAGTATGGACTTGAAGCCTGGAGGCTGGGCTGCCAGTTCCAGGTGGAGTCCAGGGCCTGGAGTAAGAACTTCATTGATGTCTTTCAGCTAGTCGTATGGTGCTTTTTTCCGCCCACCCATGGCCACCTGTGGACCAATGTGCATTCACTGCTTCCCTTCTGAGCCCATAAAAACCCCAAGACTCAAACAAACTCAGAGACTTTTGAAGAAAATCTGTCTGTGGCTAACAGCTACCCACTTTGGGTCTGCTGTCTTCTGAAAGCTATTCGGTTGCTCAATAGCACTTCTCTCCACCTTGCTCGTCCGCCAGTTGTCCACCTAACCTCATTCTTCCTGGATACAGGACAAGAACTTGAGAACCACCGAACAGCCAGAGTGAAAGGCACGGTAATGCTTTCCTGGCTGGCTCGCCAAGCTGTGGGTGGTGACATGTTCCTGGATTGTGAGAGTGAAGAGTGGCAACCCTTCTGGGGGCTCAGACTTTGGGATGCCCTGAGCCAGAGCTGCTGTAACATTATAGCCCTCCTGCCTTCCACTGGAACCAGGTAGCCACCCCACAGAACAGCAGCAGCGCTGGGATAGCCCAGGTGCCACGGGCCAGAGTGAAGCAGGGCAGCAGTACTGAAAGAGCTGTAACATAAATGGGCTGAAACACACCCCCCTCCCCTACTCACCAAGCTGCAAGTGGCAAGGAGAGAGGAGCTAAAGCCTTTCTGGGGGCCGAGACCTTGGGGTTCTATGCAGGACTGTGACACATTGTAACACCCTCATTCGGGCTCTGTGGTTTCTGTCATTTCCAAGTTTTTGGGAGCTACCACGTTCCCCACTGCTGCCTGATTCAATGGCAGCCTGGCATGGAGCTGGCTCCTGTGCCGGGGCGTAGAGCTTCCTACCCTGCTGCAACTAGCATGCCTGGTGGTGTATAGTGGATGGACACCCATGCTTGCTTGCTCGCTCACACACCCCTCACTGCTCTGCACCTGGCTCACCCTTGACCGGCATGGGATCCAGGCTGGTGGTGTGAGCCGAGCACAACCTGCCCTACCAAGTGGGTGGAAGAAGCCCAGCGGGCACGAGCGAAACTCAAACAGCAGCACCGCCGGCCACAGAGGTTTCCACCTGGTGAAGAGACACCCTAAGGATCCTGTAACGTTTTGGTTTTTTTTTTCGTGTTACACGAACTTACATTCCTGGGAAATATCTCACTTGATCATAGAGTGTAGTTATTTTTGTGTGTTGCTGAATTCAGTTTGCTAGTATTCTGCTGAAGGTTTTAGATTGATGTTCATGAAGGATATCGGTCAGAAGTGTTTTTTTTTTGGTATACTTGTTTTTTGTATGAGGTTATATTGGCCTCATCAAATGAGTGGGACAGTGTTCCTTACTCATAATTTTCGTAAGATTTTGTAAAGGATTGATATTAATTCTTCCTTAATTGTCTGATAAAAATTTACTTGTGAAGTGATATAGACATGAGCTTTTCTTTGTATTTATTATTACTAATTCAGTTTCTCAATTTGCTATAAGTATATTTAGATCTTTTTTTCTTGAGCCAGTTATTGTAGTTTGTGTTTTTCTAGGACTTTGCCAATTTCATCTAAATTGTCTAATTTATTTGTATACAATTGTGTCTAATATTCTAATTATTTGTTATGCTTATGGATTTTGAAAATTATTTTACAATCATGAATGTAAACTGATTTATATTATGTATAAATAAGTATAAATATAAATAACCATCTTTTGGATCAGATAATCAAACAACATAAAAATAAACATTTTCTCCTTTTATCAGATAATGAGGTATAATACATTTATAGATTCAAGAATAATAAACCATCCTTTTAATTTTGAGATAAATAAAAATGTGTGATGTTTTATGTTTACATATGTTGGGGATTTTTTTATACTGATAATTTTATTTTTTAATTTTAGGGTTTTTTTCCTATATATTTGTAAATTAAATGGTCCTGTGATTTTTCTTTCTTCTAGTATCTTTATCTGGTTTTAGTTTCAATGTTACACATGTCCCAGAATGAATTGCAGATAATTGCCTTTATTTCTATTCTGCAAGAATTTGTATATAAATGAGATTATAAGGTCTGGACAGGTAGTAGAAAGCACTGTAAACATTTCTGTGCCAGTGCCTTAATTTGTGATAAAACTGTTCCTGGTAGTCCCAATAAAGTCTCTTCCCCTTTGATTAGTCTTAAAATGCAGTTTTCATAAAACTGCTGAATACGTGCCCAATGTTTTAGGCTGTGAGATATATTGTTAGAAGTGATGTCAAATATCAGAGTTATTCCTTTGAGATTTTCTTTCTCTCCAATATTTTGCCCTTCAAGTTCTCTCTATCCATGTAACTTCCAATGTGTTCATGGAGATATTTTATAACACATTTCCCAAAATTTCTTTTTATTACCGGCAGGAGGGTTCATCTAAATCAAATTAATTTGACATTGATAGAGATAGAATATCTGATAAGTGTTTGTATGTATTTTCACATATGAAAGCATTTTATCCATATTTTGTTATTAATTTCTACCTTATTTTAATTATGGTAGAAAATTATAATGAATTAACTTTTGAGATTTGCATAATTTTTACTTTTTGAAATTATTTTATATGTACTTATAGAAAAATTATGTATATTAAGTGAAGTTTCTTAACCATTTATCGGTTAATAAATGGATATTCTATAGCCCTTCCTTTTTGGTGGGGATGTCAAATTATTTTACTAGGAATTGGTTTCTGTTTTCTGCCTTGTGGTTCTTTTTTTTTTTTTAATTGATTCTACTTTATTCTCATGTGAGTTCTGTATAGTCTTTTTTTCTTTTACAACAATGCATATTGCCAGACAGAGGTGATGAACTGATTCAGAAGAAGAGAGAGAAAGGAGAGAGAAGATTGGTCTTTGCAAATAGCTCCCCAGTATTTCTGGAGATCACTGTGTTCTACCTTATTCGTTCCAATGCCTCTTTTTGACTCTATCACTGTATGATGGGAAGTTGGATAATCTAATGGCTTTGGTTTGTTTTACTTTGCAAAAGAAGAACTGAGGAGGGAGTAGGGCTGAGAATGAGACACAGTAGGGTGGGGGGTGAGGAGTGTTTTTTCGAGATATGTTAGACACTGTATGTTTACACGTTTGTTCTCTGGAAAAAACACCCAAATAATGTGTGAATAAGTTATTTTCTTTAACACGTATGTTTAAATGAGAATAAACTCAGAACACCAGAAATATAAGAAACAAACTATCTCAAATGTGAAATATTTTTTACTCTTCCAATTAAAATGGTGCCGTGAACACTGTGCCTATTGGGTTGCTTCTTCATGAGGGAGTCGTTTTTATTCCATTCTTAAGTGCTATTTAAAGAGTTATTTCTTTTTGTTAACTGTGCAGGTGGGCAGTAACAAGAAAGCATTTTTTCCTTCAATCTGATTAAAAGAAAAGGTACACTCAATATGGCTTATCTTTGTTTCCAATTTGCTCATAAAATTTTATTTGATAACATTGATAGCTTTCATTTTTGTACCCTCAGAACCCTGATCAAACCGTTTCAATCTTTTCTTCCATGATTCATATCCGTCTTTGTTATAGTGGCATTTTTGTGTTTTTCATCTCAACACTACTGCTTTTGCCCACTTTAAAACTTTTCAGGAATTCTTTATTAAGTATATTAAAACTGCATCTGAAAATTTAAGCAGAAATAAAACCTTATTTCATAGCCTATTAATATAAAAGTAAATAGACTTTTTTTTTTTTACTTAAAAACTTTATTATTAAACACTACTAAGTTAATTACATTTATTTACAGAGCACACTTGGGGATTTACAAGTGTAGATTCTCACATTTTGTCTGTGAGTAAACATCCCATTTTCTGATCAGTCTCCAGCATTGAAAGTTACATTCCTAACTCCATTTCCTCTTTGAATTACGACTCTATTTTTCTGTTAACGTTTTCGGCAATTTTGCTATAAGCATTAGCCCATATAAACTATTTCCAAAGTCTTTCACTGTATTACCTGATCCCCACAAATGTCTCTAATGCCTCTGTATTACTACCTTCACTAGCTAGACCTAATAGTCTTAGTTCATTTCTTGGTAGCATTTACCATTGTTCATTATTCCTTCATGGAGGCAGTTTTCTTTGGCTTCTCTATGTGATCACACGCTCCTTTATTTTTACCCTATTTTGTACTATTCTTGACTTCTTTGCTGGAATTTTACTTCTTTCCCTGACTTGGTAATTTAAAATGCCTCAGGATCAAACTTTGATCTTCTTTGTTCTCTTTTCTGGCTCCTTTAATGATCTCATCCGATGTAATGACTTTAAATACTATCTTTATGCCAAGGACTTTGAAATTCACATCTCTAGCCGAAAACTCTCTCACAAATTCCACACATGATTTCAACTGCATACTCATTACAGCTACTTGGATGTCTAGTAGACACCTCAAATTAAACATGAACAAAACTAGACTGCTGATTCTCTCCCCAAAACTTGCTTTACCCACACTTTTCCTTATATCTATTCATGAAAACATGATCCTTTCAGTGTTCTGGTCTAAGAGCTTCTATTCATCTTGACTCCTCTTTTTCCCTCATGTTACATTTAACCACCAGGAAACACTGGTGGCTTCAAAATATATTCAGAGACATACACGGACCACTTCCCATACTTTCACATTAATAGCTTCCATCTTTGTTCAAGTCACAATTATATCTCTCCTGAAATACTACAGTAGCTTCCTAATATATTCTTTACTTCTATCCTTAGCCCCTATAGATTATTCTCAACCAAAGAAAACTACAGTGGTCCTTCCAGTTCAGGGTTGCAGGTAGTCAGAAGCTATCCCAGCAGCTCAGAGCACAAGACAGGAACCCATGCTGGACAGGACTCTGTCTCAGCACAGGACACACTCACTCTCACACCCACGCTCACTCAGATTGGGACCATTTAGACACACTAATTCACCTAATGTGCACGTCTCTGGAATATGAGAGGAAACCAGAGTACCTGGAGAAAAGCCACTCAGACACAGGGAGGCTTTGCAAACACCACATGGACAGTGCCCTAGGCCAGGAATCGATATATATATATATATATTTTTCTCATCAACATTGTAACCAAACGTCGTTGAATGAAATCGTGTTTATTAGAAGACCTGCTGTAATTGGAATCATATCATACTTAGTTCGTTTAGATTGGCTTCTTTCATATAGCAATGTACATTTAAGATTCTTCCATGTCTTTACATAGCTTGTTAGCTCATTATATTGTCTGGATGTACCTTGTTTATCCATTCACCTGTTGAAGGATATTTCAGTTGCTTCCAAGTTTTGACAATTAAAAATAAAGTTACTATGAAAAAGGCATAATTTTATCACTCAAAATTTATCAGTGGCTTCAATTTCATTCAGCATAAAAGCTAAATACCTTATATTGGTCAATAAGACTCTACCTAATTATGTCACTTCATTGCCATTCTGACTCTATTTCTTACTGTTTCTCCTTTCATTTTCTCTTCTCTAACGACATCGGTGTTCTTATTATTCCTTGAGCATGCTGGTTATGCTAGCTTCTTACTTCTTTTGCTCAGTCCTGCTGATGACTAGGATACTCTTCTCTGATATTTCTATAGTTAATATAATCATTTTCTTCAAATATTTATTTAAACACTACCTTTTTATTTTAGTCACACAGAGCCCTCAACTTCCCTTTATTTTACTGCACTGCTTTTTTCCCATATATTACTTACTCTAGAATAAAATATCATCACTCTTTTATTATTTCAATTTTAAAATGATCTTTCTCATTTTTTTCATGCCCTTAAAGTAAACTCAATATGGACAGGTCTTATTCCTGTTTTCACTTTGCCTAATACATTGTATATATTCAGTATACACTCCTCTCAAATGGTACGAAAGGGTATGTGATTGAATGATCACTAATTTTGCAATCCTTTTGTTATTGATATTGTCAAACAAAAATAAAAATAAATTTAATGTGTACTATGCTTTATTCAATGTTACAATAAAGAATAATGCATATGATAGATTAAACAGTGATTTCACATCAGAGGACTTGGATCCCATTTCTGTTCTACCAATATATGTGAAATTTGGACAGATACATTAAAGTCACAGTTGTTGTATAAAGTATATTTACTGAAATGTATGAGTTTTAAAATTTCAAGATTCTAAAGATTGCATCCAAGATTGTTGATAAGATTTCAAAAGACACAGCTGTGGAACCAAAATAAATTCTACACACAAGTGAAAAAGTGCATGTTTGTGCATTGATTGTGAGTTTGTTTTGGGATACATAAATGATTACAACACAGTGGTTCAGTGACGGTTCTGGAATCAGAATACACGAGTTTTAAATTTATCCTCCAGAAATGAAGTGGCCTGTGGCTAGTTACATAAACTTTGAAATTCTCAATTCCTTTATCTATAAAATGGAGTTCTTGTGGTGCTCATCTATAGGTTTACAACAAGGATTAAATAAGATAAACAGTGCTATGGAATCCTGTTCCACACATGATAAGCATTCAATAAATGTTTTATATTATAGAACATTGTGTTATTCAGTGTTATCCAGAGAAATAGAACAAATAGGAGAAACAGAACCAATAAAACCTGATATATAGATATCTATGTGTGTGTACATATGTATATATAGATATCTATATTTTAGGTTTTGTTGTGTGTATGTGTGTGTGTGGGTGGGTGGGTGTGTGTATACATAGATAGATAGATAGATATATACATACATACATACATACATAGACAGAGAGATAGGTAGATTTCTTATAGGAATTGGCTCATGATATTACGGAGTCAGGAAATTCCACCGTCTACCATACGCAAGATAGAGAACTAAGAAACCTGGTGGTATAATTCAGTGTGTGTCCAAAGGCTCTAGAACCAGGAGTGCTGATGTCAGAGAGAGAGAGGGGAAGAATTCAACCTTCCTTGCGTTTGTGTCCTATTGTGGCCCTCAACGGATTGGATGATGTCCACTCACACTGATTAGACAATTTCTTTCTCAGTCTACTGATTAAAATGCTATTCTCTTCAAGAATAACATCTCAAGAACACCCACAAATAGTTTACTAGCTACCTGGGCCTCCCTTAGAGAATCAAGTTGACACATACAATTAACCATCATAGACATACAGATAAATTTTAGAAAAGATTACCACACCCAGTATGTTGAAGTTCCACATGTGAGAATTCTTTCAGGGTGTACAAGGCATCAAGATTTATTACCCTGCAAGAGTTGGCATTCAATCAAAATATTTTAATGAATAGAAAAGATTAGTGAAGTACAGTGTGGTCGAATCAGATATATGTTTACTTTAAGCAAAATCAACTGTACCAATCCAACATTAACTGAGCAGTTATTAAGATATATGTATATTTTTACATTATTGCTCCTAAATGTGAGACAACTACTTGAACTGATTCCCATCCTAGTAAAAGGCTATATTTCAACTGATATGAGTAAAAACTCACGATGTCAAATTTAGTAACTGTATTTCATTTTGTTCTTTTGAGTGTTTTAAGGGGTTTTCCAAGATAATGTTGACTATAAATGGATTTACTCCATATGCTCTCTTCCAAATATAACTCAATATTTTATACTTAGAAATGTATTTTGTGGTGAGCCAGATGGATCTATAAACAGATGTTAAAATAAAATATTATAATTAAAATAGAAATAAAGGATAGAAAAGCTCTGTTTTCTAATTGTATTGAATGCAGGAGGTTTTCTATTAAAGTAGCCCGAAGGTGAGGTGATTAGGATTACATTAAGAAGAAGGAAGTCAAAATATTCAATAAGGCACAATCAAGAAAAAAATCAATATGATACATTATGTAAATTGAGCATACTAGAGAAAAGCAAGGTGAAATAAAGTCTCAGATCAGATTATCAGTGACTATCTTACAAGGATTAAAATTAGAACCTCAAGAATATTTATTTTTAAAATGTTCAATATGTTGATCGTCACATCATTTTTCCATGTTAAACCTAACTTTCCCTTTTATCATAATGTGTCTTTTAATGGTAATGTGCAAACTTCATTCTATATAAAATCTGTCCCTGGGCTGCTTGAACAAAGAAGAGGTTCACAAGTTTTTAAAAAATACTAGAAGTCAAAACCTGTTTACTCAAAGATCATTTCTTATATAACTTCCTTTCAGAATAAGCTTTACATTTTAAGAGATGACAAAGTCTATTAATGACTATGAAACTAAACGTTCTACATACCAGTAAAATGCAGTATCTTTTATATTTTTCTTCTATATGAGGAATATAAAACATGAATGTTGTTTTAAAGGTGAGTTGCAAGTGGATGTTTTTTGATCTCTTGAATTTTAAAATTTATTTGCATTTATAACATAGTTATTTTTAAGAAGTTCTTGTCATTGTATTCCATACACATTTTTATTTTAAACAATGTCATAATAGACATGCAGTCTATTAAATAGTTGTAATACTTCTTAGATAATCTGTATCACACAATTTTAACTTTTACATCTTAAAACCAATTCTGCCTATATAGTATTATACTTATATAATATTATAACCACTTTGGGCATGCTAACAAGGCTAATGAGAAAATATAAAAGTATTTGTAGCTTACCATAAACTAAGCAAAATAAATGGCAATGTACTTTGATTGTAATCTTTATCCTTCTTAGAAATAAAATAAACTTATAAAGCTAAAATATGTATATGCACTTTCTTGAATAAAGAAGGAACTCTACAGATGATATATTTGCTAATATTGCTGGAAAATTCCTTGAATGGCAAATTCATTATATGGAATGCTGTAATAGTGAATGCTATTAAATGGGAAACTGATTGTAAAATGTACCACCGTGAAATCACTCTGATTTGTAAATATTAAAATAAATGAAGAATATTTTGTATAACCTCAATAAGTACTCATGTATTTTTATACACACAATATGTCTAAATAGTGCCCCAAATTTATTTTTCGATAGAGAAATGTTAGAGTTAGAAGTTCTGATTTGCCTTTTGAACAATGATGCACTATAAGAGATGATTCTAACAAGAAGAATCACAGTGAATATTCTTAATGCAATGATATGCTTAATATGTTCTCCCCTCTGCAAAAAACGCAATAAGATAAACTTGAAAGGAAATGTGGTCATTAATCATGCAGTAATATACAATTGGTCACTCAGCATAAAGCTATCTTTCAACATGAAATTGTTTTATATGTTTACCATAGTTTAAATAGCAGAGATCAAATTTTAACTAGCAGAGATATTTAAACAAATAGTTGAGAAGATATATTTTATTTCTAGAAATATAATTATTATATGGATCTTTGTCTCTATACTATCTATCCATATTTATATGTGTATGTGCATTTGTGTGCATATGTAAGCCTGTGTGTGTCCCCATATGGTATTTCAGGCTGGTGTGGGGCTCGGAGAAGCAGGAAAATTCTGGTTTCAAATTAAAAACTCCAATGATATGAAAAGTAAAGCTCGGCATCGGAATTTTGAGTCAACGGCCAGATATTTTACGTAATGGTAGTAGCTAATCCTTGGGACAAAATGATTTTCAGACATCAATTTATCCTGGATGCATCTAAGTAAGAGCAAAGTAACTAAGTTTCTTATCAGGCTGGAAATAGATAACATCACCAGAGTTGTTGGAATTTCAGTCTTTTAATTTCAGAAATTATACTCCCTCTATTAAACTCCATTGTTCTTCTCTAACATTCTGTTTTGGTTTTTTGTTTGTTTGTTTATTTGTTTTGAGACAGTCTCACTCTGTCACCCAGGCTGGAGTGCAGTGATTTCTATCTCAGCTCATGGCAATCTCTGCCTCCCGAGTTCAAGCAATTCTCCTGCTTCAGCCTTCTGAGTATCTAGGATTACAGGCATGTGCCACAATGCCCAGCTAATTTTGTATTTTTAGGAGGGATGGGGGTTTCTCCACGTTGGTCAGACTGGTCTCGAACTCCTGACCTCAGGTGATCTGCCCGCCTTGGCCTCCCAAAGTGCTGGGATTACAGGTGTGAGCCACCGTGCCCGGCCTGTTCTTCTCTAACATTCTTAGAACTCCTGAATTTAAGAAACTTAAAATCAAATATAAATACTGTCCATCTCATTTAGTACTATCCCATCTAACCCTTAGTTAATAGATAGGGCCAATAAACTTAATAATTGCAATTAGTAATCTATTACTGACATGTCAATATATTCCATAAAGCAATTACCAATATATCAATATTTTATAGTGTTTTAATGTTATCCATTCATTCATCTCACAAAATCTACTAAGAAGCAGTTATAGGTCAAAGCACTTTAATAGACCCCAGGACTAAAAAGAAGAAAATGTCATTGGTACCTGACTATCATCAGTTATGGTTCAGTTTTTAAAGTGACCATCATTCTACTGAACTCCACATTATTCAGGTGTTTTACTATTTTATCCTATGTACTGTTTTTAGTAGTGGCTCACAGCCAAAATTTGTTCACAGCCAAAATTCAGAACACATGAGATTTAAACAATACATTGTTACAGTCAGATAGTCATTAATTTATGATTGTTGTGTCCTTAAATTACTATTTGAAACAATTTAGCAAATCAGTTGGACTCTATGGTAACACATACATACCAGTATATGGTAACACACACATACCAGTATTACAGCTAAGATGAAGGAAAGTAAGTTTGTCCTTTCGTTAAATGATTTGTTAAATAAGTGTTTAAGTGATTTGTACCTGTATACTTAAACAGATTTCTTGCTACTCAACTCAATTGTATGATTTTATCTCTGAACATGAGCTTCTTAATTTTAAATGAAGAAATGTTAACAATGTTCCTTCCCAGGATTATTATGATAAACAGTTAAGAGATTATATAAAAACGTTTTGGTTTATAAAGTTATGCAAATTACTACTTATGCAAAAGCAGTTGTTAATTCCAATTTGATATCTTAATTTACACACCCCAAAATATACCTTAAGGGGTAAGGACAAATTGAAATTGACTTGGACAATTTACTAATTGCTTTAGAGAAGAAATTAAATTAAAAAAATGAATTTTTCTTGTAAGCAAAGTATTCTCTGTTCCCTAGTCTTCAGAATACTGTCTGAATATGTGTCATATTAATAGACTCTTAACAAAGCTGACATAGTATGAAGACACAACTATTAAATTTTGACAAAATATATATTCAAATATTTAATGTATTTCATTTCCATTTACTCTGCATTACTGTTTTTACACACATCTAATTAAAAAATTTCTATAGGACAACACATAATTTCTTGAGTGCTCTCAGTTGCTCAAGTACATATTATAAAAATAAGTAATTCTGAATAAAAGTAATTTATTTTTATTTTATATAGATTAAGGCATAAATTAGTATAATTGTGTTTTACCAACACATTAATGGAAAATGAGTAAATCAGAAAATATTTATTTTAACATTTCTGGCAAAGCCACAAATTTATTCACACTGCATTAAGCTGTTGAGAGAAAAGTGTATTTTCTGACTCCATTTAAAGCTTTCTGGTTCTTCATTAGCTCTCACCAGATATAGACGAGGGGAGAAATAGACATTTAAAATTATCTTCTGTTATTACTTAAGAGTGCATATTGAATTTATGAAATAATGTTTGGCAATGATCAGGGTGAGCATGTTTGTGATGTTTGTTGGATTTATATTTTAACTTATGTATCTGATATTTTGGTATTATATTTTGAACATTCATTCATGTTTTTATTCCTTAGGCAATGCCCATTGTCTACGAACTATCAACTTTAAACATATAATAATGATGATTGTCACTATTTATAACTTTGTAATCATAGTAATTACAATAGAGTTTGTTTTTCTCTTTTTCTTTAATCTTTACAATTAAGTTTCAGTATCAGAGATATTTTAGATATATTGACAAGTTTGAAAATTTAGGTGTTCTATGTTTTGAATCTTATTAACTAGTTTAGAAAATATATATATTTATGATGAAACGTAACCACTCAAAAAATTTAGACCATCATATGACTTGGGTGTCTGCCCCCAAACTCGTCTTGAATTGTAGCTCCCGTAATTCTTCCATGTTGTGGGTAGAGGAACTGATGGGAGATAATTAAATTAAATCATGGGGACAATTTCTGCCACACTGTTCTCATGGTGGTGAATAAATCTCAAGGGATCTGACAGTATGTATGTATGTATGTATGTATGTATATATGTATGTATTTATTTTGAGACAGGGTCTCGCTCTGTTGCCCAGGCTGGAGTGCAGTGGCAGGATCTCGGCTCACTGCAAGCTCCGCCTCTCGGGTTCACGCCATTTTCCTGCCTCAACCTCCTGAGTAGCTGGGACTACAGGTGCCCGCCACCAACCCTGGCTATTTTTTTTTTTTTTTTAAATTTTTTTATTTTTAGTAGAGACAGGGTTTCACCGTGTTAGCCAGGATGGTCTGGATCTCCTGACCTCATGATCTGCCCGCCTTGGCCTCCCAAAGTGCTGGGATTACAAGAGTGAGTCACCATGCCTGCACGATCTGATAGTTTTATAAGGGGTTTCCCTTTTCACTTGGCTGTCATTCTCTTCTGCCTGCCCCCATGGAAGACGTGACTTTGTTTCTTCTTTGCCTTCCACCATGATTGTTAAGTCCTCCCCAGCCACGTGGAATTGTGAATCCATTAAACCTCTTTTTCTTTATAAATTACCCAGTCTCTGTTATGTCTTTATCAGCTTGAAAACAGACTAATACAGACCAGAACACAATTTTTCAGTTTTTTTAAATTTGTTCTCAAATATCATATTTTTATTGATTTGTTTTTATTTGATAGTGTATACCTTTTAAGAAATTCTAGGGAAACTGTATTTTCTTCATCAGAAATTTTCAAGCATACTTAAAAGTCAGTGGTTATTTCTGGTGAAAAAGTGACCTTATAACTATCATAAAATCATATCTGTAGTGTTTAAATATTTTCTTGAACAGTTGATTTCTTGTTGTTTGATAGATTTATTTAAAGCTACACTTTTCCCTCTAAATAGTACTTCACCTGCATCTGACCAATTTTATCATATGTGAACAAATTTTAATGTCTTTTAAATTATATAACATCTTATAATTTGAAAAAAATTTCTTACTGTTTACTTCTTTGGATGTTGTTTAGTGATATTTCTGGCATACTTTCCTAAATTAATTAAATATTTTAAATAATATTCATTTGTGTAAATGTATTGAAGTTTTGTTAGCTACTAGGTGTCAATTTTATTAAAAACCCACATCTGCTTAAAATGAATTTATTCTCTGTACATTAACAGTTTTTTAAGTTATGTTATTCCAATCTTTTATAGTTTCTTATCTTTTTATGCATTAATATACCATGAGGTTATTATAAGATACTAAATTATAATTATTTCTGTATCTATAGCTCCCTGTAATTTTATCAATTGCATATATCTATTATGTTTTATTGAGCTGTTAATTCCTTTACATGTATAAACATTCTCTTGATTCCCATCTGAAATTCTACTATATCTAATATGATTTACCACCTCATTCTGGTTTTTAGGTATATGTATTTTATTGCCCATTTATTTCCAACAATACTTTATTCTGTTGTTTGCAATGTGCCTTTTACAGACAATGTATTACTTGACTTTCTTTGTTATTTTCATCATCTTATCTGAAATAATTTATCTTCCAGTTATGAAGTATAACCATTACACTTTTTCCTAAAATACTCTTTTATCTCTTTATTTAAAATAAATTGGTTCCGTTTCCTCACTTTTGTTAATTTATATGCATATCATTTTATTTTGCTTCTTTAAAATGTGTTCATATTTTGTTTGCTTACTTGTTTTTCAGAGAAAGGATCTTGATGCATCATCTAGGCTGGAGTGCAACCACAGCTCACTATACCCTTGAACTCCTGGGTTCAAAGGATCCTCACACCTCAGACTCCTGAGTATCTGAGACTACAAGTATGCATCACAATGCCCAGCTAATTTAAAAAATATTTTGTATAGGCCGGGCATGGTGGCTCACACCTGTAATCCCAGCACTTTGGGTGCATCAGAGGTCAGAAGATAGAGACCATCCTGGCTAACACACGGTGAAACCCCGTCTCCACACACACACACACACACACACACACGCACGCACACACACACACAATTAGCCAGGCATTGTGGCGGGCTCCTGTAATCCCAGCTACTCGGGAGGCTGAGGCAGGAGAATGGCGTGAACCTGTGAACTCAGCTTGCAGTGAGCTGAGATCGCGCCACTACACTCCAGCCTGGGTGACAGAGCGAAGACTCTGTCTCAAAACAAAAACAAAAACAAAACAAAACAAACGAACAAACAAAAAACCTTTTGTATAGACAGGGTCTCACTAGATTGCGCAGGCCAGTCTTGAACTCTCAGCCTCAAGCAATGATCTTGTCTCAGTCTCCCAAAATGGTGGGATTACAGGCGTGAGCCACCATCCCCAGCCACCATTTCGTTTTCATTTCTCTGACATACACCATTAGCTGATAACTCAATTTTCTTATCAGTGTCAAACGTTTACCAACGTCTGTATTTTCTGCAGAAAAAGAACGTTTTCTACCCTTCTAATCTATTGTTCTTTCTGTCCTCCTTCCATTGGTCCAATATTGGTTTCATCTGAAATACTGTATGCTGATTTCTATGTTTGTACATTTTTGTTTGGTCATTCAGCAAGTCCAGCCATCAATAGATATTTTATTACTATTGTATTTTTATTAGAATTGCACTTCCATGGTGGGACTGGTGGTTTATTTTCAATGTGTTGTTGCTTCTAACTTGGATTAATTAATCTTCTTGCTGGGAAATCCCCAAAGTAATTTCAAGGTCGATCTTTTTGTAGCAAGTTTCCTGAGTTTCTCAATGCCTGAAGACATCTGTAATTCATTCTCTTATTTAACTGAGAGCTTAGATGAGAGGTGAATTTTTTTTTTAAATTTTCCATAAAGGCTAAGAGAGTAAATATTTTAGGCCTTTCAGACCATTTGGTTTCTCTCTCAATTACTTAACGCTGCTGTTATAACAGAAAAGCATCCACAGACAGAATATTAATATCTTAGCATGAATGAGTATGTTCCAATAAAATTTTATATACAAAATAGGAAGCAGGATGGATTTGCTCTGCAGGCCATAGTTTGCTGACACTTAGATTGGATTTAAATCAAATTCTGTCTTCACCTTATGTTGATGTTTACAGATTTCATTACTTTGTCTTTATTCACCAGTTGTATATTTGATAGATTTCAATTTACAGATTGTTCTTCTATGAATGATATCCTCTTCTCTCCAAGAAATTTTAGAATTTTCTCTTTTTTTAATCCTCTAAACTTCACAATGTGTGTCCAGCAGTCTACATATGGCTTCTCTACTTTTTGTTTATTGGTACTGTCATTGTCTTGTCTATTCTGTTGGACATTGAATATTTTCAATCTGTTTAGTTTATTATTTCTACAAATATTGCCCCTTTTCTATTTATACTAGGCCTCTTTCTAGTTATTGATGCTTCTAATCTGGTTTTCCCATTTTTCTATCATCTGATCCATTTTTATGTGTATCTCTTGGATGAATTTTTCACTGATTTCCAGTGCACCACTTGTTTGCTACTGTATTATTCTGCCATTCACTTTTAACACTGGTTTCTTTAGTTTAACACTCATGTTTTTCGTATTTCTAATGTCTTCTTGTCAGTCTGAATATATTGTTTACGTTCTTTAAAAGTTTACTTTTTTGCCCATTAATTCTCTTGCTCTATGCTACATTTTTCTATTTGTTGATTCTCCCCCATTGGTCTTTTTCCTCCAAGGTGTCTCATTGTATTTGCTTGTGATTTTGTCTCTTTTTTTATTTATCTTTGGGTGTCTCTACTGCTGTGGCTAGGTAAACTTATGGTGCCATACTGCTAGGCTTTGGTTGTGTCTCTCAAATTTCATGTGTTGGAAACTTAATCCTCAAACTCCTGTTTTGATTGGCGGTAGGGTCTTTGGGAGGTAATTAGGATAAGGTAAGGTCACCAGGGTGGATCCTCATGATGAGATGAGTGATTTACAAGAAGAGAAAGACAGACCTGAGCTGACATGCCCTTGCCCTCTCACCATGCATGCCCTCCACCAAGTTGTGACACAGCAAGAAGTCGCTGCCCAGATGTCAGCATCATGCTCATAGGCTTCCTAGTCTCCTTAACCATGAGGTTAAACAACTTTTATTCTTTGCAAATTACTCAGTCTGTGGTATTCTGTTATTGCAACAGAAAACAGACTAATATGCATACTTTGTGTTTTCTCAAGTAAGATACAAGATGGTAAATATGGCGGACTTCAGAAGAATTTCTTCTTGCAACCTGGGGCACATGCTTCTTGTCTTCCCTCCACTCCACTTCTGGCCATGTTTGAGTACTCCATTCATTTCTGAACCTATTCCCTTATCATTTTTTATATCTGTGGGCCTCTAGTCTTTTGTGTCATTACCACAGGAGACAAAGAGAGGAAGTTCAGAGATATTAGCCTGCCATATTGTTTTGGGGAAACAATTCTGGCTACACATGGGAGGAATTTCCAAATAAAATTAATACTGCCATCTCTTAATCTTTGGTATTAATTAGAATTGTGCTACAGTTTATATGTTACTATGGTTTGAATGGTGATGGCTCCTCTATGGTTCATGTTGAACCTTGATTCCTAATGCACCACTATTAAGAGGTATGTCCTCTAGAAGGTAATTGAGTCATGAGGGCCCTGCCTTCATGAATGGCATTAGATGCCCTTATAAAATGACTTGACAGAGGGAGTTTGCTTCCTTTTTGCCTCTTCTGTCCCTTCTATGATGTGAGGAAACAGTGATCTTCCCCTTGTAAGGAAGCAGCAACAAGGCTCCATCTTGGGAGGAGACAGCAGTTCTCACTAGACACCCAGTGTATTGGTGCCTTGATTTACCTAGCTTGAGAGCTTTGAAAAATAAATTTCTATTATTTATAAATTATCCAGTCATAGGTATTTTGTTTCAGCAGCATAAAAGGAGCATGACATGTGATTTAAACTTATGAGATTAACTGAAAAACAGGAAGCCTGCAATAACATGCAGATATGGCTTTAGGAGAGCTTTATTTAAAGCATAGAAATGCTGTTGTGAGAGAGCTGTGCTTATTTTCCAGAGCACCCTAGTTGCCTACTTGGGGAATCGGTTTCATCATATGCAAGATCAAAAAGTAGATTCGATTACAAATTATCTGACACTTGTTGGTTACTAAGAAATGTTTACTATTGTATGACACAAAGATTTTACAGATAATTTTGAAAAGAAGCATTCTTTTCTCAGAGCAGAAGCTTCCATGTTTTTAAAATCTGTGTTTCTATAAAATGTGTAAATGAAGATTATCAAGGGACAGGAGTCATAATCCTTTGAGGCCATTTTTGTCTCCAGGCTCTTTGGAATGTAATATGGAAAATATTATGGATTTGAATTAACTTAGGGATAATAGGTGCCTAGCCCCTCATAGAGATATTATTTGAGTGTTCTTGAAAGTTAGCATTCTTTCTTTCAACAGCTTCACTTTATTATAAGTACTTTATAATATTTTAAGTAGATAAAAATAACTGAATTAAACTGACATATAAGCTGGTAAAACAATAAAATGATTTTCCTTGACACAACCTCTTCCTATTTCATCTGCAAATAATATTTAAACTATTCTTCACCTTTTTAAAAAGTAGTTATTTCAAACATTCCAAACCTCCTTTGAGGTTAATTACCTTTCCTCCCCCCTCAATTCAACTGCCCGAAGAACACCAATTAAACATATTATAAAACTATTTAGTTTTGTATCAGCCCACTAACATCACACTTGTGAAAGTATAAGTTACAATAATTTTTATTAACTTAAATTTGGGAGAACAAAGTGTTTGCACTGATATTATTGGTTTTTCTTTCTTTCTACAATGAAATTAGTCTAGTAGCTCTTGAGTTTCTATGATTTTGGAAGGCCTAACACAAGGATAGACTTGTATTGAGTTTGACCTAAGAGACATATAATATTGTAAATTACTCAATCACAAGTAAATTTTCAGAACAACATTAAAAATTGTATTCACATTAATTTTTAAATAATGTTCCAAGTACTTATAATAGCATACATAGTAGTAACATTAAACTTCTACTGGTATTCAATATTTGATTATCTTCTACTAGTCACCAAGAGTGAATACCATTGCAATTGATCTATATAATTGCCTGATCAAATTATCATACAGTGATATTTTTGGCTTAGAATTTAAGTACAAATCTAGTCATCTTGTCTTGCTTGTATACTTAATTGTAAACCAAAATGCATTACTGCATGCTTTTTTATACTGATGGCTAAGTAATTTATGCAGGTAATTAAAGAAGTGCTTCAATTTTCATTACATCCTTAAGAGTACTCTCTTTTCAATCTAGATTAAGCTTAATAGAGTCATTTGGATGCCCTTTTCACTGATTTGGAGTTTTGTTTGCAAACGAATTGGTCTTATAAAACTTATTGACTTGCTTTCAGCCTATTTCCTCATTTTTTTATCTATTAAAATATTGTCAGTGCCATAACAAGCTTACTTAAATAACTCCTCATTAGAATCAAAGGTTTCCTATCCTTCTTATATAATAGTGAAAAAAAATAGGTATAAAGACTTACTGAATATAGACATTGTTATCCTAGGCATTAAAATACAAATTTTAAAAGTTAAAAATACAATCACAGACATTTTCATTATTGCCTTCCTGTTATTTGGTAGACTAAACCATTTATATAAAACATATGTTCTCCTAGTCAGACTGTGAATGATACTGATGTTATAATAAAGAAACTATAATAGAATTTATTTATACTGAAGTAAGCCATTTTGGTTTATTTTGTTTATTTAGTTGTTTTGTGTACCTCTCATATTAATAGTTATCCTTGGACAATATTATTTTCCTTCTAGGGTACTTTCTACATGTTATTTTTTTCTTCTAGGGCACATATAGAGAAATAAAAAAATAAACTTTTTTTTCTGAAATAGAAAAAATATTATAGTATCCTGAATTAAAATTACCAAATGTAATCTAACTCTATTTAAGCCCTGGCATAGAATATAGCTCTACACTGTTTACCTGAGTCAAAATATGCAATAAAATTGGAAAGATGGGCGGAAATTCTGGTTAGAGATAATATTCAACACCATTGTACTTTATTTGAAAATAAGCATAACCTTTACTATGTCATGTATTTTGGCTTTCCCTGCTTATTTGGTAATTTGATATGAAAATGTAACAATTCGTGGGTATTCTTTGCTTCGCTTCTTGACTTCACCCTCATTGAGAAGTCGGCTGTATACAGAAAAAGGTCATCAACAAGATTTACTATTCAATATCTTAGACGATTTTTCTTTAATAGACTTTTTAAAAATAAATAAATGGAAGCAAAGGTTTCACTCAATTTAACTAATTATTTCAAATATATGAGCAAGTATATGTGTCAGGTGCTGCATGTATTAATAATTCAAACACAGATCCTGCCCTCAAGGATATTTTCATCAGTTACTGGGGATTATCACAGTCTTCTGAGTGTCAATCACCAGAAGTTTGCCTTGTTTAAAGCATTTTTTAAAACTTGTCCATCAGTTAAAATATCATATAATTAGAGATCCTCACAAATTATTTTTTATTGGTTTTCACATTTATCTCAATGTGATTACACATGTGATATAGACAATGCTAAATGTTATCTGAAATTATATTCTTCAAATACATTAGTAGTTCTGCAAATATATAGGCATTTTTTAAAAAGAAAATCTACTCTTAGATATTCAATAAAATTCTAGAAGATCTAGTAAAAATACTGAAATCTGTTGTGCAAATATAATATAAATATTAAGATAAATATATTACTACAAAGAAATTTAGTAAATAAGTAAACGACAAAAAAACTTCTATATGCTATTTTTGCTAGACCTTAAAGTCTTCTCTAAACATCTTATGGTTATCTAAATTTAGAATTAATGTAAATTATGACTACTAACATTTATGAATTGTCATATTTATATATTGAGTCAACATTTTTGGCAATATAAATAAAACAATTTTATTTAGAAAAGATTTCAAATTGTGTTGGCTAAAAAAAGTCATGACACATTTACTCATTACATCATTTAAATTACTGAAATCATCATTTTACTTTTATAGAAGTACACAATATTCATTTTTGAAAGACAGTAATTTAGAATGAGATCATAAAGTGAATGAAATGAGATAATCAGAAAGTTAATATCAAATAGGTTTTGAGGTTAAGCTCAATGACTGATTTTTTTCAAATGTTTACTTTGTAATTATACGTGTTGTACTATCTCATACAATGTTTGTTTGATTTATTCCAAAGGTGTTTGGTCCTGAAACAATAATAAGGTGATGAATGTAACCCTGAGACCACATCTTATTGAATAAGAAAATAAAATTATATTTCAAATTTTTGATTCGATTCTTTATTGTTCAAACTTTCCAGGAGAGAGCTCAGAGTCCACACTCAGTTTTCAGGAATCTACTCCAGATGTGAAAGTTCAGGGTTACCCTACTCTTTGAACATTGTAATACAGAGAAACTACTTCTAGCACTGCATGGGAGATGCCACTTTTCTTGATTGATTTGTCTAGGCTTTATTTGCCAACTATAAAGAACGTACAACCATCTGGATTTATGCTAATCTTTTTGACATGCGAACATCTATTCATGAAGTTTCCTCAATTTGCTAGTGATAGAGATCATTCTAGCATTCATTATTTCTAAATTTCAGTCAATGAATAACTCCTTTGTATTAATTTATTCTATCTTATTTTGAAGACATAAGTCAGTCAATAAATATCCTTTTAAAAAGTTTGGAAGAATTAATGAATCCTCTATTTAACAAAAATACCTTACTCAAAAGTTTGTTTTTTATAAAACTGCATGTGATTAAAATCTCAGGATTGTCATAATTTCTTATCCCCTCCTTTATCAATCTGCAAAATTTTCATGTTAATTTGACACATTTTTACATTATCCCCAAATGAAAAGCTCTTAGGCCAGGATATTTAACGGTAGGCAAAAATTGCATTTATTTTATTCCCTCAGTCAGACTTTTAAAAAGGTTTTTGACTTTGACATAATTGAAATTTTACTAGAATTTCAGTTGGTACAATATATCCTTACTTGCCTCTTATACTATTATAGATGTTATGAAAAGGAACAATAGGGAGAGTGACAGTGGCTCACTTTAGGTGATGAATTATATTTTTATTCACCTAAAACTATCATTTATTTCTGAAGGTTAGGCATTATTCTCTATGTCTACATGTCTGACTGACAGAAGTATATTCATGAGCATGTAAAAAAGTACACTCATCTCCTACCTGTTTTATTTTTCTCCTTCCTGACCAGTAAAGAACCATGCCAAGCCACTATAAATTAACTAATAAAGGGAAGCTATGACAACATTTTATAGGTAGAGGTAACTCATGCCTCTCTTTTTATTATCTGTGTAATACACTAAGTAACAGCTTCACATAAGAACAAAGGGATGGGAAAGTTGCTGCTAAAAGCACATAGTATTTGATATTTGTCATAGAGAAAAGAAATATATTTAAATGTTAGTTTACATATAACATGCTTGTAAAAACTGGAAGATATTTTTATCAGTGACATATTTATTATAGTACTACTTTTTTTCTGTCAAAATAAATAAAATCCCATTTTATTTAGAATTTTTAAATGTTACTTTCTAAGAATTTTTTTAATAGGAAGATTTTTGTTGGGTTCTAGTTATGGTTGACTAATTTGCTCAATTCTGTTTTATTTTTTTGCATCAGTATATAGACAAACATTCCAAATATTTACATGAACTCAATTTTTTAAAATAATTTATTGAACTTTCTATTTAGCTCTTTCTGGTTCAGAGGGTCCCAGTTGAAATAACTGTAGATGTATCAAAATTTTTATAATACATTCATTTAACAGAATTCTTAAATAGACTTCAGCTATGTGTTATAAAAATATACATTTTATTTGTAACTGGACAGGTTGGACATCTTGATCTAGCCAAAACAATTAATACGTTAAATGCCTCTCATGTATGTTTAATTTTTCTCTCTTTTTTTTTCACTGCATATGTTTTAAAGAGGTAAATTAAAATGACCAAAATTCTCCATGTATCCATTTCACAATTTCTTGTTTGCCTATTGAAAGAAAAAAAATAAGGTGAAGCTTATGTGCCATTGTGATTTAAATTATACACAGATATTTTAGATAAAGGTAAGAGTTGAAGAGCTCAAAAATAGCATTTTATGAAATATTAGAAAGACCTGGCCAGGCGCGGGGGCTCACGCCTGTAATCCCAGCCCTGTGGGAGGCCGAGGCGGGCAGATCACAAGGTCATCAGATCGAGACCATCCTGCCTAAGACGGTGAAACCATGTTTCTACTAAAACGACAAAAAAATTAGCCGGGCGTGGTGGCGGGCGCCTGCAGGCCCAACTACTCTGGAGGCTGAGGCAGGAGAAAGGCGTGAACCCGGGAGGCGGAGCTTGCAGTGAGTCGAGATCGCGCCACTGCACTCAGGCCTGGGCGACAGAGCGAGACTCCGTGAATAAAACAAGGAAGGGAAGGGGAAGGGAAGGGGAAGGGAAGGGGAAGGGAAGGGAAGGGAAAGGAAGGGAAGGGAGAGGAAGGAGAGGAAGAAAGGAAAGAAAGGAAAAAGAAAGGAAAGAGAAAAGAAAGACCTGTATTTGTAAAGGCAAGGCAGTGGCAAGGGTAAATTAAAGCGAACATAATAATACTCTTACATGAATCAATCATTAACCAGCCATTTTGGGAGAAAGTGAGTAAGGGTCACTTCAGAATATTTTAAAGAGCGAACTCTGTGCAAGACTACCATAAAACTATGAGGTAATCCACTTACACCATGAAACTATAGTGTGATCCATCTTTGCATTGGGAGTTATACCTGATGTAAATGACGAGTTGATGGGTGCAGCAGACCAACATGGCACAAGTATACATATGTAACAAACCTGCATGTTATGCACATGTACCCTACAACTTAAAGTATAATAATAATAAATAAATTAAAAAAAAAAAATAAGATGGAAGGAAGGATAGAGGGAAGAAGTATTTCATCTGTTAATTCACTAAATATTGTCGTAGGAAAGATTCAACAGTTAAACCAAAGAAGCGAGAATATGTGCAGTGCAAAGAAAGCGGCTGTCAAATAATAATAATAATAATAATAATAGCCCAATCACACCAGCATGTATAAGCGGCCATTTGGGATGAGAACCACTAGAGACATGAAATAACTTCTGGACTCCTTGTTCTAAAATTGGTCAGAGGAATCCTGGCATAATTTAATTCTGGGAGAACAATTATCTAACACATCATATTAATATTGAAATAATATAAATGCATAATATTTACCAACACATACTGTAAAGACAGTCCATAGAATTTTATATTCTTTCTTCAAAAGGGTATTGTTCAAGAAGTATGAATGGATAGGTACTTAACATGTTAAAAAATATATAATGTAAATGCTAACTAGAGACAATACCTTTAGAATTACAAATAGTCATGCTTTCCAGTTATTAATAATATTTTAATATTATTCTAGATTATACAATACATCTATAAAACTAAAATAAGAAAAACAATTATTGCATCAAAATTATTTTTGAAGATCAAATATTACAACATTTACATAAAATTAATTAAGAAAACACATTAAAACTCAAGTAGCTAATAACAACATAGAATTAGGCACAAAAATATTTTTCAAAATCAACTTTTGAATATACCAGACATTAAATTGAAGATACATATCAAAATTAATAAAAGTTACAAAATACATAAAGTAATGATCTTGGTGGATAAAACACAACTTCTAAAGATATAAAAGAACTGAAAACATAGATGTGACATTTCCTACAAAACAACACAATTTAAACATAGTTCTTAATTATTTCTTGTATATTAAATGTTAAGCCAAAAATATGAAAGGAGGAAGGTAGGCAAGAGGGTTATTAAATGCAAACCAAAAAACACAAGTTATTTTGGAAAATAAACTGATGAGAGTAGATAAGAAATCTTTCAAGAGGAAGAATACAAAATAGGAATCTATGAAAAAAATAATTTTCTAAATAAAAATTACAGCAAAATATTCAATTAAATAAAGATACTAACATCCCTATTTACAACAGAAAAATAAAAGTCAATAAAAATATCAAGTAAATAATTTTGTTAAGTGATCAAGAATTATAAATTAGATAATTAAAGAAATTTAAAACTTTTTTAGGATATAAACTTCAACAGATTTTCCAGCTAAATGAGTAATATAAGATCTTCCAGAACATATTCAAAATAATCTATGATAATGTAATCAAAAGTGTGTATTTCATAACATTTTGCATTTGTAGGAACCAGCACATTTATAATTTTGTATACAACCATTTTTTTTTTTGAGTCATACATTTCTACTTATTTGACATCTTAAATTTGTAAAATATTGACCTAGAGGAAATAAAATAAAATGGCTGATTTTTCTTTGATTTATTTTGCCTTTTGAAACCAGTTAAATGATTTGCAACAAAGTAAAACATAAACATTGCACATTTTCCTTCATCACCCATTTCCCTAACAGGCAGATCATATACAAGTAGACTAATTTGTATCCCCTAATGTCTTGTGATCTATGGCATTAAGTATAAAATGTCCTTCTAATTACATTGTTGGGCTCTGCTAGAGCCTATTATACTTGTATTTTCCTACAGTGAGTCTTTTAAGATTTAAGAGGTCTATAAGCTTGCTGTGCCTGGTAGGTTAGACTTAATACTTCAGTGCCCCCACTGAGCCTATTTTGGATAAAATTTTAAAAAGAGAAAAAGTAATTCAAATGTAAGTAAAAGGCAGCACATTGGTGTTCATTTTCAATTAACTCTTCCAATTTTGAGAAATAGAAAGTAACTTAATATGAAGAGTATGATCAAAACATATTTTAAAAAATCATTTTAACAATGAACGAATTAATCGGGCACTGAATAATTTTGAGATATGTTTTATTGTCTTTTTATTTTTCCCTTACAGAAAGATGTGATTACACATAGGGAAAACAGAAAAATACCTGAAATGTCCGGGTTTTCAATTAGAATGTTACAATGATTCTCCATTCCTTTTTTCTGTAAGTAATATTTGAATATTTCATATGCCATTGAAAAGAAGGTTAAATGTTAAGAAAATACAATTCTTGCTTTACTTTTTTACCTAAATTGGAGAGACATGATCATCAATTAACCTTCAAGCTGAAATTAACTGAGCAAGCACATACTTCTTTAAATGTGTGCCACCTTTAGTAATATTATTTAAATTTTCATGATGTATTGAAAGAAACTATATTTCATAAAAAGAGATTTTTATCTTACTTTCAAGGATATGATATTCTAACAAGAATCTCCTTAAGCCTCTAGATTTTAAAAATTTTCAGCAACTACTGACATGATAGTTATTCATAAAGACTGAAAAGTATTTAGCACCTAAAAGTTTCAGACTATAATTTGCCAGTCAGTCTAAACTCAATAGGAATGTCAATTACTATAGAATAAATAAACTGATAGTCTCTAATTAATTTTATAAAGGCAGAACATATTATCTTCAGATTTTCATAAATTTATTCCATACAAAATTGAAACATGTCTATTACTCAAAATGCTTGCCTATGAAATCATTAAAGTAAAAATTATCACTTTTTTCAATAAGATGCATTTTTATATAGTCATCTTCTATATTTTAAGTTAAAATGCAGCTACCCTTTCAAAGTGCACATTCTTTGTCTTTTTTGATCTTTGTTGGTTTAAAGTCTATTTTATCTGAGAGTAGGATTGCAACCCCTGCTTTTTCTTTCTTTTCTTTTTTTTTTTTTTTTTTTTTTTTTCCACTTGCTTGGTAAATATTCCTCCATCCCTTTATTTTGAGTCTATGTGTGTCTTTGCATGTTAGTTGGGTCTCTTGATTACAGGAGGCTGATGGTTCTTGATTCTTTATCCAATTTGCCAGTCTGTGTCTTTTAATTGGAGCATTTAGCCCATTTACATTTAAGCTTAATATTGTTATGTGTGAATTTGGTCCTAACATTGTGATACTAGCTGTTTTTAACTCATTTTGCACATTAGTTGATTCAGTTTATTGATAATGTCATTGGTCTTCATGTTTTGGTGTGTATTTGCAGTGGCTAGTACCAGTTTTTCCTTTCCATGTTTAGTGCTTCCTTTCCAAGTCCCCCAGCTCCTTGCACTTCCTGGGTGTCGTGATGCCCCACCCTGCCTCTCGCTCTCTATGGGTTGCACCCATGGCCTGAATCAGTCCCAATGAGATGAACTGGTACCTCAGTTGGAAATGCAGAAATAAACCACCTTCTCCATTGGTCTCGCTGGGAGCTGCAGACTGGAGCTGTTTCCATTTGGCTATGTTGGCTCCTCGCCCTACTGTGTTTAAATTTAAGCACTGTATTTATGCTAACCATGTACTCACAATTATTTATTACTTGACTTGATCAAGCTTTAGTCAGACTTCTCTTTTTCCAAAGGCCCCTGAACTTTGGCTCATAGATAAGCTTAATCAGGAAAATATCTTCCCTTAATGGATCATTCTGACTGAAGAAATAAATATTTTTCTTTTCAACTATCTTTCTCATATGTGCTCAACTCCATTGCTCACCCTCCACCTCCCTAGATCCTCCCAAAAAATCCTGCTAGCTATGCTTACCTGTCTCTATTTTTAACACTTTTTCCCAATTGTAGTCATCTTTTCTAACAATATCTCTCTTGACCTAAATTCAGATTTGTTTTTACTTGTCACTGATATTTTGCCTTCATGTAAAATCTCAATATACTTGATAGAATTTGCCACATCTGGTTAAGGATTAATGAATTAAGTGTCAAAATATATAATGAGCTGAATATGTAGTATTTGTCAAAAATAAATAAATGCAATGGGCCGTTCAGAAGAATCAGTAAGACTATTCTTAGTTTACACTCAAAAAAGAGTAAAGCCTGGCTACAGGACTATATAATTCCACACTGTGCAATTGGAGAGAAATGGGCTTAAGATAGAAATAAGCGTAATTAAAAGACCAAAAATCCCAATGGAAGAAGCAAGATGAAATGAAATGAAATGAAATGAAATGAAATTAAGTAACACCCTTTGTGGTCATAAAATGCATTAGGGAACATGAGGTAAAGATACTAAACAAGTGCTCTTCATTTCTTCTTAAAAAAAGATAAAAATAAATAATAGTGATCTGTGGTCATAAAAACTGAGATTAGGGAGATATAAAGAGTATTTACATATCCAAGTTGAATATTGAATATAGTGAAAATATGATAAATATCATGGTTAGGAGGACAGTAAGAACAGCTTTTTTTTTTTTTTTTTTTTTTTCCCCTTTCTGATATCTCAGTTGTGGTACTGCTTTTAGGTGAAGAATAATACAGTTCAATAGCTCTTTCACAGTAATGATACTAAAACTTTTGAAGTGTGTTGGTGGTTTTCAAGTGGAATTATTTTGATACCAGCTTGCATCTTGAAGATTGTAATGAAGAAATGCATATTAATAAGGAAACCTAAGTAATTATTACTAAGGAGAAATAAGATTCCATTTTACTTTTAAGAGAGCATTTATAGCTGAATAAAATCCACTGCCACTATTTATCTTCTTCACACAGAACTATTATTCATTTACTTTGATTTATTGCATTTCTATTGCTTATTCACCTTAAATTACATGTTATTGTTTCCATCTTGAACAGTAATAGTGTCATCATCATGAATGAGTTTCTCACATCAAAAAGTGTGTACCTGCTGCTTTCCATCTGCTTTTCTTCCTCTTTAACCTTGCTAGGACATCTAAAGAGATACATAATAAATCAGGTAAAAGTTCCTACTATAAAATGTCTTTCATTGTTAAATGCAGGACTCAAAAAAATCTAGTTAATTTGCAAATAAGGAAAAAACTTATATTTTTTATATTAATGGAAAATCTGCCTCTTATTTTTCCTTTTATTGTTGACATTGCAGTATAATACTCAAAGAAATCCCAAAATCATAAGAGCACACCATGATGAACTTTTACAAATATTGCAAATTTAATAATTTTTTCATAAAAACTAGGGAAAAAAAAAGCTTATACAGTCAACATATGGTTGCAAGCCCATAAGACACAGTAAAATGTTTGTCTTCTAAAATTTCAGACACTGAATTTACTTATACTTTTCCACTGAAAATTCTTTGAGATATATTATACTTCATTTCAAATTTCCTTAAAGCTTAATCAAAGGTATGCCTGTCTTCACAAGTGCTCTATTTTTAAAGATATAATGCAAAAAAAAATAAATAAATAAAAAATAAATAAAAAAAAAAAACCTTTGTAAATGATATGTTATTTGATTTGAATGGAGCATTTATCCTTGTAGATTTTATTGCTCTGGGAATGAAAGTGAAGAACTATAAAGAATATATGCATACTTTCAAACTTTTATTAATGCATCTAGGGAGTACTTGATCATTTTTTTGCTTTTAAAGACAGATGGAAGTGAGTAGTGATAATGTAACAATTTGCATAGGCAGTTCAATCAAGTAATTCCTCCCACCTATGATTCATTCAGTCGAGCACTTTGAATCTTATGAAAATATATTGTGAATATAAAAACAAATGCATGTATATATGTGCATGCATATTATTTGTATGTACACACAATATTTTCTATATTACTGTACTTGAAAATGCATTTCTCTTCTAATACATATGCAATGTGGGGCAGGTAGAAGTTTCACTCACAAAAGAAATGTTTATTTTCTCAATGTACTCAGCCTTGCCCACATTTGTTCAAGTAACCTTGTCCTATCAAAGTCCTCATTGGACTTCTAGCTTTGAATTTTTTTTCCCATTAAAGCACTCAAATGCCAAATCTTGGCTCTCTGACAATACTACCAAAACAATTTGTTGATTAAAACAAAGTGGAATTTATTTCTTATCACAATAATTAAGATGAACTGTTGACAGAATCTTAGTAGGATCTCAGAAGGGTATGAGTATAAGTGCAATATTTTTTAAGTTGGGTGGGGAGTCTTATTTGTCTTTAAATATAAATCTTGAGAGAGTCAAGAGTTTCAAGGTATATTCATTCATTTTCAGACTGCTATAAATAACTGCCCAAGACTGGGTAATTTATAAATGAAAGAGATTTAATTGACTCACAGTTCTACATGACTGGCGAGGCTTTGGGAAACTTACAGTCATGGTGGAAGGTGAAGGGGAAGAAGAGTACCTTCTTCACAAGGTGGCAGGAAGGAGATATGTGAATAAGCAAAGGAGGAGAACCTCTTATGAAACCATCAGATCTACTGAGAACTCACTATCATCAGAACAGCATGGAAACCGCCCCCATGATCCAATCGCCTCCACCTGGTCTCTCCCTTGACACGTGTGGATCATATGGATTATGGGAATTCCAATTCAAGATGAGATTTTGGGTGGAGACATAGACAAACCATATCACAAGGTTAGGCCTTAGGGAAAAGTTTTGTGGAGTCACTGAGCCTAGGTGAACTATCTATTTTTAGTAGTTGAATACTTTCAGGAAGTTTCTGAAACAAGTAGTAAAAGTTAGGTAGAAATATGCGTTCCTGAACATACGTTTTCCAGTGTTACATGATCATATTAATGTGAGAAATAGAACAGTAAGATTGGGCTAATGAAGTCATTAAGCTATGAAGGTGTAGATGATTTCATTGTTAGTATAAAGCTTAGTATCAATCACCCTTTGTTGTCATTCTTCAGTTTAAACTGAAGGATAGAACATCAACATCTGGAGAAGTGGTCAGTCCATTTTTCATTTCTTATGAGGTATTATAAACATATTGTATTAGTCCATGTTCATGATGCTGATCAAGACATACCCAAGACTGGGAAGAAAAAGAGGTTTAATTGGATTCACAGTTCCACATGGCTGGGGAGGCCTCAGAATCATGGTGGGAAGTGAAAGACCCCCACACTTCCATGGTAGTGATAAGAGAAAATGAGGAAGAAGCAAAAGCAGAAAACCCTGATAAACTTATCAGATCTTGTGAGACGTATTCACTATCATGAGAATAGCACTGGAAATACCGGCCCCCATGATTCAGTTACCTCCCTCTTGGTCCCTCCCACAACATGTGGGAATTCTGGGAGATACAATTCGAGTTGAGATTTGGGTGGGGACACAGCCAAACTATATTATTACACCTCTGCCTCCTTCAAATCTCATATCCTCACATTTGAAAACCAGTCATGCCTTCCCACAGTCTCACAAAGTCTTAACTCATTTCAGCATTAACTTGAAAGTCCACTGTCCAAAGTCTTGTTTGAGACAAGGAAATTCCCTTCCACCTATGACCCTGTATAGTCAAAAGCAAGCTAGTTACTTCCTACATACAATGGGGATGCAGGCATTGGGTAAATACAGCCATTTCAAATGGGAAAAATTGGCCAAGACAAAGGAGTTACAGGGCCCATGCAAGTCTGAAATCCAGCGGGTCAGTCAAATTGCAAAGCTCCAAAATGATCTCATTTGACCGCTGGTCTCACCTCCAGTTCACTCCTATGCAAAAGGCGGGTTCCCATGGTCTTGAGCAGCTCCACCCCTGTGGCTTTGTAGGGTACAGGCTCCCTCCTGGCTGCTTGCAAGGGCCGGCGTTGAGTGTCTGCAGCTTTACCAGACACACTGTGCAAGTTGTCGGTGGATCTATCATTATGGGGTCTGGAGGAGATGGCACTCTTCTCACAGCTCCACTAGACAGTGCCCCAGTAGGAACTCTGTATGGGGGCTCTGGTCCCACATTTTCCTCCCACACTGCCCTAGCAGGGATTCTCCATGAGGGCCCTGCCCTGCAGCAAACTTTCTCCTGGGCATCCAGGTTTTTCGATACATCTTCTGAAATCTAGGCAGGGGTTCTCAAATTTCAGTTCTTGACTTCTGTGCACCAGCAGGCTCAAGACCACGTGGAAGCTGCCAAAACTTGGGACTTCCACCCCTGAAGCCAGGGCCCGAGTTCTTCATTGGCCCCTTTCAGTCATGACTGGAGCAGCTGGGACACAGGACACCAAGTCTCTGGGCTGCAAACAGCACGGGGACCTTGGGACCAACCCACAAAACCACTTTTTCCTTCTGGGCCTCCGAGCTTGTGATGGGAGGGGCTGCCATGAAAGTCTCTGACATAGCCTGGAGACATTCCACTCCTCCCCCTTGCCCACCCCACCCTGCCTTCCGTGGTCTTGGGGATTAACATTAGGCTCCTTGCAAGTTTCTGCAGCCAGCTTGAATTTCTCCTCAAGAAATGAGTTTTTCTTTTCTACTACATTGTCAGGCTGCAAATTTTCTGAACTTTTATGCTCTGGTTCCCTTTTGAAATGGAATGCTTTTGACAGCACCCAAATCACCTTTTGAATGCTTTGCTGCTTAGAAATTTCTTCCGCCGGATACCCTAAATAATCTCTCTCAAGTTCAAAGTTCCACAAATCTTTAGGGCAGGGGCAAAATGCCGCCAGTCTCTTTGCCAAAATATAACAAGAATTGCCTTTGTTCCAGTTCCCAGCAAGTTCCTCATCTCCATCTGAGGACACCTCCGTCTGGAACTTATTGTTCATATTACTATCAGCATTTTTGTCAAAGCCATTCAACAAATCTCTAGGAGGTTCCAAACGTTACCACACTTTTCTGTCTTCTTCTGAACCCTCCAAACTGTTTCAACCTCTTCCTGTTACAAAGATCCAAAGTCACTTCCAAATTTTCAGGTATCTACAGCAATGTCCCACCCTACTGGTACCAATTTACTGTATTAGTCCATTTTTACACTGCTGAAAAAGACATACCCAAGTTTAATTGGACTTACAGTTCCACACGGTTGGGGAGGTCTCAGAATCATGGCAGAGGGTGAAAGGCACTTCTTACGTGGTAGCAACAGGAGAAAATGAGAAAGAAGCAAATGTGGAAATCTCTGATAAGCCCATCAGATCTCATGAAACTAATTCACTATCATGAGAATAGCACAGGAAAGAACAGCCCCCATGATTCAATTACCTCCCCCTGGCTCCCTCCCACAACAGGGGGGAATTCTGGGAGATACAATTCAAGTTGAGATTTGGGTGGGGACACAGCCAAACTGTATGACACATATTAAGTATTTGAGGGTATTTGTTTCAACTCCATGAGTGTCAGATTTTCCAGTTCTTTTACTTGAAGGGCCACTTTTTAGATCATTTGACAGGACAGCAGCAATACATGAGAATTTAAAGTTTGAAGATAATACACTTAAACACAGCAAAGTGGAAAATAATAATAATAATAATAATAATAATAATAATAATAAAAGTTATATGAACAGATTCTGTGATTCAGTTTTTAAGCCAAAACTTAATTCCTAAAGTAAGCTGAGGCCCAGTTCCTAAATTGCTCTGAAAACAGATATTAATTCCAATTTAAAGAGCCCACAGAAACATGTGGCACTATTACCCAAAGTATCTACATTTATGACTTCTTTTTTTTTCAGATCCTTTTAGAAGATCAAAATCCAAAAGATTTGCGGGGATTGAGTACAATATTCTTCTCCTTAAACAACACATACTCCTTCTTGAGAAGGTAATACTATGTTTTGGAGACCTACTTCAAGCAAACTAATGTCCAATTTAATGAATCCTTTGGTCTAAGAGTTCTGTAACCTTGGCAGCTTGACCTAGTTCTCTTGCTATCCTCAGACTATGGCATGTAGTATCCTCCCGACTTTTAAGGCCTGTTTTAAAGTGTAAATTGAAGAGGCTTAAGGACAATAGAAAGCAACTAGAATTTTCTCTTGAATAGCTAGGGTTGCAGGTTCCTGGATGTCTAGATTATTACTGTGTTTGCTTTGTAAAAAGGGCACATAGAGGTGGAGCCAAATAACACAGGAAATCAACTGACTGTTAATAGAAACTGGTATCAAGGGAAGCTTCGTGGCTCCCATAAGAAAATGTGCACAGACTCATCAGATGAGTTTGATTATTCACTAGCTAAATCTTGAGTAAATTGCAACTTGTTATTGACTCATGCCAGTAAGTGAATAAAGGTGCAAAAAAGAAATTTTAAGAATGTGGGACTTACACGTAGCAGATGTGTATTAATTGTTTAAAACTTTAAGTCAGCCAAAAGAAAGCAAAGTAGCTAGGAAAAAAATCTGCATATATGTTAGAGTTTGACAACATGCCCCTCTAGCCACCTGGATCTTGTTCTCTGGATCTTGAGAGGAAACTATCTACCTCATTCTGTCTATTTGCTTCTCAAAGATTTCTAAGCATCTTCAACCTGAAGGTTTTTATCTTGATAGTCTTCAAGTGATTTGAGAATGGCTTATGTCTCTACATGACAAACAATGACTCAAGGACAAAGCCCTTGGCATTTTCACTGATGTGATAATTGTGAACCATATTTGATAAGAGTCTTTCTAGTAGGGTTCAGATTATATCTTTTTCTGATACATTCCCAAGGAACCAGTTGTCCAGTATTTGTTTATGCAGAGCTAGTTTAGTATGATGTTGTGAAATGGATACCAAGATTCAGTGACAGTACTAAGTGTATTGCCTGAGAGTGAAAATTTGAGTTGACAATGACATTCTCAGAAATGCTGGGTGGCGTCTAAAGGCTTTATGTAATTTTTAAAGGTTGTAATAAACCCCAAAAGTTCTGATCTCACTGGAATTAAAAGTAATAGCAATATCATGGGCAATGGAAGTTTAAGGCTCTCTGAAAGCATTGCCAATTTTACTTTCAGAATTTCATTTGTGCTTACTCACTGTCTTTTCCAAAGATCAAGAGGGATCGGCACAGTTAAATTTCTTATTAATTGTCCAGGTTTTAAGTTCTGGTAAAATGGGTGCTTTTGTCATTAGTTATTTTGTAATCTCCCAGGTTTAATTACAAAATCAAGTAATTATTTGTTATTGTTAGGACAATACCTCTCTGGCAAAGAAAAGCTTCAACTAACTTCAAGAGTAAACAAAAATAATAAAAACTTATTTAATACATATTGCAGGTAAGTAGTATAAATTCTATTAGGAGATGTTAAAAAAAAGAAAAAACTCAATCCAATGTATAGAAACTTGTCAATATCTCATCTTCGCAACTTAACTGGATTTACAATTGCAACATATAAAAAATGCACCAGAGACACTGTCAAAAATTTTAGTCAAGTTTCCAAAAAATATTATTGCTTGAGAACAGTGGATCTTTTGTATTTATTGTAGTAAAATACTAAAAGTTCTAATATTATTACATATATGAACGCTGGCAAAAAAAAAAAAAGAGCAGAAAATTATCTCTTGAAGTTTAACATACAATATGCAAGCGTGTACTTACGTATCTGTCTTGGATCAATAACATAAGCAGTGAGGGTACTGCTTTTTAACATAGCACATACTTTCACAAAATTGTCACCACATTTTCTCTGATTTAGGAGTGTGTTTAACTAAGATAGAAAGGTGGGGGAGGATGGAGACAGAGAGACACACAGACAAATTATTGTACCAGTATTTGTGGTTGATCTTGAGTGGGTTTATATTGAATATTGAAAATTATGGAACATATGTTTTAATTTAATTTCACAGAATTAACATAGGAAGAATGCCTTTATCTCTTTGTGGTAAATTGGATAAACAACAGAGCTCTCAAATTAATTTTAAGTTAAATATTCTTTGGAGAATGTTGAGACAACTTAAATTATTTCCATTACTTTTACCTTTATAAAATGAAGGAGCAAATCTTTATTACCTGTCAGCCAATACAGGAAAGCCAAAGATATTTTAAGCATAAGATACATCTTAAAATTGATATATTCTGAATTTGAAGCTTGAAAGGAAAAAGCAAGACTTTCCAGAAGAGACACATTAAATTTTGTAAAGGTAAAAGGTAGATATCAAGAATATTTACAACCACAGTCACAAATAGTAGTAATCATTAGGAATAATTTTGCTAAAATAAGTCAATAGATAATGAACTTAAAGCTTCTAACTGGCATACAAAGAAGAGCCCATACCATTGCTACTGAATCTCTTCTAAAAAATTGAGGAGGAGGGGCTCCTTACTAACTCATTCAATGAAGCTGGCATCAGCCCGATACCAAAATCTGGCAGAGGCACAACAAAAAGAGAAAACCTCAGGCCAAAACCCCTAATGAACATCGATGCAGAAATTCTCAACAAAATATTAGCAAGTCAAATTCAGCAGCACATCAAAAAGTTAATCCAACACAATTAAGTGGGCTTTGTTCTTGGGATGCAAGGCTGGTTAAACATACACAAATCAATAATGTGATTCACAACATAAATATAATTAAAAACAAAAACTGTATGGTCATCTCAACAGATACAGAGAAAGCTTTTGATAGAATCCAACAATACTTCATCATAAAAACACACAAGAGAATAGGCATTGAAGGAATATACCTCAAAATAATGGAAGTCATCTGTGACAAACCCACAACCGGTATCATACTGAATGGGCAAAATCTGGAGCACTCCCACTGAGAACTGGCACAAGACAAGGAGGCCCACTCTCTCCACTCCTGTTCAACATCTAATAGAAGTCCTAATTAGAGCAATCAGGCAAGATTAACAAATAAAAGACTTCTAAATTTAAAAAAAAAAAAAGTGAAGCTATCTCTCTTTGCTGATAATAAGATTCTATACCTAGGAAAATCCTAAAGACTTTATCAGAAAGCTCCTAGAACTGATTAATGACGTTAGTAAAGTTTCAAGATACAAAATCAATGTACAAATTCAGTAGCATTTCTGTACAACAACAACATCCAGGCTAAGAGCCAAATTAAGAACACAAACCCACTTACAACAGCCACAAAGACAATAAAATACTTAGGTCTACAGCTAGCTGAGAAGGTGAATTTCTGCAAGGAATACTACAAAACACTGCTGAAAAATATAAGAGATTACACAAATAAATGGAAAAACATTCCATGCTTATGGATTCGAAGAAGCATTATTGTAATAACGGCCATACTGCCTAATACAATTTACAGGTTCCATGCTATTCTTGTCAAAATAGCAACTCCATTCTTCAAGGAATTAGAAAAAAATACTATTCTAAAATTCATATGGAACCAAAAAAGAGCCTATACAACCAAAGGAATTCTAAGCAAAAAGAAAAAAAAACAGAGGCTTCACACTACCCAACTTCAAACTATATTATAAAGCTACATTAATCAAAACATGTTGGTACTGGTACAAAAACAAATATGTAGAACAATGGAACAGAATAGAAAACTGAAATAAAGCCACTCACCTACAACCATCTGAACTTCAACAAGGGTAACAAAAACAAACAACGAAGTATATATTCAATGAACTTTGTATTCAATAAATGGAGCTGGGATAACTGGCTATTCATATATAGAAAATTAAAGCTGGACCTGTACGTTTCATTATATACAGAAATTAACTGAAAATGGATCAAAGATGTAAACGTAAGACCCTAAACTGTAAAAATCTTAGAAGAAAATCTAGGAAATACTTTTCTCAACATTGGCCTTGGCAAACAATTTTTGTCTAAGTCCCCAAAAGTAACTGCAACAAAAACAAAAAGTGACAACTGGTACCTAATTAAACTAAAGAACGTCTGCACAGGAAAAGAAACTGTCAACAAAGCAAATAGATAACCTATAGAATGAAAGAAGATATTCACAAACTATGTATCTGACAAATGTCTAATATCCAGAATCTACTGGGAACTTAAATCAATAAGCAAAAATAAATTATCCCATTAAAAAATGGGCAAAGGACATGACCAGAAACTTCTCAAAGGAAGACATGAAAAACAGCCAACAAACATATGACAAAATGCTCAGGATCACTAATCATCAGATAAATGCAAATCAAAACCGCAATGAGAAACTCACCATTCAAAATGGCTATTACTAAAAAGTCAAAAAAAAAAGATGCCGGGAAGATGTGGAAAAAAGGGAATGTTTATACACTATTGGAGGTAATGCAAATTAGCCTAGCCACTGTGGAAAGCAGTCTGGAGATTTCTCAAAGAACTTAAAACAGAGCTCCCATTCAAGCCAGCAATCCCATAATGGTGTATGTACCCAAGGAAAAATAAATCATCCTTCCAAAAAGACACATGCACTTGTATATTAATCGCTGTGCTATTCACTATAGCAAAGACATGGAATCAACCCAGGTGCCTATCAATGGTAGATTGGATAAAGAAAATTTAGGATATATGCACCATGGAATACTATTCATCCATCATTTATTTATTTATTTATTTATTTATTTTTATTTTTTTTTTGAGACGGAGTCTCGCTCTGTAGCCCAGGCTGGAGTGCAGTGGCCGGGTCTCAGCTTACTGCAAGCTCCGCCTCCCGGGTTCACACCATTCTCCGGCCTCAGCCTCCCGAGTAGCTGGGACTACAGGCGCCCGCCACCTCGCCCGGCTAGTTTTTTTTTTTTTTTTGTATTTCTTAGTAGAGACGGGGTTTCACCGTGTTAGCCAGGATGGTCTCGATCTCCTGACCTCGTGATCCGCCCGTCTCGGCCTCCCAAAGTGCTGGGATTACAGGCTTGAGCCACCGCGCCCGGCCTCATCCATCATTTATTTAATTCCATAAAAATAGAATGAAATTATGTCCTTTGCAGCAACATGGATGCAGTTGGAGACCATAATTCTAAGGAAATTAATGCAGGAACAGAAAACCAAATACTGCTTGTACTCACTTATAAGAGGGAGCTAAACATTGAGTACAAGTTAATATAAACATTGTACAATAGACATTGTGGTCTACTAGAAAAGAAAGGGAAGAAAAGAAGAATGGGTTGAAAAACTACCTATTGGGTACTATGATCACTACATAGGTGATGGGATCCATACACAAAGCCTCGGCATCATACAATATTCCCATGTAACAAACCTGCACATTTACCCCTCATAAATAAAAATTTATTTTTTAAAAAGCTTCTAAATTTAGCCTAAAATATATTTAGTAAATTATGATCTTAACAGACCATAAAATCTTTTTTTTAATTATTATTATTATACTTTAAGTTCTAGGGTACATGTGCATAACGTGCAGGTTTGTTACATATGTATACTTGTGCCATGTTGCTGTGCTGCACCCATCAACTCATCAGCACCCATCAACTCGTCATTTACATCAGGTATAACTCCTAATGCAATCCCTCCCCCCCCACCCATGATAGGCCCCAGTGTGTGATGTTCCCCTTCCCGAGTCCAGGTGATCTCATTGTTCAGTTCCCACCTATGACTGAGAACATGCGGTGTTTGGTTTTCTGTTCTTGTGATAGTTTGCTAAGAATGATGGTTTCCAGCTGCATCCATGTCCCTACAAAGGACACAAACTCATCCTTTTTTATGGCTGCATAGTACTCCATGGTGTATATGTGCCACATTTTCTTAATCCAGTCTGTCACTGATGGACATTTGGGTTGATTCCAAGTCTTTGCTATTGTGAATAGTGCCACAATAAACATACATGTGCATGTGTCTTTATAGCAGCATGATTTATAATCCTTTGGGTATATACCCAGTAATGGGATGGCTGGGTCATATGGAACACTGATTGTATATTTAGAAAACCCCATTGTCTCAGCCCAAAATCTCCTTAAGCTGATAAGCAACTTCAGCAAAGTCTCAGGATACAAAATTAATGTGCAAAAATCACAAGCATTCTTATACACCAGTAACAGACAAACAGAGAGCCAAATCATGAATGAACTTCCATTCACAATTGCTTCAAAGAGAATAAAATACCTAGGAATCCAACTTCAAGGGATGTAAAGGACCTCTTCAAGGAGAACTACAAACCACTGCTCAGTGAAATAAAAGAGGACACAAACAAATGGAAAAATCTCTTTAAGAAAAAAAAAAATATATATATATGTATATATTTATCATATAGAGTACACATTCCTAGCTTCATATGACATATAGAGTACACATTCCTAGCTTCATATGGATTTAAGGAAAATCCAAATATAAATGCATTTTAACAAAGTGAAATGGCTTTTATTTGATTTTGCATAAAAGTAAAAATCCTGAACAGGATATAGACATTTCTGTTTAATTTGATCTGTGGCTGCTTATTCGATCTCCCCTAATACCTTATATATTAGTCAGGATTCCCTAGAGGGACAGAACTAATGGGGTATATATACTATATATCCTAATATATACACATATATAAAATAGGATATATAATAAAACAGGATATATATGATATATAATAAATATATCATATATAATATGGTATATATAATATATAATAAATGTTATATATAATATATAATAAATATATAATACACAATGAATATTATATATAATATAATAAAACAGGATATATATTATATATCCTATTTTATATATGTATGTATACATAAATTCATAAATATATACATATGTAATATATAAAATAGTGTATATTATACATAATATAAAATTATTATATGAAATTAATATATATTTTATATAATTATTGTATATTATATATGGAGTTTTTTAAAGTATTACTGTACATGATCACAAGTTCCCACTATAGGCTGTGTGCGAGTTTGAGAAGCAAGAAGAGTCAGTCTGGGTCTCAAAACTAAAGAACCTGGAGTCCGACGCTTGAGGGCAGAAGCATCCAGCATGGAAGAAAGATGTAGGCTGGGAGGCTAGGCCGGTGTCGCTTCTTCATGTTTTTCTGCCTGCCTTATATTCACTAACAGCTGATTAGGTTGTGCTCACCAGATTAAAGGTGGGTCTGTCTTCCCCAGCCCACTGACCCTAATGTTAATCTTCTTTGGCGACACCCTCACAGACAGACCCAGGATCAATACTTTATATCCTTCAATCCAATTAAGTTGACACTCAGTATTAACCAATGTAAGTCTGCCTTTTGTCAACTTGAACCCATACACATCTCCTGAGATGATACATAATCTTCAAATACGGACAATAACAAGGTCATAATTACACATAACATAATACAACTATGCTACATACAACCAGAAAAGCACCAATCCCCAACCCAAATACTATAATCTAAAGTTAACAATAATTAAATGCTAATATGAAGTCAATATTTCTTATGTCGTATGATCAAAGAAAAGGAAATAAAATGAAGATATTATCTTAGTACAGGTGTATACATGCACAAACACGTTTTTAACAAAAGAAGGAGGAAATACTCATGACAGTTACAGTCCTCGTTTCAGCAGCTGGTCATGTGGTCGTAGCTGGTATTAATGGCTGCCTTCTTTTACTACCTTACTACCCATTTTGAATTCACTTTGCCTTCAGCAAGCACCTCAGGAAGTCATAGTTTTTGTTTGTTTGTTTGTTTTGTTTTTGTTTTTCCTGGTGAAGTAATCCAAACCTTCATTCCTGAGGGATCTGGACTATTTGTCCTGCCTGGATTGGGCTGTTGTAGTTTCCCATTGACCATAATCACAGGGCAGGGTAATACCAAGCAACACTCTAATGGATCGCCTGTATTCCATGCATCCACTTTATTACCTCCATTATGGAGTAGTAGACTGATTTCAACTTGATAGTCCAGGTCAGTCACCCCAGTCAATACTGTAACTCCCTTCTTAGCCTGTTGACTTACAGGTAGGAGGAGCCAAAGTGTTCAGGTGGCAATCTTAACTTCCAACTTAATGGAATCATTATTGTGTCTCCTGGTGGCAGCATTCCTCCCTCTGGAACTAAGACCTCTAGGCCAGCAGAATGTAATTTCACAAGAATAGAAAGCAAAAATTTTGCTAGTGGATCACTAGGGGTGGTAGTGAATGGTGCCACTTCTACTTCCATCCCTTGATTCCTGGACTCGTGAATCCTGGCTATGGAAGAAATAGTACCATCTATTGGACACTGATTCAGAGCATATACAGCCTTCTGGAAAACTTTGCCCCAGCTCTGCAAAGTGTTGTCATCTAAATGGTATTGTAATTGTGATTTCAAAAGGTCATTTCACCATTCTAAGAATCCAGCTGCTTCAGGATGATGGGGAACATGGTAAGACCATTGAATTCCATGAACATGAGCCCACTGCCGCACTTCTTCAGCCATAAGGTGAGTTCCTTGGTCAGAGGCAATGCTGTATGGAATACCATGATCATGTGTAAGGCATTTCGTGTGTCCATGGATGATCGTCTGGGCAGAAGCATTGCATACAGGATAGGCAAACCTATATCCAGAGTAGGTGTGTATTCCAGTGAGGACAGATCTCTGCCCTTTCCATGATGGAAGAGGTCCAACATAATCAATCTGCCACCAGGTAGCTCGCTGATCACTCCGAGGAATGGTGCCATACTAAGGGCTCAGTGTTGGTCTCTGCTGCTGGCAAATTGGGCACTCAGCAGTGTCCATAGCCAGTTCAGCCTTGGTGAGTGGAAGTTCATGTTGTTGAGCCCATGAGTAACCTCCATCCCTGGCATCATGGCCACTTTGTTCATGGGTCCACTGGGTAATGACAAGGATCACTGGGGAAAGAGGCTGAGTGGGGTCCACAGAAGTGGTCATGCCATCCACTTGATTATTAAAATACTTCTCTGCTGGTCAACCACTGGCGAGTACTCACATAGGATACAAATATCTTCAGTTTTTGAACACTCATTTTCACTTAGCTACAGACAAATAATCTGAAACTCTCTGCAAGATATCAAGCTCTTTTCTTTCTAAAAAAAAACAAAAACAAAAAAAACCCAAAACAAACATTTTCTCAGATATACTATTCTTGTTTTCACCAGTGAAAACTAGAAAAAAGAAAACCTGAAACTTTTTTATTATATTTTCCCCTGAGCACACATTTCATTTTCATTTTTTCCTTACAAAATTTCATGTGGCAAAATATAAAAGCATACAATAACATTTTCAAAGACATTCAAAAATTCTTTATTCACTGTAGTTATTTTATAATGCTAAAAATTACAGGTACATTAAAATAACGTATGATTACTAAAGTTTGTTTTTCTCTTTCAAATTTGCCCAGATAGTCACAGAGTATCACTCAGTTTTACATTTATATATATTAGTGTTAACTCCCTAATTCTATTTTTTAGATATACTACTAATGATATACATATCAGTCTGTATTCTAGAGTTGGCAAAATATTTACAGTAAGATGTTCATAAAATAGGTAGACAGTTCAAACAAAACAAAATCCTTTGAATTCACATTTCAACCCAGTTGGTGTATACAAGCCAAAGACCCCAGAAATAAATATATAACCAAACAAAGCTGGGTTTCTTACTTGTTGAAGCATTTGAGAAACCATAAGAATGTTTAGTCATTTTTGTAGTGTCCAATACCTTTGTTTCTAGTATCTAATTAAAAATGATTATGAGTTATTCCGGTTTCTTTGTTCTGTTCTATATCACAGAGAGTTCTAGTCAGATGTTTATTTTCTGTGAATTGTTAATATCGGTAGGAGAACCACATGATCTACGTTGGAGCAATTAGGCCAGTTACAAGCTGTTATCTATCAGGTACAATTATTTCTTTGTCACTCTTTACCCTTAAAGTAATACTATTACGTTAAAGATTAAATACAAAAGTGATTCAATTAAAACATTAGAACAATAGATATATAAATTTAATTTTAGTATGACAGAAAACCAAATAGTTATAAAAATTTAAGACAAATAATTTTGACTACAAAAAAATATCAAAGATGTCTGCACAGGAAAAAAATCATTAAATATTATGTGGCAAAATTGACAGAAACGTTTGCAGTAGATGTAATAAGAAAATGACTGATTCTTCTAAATAAAAGTTGCTATAAATAAATTAAAATATTATTGGCAATCCAATGACCAATGGATGTGAACTGTCAATCTATAGAAAAGAAATTATAATTGGCTTACACATATTTTAAAAGATGTTTCTATTCTCATAAAGGAAATCACAAGTTAAAATGACAATAAAACATTGTTTCCAGGTTTTGGTTGGTTGTTAAAGGGTTAGAGAAATAGTCATTCTCGAGATGGTATGCATTTAAATGTATGAAAGCATTAAAATATATTCCAATTGATACAGGAGGGAGGCAGGGAAATGCTGGGTAGAGAAGAACGGTTCTCTGACTAGGGGTTCACCTCCAGGCCTGTGTCCACGGACCTAGGTGTGGACAGATATTTCTGTTTTCGTCCCCAAATGTTGCATTTTCCATACCACCCTGGCCCATCATGCCCCCATTCTGTACCTATAAAAACCCGGAGACCCTAACAGATAGAGACACAAATAGCAGGATGTCAAAAGAAACACATGGGTGGAAGAATACACAAGTGGCTGCACCTTGAGAGGAGCATGCTGGCAGAAGAACATACCGGCAGACATCAGCAGACACCGGAAGACCATCTATGGTGGAACAACGTGGATGGGAATCTGGCTGGGGCAGTCAGAGGAGAGTCTGAACATTGAGTGGCCCTACTTCGGGGGAATACCACCTTCCCACTCCATCCCCCTTCTGGCTCTCCATCTATCTGCTGAGAGCTTCCACCATTCAATGAAACTTTGCACTCATTCTCCCAGCCCACGTGTGATCCAATTTTTCTGGTACACTAAGACAAGAACCCGGGAATACAGAAAGTCCTCTGTCGTTGCAATTAGGCAGAGGGTGTAACTGAGTTGATGAACACAAGCAACCTGCGGACATCAAAACAGCCCCCTGGGGCTTCGGGAGCTGTAAGCATTCACCCCTAGACACTGCCATGGCGTCAGAGCCCAACAACCTGCCCGTCTTCAGTCTTCATGCTCTCCCTAGAGGTTTGAGCAAGGAGACACTGAAGAAATGACAGGGGAACATTGTCTGCTTCACAGTGATTTATGAGAAGGGAAGTACAGGCCAGGGGAAGTGGCTCACACCTGTAATCCCAGCACTTTGGGAGGCTGAGGTGGGAGGATCACTTAATGTCAGTAATTCAAAACCAGCCTGGCCAACACAGTGAAAGCCCATCTTCAATAAAAATACAAAAATTAGCCAGCCATGGTGGCACATGCTTGTAATCCCAGCTACTTGGGAGGCTGAGGCACAAGAATCACTTGAACTTGGGAGGCGGAAGTTTCAGTGAGCCAAGATCATGCCACTGCACTCCAGTCTGGGTGACAGAGTAACACTCTGTCTCAAAAACAAAACAAAACAAAAAAACAAAAAATAAAAAAAAAAGAAAGAAAGAAAAGGGAAGTATATCACCATCACCATAAGAAAATCTAGTGTTATTTCTAATAAATTTCATTTTTTAGTGAGATATTATAAAATTCAATGTTATTAATTGTGTATGATGGGCACCTGATTGTTTTATATTTATTTTTCATTATGTAGTACGTTTTCTACATCATTATTTTATGAGAAAATTTAATAATTTGGTATAGAAATAAAACACAAGTAACGGAGGTTTTCACGAGACAAAAGGAAAGTTACATTAGTTGAGTGAAATTCACATATTTGTTCCTTTGTTTAAAAAAATTGATTTGTTTATAGCTACTGTAATTAATGCATAGTCACTTAAAGGGGTGTGCTGCTGTTACAATAACCTAAAATATGCAGGATTTTCATTGTTCTTAGGTAGCAGCAATGAGGAAACCTATGCGAGTCTGGGAAATGGTGGCATGCTATTAAAGCGGAAATTAATGCTTCATAATTCTGTAACTTACAATGACATGGAAGTCAAATCAAATTGGACTATATATTAAGTCTGCTGTTCTAAGAGGAGATAATGCTTAAGTATGTGTTAGTTGTTCTAGGCTGAGCTTAGCAAGGCATAAGTAGGGGGACTGCAGGCAATAAGAAAAGGGAATCAAGAGAACCCAAATTGTAGAGCTTTGGAAAAGCCAACTTATCCAGACTTCAAACAGTAGCAAATAAAATATTTTAAATAATTTCAAAAATGACTAATTATATCTTATGCAGAAGTCACTCCTTAAAAATAACCATTTGTCATTGTAAAATTGCAAATTATGTTAAGGTTAAATCCAAAATTTAATATATTTTTCTTGTAATATGCTTTATTTAAAAACTATCAAATATAAATGCCAGCTGTACATTTGCACAAAAGAGATGAAACAGTTCTTTTTCAAGGGATTTCCAATAAACCCTGAAGACCAGAGCAGCATCTCTGGTTAAGAATTTCAAACAGTCCATGTGTTAGTACTGCATGTGGTGTGATAACTTAGCATATGTAGTGTTTGATGTTTTAATTATAAGACCCAGGTATTAATTAAAGTAAACTTTTTACTTTAGGCTAATGGAGACATATTGTTATAATATATTTATAGTAACAAACGATTATCTTAGTAACATTTTATCTGCAGATAAACAATTAAATCTTTAAAGGAAGTAGTGTTAATCTATTGAGTATTAAAATATAATATTCCAGTCTTCCTTATTCACAATGATAGCCTCAAACTGCACGGCAAATTTTAATATTTGCCAGCACCTTTTTGTACCTACAAATAATCACCTGCAGACAAGGTGAAAATATTGTTTTCAACAGAATCTTAATTTTTTGAATGTTCATTATACTTATGATCCTACTTTGGAGCGAATTTTAAATATTTTTTTTGTGGTACAAGTCTGTAGTTATGCTCATGTGGACCAAGGCAGTGATTACCCTGCTAACATTTATCAAGCATAAGTAACTTTTGCATTTATTTTCAATCACCCATATTTTAATATAATATTATATCTTCAGTATACTAAGTTTCACATCTGCTTCGTATCTCATTAATTGAATAATTGTTCAATACTTTATTGACTTAAAAACATAAATGGATTAGGTAAAGTCAGGTTAATTTTCTCTCTCTTTAACTTATATGTAAGAGAAGAGAAGCAGTGAGATATATGTATTTTAAGTGAATTTATACGTGAAGAGGGATAACTATAGACTCATCTTAAATTGCCTGACAATTTATTTTGTATGTTTAAACTGTCAACTAAGAAGAACGTAAAGACAAGACTGTTAAGCAGTACAACAGGGTGTTGGGTAGGGGATCATTTTCAGTATTTTCAAAAGTGAGGCTACAACACAGACAGCTAGATGTTTCCCTGAGTTATTTTGTAGGTAGGATCCATCAGTAAACCAGGTAAGTTCAGTATTTAAAACATGGATTTCCTACAGGTCTTGTCTGGGGGTTTGTAAGTTATCAGTTAGGGGGTTTGTAGTTATACAGTCATGTGGCATCTTGTCAGAAGGAAGAAGTTAAAGTGGCAAGATTCAAAGAGTTGTAGTGAGTAACATTTACAGTACAGGGTGATAATAATAGGATTTCATAAGAAATGTGTTTCCTAGCAAGAGACGAGTTGGACAAGTTGGGTATGATGAGAGTTGAGGAGGGCCTCAATAGAGTGAGACATAAATAATTAATATCCTTCACTGTTCAATTGACTTGAATAAATATGCAGTGACTGCAATGACTTGAATACAGTATGGAAGTATTTTCTCCACAGATTCCAACTGTTGGTTGTAATATTTGAAGGGTTGCTCTTGGTGTCCGTGCTTTGGGGAAGAATCACTAAGGTGTTTCCAGTTGGTTCATAAACAAAAAGGAAACAGAAAATGTTAAAAGTAGGATGTTCTAATGCAGGGTTTTTAATAAGACTCTCCTTAAAATGCTCAAAAGAGGAGGAGACTTCTTTAGGACATTGTAGAATTTTGGGGTGGTCAGCTTTTAGAAGGAATATAGAGGCTGAGCCATGACAGATAAATTTGGGGTCCATTGCTCACATTTATTGCAGGAGTCAAAGGAAAACTTCCTCTTCCACCTCTGAAGTTGCTGCAAATAGACTGACAGAAGGCAGATTATTTGGGGAAAACGGCATATAAGCTTGTTAATGTGCACAGAGGAAACATCACAGAGTGATCACTTCACCACACAATGGGATACAGGTGGTTATATATCTTTCTTATTAGTAGAAAGGGGGATGGAGAAGCATTAATGCTTCTAGTGCGGTAGTAAATCATCTCTGGGAGAATTCAATGGGCATGCAGAACACACAGTGACCTAGGACAAAATTTGTTGGGCCCAAAGAGCAGACAATGGTTTGTAACATGTCTTTCCAGGTGCACAGATGGACTTCAATCTTTGTTCCTGTGATAATAGTTCAGCTAATGAAAACTCAGGGAAGGAATCAGAGGCAATGGTTTTCGTTTTTGGCATGTCCAAGCTTTAGGCAGGTAAGGGAACTTTAGAGAACAACTTCATCTTGTGCTTTGGGAGACACAGAGGATTGAGAGGCAGAAGTGGAAAGGGAAGATCAGAGAGACATTGAAAGTTTTTTTCTTCAGTTCAGCATGCCAAAGGGCCATATTTTGGAGTATCGTTTGTTGACCCCCAATACTATCTTGCTAATCCCAAGAATCACTGGAGTTGTCTTTTGATAACACAGGTAGGAATAACGAAGATTTCTTTTACTCTTTGAAGATGAATCAAAAGACTCTGTCCTGAAATGTAATGTTCTAAATATTTTACTTATGGAAGAGAGAGAGTTGTAGCTTCTTTTTTAAAGACTTTATGGAATTTGGTGGATAATTTCTTTAATAGTTAGAGGCTTTTCTCTATGACGGCCTCTAGGGTGGAGAACAAAGTAATGTCCTTCATATATGTGATAAGAAGAGAATGCAAAGGAAATTCCAAATCTGTTATGTCTTCTTTTAAGACTTGGGGAAAGTACATGGGTCTTTCAACATACCCCTGAGGCATTACAGTTCAGATATATTGCTTTCTTTCCCAGGTGAAAGAAAAAGAACAAAACAAAACTGGCTATCTGGATCAACTGGGATGCTAGAAAAAGCACTGCAGACGTCAGTCAATGAAAACCTGACTATCAGGTGATATGGCTGGTAGAAATGTGTGTGGGGTGGGTTACTTACAACAGGATGGTGGGGTATTATAACTTCATTGATGTCTATACGGTCTTGACAAATTTCCAAATCAGGTATTTGAATTTTGTACTGATAGATTGGTGTATTAAATTGCCTAGTGTATAAAATGATTACCCTTGCTTGAGGTAATCTGCAATAATTGCCTTGATTCCCTGAACGGCTTTCTGGCATGAAGGTATTATTTAGTATTTGGAAGTATTTTTGTTTCATCTATCTGTATTTTAATTTTGATACTGATGAATGTGATCAATGGCAGTGATGCACTGGGTTTTCAGGGATAGAGTTGAGTAAGTCCTAAAATGTTTTATTAGGAGAAAGTTCCTCTTTGTGTTCCAGAAATAGAAATATAGGGATAGAGTGTTCAGGGGGTTCCTAGAGGATTGCCTCTTAAGCAGTTTTTTTTTTTTCTTTCCAATGTTAATGTCATTTTCTGTTTTTGAGAGAAAAAGAAAGTGAGCTCTGTGAGTTTCAAAAAATCTCACGCAATTAATGGAAGCTAAGGGACTAAGAGCAATTGGTGAGAAACCTGTAGTTCTGTGACTTGAAAGTCTATAAAAAGAGAATAGTAAATTGTCATCAGTTGATCTGAAATCCCAACTATTTGCATTTTGTTTTCCAAAGAACAGAAAATGTAGTTGAGTTTATAATTGACAACACGGCCCCTGTATCTATGAGAGTTATAAAGCCTTCATATTTAATGATTTCAATTTCACCTAAAGTCATAGTTAAAAGAAAGGGATAAGTCTCCTTGGAAGCATCCCTAGCATTTTGTCTTATAAGAGAAAGGAATAGGGACTTTCTCATGTTATTATCTGAATCACATTTCCCCAAAAAAGTGATCAAAATTTAAAGTAAAGGAAAAAATACGTATAGGAGTTATTTAAAGATCCTCATCTGGGTAACTTCATATGCATCTACCCAAATGAAGAAAACATTTTTAAAAATGTGTTAGGCTATTTTCCAATTAATATTTTGTAATTTTAATGCTTCTATAATTAATATGAAATGTAATCTGAAATTAATAGCAATAACTGATTAGGCTATAATATTTGTAGTGATTTCTCATTTAAATTAGGAAAGATATTTAAATGTGACACAAATGGTTCTGCTATTTTCCTGGCCTGATATCACAATTAATCTCACTGTGACACATAAAGGTAAGTTTAAGATATTATGTTTTCTATTATAAAAGGTTATTACTTACTAAGTTGAGAAATATTGTACATGCTTCAAGAATACTGTCTAAATGACCTCTCTAGTGTACACATTTTTTTTTTCATTTTCCTTCCATGCATTTAAAAAAGGTCCTTAAGTTTACATTCATAAAGAGATGTTTAGCCATTTGTATTTATCAACCATAACTTTGTATGACACCAGAGAACATAATGACAGAGAAATGATTTGAATAATTAATTTTAAACCTCCCACATTATGTGACTCAACATCTGGCAAATTTACAAGAGAAAAACATTAGAGTTTTTATGACAAGTAGTCTTTATTCATTCACTGTAACTAATGTTTATGAGCTGCAATATGGAAACCTGTTCTGGTTCTCTATGCTCCTGCTTCCCCATGGATAATATTACAGGAATGAAAAGTTTTATGGCTCAATTAGGAAGTAAATGCATGTAGACAAATACATACATAAATAAAATAACAACTTTTTTAGTTTATACAGCTGTCAAATAAGTTTTTTGTTTATTGTTTAAGCAACCAGTGTGTTGAATTGATTTGAATAATAAAGAATAAGCTTAAGATAAATTTGGGGTATTAAACATGGATAAAAGAACAGTAAATATATAAAGGGAGAGGGTTGTTCAATTTTTCATAAATAAATTTTAAATACTCATTACATATTTGAAAGACTATATATAGGTGTGTATATATATACATGTGCATATATATCTCATAAAGTAGAAACTACAAAAACACAGCACCATAAAAATAATATCTGGTAAATTTTCTTGAATGAATTTGCAGTGGACACATATGCAGCATTCTCAAAAGAAGAATATTTAAAAAATAATCTGATTTACTATATAGTCATTTGTCTTTAAAGTGACATAATTTATTTCTGGAAATATTACCAGGAAGAAGAACATAGAACATAATTTTACTCTGATTTTAGTATAACATACGTATCTGAATCTTTGCTTTTTAAATCAATAGATGACTTCATTAATAATTGTAAATGACACATTACTATTGGGAATATGTACTTTTAGAAATATGTTTCTGTAACTGAATATTAAATAGATTAAACAGTGCAGAGGAGGAAATATATTTTTTTCTTTTGGTCTCATAAATTCTTTATTGGACTAGACTCCTGTAACAAAAGATAGATTAATAAGAGATAAACAAGCCTAAATTTATTAGCATGCATATTTCCTATGTACAAATGTTCCTCAATTTACAATGGTCTTATGTTCCAATAAACCCATTGTAAGTTTTCAATATCATAAGTCAAAAGTTTTCAACTTATAATGTGTTTATCCAGACATTATTTGTTTCATCAAGAAGCCCCCTGAATACCTATTGTTTTCACACTATCATAAAGTAAAAAAAAAAAAAAAAAAAAAGTAAATTGACCTATCATACATCAAGGAAATTCTGAATATGGGACACCCCCAGAAAATGAGTAGTTCTCAAAAAGCTAGGTTTGCAGTCCGGCTAATATGTCATCTTCAACAACAATAAATTTGTAAAGAAGTAACAAGACAAAGGAAAACAAGTCTTTAGGGGTAGCAAATAAAGGGAAGGCAAATAAATGGCACATAATGGCTAGTTAGTAAAGCTTGTTAATGTAGATTCTTCTGGTATCATCTATAGATCTATAAGAGTCTAAAGTTTTCTTCAGTGGCTAACCTTTGTTCTGCCTGGTGGAAGCATTTGGTCACAGGGAAGAATATCTTCTGCCTTTGTATATCCATGTCTTCCTTTTAGGCATATAGAAGGATGGCAGAGTTTTTCTCTACCTGCTTCTTTGTAACTGCCTTCACCTCTATAGTCCTTCATATTTAGGGGTGGTGTATTTTATTCTCCCACACTAGTGAATAACCAGAGCATCGTATTGGATAGTGACATATACACACTCTCTGAAATATGCAGGAATGAACAACAAAGCTACTCAGATGAACAGCTAGTCATGCAACACTGAAAGCTGAAGAGATCAATTAAGTAAAATAATTATGCTTGCTTGTTAAAAATAAGCTAAACCAAAATACTAAAGATTTTACTTTATGATGATGCTTATTGCTTACAATTATCAAAATCTTTTCTTATTTCCATTAACAGTATTAATTTCTCTTAGCAACATTTAATGGAAGTATCGTGGCCTATGTAAGTAAGTTATCTGCTAATCGATTTCATGATCTGTCAAGGTTTTACAATTATTTTAAGTTGAATTTTCCCCTAAAAAATATGTTATGGAGATCTGTTTCAATATGCCTCATAAACATTCAATCCAGGAAAAGAAAAAAGATACACTACCAAATCATTATCTTACATTCACTTTCCACACAAATTCATATGATTGCTTTTTTGCTTATGAAATGCACTCAAAATCTATTGTGTTTTTGGAGATTTTTAAAAAATGAAATTCACACTACATCAAAATAATAAAAGGCCTTTGAATAAATAAAATCTATTCCTGAAGTATTTATCTGTCCAACAAATGGAATTTTACGAAAAGGATCTTATTTAAACATTTTAAAGACAGTACTATGAATATGGTATTGGAGCTCAGAAACACATATCCTAAACCATGGCACTTTGACATGCTGAAGTGAAGAAGAATCTTCCCAAGGTCTCTCTGACCTTCACTCCTTCCTCTGGTCTCTCAATGCTATCTCTCCTAAGGACAGGATAAAATCGTTCTCTAAAGTTTCCTTGTCTGGCTAAAGTTCAGATCTGCCAAAGAAGAAAACAATTACCTCTGTTCCCCTCCCTAAATTTTCATTAATTGACTCAGATCACAAAAAGAAAGAGTGTAAGCTGTCAACAAACCTGGACAGACTTTTGTCAGAAACCATTGTCTGCTCAGTGTGCCCAATAGACTTTGTCACATGCCATTGTAAGTTCTTCAAACCCATTTAATTCCCCTAAACATCGTTTACTATCACACTAAAATTATCCATACTTCCTGAATCCCCTACACCCTTAGAAAGAGGATATATATGTGTATGTACCCCATTGGGATACTGAGCAATCATTTCATGATTCTCCTCCATGCATGCTAATAAATTTGTATGCTATTTCTCCTGTGAATCTGCCTTTTGTGAATTGATATTTCAGCAAAACTTCAGAGCATGAAGTTTTCCCTTGGCCACTACAATGACTTGATTAGACTGAAAATTTAAAATATCACATTAAAATGTTTGTTGTAGAACCTGTAATTTTATTTGACATTTTCTCTGAGAAAAGTTATAATTGCTTCTCGGATGTCACGAATCATGTGATTCAGTGGTTTGAGATCTATTTTGTTTGAGGAAACAGCTAGAAATAATAGCAATAATTACTTACACACAGGTTGATGGATACATAAGCAGATAAGGAAAAAGAGATACATACTGAAACTGTATTTATCGTATACTTTAAGGTAAAGTACATTTTATTATTATTTTTATCATGAAATCATGATCTATAATTTCTTTACAAAAACATGCAGTGACCATGATTTATTCATGTCTTCTTCTAAAGAACCATATTATTATTGTACAAGTTGACCAAATTCAAAAACTACAAACATAAGATTAAATAAGATATCATGTCATTATATAAACTGTGAATAATTCAAAACAACATGTATTTCTTTTGTATTCATATAGCAGGAAGTTATTTCCATCTTGAACAAAAGCAACTCAGAATTAAATAAGCACTATTTTTACTACTTCCAGAGAATTATGAAACAGTTGCTGTTATATTAGTGTTTTTCTCACTGCATCATTGCTGCATTTAAAGAACAATGAGACACTTCTTACTATCCCAAACTATTAATGCAACAGTTATAGTCAATTATATGTTTGATCAGTTATTAAAGCTACAAAATAGAGCAAAGTGCAACTTCTGTTGGATTAAAATTAAAATGTGTGTAATACAAAAAGTATCTTAACTTCAATGTTTTTTTCTAATATTTCAGAATTCTTTACATGTTTTTATAAGTAGTTTTGTTTTATGTTTCTCCTATAAGAACTACATATATTGAAAATGTCCACCTTATGAAAAAGCATATCTATAAAATACAAAGAGCCATATGCTGCTTTTCTTATGCAATTCCTTGTGCTTCTTTTAAATAGTCTTTTTAAAATGAAATGAACCTCATTTTAATATTAATTGTAACATTTGGCACTTAGATCGTGCTTTTCCTCTGAAGAAAGCCAAAGCACTTAGCTATGAATAATCTCAGCCATCAACGAGGACAAATATGTAAGGAAGGACTCCATAAATGAAAAGCCAATTTAAACTAGGAAACGATTTGAATTTATATCCCTTTCAATTGGGCAACAGGAAAAGAACCAATTCTTCACTCACTTTAAAGATTTGCAGCAGAAGATAAAGGTAAATTCCACTACTTGGGTCCTTGTTGTTCAAAAGACATATGAGAAAGAAGGAAGAAGAAGAATTACACACTAAACCTATGTACATGAAACTGATAAAATGGATTATAGCATGCCAGGCATGGCCAGATTCATTCCAAGGAGCAAAACTTCTTAAGTAATATGAATTCTAATTGGAAAACCCAGGATCACAGAAGAAAAAAATACAAACACAGACACAGACACACACACACACACACACACACAGAGTACATTTGTTCTACACTTTTTTGTATAAATGGTGGTTAAGTGTACAGTCCTTAATGTCAGAAAGAACTTTGTTTAATTTCTTATTTAGTACATTGCTAGCTTAAAGGCTCTCAGCCTTTATTCCTTCATCTGAAAATTGAGGAAAATGACACATTTCTTGCCAGACTTGTAAAATTATAATTAAAATAAGGAATATATATGATTTTGTTATAAATAAAGTTTTGGTACCTCAAAAGAAATCGCACTTGAATATAAATTTTTTTTAAATTTATTTTTATTTAGTAGGGTGTGCCCTTACAGATGGAGCAATGGTGAGCACACACTTGGACAAGGGAGGGGAATGGGTTCTTTTCCTTGACGCACGTAGCACCTGCTGCTGTGTCATTCCCTTATTGGCTAGGGTTAGAACGCACAGGCTAAACTAATTCCTATTGTCTGATTTAAAGAGAGTGAAGGGCTGAGTGGTTTGGCGGAAAAAATGGTTGTGGCAGAGCAGAAAATCAGAATGAGTCAGGGTGGAAAGTGAGCAGGTAATCCGAATGAGTCAGGGTGGAGCAGGTAATCGAAAATTGTTGCTTTATCATGAAGTTAAATTAAAAAGTAGAAGGCAAAGAATTGAACACAGTGACATATTGATTCTTTGAAGAAAAATTTAGAACTCATATCTAACAGTTTTTTAAAAGTGAGTGCTTTGTTCATTGAAAGTATTCAATAATGGTAAGTATTATTACTATATTTACACAGATGTAAATTTATAAAAATGTATATATTTCATGTTTACCTCAGTATTACTAATCAAAACGTATATTTTGTAGATATTTTAAATAAATGTGTGTCTCTTTTTTATTAGAAAATAAAATTATTTTAAATCGTTTTATGATCTCCTACTTGTTATCAATTTGTTTTTATATGTCATTACTTGGAATTTTAAAGTATTCTTTCTAAAACTCAAAATACAGAACTCATCTTTCTCTATAAAGTTATCTTTTGCTCCCAAAATTATAAACATAAATTTTGTTCTATATTAAAATATAAACCTGTCTTTATGCAGGTACTTATATTTGATTATAGTTTAAATTCAACATTCATCTGTAATATCCTCAATAAAATAAGTACTCTCAACTTTTCTAAAGTAATTTTACTTTCAAAATACATTATCAATAGTAAGAAAAAATTTTTATGTATAATTATCTCTGTGAACTAAGAATGTCTTAACATCAACAGAAGTGTTACAGGAAAGGGGCCCCAATCCAGACCCCCAAAGAGGGTTCTTGGTTCTCACTCAAGAAATAATTCAGGGCGAGTCTGCAGTGCAAAGCAAAAGCAAGTTTATTAAGAAAATAAAGTGGTGAAAGGACAGCTACTCCATAGGCAGAGCAGGGAGTTCCTGAAAGTAAGAGGAGGAACACATCCACCCTAGGTACAATGCCTGCATATATGGGTAGGTGTGCTCTGCTACAGGGGTTTGTGATAAAGAATTAATTTTCTAAATTACTATATTTTGCAAGAATCAATATTATTATCTTTAAAACAAAATTAGGAATGCCTTTGTTCTCCAGATATTAGGATATCTGAACACTCCCAAGTCTGGGTTTGTTTAGTAAACACTATTAATTTGTCCCTTTAATGATGAACACCTAGAGTCTAGGAATGCCTAACTTTCTGGGAATGTAGCCCAATCTCAGCCTCATTTTCCTAGTCCTCATTCAAAATGGAGTAGCTCTGGTTCAAACCCCTCTGACGATTAGTATTTCATTTTCTACTTTAAGTAAAATTATATATATATATATATACACACACACACATACACATACACACACACACATCTATATCTTATATAAAATGTTATATGTGTGCATATATATGTGTGTGTGTGTGTATATATATGTATAACACTGTAAATCTCTGACATACGTTATTAAGAACAAAAGCTCCCGTTCATTTGTAGAATTTCTTTGAATCTGTAACAGGACCTCAGGATAATTTTACCTTTCCAGTCTTCATGCTAGGTTCTATTCTTTCTCAGTAAGACCATTGACTACATTGCCTTGATTTATCTGATAATTTCATGAAACAATTGTGTATTAACTCCACCTGTATTATCCAGTATTTGACTATCTTCTCAGCCTGTTCATTCTGATGAAAAGGCCTGTTATTTATCTATTTCATTACAGCATTTTTGTATTATTTGCATTCTACCTTACCTCCTTATGTATCCTTGAATTTACACAGCATCTAGTAACTTTTAAATAACATTTTAATAAAATCTTTTGCATTCAGAAAAGCACTTATGAAATTTGTGGGAACTATCATTATGAATCAAAAAGTACAAATTGTCATTATTACAGCAATCAATGCCAACTCTAACTTTACTTGGAAGCAACATCTATATTTTTTTCTCCTTATTTCAAAAAATTAACTTTCAAACCAACAATAATACAGTCGACTTTTTTAGTAACTACAATAATTATATTGACTTTAATCCAAGAGAACAACCCTCAGTTTATGCAATTATTTTGACATATTAGATCCCTTTTCACTATTTGTTATGGTTCGAATGTGTCCCCTAAAAAGCATGTGTTGGAAACTTAATTGATGACACAACAAGGTAGGGAAGTGGTGCTCAATGAGAGGTGATGAGGCCTGGAGCACAGAGTGAATGAATTAATACAGTCATTGCTGGAGTGGTTTTGTTACAAAAGGGTAAGTTCAGTCCCTTTTCTCTGTCTCTCTCACCCTTTCTTGCTTTTCCACCCTCTATCATGAGATGATACAGCAAGGCGGCCTTTGCCAAGGCCAGCACATTTACCTTGGACTTTCCAGCCTCTAGAATCATGAGTCAATATTTCTGTTCACTGTAAATTCTCCAGTCTGTGGTATTCCGTAACAGCAGCACAAAATGAACTAAGACAGTATTGAATCAACTGAATTTATTCACCTGTTTACCAACTAAAGTAATGGAGGAGGAAGAGTATTAATAGGCTGACTTTAGCACTCATATCTAAGCTAAATAATAGGGTGTGGGCTAGAGAAATCTGAAGGCCTGAATGTATAAGCATGAAATAGAATGAATCTCTGAATCTTTTAGGTAAATAAAGCTAACTGATGGAAACATCCAGCATAATGACTGCTGTTTTAAGACCAGCATACATTATAATAAAAGTTTGCCATTTTTTCCTTGAAGCTATATCTAGATATCTATTACTGTCAATTCCTTCATCTTCTACATAAAGAGAAGGAGACTTTAGCCATAAATTTATAATGATTCATCGGATACTGGTACTTAACATCATATGGAAGATTATTCCATTATTTCAGAGATGTTCATGATTAGATAAACATTATTAGATTAAAAATATATAGTAGAAGAAACTAATCTGTTTACCATGAAAAATTCTGACTCTGCTTAGGAATCAAAAAATCCTATTTTGGGGGATAGCTTGCAATGATAATCAATGGGTTAAATAACAAATCATATTACCTTAGTCTTAAAATTTTTTTTTTTTTTTTTTTTTTTTTTTTTTGAGACGGAGTCTCGCTCTGTCACCCAGGCTGGACTGCAGTGGCCGGATCTCAGCTCACTGCAAGCTCCACCTCCCGGGTTTACGCCATTCTCCTGCCTCAGCCTCCCGAGTAGCTGGGACTACAGGCGCCCGCCACCTCGCCCGGCTAAGTTTTCGTATTTTTTAATAGAGACGGGGTTTCACCGTGTTAGCCAGGATGGTCTCGATCTCCTGACCTCGTGATCCGCCCGTCTCGGCCTCCCAAAGTGCTGGGATTACAGGCTTGAGCCACCGCGCCCGGCCAAAAATTTTTAAGAATAGGTACGTAATATTTCAATAAATACTTACAGGGCACTAATGATGTACCAAACTTCTCAGTCATCAAGTATCACATGATCACTGTTTTTATAACATATATATTTCAATGGCTATGTAAATGAGGAGAACATTGTAGCTGGGGAGTGAAATAGAAATATTACTTCTTGAGATAAATATTAAAACATTATTTTGCACCTTTGTTTTCACTTTAGCAGGTATGTAAGCACGTTTACATTGAAAATTTCAAGAGACTTCTAATTATTAGTTTAGCAAGTTGAACAGAGTAGATAATATCCATCATCTTTTATGTTTTTCTTATTGTGAAGGTATTTGAGGTTAAATATGCACTTAACTATATAACAGCAAAGTAGAGTTGTTCCCAATATTAATATCTGATATTAAGCTTTTCAGAAGTCTACTAACTCAAGTGATCTGTAGTTGAATACACTCTAATGCCAGATGGAGTATCAGAAAATGTGTATGAGGCTTTAATTATCTGAAAACCCAAAATGAACTGCTACTCATGATACCTGGGGATTTTAATGAAGAGCATACATATGTTCTTCTTGCTAATTGAAGATGAGTTTCATTTCAATGAATTTAATCCCCTGGGAATTTAAATATTAACAAAGAGAAAGATTGAAAAGAATGTTAAAAACCTAAAATAAACTTTGCTAAAACTCTGCCTTTTGACTTGAAAATTATTGGATGTTTCATATGGTAAATAATTGGGTTGAATATGTAAAATATCTATGATATAGAAGTTTACAAATGTATAAGTGTTATTTTCTTACAGTTAACAATAAAAGTAAAATTCAAATAAAAGGTTAATAATATATGTGAATAAAGTATTAGATCTACAAATTGAAATCAGATTATTAGATGAATTTAAAAATTGAGCTGTCAATAGAACACTAATAATCATTAGTATTTAGAGGCAGAAAATTCTTGGATTTGGCCGGGTGTGGTGGCTCAAGCCTGTAATCCCAGCACTTTGGGAAGCCCAGACGGGCGGATCAGGAGGTCAGGAGATCGAGACCATCTTGGCTAACACGGTGAAACTCCGACTCTACTAAAAAAATACAAGAAACTAGCCGGGCGAGGTGGCGGGCGCCTGTAGTCCCAGCTACTCGGGAGGCTGAGGCAGGAGAATGGCGTGAACCCGGGAGGCGGAGCTTGTAGTGAGCTGAGATTCGGCCACTGCACTCCAGCCTGGGCGACAGAGCGAGACTCCGTCTCAAAAAAAAAAAAAATTTCTTGGATTTTAGAATAATTGAAGTTTTACTTTGTAAGTAGCCCACATACAAATCATAACAACTTTAAAAGAAGAAAAAAAACATAAGTGCCTTTTGAAAATAAAAACAACACATTGAAATTGAGAGGGCAAGATCAATGTAAATGTCCTTTAAATACAATAAATACGAGCCATTGCTTTGAAAAGTTGCCGTGTTTTGGAACATGGGAAATGCTAAAAGTGAGCTTGAAGTCACGTGATTAATTCAGTCATGGTTCTATGCACAAGTTGTCACAGGAGCAGATCAGTGACTAATTCAAACATTGCTTTAATAAAACCAATGTAGATAATTCCTTGGGAGTAACCAGAAGTGTGAGTATGAAACACCAAAACAGAAGTTGAAGCAGGACAGAAAAAAGGCTTTGTCAGGGAAAAAATAAGTGTAATAACTATAAAGATGTTTATGGGGGATGGTGGTGAGTAGCCAGAAGAGAGGGTTGATACCAGACTATGAATATGAAGAAAAGTCTCGGGGTGAGGGCAAACAGCTACTGGCAAGACCTACTCCAGAACCACCCACAGTAGATAGCACAGTGCTGTTCTACCTGGAAGGTGTGTTATTTATTTTATGCTAGACAATGTATGCCATAACCAGTTGATGCCATCACACATATGTTTGAAGGAACTTTCAACATTCTGATTTCACATTCACCAAAGCTGTCATTATGATAAGATGACAAACCTTAGAGGTATAATACAGCATCCAATAACTGCAACATGTAATATCGGCCCCCAATTATTGCTCAAGAGATTTAACAATTTATTCTGAATTCTAGAGTAATATTAAAGTAAGTTAACAATTGCTTTCAGTCTAGAAAGCCATTAATTTATTTCTAAGATGCATGTAGTTCTCAAGCCATAACATGTCTCAAGCACTGTATTTATTTTTATGTATTTATTTATTGAAACATTTTTAAGACTTAAGAGGTAAAAGTGAGATTGGGAGTAGCATAATGGACTTAGAACCTGACATCTGTTACTCATCAGAGAGGAGAAGAAAGTTTCACCTGGCAAGCGAGCCATAGCACTTACTTGGCAAGATATGCAGTACAAGGTAGGCCCCAAAACAGGAGAGGACTGTCTTAGCAGATATGTAGAACAGGGAAGCAGATAGTAAAAGATTGTCTTGTTTGATGGTCCAGTAAGTGGAAAAGCAACTTGTAGAACTACCCAAAGTTTTGTTGGTCTCTAACCTCCAAATGGAGATTAAAAGGAACCATCTCATTCTTTGGAATGGAGTATCAAGCACAATATACACAAAACAATGATGGAACTCCATTCTTACATTAAGAACTACAAGTCAAGGTTTAATTATTAAGATTATGTATTCCACAAGTATTTGGTTTGAAAAATAGGACGAGACAGTTTTGACAGGGCCCTACGCATAATTTTATTTTATTTTTTATTTTATTTATTTATTTTTTTGAGATGGAGTGTTGCTCTGTTGCCTAGGCTGGAATGCAGTGGTGCGATCTGGGCTCACCGCAAGCTCTGCCTCCCAGGTTCACACCATTGTCCCGCCTCAACCTCCCGAATAGCTGGGACTACAGGAGCCCGCCACCGCGCCCGGCTCCTTTTTTTTTTTTTTTTTTTTTTTTGTATTTTTAGTAGAGATGGGGTTTCAGCATGTTAGCCGGGATAGTCTTGATATCCTGACCTCGTGATCTACACACCTTGGCCTCCCAAAGTGCTGGGATTACAGGCTTGAGCCACCGCACCTGGCCAGAACTTTTAAAAATACTGTTTAACTTGGGTTTGGATTTGTTTGTAAAGTTTCAGGGGGTCCAAGTAAATGATGTTGACAAATTGGAAGACAAGAGAATGAAGTCAGGTTGTTAAAATATTGAAAATAAATTTTATCATAATTTTCAGCTCTTTTAGGAGGACTAATTCGAGTTTAGTAGCTAGTCTTCTGAGGAAACAAATGGGTTTATTATTCTAACATTATTATATGGTTAGAGAAAATAACAGAAAATTAAATACTTTTATCTTTAAAACTTCTCTGTTTGGATATTTTGAATCCATGTCCAATTGTTTTATAATTTTGGTTAATGCATATCTGTTCTCCGGTAATTGCTTATTTTTCCATCTTTATATATATATATATATATGTATGTGTGTGTAACTTGTCTGTCATAAGCTCCTGAATCAATATGCTTTCTTTAAACCAAATGTATGACTTCATGTTTATATAATAAATGAATCATTTTAACTTCCAGTAAGGAATATATTATAGATCAGCTAAACTTTACCTAATTTCTAATAAAGCTAAACTACCTAATAATCTAATAAAGAAACTTCACCTAATTTCTTTAAGCATATGTATGGAATAAGAATTTTTGTTTCATTTGAAATTTTTCCACAACCCTGTGTTTGCCATAAAATTAAAATCACCACTGAATCAACATGAAGACTTTTCAAGGACAAGTAATATGACAATGAAGGAGAAAGAATGAAAATTGTTACAAGGATAAATATCCTCCTTTGGCATGGCAATAAATGTGCTTGCATTGACTTAAGTTCCTACTGAATCAACACAGTTTTAATGTTGGTAGCCTCATATCTGCTATAAACATCACTGAAAAATTCATTCGAAGGTGAAAAAGGTTCTAGAATGACAGTTCAGCTTCCTCTGGGGAGTTCAAGAATTATATCTGGTATTGTGTGTTTTTACTCCTTCCATTGTCTTAAATGAAGCAATTAAGTACAAATTATGAAAATCTTTGACATAGGACATAGTTATACTCAGGAGCTAGCTCCTGTTGAAACACAAGAGAAATACCAGAAAGTGTCAATTAAAACCTTTACACACACACACACACACACACACACACACACATATATATATATATATATATATATTTTAGCTCTGTGATACCGGTGCTGGGAATTTGCTAACTTCATTTCCCAAATGCCTTTGCTAACTTCCTGTCAGTTAGGTTCTACCAATCAGTAGCTCTGATGGAAATGGAAAGTAGGAGAAGGTGGGGGCAGGAGTGAGAGGTCAAGTCCTTGCCAGTTAGTCACACTGAGACTGAACCCCAGGCAGGCTCCACTTACACAATGAGCACCCCATTACTCCAAGCATCAAGCTTTAGAGAACTCCATTCCAGTGAATTCTTAAAACATCATTTTTCTTTTGTCTCCTACCTGCCTTAGGGCAACTGGTTTACATAGTTATTGCACTCTGGATTACATTAAAGTTTCCTTTTTTTTTTTTTTTTTTGCCATTTAGCCATTTAACATCATTGTCACTTTTGTTTGAAATACCTCTCACAGTTTCTATTTTCTTAAAGTCTCTCTTTTTAATAAAATACCCAACTCCTTTGCATCTCTCTTCCCTTTTTTCTACTTCCTTGGGAAAACTTAAGAGCCTCCTTCAACATACATAGCCATTTATTTCAAGTAGCTAAATCCTACTGAAGAAGCATGAAACTGGGCAGTCTGGGTTAACTTTAAATTTATAATGAAAAATCTCAAATGGGATACTGACAACTGTCCTAAAAATGCTTTCTCATTTTCCTGATACTTTTTATACACTTATAATATGTGTTATATAATATGATACTAGCATAAAATATGATACTTTTTATACACTTCAATTTATCACAGCATTTGCTCTCCCCTTACTCTTCTCTCATAGGTCTTAAATTATTTGGAAATAAAAAATTAAAAAATGAATAAATAAATAAATATAAATACAAGGACTCAGACAGGGATTGTTTCCATGAACAAATACATCCATTTGCCTGTATATCAATCCATCTTCATTTTCAGTTTGGTTTCATTGTAACTCAGGCCAATTTCTCTACTCGTGGTCAGAATCTCATAGTTCAGTGCTGCTCAAAGACTGCTGAAAATCTCTCTTTTTCCTGGATCATCAAGTTCTGTGTGTCTAATCAATAATCATTAGCATAGTTATGTGGTGTTTCCTTCTTATAAAATATCCTCCTTTAAACTACAGTTCTTCACAGCCAACGCATTTTTCTTTGCCCCTTTCACAGTAAAACTCCATGATGGTTGTTTAGATTTGCTCTCGTGTCCTCATTTATTTTTCAAAACACTCGTAGTCTGACTGATGCTACCTTTCTATTCAAATTGACGCTAACAAAATCCCCCAAACTTTCACAATGTCAATTCCAAAAACAAATGACGTGTCATGGTCTTTCTCCACTTCTCAGAAACAGGGACTCAGTGACCACTCTGTTGAGAACTCTCACTAATAGTTTTTCTCCACCTCACAGACCATGCCCTCTCATGTCTCCTTTTCTGGTCCTTGCTCTTCTGCACTCACAATGTTGATATGATCGCTTCTTTGCTCTGTCTCCTCTCTTTCTATGATCTTATCTAGTCCAGTGGTTTTAGCTATCATTTATACATTGATGTTACTCTTGTTAGTATCTTGGAGCTACGTATTTTCCCTGTCCCCCAAACTCCTACATACTGCTTATCCTACATCTAGAGAAATTTTTCAGAGACAACTCATAAATCACTTCTTCTCTAGCTGCTCTCTGCTTCCTCTATTTTATGGTATATATAACTGTGAAAATATCTCATTTATCTATTTCCATCTTATTTACTTAATTCTCAGCACTAGAACATAAGTTCCATAAAAGCAAACGCATTTCTGCTTTGTTTACTGCTGTGTTACAGTTTCTGAAAAAGTGACTGTCTCATATCAGTAACACTGTAAATTTGTGTTGAAACAATAAAGGCATGAATAACCCCTGATAAATCTTTTGTTGCCTGGAAAAGTAACTACTTGTAGAACGTATGCACTTTAGCTAATGAAGTTGGAATACCTACATGACTATTTGAGTGAAGATCTAGTATAGATCAGAATTGTTGCTTAATTGGTATAATGTCCCAGTTATGCAAGATGCGTAAGTTCTGGAGATGTACTGTACCACACAATGTCTATAGGCAATCGTATGGTATTGTGCGCTTAAAAATGTGCTGAGGATAGATCTCATGTTAAAAGTCCTCATCACATAAACAAAACAAAAACACAGAGGGACACAAAGAAATTCTGAGAGGTGATAAATATATTTACTACCTTGATTGTGATAGTGATGTTATAGATGTATGCATATATCAAAACTCATTAAATTGTATACATGAACATTCAGTTTTTATGTGTATACAATTATAACTTGCTAAGGCTATTTTTAAAGATATAGATAGGAAACACCATTTGCCATTTTTTCCTCTTTTGAAGATGTCTTATTTCTGTATGCTTGGATAAAATATCAAAGAATATCAGTCATTCAATTGCTAAAATATCACAAATTATATTTAAATTATACATTTGAAAACATTGTCAGTTAGCCTGATCCTTTCTTACCTAAAAGCGTGTGCCCATAAAATTGATAATAATAGCAAATATTTATCAAGGATTTATTGTTGATAAGATAATATAAACTAAATTTAATAAATTATTTCGTTGAATACAAACAAACATATTATGGGATAGCATATAATATATAAGATATATATAATAGTTAATTATCAGTTTTACACACACACATAGGCTTAAAGAGATAAATTCATTGGACTACATCATCCAGCTAGTAATTGCAAGGAATTACAGCCTAGGAGAAAGTATATACAGAACCTTCCTAAAGGTTAGTAATTGTTGGAGAATTCCTTTGTTACATTGAATTTTTTATTTAATCTTCTATGAAATATTTCCTATATAAGAAATTTTCCAAGAGCCCATGGATCCTTCTTACTGTTCATAAAATTTAAATTGTTTTGCTTTCTTTATATCAAATGCCAAATGCAGTTTGCAAAACTGCTTAACATTTCCATTTATTTTACTTTTCCTGTAGAAAGTTTGTGTTGTTTAGCATAAGTAATTCTGTCTCTAAACTGGCTATTTAAATACTTCATATATTTAGGTTTCCTTCATGAATCTTCAGCATATATTTTAGGCAAAAATTACAACTCAGCTACACAGTGCATTTTATGTTTGGATATAGATGGAATTTTTATTAAAATTTGGAGTTTGTGCTAAACGTTATTTTATTGTAGCAATAAAACTTCACTAACTTTGATCAGATGACTACACAAATAACCTATTTTAAACTCCCATAGTATGCAAAAGAAACAAGCTCATAAAACCAAGACGATAAAACACTTTAAACAAGAACAAATTCAAGGATAATAGAAAGGAAAGTCATGTGTAAAACAGTTTAAATAATATCATTTTTTCCTTTTAGGACAACATCACAGAGTTGACAAATTTAAAGGAAAGAAATAAATATAAGCTTAATATATATATGTAAAGGCTGGGTCAGAAAAGGACTATAGAAGCCTTGTGATATGACCCTCTCATTTACCAGCATTGGAGCTTCTGCTCCAGATCCTTAAAGACATGACTCCCAACTTCAAACCCCATGGTGTTTTTTCAAACTAAAAAATACCTTCTTCTAAGGAATAGAAAATGTATATTTACATGACTACTATGCTGGAAAAAAAATCTAATGCGCACACAATTTACTTTCCTGGTTGGTTTTTATACTTTTACAAACTTAACAAAAAATACAAATTCCATGCTTGTGACCTGTGGCCACCATTCAACTCTGCCTGCTGTAACATGAGAGCAGTTGTCTTAGTCAGTTAGGGTTGCAGTAACAAAATACCCTAAACTGGTGGCTCATACACAGAGATTTATTTCTCACAGTTTTGGAGGCTGGGAAGTCCAAAATAAAGGTGCCAGCAGATTTGGTATCTCATGAGGGTCCATTTCCAGGTTCATAGACAGCCTCTTCTGGCAGTTTCTTCACATATTGGAAGGAGCAAACAAACTCCCCTGGGCCTCTTCTGTAAGGACACTAATGCCATTCATAAAGACTTCACCCTCATCACCTTATCACCTCCAGATGCCCTACCTCTTAAAACCATCACATTGTGGATTCAGTTTCAACATAGTAGTTTTGGGAGGAAAAAAACATTCAGGCCATAACAGACTCCATAGACTGTATATAAATCAATGGGCATTGCTATGTGACAACAACAGTTTTATAAACTCTGAATTTTAAATTTTGTATCATTTTAATATTTTAAGAAATACTCATTTGTAAATTGTTTTTCAACTTTTAGAAAATGTAAAAAGAAATGTATGGTTGTGGTCTGTACGAAGCGGGTAGTAGTATGGATCTGACCCACAGGCCATACATTGCAGACTTATCTTCTATTTGAGTGGAAACCACTACCACTCTGCATTGCCTACCGTAGAGAGGTGTTTTTGGTTTTGTTTTTTAATTTTTGTTCTGTTTTTGTTAAATGTTTAAATAGGCATTTTATTAAAAAAGATGCAGACAAATTACTGATGCAGATATCTTAAAATTTGAAAAAGCATAGCATATTCTTGAGCTATAAAAAAATTAATTAATTCCAGTAGACTTTGTACTATATTCTTCATCAAGCTTGTTTTGTATGTAACATGTTGGTAACCATTTCATTTTACAGAAATTAGCATGACTAATTATTTCTTATTTCCTTCTAGCTTATGAACTTTCTGAAATTAGAAAACAAGTTTTATCAAATCCAGTGGCATTTCAGTATTTACTATGATGTTCTATATCTTGCCACTTAAAATGTGGTCCTTGGGGTAGCCTCAGTATCACCCAGTATCTTATCAGAAATGCAGACAAACTTAATTAGAATCTTCATTTTAATGAGGGATTCTTATGAACATTATAGATTGAGAATGTCTGTTTTAACATGCAATGAACACTTTCATGTTAATAATAAATCATTAAAAATATGTCCTACTATGGTAATGTCCTTAAGTTCTGGGCAGATATATTTACTTAAAAAAATATGGTAGCCTAATGCCCTATAAAGATACTCAAGTATCACACATACCAGGTGATCACACATACCTGGAGCTCATAGTCATTCTTTGCAACCATTTTGTGAAAGAAGGAAAATGTTTAGTCTATATAAATATTGTCATAGGAATTCAGGGAACGAATGGTACCATGTATTCTAAATAATTTAGATAATTAAAAATTTTGAGAGAAACTTTTCTGCATTACCATGTGGTTGACTTCTTGTAATGTCATCTGGACACATTCTGCAAAAAGTAATCTTGAGGATCATGAGAGCTACGGTTACTGTAGACATTGAAGTTTTATTTTTTTTAGAAAATATCTTACTAATAATTAAGCAAATTTTCATTCAAATTATTAAGGTTTTAAGGTCTGCACTTAGACTATCTTTGAATAAATATGATATATTTTACTATTATATTCATAAGTACTTAACGAAAATTGAATATTTTACTACACATATTTAGTGAGACATAGAGGGGATAATGGCCTTTTCATGAAATTCTCTAGTCCCCTCTGCACCCCCCAATTAAATTATTTATCTTTCCTAGGTACTCTCTCCCCAGTACCTCTGCAGAAGTTTCCATAGCTATAAATATCTTCTAGTTATTTATAGGTATTGTAAAATGATGATATTATGTAATAGATTGCATTCAGCAAATTACTCTATTGAGGATGTTAGGCAGATGATCAAAGAATTTGGTTTGCGTTAGGCAATTGAATGTTTCCATAGTTCTCCTAGTAGAAGATGCTGCCTGTAGACTTCATGTGGATATTGAGCTCGTGGACTAAAATAAAGCATGCTAAATGGCAGAAGCAAATACATTCAAATACATTTTTTCTTATATTAGCTTGCATTGTTCTTTTTTTCCAAGAGTCTCTGTTTGTGAAATCACACGTACATTAATTGTTTTAGGTCTTATAAACAAATTTATAAAATAAAACAAACATTTCAGAAAAAAATATTATTTAGCTAAAATGAAATTTTATTTTATGTATTTTATTTGCATAAACATAATTACTGAGCACATATTTAGTACCTATTGTAGTAGCACCCCATTATCCATTAGGGATCTGTTCCAAGACCTCAAAGTGGATGCCTAAAACTGCAGATAGTATTGAACTCTATATGTACAGTACTGTACTATGGTTTTCGATGGAATAATCTGGATGCTACTAAGTCACTAATGGGTAGATGGTGTATACAGAGTGTATACCTGGGACAAAAGGGTGGTTTGCATCCACCTGTGATAAAGCAGGAGGGCTTGTCTGGAGATTTCATCACACTACTCAGAATCGTGTGCAATTTAAAACTAATGAATTATTTCCTAAATTTTCCATTTAATATGTTTGGACCACAGTTGACCATAGGTAACTGAAAGTGTAGAAAGCAAAATTGCAAATAGGTGGATATAGCATATTATCGTAGCATAAATAGGTGGATACATAGCATACTGTATATGCTAGCCATATTCTAGGCTTTGGGGACATAGTGAAGAAAAAAGACAAAATTCCAGCCATCATTGAACTCATATTTTTGTGTCTAAATTTAGCTAATCCCTACAATATGACAGGCTGTTTTTCTTACAACCTCACTTTCTTACAAGATACACTTTTAATCTCCACATTATAAAGAAGATAAACAAGACAGAGGCCTTTAGTAACTATTCAAGATGGAACAGTTAGGCATGGAAAATTAGCGCTCAACTCATCCATTCAAGGTTGTAGAATTTTTAAAAAACGATGCCTTTATTCCCAAATGCACTACCTATAAGGCTTGATTAATGCCTTCTTCCTCAAACTTCAAATTTTGCTGGTATTCCCAAGATATGCATGTCACAGATTTGTTATTTCAAAAAAAAATCGAATGATTACTCTCTCAATTGACTCTGATTGATGACGACTGTTTTCAGTAAAGATAAGCCAATATATATAAAAAACTATTTTTAGTAAATATGGTTCTTGTAACCAGAGAAAAGAGGCACTGTTATTGAATATTATATTTAGAAGTCACAACCTAGAAGAGATAGATGAACAGACAGACTAAACGGCCATAAACAACAGATGGTGCAATTAGTGTATTATTTTCTAAAAATGTAAGCATTTGAAAAAAGAACAAATTTTAATATCTTTGTATTTACAAATTATGTTATCGAGGTAAATATTACCCAGTTAATATTCAATGACAAAAAATCAGTAAAGGATCCTCAACAATGGCAAGAGTTCAAATGTTTGAGACTAGTCTAATGCACATGTATGATTATACTTCATATTAGTTACATATCACATGACCATTAACACCAAAGACCAATGAGTGGATTATTTTTGAATATAATTATCCTATCTAAATGTACTTAGATGTTGCTTACAGAAGGCAAATTTCTCATAATGCACATTTCTAATCAGTAAAATTAGCTTACAAATTGCATACATTTTCCAGTTTTAGACATAAATTATCTTAGAAAAAAGTTTATAATGCTTAATAAAATTATTCTTTATTCAGCATATCAGAGAATTCTCTATTCAAAATATTGCAAATATAATTTGAAGATCAACCTAATAAGGGGCACTTTAATGGGTTATTTTTCACTCATTATACCTTTTAGATTTATGAATCTGAACTCAGCTATTATTATGTTTATTTGCCAGTCATTATTTAAAAGTTTTACGTTCTTACATTACTTGTTCTATTTTTTGGAGACTCTGTATAATCTTATTATTGTTAGTTCTATCTACTTAGATCAATACTAGGAATTCAGCACAGGTGTAAATTATTGCTGCACTCATTAATAAAAAGGGAATATATTCTATCCTTTCAATAAATATGCATTGCTCAGATTAGTGAAGATTTATATTTTCACATGAGGGAAATCATATTTACTCTTTGTAGTTGTGAGTTTGTTCACATCACAACTTAGATACATAAGGAAAATATAGGAAATTTATTTCTTTATAACTGACTTAATCTCATTTTATTCAAGGCCAAATTCTACTGACAGCAGAGAAAGTAAGTAAACATTCATATGGACAAACAAAAACAATTTTTTCAGCTTTATTGAGGTAAAATAACAAGTAAAAACTGCATATGCTCAAGGTATACAAAGTGATGTTTATATATACCTATACAATGTGAAGATTTTCACAGTTAAGCTAATTAGTGTGCCCGTCACTTCATGTATTAATGGCTACTCTTTTTTTGGGTGTATGAGAATAGTTGAGATCTAATCTTTTAGCGGTTTTCAAGGATGCAGTATATTCGTATTAACTGTAGTCATCATGCTGTATGTTAAGTCTGCAGAATTTATTCATCTTATATCTGCAAGTTTGAAGCCTTCGCCCAATATCTCCCCATCTCCCCCACACCCCAATCCCTAGTAACAACCCTTTACTCTCCATTTCTATGAATTTAACTTTTTAAACAACTTTAATACCTCAGTCATCTCAGGTTTAAACTCTTTCAATTTGTAAGCATTCATGACATAATAACTCGTCATTGCAAAGTCACTGGAAAGTACATGTTATCTGTTTTTGTCTTATTTTGTTCTTTAATGCCACAGGCCAATTTGGCAGAGCCGTGACTCCTATTGACGCACTCTCCGAATAGTGCCTTTCATAAAAATACAACACCAACAGAAAGTATTATAAAGCAAAATTATCATTCTGAAATATAGTTCTCAAAACCTTAAAAAGTAATATAGTAATACATGTGATTCCTCATCAATGAAGTAAATAGCAGAAGCTAGCAGAAGTTCTAATGATTATCTAACTTTGAAGTAGTCATGATCATAAATGATAATTTATATCTGCAACAGTGTAATACAATATAAAAATTTCTATGATATCAAATGGTGACTAAATTGCAAATATAACTATACTATTGTGTTTTATTGCTTACATTACAAATTAATAGAAATGTTAAATTTCTTTTAGAGATGATTGAAAACACTTATTTTTTTCACACTCAGAATTAGAAATCTCCGAACATCCTCAGCTGAAGATCCCCTATGTAAGGGAATCTTGTTTGACATGTTTTATTTCTCATTCCAATCATGGTTTTTTAGAAGGCAACATTTAATATTTACTATCCTAAGAACATGACAAGTGAAGGTGTTAGGCTGGTTTCACTGGCCATCTTTGATGGAGAGCAGCAGGTCTGGGGCTGGTTGGAAACTGCTGCTAGTTTCTGCCCTGGGGTGGTTTTGGTTCTCTCTTGTCATCTACTGATGAATGCAATGACAGGGGAAGTCATGATCTACACTTTGACAATTTCAGGCTCTTTATATTGCCCTTAGTGACTTGATCCCACTTTAGCTTTCTCTAGAGTTAAGCATCTAAACCACATTTCTTGCTGTGACTCTCCTTTAGTTACCATCCAGGAAAACTGCCCAGAATTTCTTCATCTAACAACAGAGTGAGCTACCCACTACAGTAAATGCATATAGAAAACTCCCAACCATTTAGCTTGTTTTTCTGTTTCTCAGCCTCAGAGGCTGGGTTTCTTTTACACTGTGAGCAGTTCATGGAGAGTCAGGAGAAGTGCTGCTCAGAACCACTGTCTCATTTTGTTACATCTCCTTTACTGCATGAAACCTCAGGACCAATCTGTGAAGCAGTCTCCTAGGAGTTTAAATGGAACATGGCAAACCCAAACAGTCTGAAAAAATATCAGTATCTCCCTTCCTATAATCCTCTGAAGGGGGGGGGGGGAAGCCCTTCCCCCCTTTTTTGACATAATATGATGACATATTATATCCTACAGTCACATCCTACACTAAGTTCTGTCTAGTCTATGGTCTAATAAAAGATTATGATATGGTCAACTCTCCAAGGACTGTCCTGAATATGCTCACACAACCTACAATTATTCAAAACTCGCTCCTTTTTCTTTTTATACCAAATCAAATTATCAAAAGAGTGGTTTTATTATGGAGTTAACATGACATTGACCATTTCATGTTCACCGGTATATAATTTTTCCATTGTAATAAATGTCATTGATTAAATATCAGGAAGACAACAGGCAACGGGATATTGAGGAAAGGAAAATTACAACACAAAATGTAAATTCCTATATCATGGCATATTGGATCATTCTAAAAGTTAAAGTGAAACTAAGATTTAAGGAAAGCAATTAAGTTTTCAGAACTTTGATTTTCAGTTGCTTAGTTTATAATAAAGGTTGAACTTTTGGAATCGAAGCAGATGGAAGTCTGTTTGATAGACTCTTCTTATTCTACCATTCCACAGTCATTTGTGCAGATTCTGATGGGTTTGCAGAGCTGTAAGAAGCAACATATATTATGATGTAAATGCCATCATTATGACATATGCTTAAACTTCTGCTGAGAAATAAATAAAATATCTTGAAATGCCTGCTGTTTATCCCAGCTGTTTATTTCTCACAGCCCATAAATGGAAAAGTCACACAGTTAAGCATTTATATGCTGGAGAGGCATTTGGAAATAATTAAAATTCTTCCAGAGACTACTTTCTTTTTGTTCTGAATTGGAATTAACTTATAATTTCAAGAAGAGAGGGCAAGCACATTAAATGAGAATAAATATTTTTTTTCCCTAGGAAAGTGAAGAAAATATCTAGAATTTATTTTTTTCTCCCAAATTTCGGATAGTCTAACAAAAAAGTGGGAAGACATATCAGAAGCAAGCACGGGTCACTCAAACTATATGCCACGCTGCATTTCCAGTGGAGACACAATTACTACTGGGAAACCTGCTCCTGTGAGTAAATTGGGTTGACTGCAGTGATTCTGACTTATGTTCACACTAATACATACAAATAAGAGACAGCCAAGGAGTTGCATTTTCCTTATTAAAAAAAAAAAGTTAAATATCTTATAAAATAGAAGTTAAATGTTCTACAATTATAAACTAATATATATATTTGTGTATAAATATTTTAATAATTACTGTTTAATCGTACATGTGCTACAGATATATGACCATTAAATACATTTTGCATTTATTTAACATTAAATTTAAATTTCTTATTTTTTTAGGCACAGCATGGTAGTATATTTGAGTTTGTTACTATGACAATGGTTAAATGGAACAATAGACTTTTCTCTACCTTCTCATCTTGACTAACTATCGCTAGATTAGATAAAATTCTAACATGATGATAGTACATGTTATTTTAGAGAAGCTTCACATTTAAAAAATGATATCAGATCGTTAATTCCAATTTTTAACACTGCGAAGCTAAAAGGACATGAGAACTTCTAAAACTTTTTGTAATAGATGAACATAATCTAGCAATCAAAACACATCTCATCCTTATTATACAAAATAATTGTAGAGAAAATAATATTTGAATTACTTTTACTGTCAAATTAATCCCACAATTCTATGCCAAGATTTTAAAATTAAAACAATTTTGATCAATCAAATGAAGTTACATATATATATACACACACACACATACATACATATATATACACACACACACACACACACACAGGATCCTTTAAGACATAATACATTTAACGACTTCTGTGAATCCATGCATAAGTATCTCTTTTCGTATAGATAAGCAGGTCAACTAATGATGATTTTTAATGTAAAAAACAAATTTTTTTACATACGAGTAGGCTGGATGTATATTTTTATGTATATGTGTTGTGGCGACTTTGTCTATGTAAAAAAGTAAAATAATCAGTTTGTAATACAAACATATATCAATTGTTGAATATGAATAATGTGGCCAATAAACATTGACTAAACCTTTGCCTCATTCTTCATGTGATAAAAACCTGCATTATTTGTTCATCTTTTCCAGATTTACACACAGTGTGCCTGAGAAATAAGTTGAGGGAAACTCCTGTTTAAAATTTAACAGTTATGTGACTCAGATATTGACATTTTAAAAAAGATCTGGAACTACTAGTTTTTGTAAAGCTTCTCGATTTTCATAATTAAAAAGTTCACTCACACAACCATTTTCTTCAGTAATTTATTCTATTCTTTTCCAGGAAGATGGTCTGAAACAACAATTTGGTGGCAGAACTTAACCTGTGGAAACATGTATTTTACATGACAATTCCATATAGATAACACTCTACTTAGTAATCTTGATAGATTCCAAAATTTTTTTTAATATGTGGCATTTAAGCTCAATGTCCCAACAGCTAGGGAAAAAGGTCATTTATACACAAAATTTACAAAGGTTAAAATTTGTGAACACTAGTATATAATCAGTGTCTTCGTTTTTAATAATTTTGTCCTTAGAAGACCTCAAAAACTAAATTTATATCCTCTCTAAAGTAAGAGAAAATTGAGACTGAATCACTTATTATCATAAATATGCTTAAAATATCACTAGAATTTATAGTGTAATCATGAATGTATTCATTTTTTTCAACACTTATGTTAGATAGGCAGTGAAATTTTCCAAAATTTTAGTTATTTAAAATTTATTCTGATCACTGGTGAAATGAATTATGTCAGTCAAGTTCAAGAACATTTTTAGTTTAATAATTTATATTTTTCTACTTACTCCCAGAGTGTTTATTTTTTAATGTATATTTTAATCAATAAATAATTTCTATTTTTATAATATTATATTTTAGTTGGCATTATATATATTCAGGAAATATATATTTAGAAGTTACATACCTTAAAAGAAAAATTTAAATCATAGGCTGTGGCAGTATATTTTGACTTTATCAATGAAAGAGAATTGATTTTATCAGGATACTAACTATAAGGAATATTCTTGTGATCGTAATCTGCTTCAAACTTTGTTGAAATTATCTGACCAAGAGTATTCTCTGTTAACATTTAAATAGTTCCTGCATCTGAACTCCACTTTTTATCCAACACATTTGTCGAAACTGACATCAGCTTTCACCTAATTGACATAACTTTAAACACAATATTCACTGAAATAAAAACACTATTCATAAAACAAACTTCATTCTTCACTTTTAGTTTAAGATCATTTTACAATTTCTCATTGCTTTTAGGGTTTACAAAATGTTTCTTAACATGTCTTTCTAAGGCCTTAAGGTCTAGGGCTAACATATTTCTCCAGTCTCATTCTATATCCCGAACTTTCTTAGTTCTAGCTGTAGAGGTCCTGTTTCAGATTTGTGGATCCATTTGCCTTTCCATATGTTGCTCCCTCTTTAGATAGTTCTTTTCTTTTATCTCCACCAAGATAAATTTGAATCATTAACTGTCAGAGTCACATTCTCAGTAAAAAACATCCTGATCACCATAACCAAATTAAATCTCTGTATTGTACGTTTTTAGAACATGAGGTACTTCCTTTCTTGTATTCCATTGTTATTCCATAGAACACGTGCATGCCAGTGCGAGATTATATAATTACTTTCTCCATGATTCAATGGCAAATTCATAAGAAAAGCATACTTATCTGATTTTCATTAACTTTGAATATCCAACAGACAAGTTGAATAAGAAGAACAGTAACATAGAAAAGAATCTTAAACATCATAAAATTGGGAAATACAGAATAGAAAACATTTCACAGGAAACCAGTCATTCTAATGACAATGTCATAGTTCAAGAGAAAAAGGTGCCAGGCACGATGGCTCATGCCTGTAATCCCAGAACTTTGGGAAGCTAAGGTGGGCGAATCAAGAGGTCAGGAGATCGAGACCATCCTGGCCAACACGGTGAAACCCCATCTCTACTAAAAATACAAAAATTAGCTGGGTGTGGTGGCACACTCCTGTAATCCCAGCTACTTGGTAGGTTGAGACAGGAGAATCACTTGAAACTGGGAGGCAGAGGCTGCAGTGACCTGAGATCATACCACTGCCCTCCTGCCTGGTAACAAAGCAAGACTCCCTCCCCTACAAAAAAAAAAAAAAAAAAAAAAAAGAGAGAAAAAGAAATAGACTCCAACTCTGGTTTGGAGGAGTGGCAAAAAATTGGGGGCCATCTTTAATTCTTTAATTTGCAACAGAATGCTCTCTGTTTAAAAACTAATTAGGTAATTTCTATATGCAAAATATGCCCTGAAGCTTCAAATTTTTATCCAACCATGGCACAAGCTCAGACCGTCAGCGCAAAATCTCATTATCTAAACCAAGACTTTGTGTGTAAAACTTTGGATACGGAACCTCAGGGGCAGAAATCTGTGACTTAAGAAAAAGTCATGTAAAATAACCACACACCCAATATACAATGTGAGACAGTGCATGAGTTTTCTGCAGCTGCTGTTACAAACTCCACAAGCGTGGTGGCTTAAAACAACATAAATTCCTTCTTTAACAGCTGTGGAAACTAGAAGCCTGAGTTAAGGCAAGGCTATGCTCCCTCTGAAGGTTCTAGGGGATAATTTGTTTCTTGTATCTTCAAGCTTTTGGTGGCTTTCAACATTACTTGGCTTGCCTTGCATTTCCTGTTTCTTACTTTGCATTTATTTTCCATGTGTGTGTCTGTCTCTCTCATCTTAATCTGCCTCCTGTTTGTAGGACATATGTGATGGCATTTACAACACACCTAGACAATATAATGGAAGTTCCTCCTTTCAAAAGTCTTAACTTAATCATGTCATTTGCTATAAATAACTAATACTACCTTTTTGTCATAAGAAATAATATTCACAGTATTTGGAAATTAAGATGTGGATATATCTTTTTGGAAGCCACCATTAAGGCCAGTAGAGATAGAGAACAGTATCTGTAGCAGACATTCTTCCTTTTTTGTTGTTATTTTAAGAAAATGAATCTGAAAACACATAGCAGCCATTGTTTCACAGCAAGTTTGAAACTGAGTCAGGCACATGTTGCCAATTCCCCTTTCTCCGAGGGAAGGTAATGTTAGGGTCAAGCTCTGATCCTTGGGAATTCCTCTTTTAGGTATTTTGCTCCAATGACTGGGCACTTAGCTACATGTTACTGTCTATTTTTTTTCAACAAAGAAAAGACTTACACTTCGACTGAGAAGTTTTCTCAGCTTATTTCCTATGTTTTGCTGGCCCAATGACGTTTTTATATTTTAAAGTGTCACTGTCCCTTTGAGTCCAAACTAGCAGTTCTTCTGTTTATGTAATTCTGAAAATGCTATACATTTTTAAATCTATGAATCTTATCAGCATTATATCCTTTAACAAAAGGCATAACAATAAATCTTTCTGCGATAGACCACTGTCTACTTTGGGCTATGTGTCAGGCTACTGAATTACATGCCATTTTGATACTTGGAGTCCTTTTGAATAGTTAAGTGAATTTATAATTCAATTCTTTCGTTGTTGATTTTTTAAAGTAAAATGCTTTTTAAAGGGTCCTCTGTCTATACTGTTGAGTTTACCTTGATGTTTTACGGTCAGTGCTTTTGATTAGACATCTTCTGACGCCTAGGCCTTTCCTTATGCTAGAATTATTTTTCTTCCTCTGCTAAAGAAGCTGATAACGAGAAATAGTTTCATTTTCCAATCCCACAAAAGTACTCATTTAGATATATTATCTACCTTCCATATTAAATAGATAGTGTTGCAAAACATTCTTCCATACATAATATGGCCCACCTTATTTTCAGTCCCTAATAACAATATTCTTACTGTCTTTCCAACATTCAATGCCAGTTGTATTTTTTTTTATAGTCAATGCAAGGTAAAATATCTTAGATTTTTATACAGTAACACCATAACTCTAGCACTATTAACTGTATTTGATAGGATTCGTCCAAGAAAGTAGAGCCAGTATAAATATTATGGAATAAGGAATTCATAATATAAAATCTCAAAAACCGTATCAGAAGCTAGGAAAGTAGAAGAACCCGAAGTAGAAAAATTAGACGAAAATTTGGTAACAAAACTCAAGGAACATTGGCATAGGTAGGTAAGTTAGTAAGTAACGGAGAATCTAGGACACCAAGTACATATTGCCACTGGAGTGGGGATATGTAGAAGTTGTAGAATAGCCTATGGAAATACGTTGCCTCTGTACATTTCTATGGTCACAGTCGAGTATTCAATGGTGAGCTTGGGGCTTCTATGCTCAGCAGGGATGGCAATTAGGAGGAATATCTGACTGTCAACAGAACAGCAAGGCAACCTGAAAACTTCCTGTATGTCACTACGTCAAATAATAATGATCTTCAGGAAATGATGACTGCTGCTTTAACTCTACCTTCTATGCATCACAAAAAAAATAGTTTTTCAGCCATTTATAATCCAAACAAAGCCACAAGATTCCAATACATTTCCTGTTTAATATGTCAGAAATTAACAGAGCTAGACATTAGCTAAAGCAGTGAGAACAGATTTTATTCAGTAACTACCGACAGTAGGGAAAGAGCTGAGCTGCATCCCAAATTTTGCAGAGGGGACTGGACATTCTAAAAGAAAACTGATGGAAGGGAGATAGCAGAGGTTCAGTAGATTCAAAGAAGTGAAAAATTACAAAGGATGGTCAATGTGAATGTGATGAGGCCAGCTGTGTCTACTAGCTGGCAGTTATCGAAGTGAGAAATCCAGCTTCCCACAGAGACTGGAAGATAGAGGTCCTGTCTTCCCCACGATTATATTTCAAAAAAAAAAAAAATGGCAGCCGGGAGTGGTGACTCACGCCTGTAATCCCAGCACTTTGGGAGGCCGAGGAGGGCGAATCATGAGGTCAGGAGATTGAGACCATCCTGGTTAACACAGTGAAACCCCGTCTCTACTAAAAATACAAAAAAACAGCCGGGTGTGGTGGCAGGCGCCTGTAGTCCCAGCTACTTGGGAGGCTGAGGCAGGAGAATAGGGTGAACCCGGGAGGCGGAGCTTGCAGTGAGCCAAGATGGCGCCACTGCACTCCAGCCTGGGCAACAGAGCGAGATTCCGTCTCAAAAAATAAATAAATAAATAAATAAATAAATAAATAAATAAATAAATAAAAGGCTCTTAGACCTTCGAGAGACATATTTCTGAGTTGTAAAAAATACACATTTACAATGGCAAGAGGTTTTAAGTAAATGCTCCAGGGAGGCCATTTGTCAGGTATCAGCTACAACAAATAAATAGTAAGTTCCCTGGCAGTGTAGGTCTTTCTTAGGCAGACATTTTAATGGAATGCTAGGGTCACCGAGGAACATGGCCGTATGCTGCTAGAAGCCATGCTAAGGTTTGATCAAGTCTCTTGGTCTCAGGATTTTGACAGCGTTATTGTGTTCTCAGACAAAGCTGATCCAGTACAAACTGGGCTGTCAATTTAAGAAGGTCATTGCATATTGAGAAATCAATTATATTTCTAAAGGCCAATCACAGTTGGAAAGTTAACCTTTAGGAAATTATAAAATTTAAAATAACATTCAAGCATGTCAGATATTTTGGGGAATATCTAGAGTAAAAGATATCTTTAAATCTTTAAGAGAAAACAAGAAAATGTTATTGGATGAATTTAAGACAAACTAAACCAATGGTAGGATGTACCATGTTCATGTAGTTAATGACTCAGTTTTGTAAGGCATCAGTTCTTCCCAACTTGATCTATGGATTCACCTTATTCTGAGTAAAAAATTCAGTAAGCATTTGTTTTTGTAATTTTTCAAATGTTTCTGAAGCATTTATGACTATAGGAATATAGACTAATAGAAAACTAAAGAAAATGTCTTTATTTAAATTATTAGAGACAGGTAAACTTTGGGATATGCTAAATACAAATTAAATGTATTGAATTTTCTTCTGAGTACTCAAAACTCTTAACTTGGGATGGGAGTAGTGGCTCACTCCTGGAATCGCAGCACTTTGGGAGGCTGAGAAGGGTGGATCACCTGAGGTCAAGAGTTCAAGACCAGCCTGAACAACATGGTGAAACCCCATCTCTACTAAAAATACCAAAATCAGTCTGGTGTGGTGGCACATGCCTGTAATCCCAGCTACTCAGGAGGCTGAGGTGGGAGAACTGCTTGAACCGGGGAGGCGGAGTTTGCAGTGAGCTGAGATCATGTCATTGTACTCCAGCATGGATGACACAGTGAGACTCTGTTTCAAAAAAAACAAACACCACCACCACAAAAAAACTCTTATCTTTATGTCACTGAATTAAAGTGCTTATATGTATGTATATTTCCTCAGATGTTCAGATGTCAAAAAATGCATTTTGCTGTGAAAATGTGTGATTTCACTAGAGTCTTACATTCCTATTTTACATGAGTGAGAAATAATTCATTCAACAATTCCATTCAATAGCTGTTTAAAAAGTGATATAAATTTGAATGTAAAAGAAGCTCTACATTTGATTTTTGTTTCAATATTTACACTGAAATTGAGCTATCAAAAGATCATGTGTAATCACAAGACTGTGCAATTACATCTTAGTACAGACTGCATAAATATTAAATAACCTGTAATATAAATTTAGAGTATATATTTATCCCCTGTTTTCTCACTGTTAAATTAAAATTGATGAGAAATATATTTTATAGAAAATATTTTTTTTTTACTTATTGTGGGATAAGAACTTGAATGTAAGTCATGGCATCAAGAAGTTACTTTCTCCATATAGTCATAAAAGCCTAATATATCCACCAAACACAGCTCCTGAAGGCGGGGTGGGAGTAGGAGAAAGACACAGAAGAGACACAGAAGATCAACAAAACTTATATATTGAAAAAATAAAAAATAGGTCAAAAGGGAAACTATTGTTAAGAATTGTTTTTAATATTCCATTAATAAAGAGTAACTAGAATATTAAGTGTCCCATATATTGATATATTGCCATAGGTGTATGTACTCTTATATTCTCTAGTTCACATATTTATTTTTACATTATTGATCTCCACTGAGAATGATATGCAGCCCATCCCTCCACAGGAGACATTAGACAACATCTAGAGACCTCCTCTCACTATCTTAATTCCATCCCCAGATGTCCTCAACATATTTCAAATTACCCACAGTGCTATGAGAATTTGTGATGCTTCATTTAGGAAAGAACATAGCATTCCTGGATCTAGGGAAAGTTAGTTTTTCATTATGAAGATGGATATCTTGCAACTCTGAAAAATTCCTTGTTAGGATTTTTAAAAATAATATTTTTAATTTGCAATCTATATACCCAACAAAGGTATAATATGCAGAATCTATAAGAAACTTAAACAATTCAATAAGTAAAAAAAAATAATAATAATAATAACCCCATTATAAAGTAAGCAAAAAACATGAGCAGATACTTCTCAAAGAGGACATGTAAGCAGCCTACGAACACATGAAGAATTGCTCAGCATTGCTAATCATAAGAAAAATGAAAATCAAAACCATGATAAAATACCATTTCACACCAATCAGAATGGCTATCATTAAAAAGTCAAAAAAAACAACTGATGTTGGTGAGGTTGTGGCGAAAAGGGAACATTTATACACAGTTGGTGGGAATGTAAATTCGTTCCGCTGCTGTGGAAAGCAGTCTGGCGATTTCTCAGAGAACTAAAAACAGAACTACCATTCAACCCAGCAATCCTACTACTGGGTATACAGCCAAAAGAAACCAAATTATTCCACCAGAAAGACATATGCACTCACATGTTCATGGCAGCACTATTCACAATAGCAAAGACATGGAATCAACGTAGGTGCCCAAAATGGTGGTTTGGACAAATAAAATGTAGTACACACACCCCATGAAATACTATCCTGCTGCAAAACAAAAATAATAAAATTATGTCTTTTGTAGCAATATGGATGCAGCTGGAGGCCATTATGCTATGCAAATTAATGCAGAATGGAAAACCAAATACTGCATGTTCTCACTTATAAATGGGGCCTAAATATTGGGTACTTACTGACATAAAGATGGAAACAATGGACACTGGGGACCACCAGAGAGGGGAGCAAGAGAGAAGGGAAAGAGTTGAAAAACTAACTTTTGGGCACTGTGCTTCATACCTGGGTGATAGGATCAATCTTACCCCAGACTTCACTTAGCATTACACAATATAGCTATTTACCAAAATTGCCCATGTATCCCCTGAATATAAAGTAAGAATGATGAAATTAAAACAATATTATTTTCTTACTGCTTTCTCAGCTCCCCTCATTATACTTCAACATATAAGGCATTTTACGTTTTAATAATTAGTTCTAGTCATTTCTTACTTTATTCTCTCAAACTTTTATATCTTTAGAAACAGAAAACTTGATTATTACTCATAATTGTAACTTACCAAGTATTCACTGAGGAGACAAGTTAGATATTAGTAAAACTATAAAACTTCCTTAATGCAGCTGTAGGGAACACAGATAATAAATAAATGTGCTAGAGATAAATAAAAACATGCATATACTAAGCTATCTGTTATATAATGTACACACATATGTTTTGCTTTTGTCATGCTAAATATGTGATTTTTATTGGACATCAAGGTGGGAAGATCTAGCAAGCAGTTTGAAAAAAATGGCTGGGGCCGGGCGCGGTGGCTCAGGCCTATAATTCCCGCACTTTGGGAGGTCGAGGTGGGCAGATGATGAGGTAAGGAGACGGAGACCTTCTTGGCTAACATGATGAAACCCCGTCTCTATTAAAAATACAAAAAATTAGCCTGACTTGGTGGCGGACGCCCGTAGTCCCAGCAACTCTGGAGGCTGAGGCAGGAGAATGGCGTGAACCTGGGAGGCGGAGCTTGCAGTGAGCTGAGATCCGGCCACTGCACTCCAGCCTGGGCGACAGAGCGAGACTCTGTCTCAAAAAAAAAAAAAAAAAAAAAAGGAAAAAAGAAAGAGAGAGTGAAAGCTGGATAAAATAACATTAGAGGTATTGATTAATGAGTCAATATTTTAAAATACATAGTTAAAAGCACTAGTTGTTTGCAGGAAGACTAAGGTAAGAAGTACCGGGACAAGGACAACACAAGGAAGCTAAGGAAATAAAATAGGGAAAATAAGTGAATTAAAAGAAGAATTGGGAAAGTAATATTATGGAAATTAACATTATATTTTAAGAAATCAATATTTTTTTCTTTTTCAGAAATAGTAGAACCAAAGAGTCAACTTCAACTCCTTTTTTTGTTAAAAGATTACATATGTGTCTCTAGAGGTACAATCTGTGAATGAATAAATGCATACCTAAAATACTTCCAAGAGCTAATACAGTCAGAAGCGTGAAGATGTCAGAATAGTTTCAGTGGAACGCTGAAAAGGGGAAGTAAGAGTGCAATTATTTGGAGAGTGAATGCAGAGTTAGAGAATGGGGAAAGTCGGGACACGTTGATCAAAGGCTATAGAGTCTCAGTTATGCGAGATGAATATGTTTTGGAGATCTGATGTACAGAACAGTGGCCACTAAAAATACTGTATTGTTTACTTAAAGTCTGCTGAGAATAAACCTCCCATCACATACACAGATAAAGTCAGTATGTGAGGTGATACATATGTTAGCTTGATTGTGATGATTATTACACAATGTTATATTTACCAAAATATCAAGTTCTACACTTAAAAAATATATATATATATAATGTGTCAATTATACATCAATAAAGCTGAAGAAAAAAGTAGATGAAGTTTATTATTGATATTCTCAGAATGGAAATAGAAAACAAAGAATACATAGGAATAAGAGTAAAAGCAAATGTTTCTCAGAGCTTGGCTAATTGACTAGAACTGTGTTTTAAAACTTGATGTTAAAGGCTGCCATTGAATCTTGCTTAGACTGCACATTCTTTGGGAAGTAGTCATTGACATTTCTGTTGTCCTTGACTTTGTTACATCACCCTGATGTATTTTCTCTACTTAACCCTTTTCAGAGTTTACGACCAGGCTTTATATTTTTTTCCTTTTCTTTCCCAGATGGCTTATGCTAAGGGCAGTAATGGTGTCCATCATGGTTAGCATTGTATCCCCGGTGCCTAGCACAGCACACAAAACAAAGCATGTGAGCAATTATGCCTTTCCGTTTAGAGAACAATAATAGGCTTGAATTAAGAAAGAAAGAGGTTCCTGGGACTATATATACAATTTGGGGGGATTTTTATGCCGAGGCAAAGGATGAAGGAGAGAACGAAGAATGCTAATAAAAAAGCCAATTAAATTATGCACCATGTACCTAGGGTAATTATGGAAAAAAGCAAAATTTGCTGTGAGCTGCTCAATGACTGTAAATTTCATCCGGCTCAAAAACAAGTGAGAATACAATGCAATTGAAAGACTTCTGACTGTAGTCAAAAGTGAGATATTAATGGCAATTCTGGAGTAAGTTCATGAGTTGGCCATGGAGAGTTCGTTCAGCTGAAGTTTACAACAGTTTAACAAAATGGAGGTAAAGGAAATAAAAAACTGAGCTTCAAGAGCAGCGTATTTATCACATTAAAATTTCCAATAAGACTCCTGTAATCCCAGCACTTTGGGAGGCTGAGGCAGATGGATCACGAAGTCAGGAGTTCAAGACCAGCCTAGCCAAGATGGTGAAACCCCATCTCTACCCAAAATGCAAAAATTAGCCAGGTGTGGTGGCAGAAGCCTGTAATCCCAGCTACTCGTGAGGCTGAGGCAGGAGAATTGCTTGAACCCAGGGGGCAGAGGTTGCAGTGAGCCGAGATCATACCCCTGCACTCCAGCCTGGGAGACAGAGTGAGACTTCATCTCAAAAAAAAAAAAAAAAATTCCAATAAGATAACAGGAGTTTTACAGTTTCAAGCTTGTAGGTTTCTAAAGGTAAATATGCAGTTTAAAATTCTTTAGATGGCATGATTAAAATCACTGGAAATACTTGTTGCATTTTCTTTAACATACACTTATTTTATGCATATAATTATCTGTCCATTTTTTCATGATTTTTTTCTATCAATTTATTTCAGGTTCTTTACTTGTCAAGAGTCAGATAAAAGAACATTTTTGTGTTTATTTTTTTCTCCAATGCACTGTGTAGTATTGTGAGAGATTAGGGCAACTAGAAAGTTAGAAGAAACACAGTCTTCAACAATACCTGACCGCCTTCCCTTCTCACATCAATTGCAAATCCAAGAGACTCACTACAAGGACTCCAAGAACCCACTATAGGTTATCATATTCATGGTTATGATTTATTATAGGAAACAGATACAGAATAAAATCAGTCAAAGAATGAAGCTAATAGGGCAGAGTCTGGGAAGAGCCAAATGCAGAGCTTTCATTGTCTTCTCCCTGTGGAGTCAGGAGGTGTTACTCTATCAAAGTGTAGTAATACCCACAGACTACTGCCAAACAGAGAAGCTCACCTCAACTTCAGTAATCAGTTGTTCCTAAGTCTTTAATTGCTCACCTGGTTGACCTAATTCAAATGATGCTGTATGAGTCAAAGCCCTGTCCTTTATTACGCTGTTGGTCATTTCTATCCTGATCACACCCCAGCCTAATCCAGTGTGACCAGCAACCACCCCACACAAAGACACAGCTGTCTGGCATTATATTCCAGGGGGATTCTGTTCCAAAAGGCAAGGGCAAAGACCAGATCTCTTTTTGTGTGAAGGTAAATTCCTTATAACATGAGTACATTTACCAAAGTTTATGTTCAGTTTATAATTTTAAGAATTTATATCAGATTTCTGTGATTGTAGACAGAATTGTTTGTAAAGTCATTTGTTCTATTATTCTGCTGAAAATTAACAAATCCTCACTAGGAACATGGAAAAAGATCCAGTCCCAAAGGAGAAGGTGGTATTTGGACACAATCCCACTTATATGCCAGCTCTAAGATTTGCTTTGCCACTTCACTATCTTTGGCAAAGCAGAGAGTTAATTAAATTATATGCTTTTCTTATAGAATCATTTGTACAGCTCCTATGATTAATCTCCCACTGCCATTTTTTGTAGTAATTTAAAATTAGATTTTAATGTAGATAGCTTGTTTTTATTGTATGTGTTCTGTGGTATTAGAAAAATGCCACTTAAGTTATCGGAATTTAATTCAAATATTGTTATCATCCATAAATCTTACCTTTATTTAGTAAAGGCCTTGCCATCATGGGATGTTTTTCCATTAGAAACTTTGACAAATGCCTTGTAACCATAGAAATGATTTGTGAGACAGCAGGAGTAGCCAAAATAGATTAAATTAATGTGTTAGGTTTAGTGTTCACACAGCATGCTTTACTTTAATTGATTACTCTGTGACCAAATTTAAATTACTAATACAAGTGCTGATAGAAGAAAATGAAATTTTAATAAAACACCCTTTGTATCATAGTAGCAGATTAATCTAAGTGAAAAAGCTATCATTTGTAATAAGCTTTTAAGGCTGCTTTGATATCTTAAATACAAGCAAGGTAAAAGAGCTTGTAAATATAAAGAACAGAATATGTTGAAATAATTTAACAAAAAGCCTCTGCAATTAACTTTGAGTTATGATGCATTTAGACTTTAAAACTAAGTAATATAATTAAATTGAGAAGTGGAAATAAATTTTCTTTTAGCCTTGAAATTGCAAAAGATTCGTCAACAGATTATTTAAAATAAAATGATATGAACAAACGCCACAGAATGAGTAAATGAAAACATAATTAATTTATGAACTTTATAACTGAGACTCAGAGTCCATTGATTCTTGCATGTATGTAATTTTAATGTAAATAATTCATGGATAATGTACATTTAGTTCTCAAATCATCAATCATCCGCATCATATAATAGTTTTTGAAATACAATTCAAATAAATAACATTGATAAATATTACCACATCATAAACAATGACAAAAACAAAAATACCCATAATAATACAGCTAAGAAAATGCCTTACATGGCAATATTGATAGTAAAAGCAAAGTAACATTACAGGTAATAAAAGATATTTTATGCGCTTGTAAGTTGTATCTCCTCTAAATTCCAGATGCTTTTATTATTATTAATTCCTTCAGTTTTTAACCTGAAGGTATGTTACAGAAAGTAATCCTCTGTATGCTATAAAATAAATAAAAAGTGTAGTAGTTTCATGGGTTATTATGACTATAGTACTTCAACTATGTCTTCGGCTCCATTGAATTTAAGCTACCACATGTTAAAACTTAAAATCAATGACTGGGAAGAAAATTACTGGGTTTCCTCCTGCTCCCCATTGTTTCTTCTGAAGTGATTCAGGGAGAAGATGGCAATGTTACTACTGAAAATCAGAAGGTACAATCAGAGGCAGCTACAGTAGGCATACATTCATTGCAGTCACACAGGTCCACACACTTAAAGGGACTGCACGCTTGGTTCAATATTCCACTGTTGCCATCTTGAAATTTTTAAGAATCTTTGCACAAGGGACCATGCGTTTTCATTTTGCACTATGCCCAGCAAATTTGATAAGCAGTCCGTGTACATTGACAGCCGTAGATAATGTTAAACTGTGTAGGTGACATTAATGTAGAAAATTGTCATTTCTGTGTACGAGAAACAGTGATTGGGCATCACTGCTGGCCACGTAGAATAAATGAACCATTCACTTCAGGAATACTTGGTTAGAACATGACTGTTCTCTAAAGCTCCGAATAAGTCCATAACCCCCATTTTATTCCTTTCCATGAAGCCTGGCTCTGCTGAGAGTATTCCCACTGGCACACTGGTAAAGAGCCCATTCATGACAAAAAAAAAAGGAGGCATGTTCATATCAATATTTCAGGAAAATTCAAGGGAAAATTAAATTCAGTAAAAAAAGGATTGTTCTATGATGGTAAATGCACAATATATAATAATGTGAACACAAACCATTTTTGTATCACAGGAACATGATTAATACAGCATCTTACAATATAAGTGTAAATTTTAATTCATCTGACAAAATAATATAATATCAGAAATGATACAGATTTTGAAGAACATAATTAATAAGCCTGAGTTAATAAGTTTATGTGGAAATTTATAAATTAGACCAAATAGACATGTAAAGATTTCTCACATGTTCAGAAAGCATTCAAAATTGATGTTCTCAAGGCTATAAATAAACTATAATCAATTACTAAAATTAGAAAGAGACCACAGTCTCTGGCTTCAGTGCAGTAACTTGAGAAATTAATAAGCTTAATACCACATGCAATAACCTCTAGAAAATTATAATATAAATCTCATCTATAAAACTCTATTTGCTCTGAGAGGAAATCAAAATCATAATAACTATTTATAAATTAAGGACTTGTAGAACAAAACATAACAAAGTATGTAAAATATACATAAAGATCTATTCAAAGAAAACATGAAAAAATATACATATTTTTATTATTAACAAGATATTAAATATATGTCATGTCACTATTAAATTTAAATTTATTTATTGGAAAATACTAGATAAAAATTTAATTAAACAAGAACTAGATAGCATTCAATGTTTGTATATTATTAGTATATGTCAACCTTTTTGAACTAGTCAAGGTTTTCTAGAGAAATGGAACCAACAAGCCAGTAGGAAATGTATATATATATATTTATATATAAAGAGATTTATTATGAGGAATTGACTCATATGATTATGGTGGTTGAGAAGTTCCAAAATCTGCCACATACAATCTGCTGAAGACACAGGAAAGCCAGTGATATAATTTCTAGTTCCAGTCCTGATATCTGAGAACATGAGGTGCTGATGGTATAAGTTTCACTCCAAGGGAAGGAGACCTATTTCTCAACTCATGCAGTGGTAGTGCCAGATAGAAGGCACTATAACTGATTCTTCAAAAGTCATTTCACCATTCTACCTCAGGCCAGCTACCGGATGTTGGGAGACATGATAAGAGCAGTTCCATTAACGTAGGCCAATTGCCACACTTTTTTTTTCAAGCTGTGAAATGAAGCACTAAAGAATCAGAATTAGTTCTGTGTAAAATTACCATAATGGTGAAGAAGGCATTCTATAAGTATGCTCCTCATGGGTTACACGTTGTATCTTACCTTTAGGGGTCTGCTAGGAATTAAATGTAGTTATAGGTGTAGAAGCGAAGAGGGGTGGTGGAGATGGGTTCTGAGGTAGGTAAGCATTGTCTTGCCTGACAACTTTCTCAGGAAAAGCCACTACAGTTTCCTCAGGCAAGGAAGGATTAATCCCCTTAGATGGGGTGCAGAGGTTGATACCACTGAGAATGGGGAAGTCTCTTCCACTGGCAGAAAATACTTGTTAGAATCCACGAGCTCAATTTCTTCTGCTTTATCAGGGTCTTCCCATATATCTCCATCACAACTGAGAGGATCCCATTATTTTGTAATTAATGCCTTCACAAGCTCCGTGAGGCTTGGAGTTCAACTTGTGTTGTTACTCAGCCAGCCACATATTGAGATTCTGTATTTGATTTTCAACAATCCCAGTCCTCTGGCTACAGGAGATAAGAATCTCTTTCCAAGCACACATAGAAGATTTTGGTTCATTTATGTGCCACTTGAGCTAGGAATTCAAACCTCTGAGTTCATTATTTCACCATTTTGTCCAGTGATGTTAGGAGCAACTGGTCAGTCTCATGATATCCATTAGTTTTCCAAACATGTTTGAAAACAGTTTTTAAAACTGTTTATATACACAATGTCCCAGCTCCTTGCTTCTTATAAATGGTTGATTAGGAGTACTCAAAGGAGATATTTTGGATATTTCTGTTGCCAAATCATGCCACAGATCATTGATGCTATCATTGCTACAAAAAATAACATTTTGTGATGTTTACTTTTATGTGTCAACTTGACTGGATTAAGGGATACCCAGATAGATGGTAAAGCATTATTTCTGGGGATGTCTGTGTGTCAGTCCGTTTTCACACTGCTATAAAGAATACCTGAGACTGCACAATTTATAAAGAAAAGAGGTTTAATTGACTATCAGGAAACTTACAATCATGGCAGAAGGTGAAGGGGAAGCAAGACATGTCTTACATGGCGACGGGAGAGAGAAAGAAAGTGGGAGAAAGTGCCACACTTTTTAAACCATCAGATCTTGAAGAACTCACCCACTACTGTGAGAACAGCATGGAGGAAATCACCACTGTGATCTGATCACCTCCCATCAGATCCCTCCCTCCACATGTTGGGATTACAATTCAAGATGAGATTTGGATGGGGACACAGAGCCCAACCATATCAGTCAGTTCGGGTATTTCTGAAAGAGACAGGGATTTGAATTAGTGGATTGAGTAAGGAAGATTCACCCTCATCCAATGTGGGTGAGTATCATTCAGTTGGCAGAGGACATGAATAGAAAAAAAACTGAAGAGGAAAGGCCAATATATTCCCTCCTCTGAAGCAGGGACAACCTTCTTCTCCTGACCTTGAACATACAAGTTCCTTGGCCTTTGGGTTTCCGAACTTGCATCAACAGTTCTCCAGGTTCTTATGCTTTGGCCTCAGATTAAGAGTTACACTACTGGTTGTCCTGGTTTTCAGGCCTTTGGACTTAAGCTGAGTCAAACTACCAGCTTATTTTGTTCTCCAGTTTGCAGATGACCTACTGTGGGAATTCTCAGGGACTTCTCAGCCTCCATAATCGTGTGATCCAATTCCCCCATATGTATAAATTATGTGTGTGTATCTATCTGTATGTATGTATGTTTGCATGTGTATGCATTCATATATATGTATATGTGTGTGTGTGTGTTCTCTTGCTTCTATCTATCTCTCTAGAGTACTCTAATATAAGTTATTATCATTTTAAAATCTAATCATATTAGAGTGACAAATCCAGGAAATCCAGAATAAAATTAGAAAACTCATTCTTTTTTTTTTTTTTTTTTTTTAGACGGAGTCTCGCGCTGTGTCACCCAGGCTGGAGTGCAGTGGCGCGATCTCGGCTCACTGCAAGCTCCGCCTCCCAGGTTCAGGCCATTCTCCCACCTCAGCCTCCGAGTAGCTGGGACTACAGGCGCCCGCCACCACGCCCGGCTAGTTTTTTGTATTTTTAGTAGAGACGGGGTTTCACCATGTTAGCCAGGATGGTCTCGATCTCCTGACCTCGTGATCCGCCCGCCTCGGCCTCCCAAAGTGCTGGGATTACAGGCTTGAGCCACCGCGCCCGGCCTAGAAAACTCATTCTTAAAGTTGTGTTCCTATAGAACCACTCTTGCCCTTTAGGGGCAAAGGATCTACAAAGAAACAGGACCAATAAGGTATACACATATAAAGAAAGACAGACAGACAGACAGACACACACACACACACACACACACACACACACACACAATTGTTCCTCCCTATCCGTAAGTTTAACCAACTGTGGATCAAACATACTAAAAGAAATGCATTTGTATTGAACATATACAGACATTTTTTTCTTATCATTATCCCTTAAAGAATACAGTATAACAACTCTTGCAGCACATTTACATTATAGTTGGTATTATGAGAAATTTAGAGATGACTCAAAGTATACAGGAGGATATACATAACTGTATGCAAATACTGTCACATTTTATATTAGGATCTTAAGTATTTAAGGATTTTAATATCCATGGTACCAATCTTCCAGATACTGAGGGACAACTGTACAAACATAGGGGGAGATACATTTTTATGAGACATTAGCTCCTATGATTATGGAGACTGAGAAGTCTCACATTCTGCCATCTGTAAGCTGGAGAGCCAGGAAAGTGGGTGATATGGTTCCAATCAGAGTTCAAAGGCCAAAGAACCAGGATGACCAATATTGTGATTTCTAGTCCAATTCTGAAAGCTTGTGTAGGCTGAGGGTCTGAGAAGCAATACAACACTAATGGTGTGAGTCCCAGTCCTAGGGCAAAAGAAGACCAATGTCCTAGCTCAAGTAGTAAGGTAGAGAGAGTGAATTCTCATTGCATCTGACTTTTGTTCTATTTAAGCACTCAATGAATTAGATAATGCCTAGTCACATTGGGGAGGGCAATTTGCTTTACTCGGTCTAGTGATTCAAAAGTTAATCTCTTCTGGAAACACTCTTGCAGACACATCCAGAAATAATGTTTAACAGTATCTGAGTGTCCATAACCCAGACAAGTACACACATGAAACAAGTAAACACATGAAATTAACCATCACAGCTGTTCTAAAAATATTACATAAATTATCTACTTCAGTGCTGAATGATGCTATTTTTTATTCACTTTTGAGCAAATTCAAGGACAGAGAGGTTAAGTACCTTGCCCAAAGTCACATAGCTGTGTCAATGGAAGAGTTTATGAATGCAGTCAGGGTACGTCTGTAACCTGGGCTGGTACCCTATAGACTCCACCCCAATAAATAATAAAATAGCCCACACTGACTGCATGTTTGCCACTCAACAGCTCTTATTCTAAGTGGTCTAGATGTTTTAATGCATTAAAAAAAGAATAATTGAAAAGAAAACAAATGAAAACATAAAACTACAACATGTTAGGACTGTTATGCTCCACATGGACGGCGTTTCTATTGCTTTAATTACAATTTTACTCTTTGGGGACAGTAATTTTTATTTTCTGGATAGGCAGGTTTTTATAGGTAATCTTTCTCACCCTTTTTACTTTTTATTGTTGGTGGAGGATTCATTGGATTTAGATATAAATGAAACCCTCATGGAAACAATAGGAAACATAAATCTTGAAATTGAAATAAAGCCCACATCAGCAGATACTGGAAAGCAAAAAATCCAGTCTAAGGAAATACAATAGGTTTAATCTATTCAAGATATCACCAGTAGTACCTCTGCCAAGACAACTGCCAGAGATGCCACAGCTAAAGCTACCATAGCTATTACTGCTGCATTCACTGTGATGGCCCAACAAACAAACTTCTCCCACATTCTTCAGTCTACAGTAAGAGGCCACAGGAAAGGGTGAATGTCCTGTTGGTTAAGACTGGGTACATGTCTGGTCATAGCATCCAGTGAAGTAGCTGCTACCTCTACTTCTGCAAGATGTATTAAGTGAGAAATATATAATTGGCATAAAAATCCTCCTCTGTTAGTACATACATAAGAAAAGAGGGGTACTGGCCGGGCGCGGTGACTCACGCCTGTAATCCCAGCACTTTGGGAGACTGAGACGGGCGGATCACAGGTCAGGAGATCCAGACCATCCTGGCTAACACGGTGAAATCCCGTCTCTACCAAAAATACAAAAAAAAAAAAAAAAAAAAAAAAAAAATTAGCCTGACGCGGTGGCGGGCACCTGTAGTCCCAGCTACTCGGGAGGCTGAGGCAGGAGAATGGCGTGAACCCGGGAGGCGGTGAGCGGAGATCGCACCACTGCACTCCAGCCTGGGCGACAGAGCGAGACTCCGTCTCAAAAAAAGAAAAGAGAGGTATTTGGCAAGCAGCCTTGCCAGGCAACACCCATGTGCCCAAACAACAAATGCTCACATTTAATTATACATGGTCGTGAGCTTCTCTTGTGATTTTATGAGATTTACAAGGGCAGAACATATTTTACAGCTATCTTTGTTACCTAAGTATAAATATATTTTATAATACATAATATATAATAATATTAATATATAACATTATATATTAATATAATATTGATATATTAATATATAATATTATATATTAATATTATTAATAGTATGTATTAATATTAATTATATTAATATATCATATTATATATTAATATTATTATATATTATATATCTATATATTATAACAATATATAAATATATATTTATATAATATATTGATATATATTTTTATATTATATATAGCATAATATATATTCACATTAATGACGTAATATGTATTATATATGTTTACATTTTATATTACATATATTATATATAAATACATAATATAATATAATATAATATATATATTGAGCTGGAGTCTCGCTGTGTTGCTAGGCTGAAGTGCAGTGGCATCATCTCAGCTCACTGCAACCTCCACCTCCCATGTTCAAGCAGTTCTCCTGCCTCAGCAGGTGGGACTACAGGTGTGAGCCACTACACGTGCGTGGCACTACACCCAGGTAATTTTTGTATTTTCAGTAGAGATGGGGTTTCAACATGTTGGCCAGGTTGGTCTCAATCTCTTGACCTTGTGATCAGACTGCCTCGGCCTCCCAAAACTAAATAATTTTTTAATTCCTTAGAGACTGGATTAATACTTAAATGAATGAATGAATGATAAAAAGTACCTTTCTTTGTAGAAATTTATAGAACGCTTCCACCAAACAAACAAGACACATTTATTAGATATATCAGGGTAATAGCATCATGTATAGCATAATTTATATCTTATACAATTCATAGTTGAAAAACATTACGGTTTGGCTTGTCTATCATCAGAATTCAAGAGAAAACTATATTCATACTGAAAGGCAGCAAAAATGTTAATATATTCTTTATGTGTTGTTGACACCATGTACGATTTCCTGCAACATGAAGAATGACAAATTGCAAATTACATGACCTGTGAAATATACTGTCATTTACTACAAGCCTTTCTTCATGAGTTTTATATAGTAGGACAAATATGCTGTCAAAAGAAGAAAGAAGTGACTTATAAAACTGCCATCTATTTGAGAGGCAAGTTCTTGTATGAACATTTTTTTAAAAAATAAGAATTTTGAATTTTATACATATATTTTTAAATGTTCATGGGTACTAACTCTAAATACATACAGAGAAAAAGTCATGCAGTGAAGAATATCTATTTTGAAAATGTGAAGTTAGCTAATATTTTGGTTCATTTTAGATTTGGGCTTTTAATTGCACAAGGAATGGATTTGAAATGAAGAGTTTAAACACGATTATTCTTTTACTTGGATCAAATGAAGAGAGAAAAAATGGCCTTTGAACAATTTGGAGTGAGAGATGCATTAATAGATTCTTCGTGGATTACTTTTAAGTAACATTTCGATAAAATTTACATAACATTCAGAATTCTACAGTAGGTTAAGCAAAAATAATAATAATAATAAATAAGTAAAAAAATAATAAACTGGTAAGATAAAATAACCAAAGGAAATTTGAAAGTCACAATCAATTTTGAGTTCATTTTATGATGCCATATAGAAAAGTGTAAACAAATAATTTGTATTTCAATATACTAATATATAGCATTAAAAATGTTTGACTCAGAAAAACTCCTTCCATATATAATAGAGGTCCATGAAATTTTATATGTAAGTTGTGCTTTAATCAATTTACAAAGGAAACTTTAAAATTGCCGGGAATAAATTTAATTCATTCATTCATTATTTCAACATTGTGAAGAAGAGATTTCACCAGCCAAACAGAACCAGAATTCAGTTTATTTTACTGACTTAGAAGGACACACATGAATTTTGAAAATTTAAAATACAGTTGACTTCTGTGCAGTGCTGTGGTTAGAGGCACTGATCTTATACAATTGACAATCCACACATAACTTTTGACTCTCCAAAATCTTAATTACTATTAACCTAGTATTGACTGGAAACCTTACCGATAACATAAACAGTTGATTAACATATATTTTGTATGTTATATGTATTATATACTGTATTTTAACAATAAAGTTAGAGAAAAGAAAATGTTACTAAGACATCATAAGGAAGAGAAAATATATTGAGTGAAAATGTATCATCATACAGGTGTTCATCCTCATCATCTTCACATTGAGTAGGCTGAAGTGGAGCACAAGCAGGGATCTTGCTGTCTCAGGGTGGCAGAAGTGGAACAGGTGGAAAAGGCAGAAGGGGAGACAGGAGAGGCAGGCACAATCATTGTAACTTTCCTGAAAAAACTTCATATAATTGTGCCTGTGCAGTTTAAATTTGTATTGTTCAAGAGTCAACTGTACAAGTAAAATTGCTGCTTTGAGAAGTGACTCCCCGTCCTCTTTATTTTGATTACTTTAGAGAGGTACTAAACTTGCAGACATATTTTCAACCATAAATTCCATTTTTTTGTTAGATTTCTTAAGATGGCATTTAGATTATAATCATTAATTTGGATATTACAAATATCCCACATGGAGAGTCAGGTTTCAGTCCCATCCAGGGCAGTGAAGTTGGTTGATCTGTAAGATTAGGGATTGGCTGTGGTGAAGTTAAGGGCATTGCCTGACCAGAACCAATGGGATGAAATGTTAAGTCCAGGAAGATTTAGAAAACTATCAGTTGCTGTAAAAATACACACGTGGTTGCATGACCAAAGCATTAGGCACATGGTGGTCCATGACACCAGGAACTTGAGAAACACTTAAACCATTTTATTTCAATCACATTTTGATTTATTTTTTGACTTCTGTTAGTTCTATTCTTTTAGATTTCTGATTTCTTTTTTACCTAGAAGGAACCTACCAAATATGCCATACAGTTTTCAAAACTGCCTTTATGTTTACTGTTGCAATAATTTGTGTAATTAGTTAAGAGATTTTTTTTTTTATTCTTTCTGGAGATTAGTCATTAAGTCCATAGATTTTTTCCCTCTTTTGTTCTTCTCCAATAAGAAAGTTTTAATCTACAGACAGTATTTTCATGTTTCTGTGTGCCTTCTATTTGATCCGAATATTTAACCATTATATTTTGTCAGCTGGATTTATTGAATCTGTCTCTTTCTCTTAATCACACTGCTTTAATCATAAGATAAACTATATAGTTATTGGAATGGGGGCAGCTTATCGAAAAATTATTACTTAGTAACAGGTGAATGGAGCAAATGGGAATTCGCTTTTAAGAGAAATAGAGCTCTAAAGAATAAAGGAGTACCAATATAGAAAGCAACCAGTGGTCTTAGAGCTAATGCATAGTACAAAATGAAGGAATACATTTAGGAGAGTTCCTCTTCTCCCATACGCCACCCTCCTCCTCATGCCTCTCCTACTAGCTCAGGCCTCCTGGAGCAGGTGTGGCTGTAGCCCAGCAGATAGTGGAGGAGTTCACTAACATTCCACAGGGTGAGGCTGGCAAGAAGGAAACTGCCTCTTCAGGTGTAAAGGAAACAGGAAAAGCTGTATCTGGGTTAGGTGGAGTGCAATTGAACTTGCTGGGAAGCTGGCTAGCATACACTTAAGGATGCTATTGAACTTGCTGTCAAATCGACTTCAGGCCCCTAGAACTAGCTCTCAAATTTACTTCAGCTATTTGCTGAGGCTTGTTCTAGCTTCAGTGTTCTGAACAACAGGTGAGCACCTCTGTGACAAAAAGAAAAGAAGATACATGGGGTGAGGAAGCCCATTCCCCTTGCAATACCTTTAGTGTCCTTTACTGTCAAAACTTAACATCTTTCCAGCTGATAAAGAAAGAATGCTTACAAAAATAATTATTAAGGATTTAGTACTGAAAAATCATTCAAGACTTAGCATTTTATCTTCAACCTAGTAAATATCATTCAGGGCATAGGAACCGACAAAGATTTCATGAGAAAGATGCCAAAGCAATTGCAACAAAAGCAAAAATTGATAAATGAGATCTGATTAAACTAAAGAGCTTCTGCACAGCAAAGGAAATTATCAACAGAGTGAACAGACAGCATACAGAATGGAAGAAAATATTTGCAAACTGTGCATCTGACAAAAGTCTAGTATCTACCATCTATAAGGAACTTTAACAAATTTATAAGAATAAAAAAACACACATAAAAAAGTGGGCAAAGGACATGAACAGACATTTTTCAAAAAAAGACATACATGGCGGCCAACAATCATATGAAAAAAAAAGCTCAACATCACTGATCATTAGAGGAATGCGCATTAAAAACTACAAGGAGATATCATCTCAAACCAGTTAGAATGACTATTATTACAAAGTCAAAAACAACAGATGCTGGTAAGGTCATGGAAAAAAAAAATGCTTATACATTGGCTTATCGTTGTTGTTTGGAATATAAACTGGTTCAAACATTGTGGAAGACAGTGTGGCAATTCTTCAAAGTCCTAAAAACAGGAATACCATTTGACACAACAAACTAATTGCTGGATATAATATCAAAAGGAATATAAATTGTTCTATTATAAAGATACATACATGTGTATATTCATTGCAGCACTCACATTTACAATACCAAAGACATGGAATAAACCTAAATACTCATCAATGATAGACAAAGAAAATGTGGTACATATACACCATGGAATACTATGCAGCCACGAAAAATGAGATAATGTCCTTTGACAGGAATATGGATGGAGCTGGAGGCCATTATCCTTAGCTAACTAACACAGGAAAAGAAAACCAAATACCACATGTTCTCACTTACAAGTGGGAGCTAAATGATGAGAACACATGGACACATAGAGGGGAACAACACACACTGGGGCCTATCTGAGGATGGATGGTGGGAGGAGGAAGAGCATCAGCAAAAATAACTAATGGATACTAGGCTTAATACATGGGTGAGTAAATAATCTATACAACAAACTCCCATGACACAATTTACCTATATAATAATCCTGCACATGCACCCCAGAACTTAAAAGTTTTTTTAAAAGGCTTAGTATCATATCCTAAGTAGGCTGAAAATTGTATATTAGCACAAAGACAATGTAGAGAAACTCATTATCTTAAGCAAACAGGCTGAAAAAAATCTATGGTCAAGATATCGGCTTCAGAAAGTTATGAAAATATCCATAGATTAACATCAAAGAAAGTAAAAGAAAAATACCAATGACAATGGGAACCAAAATTAATAGAGTTAAATCCAAATATACTGTTGAGAAAAATCAATAAACTCATTTTTATTTGGTATGCCACATCTTTTTATTGATGCAGTTTATAAGTATCTATAGCTTCTACCCAAAGTTACCAAAGAAGTCAGCAGCCCAAAAAAGATTACAAAGCATTGTATTATGTATCTATATGTTTTATTTTATTTTTAGTTGACACAATAATTGTACATATCTACGGGGGGACAGAGTGATATTTTCATACCTCTATACAATGTGTAATGATCAAATCAGTGTAATTAGGACATCCATCACCTCAAATACTTACAATTCCTCTGCATTGGGAACATACAAAATCCTCTTTTCTAATATTTTAACATATATAATAGACTGTTATTAACTGTATTTACACTACAGTGCCATAGAACAGTAAAACTTATTCCTCCAAATAGCTGTTATTTTGTATCCATTAAAAAACTTCTTCCCATCTTTCCTTCCCCACTGCCCTTTGCAGCCTCTAATAACCAAAACTCCCCTCTCTACTTCTATGAACTCTGAACTCTGTTTTTTTTTTAACTCCCACATAGGAGTGAGAACATGCAGTATTTATGTCCCTGGCTTATTTCACTTAAGATAATATCCCCCAGGTATGTGTGTGTGTGTGTGTGTGTGTGTGTGTGTGTGTGTGTGTATATATATATATATATATGTCCCTGACTTATTTCACTTAAGATAATGTCCCCCAGGTTTATATATATATATAGTAACAAAAGACAGGATTTAATTTATGCATGTGTGTGTGTGTGTGTGTGTGTGTAAGAATATATGGATAGATACATATATGTATATATATGAATAGATCTATGTGTGTGTGTATATATATGGATACCTATATATGAATAGATACATGTATGTATATCTATATCTATATCTATCTAATCACATTTTCTTTATCCATTCATTTGTTGATGGTTACATTTATTCTATATCTTGGCTATTGTGAGTAGTGCTGCAATAAACAAGAGGGTGCAGCTATCTCTTCAAAGTACTGATTTCCTTTCTTTTAGATAAATACCCAGTAGTGGGATTGTTGGATCATATGGTAGTTCATTTTATGATAAACTTCCATATTGTTTTTCAAAAAGTCTGTCCTGATTCGTATTACCACCAGAATGATATAGGAGTTCTCTTTTCTCTGCATTCTTGACAACATTTGTCACTTTTTTGATAGTAGTTGTTCTAACTGGGATGGTATCTTCTTATAGTTTTCATTTACATTTCCCTGATGATTAGTGATGTTGAACTTTTTTTTTTCATATACTTGGCCCTTTGTATGTCTTCTTTTGATAAAGCATATTTAGATTCTTTGCCAATTTTAAAATTTGGATTATTTGGGGTTTTATTGTTGAATGTTTTGAGTTTCTTATATATTCTGAATATTAATCCCTTACCAGATAAATGGTTTTCAAATATTTCCTCCATTGCTGCAGGCTATTTCTTCACTTTGCTGATTGTTTCCTTTGCTGTGCAGACAGAAACCTTTTTAGTTAGACACAGTTTCAGGTGTCTCTTTTTGCTTTTTTCCTTTTTATCTTACCCATAAAAATCCTTGCCTAGATGAATGTCCTGAAACATTTATTTATTTATTTATTTCTAGTAGTTTAACAGTTTGGGGTCCTTAAGTTTTTAGCCTCTTCTTGTCGTTTTTTTGTATATTGTGAGAGACAGGGGTCTGGTTCCATTCTTCTGGATGTTGCTCTCCCATTTTCCCAACATGATTTATTGGACAGTGCCCCTTTCCTCAACCGATGTTCTTGGCCTGTCATTTGCCACATCAGTTGACTGTAAATATGTGTATTTATTTCTTGATTCTCTATTTTGTTCATTGGTCTGTCGGTTTTAATATCATTGCTATGCTGTTTTGGTTGTTCTTGCTTTGTAGTATTTTTGAAGTCAGGTAGTGTGATGCCCCAGCTTTGTTCCTTTGTTCAGTATTGCTTTGGCTACTCAGGGCCTTTCGTTGTTTCATGTGAGTTTTAGTATTTTTTTTTTATTTCTGTGAAGAATGACATTGGTATTCAGTTAGTGATTGCATTGCATCTGTAGATCATTTTGGGTAGTATGGTCATTTAGCAATAATAATTCTTGCAACTCATGCGTATGGGATATCTTCCCATTTGTCTGTATCTTACTCAATTTTTTATCAGTCTTTTGTTGTTTTTATTGTAGAGATGTTTCACATTCTTAAATTTATGTCTAGGTATTTAATTAGTTTTTGTAGCTACTCTAAATGGGCATGATTTCTTAATTTCCTTTCCAGAAAGTTTATTATAGGTGTAGGAAAACACCACTGATTTTTACACGTTGATTATATATCCTGCAATTTTACTGAATTCATTTATCAGTTCAGTTTTCATTTATTTGCAGTTTTTTTTTTCTTTTTCTTTTATTTCTATTTTTTTCTGGAGCCTTTAGGTTTTACTATGTATAAAATCATGTCATCTGCAAAGAGGGATAATTTGCCTTCCTCTTTTTCCATTTGGATGCCTTTTATTTTTTTCTCTTGCCTAATTTCTTTGGATCGAATTTTCGTACTATGTTGAATAAGCATAATGAAAGTGGGCATCTTTGTCTTGTCCCAGTTCTTAGAGGAAAGGCTTCAGCGTTTTCCTGTTAAATATGATGTTTTCTATGAGTTTCTCATATATGAGCTTTACAATTTTTAATGTAACATTGCAGAGAAAAGAGGAAAGAAAGATATTTAAAATAATATAATTTCAAATTATATGTTTATATAAAATGTAAAGCATTCCCCCAATCTCACATCATACACTCAGTTCTATTCTAGAGGAACAGCATATGGAAATGTAAAGCTTCCTGAAGATAATCTTGTTGAATATCTTCCTGACACAAGGTAAGGCAATGCTTTATTGAAGAGGATATTGAAAGTATAGGGAAAATTAAAATATTGATAAATTACAATAGATTCAAATAAAGGACTTCATATATTCAAAATATACTACTATGGAACCTAACAGGCAAACTTTAGATATTTATAGTACATATAACTTGTAATGTTCTTCAATGCAAAGCATTTTTATGTGTTTACATGCACACATTCATGTATATGTGAATGCACATGAGTGTACATGTAAGATAAAAAGAATATTTGCTCAGAGATTTCTCAAAGAGAGTATCCAAAAGGACAATACAAATATGCACATAATTTAAATAACATCTCTCTTCAAAAAATGCAAAATAAACCCATAATGAGATACCATTAAACACACACCTAATTGTTTATACTAAATATCGGATAGAATGTGGAGCAACCAGATCTCTTAGACAACATGTTGAAAAATTATTTGACTGCCAAACTTATGTATTTTCTATGATGCACCCATTGCATTACTAAGTTTATATCCATCAGATATATGTACATATATGCCTTAGACACAAGTCTAAGAGTGCTCTTGACTGATGAAACATGGAATTATCCCAAATCCTCATCTAAATTAGAATTAATAAATATTATGGTATATTTGCACAGTAAAATAATGTATATATGGTAATAAGCCACAAGTATCTATAGAGATACATAGTCAGAGTCAAAAGACAATATTGAACAGAATAAAGAGAAATTAACTCATACTGTACAATTCCATTATATAAGATAAAAACCAGGGTAATATAATCTAGGGTGTTAGAGGACAAGATAGTGGTTAATTTTAAAATAGAGAGTTAGTATGCCTGAATGGAAAAAAGAAGGATGATTCTAGGGTGCAAATCATAGTCTATCTTGTATATGGTATATATTTTGTCTTCATTTTGTGTATGCTTTTGCACATATTTGATTGTATTAGGGTTCTCTAAGAACTGGAACAAGACATAATATGATATATGTATATATGAAATGGAGTTTATTAGGAATAATTGACTCACAAGATAACAAGACAAAGTCCCACTTAGGACATCTGCAAGCCAGGGAAGAAAAGAAGCCGATAGTGGTTCAAAGTTCAAGGCCTCAAAAGCAGGGAAGCTGAGAGTACAGCCTTCAGTTTGTGGCTGAAGGCCTGAGAGCCCCCAGCAAACCATTGTTGTAAGCCCAAGAGTTGAAAGGTCATATAACTTGAATTCTGATTTCCAAGGGCAGGAGGAACCAAAGGAAGCATTCAGAATGAGAGAAAGATGAAAGCCAGAAGACTCAGCAAGCCAGCTTGTCCCATCTTCTTCTGCCTGCTTCGTTCTGGACATGCTGGCAGCAGATTGAGCCAACTCACATTGAGAGGGGTCTTCCCCTCCCAGTCCACTGTCTGAAATGTCAATCTCCTGTGGCAACACACTCACAGACATACCTAGAAACAGCCCTGAAACAACCCTTTACCACCTATCTAGGTATCCTTCAATCCAAATAAGTTGACACTTAAAATTAACCATCACAATGATATTCCAACTAAAATGATGTTTTCTTTAAAATTTTCAGAGTTCAGGAAGAAATAAAAGTACAGTGAGTGGCACCTATACTTGAATTTCTTGAACCATATATTAAAAATATTTCAACTCTATTGTCTATAATTCTTGAAGCACTGCTATATCCAGAACTATTTCTTTAGATGTCAAGATAACTAATAGTCTGATGTTATGAACTGAATGTTCTCATCCCCGGAAAATGGGGGTGGTGAAACATTTCAACATTTGAGTGTTGAAATCCTGATTCCCAATGGATTTGGTATTAAGAGCTGAGGCCTTTGGGAGGTAATCAGGTCATGACAGTGGAGCTCTCATGATAGGGTTAGTGTCCTTATAATAAGAGACTGGAGAGAGCTTACTTTTTTTTCTTTCTACTTCTCTATCTCTGCTATGTGAAGAAATAACTAGAAGACAGTCATTGGCAAATCATGAAAGAGTGTCCTCACCAGATACTAGATCTACCATCAGCACATTCATCTTGGAAAAATGTTTGTTGTTTAAACTACCCAGTCTGTGGTATTCTGTCACAACAGCCAAAAACTAAGATATCTGGCCATAGGAAGAGCAATTGTAACAAGTTGCAGAGGGGAAGTGAATGTTGAAATAATGTAGGGGGAGGGCAAACACAGAATTCAGCAATTGCAAAAAACATTAGTTCCAAAATTACTGACTGTCATAGCAGTAGGGACTCTTGAGGGAGCATGAGCACCACCTTGGTTCCAAGTTGAGCAGCGAGTTTGTTTGTATGGACTACCTAATTGTTTCTAAAAATTTTATTTTTGATCACAAATGTTATATGAGCTTATTACTGAAAAAGAAAATGAAAACGAAATAGGATAAAATCAGAAAAACCAAAGCTTTTAAAAATGTTAAAAAACTAAGTTTTAAGGTGACTATATAGAATACTGTAGTCTAGATTCTATAGATCATAACAAAAATTGTATGTTAAAGTATGATAATATAATGTGTTGATTTTCAGTAATGTAAAATCAACATATATTGTCATACTTTAAATGTAAGTCTTTTCACTTTTCTTTTATGTAAGATTGTCTTGGTTATGTTTTGCTCTTTGAGTTTTCATATACATTTTAGATTCAACTTGTTAATCTTCACACAAATATACACACAAACATGCAAACATACACATAAACTGTGTTTTGAAACTTCTGGTAGTTTCTGGTCTTTTAACATTAAATGAAATATATTTAATGCCCTTTGTTTTTACAAATTTTCTCTCTGTCTATATATATGTGCAATATATATAACACTCTCTCTATATAATTGATATATATATGTAACAAGTTGCAGAGGGATATATGTAATATATATTATGCTATGTATAATACTACATATATTACATATATATCATATATCAATGCTATATATAGGATAATCTGTTACATATATGATATGATATATAAAGTCATACATACATCAGAATAATACACATTGTAGTATAAGAAAAATTATTACCCACTATAATTGCAAAGTTCTGTTTCCAGGTTTTCAGTATTAGAAACCATAATGAACAGTTCTATGCATAAAGGTAATCTAAATTATATTTAGAATTCTTAATACAGTGTCTATAAAGTGAACTGTTAGAGCATATCTTAGTTGATTTGTGCTATTATTTAAGAAAACAGCTGAGACAGGATCATTTATAAAGAACAGATATTTATTTTCTCATCGTTCTGGAGACTGGGAAGATCAAGGCTCCAGGTGACAACCAAATGTAGAGGGAGGGCAAACACAGGTGAAGGCCTCTCTGCTTTCAAAATGGCATGGTATTATGGTATTGCTGCATCATCTGAGGGGGGGAATGTTGTTTTTTCACAGGACTGGCCGGCAGAGGCAGAGGAGCAAGCTAGCCACATGCTACCTGAGCCTTTTTGTTTTGAAACAGAATTTCAGTCTTTTTGCCCAGGCTGGAGTGCGATGGCACGATCTCGGCTCACTGCAACCTCCCCCTTCCAGGTTCAAGCAATTCTCCTGCATCAGCCTCCTGAGTAGCTGGGACTACAGGCACGTGCCACCATGCCCAGCTAATCTTTGTATTTTTAGTAGAAATGCAGTTTCATCTTGTTGGTCAGGCTGGTCTTGAACTGCTGACCTCGTGATCTGCCCTCCTCAGCCTATCAAAGTGCTGGGATTACAGGCGTGAGTCCCTGCGCCTGGCCTGAGGTCTTTTTTATAAGAGCCTTAATCCCACTAAGAGAGGAACAGCTCTTAAAGTCGTCACCTCCTGATACTATTACGTGGGAAACACCTGGAATTTAGAGGTGACACATTCAAACCACAGCAGAGGATGTGTATTATTAAAATTAGTGGTAAATTGTTTTCTTATACATAATTTTAAAACCATCAATTCTAACCACGAACACAGGTGAGTATACCACAGACTATTCCAAGGAGAGAATGGCCTAGCATCAATTTTTCCTTGTTCCAAAACATCATTTAAGTATTATCTTTCCGACTTTAAGGGGAAAAGCTCTTGCAGTTCTCTCTGTGTGTGTGTGCGTGTGTGTGTGTGTGTGTGTGTCTGTGTTGAGGAGAAAGAGAAAAGAGGCAGATAGAGAAACTGGTAGAGTGAGAGAAGGAGAGAGATAAACTAAGGATTGAAAAGACAGTACAACTATACCTCCTTTTTAATTTATATATATATATATATATATATTTATTATTATTTATTTACTATTTGTTTTTTTATTTATTTGAGACGGAGTCTCGTTCTGTGGCCCAGGCTGGAGTGTAGTGGCACGATCTCGGCTCACTGCAAGTTCTGCCTCCTGGGTTTGCTCCATTCTCCTGCCTCAGTCTCCCAAGTAGATGGGACTACAGGCGTCTGCCACCATGCCTGGCTAAGTTTCTGTATTTTTAGTAGAGACAGGGCTTCACTGTGTTAGCCAGGATGGTCCTGATCGCCTGACCTTGTGATCCCCCAGCCTCTGCCTCCCAAAGTGCTGGGATTACAGGCGTGAGCCACCGCACCGGGCCCTTTTTTATTTTTTAGCTTTGTAAAGAATCAAAATACTAATAATATTCTAAAAAGTCTAAGTGGTATTTTAAATAATGCATGTTATAATTTCATAAATTCATTCTTTTTGTTTTCAGTTGACTCAGATAATGCACATATAATTTTAGGGCTAACATACAAGATTTGTTTTAGACTTCATGAGCTAGGTTATTTTATAGCAACTACCATAATGAAATAATTTAGGAAGTTTTTCTGAAAGTCTAAATTTGAGTAGATTAAAAATAATTTAAAATTCTCTTTTCTTTGGATGAAAGCTTCTTTTATAGTGCAAATATATTTTAATTAGAAATTTACACTTAAAAATCACATTAAAATAGACTATTTTTACTAACTGAAGCCAGAGGGTAAATAATATTAATGCTGAATACATATTTTTCAAGAAAAGATTCAAATGAACTGTGACATTTCTTTAAGTGCAAAGTTCCAATGCTTTGCAATTGTCCTTTGAATAAAACTTGAATCAGACTTTCTTCATTCCAGCATCAAATCTGAACATTTCAAGAGGTAAACAGTGATTCTTTGATGCTTTACTTCAAAGCATCCAAAGGAAATTAATCAAATTAATCCATCCTCTTTTCTATTGGCAACAATTTTTTTTTTCTTTTTTTTGCTGCTTTGGATTCAGGGCATTTCACAAGACCCTAATGAGTACTGAGAAGAGAAAAAAAGGTATTAAATGGTGGTATTAGGAGATTGCAAAGCTAGTCAAATTTCTTTTTAGGCCAGATTGGGAACGCAAATGATGAAGAGGGCCCCAGGTGTCTTGGAAAGACAGCAAAGTGCACTGCCTCTCGAAAGGTGGCAGCTGCTACCCAGCAACCGTGGATCTTTGCCACATTGGAATTCAGAACCAAGTTTGGCAGATATTCCAATGTTTCTAGAAATGACAGAAACTTATATTTTAATATGATCTCTCTCAATTTCTGAATGCTGGTGTTAACAAAAGGATTCCTTGTGCGCCAAGCACAGTAAGTTGGAAGACTCCTCCTTGTTAAATGAACAGAATGTTACAATGAAAAAAAGCACTACTTGATCCCAGCTATTTTAATCAAAGTCCTTAAAAGCATTTTTTAAAAAATATTTAAGGGATAATTTTGTATGCTCGTTTTTTGGGGAGGTAACATCAAAAGAAAATTATATTGCCTACCAAAACCATTGTTGAAGGACCAAGGAACTTTAATAATATCCAGAATGTAAGCTTCCTTATCTACTTCTCAATAATCAAATAATTGTTTCTCATTTGAAGAGGAGGAAGGATACTTGACAGATTATTTAAGAAGTCACGGTAGTTCAGTTATTTTCTGAAATACAGAGAGATTATATTTCAAAGCATTATTTGCCTAAAACATGATCTCTTTCCATATCTTTTCTAACCTCTCTAAAGGAATTACAGTGTTTGCAAAATCATTGCTGTAGGCATAGTTAAATCATATCAGCTTTATAGCCAGGCTCTCAGATCCTGAATCCACGTTCTGGTGTTTACTAACTATTTCACTTTGTGTATATTACCAAACTCCCTTGGAGTCTCAGGTTCCTCATTTTTTAAAGTAATGGTCATTATGCTACTTACCTCCTAGGCTTGTTATGAGAATTTTATAAGGAAACCTTTAAAGCCATCAGCATAACAACTGGGAAATAAGAAGTGTTCCATGCATTTTAGTTTTTATTATGTTGTTTGAAGTCACTTTCTTTTTCTAGTTAATGTAGAAATACCGTTGTGGGTGTCGAAAGACACATTTTTCTCTCAACTGAAACTTTATATACCTATAGCAATTACCTTCCTGGGGAAAAAATAGTATTTTTAGTCACTGCTACACATATATAATGTATTCTTTAAGATTACCCTACCCCATCTCCAATACTTTTTACATTATTCTAAGATTATATTATATGTGGTATTAACAATTATTTGGTTATTAGACAAAAATGGATACGCCGGAACTCAGAAAAATTGCATGATCTATCTAGGATCTTTTTTTCTTAATATGGCAAAACTAGAACAAAAATGCAGGGTTTTGGCTTATTTTATATCTCTATTTGACTGTATTTCAATCATTTCAGTTGAAAATATAGATAATAAAATAATGCCTTAATTCATACAATTTTGAATTTTATGAACTAAAAATTTCTGAATTTTAAACTGAAAAGAAAGGAACAAATGAACAAGAGAAAGCCACTATTTTTATAGAGAAACAAACTTTGTCAGTTAAGCTATAGTGTGACAAACAGCTGTCTACCTGTTAACCAATTCTACATGATTGGCATAGTTTGCATTTACATCCAGATATTTCAGCATTTTGAGATCTAGATTCACACATTCACAGTTAACAAAAATGATCCACAGAATATCATATTTCATGGATGTTACAGTTTGAATGTTTGTCCTCTCCAAAACTCGTATCGGAAATTAATCTCCCATGTAACAGTGTTGGAAGGCATGGCCTAATGGGAAGGAAGAACCCTTGTGAATGGATTAATGCCCTTGTAAATGAGCTTGTGGAAGTGTGCTCATCCTCTTTCTTCTGGCTTCTGCTGCATAATGATGCAGCTAGAAGGCCGATGCCAGGTGCCGGTTCCTTGGTCTTGGACTTCCCAACCTCCACAACTGTGTGTCAGTAAATTTGTATTCATTATAACTTACACAGTCTCACATATTATATCAGCACACACACAAAAAGACTCACATAATGGGGACTATGACTAAAGGTCAACAAATTTATTTTGGCTTCCTCTAAATAAATATTTTATAAATGCCACATTTTTGTTTTAAACAAAAGACTGTAAAGAGTGTCCTTGTGACATTGATGATTTGAATATATTATTTTTTCTCTTTCTAATGAAGAAAGCAGTGCAGTGGCCAACTTTATTTGAATTACGGGAAGCTCTCTGACCACTTGAGATAGATTTTATTTTGAAGGATGATATTATGCTAAAATAATATGGGATTGTTCTTTATTTCTTAATAAGAAAAATGAGAAAAGGACAATGTTATGGAAATTGTCATTTTACACTGTGCTCAAAAGAATAAAAGTTATATACAGAACCTTGAATTGCTTTTCTCTCTCCTCAGCTTCTAGTGCATCTTAGTATTCTGAAGATTGGGAACTTCAACTTCACACAATACATCCGACTAATGAGATGGCAGAAACGTTGTGCTCTCCATCATTTGCTTATCAGCGACAGTCAGTCTATTAAAAGCTCTAACTCCAAGAAGTGAATTTCATTTTTAAACTTTGCATTCTGAAAACGGTCTTCCCTAGACTGTTAATAGATAAGATGGATGCCACATTTGGTGATAGTTCACAATACTTACCCTCTGCGAACTGTTTTGAAACCAACAACAGACCTATTATCTTCTTTTACAAAGGCGTTTTACTGAGCTATTTAGTGAACTGTGAAATTCTGAAGGAAGTTCTACTTTTATTTACCTGTGTTTGTTTCTTTACACAATGTATTATAATATGCATACTTTTTGTTTGTGGTCTACATTTTAATTGTATCTTTTCAGAAAGTTTGAATAGATTTACTAAAAGCAATCTTCCTTTGGATAGTGGTACAATTTGTCCTTTTAAGAACAGAAGGGTGATGATTCATCTTTGGATGCCTAACTGTTTTGCCCAGGATAAGGCAGACATACTCACAATTCAAAGTCAGAATTGTATAATAATCAAAATAACCTTTCTACAATTACTGTGAGCCAATTTAAGAAGAGAAATTTAACAAACTACAGCCAACGATGTGACTTTGCTTCCTAACAAAGAAAGCAGAGGACCTTTACTCCCAGCTTGAGATCCCTTGGGAACAACCATAATTGTAGGCCAAGACATATAGGGAGAGTTAAAGTCTTAATATTTGAGCTTGTTTTATAAGTATGAAGATTTATGTGTGCCATTCTGTTATGGATGTGTTATAGGAAAGGGGTCCCAATCCAGGCCCCAGGAGAGGATTCCTGGATCCCGCGCAAGAATTCAGAAGAGGCCGCAGTGAAAGTGAAAGCAAGTGTATTAAGACAGTAAAGGAATCAAGGAATGGCTACTCTATAGACTCAGTAGCCCTGATGGCTGCTGGTTGCCCATTTTTATGGTTATTTCTTGATTATATGATGAACATGGGGTGGATTATTCACGCCTCCCCTTTTTAGACCACCTAGGGTAACTTCCTGAGGTTGCCAGCCATCTTGTCCTGTGACTTAGAATGCTTTAACCAACTGGCAATGCGGCCCAGTAGGTTTCAGCTTCATTTTACCCAGCCCCTGTTTAAGATGGAGTTGCTCTGGTTCACAGGCCTCTGACAGATGGAGTCAGAAAAAATCAAAAGAAGAACTGAGTACAACTCCAACATACCTCCTTAAGAGAAGGGTTCAGAAAATAGTAGAAAAAAAATCATCTGAAACAGTTTTGCTTTTGGGAGCAATGGCATATAGGCCGCTAATTTAGCTGGTATTTAGTAGGTAAGGGGAATAAGGGCAAAAATCTAGACTTCTGGAGCTGCAATCAATAAGGCATGTCTTTCAGATATAAAATAAACAAGGTCTTAATCAATGTATACTTACAATGATTTGGTGTTACAAAGGTACAAAAAATAAATAGCCCTACAGATGGCGATACAGGAACTGATTTATAGTACACAGAAAGGAGGACACACTGAGCAATGTTGTGAGTAAAGACAAACACACCATGTGCTGAAGAGATAAACTGCTGCACTGTCAGAGATCAAGATTACACTCTGTTTAGAAAATGTAGCAAAAAAGGGTTTATTCCCTTTGGAGAATTCCAGGTACATTGCAGAACACTTATTAGAAAGAGTATCAAACACATATTTGAATGAAGTGCCTTATCTTGAAATGGAATTATTTCCTACCTTTAGTGGAAATGGCTGTCATTGATAACTCAGGGGCTGGGAGCACTGAAAACAGATTGGCAGGGTAGAATTATCAAATACATTTACCCACATTAGAATTAATATTAATGATAATCAACACATTGATGATTTATTCTATGTGTGGTCTATATTATATGGCTTGTTTAATTTCTTTCACCTATGAGGAGAAGCTGTATGTTCTCCTAATGTATTAGACCAAGTGTATGAATAAATTGAGTAATTTTTTAGACAGATTAGTTATCTTTCCTAGGATTATAAACTAGAAAGTATCATAATGAGGATTTGAAGCAAGATAGCATGATTCATAACCCATATGATTAGGAAATAATTATTACTAACTTTGGGGATATGTTATTTGATACTAAGAGACTCAACCAATCCCTCTAGGCATGGAGGTAAAGTAAAATCTTTTTTTCACATAAAACCTTATGTGAAAAAAAAACAAATTTTGTTTTGCTTTATATGTTTATATTTATTTGTTTATTTAATTCATTTAATTCATCTATTTAATTCATTCTTTTATTTATTTAATTCATTTAATTCATTAATTTCAAGTGTCAGAATTTATTTAATTCATTTATTTAATTCATTTAATTATGAATTTAATTCATATGAATTCATAATTCATAATGGCGCCTCATTCTGTTTCCTAGTCTGCAGTGCAGTGGTGCAATCTCGGCTCACTGCAACCTCTGCCTCCCGGTTTCAAGTGATTCTCCTGCCTCAGCCTCCCAAGTAGCTAGGATTACAGGGACGTGGTGTCATGCCCAGCCGATTTTTGTATTTTTAGTAGAGATGGAATTTCACCATGTTGCCCAGGCTAGTCTTGAACTCCCAACCTCAGGTAATCCCCCTGCTTCGGTCTCCCAACATTCTAGGATTACAGACATGAGCCACACCGCCTTGCCTGTTTTGCTTTTTAAATAAACCTACTCTACATATAATTTTACATGTATAATCTACCTCAAAGATGTTACAATACTTTCATAATTCAAGAAGATTTACATACATTTATGTAACATTTAGGTTAATTAAAACATGACCACTACGCTATGTCTATGGATAATTACAGAAAGTTGGTAAGTTAAATTTCCTGCATTTAACCTAGATTATAAATTTTAGAACAAAAAATATGTTTCAACACCCATTTGAATAACAGTAACTTCCTTTTACAAAGACCATGCTAGGTATAACCACCCATAGATAAAACTGTATAATATTTCATCATCACAGGTTCACTTTCTTGCTTTCTCCAGGAAACAAATGGGAAAGATATTACATTTCAGAATAATGAGCTATAGCTAAAACTCTTTATTCTGGGTGTCATTAGGCTAAGTGATGCATCCATAATCTCCAACTTTGTCCTATATATTTACAACAAAATGTAATGATTAAAGTAATGCTTTCACAAACCAATGCATTCTCAAAATCACATTTGTCATTTTTTTCTTCAAATGGTGTCTTACTAAAACATCTTTATGACTTATGACCTGTGCTTTAATTACAGTTAAATCCAGACTGCATCAAATTACTTGATCCTGAAAACGTTGTTTTCGCATATATATGGCTTACCAAAATGCCATGACTCTCTTCTCTTTGTTTTTACTCATCTCTCTCCTTGCCCCTAGGCTCAAGTGTTTTCAGCAAGTATCATGCTTGTTTGAAAAAGGCCTTGTTTTAATTCTAATGTTATTATTTTGCCATCTCATGTACTCCTTAAATTACTTAATAAACTGTGACTCCCCATACATGTACCTTGTTTCTAAGTTCTCATTGTAGATTACGTAAATGTTTTATGAGATCTAACCCTGATATGGCTAACAGTGATTTCTAATATAGTTATCTACACGATATCTCCAAGCATCTCAAGTGTAGATAGTATAGAAAAATATAATGAACCAAAATCTACACTTAAAATAGAGAAAAACTGGAACAACATGCAGTGCTTACCAAACAATATCTCTTAAGATACTCTTAAGAATACGGAGAGTTCAGTGTCTATACCTGTCACTCCTGTGGGGGTATGGTAAATTCAATGGTAATTGAACTGGCCTAAGTATAATCGCCAATTGGGCACAACTAAGAGATTGCCTGTTTTATCTACTTAATTTGACATAATTATCCAATATTCAATGCATCAGCCTCTCCCCGTTGATAGTCATAAATTTTCTATATACTGGGATTTTTAATTGGTTGATCTTTATTCATTATCTTTAAACATGACATTTTACTCTAAGCTAAAAGGTACGGTATCATAGTACATTAAGGTAGCTTTTAGGTCAAATACATTAATTCAAGCTTCTTTTCACATTTATAATATATTTTAGTCCTTTTATTTTCCAGGATATTTTAGAGTATGGACAGAATGAGATATACATTCTTAAACATGTTTAGTTACGCGTATTACTATTTATACTTTTCTTTGAATAGTATTAAACATTGCTTTAAACTTCATCAAATATAAAAATATTTTTCTGAAGGTTTAATTGATATTTAGTGAGACAGCATTTGCTTATTCAAAAAATTGCTATTCAATCTATGCTTTGAAAAAATGCAATGTCCATTTCAACCTATATCTGGAATAGTTTAAATGCGATATGATAATTAGTTGATTTTAGATATACAGCTAATTGCTCACTAAGCCACATTATATAAGCCATTCTGTGTCTTTTTAACATGGTAGCTTTTAAAAAATTATTCATTATGATTGTACTGTGCAGTATTTCTTCTCGTCTATTAGTCAAAAATTTGCTAATATATTACTCAATAGATTAATGTATTCTAATAAAATAATTGATTGTATATAATTAAATATATTCACATGGAATCCCTTATCATTTTGCAATTTCTATGTCAGTAAACAGGAAGCTTTTCCCATTAAAGAATTTTCTGAAGAGATCTAGCAAGACTTTATATAATTTTTAAACAAATATTCTAATACATATCAAATTACACTATTTTTCTGTAGTTTAAATCACTTACTTTTGTTTTCTTTTTACTTATATATTTTGCTATACTGATTTTCCTGATGCTTCCTTTTGAGGTTACTGGAAAACAAAACATATTATATTCACATGTTCGGGAGAGATAGAGTGACAGCATGCAACTCAGGGGAACATGTGAGAGGAGCACCAATGGCACAGGCTCTACTAAGCAGTGTTACTGAAACACCAGAGGTTTGGTCTAAGTCCTGTTGCTTGCCACACAGAAAGTCAATCACTGAGTCAGCAAATATTGCCAGGGAAGAAGGCATTACTTCGGTGCTGCAGCTGAGAAGATGGGAGATCAGTTTCAAATTCATCTCCTCAACTGACTAAAATTAGAAGTTTATTTAACAGGGAAGAAGTGTAACCGTGTGAGGTATAATGGGAATTAGAGAAGGGTAAAGAAGAGGAGTTAGTCAACAGGAAGTAGGTGGACAGTTAGGCAATCATGATGGGTGAGGGGGTCTGGCTTTTTGACATCCAGATGCTGTCATCTGATGAGTTTCAGTTCCTTGATACTATCTGGGAGTCCTATTGGTTGGTTTCCTGAGAAAGGGACTCCGGTAATACAAATGTAACTTTCTCAAGTTTTAAGACTGGGAGGATCAATTTCTATGTTCATTCAAGAGAAACCATAGACATCAGTTCTATGGGACAATTAGGCTGGTTTCACAGGTGTGGAGTTAAAAAAGCATAAGGACCCAGGGGCAAGTGGCTTTATTGGGGGTCAGGGTGGTGAACACAAGCAAAAGGTGCAAGACAATTTCCTTGATACATTTGAATGTCACTAGGCCACAGCCATGTGAGGGCAAGAAACGGAGCTTGTAGCAGGGGCCAGTATTATCATGATGCCTGGGGTGTTCACAGCCTGTTTGTGTGAATGTTGAGACAAGAAAATACAGAGGTTTAAAATTATAATCATCTGTAAATTTTTTTTCTTAAGTGATTCAAAAAGTAAGAAATTTTGTTTCTTTGTTTTGTTTTGTTTTGCAAAGCATGTAATAATTAAAAGCTTTTTCCTTCCTTTATTTATAAAGTCAATACATAGTAGTCACATTTTTTAATTTCTATGTCCTTTTAAGTTCTTAATGGAGTATAACATCTGTAGAAAATTGTGCCCATATCATAAACTTCAGTGGATTCTATAATCAGAAGATACCTGTTTAATCAGGTATCAGTCAGATCAAACACAGTATAATGCCATCATCCCAGAACATTCTCATTTCAGTCACTAGTTAACTACTCACTTAACGTCTAAAACCAAAGGTTAGTGTTACACTATTTTTTGTATTTAATATAAACAAAACTATGCATTGTGTACATAGTGGATAATTTATTCTCATTGTGTGACTATTCCTCAATTAACTTATGTCTTCTCCTGTAGGTGGGCATTTGGGTAGTTTTTAGTGTTAGCTCATAAATAATGCTGCTCTGAATATTCTCCTGCATGTCTTTTATTGAAAATATTGATGTACTACCATTCAGTCTAGGTATGTACATAGGCACGGAATTGCTTTTTGAAAATGAGTTTGTTCGCCTTTTGCGGATACTGCAGACAGCTTTCTGAATCAGCCTTCTGCTTAAGTTTTGAGGTACATGATTTTATTTGATATTTATAAGAAACCTAAAAACTCAGCTTTTATCTTCTTAAACATTCGGAGATATATATTTTACTTTTATAATATTTTTATTTATATTATTTAAATTTCATTATTAATTACCACTTTATAATATTGTGGTAAGAAAATGTGACTTAAAATTCTATATGTTTTCAAAGTTGGTTGTAACTTATTTTAAAATGTCCAGAATATGTTAGAAACATAAGAAACAGCTAAATTGAAGTGATAAGTACAGAGAACAATCAGTCTACAGTTAAATAAATCCCTTACACCATTTTTTTCTAATACCTTTTCATTGTCTTCCAGTTTTTTGTTTTCTCCTATTATTGGGTTCCCTGTTGACTTCTCTTTGAACTTTTTTTTTTTTTTTTTTTTTTTTTTTTTTTTTTTTTTTTTTTTTAACGGAGTCTCGCTCTATCGCCCAGGCTGGAGTGCAGTGGCGAGATCTTGGCTCACTGCAAGCTTCGCCTCCCAGGTTCAGGCCATTCTCCTGCCTCAGCCTCCTCAGTAGGTGGGACAACAGGCGCCCACTACCACGCCCAGCTAATTTTTTTTTGTATTTTTAGTAGGGACGGGTTTTCACCGTGTTAGCCAGGATGGTCTCGATCTCCTGACCTCATGATCCATCCACCTCGGCCTCCCAAAAGTGCCGGGATTACAGGCTTGAGCCACTGCACCCGGCCAACTTCTCTTTGTACTTTTAATATTTTTTTTTCCTTTACATTCATGTCATATAACATTCAATGGCTTCAGGTTAATTATATCTGTATTTTAGACTGGAATATTTGTCAATATCAATTTACATTTCTTCGGAAATATTCTACCTTGTATATAACTCTTTATCTCTTTGTCAAAAATTTGCATAATTTGATTTTAATTGTCTCTATATTGGAAGATCTTTTGTCTTTTAATTTAAAATATTAGACTTTGTGTTTTGTTTCAGGAATTTAATGAAAAATGTTTATTGGTGTAACATTTATAACTATGTTAATGTTCCCTTTTGTCTTAGAGCCTCTATTGTGGTTGTATTTTTATATTTTATTTTACTTTGTTAGCAGTTCTTTTTTAATCTCACTCAAATCTATTTTTTGACTTTTATGTTTATTTTAGCCTCTTTTTTCCATGTGATCTTTTTTCTGTTTCATAGATATTACATATTTTTATATGATTATGAACAGCAAAATATTTCTTAAAATGTCTTCTAGATTATTGATTCTTTTATCTGACACATATGCACTAAGCTCTCACTATGTTCTAAAAACTGTTCTTGTTCTTGAGAATAGATCAGCTATTGAGACTAGCAAATATCCCAGTACTTGAGAAGTATAAATCCTGGCAGTGACAGCTGGTGTGAGGCGGAGGGGACAATCAATAAACAATGTAGAAAATAAAAGAGAACTAACATAGTAGATTAAGAAATTGGTGTTTGAACAAAATTGAACAGATCAAGAAATTTTCAGAGCGCATTGGAGTAGCTGATGTCCCACAGTAGTCAAGTAAGGCCTCTGTTAGAAAGTAAAATTGAAGGAGTAAGCCAATTCTGTGGGGGAAGTCATATCCAGACAAAATAATTATCATGTTCAAAAGCTCTGAATCAGGGCTTGTATAAAAACACATATCCTTATCTGTGACAAAATGTTATTTCCACCTAAGTTTTCATCTTAATACTGTCAAAGCATCATTTTTAAGTCTAATACAGTCCTTGCTCCAATTATCACAAATAAGGGTAGAAATACATTTTTCCTCCTTTGGATGAACTTAATCTGAGTAACTCATCAGGAATTTGTAAGATATATGATGACCTGCTATTTGTTAAAATAAAACATAAAGAGCCGGTTAAAATAATTTGAAGTTGATTTTGTAATTATTAAGGTAGAACCACTTTGTATGCTTCCAATTAATTTAGAAGTTGCCACTCAAAGGAAGGAGCATTTAAGCAGCATTTGATCTTCAGAAATAAGAAATGCTTTGCTAAGTCATCATAAGCTTTTTAAATCACTCTCCTTTGAAAAGAAAAGAATGTGTTCCTTTGTGTAATCCAACTTAAACCCTAAAGTTTTGCATTTTGTTCAAAGGAAGTTTGTTCAATTTTCTTCGCAAAATAAATATCTCTAGATACACAGTAATTTGACAGTAGACTAGAGTTTGACCGTATTTCACAGAAAATTAAAAATTTGCTGTAGTATTTAATTTTCTGTAAGAATGATTAGAGCTTTGATGTTCAAAGGACAGGTCTAACAATATTAAAGCAGTATCAAAATGCATATAAAATTCTTTAGGTTAAATAAATAAATATTAGCAACTTTAAGTAAATGTTCACAACTTAAAATTCTATGAATGTATGTGTGTGTAATCATTGGCATAATTAATTGGTATAAAGAAGCCTGATTCAAACTTTCAATGCTGAATTTCTGTGGAAATATTATCCTTAGAACATTTAATAAAAATGCCCACATATGTCACTTACAAAAGGGCAAGAAGAAAAAATGATTGTAAATGCCTCAAGTATTGTCTCAGAAAAGTATTTTTACTAAGCTACCCTAAATAGGAAACTTTGTCTATTGTACACTTGATTCTTTAGTGGGTGAAAATCAATTGTAACTTTAATGCCTCGCAAACAGTACCTCTATTTATCTTTCATACACTTTAATCTGTCTTTACCACCTTTCTAGCAATGGAAGATCCCGCACATTGCACTAATAAGTAAACAAACAGAGTTTTCCGTCAAGGTTCTCATTTCATTTTAGAATCCAACACATTTTTTATTCGACATTTTATTATTGTTTTCCCAGCCCAAACATGTTATCTACTATTTTCTTCTGTATTTTAAATATGTCTTTTCTGAATTTACCACTATTTCTCCAACATACTCACAATAAAAACTTGTGAATTTATTTTTCAAATTAATGCTAAGGTATCAAAGGGAATGAGCTAAAGTTATCACCTCAAGAACTCCTCAGTCCTTTGATGTAATGCCTCTCCTCATAGTGTTCGACAGACAAGATTTCCACTTTTATGTTTCTCCACTAGAAACAGTGGGAATGTTAGAAAAACTTAAAAAGGAAGTTGATTTCATTGAAAAATTATTTAACATTTGAAAGTATTGGCTGACTTACCCTAATATTTGAGTTCATTTCTCTTTCAAAAACAAAAAGCTTTTTATTCCTTTTGGTAATCCAACCTCAAGTCTAAAAAATCTACATTCAGTTCTACATTGGCTTATTATATTTTTGGCAAAACAAGTTTTCCCAGTATCATAAAATGTATCTATTTGACTGAAAAATAAAACTGTTCTTAATTACTTACAGTAATTTCCCAAATAAATCATATGTAAATAGCTATTTTGTAACACTGACAATAAAAAAGAGTATCATATACTTTTAAGGCAGGACAAATCTTTATCATCCTTCAATTTATATATTTGGGTAAGCTCATATTTTGCCAACAATCAGCGACTTCGAAGGAAATTGCTATAGGGCAATTTATAACAATTTTTTTAGTCCATTTTAAGAACAAAACAAAATTAGAAAAGACAAAAATTTTTTTAAAATTGTTAATTTTTCTCATATGCTTAAGCTCTAAAATGGAATCTATATTTAAAAAGTAGATGATGACTGATTTCAAGTACTATGGGAAAAATGACACACAGAGTATTGCAAAATCTATTTCAAACTGGAAAGAAGATTCTTGAAGATGTAAAATATAAACAATGCTGACATAAACAACCTGGTTTAATAGTAGCCAATAGCTGAGATATATCTATTTAAAGTGGAACAATTTTTTAACAGATAATTTTCTGTTCATAAAACCAACTGCCCATACACACAAACAAAAGAATGCTCACATTCTTTACCCATGCTTTCAGACATAATTTAGCTTTCTACAGGAGTGTGAAACCGTCCATGTTATGACAACTGTGTTTTAAAGATTTAAAAAATAAATTGTCACTTGGATGTTTCTAAAAAAAAAAGTACATGACTCAAGACGTGTCAAGTCTGCCTGATTTTATCCACTCTCTTTGATGGATACTTGTGTATGAGACAAGCCTGGATTCTTGTGGTTCAATCGCTGTTTCCTTACGGTCCCTATTTTATTATTTTTAGTAGAACAAAATGCTTGCTGTATTTTTCTCTTCCTCATTAAAGGATACACAGAAGCATTTTACACAAGTAGTATAGAGGTAAAAAAAGGTGATTTAGTAACAATAGGACCACGTATATATATTCTTTATACTTCTAATCTTTAATATTCTTAAAGAGAATACTGCTTTAAATTTTTTTAATTCAGTGATCTTATTTGGTCTATGTTATGTCTACTCAAAACTTTGGTGTTATAAGCTAATTAATATAGTAACATGACAAAACACATCAGACAATTAGTTAATGAAGCTAAATATTTAATGAGAAATTTTGTTGACAAAGAGAAAGATCAAATGTAAGGTTCAGTTGCTACTTAGAAATAAAATATGAGACATCTCTTCATCCTCTCATAAAAATTATTTCTATATTTGTTTATCACTTATGAATTTATTAGTTTATTTGTACAAAAAATTGGTTTCAAACTGTTTAAAAAATCTGTCTTATTTCTTGCTAGAAAAACTCTGATGTGCAACTCTATGAAAGGTGGATAATGCTAGGACTCCACTTGTTATATAAAGCAGCCCCCTACTGTGTTGCTAGATGTTATGCACCAGCTTTAAGACAAATGGCTCAATATCACATAGCTGGTTTAAGAAATAGGCTCTCCCAGGAAAATGAAAACTTACATAGAAAACAGGCCTGCATAAAAGTAAATGAGGCCAAATCAAAACCACAATGAGACTCCATTTCATGCCCGTAAGAATGGCTATTATAAAACAAGCCAAAACAATTTCTAAAAGAACTAAACATAGAACTGCCTTTCAATCCAGCAATCCCAACAAGTATTGGTGAGGATGTGCAGAAATTGGAGCCATTGTCCATTGGCAGCAGCAGTGTAAAATGATGTAACTGCTAAGAAAAACAGAATGGCAGTTCTTCAAAATATTAAACGAAGAATTACCATATGATCCCACCATTCCACTTTGGAGAATATACCCTATAGAATTAGAATTGAAAGCACAGATTTGAATAGATATCGGTACATCTATCTTCAAAGAAGCATTATTCACAATATCCAAAAGGCGGAAGCAACCCGAATGCCCATCGACACAGGAATAAATAGGCAAAACGTGACGTAAACGTACAATGATGTATTATTCAGCCTTAAAAGGGAGATTATTCTGCAAAATGCCACAACACGGATAAACCTTGAAGACATTATGCTGTGTGAAATCAGTCACAAAAGGACAACTGTTATCTAATTCCACTTACATGAAGTACCGCTAGATACAGGAGGCAGATGAGCAAGGACCCCAGAGAATGTCTGATCCACCCCACAAGTGTTTTCATCAGATGCTCTTGTACACATGAGGAAACCTGTGCAGGATCTTGTCTGCACATATCGGCAACAGACTGGGGCCCGCTTGCACACTGGGAGAACTGGTGTGGGGCCGTGGGAAGCTGGTGCCTTGTGCAGTGAGGAGGAGCCTGGACTCCAGCTCATGTATGGTGACCTGGTATTCAATCTGTGAGGTGGGAGTCTATTGGCAGGACCCCGTTTCTTTGCTGAAAGATTTATTTTAGTAAATTCTGCTCTCCTCACCTTTCAACATGTCTGCGTGCCTAATTTTTTCCTGGTCGTGGAATAAGAGCCAGGGTTTTAGCTGAGTTCAGGAGCAAAAATCCTGCATCAGTATCAACAGTAGTCAAATTCATAGAGACAGAAAGTAGAAAAAGACAGTAGACAGAGGCTGGGGTGAAGGGGACTGGTGCATTATTTAATGGATATGGACTTGCAATTTGGGAAGATGCAAAAGTTCCATAGATGGATGATAGTGATGATTGCACAACAATATGAATATACTTAATGCCACTGAACTGTTTGCACTTAAAATGGTTAAATTGATCTGTTATGTTTTATGTATATTTTATTATAATAGCAAAAGAAAGGAAGGCATGGGTTTTCCTTCCATCTTTGCCTCACAGGGAGATGTATGGCAAAGCCAAGGTGCTGCGGGGCTCCTATGGTCCGTCTGGTTTTTCTTGGAAAGATTCACCCCAGGTCTTTCTTTTCATTTATAGGTTCAAACTTGAGAGCTTGTCAATTTGGAATATGCAGAGTGCTTGATGCCAAGAAGAATCAATTTGGGATGACACCTGCCTGTAGACATTATGTGCGCAAACCAGATTCCCAGCATCCAGAGATAGCTTGAGGCCCATTGGATTTTGTAGTTGCTTTTGTCAGGAAGTAAAGCCACATTTCTCATGGGGAAAGCTAAGAAACTTCCTCTTGATAGATGAGGAGGAGGCCCCTGGTCTCAGTGAACTCCTTCTCTGGTTCTCCCGGGGTGAGTTCCTGAGTTTCTTCTGCCTCCTGTACTGCATGACAATCCTGCCTACTGTCCTTTATAATGACAGGGAATTTTTTCATAGGAAAACATGGTATGTGGGCTAACAAAATTTCATTTTAAAATTATGACATTTTGCCCAAATAACACATGAAGACACTAATCAACTCAATCCTCTTCCCATTCCTATTTTACCATTGCTTCTGTTTTCTCTTGATTTCTATGACAATGAAGACTTTAAATTTCCTTTTATCTTTATGATTGCTCCTGCTGGTCAATTCTGTCTTCTGACCAGGCCCTAAAAAGTATTTTTCAGTCATCCATCCTCATATTTTTCTCTTATATATGATACAATTATATTAATGGTTGTAGGTATTTTAAAAATTATAAAGATATGCTTATTTGCAGTGATGATTTAATAAGCTTATTTTCTCTTTCTCCAGAAATGCCCATCAAATAATATTCAATAAAAAAGTGATACAAACCTACAAAAGGAAGGGCACAGGACTGAAAGAAGAATGAACAAGGAAAAAAAAAAAAAGGCTGGGCTCAGTGGCTCACACCTGTAATCCCAGCATTTTTGGGAGGCCGAGGTGAGCAAATCACAAGGTCAGGAGATTGAGACCATCCTGGCCAACATGGTGAAACCTCGTCTCTACTGAAAAGACAAAAATTAACTGGGCGTGGTGCCGCGCGCCTATGTCCCAGCTACTCTGGAGGCTGAGGCAGGAGAATCGCTTGAACCTGGGAAGTAGAGGTTGCAGTGAGCCAAGATCGCACCACTGCACTCAGCCTGGCAACAGAGTGAGACTCCATCTCAAAAAAAAAAATAATAATCCTGGCATAAAACTGATAAAAATGCACTGTCTGAATAAGTAGAGCAAAAGGAGCAGAAAATGTTTCCTCTTAGAAGAGGCCTTGAAGACTTTATATTCGAGAACTAAATATAGCAATTTTTGTTAAGTTATATATAATAATATTGAGATTTTAAAATACAGTGATAGAAAAACTAGAACACTTACAAAGGATAGAACAGCCAGCTTCTCATCAGAAATATGAGAGTTATAAGGCAAATAGTTTTCACAGTATGGTTCTAGAACAAGCAATATTGGCATCACTTTGAAAATGATTAGAAATGCAAATTCTCAAGACCTACCCAGATCCACTGATTTGGAAACTATGCCAGTAATCCGGTTTTTATAATTTATTTTTTTAATTTGTATTTTTTTTTTAAATTTTTGTAGAGATGAGGTCTTGCTGAGTTGTCCAGGCTGGTCTTGAACTTCTGGCCTCAAGCGATCCTCCTACCTTGGCCTCCCAAAAGCAGCAATCTATGTTTTAACAGGCTCTCCCTGTGATTCTCATGTGTATTTATGTTTGAGAACCACAGCTCCAAGACAATGTGGTCCTTACCTACCTGCTAGAGCTGGGGATGTTTACTAATGGATTGATGTATTTCCTAAGATTTCAGCTCTGCTTTAATACAAATATGAAAAGAAATATGATTTTTATTTTAAGATGAGTCAGATAGTGTTAACTAGGGAGGGATTAAACTGAAAGTTTACTGTATCTGGACTGGGCACGGTGACTCATGCCTGTAATCCCGGTACTTTGGGAGACTCAGCCAGGCCAATCACTTTAGGTCGAGAGCTTGAGACCAGCCTGGCCAACATGGTGAGACCCCTTCTCTACTACGAAAAATATAAAAATTAGCTGGGCATGGTGGACACCTGTAATACCGGATACTTGAGAGACTGAGGCAGGAGAATCACTTGAAGCCAGGAGGTGGAGGTTGCCGTGAGCTGAGATGGCACCACTGCACTCCAGCCTGGGCAACAAAGTGAGACTCTGTCTCTAAATAAGTAAGTAAGTAAATAAATAAATAAATAAATAAATAAGTGTACCGAATCTGAAATTTTTGTGATCCAGGTAAAAAGTGCTAAATATCTAATATAGGGAAGTAATTGGGAACTCTGTACTTTTTGCTCAAATTTTCTGTTAACATAAACTGCTCTAACAAATCTATTACTTTTGAAAATGTACTGTATTTTAATCTGCTGTGGGATGCCTTTAACAACATGAATGGATATTTAGTAAGAAAATGTCATTTTAATCATTTATTGCTTTTTACAAAATATATATGTAATAGAGATTTATATCCTAAAATATATCCTTTTGCTTTAGAATGATGACAGAGCTATATAACTTTGCCAAATTTGCATGGATTATATTTGAATCACTAATTGCTAATACTAAATTATCTCACTAGACCTTTTAACACTGTATTTGTTCTTTGTTTTTGTTTTTTGTCTTTTTTTGCATATTGCTTTTATTTTGCAGAAAATGTTTTCTGATTGTCTTCGGCTATTTTGTCAGAAGAAAAATATAACTGTTGTAAGTTAAACAATACAAGATACAATTACATGTGCTCAAAATAAACTCATTCTAACGGACAGAGTGGTGAAATTTCCATTTCAACTAAAATCTGTTGCTCTTCACAACTGATCGATTATATCCTTAACAGCTCAATTACTATCTGAAAAGTACCCTAAAGCTATAAGAAATAGAATTAAAAGTGTGCTTTTCATGTCACTAAAGTAAGATCAGTGGAGTTTATAAATGTCAATGTGTACAAGTCATCTGTATGCTATTATTAGAAACAAAAAGTAAATTTCTGGACCCTAGCAAATACCTGTTAATAATGAATTAATAATAACAAATTAGGCCAACTGAATTTTCCTTACAAACTCAAATTCATCTGTAGTATATAAACACAGCTATTATTGACAATGGGAAAGGAGTGAGTTACTGTGTGTTTTTTTTTTTTTTTTCAGAAAAGCAGAACATGTATTCTTCATACTTTAAAATGATGTTAATACGTTTTTTTCCCCTTGACCTGTAAGATTCATTTTTTACTTAGTAGATCAAATCAACACTGATTGCCACACACACAAAAAGTCAGTGCATCTTTTAAAAAAAGTCTTTACTTTCAGACAGGATAATGACAGGGATGTCCATGAGTTCATAAGGTGGGCTCGTGCCAGTGCATGACATTGACTGTCAGGACTATCAGTGGTTGTGAAAGGATCTTTAGACAGTGGACGTTCTGAGAAGGAAGGACCTGAGACTGGATAAAAGGGGCCCCGTATTCAGTGGACCTTGAGAATAAAAATGGAATCCCATCCAATTAGACAGCCCTGCTCTCTGAAACCCTGGTGTGATGGTACCCTACTTGCAGACCAGTGGTTGAGGAACCGATGATCTGTTGAGACTCATGAGTAGCATGCTAATCTGTGCAGACATCCCAAGACTGGACCAATTGTCATGGGAGTGGAGCATGGATAACAAGCAAATGACTTGTCAGAACAGGTTGGAGAGTTGGGGTAGGAAGGGGAACAGTGTTTCCTCAGAACAGAGTGTCCTTTACAGTCACGTGCCATGTGGGAAGGAAAGTAAGAGAGGACTTCCACATTGAGGATGGAGGTTGGCAGGCAGACAGAACGTACTGGTTCTAGGAATAAGCCATTTTCATTAAGAATACCCAGATTGCTGTTCGTCTCCAGGTTTTTCCATCATATCATTGTGAATACTGCTTTGCTCTGCAGAAAGAAAAGCCTTTGCAAATGGATTGTATCTAACTTTGGGAGCTGGAACCTCCTCGTTATGTTAAGGCATCACAGATGTATATTGGGTTTGGGGAATGAAGTAGCGGGTGATCATCCCCTCTGGAAATGTTCCTTTGGGAATTTGAAGTTCATATTTATGCAAGGAGTTCAACATGATCTGGGGCCCTCTGTTGAGTTAATTGGTGAGTTTGACTTTGATGAAGGAGACTAATGCCGTTTGATGTCTGGAGAGTCGAAGTGGATGTAGATAGAGCTAGGGCTGGCAGTTTGTGCTTACCCCAGGACACTGACTCTCTTTCCATACACTTCCAGGGGTGACTAGCCTAGATCACAAAGTGCAGGAGGAAAGAATATATGGTGGTGTTGTCCAGGCGAGACAGATTCAACTTCAGCTCTGGAAAAACTCTTCTGTCCTTCTTGGTGACATCATCTGGAAATGCAAGCACATGTAGCTCCTGGGCCAGTGCATGGGGCTACCCTCCTCATGGCTGGCCTTCAACTTGCTCTCCACAGAGGTCAGCCGGTTGTTCACTGGGTACTGCAGGCTCTTTCTAAGCCCCATGCACAAAGGGAGCTCCTCTTCTTGCCTACCTGTCACCACAGTCCTCTAACTCCAATTCGCTACCCAAGAACCATTATCAACTCCTTTCAATGGCCACTCTTCCAAGATGAGGAATTTCAAAGGCCCACAGGACCCAGACATAGACCTGAGATGGGAATAAATGTGGATATTTGTAGGGAGGGAGTAAAGACAGAGGAGTGATAGTAAAGGTTATTCCACCTGAATGCCTGCAAGGCACCACTAAAGTCCTTCTTTGTGGCACTGCATTTGTTTTGAACCATTAAAAATTAGGCAATTGACTAGCACAGAAATATTTATACAAATTACAAATACAGCTATTGATTTCTTGGAAGACTTTTTTAATCCAAAGAAGCACTTCAAATGCCTCAGAACATAAGTTATACATACATCAGGATTATTATATCATGTAATTTTCTATAACATTTTGTTAGATTGTTATGCTGTTTTTAAGTGTCTTGGCCACAGATAATTCAAGTTTGATATATATTTGGAAGGGTTCTTTAAAGGTTTCCTATGAGAGCTGCAATTTTTGACAATTTAGAAGTTATAGACACTTTTGGATGGTAACTTAGTAAAGTACCATATGCTGTGAACACGACTTTTTTGTGTTTTCCAAGCAACACTGGGTATGTCTGTGAACCTGACCTGCACAAAGTAGTTATTTAGGTTCTTTAAGCCACCTGCCAAACTGGTGTAGTAGCTTTTGATATGGGCAGATGGCCACTTCAAAACAAATCAAAATACAATATTTGGTCTCTAAACTTATCTGAATTCAAATCTTTGAATATGAATGCTAGCTCAGATTGAATTTCAGGTCCTGCTAATTGTTTTGATGTAGCTAGGCAGTTTGCATGAAACGTGTTTGATCAAACAGCTAACACAGGCTTCACTTCTTGGTAAATAGTTGTGCAATGTCCCTTCTGGTGCTTTGTTAAATGTGATAACAAAGTTAGAAGAGAAAAGTATTAATCTGCAGCTCCTACTGAGCATAAGATGGGCAAATATATATTAACAAGAAACACCAATGTAATTCAGAGCCTATGAATATATGGTTTATTGCTGAAATCTGGCAGAACTTTTAAATGTTTAATTTGCAAGTAGCATCTAAGAGAAATATGATGAAGAGAAAAACATATAAGTTCAGTGGTTTATAACAGAGTGGCTGTGGCACAAGCTTCAAGCAAACAAAAGTAATTACATTGATTTAAGCGGTTCCTTCCCATTAATTCTCACACTTCATTGTCCTTGAACATTTTCTTCCTTTTTTCTCCCTGCTTCCCTTCCCTACTGTTTTCCCTCCTCTACCTCCTTCTTTCCCTTCTTATTACTCTACCCCTCTTTTTCCCTTTTTTTTTTTTTCCTAGTTGATCTCTTTAAAATGCAATAGCGGGTTAAATAAATTGTTTAAGATCAACTAAATTGATTATAATTAAATAACTACATATGCTATTAACACAAGATGCTTTCCTGGGTCACTCAGAGCTAAAGAATGCAGATTTCATACATTAGATGGATCAATGTTTGTTGTAAATTATATCCATTATACTATAAGCATCATAATGAGAAAAATGCAAATAAAACTGCAGTCATTTTTCCCCCCTAAGATTAGAAAAATACGAAAATTTCGAAAACACACCCCAGACTGAGAGGGGAAAATAGACTAAAGGGGAAAAGGCATCATCATATTTAAATGGTACTATTCCTATGGAGTTTATCACATGAACATTTATCTTTTGACTCAACCATGTCACTTAATGGAGTCTTTCCCCGGGGCCGAAGGTAAACTGATATTACTTTGGAATAATATAAGGCAAACATTTTTCAATGCAACAATATTTTTACTAGTGTAAAGTTGGAATCAACCAAAAAAATTCAGCAGTAGAATTCTGGTTGGGTAAATTGTAGAATCTTTGCACAATGTACTACTGCACTGTGTATCTGTTAAAGGCAGTTGGGAGAATCTTTGTGTAGTTGACTATATATTGTATATTCTGAAGTATAAATTGTTAAGTAATAAAAGGAAATTGCAGGCTAGGCGTGGTGGCTCATGCCTGTAATCCTAGTACTTTGGGAGGCCAAGGCAGGAGGATCACCTGAGGTCAGGGGTTTGTGACCAGCCTGACCAACAAGGCAAAAATTTGATAACACACCCCAGACTAAGGGGGAAAATAGACTAAAGGGAAAAAGGCATCATCATATTTAAATGGTACTATTCCTATGGAGTCTCCACTAAAAATACAAAAATTAACTGAGCACGTTGGTGGGTGCCTGTAATCCCAACCACTTGGAAGACTGAGGCAGGAGAATTGCTTGAACCTGAGAGGCAGAGGTTGCAGTAAGCCAAGCCGAGGCTGAGATTGCGCCATTGCACCCCGTCCTGGGGAACAAGAGTGAAACTCTGTCTCCAAAAAAAAAGAAAGAAAAAGGAAGCTTAAAGCAAAGTTTATTTATTTAAGCACAGAAGCACAGTAATACACTCTCATATGAAGAGCAGGCTGACAGCGAAGTGAAATCAGCCCCTCTTTACATAGCTAAAGGTGCTCGTATTGGGTTTGTGGGGAGGAGTTGAGATTTAGGCTGTGTCAGAGTGACAGGATGATGTCATTTGATTGACAGATTATGGTTATATAACTAAAATGAAATTGCACATGTTCTTAGCCATAATTCGTACAGAAAAGTCCACTCAGAGAGGGGATAAAATCATATATCAATTTTATTATAATGATGATATGATGAGCTTGGAGTTAACTTAAGGACATATTTCTATGTTACTGGGCATGTGCCACTTTAGGGAATTTCCACCTATGCCCTAGTTTCTCCTTCTACAAGATGTGCTGGCCACAGACTTTACCACAAACTCCATCCATTAGGGTGAAGTTAGGGAGGTCTTGGGGCTGAACGTTGGTGGGCTAGGGGCTGTCTTAGTGACAGCCTTTCTGCTCTCCTCTTTCATTCCCTCCCAGCGGCTAATGTCTATTTAAGTACCTAACATTAGAAACACAGAACTGCAAATAATCTTACACCACATTCAATCATTCTTTGATAGTAATAATATTGTTATTGTGCATTTGAAGTGATTATAAATATGTTGCAAGGTAATTGAAATAGTCCAGGGCATCACTGTTTTTAATATCTAAAATGTTTCAATATTTTTAAAAGGTACAATTAAGAAAATTTAAAAAATAGCAAAACTGCATTTTTCCATTTAAAGTAGATATACTTCTAATTTAAAGTAGATATAATATATATATATTAAGTGACTTTATTATTTTCCTCTTTAAAATTAGTATATCCTAGCTCTCTCCATTGAAAAAGTCTGGAAGCAGTAACAACATAATAGCAATGAACACTCCTTATAAACAAGATATCGGTGTCTAAGTACCATTAAGAAAAGAAATCTAGGCCGGGTGCGGTGGCTCAAGCCTGTAATCCCAGCACTTTGGGAGGCCGAGACGGGTGGATCACGATGTCAGGAGATCGAGACCAGCCTGGCTAACACAGTGAAACCCCGTCTCTACTAAAAAAATACAAAAAAAACCCAAAAAACAAAAAACTAGCCAGGCGAGGTGGCGGGCGCCTGTAGTCCCAGCTACTCGGGAGGCTGAGGCAGGAGAATGGCATAAACCTGGGAGACAGAGCTTGCAGTGAGCTGAGATCTGGCCAGTGCACTCCAGCCTGGGTGACAGAGCGAGACTCCATCTAAGAAAAGAAAAGAAAAGAAAAGAAAAGAAAAGAAAAGAAAAGAAAAGAAAAGAAAAGAAATTTAGGGTGCCTAGAAGTGATTCTATGTAGAAGCAGGAAATTACCTAGGCTACTTTGTAGTGCCTGAGATAAAAAGCTATAAACATGATGAGGGCTGATCAGATAGACACAGGTGCCAGCCTGAAGTATTTTCGGTCTAAGATGAGATTTTTTGAGCTTCAAAAAGAATGACTGGGGCTGGGGGTGGTGGTTCACACATGTAATCTCAACACTTTGGGAGACTGAGGTGGGCAGATCACGAGGTCAAGAGTTTGAGACCAGCCTGGCCAACATGTTGAAATCCCATCTCTACTAAAAAAATGCAAAAATTAGCTAGGCGTGGTGGTGCACATCTGTAATCTCATCTACTTGGGAGACTGAGGCAGGAGAATCGCTTGAACCCGGGAGGCAGAGATTGCAGTGAGCTGAGATCATGTCACTGAACTCCAGCCTGGGTGACGGAGCGAGACTCCGTCTCGGGGAAAAAAAAAAAAAAGAATGGCTAAAATTTGTTATAAAATATTTGAATATCTGAAAAGTATTGCGTTTATAAGATATTACAAATTATGAAAAGAGAGCAAAACATTATTGAAAATGTTGATAAAATTGATGTTGACAAATAAAGTAAAATAATTTAGCATTTAGTATATGTTACTGATTCATGCTCTTTCTTATAGAAATCAAATAGCCATAGTGGAACAGGTAATGTTCTTCTTTATATAAGAATTCCAGAGAAGAAATTCATTAACTAAATCAGAAAAAAAAAAGAAAAAATAAATTTATAATTCCAAACAAAAAAGAAAAAATAAATTTATAATTCCAAACAAAAAGTTACCTAGGAAATGGTCACCAATGGATGGAAAGAACATAAAATATACAATGAATAAGAAATATTACAATAAAAAGAATGAGTTTTATACAACCCGAACTCATCAATCACTGATCAGTCTTAGCACTGGTAATGTAAAAATATCATGTGACTCCTAGCATGATGCAATATAAACTGTTTCAACATTCCAATGACATATAGCTGTCAGAATAAAATGGAAGCTGAATTTACCTAAAATGTTAAATTACAGTGAGAAGAGAAGTTAAACATGCAACAAGAGCAAGCAGTCAGGTAAAACCAAAAAATAAATAATCTATAGAAAAAAGCAACTAATTTCTTCAACAAATGAAATGCATGGGGTCCAAAGTATGTTAAAAGAGTCTTAAATAAAACCTAACAGAATAACAACAACAAAAAAAAATACACTGAGTAGAAGTTTTATAATCTTGATTCAAATTTTAATATTGTAAAAATATAATTTTAGACAACTGGAGAAATTTGACTAGAAATGTGGTTTGAAATAATTATTGGAGTTTTTATATGAGTGCAAAAATGGCATTGTGACCTTATGCCTGGATTACTGTACAAAATTCAGGAAAATGAAATGTTACGTTTAGAAAGTATTACTGCTGAAACCAGATGATATACAATTTCATATTACACAGTGTAAATAGAGTTTTGTGTACTTTCTGTGTTTATCTTTCAACTTTTGATAAAAAGTTAAAAGAACAGAATAATTTGGTATCATTTTATATACATATTGTATTCATTCTTATCATTTTTATTTATGCTTAGCCCTAGTACTAAGTATAAATTATTTTCCTGATATAATTTATATTAGAAAAATTCAATATTTATTTCTCAAATATATATTCACTTGATTCCCACCTTCTCAGTTTGTTTCTTGTCCTCTCTAGTCTCTCTGGGCCAAACGAGTAGGATTCAATTTGTTTTGCCATATCTAATCTATTACTCTTGTTCTTCAGATTGACTTAACAGATTTATAAAATGCAGATATTGTTATATATGTTCCATGATTAGACATTTATAGGTATATAATTTGATTCACTTCCATCCAATTCACTTCAGAAAACACCTACTTAGCATCTATATTTCAAAATTGCATGCAGACGTGAGTTTCATAAAACCTATACTCGGCTACATCTTACCAAGTCTAGTACCCTTATCTTAGCCTTTTAATTAGACCTCAAGTGTTAGGTAAATCACAACTTCCTCATCTGATGGTCAAACTAGGCCCCATCTTATCAGTTTCCAATTTTCTGAACACACCAAGTTCTTCCAAGTATCCACACTTTAAAACATTCAAATTCTTTGCCTGGATTCTGCCCTTTCTTTCTCTTTCCTGTTTGAACACTGTTCATTATCCTTAAGATCTAAGTAAAATGACAGCTCTTATCCCTTTCTCAGAGTGAGTACCTCTCTTGATAGCATGTTTTTCTTCTTCTTTTTAGTAATTCTCTCAATAGCTCTCGATAGCAGCTGTACCAATCCCCTCGTAAGCACAGGCACTCCTCACTGTTAATATTCACATTCCCATGGCTTAACACATTGCCTTGCATACTAATAGGTGCCCCAAAATTTTGAATTATTTGAATAGAATATTAAAGTTTCAAAACTTTAACTGTATTTGATTTATTCAGACACAGCTTTCACTCAAACATAAAATATTTAGTGATTTTGCATTGTTAGGTCATCTACACGAGTCATTTATCAACCTTAATATGTTTGAAATATTACTGTATTTTGTGATTTGCTTCTGCTTTAAATTATTTTCCTCCTCTTCTGGATTATGTTTGTTTTCAATATCTGTTAATGTATTTCTGCATTTTTTTATGGAAAGGCATAGTAGAAATGAAATAATACTGGATATCAATAAATGTTTTTTCATTGTAGCTGAAAACTTGGACAAGACAATTAAGCATATACAAGCTATAAGTACCAATACCTTGAATTTAATGAAAATAGGTTATTTCTTCATTAACTTGTTTTCAAGATATTGATATTTATAGTACATATGTTTTGTCTTTCCCAAGTATTCAGCTACAATGAAAAAATATTTATTGATACTCAATATTATTTATTTCTACTTCACCTTTCTACAAAGACATGTGGGAATACATTAACAGATACTGAAAAAGGTTATGGAAGCAATAACCTGTTTTCATTAAATCAAGATATTGATACTTACAGCATTTTTTCACAAATATAACAAAAATCTATCCAATATGTTGAACCATATGAATTGCTATTTATGTATGTAAACTATGGTCAAATATTATCATTTTTATAGAGTCCAGTCTGATGTCTAACTACACCTCTGTTTCTCACAATATTTTAGTATTCAGTAAGTTCAAACATCATCATCAATGTTGTCTTTTAAATATTAGAGACATTTTAATATTTAATAAAATTAGAACACACATTATGAAATATTAGCTTCACATGTATTATATTTGTGAAAACCCTAAAATAATTATAAGATACAAGATAGCAAATGAAATTCAGAAGAAATATTAGTTCAAACTGACAATAATGTTAAATAAAAAATTTCAAAGCAAATATTTATAAAATATCTCTTCTCCTCCCTCTTGTTTTCTTATTTTTTGAAATCTTATAGTTATACACATTTAAGAAACAGAGTCAGCTTATTTACCATAGATAATTGAAAATTAATAAGTGAAAATATCTCTCCCAATTTTTACTATCTTGCTATGGAGAAATTTAATCAAATTGGAAACCATCATTCTTAGCAAACTATCACAAGAACAGAAACCCAAACACCGCATGTTCTCACTCATAGGTGGGAACTGAACAACGAGATCACTTGGACTCAGGAAGGGGAACATCACACACCGGGGCCTATCATGGGGAGGGGGGAGGGGGGAGGGATTGCATTGGGAGTTATACCTGATGTAAATGACGAGTTGATGGGTGCAGCAGACTAACATGGCACAAGTATACATATGTAACAAACCTGCATGTTATGCACATGTACCCTACAACTTAAAGTATAATAATAATAAATAAATTAAAAAAAAAAAAAAAACTAACAAGATTTTCAATGTGTAAATACTGTAATGAAATTGACCATAACTTTAATGTATTGAATGAGTATATAATTTAAAAATAAATTTTAAACTTTATTTATATATTTGCATTATAAATCTATAGCTAAGACGTATGGAATGTTGATAGGCGTGATTATCATAATGGAAATTTGACTACCTAGTTTCTCATCCAATTATTTAATTTTCAAGACCCTTTTGGGATACTGAAGTTAAATCACTATTTAAAAAGGTATACCTAATGTAAATGAGGAGTTAATGGGTGCAGCACACCAACATGGCACATGTATACGTATGTAACAAACCTGCATGTTGTGCACATGTACCCTAGAACTTCAAGTATTAAAAAAAAAAAAACAACTATGCTTTTTGCATGTCCTTTTTCCAAACATAAAGTTATAACCTGTCATAGCTTGCATTTCTAAATTTAGAAATAAAACATTTTCAGACTCTTATTATCTTGATCATTTTACTTTGAACTTTTTAAAAAATTAAAATTAAAATATGCAAATATGTTTTATCTGATAATAATAATTTTTGTTGACTTAAATCAAAATAAATGTTCAATGATTATTTTTAATGATATTCCTTATTGGGAGACATAAATTGTGGAAAGCTAATCAAACTTAGAGAAGGAAAATTACATCCTTTTCCTTGTAATACATTTATTTATAAAGGTGTGTGATGTGGTGCCAAAATGTGCAATTAAATGATTTTATAGGTATACATAAAATTTATGGAAATAAAATGAAAAAAAAAATACCCTGAACATTTATTTCCAAAGATATAACTAAGGGTTTCTGAGATAAGATTACAGATCTAGCCACTCCCTATTTGTAACAAAGTTATAGTGACTTATCTTTTTCTAGAAGAGCTGGGGGATTTAAACATAGAAATAGAATAAGTGGAAGATTTATTTCGGAAGCATAAATATATAAACGTTGATGATAACTTTTTTTGAGAAATGAAGCAAGATTTAAGATTCATAATTTCAAATGTTAGACATAAGTGTCATCATACTTTGCAAGCTAAATTTATTTAAGTCTTACTCTTTATTGTATATTCCCAGTGAAATGTAATCTTTATTTTTATTTTAGCTATTTTCATGAAATTATATTTTTATACCAAACAAAATTTCCTAAGTTAAAAAATATAATTAATTAAATTAAGAGCACATTTGAGTTGGAGTGTGGCTATTTAAACTGGGAAGGCATAATTAGGGCATAATCCACTTCTTGGGAATTTAGTCTAATTGAAAGCCAATTATTTTATTTACTTGTAATTCACATGATGCACTTGTTAATAGATGCAGCTGCTAACCAAGTATCTAGGAGGGAACAAAGAGTCTGGGATGGGTAATATTTGCAAATTCAGTGGTTTAAAGCAAGGAAAAAGAATATTTTCATATGTTAAAAAAGTTTGAAGAAATAGTTCTGGTCCCTGATTGGTAAATTGCTTCCACTCGAAATTTTTTATATTAATTCAAGAGTAAGTATCCTTATCTCATAAATCACTATCAATTATAAATAAGTAGAATTTTACTCTTCAAATATTTGTTTTTATCAAGTAATATAAGCATGTGTCGTAAAATAATCACATGGTGATGAAGCTCTTGTAAAGAAAATCAGCACTCTCTTACAACTCTCTCACTTCAAAGTTTACCCTAAAGATGTGGCACATACACACCATGGAATACTATGCGGTGGCTCAAGCCTGTAATCCCAGCACTTTGGGAGGCCGAGACGGGCGGATCACGAGGTCAGGATATCGAGACCATCCTGGCTAACACGGTGAAACCCCGTCTCTACTAAAAAAAATACAAAAAACTGGCTGGGTGAGGTGGCGAGCGCCTGTAGTCCCAGCTACTCGGGAGGCTGAGGCAGGAGAATGGCGTAAACCCGGGAGGCGGAGCTTGCAGTGAGCTGAGATCCGGCCACTGCACGCCAGCCTGGGCGACAGAGCAAGACTCCATCTCAAAAAAAAAAAAAAAAAAAAAAAAGGATGAGTTTGTGTCCTTTGTAGGGACATGGATGCAGCTGGAAACCATCATTCTTAGCAAACTATCACAAGAGCAGAAAACCAAACACCGCATGTTCTCACTCATAGGTGGGAACTGAATAATGAGATCACTTGGACTCAGGAAGGGGAACATCACACACCGGGGCCTATCATGGGGAGGGGGGAGGGGGGAGGGATTGCATTGGGAGTTATACCTGATGTAAATGACGAGTTGATGGGTGCTGACGAGTTGATGGGTGCAGCACACCAACATGCCACAAGTATACATATGTAACAAACCTGCACGTTATGCACATGTACCCTAGAACTTAAAGTATTATTATAATAAATAAATAAATAAAAATAAATAAAATAGAAAGACTACGCACACACACAAAAAGAAGAATTCTTTAAAAATTGCTTATATTTCAGTTATTTACCCTCTTATAATAGATAGTTATATGTTATTTTCTTAGTTTAACACAATCAGATAATGTTTGTTTGTTTGTTTGTTTATATTTTATTTTTTTGAGACAGTGTTTCACTCTTCGCCCAGGCTGGAGTGCAATGGCACGATCTTGGCTCACTACAACCCGCACCTCCCAGGTTCAAGCTATTCTCCTGCCTCAACCTCCCAAAAAGCTGTGATTACAGGCATGCACCACCATGCCCGGCTAATTTTTTTGGATTTTTAGTAGAGCTGGGGTTTCACCAGGTTGGCCGGGCTGGTCTCGTTCTCCTGACCCCAGGTGATCTGCCTGCTTTGGCCTCCCAAGATAACAATTATGAACCCCTTGATATTAATATATATTTTGCCCTTACTCAAATCCTCTCCTCCATCTCTGTGTTTGACAATTGTTTTAGTTTTAATTTTTCTATCAATTATTGTAATATAAACAATATAATTAAACTATAATCATTTTATCATCTTTTGATTCAGTTTTAACTTTATGTAATATAAATCCTCTTCTCTCTCTACCAAATTTTATCCACATTTTATTTTGTATCAGTTATACTTTTATATTTTTGTAGTTCTTTGTTTCATTCCATCCTTTAAGCATATTACCTTTCCTTGACCTAAATAATGACTCAAAATTGAAAGCCAATGAACAACATTTGCAGTATTATTGTTGTGAACATATTCGAGAATGAATACCAATTACCTTTCAATACCTTTCATAGGTAATTTCAATACCTTCCCATCTGTATGTGTTCCAAGTCACAACTCAAACACCACTTGTGAGACAATGTTACATTAATAGGATTTCTTCCATTGGTGAAAGTGGTCATGTTTGAAAAATAATTTTCGTCCTCAGTTTCTGTCATTCTAGAGTTCATATTGACCATCTAAACAATCATATTAACTGCTTTCATCCTCAACATCTGTCGACTTTAAGCCATGCTTTTCATTCTGTTCAATGTCTTTTTTTTTATTGGTAAGTCCTACTAATGGTCTGCACCAGAATTTCATTACTTGCTATATTGATTTTCTCTCTTTTTTTTTTTTTTGCCTTTTAAAGCATATTTTAAAAACTTTCTCATTGGCTGAGTACAGCGGCTCACGCCTGTAATGCCAGCACTTTGGAAGGCCAAGGTGGGTGGATCATTTGAAGTCAGGAGTTCGAGAACAGCCTGGCCAATATAGTGAAACCCTGTGTCCACTAAAAATACAAAAAAATATTAACTAGGCTTTGTGGTATACGCCTGTAATCCTAGCTACTAGGGAGACTGAGACAGGAGAATAGCTTGAACCTGGGAGGCGGAGGTTGCAGTGAGTTGAGATTGTGCCACTGGACTCCATCCTGGGCTACAGTGTGATGAGACTGTTTATTTATTTATTCATTTATTTATTTATTTATTTATTTAAAAGGAAGAAAGAAAGAAAAACTTTCTTTTACTGAATTTTATGTACCAGTTTTTTTTTTTTTTTTCGTTCCTTAATCTCATAATCAAAGATCTTCCTAAGGTATGACACTAAAATGTGACATTTCTGAGCCTTGGATGTTAAAAAATATATTTTAAAATATGTTTTTAAATTATTTTTACACGTCATTGATATTTAATAAGTGGATAAGAATTAAATACAGTATGAGTTGTATTTTTTTTTGTTTTTAGGTTGCTTTATTTTTTCTTCAACCTTTCCCTTGAAGTTTTTAGGTTTTGTTTTTGTTTTTGTTTTTTTTGACAGGAATGTTGTCAATGCAAAAAATTAGTTCTAGATTTTAGCTTGGTGTATCCCCATATGTATAGTAAGATGTCTGAGTCTCCTATTTGGTTTATTTTTATATTTTAAACACTCTTGCCTTTCTTGTCCTTTCTACTTCCTCTCCATTAAAAAATAACATCAACTGTATTGTCAGGCTTTTGTAGAACTTCTATTTTGCCAAAATATATTGACTTTATTTTTTAAAAAATCTCTACCTTTTTTTCTCTATTTCTACTGTTCATCATCAAATCTTTTATGACCACAGATGTCTATTCATATTTCTCAAGCAAAGATTGCACTGGACAAAGATAACTGTATTAGGACTGTCACAACAGCGGAGAGAAGCCAGAACACAGTCTGAGCTCAACTCCATTGAACCAAAAATCTTGGGAGCTTTTAAGAGCTGAGGTAGAGGAATTATATGCTATGTCTGTTTGCTAACTGATATACCAAAGTAAGGGTCAACTTTCTATCCTCATAAAAGGAAGCAGTTTGACACCATAAAACAAGATCCCTCAAAAAGTTAGGATCCGACTCTCCCACAAAAACCGGAGATATGAGTGCTAGCTTCCTGGATGATTAATTTCAACGAGATAGCTCCTAGGTATTTGAAAAGGACTTTTCTGGGTTGCAAACTGCCAAGAGGCAGTTTTAGAACATGTAAATCTCTAAAGGTACAGAGAAGGAATTTACAATTGCAAGTTTTCTACATAAAGATTCTAAGAAAAGGGAGTGTGAAGTCAGGAAGAAATCTGCCTAAAGTTGAGCCAAGCTGAGGGACACGTTAAGGCAATCTTACTCAATATATGTCTAAAAGCATACTTAGTAGACTTCCCTCAGTTGATTGCTAAATAGATCTGTCTTCTGGTTGGGTCTGTACTCATATGGGGTGTAGTGGAATGAGAGGAGGCACAGAGCAATATTTTCTTTGGACTTGGTCATAGGAGTCAGTCTAGGTCTTAACAATACAAACATCAAACTGAGAAAAGTCTTGTTCTATGATATCAACTATAAGACTACAATTCTTATTTAGCATTTACATGTTGCTATTTGATTTTTTTTTTTTTTTTTTTTTTTTTTTACGGAGTCTCGCGCTGTCGCCCAGGCTGGAGTGCAGTGGCCGGATCTCAGCTCACTGCAAGCTCCGCCTCCCGGGTTCACGCCATTCTCCGGCCTCAGCCTCCCGAGTAGCTGGGACCACAGGCGCTGCCACCTCGCCCGGCTATTTTTTGTATTTCTTAGTAGAGACGGGGTTTCACCGTGTTAGCCAGGATGGTCTCGATCTCCTGACCTCGTGATCCGCCCATCTCGGCCTCCCAAAGTGCTGGGATTACAGGCTTGAGCCAATAAAATGTTAATTTTGGGGTAATTATAGATTCACATGCAGTGCAGTCGTAAAAAAATAATACAGTGGGATATCATGTATCCTATACCCAGTTTCTCTTGATAGTGATGTCTTCTCTTGCAAGATGATAGTACAAGATCACAACCAGGATACTGGTATATTGGCATTGTTAAAAGGGAGAATAATTCTGTCACCACAGTGATTGCTCATGTGGCCCCATTATGATACACCCTCCTCTTTAATAACCATTGATAAATAGTACTCTGTTCTTCATTTCTATAATTTTATCATTTCAGGAATGTTATATGAATAAAATACTACAGTATGAATACTACAGTATGTAAACTTTTATAAGTTTTTTTTCACTTTTTTTTTTTTTTTTTTAGATGGAGTCTCACTCTGTCACCCAGACTGGAGTGCAGTGGTGTGATCTCGGCTTCCTGCAACCTCCGCCTCCCGGGTTCAAGCAGAGATTCTCCGACCTCAGCCTCCCGAGTAAATAGGACTACAAGCGCACACCACCACACCCAGCTAATTTTTGTATTTTTAGTAGAGATGAAGTTTCACCATGTTGGCCAGGATGGTCTGGATCTCTTGATCTCGTGATCCACCCACCTCAGCCTCCCAAAGTGCTGGGATTACAGGCATGAGCCACTGCACCTGGCCAATTTTTTTCTCTTTAAAAAATTCAACTTACTTCTCTGAAATTCCTTTCAGGTTTTAGTGTTATCAGCAGTCCATTCCTTCTTACTCTTGTGTAGTATTTGGTGGTGTGGGTTGAGGTACCGTAGTCTGTTTAACCCTTTACCCACTGAAGAACATATGAGTCATTGTTTGTTTGGGGCTATTAGAAATAACCTAAACAGTCACGTAGGGGTTTTATGTGAACATAACTTTTCATTTCTCTAGGATAAATCGTCTGGAGTACAATTGCTGGATCATACGTAATTGCACATACTTTTCTTAAGGGACTGCTAAACTGATTTCTATAGTGGCTGCACTGTTTTGAATTTCCATCAGCAATATGTGAGGGATTCAGAATCTCTATATCCTTCCCAGCATCTGATGGTGTCACTATAGGGATTATTTTGGCAATTATAAGTGTGTAATCAAAACTCATTGTGGTTTTAATTTGCATTTATCTAATGGTCAATGGTGTTGGTAAAATATCTCTCCATGTCTTTTGTCTGGCTTCTAATTATCCACCTGATTACAGTTAATAATTATTTTATTGAGCTTTTAGAGTTCTTTACATATTGTACATAATAGCCCTTTGTCAGATATATGAAAAACAAATACCTCTCCCATTTTTAAGTTTGTATTATGCCATTAACAGAAGCTTTCACAGAGCAAAGGTTTTAATTTCAATAAAGGCTAATTTATCAACTATTTTTATGCATTGTATTTCTGGTGTCAAAATCGAAGAACACTCAAGATTCCAAAATCTTCTCCCAAGTTTTTTGCTTGAAATTTTCGAGTTTTCTGTTTTATATTTAATTCCATAATCAATTTTGAGTTCATTTTCATATACTTCATAATACGTAAATGCTCACTTTTTTGTATGCATTTTTTCACCTAGGGTTGTCAAATTGCTCTAGCACCATCAGTGAAAAAAAGGCTATCTTTTCTCCATTGAATTCTTTTGGCACTTTTGTTAAAAATTAACTGGGCACATTTTGGGGTCTATTTCTAAATTGTCTTCTCTTTGTCATTGATCTATGAGTCTATTCCTCCATCAATATCACACAATCTTAATTACTAAGCTAATAAAAGAAGTCTTAGAATTGGATAGACTGTTTTCTCCCACGATATTCTTCATTTTGAAGATTATTTAAGCTCTTTTAGTTCCTTTGTTGCTTTCCATATATATTTTAGAATAATATTGTCTGTAACTACAAAAACTCTTACTGGTGTTTTGATGGGAATTGCCTTAAATTCATAAATTTTATTAATTTTGGTATAACTGACATTCTTGCTATTGCTGGCTAAATTGTGCCCCACTCCCACCTAATTCATGTATTGAACTCCTGACCACCTGATATGGTTTGGCTTGTGTCTCCATCCAAATCTCATCTTGTAGCTCCCATAATTCCCATTTGTTGTGGGAGACACCCAATGGAAGATGATTGAATCATGGGGGCAGGTCTTTCCCATGCTGTTCTAGTGATAGTGAATGGGTTTCATGAGATCTGATGGTTTAAAAACTGGAGTTTCTCCGCACAAGTTCTCTTTGCCTGCTGCCATCCACTGAAGATGTGACTTGCACCTCCTCACCTTCTGCCATGATTGTGAGGCCTCCTCAGCCATGTGGAACTATAAGTCCAATAAACTTCTTTTGTAAATCGCCCAGTCTCAGGTATATCTTTATTAGCAGCGTGAAAGTGGACTAATATACCACCAAAGCTCAGAATGTGGCGCATTTGTGGATAGGGTCTTTAAAGAGGTATTTAAGTTAAAATGCAGTAATTAAGATGAGCCCGAGTCCAATATAACTGGTGTTCTAAAAAGAGGAGATAAGGACAGAGACACACACAGAGGAAAACTATGCAGGGGCACAGAGGGAAAGAATGACCATGTAAAAGACAATAGTAGAGAGATGTCAGAAGAAACCAACTCTGCTGACACCTTGATTTTTGACTTTTAGTCTCCAATATTGTGAGAAAACAAATTTCTGTGGTTTAAGCCATTTAGTCTGTGATACTTTGTTATGGCAGCAGAAACAAACTAAAACACCATTGAATATTCCAGACTATGAACTCTGTATGTCTTTCCATTTGTTTCATCTTCTTTGATTCATTTCATCAGAATTTCATCATTTTTAGACTACAAGTCTTGTTCATGTTTCATCATTTTACATGTATTTCATTTTTTTGAGCAGTTATAAATATCATTAAACTTTTAATTTCAGTGTCCGTGTCTTAATTTCTTAATATAGAAATACAAATAATTTTATTTGTTATCTTGTGTTGTGCACTTTACTGAATTTATAAATCTCAAGGGGATTATTTTGCATGTGTACGTGTTTTACTATACATTTTCTAGATAGAAAATCATTTCATCTGCAAATAAAGACAATTTTATTTCCTCTTTTTATATCTATATATCTTTTAATTACTTTTCTTTCCTTATTGGGCTTGCCAGAACTTCTCATACTATGTTAAATAAGAGTGGTGAAAGTGAATATCCTTCCCTTGTTTCTGATGTCAGGAGAAAATAATTCTGCCTTTCACTACTAAGTATAATGATAGCTGTATTTTTTTTTTGTTTTTATTTTGTTTAATTTTCATTTTTTTTGGTAGATGCTCTTTATCAAGTTGAAGAAGTTCTTCTCCATTCCTACCTTTCTCAGAGTTTTATTTATAATCAGTAATAGGCTATAAAATTTATCAAATTCTTTTTTAGCCTTGAATTATTTGATCATGCAATATGTTAGGATGTAAATTTTGTGAATTACATTAATATTTTCCAATCACTGAACCAGCCTTGAATTCTGAGAATAAATGTCATAGTATGTAATTATTTTTACATATTGCTATATTCTATTTATTCATATTTTGTTAAAAAGTTTTTGCATTTATTTCATGAGGGATATTGGTCTCTGGTTTTTGTGTGTGTGTATTGTCTTGGTATCACTGTAGTTTTCTAAAATGAATTAGAAAATGTTTCTTCCGGGACAAGAGGGGCGGCTCACGCCTGTAATCCCAGCACTTTGGGAGGCCCAGGCAGGTAGATCAACTGAGATTGGGAGTTCGAGACCAGCCTGACCAACATAGAGAAACCCCATCTCTACTAAAAATACAAAATTAGCCGGGCATGGTGGCTCATGCTTGTAATCCCAGCTACCCCAGAGGCTGAGGCAGAAGAATTGCTTGAACCTAGGAGGTGGAGGTTGCAGTGAGTCTAGATCACGCCATTGCACTCCAGCCTGGGCAACAAGAGCGAAACTCCATTTCAAAAAAGAAAAAAAAGAAAATGTATCTTCCTCTTCTGTTGCCTAAAAGAGATTTTGAAGAATTTATGTTAATTTTTCCATAAACATTTGATAGAAGTCTCCAGTGAAACCTTATGCAACTGGAGATTTGCCTTTTAAATTACAAAATCAGTTCTCTCACTGGTTATAATACTATGCAAATGATTTATTTTACAGTAGGTGTGTCAAATTGTGTTTTTTAAGGATTTGGTTCATTTTATTTAAGATATATTTATACATGTAGCATTGTTTATAGTATACTTCATATAATTTTCAAGTCTGCAAAGTCTACAGTGGTATTCCCTCTTTGAATTTTGATATTCATAATTTGTATCTTTTCACTTTGTCAGATTTGCTAGAGGTGTGTCAACTTCATTGTTTCAAATAATTAGTTCTATGTTTCTTTTAGTTTTTAATTATAATATTACTGTTATTATCTTTGTGATTTTTTAAAATTTCCATGTTTAATTCATATGGATACATAATAGTTGTACATATTTATGAGGCACATATTTTGATACGAGCACACAATGTGTAATAATCAAATGAGGGTAATTGGGATATCCATTAAATCAAGGATTTATCATTTCTTTGTCTTAGAAACATTCAATTTCTCTCTTTAGTTATTTTAAAATATGAAATAAATTACTTAATATTATTAACTATAGTTGTTTTATGGCTTTGGGCTTATTTTGCTCTTCTGTTTGCTCTTTTCAAATGTGTACCGTTACTGCTGCTAACTTTAATTTCAGCATTGCTTTTGCTGTGTCCCAAAAAGCTTGATACTTTGTATTTTCATTTTTATGCAATTCAATTATTTTTTAAGTTTTCCTTGAAATTTCCTTTTTAACACATGGATTATTTAAAGGCGCTGTTTCTTTCTCAAGTGTTTGGAGAATTTACTATTGTATTCTAGTGTGATTGTATTGTGGCTGGATAACTTGTGCATAATTTTAACTCAAATTTGTTGAGGTAAGTGATAACATGGAAAAATTTGCTTTATGGCACAATTAGGCTCCATCTGGGTATAGACTCCAAGGGGTGCTTGAAAAGAACATGTGCTCTGCAGTTATTGGTGGAATAGTCTGTAAATCTCAACATTTTCCTCTTGGTTCATTAAGCTTTGAATTCTTCTATATCCTTGCTGATTTTCTGCCTAGTTATTGATCAATTGTTGAGAGAGGGGAGTTGAAGTCACCAACTATATTTGTGGTTCTCTTTATTTCTTCTGTCAGTTACAAGTTTTTGCTTTATGTATTTCGCAGCTCTACCATTTGCTACATGCATATTTAGCAGTGCCATGTGTTATGGGTAGATTGGTCCACTTCTTATAATAAAATTTATTTTCTACCCCTGTAATTCTGTTTGCTCTGAAGTCTACTTAAATATTCTGATACCAACACAGTGACTCATGCTTTCTCTTTATAAAATGACTTTTTTATCCTGCTTTTCAATAGGTCTACTTCATTCTATTTGAAGTTTTTTGTAGGGAGCGTGTAATTGAGCAATGTTTTTAATCCACTCTATCAATCTTTCTTTTAAATAACACATCTATACCATTTGTATTTTATGTAATTATTGCTATTTTTAAGCTATTTTTCTCGTTTTCTATATTTTCTTCATTTTTCCTTCTTGCTCTGGCTTCTTGTGATTAAACATTGTCCTTTAGAACTCCATTTTGTTTTGTCTGGTATTTTTCAGTGTGTCACTTACTATACATTTGTAGTGGTTCTACTAAAAATTGTGAATATATATATTATATATGTGTGTATATATTAGATATAATATAATAAGAATGTATAATATATAATATATAAATTTTGGTATATTGCATATACATAGCCTTTCTATATGATTATATATTATATAATATATTAATATTATTATATTAGTCAATAAATATATTATTAATATATATCATATATAATGTATTGATATATAATATTAGCATAGTATTAATAATATAATAATATATCAATATATTAATATATTAATATAATATAATTCAATATCTATGTAATATATTATAATATATAATATGATATATAACATTATATACAATATCTATAATGCATATTATAATATTAATATAATATCTTATATAATATATGAATATAATATAACATATTAATATTATATGATAGTATGTAACATATTAATCTATTATAGGATATATAATTATATTTATATATTATATTAATATATTACTATTTACATATTATATTAATATACTAATATTAATATATTATTAGTATATTATGTTATATATAATTATATAAGTATATAATTATATTACTAGTATAATATGACTAATATTAATATATTAATTAATTAGTAATATTAATATATTAGTATATTAATATAATATGATATGTATAATATGATATCTATAATATAATAATATATTAATATAGTATGTTAGTATTCTATGAATATAATTCATTATATTAATATAATGTATTAATTACATATTATTTATAAAATATATACAATTATATGTGTATAGTAGGAAAATATAATATGTTAATATCTAAATTTTAGTATAATATACAGTATATATAAAAGTTTATAATATATACTAGGCATATAGTATATATCATGTATTATATATAAATTTTATATAATATATAAAATATAAAAAAGTATAATATGTAAAATATAAATATTATATATAAACTTGGCACAGTTTAGTAGTGTCATTCTTTTACCAGTTTGGATGACATATAGAACTTCACTTACTATTAAGTTATTCTCCACTCTTAAATTTGCAAGATAATTATGTTAAATATTTTCTTGATATATATTTGTAGCCAAACTAATTTTAAAATTATTGCTTCAATTATTAATCACAATTTAGAAGACTCAAGAGAAGAAAGTAATTCGCTTGTACATACCCATATTTTCGCTCAAAGTATGTTCTTTCTTCTGATGTTTCAAATTTTCTTCTTTTATCATTTCATTTCTCTTTGGTTAAAAATTTAGCATTTTCATTTTCATTGAGGCAGGGTAGAGAAAAACGTGATTTTGGTATGACATCTTTAGTGAGATACACCACAGTTTTATTTCTATTTTGAATGATTTTATGTTTCTGCAAGATTATTTACAATTAAGAAAATTGAAATATATATGTAATTACTACTAAATCAGTGATATAGTTATCATGTTCTGAAAAGTTATTATTTTGTAAGCTAAAAACACATGGGTAAAATAATTTTAATGTTTAAAATTAGAGTAATAAAATATGATTTAAAATTTACTCCAGCCAGGATTTGCACTAGTAAACTTAGGATATATAAAATACAGCCCTATGTATAACCCATTCAAATAGATCTGAATTTTTTTCTTGTGAGAAATTCTAAATGTGTGTCTCTCATTCAGATCTCATTTCTGATTGTATTTCCCATTTGCTGATTTCATTGGAAAAATTACAATGATCACAAACATGACATTTTTGAAACTAAATTTAATCTCTACTCCCAAATCCAATTTTCTTCACCATTTTAGTAAATGGCACAGCTAATGACCACTTATCTGAAATTTGTTTTTTGACTTTTCGCTTTATTTTGAATCACCAGTTTCATAATTTCTATCATCATTTATTTTAATTGCACCACAAATATATATCTTGAAATTACTTCTATGCAGTCCTGCTGCCAGCACTGTAGTTTAAAGCATCAGAATTAGGTAATAAAAGTAATATTAAATTATCTCCTCACTTTTGTTCTTGCCCTTTTCAATCTATTTTTCACTAAATATTGTATGTGTTAAACTATTCTGATGACAGAGATACATTTGTATATACACATCTACCTCCCTGTCGATCTAAGTCTCACATCTATACAGCTCTCTCTCTCTATATATATATGGGAGATATATAATATATACATCTGGGCAGCAGAGCAAGACACTGACTCTTTAAAAAAAAAAGTTTATGAAAGCAAGCCCAAATATCCATTTACACCAATATGAGTACACTATTCCTAATATATTCATTAAATAGAATTCTATAGAGTGGCAAAAATAGCTTTATTTAATATATTTGGATCTTAGAAATGCAATACTGAATGAAAAAGTAAGTCTCAAATGTCAACTTTATAAATTTCCAAAATATGCCATCTGAAACAGTGTTTAGGCAGTTTAATTACAAAGAAAAACTTTTTTGTTTAAATCAAGAAAGTACTTGTCCTAGAAGAGGAGTCCAAGAGCTTGAGGCCAGGAGTCTGAGACCAGCCTGGGCAACCCACTGAGACCCACCTCCGCAAAAAAATAATAATAATTATCTGGGTGTGGTGGTGGATGCCTCTAGTCCCAGCTAATCAGGAGGCTGAGATGGAGGGATTGTCTTTACTACTTTATTACTGCTTCCAAAGTAGTGTGTGCATGAGAGATTAAGTATAATTGCACATTTTATTTGTTAAGCTAGGCAGTGGATTCAATTCTTGAACAGGGCAATGAGTTCACCCTCTTATATTTTTATGCTCCTCAATATACATATGCATTGCACATACAATTTTGCTTATTTTATGAAAACTTAATGTTTTATATTCTATTAAAAAAGTGAAGGACGAACCATTTTAAATTCCTGCAAAACAGAAACGCACTATTGAATAAACACTTTGGATATGTATTTTCCATAACTTTTTACTTCTATTTGATGTAACATATAGCACTTATTAGAGTTAAAATGAGATGAGTGACTAACTGAAACACATCTACTCAGAAAAATACATAATTATGATCTAATATATTATGTTTTTGTATTAATAATGTGCCTTACAGTAATGAGCTCCATTTATGAAAGCAAAAGCAGAATAAAGAAAAGTGAAACCTGTTTAACATTGGGATGAAAAATTAAATGATGACGAAATGAAATTATCAGAGATGTAAAGTATAGATGAAATATGGAAAATATGTGATTATTGTAAGAACAGTTTCCATGGATATAATATATTAAGTGCCATGTTTAAATTTATGAATTAAAAATTACAATTTCTAACAACCTCAGGAATATATTTTTCATGTTCCTCCACATTTTCTTGATTATTTTATTCTTCATACCTTTCAACTTTCCTAGCAATGAGATTATACTACCTTGGAAGAAGTAACAAATAGGGATAATATATGAGTTGTTTCATTGAAATATTATAAATTAAAAGCCATTGATACTAATCGACATTAGTTCAATTATTATCTGAGTTTAAATAACATAGCAGTGTATATTATATAAATTTTATAATAATTTTGAATGTTGTGAGTTATCTGTGTAAATTGCTACAATCATTTATGTTTGAAATAATACATTCAGAACCTAATCACAGATAATTTCAGTTATGGAGGATCATTTCTTCATTTAATAAATATTTTTGAGTGCTGACTATGTTTGGATTTTGTTTTTAGGATCGTACATGTCTATCATGTAGGGATTCTCTAACAGGTGATTACTTTTGAAGACACTTTTGTCTTCGGTGACTAGCTAATATATCCTAATAGTTCAACAACAAAGGAAAACATGATGTCCCTCCCCTCCCTCCCTCCCTCCCTCCCTCCCTCCCTCCCTCCCTCCCTTCCTCCCTTCCTTCCTTCCTTCCTTCCTTCCTTCCTTCCTTCCTTCCTTCCTTTCTTCGTTCCTATCTTAGGCATGTTGAAGGGTGAAAGGTGATATCTATTGTGCTGTGAAGTTTTCTGGAAGTAAATGTTCTTTCATAGAGTTTTACAGTGAAGTTATATACAATCTGGTAAACCCTCATTTTTACACACACCACAATTTTCTTGCTAGGAATATAATAATTGTATCCATTTCAGTTCTAGAAGTTTTGAAAATATTGGTATAAATTTTTGACTTCTCCACAAATTTCCTTCCACTGCATATATATGTGCGTGTATATGAATGGTCATATATTACATATATTACATATGTATATGTATATTTCCTGTCACAAGGGAAATTTTCTCGTTTCCATGTCACTGATGGTAATATATTAACTAGATTATGTTAATTACATTAATGCTATATTTGTGATTAATTTAGAAATTATTCTTGCTTATCTCATTTCTTATACATATTTGATTAATCTGATGGCATGTCATTATGAAATATAGTATTTTGATTATAAGTTTTCTATAAGAAGTATAAAAAGTATAACATGATATCTTTTATATATTACTGTATGAAAGTGTAATATTCATCCAAATAAATATTTAATCAATAATTAAATATGGATAATCAATATTTTAATAGTAGAAACAGAAGAATAAATCAAACTTCCCAAAAAACACTGCTACTTATGTTTCAATAATTTACTCTTGTCCTACTACTATTTTTCCATTGGCAATTTTAAATGCATAAAGTAGGTGGACTCAGTGGATGCACACATTGGTGAATAGCATCAACCATCTACATTTGTGGGTCCTTTGACTAGATAATCAGGTATTTATTGGGGTATATTGAGATAGTACTTTACTATTCTCTTGGTTATTGAGGCATAATCTTTGAAAAGTAGTATTTTCAAGTTATGACACTTTATATAATATTGGGGTGGGAAGCATTGATATTTGTAAGAGCTATTTTATTTAGGGCACCATATAACTACAGAAGTAGTAATCAGACATCTCACAAAGAATAGTAGATTACTTCAAAATTGTGATCTTGATGAACAAATTCCATGATTTCTGTCAATACAAATGTGGGGGTAGAGATCTGGAGAAGCCATGTTTTCTAATTTTACCACTTGGAGTCCATTCTCTGAAATTATATGATATTTATCATGTGTAATTTCCAGTAAGCACATTTTGCAACCACAGTAAGAGGTGGCAAGAAAGTACAAAGAGACTTGATTCTGATTATCACTTAAATAACTGAACTTCTGTGTAACTTAGAAGAAGTTTCTTTAACCATGTAGAGTTAAAGTTTCTCCATCTGTAAAATGGAAATCATGATGCCAACTCTTAATATTTTCAAGGATATCAAATGAATTAGTATGAGTAACACACTTTGCAAGAAACCAGAACTGTTAGCAAGCCTGGTGTCAAAACAACTCTATCTATATCTACCTATATAGTCAGAAATAGAGATAAAGATAAGCAGACATAGATGTAGACATAGGCATTGATACTGACATGCACATAGAAATAGACATAGACCTGAAGATAGACATGGACATGGACATGGACATAGACCTAGACCTAGACCTAGACCTAGACCTAGACATAGACATAGACATAGACATAGACATAGACATAGACACAGACACAGACTGATATAGATGCAGACATAGACCTGGACATAGACATAGACATAGACATAGATATAGATGTAGACACTAATATAGACATAGACATAGATGTAGACATACACATAGACCTAAACCTAGACCTCGACCTAGACTTAAACATAGATATTGATACAGATGTACAGATAGACAGAGGCCTGAAGATAGACATCGACATGGACATAGACAGACACAGACTGATATAGATGTAGACATAGACCTGGACATGTACATAGACATAGACATAGACATAGACAGTCATAGACAGGAGTAGGTGTAGGCTGTGGAAAAATAAGATTTCTATTTCCAGCATCCTATCCTTTGAAAATAACATGGACCGGATTTTGGTGGATTTGACTAAAACACTAGAGTACAATTTGTCTATAAATAGTTCTTATGAAGAACATAGAGGGGCTTTAAGTTCTTTCTGAATGGTGTTGAAGAACTGAGCTTTGACTAGACTCCCTTATATATGGGGGCACAGTGAATGTTAGCCACTCAAAAAATCAAAGAAACCTTGGACCTTCTCACATGGTGGCAGGAGAGAGAAGAGTGAGGAGCGAAAGGGGAAGAGACTCTTATAAAGCCATCAGATCTTATGAGAACTCACTCACTGTCACAAGAACACTATGGAGGAAACCACCCCCATGATCTAACCACCTCCCACCATGTGTCTCCCTAGACACCTGGGGATTATGTCAATTACAATTCAAGATGAGATTTGAGCGGGGACACAAAGACTAACCATATCAATGAGTATGTGTTTTTTTGGGTGGGGTCACAAAGACGAACCATATCACTGAGTATGCTAATCTTTGTGACCACCTTACTTTAGTCTCTGTGACTTTCTTTAAATAAAAATCAATTTTATTATAATTGGGTAGGAGTGAAGGCTGGTGGGAATGGGTATCTATTCCTGATCGCTCCTTAGTTCTCATAATCTGATCAGTTGCTTTCAGTTCCATTCTTTTATTTTTCTTACTTTATCACCATCCACCCTTCTTCCCTAGCAGATTCAAACTTGTTATTCACAAATGGCATAACTTTGTGAATACTTTACACTCAAAAGTTTTCTTTATAATCAAAGTATAACTTGGCTGATTATAAAATTCTTGCATCACAGTTTCTTTCTAACAGTGTATTTTAGATACTGATCAAACAGTCTTTTTGCATTGACTATTACTGCAGGAAGTCAAATCTAACTTGATATTTTACACTGGTAGGAAGCATGTGTTTTTTTTTTTTTTTTTTTTTTTTTCTCCTGGCTGATCCTAGGATTTTTTTCTTTGTACTTGAATTTTAACAACTTTGCTAGAATATACTTTGATTTTGAATGTAGGGTATCATTATTTCTTGGAAACCCATGAGCACCTTGATTCTGCACTTTCAATTTCTCTTTGTTACAGAAAGTTTTTTTTCATATACTTTTGATTATTTCTATATTTTAAATATTTTATTTACTTATTCTTAAGAATGCCAATAACGCATGTTAGTTATATATTGTTTGCAGCCTGTCATTCCTTCTGTGTTAATACTGACCTCTCTCTCTCTCGTTGTGTAGTAGCCTCATAACTGCTTCTGAACATCTAACTCTTTCACCTATAATGGGCATTTATTCTTTGCCCTGTTTTTATTTTTTCTCATGTTGTAGCATTTCCAGCTCATTTCTATATATTTTGGACATTATTTAAAGTTTTCTTTGAACAGTTTTTTCTCACGCTCAAATTTTGCTTATAATTTATAGAGATGATATTATCTATAAACTCTATGAAAAAGGAAACTTTTCTTCATTTTTCCTTTGTTTTACTTTGACTATCTTTCTGTTAGAAATTTTCTTTTATTAAATAAAGGAAATAAGTTCTGTGCATAGAACTCATGTCATTTATTTATAATTATAACTAATCTTTGAAATATTTTGATTCTTGTCAGAGATTTTGGCAATTGTGATAACTGAGGCCACCCAGGGCTTGGATTAAATGATGTTGTTTCCAAACTCTTTCTCAACAAATTAGTTGGTTGACAGAAAATATTCTGTAGCTAAAGATGGAAAAGGCCATTCTCTCACTGCTTAAATACTCGATGCTGATGACATCCATTGCTGCCCGAAATCACCATTTAAAAAACATAGCTTTATAAAATATAGGCTGCATACTATAAAATTCAACTATTTTAAGCAAAAAATATTTTAATATATTTACAGAGCAGATCTTCTTTTCGGTCCCTGTACCCCTGAATAACCCTTTCTTAGGGTAGAGATTCCCTGACAAGAAAACTATGAGTGAGACACCTTATTTTGCCCTTCTGGTGTTGTCACTGTCAAAACCAGAGGCGCCGAGAGAAGCAGAGAAATAATATTGTTTATTCTTTTTTCCTTTCAAATTCTGTTCAGTACCTCTCACTCACAGAAACCAAAAAGAATACAACTAGCAAGAGCATCTAAAAAATGTGATTTGCAGGTTTTCAGCCCAGAGGTACAAAGAAAGTGCAGAAAGGAAAGCAAACTGCGGAGAGCCTGTAGACAATGTCCAGCACACCCCTTAACTCATAAAATCATGGATTGACTGTCTCTATACCCATTCTTCTTTCATTAGTGCAGCTTTCATTGGAACAACTACTGAGCCATGATAGAAAAGGTAGAAATGTTTGGTTAGTTTGTTTTTATTTTCCAGCTACCACCTGCTCCTTTGTTGCAAACATCTGGGTCCCAACAGAATGCGTTCCACTTTACCAAAACCTTCCTGTAATTCTTGACTTCTTCCTCCAACTTGGAGAGAATACAAAAGATAAGATCCTTAACTTTATGGAAACATGTATAAATCTTGGGAACTGAGGAAGTATATGAAAACAAACATTGTGCACACTTTTCTAGTTCACTTTTCACACTTTTGGCTAGCGTAATTCAGTTTTTGTTTGAGATTGTGATTATTTACTATATTAAAGTTCAATTTTTCTACTATTACATTCTTTTGGAGATTTTTCCATGGGTTGTGAAAAATTAGTTGAAGTAAAATGATCTTGGTTAACTATTTTTCTTTATAGACACTGTGTTTCCTCCACTTCTAACCCTGTCTGAAAGCAATTCCTAATTGTGTCTCATGAGAAACAACACTGTGTTTTTATCCAATACTTTTGTTGTTGTTATAAAGCTCATTTCATGTGCCTGGCCACAGAGGCAAAACCATAAATCACAGACCATACAGGTATGGTAAATGCTCATACATATAAGGACATATCAAAGAAATGTTTGACCTACTGAAATATTACTTGCAAATGTCTGTATATGATACTTGTATTAGTTTCCTTGGGGTCTTATACTAAAGTACCACATCCTGGGTAGCTTAAAACAGTAGAAACTTATTTTTCTTATGGATCTGATGGCTAAAGTCCAAATCGAGGTGTCAGCAGGGCCATCATCCCCCTGGAAACTCGAGGGAAGCATCCTTTCTTGCCTATTCCTGGCTTCAGATGGTGGCCAACAGTCCTTGGCACTCCTTGACTTGCAGTTGTATCACTCAAATCTCTGCCTCCATCCTTACATGGCCTTCCTCACTGTATGTCTGTTCCTCTGTGTTTTTCTTTGTCCTTATAGGAACACCAGGCATGGAATTTAGGGCTCACCATAATCCTATATGACCTCATGTTAATTTGATTAAATCTGCAGAGACCGTATTTGCATACAAGGTCAAATTCAGAGAGATAGCCGGATGCAGGCCTTCAATACATCTTTTATGAGGGGCACACTCAGCCCACAGTAGTGCTTATTATTGGCACTATGGAGCTACCTGATGTGGTAGATTTTTAGATTACCACATGGTAATCTAATTCACATATTTGTGGTAGATTCACAAATACCAGTGACAACTGATATTTGGTATAAAGATTTTCACGTCAAATATATTAAAATTACCTCAAGCAAATTTTCCAAAAATAAAGAAACTCTTTATTTTGAAACTCCTTACCTGCTTATTCCATTTTCTATTTAAAATAAATGTTTAAAGGTTGATGTGTGTGTATTTCTGTGTGTGGACATGTGTATATGCCATATGTATTTACATGAATCTTATAAGCAGGGTTTTTTTAAACATTCCTTCCTAATTTACTATTGTACAACTCAGTCTGGAGGTTTGACTACAGGGAAACCAGGGTGTGATGCTGAACTGGAAAACCAACACATGCATCAATTCTAATAACCCACTTAATTCAAGCAATTAATTTTTTCTAGTGGTGTACTTTTTGATTTAATAATAACCAATTTTGATCATTAGTTTTATATGTCAACTTGACTATGCTGCAGTCACTAATTATTTATCAAATGCTAATCCAGTTTTTGCTTTGCAAGTATTTTATAGATATGATTAACATCTATGATTCCTTGGCTTTAAGTAAAAGAAATTAACCCCAATAATCTGAGGGGGCCTGATGCAACTTGTTAAAGGCATTTAGAGCAAAACTGAAAGTTCCCAAAAGAAGATGAAATTCTGCTTGTGGACCACAGTTTCAGCTCTTTTCTGAGAGTTTCCAACCCGTCCTTTCTGACTACCTGCCCTACTGGTTCCTGGTTTCACATTTGCCAGCCAGTCGCCATTATTGAGGAACCTAATTTCTAGTAATATATATTTCTATCTCTCTATCCCTATCTATCTTTCTGTCTCTATCTACCTGTATCTTTCCTGGTTCTGTTTCTCTGGTGGAACCACAACTGATATACCAATTTGTGGAAAACTTGGGCATATACTATGAAGAACTTTCCCCCGATTTATTGGCGAGTAAATTGATCATCTAATGCCCTATTACTACGTATACACTGGAAGTATTTCTTATGAACATGAACATTACACAACACAACCTCTGTACTACCAATGTAATTATCAAAATCAGGGATTTAACACTGATACATAGCCACAATCTAATCCTCAGATCCCATTTTTTTTTTTCCAATTGTCTTTCTAATGTCCTTGGTTGCAAAAGGATCAAATTTTGAAGCAGATATTGCTTTGGTGGCATGTCTCCTCAGTATCATTCAGTATGAAACAATTTCTTATTTTATCTCTGCTTTTATGGTTATTTTGGAAACATTCTAGAAAATTTCAGGTAAGTTACTTTTCAGAATAGTTTTCGGTTTATTTGTTTACTTTTGAGATTATCTGTTGTTTCCTCATGAATAAGTGTATGTATTGTTGGTGAGAATTTCACAGAAAATATGTTTCAGTCACTTTATTGCACCTTATTCAGAGGTAATTATTTGATTGTTTGATCAAAATAGTATATGACCAGCTTCTCTACCATTGTCAATCTTTACCACCTTAAAATTAATAAATTTTGTGGAAAACTTTTTTAAATCATGCAAAAATTTTGCTCCTCTTCAAATGTACATTATATTCATTCATTTATTTATACACAGGTGGGTGATGCTTTCCTGTTTACTAAATGAATTATAATTCATCACTTACATTGTTTATTCTGGTACTCAAATTCTGCCAGCATACCAGTGGGAGCTCATTCAAGCTGGCCCCTATGTGATTTTGATAAATCCCCATCATTCTTTGAGTACTTCCTTCCTTTCTAATACTTATCTTGTGCTGCCTATGCTCCAATGTAGAACACAGTGGAGAGAATCTGTCCTACAAAATCTAGGCCTAAATTATTTTTTCCTGTTTATTTTTACATTTTAAAACAACTCTATTGAGAGGTAATTTGCATATCATACAATTTACTCCTCTAAAGTGTACAATTTAGTAAGTTTTTTAATCCCTTCATAGATATGTGAAACCATCACTACAGTTGATCTTATAACATTCATTATTTCACAAAGAAACCCAGTACCCTTTAGCTATTACCCCTGACTTACTGTTTTTATTTTTAATGGGTATATAATTTAGAGTGTTATTATTGTTTGGTCATCTGGTAATGAGGCACCCTCAGCTCTACTCATTACCACATGACCCAATAAAAATAACATTCCAAGTTATATACACAATAGAAAGGAAAACATATTTCCACACAAAAAGGGTATGCCAATGTTTATAACAGCATTATTATTAAAAGCAAAATATGAGAACACCACAAATGACCATCAAATGATGGATAAACAAAATGTAGAATATCTGTACAATGAAATATAATTTTTTCATGAAAATAATAAAGTACTGATATATACAACAACATGGATGACCTTAAAAACATTCTGCTAAGTGAAGGAAGTCATCATAAAACACCAACATCAAACTAAGAAGTTTCTGCACAGCAAAATAAACATTCCAAAGAAGAAGAAAACAACCTATGGAATGGGAGGAACTATTTGCCAACCATGTATCTGAGAAAGGCTTAATTTCCAAAATATATAAGAAATTCAAACACTTAAACAGCAAAATAATCCGATTAAAAAACAAATAACTGGAGTTGACATTTCTCAAGAGAAGACATACAAATGGCCAACAGGTATATATGAAAAGATGTTCAACATCTTTAATCATCAGGGAAATGCAAATTCAAACCTCAATGAACCAGCAGTCACCTGTTATAAGAGCTGTTATCAAAAAGATGAAATATAATAAGCACTGTCAAGAATGTGGAGAAAAGGGAAACTTTGCATACTGTTGATGGGAATGTAAATTAGTATAACCATTATGGAAATGTAACATTTTCCATTTTCTTTTCTTTTCTTTTTTTTTTTTTAGTGTAAGATTGAGATTTATTTTCTTTTTTTTATTATTATACCTATACTTTAAGTTCTAGGGTATATGTTCACAACATACAGGTTTGTTACATATGTATATATGTGCCATGTTGGTGTGCTGCAACCCATTAACTCGTCATTTACATTAGGTATTTCTCCTAATGCTTTCCCTCCCTCCCCCACCCAATGATAAACCCCTGTGTGTGATGTTCCCCACCCTGTGTCCAAGTGTTCTCATTGTTCGGTTCTCACCTAAGAGTTCTCACATGTGGTGTTTGGCTTTCTGTCCTTGTGATAGTTTGCTCAGAATGATGGTTTCCAGCTTCATCTATGTCCCTACAAAGGACATGAACTCATCCTTTTTTATGGCTGAATAGTATTCCATGCTGTATATGTGCCACATTTTCTTAATCCAGTCTATCATTGATGGACATTTGGGTTGGTTCCAAGTCTTTGCTATTGTGAATAGTACCACAGTGAACATACGTGTGCATGTTTCTTTATAGCAGCATGATTTATAATCCATTGGGTATATACCTGGTAATGGGATGGCTGGGTCAAATGGTATTTCTAGTTCTAGATCCTTGAGGAATTGCCACACTGTCTTCCACAATGATTGAACTAGTTTACAGTCCCACCAACAGTGTAAAAGTGTTCCTATTTCTCCACATCCTCTCCAGCACCTGTTGTTTCCTGACTTTTTAATGATCACCATTCTAACTGGTGTGAGACAGTATCTCACTGTGGTTTTGATTTGCATTTCTCTGATGGCCAGTGATGAGCATTTTTTCATGTGTCTGTTGGTTGCATAAATGTCTTCTTTTGAGAAGTGTCTGTTCATATCCTTTGCCCACTTTTTGATGGTGTTGTTTGATTTTTTTCTTCTAAATTTATTTAAGTTCTTTGTAGATTCTGGATATTAGTCCTTTGTCAGATGGGTAGATTGAAAAACTTTCTCCCATTCTGTAGGTTGCCTGTTCACTCTGATGTAGTTTCTTTTGCTGTGTAGAAACTCTTTAGTTTAAATAGATCTCATTTGTCTATTTTGACTTTTGTTGTCATTGTTTTTAGTATTTGAGTCATGAAGTCCTTGCCCATGCCTATGTCCTGAGTGGTAGTGCCTAGATTTTCTTCTAGGGTTTTTATGGTTTTAGGTCTAACATTTAAGTCTTTAATCCATCTTGAATTAATTTTTATATAAGGTGCAAGGAAGGGATCCAATTTCAGCTTTCTACATATGGCTAGCCAGTTTTCCCAGCACCATTTATTAAATAAGGAATCCTGTCCTTATTTCTTTTTTTGTCAGGTTTGTCAAAGATCAGATGGTTGTAGATGTGTGGTATTAGTTCTGAGGGCTCTGTTCCGTTCCATTGGTCTATATCTCTGTTTTGGAACCAGTACCATGCTGTTTTGATTACTGTACCCTTGTACTATAGTTTGAAATCAGGTAGCGTGATGCCTCCAACTTTGTTCTTTTTGCTTAGACCTCTTCAAGGAGAACTACAAATCACTGCTCATCGAAATAAAAGGGGACACAAACAAATGGAAGAACATTCCATGCTCATGGGTAGGAATAATCGAAATCATGAAAATGGCCATACTGCCTAAGGTAATTTATAGATTCAATGCCATCCCCATCAAGCTACCAATGACTTTCTTCATAGAATTGGAAAAAACTACTTTAAAGTTCACATAGTACTTTCCATTTTCATAGTCTGTGTAACAGACTAATCTGGGACAAGAATCTTGAAAGATGATACTTGCTTTTCTCAAGAGTTAGTAAATGTTCAATGATCTTTCCTCAAAAAGATGTGAGCCATTTTGACAGTATGATTCCATTTTAGGGAAAAAGGTAGCATCAAAACTAAGGTAATAGTTGGATATGGGTTCTAAGCTTTTACAAATATCAGGGCTCCCAAAAAGGTGTAATTGTTATCTGAAAACATTAGGGCTTATGAAGATCTAATAATCACTGTAATTTTGGCCCAGCTCTGTCACAAAGGTTGTCAAATGTGTTTCAGGACATACCCTGTGGTTAATTCTGTAGTTCCTGAGTGAAGAATTGGGATAGGTGAACTTCTAACCTAACAGATCTATTCAACTATTTTTCAAGCTTTTTGAACTGTGAAACATTGCCATTATGTTAAGAAGGGACTAAAGGAAGCCACTGAAATCTCACCCTTTTCCAAAAGTCAGTAAATCACAAGCAATACTGTTTTGTTCTGCTAGGAATAACAAAGGTAAGTGCCATCTTCAAAGTCTTAAATTAATTGGATTGTAAAACAAAAGCAAAAACTGATGAATAATGGTGGATGGCAGTGAACCTCCAAAAACTTTAATGTAAGTCTCCATCTGCCATGCAGGGTATGGTTTCTTCATGGAATCATATCAACATAGCCTCTGACATTACATATGCCTCTATTAATTTGGTCCATGCTTTCTTCATATAACCCATAGGCATGATCAAAACCATTTATAATTCATGTGAGAAAGATGATATTGTACATTGCCTTCTGTTGCAGCCACCTTTATTATTTTAGAATTCTGTAGAACACTATTTTCGTACCTATATTGATAGCATAAGGCTAATTGAATGTGGTAAGCAGGAACTGTCAAATGCTATAAAATCCGTAGAAAGTCACATGGATCCTAGAGGATAGAGATAAACGCTGTGTGTCAAGTATGTGTGATTTAGTAGTACATTGTATTCTGGACATGTCCAAAAAGGAAAATGACACTTTAAGCTTGTGCCTGTTTGATTTAGAAAGTGCCATAGCTTAGTGTCCTTTCACACCGTGGAGGATACTGGTCTGGTCTGTTTAATTAGTAACTCAGAAGAGTTCAGCTCAAGAGAAGGCTATGTACCTCGTCAATGCTACAATGCAAACTGTACTTCCAAAGGGTCATATAATACAGTAGATTCAAGAGTGCTAGAAAATCCAGGATGAATGAAGACACTGAGGAAATGTATCAAGTCACAATTAGAGAGTCTCAGTGAAGAATACTGTGGTTAGAGAAGAAGGTCTTGGGTTTTGTGGCAGTAAAATACTCTTAATTTTTACAATTCTTCACATGCCACTGGGTTCTCACTGAGCTTGACTCTGGAACGCCAAGTGATCATCTAAACAGATCTGCCCATCATGAACTGTGCAGTATGGGATACATTGAGCCAGAAAGTCAAGTGGGCACAGCAGAATCCAATTGTATAATTGAAAATGATACGTTCAGGCATAGACCCAAACAACTGAGGAAGTGCATGGGCCTTATTTTGTAAGGCCCATTTTGTAACCCAAGAGCTAGAAACATTGCAGAGATAAGAAAAGTTTCAAAAAGAGGAAAAGTACCATTTTAGATACTCTGTTTTATTATCTCTTATTCCAACTACCACTGAGAAGATCTATTCTGCAACATAAAAGAATGTCCCCTCAAGTCTATATGTTATGCCTCTTGCCTACATCATGTCACATCTCTGTTGACATTAAGGCATGTACTCTGATTCAGCTAACGTTACCAGATCAACTCATTCCAGTTCCACTAGGACTTTCCTGGTATTAGCACCGAAGTCAATCAAGAACCCAAGAACCACTACTACTCCCCATTCCCCAACCTCAGTCACAGGAAAACCAGGACCCTTATCACTGTAAATACAACCTGACTGCTTTGCATATGCAGTGCCAAAGTGAGGGAGAATTAGTGCCATGTGTAGTAAATCTTCAAAGAATATGAAATGGAAACTGATAGATCAATGTTTTCTTCTTTAATACCCTGGTCTTGACATACACTTCATACTTCTCAGATAGTCTCTTAGACTCAAGTAATCAGCAGCTGATAGTGGTGTGTGAAATAATATCTCTCTGTTCTGTTCCTCCCGTTGTTTGGTTTCCCTCCCACTATTCCTCACCATTGTTTCCTGAGATCACCTCCCCAATAATGTATTTACATATGCCTTTATTTAGGTCATGCTGTCTTGGGAAGTGTTGAAGGATGTATGAGATATTAATAAAATACATTTACTTGAGTTGAAGTACTAAAAGAAGTTGAGATTGTACTGAAATGTGTGATGAATTTCAGATACATGTTTATTCATCACAAGAGTGTTTTCTTAAAGGAGTAAATTATGACAAAAACTTTAAGAGTTTGGAGCATTACCCATTTTAATGTAAAAAGCTACATAATTTGAATTGGGATTGAATCAATTTATACCCTTCTTGGAAAGATCAGAGAATAAACTCACCCAGGCTGGAGTGCAGTGGAGCAATCTTGGCTCGCTACAACTTCTGCCTCCCAGGTTCAAGTGATTCTCCTGTCTCAGCCTCCTCAATAGCTGGGATCACAGGTGAGCATCACCATGCCCTGCTAATTTTTTAATATTTTTGATAGAGATGGAGTTTCACCATGTTGGCCAGATGCAGTGGCTCACGCCTGTAATCCCAGTGCTATTGGAGGCTGAGGCGGGTGGATCACTTGAGGTCAGGAGTATTTTTTTTTTTTTTTTTTTTTAATGTTTGTGAATGCTTGACTGTCTTTGCTTGCTCCTCTGAGTCATTGGTTTGGTTGGATTTTGTCTTCAAGAAGTACAAATGGGTGTTATATTATCTTTTCAGGTTAAGCAATGCATATGCTTTGTTTTTGCAGCTGAATAATACCTTGGTTTGGTATAAGATAGGGTCATATTTTATTAATCTGAAAAATATTTTGATAATTATTTTATCTTCTGGCACTGATTGGCACTGACGAGAAATGGGGGCTCAGCTGGAATTGTCCCCCATGAAAATGAATAGATCTTTTTGCCTGGTTGCTTAATATTTTTTTGTTATCCTTAAAGTTCTGCAATTTAAAATGGATATGCCTCAATGTAAATTACCTGTATCGTTTTCCAATGTAAGCTTCAAATTTAGTTATTCCTTCTTTTATGAACTTATTTTCAGAAAAATATGTTATTTTAAATTATTTTTCTACTCACTGTTAAGGTCTCCAGAAAGAGCATTCATCTTTAAATTGGATGATATTTAATATCCTCATTATCTGCTGTCCCCTTCCTAATTTCTTCAAACTATATCGTTCCATAAGTTTTTACTTTTTTTTTTTGTCAGCGATTCATTTTCCACTACATCTATTCTCTTCCCTGCCTGAATTATCTATTTGTTCTGTGTGAAGTTTGCTTAATTCTCCATTAGTTTCTATAATTTTCATTTTCAACTCTGAGTTCTTGTTTATTAAATTTATTTTCTCATGATATCACTATAGGAAAATTTCTTCTGTACCTTGAATTAGATTATCTCTAAAATCTGGCTGTTTTATATCTTTTTAATGCTAGTTTTCTCTAAAACAATTTTTTGGCTAAAAAAGTATTTTTTCTGTAACTATCAGTCAATTTCTTTTCTCCTCAGCCTTGCTTGTTGAGGGCTGTCTCCACATAATCCATCTATTATCCTCTCGGCCACACCCGGCACAGTGGGTCACTCCTGTAATTTCAGCACTTTGGGAGGCTGAGGTGGGAGGATCACTTGATGTCAGGGGTTTGAGACCAGCCTGTCCAACATGATGAAACACCATTTCAACTAAAAATACAAAAATTAGCCGGGAGTGGTGGTGGGTGCCTGTAACTACAGTTTCTGGGGAGGCTGAGGCAGGAGAATCCCTTGAATCCGGTGGGCGGAGGTTGCAGTGAGCCTAGATCGTGCTACTGCACTCCAGGCTGGGTGACAGAATGAGACTCTATTTCAAACAAATAAAATAAGACAAATATACATATGAATTATATATATGTGTATATATAATTATGTATGTATATAGTATATATAATTATACACATATAATTATATATATGAATCATATATGTGTATATATAATTATATATGTATATATACACATATATAATTATATATATATTTGCCTTGACTTCCTTTCCATTTTAGTAGGAACTTGCTATTTGTATTCTTCCTTATTCATTCTGAAGGTTTACTTGAAGAAGCTGGGCAGTCCATCTTTTATGACACTGATAATTATTCTAGCATTGTGGTGAGGTTTATTTTGTGTTTTGTCAAATCTCCTGGACAGTGGATGCATGGAGGCCTAAAGCTCATGCCTCTGTGAGAGTTCTTTCTGGTTGCTTGGTCAGCGTCTCCTGCTCTCCCTCACCACAGCAACCAATTGAATTTGCACTCCCCCTCCCACAACGAGAGGCATAGTAAGACTATGGTAAACCTTGTTAATCAATCCCAGAAGAAGAGTGCATCATTACTCTCATAATGCATGCCTTTATCCTTCAAATGTTCTTTCATTTTAGAGGAGCTCTTGAGATAAGAAATGGCCTGCCCGCCTGTCCCCTCCTTTATTCTCAGGCAAGAAAAACCAAAATGTACCCTAGAAACTTTTTCACGTTGAAGGATAAAATGTGTTAGTATCATCTAAATTTTTGAAATAATAAATGTTAAACCTAGCTTCTTAACGAGTTGTATCTTGGCTAAAAATTTAAAATCGGAAATACAGTATTATAGTGTAGCAAATCTAAAATGTTGAAACCAATTTCACAAGGCCCAAGTATTCTGAGTTGGAAATTCATGAGAGGCTATCTAATTTATTATAATATAAGGAAGGAAAAATTGATAATAACAAGGAACAAAAATGATCACTTGAGTGCCAGAAAGAGTACTTATTTCCGATATTAACTGAAACACATGATTGAGTAAACATTTATTGAGTATCAAAAATACCTATAAATAACTGTTCTGATGTAATAATAGCATATTATGTATTTCAGGGTCTAAGGAGGAACAGTGCTTACATAGCTTATCTCATTTAACATTGTATCACCTCTCAGGTACATTTTAGGTAGAGAGAAGCAAGCAATTCAGTCAAGGCCACCCACATAATTAAGTGAAGTAAAGTTCCCAACAAAGCATGTCAACTCTGGAGTCTGCATGCAGTCTCAAACTTTCCTTTCACATGAACAGATGGAATTGTCCCCCACTCTACAGCTCCAACTCTCACCTTGTCCTTATTTTCCTCACATTTTAACATAACTATATTGGAGTTATTGCCGTCTACATCTTGGTCTTACATACCTCTGGGCTAATGTGTGATACATTTATTTATCTCACTAGTTTTCACATGCATTCACTATATAGCTTCCTGAAACTTAATAGGAAGACAAATGCATTCATTTTAAACACTCAAAGCATAGCTTGGTACAAATTTATATGTTAGCAGTTATCTTCATTACAAAAGAGCCATTTATTCATATAAAAATATTCATCACTTAACTCTAATTTTCTTGAAAATACAGAAGATTTCTTGCTGTATTCCTGATGTAGCACTTTGCCTGTCACTTAGGAGGAACTTAGTATTCAGAGGATTAAGTTGAATGACTATGGGAAGGTTCTAAATAACAACTAATATTGTATGATAAATGAAAACTTTAATACAAAAAACACTAGCTTGAAATGAGTCTAATAGTTGCAGTTGAGAAAAAGAAGCATATGTTTTTAGCAATATTTCAAGATTTATGTTCTTTCCACACACTTCAGGCTTCCCTTCTTAGTCACCATTGAGTCAGGGGTTTTAACTAACTGTACCTCAGGTAACTACCCCAACGTACTGGTGGTCTCAGCTATCTTGAATTGGACAAGTGGTTTTGATTATGACTCAAAAAAAAAAAAAAGATTTGCTTTTTCTCAGCAAAAGTTTAAACCAGCCTCACAATGCAAATACATCTAGTTGTTCAAAGCTGTAGATAGAGTGAGGAACTAAGATTCAAATTTTACTAGCACTCACTCTCAACTTGAGAGATAGGTCCTACATTCACCTTTAATTTCAGTTGTCATTGAGTACATTATGAAATATATCATCTTCTAAATATACAAAAATAGCAATCTACATGGAAATATGATGTGTCCTAAGTCAACATTCATCTTAAAATATCCTGAGAAAAGGACTCTGAAGTAATACATCTGCTGATCTTATAAGATTGCTTTGAACTGTCTTCCTATCTTATGTCATCTTTTTTCTTTTCTACTGTCACCTAAGACAATTTTCTTTCTCATGAATACTCCTAAATTGTTCTTATAACATTGTTAAGGTAGTTTTTGTATTGATTTGTGAAGTAGAAATAGCAATGATAATAAACAAAGGGCATTCCAGTGAGTTCTGAAGAGGCAACAGTAGAAGAAATGAGAGAGCAAAGATGCTGAACAGTTTTATCTATCATAAATAAAAAGCTATTAATTTCTATGTTTTCTGAGAAATGCACAGCTACTGTAGAGATTAAATTCAGAATCACTTTAAGAGATTAAAATTTATAAGCAACTCATGTATAATGTTACTAAAGAAAATCCTGAATTTTATTATAGCATATAGTGTACCACATTTAAATTAGCATTAATATCAAACTCTCAATATTTAATACTGTACATTTCCTAAAAGAAGAATGGTCAAGGCCAGGCACAGTGGCTTATGCACTTTGGGACACCAAGGCGGGCAGATCATGAAGTCAGGAAATTGAGACCATCCTGGCTAACACGGTGAAACCATCTCTTCTAAAAATACAAAAAATTAGCCAGGCGTGGTGGCACATGCCTGTGGTTCCAGCTACTCGGGAGGCTGAGGCAGGAGAATCACTTGAACCTGGGAGATGGAGGTTGCAGTGAGCTGAGATCACGCCACTGCACTCCAACCTGGGTGACAGAGGGAGACTCTATCTCAATCAGTCAATCAATCAATCAATCAATAATGGTCATAAATGTCTTAAACCAAAGAAGTTTTCAAAGCCAAACAAACAAAGAAACAAACAAAAAAGAGACCAACTTTTTTCAATTCAATAAAACATGGCAAGTGGACTCATCCTGGGTCCTGGCATTACATATGAACATTACATATTATCTAATTCTGATACCAAATCCCGTCTGTCTGCCCATCACATAGTATGCCAATCACTTAGACAACGAGTTTTGCAGCAGAGAAAAGGGTTTATTCACAAGGTAACCAAGCAAGGGGACAGGAAAACAGACCTTAAATCCACCTCTCTAAAGATGACATTTTATGGATATTTATGGGATAGAGAAGCAAGGACATCCAAGGTGTGGGAAAAGGGGATTGGAGGTAAGAAAGATAAAGCGAGGCAATCTATGATCTGCACAAGTATAGCCAAGCTTCATGACTCTTCATAGAATGAATGTTCTTGAAATATTGTCCCTAGCATAATCTGAGGGTTGAGCTTTTGGTCTTCGAACAGTACAAGGTCACCCATTGGACACTCACACAGGTCCAATTGAAGGGTCAGTGGTCTCAACTGGCTTGCACTGGACAAAACCTGACTCTAAGATCCTTGAAAGCAACTTAAGCAACTGTTACCATGGTGACCTACACATCAGAGATGTTATCTATAAGGGAGCTAGTGGAAGTTTAACTATATATTACTCAGATACATATTTTTTACCTATATAGGTTTTAGAATCAACTACAAGTGACTAAAAACAAATAAGGAAAGTTGAGTTTGGCAAGTGTAATCAGGTTAGCCCTGGGTTTTGAGTATTGAAATGTTATTACTTTCCTCTCTAATCAAGTTTAGTAGTATACTTTCTTTTTGAATACACTTAATTGGACAAAAAGTAATTCAAAGCACTATTTCATTTATACTAATGCATAAACCTTACAAATTTGAAGTTAACCTTAAAAATAATTAAGGTTATAATTTATAAATTTTTCAAAGTATTTGTTCAATCTGTTTCCTTATCCATACAATGAAGACATCCATCACAGGATGAGAAAGTATATACAAAGCCATTAAAATTTTTACTTGTGCCTAAAAAGTACTTTTTAACTATTTACTATAATTAATAATTGCTTTACAGAACACACTCTTTTCTTTCACAGAAGATTTTTATACTTTAGCACATAAACTTCACACTTTTCTCTAAAGCTCATTTTTTCATGAGCTGTCAACTCTTTCTTCGAACATAAGAACTTTAAATACTAACGTTCAGCTCAATAAGTTTATGATGTATTTGTGTAACCATAACACTTCAAGGATATTGCGTTTTTTTAAAAATTACAGGTCTTTGTAAGAAAATACAAAGATTTACTCACACATCAAAACAAAGTAACTTCTAATTAAAAGAATACAATTAAATGGCTTAGACATTGAAACTTTTTCAATAGCATCTCTCATTTTGAATAACTTAGTACATTCTAACCTCATTTTCCATATTCATAGCTAAAACCTTGAAGTCAATCCAATTCTTCATGCTCCATTCATTAATTTATTATACATTTTTATTATAAAATTTGGTGATTGCAGAATTGTAACTGTGAATGAACACACGCAGCAACCTCAGCCAGAGAAGTATGTGATTACAGAGGTCTCAGTTCCTTTGGAAATTAAATGTGGGCCACAACAGCTTCATGGGCATTTGACCTGGGCAATCGCACTGGGTCTCATACTTAGAAGGCGTTCATGCTCAGTTTACAATTGTGCTGTAATTGTCTTGAAATTCTTAATAAGTTTTAAAGAAGGAGCTTTGCATTTCATCTTGCACTGGCCACTTCAAATTATGTATCTGGTTCTGTGTAACAATGCTAGTAAGCTACTAAGTCCTGTGGTGATAGTTGAGTGTGGGGAGGTACAGTATGGATGGTGTAGGGGAAGATAATGAATACCAATTTTACTCTGAAACCATCTGCAGCAATGGAGGCTGTAATTCTTCCCACTAGACTCTCTTGTGCATCTCCTTCCAGAAAGACAAGCCCATAAGAACCACGGAAGTGGAGCTGCTTTGGAACAGGCACGGAGAAGAGGATCTACATAGAACAAGAGACCATGTGTGTTGTTTTGCTAATAGCTCCATTCAATAGAAACTTCCACCGAAGGAATGACTGATTAGCAGCCTCCAGCTCCTCCATGATCTTCAAAGAAGTTCACACAAGATTATGTGCCCCAGTGACTAAGCAATTTAGTGTAATTTGGCAGAATCAGAAAATTTTCCTCACTGCCAGATTTCTGTAATTCCTGTAATAGTAGACTGCTCAGGAACTCCCCATCAACTGTTTCTTTTGATAGCTAAATAGATTAAATTCCTGTTGGTGTCATGGGTAACTTTTGTTTCTTTCATGCTGCTTTGCTTATGTGTGTGTGTGTATATATATGTGTGTGTGTGTATATATATGTGTGTGTGTGTATATATATATATATATTTCTACAAATATTGTGCTATTTTAATGACTTAAAATTTAATATTATTGGGAATCATCAAGATGAATATATTTTGTGACATTTAAAGTAGAGATGAATACATTGACCCACTGGCATTTACTGTGTATAAAATGTAAAGCTCTTAGCTTTATTTGTACTCTATCATCAGGAAAAGGATTCCAGTTTTGGTGTAAAACATAAACTTCCAGCACCCTTTCTGCAGGATTGTAAAAAAGCAATCTCATATTTATTCCATATTTCATGATAGCTTTTCCAGGAACTGCTGCAGCTCCAAATCGGTAGGCAATGTATGTGGACAAAGATTATATTATTTGTATGCGCTCTTAATTTAGTTAGATTGTATTGATTGCACATTCACATTTCATAGTCAGGACATTTTAGAATTAGCTACAACTTTTTCATTTCTGATTTAACATTATAAATCATACTTTAAAATACTAAAACAGGCCAGGCAATGTGGCTCATGCATGCAGTCTCATCATTTTGGGAGGCCAAAGTGGGAGGATCATTTGAGGACAGAGTTAGAGACCAGCCTGGGCAACATAATGAGACTCTGACTCTACAAAAAAATAAAAATAATTAAAAAATTTAGCCGGGCATGATGCTGCAGACCTATAGTCCTAGCTACTTAAGGAGACTGAGGCAGGAGGATCCCTTGAACCCAGAAGTCCAAGGCTTCAGATAGTGACGACCACACCACTTTACTCCAGCCTGGGTGAAAGAGTGAGACCCTGTCTCAAAATAAAATATATAAAATAAAACAAAACAAAATATGCAGACATACGAACATATAAGTAAAAATCTTATTGGATGAAATATTCTGCACTTCATATTTCTCTTGACATACTAGTTCATGAAAAATAAATATTACTTTTGAGTGCTGGGAAAGAAAATAGAAGAAAACATAATTTATAGGCAAACTTTATTAGAAAATATGTAGGATAATCGAAAAAAACTAAATGTAAGTAAGATTTTTTAAATCTGGATTCATAATTATTACAAGCATATGTAGTTAGTTAAGTTTCTATAGCAAGTAAATTGAGACTCATTATTACATCCTCCCTTGGCTGTTTCTCTTCTTCATTTCGAATCAGTCAGATATTCTTGCCAACTCTGTGTTTTAAATCTTTCTGGAAGCTCTCATCCCTACCCTATTTCCACTGGCACTGGGCTAGTGCTAGTACTCATTATCTCTTGGATCAGATGCTCAAATTGTGGCCTCTCTTGTGACCATCCTCCAAGTCGCTGCCAGTGTGTGATTGTTCTGAGATGGAAATAGCTGCAGTGTGATTGTTCTGAGATGAAAATATGGTAATACCTCTGCAATTTACATATGTCATTGACTTCATAGTCTAATTCAAAATAAAATACTTATTTGGCAATATATATCCAAGACCTTTGGTGATTTTGCTCCTGCTTGCTTTTTAACCCCATCCCTGGCCGGGCGCGGTGGCTCAAGCCTGTAATCCCAGCACTTTGGGAGGCCGAGACGGGCGGATCACGAGGTCAGGAGATCGAGACCATCCTGGCTAACACGGTGAAACCCTGTCTCTACTAAAAATACAAAGAAAATTAGCCGGGCGAGGTGGCGGGCGCCTGTAGTCCCAGCTACTCAGGAGGCTGAGGCAGGAGAATGGCGTGAACCCGGGGGGGCGGAGCTTGCAGTGAGCCGAGATCGCGCCACTGCACTCCAGCCTGGGGCACAGAGCAAGACTCCGTCTCAAAAAAAAAAAAAAAAAAACCCCATCCCTGTCACTCCTCTCTACAAAAACTTTCTGCTCTAACTCTGTTGAACTACTTGCCTCTGACCAAAGGTTTCATGAGTTTGCACAGTCCTGTAAGTTACATTTTCTGTTGCCACCACCTGGAACATATTCCTCCCCTACTCAGCTTCAAAAAGTACAACTCCTCCCCTTTTCCATATGTATTGATTTTTAAAGTTTATAATTAACACATGGGTGCATTATTATTTTAAAAATACCACAATGCAAAAACACATGATTTATTTCCTTTTAAATACTTCAATAGATATATTAAATTTGTTTCCCATTTATACATTAAATACTCTTTTATTCCCCATTTAAGAATAAGAAACAATTTCAGATGACATCTACTCTCACATGAGTTCACAGATTTCCTCCCAGCAAGGAAGCAGATAAAAAAACAGACAGTTTATCCTGAGTTAAACACTTTCTTCTCCACCATTTGCTAGATGCTGAACAAATCTCTAACAGGAATATCCCTGTATTGTATTTGGCAAACACTGTAATGTGTCCACGAGATTCCTAAAGTCAGAGATCATGTTCCTTTTCATATCCTAAACATCATGAACATTACTTGCTACATTGTACGTGTCCATGTAATATTTGTACAGTGAACGAGAGAAGTCAAATAATTAGGAACTTAACAATTTTGATTATCCAGTTTTATTCTGAATTTTTTTCTTTTTTTTTAGATGGAGTCTCACCGTGTCACCCACGCTAGAGTGCAATGGTGTGATCTCTGCTCACTGCAACCTCTGTCTCCCAGGTTCAAAGAATTTTCCTGCCACAGTCTCCTGAGTAACTGGGACTACAGGTGCATGCCACCATGCCCGGCTAATTTTTGTATTTTTAGTAGACAGAGTTTCACCATGTGCCACCACACCTGGCTAATATTTATATTTTTAGTAGACAGGGTTTCACCATGTTGGCCAAGCTGGTCTCGAACCCCTGACCTCAGAGGATTCTCCCATCTCGGCCTCCCAGGGTGCTGGAATTACAGGCATGAGCCATCACAATCAGCCATATTTTGAAAATTTTAATCAAAATTATAGAATGTAATTATTTAGTTTTACAATTATCCTTGATTATACTCTTGCTTAAATCTTATGAATATTAACATACAGTTCACCACAGCAATGTTATCATGTGTCTGTGTCTTAGGTGCATTGTTAGTTACTTGGAATAGCATAAATAAAACACTGACCTTTTATTAAACATGTTTGCGTATTATGAGTGGCTAATCACATAATGGTTGAAACTGTTAACTATATTTTCTGCTACCTACAATATAATTACCTAATAAGATATTTGGAGGTAAAATCCAATAATCATGGCATAGTCTTCTTTTTTAAATCATTTGTATATATTCAAAATATGCATAATGTTGCAGGAATATAAGGAAATTTATGTATAAAATTGATTGAACAACATGGTTACTCAGTTAATACCTGTGGATTGATTGAACAGATCATTAATATGAATGAATAAGGGGATTACAGTGTACACTCTCTATGTCTTAGTCAGTTCAGGTTGCTATAACAAATTACCTTAGGCTTGGTAGCTCATAAACAACAGAAATTTATTTCTCACTTCTGGAGGCTGCAAGTCTATCAGGGTGCCTGGATGCTCAGGTTCTGGTGGGAGCCATCTTCCAGGTTGTAGCTAGATGGCAGAAAGAATTAGCTCTCTGACCTTTTCTTATAAAGGCACTAATCCCATTTATGAGGGCTCCACTTTGATGTCCTAATTACTTTCCAAAGGCACCGCCTCCAAACACTAGCACAGTTGGGGTTAGGATTTCAGTACACGGATTTTGGAAGGACGCAAACATTCAATCTATACTACATTTTTGTAAATAGAGCATGGTACTGCAATATAATAATAAAGAATGACTAGGTAGAATTAGTGTTTATCAACCTACTTTTTGCATGCAAAATATAAAAATACATAATATAAATTCCATATACTTCCCAGTAAACTATATTATTATAGTTTAAATCTGCAAGTTACAACAATATAAATGTTAATAAAATCAGTGCTTTTTATTTTTTTAAGACAGAGTCTCAATCTGTCACCCAAGCTGGAGTGCAGTGGCAAGATCTCGGTTCACTATGACCCCCACCTCCCAGGTTTAAACAGTTTTCCTCCCTCAGCCTCCCAAGTAGCTTGCATTACAGGCACCTACCATCACACCTGGCTATATTTTTGTATTTTCAGCAGAGATGGGGTTTCACCATGTTAGCAAGGCTGGTCTCGAACTTCTGACCTCAAGTGATACATCTGCCTCAGCCTTCCAAACTACTGGGATTATCAGCATGAGCCACTGTGCTTGGGCTAAAGTCAATGCTTTTTAATATATAAGATTTATTTAAGAAATTGACACTAGTGAAAGCTCTGAATGAGGATAGACTTGTAGAATTTATTTTTCACACATCAGATGGGAAGCCCACTTACTAAGAACCATCCACAGTGCCACACACGGTCCATTCTAATTAGTTCTGTGATCCTGCTTTCCCTTCCTCCATTAAACTGTATCTCTTTTTATTAGCATTTTTTCAGAGTTCTGCTCTGATCTCGGCATTATACATTGATTAAAATAATTTCTGAATGACTAATATTTTTGCAAATCCCTTAGACAGGCTCTTTTATATTACCATGTGTGTTAGTTGCCTAATGTTATGTTCCATAACAAATCAACACAAATTTATAAGCTTAATACAACAAAAACATTATCTCATGTTTCTGTTTGCCTGGCTTTCACAAGGCCAAACTCAAGGTGTCAGCAAGGTTGTATTCCTTTCTAGAAACTTTAGGAGACCATCCACTTCCGGGCTTACGCAGAATGTTAGTAGAATTCACTTGCTCTTAGTTATAGCGCTAAGGTCTCTGTTTTCTTGTAGACTATTTCCGTGGAATCTGGGATTGTTCATAGCTTCTTGGGGCTGCTAACCTTTTTTTTTTTTTTTTGGCTCCTGGCCCTGTTCCTTGTGCTTCAAATCACTCAGGCGTTACATCTCCAGCTGACTATTCTGTTTTCCTCTTTGATATTTAAGGGCTTATATGATTTCATTAGCTCCATTCAGATAATGCAAGATAATCTTCCTATTTGAAATCTAAGGATAGCAAACCCAATCCATCGGCAAAGTCCCTTTACAGCAGAGCCTATCTTAGTGTTGAATAGCCAGCAAACAGGAACCTTGGGAAGATATTTTACAATTCTGTTCACAGAATGTGGACACACAATGCAATGACATTTTTTTCCTCCTAGAAAGCATATTAAATAAATGGACTACAAATATTGAGCATTTTCTAGCACATTATTCTACAATGAGGCTCTGTCTCAAAAGCAGAGTGAAAACAAGCTTGGGAAAACAAGAAAGACCAAGCATTCCTCATTACAAATCACATCCTCCTGCCCTGTCTTAGGTATTTTGCTGTTGTAAGTTTCTATTAAATATAGGATACATCTTGCTTTGCCCTATATTGCCCATTTCTTTGCTAAATGGTGTAAATGATTTTCAATCAGTCTCTTAAAAGAAGCCAGAAAGTATCCTTGAGGATTGGTATTAAGAGTGTAGAATGCTTTTTCCATATGCAGTGCAGTTTTAATCCTTGAGAACTGCAGAGACTCGAATATAAACTGTGTGAGTATATGGCTATTACGTAAACTCAATCAGCAAAAAGAGCCATATTCACCTACCATCCTTCAGAAGTTGAGAGACCCCGTTTATGTCAGCTAGAATATATATTCACATACAAAACAAAATGAAAATCAAAAGCAATTTTAAGTGACAGATCGACAAATCAATAAGGCAACAAATATTTCAGAGGCAGTTCAAGGCTGGTACACACAGTTTGGTCTTTCTTCTCTGCCTTCTTTAGCATGGGGGTTCTGGTCTCTCAGTCACAGAATGCAGCTGAATTTCTGACACTCTGCTATTTTCCAGGCATAAAGAAGGGGAGTGGATGAAAAACAAAGGTACAGGCCCCTGGAGTCTGGCCATCCTTTAAGGTATTCCCCAAAGCTCTACTTAGTGACTTATTTTCATCTCCTTGTTGGGACCATGGCATATTGCATTCCTTAGATAAAAGATGACTAGACAAATAGTGAGGCCAAATAGGTTGAGTGGGTGAACACCATTGTGTTTGACACACTATCGACAAGTGAAGGCAGCTGAGTCTATATTTCAATATTTTTTGTCTTATTATTAATAGAGAAAATTAGGGAGATTGGACCCATTTGATGAACTACTCTATGGTGTCCTGAAATTATTATGTCATTTGGATTGAAGGAATCAAGAGGATTGAATAGTCAAGAGGCTTCAGATAAGAATGTAGAAAAGGAATTGCCAAAGAAAGACTGGTATGGATGTATATATATTTTTTTGTTTTATATCAAATTAAATCTTGTAAATAGCTTTTGCTTGACTTTCTGCTATGTTTCTGTTATTTTGTGTTTCATATTATTTCTATAATTAGATTAAGTTAATGTAAGTTGATATGCGTTAATCCATACTATATTAAAACATCTAAATTTTGTAATTATTATGTGACTATTTGTTAACATTTTCTATAGTAGAGACCATTTAACAACAATGATTAAAAGCGTGCTATTTTATACTTTCAGTTGTCTTAGTCCTTGAACTTAAAAATATGTAACCCCAGATCAATGAAAGTTAATACAAATAATTTGTTTGGACCAGAAAAATTTTAAAAAAAGCTTTTTACTTCAATTCTGTTTTGTCCAAATGGCATAGGGCAAATGATGGGAAAAAAGCAAGAGGTGCAAGAGCTGAGGAAAAAGCAAGAGATACAAAACAATGGCCTCTTAAACAGCTTGGCATTGTAACAACTCATTTGGAAACATTTTGGGCCTTGAACCAAAGGACTCTATTATTATGTAGAATATGAGAGTCAAAATTTATTACAGTAATCCTGAAACTGAAGGGTAAATTACTTAGCTATTATAATTTAACGTTCTTGAGTGTTTATTTTAAAGTATACTACACAAGATAAAAATACAACTGGCTCTGTATTTCCCAACAACACATTGATTTTCAGCTATTTCAGTAATGGAATAGATCTCAACAAAGTACCATTTTATGATAGAAGTAATCATTTTTAGCGAGTTATCTATTTAAGGCTATATCAAATTGTGAGAAATTTACTACTTTTATTTAAAAGCTGCCCTGTTTTATATGCAAACATTTTGTTTAAGCTGTTCCAAGGGCATGAAATTTTAAGGGATTCTCCTATAATATATTTTCTGTGTATCTTTTGCTAGCATGTAAACATTCTAGCAGTTAATACACATTAAGAATTTAAAATTAGTCAGGTGTGAAGTTGTGTTTCCAAGATGGTGACATTTGGAGACAGATTAAGTTCCAAACATGCTGTAGTATAGTTATAAACAGATAAGATACTTTTTCAAACAAAATAATTTTGGTAGACATACCCAGACACTGGTAACAACAGTTTAGCTAAAAAACTGACAAATTGGGAGGAGAATTGCAGGCTGGCAGGACCATGTGAAACTCCTGGAGACTGTGGAATGTGAGGGAGTCCTCATGCTCTAGCAGGTTCTTTCTCTATGAACCTCTCTGGCCTCTCACAGAAAAGTTCTAAAATAATCACTAAGACGTGTCCAGTGTTATGGAGAACAGAGCGAGGAAACAACAGCCATGTAGGAGGAACAAGTATCACTACCCCTATCGTCCCCCTCTATCTCCATGACAAAACAAAAGCCTTAATCTGTAAGAAGACAAGTAACACTACTGGCTTTATGGCACTGGTCAGTTTTAAGATCCTTATACCACAGGTGAAGCAGCATATAATTTGAAGGTAGAAACTGCTTAATTAAAGACATAATCATTAAAGATGTAAAGATGTATATTTTAATTCCCAGATAAATAACTAAAAATATAAAATATGTACCAGTAATAAGTCAATGGAGGAGGTAAAATGATATAATCTAGTTTATCATTGTTTATTGATGTCAAGATATGTACAATATGGGTAAAAATAGAAAAAAGAAAAGATGAAATGAGTAGAAAACATCTAGAAATTGTTAAATTTTTAATCCAACAATACCCATAATCACATTAAACATGAATGGCCTAAATATAACTTTCTAAAGGCAGCAATTTTCAGATTGGATCAAATAGCAAAATCCAATTTTATATTGTCTATAAAAATGCAGTTAATATGTAATGACAGAGATAAGCTAAAAATAATAAGATGAATAAAGACATAATATACAAACATCCCTCCAGAATTAAAATAGTTATATTAATATCAAAGAAGTAGACTTTAGCACAAGGAATAATGTCAGGAATAGAAGGAGCCATGATTAAGGGTCAGCTGTAAGGAGGGATAATAGGTCTAGGTGTATATATTCCTAGTAACAGTTTCAAAATAAATAAGACACAAAAAGATGTTAGAAAACAAGTAGGCAAATCTAAAATTATAATCACAGATTTCAATAATATTCTCTCAGTAATTGATAGAACAATTTGACAGAAAATCAGTAATAATATAGAAGACTTGCATGCTACCAAACAAATATACTGAATAACACTTCCCAGCAACAGCAGAATACACACTCTTTTCAAGGGCATGCTGAACATTCTCCAAGGTAAACCATAATCTAAGCCATCAAAAACAACAACAAAACAACAGCAACCAAAAACATCCAACCAACTTAAAATAGTAGAAATCATACCAATTATATTCTAATAACATACTGAAAATTAACTAGAAATTAATAACAGACATATATTTTAAATCCTCAAATTCTTGGAAATTAAATAACCTATTTCTAACTAACAGGGTTAAAGAATACATCTCTAAACTCATTAAAAATAGTTGAAACTGGCCGGATGCAGTGGCTCACTCCCGGAATCCCAGCACTTTGGGAGGCCGAGGCGGGTGGATCTCCTGAGGTCAGGAGTTCAAGACCAGCCTGGCCAACATGGTGAAACCCCATCTCTATGAAAAATACAAAATAGCTGGGCATGGTGGCACGCACCTCTAATGCCAGCTACTCGGGAGGCTGAGGCAGGATAATCGCTTGAACCCAAAAGGCAGAGGTTGCAGTGAGCCAAGATTGCGCCACTGCACTCCAGCCTCAGTGACAGTGGGACTCTGTCTCAAAATAAATGAATAAATAAATAAATAAATAAATAAATAGTTGAAACTGAATAAGGATAATGCAATGTATCAAAGTATGTGGAATATCGGTAAAGCAATGCTTTCAGTGTAACTTATATCATTAAATATTTATATTAGAAATGTCTCAGATGAAAAATATAATCTGTCAGTTTAATAAATTTAAAGAAAGAATAAAATAAGCCCGAGAAAAGCAGAAAGAACAAAATAATGATTAGAGAAGGAACTAATAAAGTTGAAAATGGAAAAAAATAGACAAAATCAATGTAAGTGAAAGGTTATTTTTTAAAAGGGTCGATAAAATTGATAAACCTCTATTATAGTGACTGATATGGTTTGGATCTGTGTACCCACCCAAACCTCATCTAATCCCCGATGTTGGAGGAAAGGCTGGTGGAGGGAGGTTACTGGATCATGGGAGTAGATCCTTTATGAATGTTTCAGCACCATCCCCCTACTGCTGTTCTCATGATAGAGTTCTCGTGAGATCTGGTTGTTTAAAAAGTGTGTAGCACCTTCCCTCACCCCTTCCTCCTGCTTGGGCCACGTAAGATGTGCCTGCTCCCCCTTCACCTTCTGCCATGATTGTTAATTTCTTGAGGCCTTCCCGGAAGCAGAAGCCACCATGCTTCCCGTACAGCCTGCAGAACTGTGAGCCAATTAAAATTCTTTTCTATATAAATTACCCAGTCTCAGGTATTCCTTTATAGCAGTGTGAGAACGGACTACCACAGTGGCCAAGAAAAAAAAGAGAGAGAGAAAAGAATTGTCCATAGTAAGAATGGGAAATAGAGGGCTGTCACTATTGACAACCTCAGCTCTCAGAGGAGTCCCTTGTCTTCCAGGAATCTGTTTTGGGTTTAGCTTATGACCTCATTGCAAACACAGTGATAAATTAAGAGTGATTTTTCTGCGAACCCATGGTCAAGTTCATTCCCTGTGTTTTATGGTCTTTAAAGAAAATTCTCATGGCCACCACTACTTCAAAAACCTACATGTTATGCAAATAAAAGGAGCATAGGGCCCTTATGGATTAGAAGAGACAAAAAAAGTTATGGCCAAGATATCCAATATGTGATCTTTTATTAAATCTTGTATCAAAAGCAAACAAGCAAATACAAACAACTATGAAACACATTCAGTGGGCTCTTTAGGGAAAATTGGTATATTGGCTACATGGCATGTATATTAAAAACCATTTTTTGTGTATCAGTGTTAAATTATTGAGTGTAACAATTATATTCAAGAATTGATTAAGTAGAATATTTTTTAAAAGGAGATACATGTTAAAATACTTAAAGAGTGACATATCTAAAAATTAGTTTCAAATAATAAATGTGTAATCAAAATCTATATTGTGTGTGCATTTATGTTTAAATAGATAGGGAGAGAGGTAAAGGATATATAGCAAATACTGAAATCTGGAGAATCCAGGTAAAGATAGGTCAAAGTAAACTTTCAATTTTCTGAAGCTGTTAATTTCTTTTGAAAATAAAATTTGAGGTAAAAATAATAACTGTATATTTAAAATTAAAGCATTATTATTTTCAGCAGTTTTTTAAAAAAGACAACAACCTCATGGTCCTTATATTTTTTTGGCTCTAGTGTTCAATTTCCTAAGCCATTATATAGTTCAACTCCTCACTTCCCACCTGTACTTCATCCAAATTACAGGTGAAATCTTGTGATTTAGCTACTACTTAGCATTCTTATAGATTTCAGCTGAGGGAAAATCCAGTTGTAAAATTGCACCTTGAAGATTAGCATTCTAACGATCAAATGGTGGCTTTAAGTTTCCAGAAAGTTGAGGCTGCAGCAAAGGAGTTATGTTCAACTTCAGGGAGCAACGTGAGAGGCAAAGTTGGGAAAAGCAGGGAAAGAAAAGAGAACCAATACAAGAATGGATATTGAATTGCTTACCACTAAGTAGGAAAAATTGTGGAATACTATGATTACTCTTAATGTTTATTAACTTCATTTGAGGATCTTCTTTTGCAGAGGAGAAACGGGAATAAACTTGTCTCCAGATTCTGAATTTTATAGTTCCAGGTTTACTCCTGGGGCATTAGCTCCCACACACTTTTAGGTGATGCCAGAGGAAGCACAATTGACACCCTGCTCCAGCTTTAACAGGTAAGTCCTCAGTGAAGCTAGGAGGGGCACCGGAGGTATTTTTCAAAGCATGTTTGTGCCAACATGAAAGTTTTTGTGGTTCAAATAGAGTTTATGGACACCTAGGAAACAGCAACAAGACACAGGGAGGAGGAGACGATCTGAATTATCAAGTATGCGTGTGTAGGGTTGGAAACAGAGTGGAGATTGGACTTACGGAGTCCCTCCTGACATATAGATGATAACAGAAAGCATGACTTTTCATATCCAACATGACTGAAAAAAGGACTTCAGCTTCTATGCTGAATGGTCTCTCTCAGTCTTGCTTGAATTTTCTCACCCTTGGGAAAATCAGCTGCCATGCTATGGAACAGCTCCATAGCGAGGCTCTCATGTCCAAGAACAGAGGCATACCAACATCCCTATCAATGAGCTTGGAAGTGGCTTTACAAGCCCTGCACCCAAACTGTACGTTTTTAGATGTGACCATAGACTCAGCAGGCCAACAGCTTGAATATAATCTGAGAATAGACCCAGAGACAGAGGCTCTCAACAAAGAGACAGTGAGATTCCTGACACCGAGAAACTGTTAAAAAATGCATAATTATTGTTTTAAGCCATTACATTTGCAGTAATTTCTTACACAGAAATAAATAGTACACTCTCCTCTCGTATCCCTCTCTTCGAGGTTTGCCCCAGGCACAAAGCCTTAGGTTGTCCAATGTGCCGTATTTTCCCTGATGTCTGAAACTTCCTAACAGTGCCACCCAGATAAAATGCTCACTCTTAATATGTCTAATTAACCGCAGCTGCTGCCTAAAATGTAAACTGGCAAATACATGCCCCTTGCAATATATTGTCATGATGTTTCATGCATTTTTAATGCAAACTATCATAGTTCAGAATTATACTTTTTAATGATTATTTGACAAATGCCTGAAGTTCCCATTAAATTGTAACCTTCATGAAGGCATGGTATTTTTTTTTTTTTTCATTCTAGCATTTGACTAAGTCCTAAAAGAGTTTTGGATTGGTATGTATTTATTCAACAAACCTCTGATTTCATGAGCGGCATATCCATTAGATAGGCAGTATAAAATTTTTACAATTTACAAGTACTTTACCTGGAAAATTCTAGTAACACAACAACAAAATTAAAAAGAAGGTATTTGTTAAATTGTCTGGAGATCTAACTACATGCCCAAACTATTACTTTTCCTAATAAAAATTCATATTTAGATAGAAAATATAATGGAAGAAAATAATCTTTTGAAATAGAACCGAAAAAAGCCTTATAACCTTATCAAGAAATTTGTAGAACTTCAATATTATTGAAGATTATTGAAAGTCTTACAAGAACAGTTCAATAAATGGAAATAAATATAGTTATCTTGTTCGTACATGGGAAGACTGTATGTCACAAATGTGTTTCTGTTAGCCATATAATACACTAATATGATATTATATTTATAAATTACATGAAATATGTATACGTTTTTAATTTTCACTCTTAAAATTAATGATGACTCTGAATGGAACTATTAGGCAAGAAGCGTTATCTGTGAGAGAGGGTACTTCCTTTGCTACCTACCTACCATCAGACAAATAGCTTCCTTTTTCTTAGACTAAATACATTATTAATGATAGGAATTTAATTTAGTGGAAACTCCTTTGAGATTTGTTATAAGGATTAGGAAAAAATCATTAAGGTAAAGTTCATAGCCGATCACCTGACAATTGCAAGGCAATTCATTTATGTTTGCTATTGTTACTGTTATTATTGTTACAGTTATTGGCATAATTAATGCTGCTACAGCATTATGAAATCAGATAATTTCTGTTGTGCCTTTAAATTGCATGGTAAAATGAGAACATACCATTCTTGAACAGCGTCTCTCATTAAAATTACCTGGAATTCTTTTTACGAATTTAGTCTTGTTTGTATGTACCACATTATCATATTTGGGAACGGGGACCTGGAAATCCAGTTTTTTAAGTGATTTTTCGTTCACACTTAAGTTATAAATGGTAAATATGACAGTGTTAGCTTGTGAATTAAAGTTAGATTCCTGATGGGAATTCTAATCTACATGCAATTTAAATTCTAGGAAGAATCTAGTTTTAATTTATGTAAAGCCAAATGACTTTTCTTTTTTACTAATCAAATTAAAATTTATTTTATTGGTGTATTATTTCTTGCTTAATGTCTTAAAAGCATTTTTAAGATGAATTCATTAATCATTCCCTTAATTTTAGTTAATGGAGAACTAAATTCCAGAAAACGGGTATGTAATTACAGTAAAATTAATCATAATAAAGTTAAAAATAATCACATTTAAGGATGTGCAATCTCTTCTAATAGGGATTTGATTTCAACTGATATTTACATAATTCTCAATATAATTCAAAGAACTCTGATCATATATATGAAGTTAAACACTAACTGCTGTTAATTATTCTGTTTCCTGCTGGTAATATTTATAAAAAAGGAATGTGAAATTTGGGGGTTCAAGATGGCTAAGAATATGTGTTAACTTCTTTTTAAAATCACATTGAAATTGCAAAACATCCGCAAACTAAAATAAATAAGCCATCTAAGAAACCAGGAGTATTCCCTTGTAAGAATAAATTATTGAGATACTTCTATACAACACAAAGTCAACAAAATCAGAAGACAAATATATGCAAAAATGTCCACAATACAATATAGGCAAAATTAAGAAACTTCAAAATACTGAGTTTTCGAAGCATGATTCCCCAAATGCATCAGACCAAGAAACATGACCTGGAAACTGGAAGAGGATGGTCTTATAGTCAAGTATAACTTTTATTAGTGTTGTTCCAGTTATACTTGTTATAATCTTCTGTATCTGGAGTATTTATTCCAAAATAAAAGAGATTCAGTCAGATTCTCAGAGAAACTATTGGAGCTAGAGAGAGTGTTTAGAGCTGGGAGGTGTTTAGGACTATTTCTTGTTTCTGTAGGAAAATGTCTTCCTTCCTATTCAACAGGAATGCTGGACCAGACTCCAATGTACAATCATAATAAAAATCATAACTCATGTAAACTGAAACTGTATCTATTGTTTGGAAAAGAAAAATATTTAATATTGGACTAAGGGATAAAAAAGAAGTTACCTAAAACCACTATTAACATTGGTAAATGTTAACCACTGTTATAAATTTATACAGAAAACTTATAATTGCTAAATATTTGAGAAGAGTATAGAAGAAAAATACCAGCTGAAACATATGAAATAATTATCTCTCATGGAAGAAGAATTAATGCAAAAAAATACAATTAACTTAATCAACATATTTATTAGTGTTTGAGAAGATGGCATTCCTATGAAGTAAGAATACCCTTATATGAAACCTAGTAATCAGTTTGAGATTTTAAAATAAATGCAAATGCAATCTCAACAACTTAGACCCTGGTGAAAAATATACGGAGAATATAAAATAAACAAAGAATTCAGATAAATAATTAGTAGGACATTTCACTGAATTACAAATCTTTAAAAATTGATGGCACTTCTATTTGAAACAGGTGAAAATAGTAAACACCCTAAATAATTATAAAATTATATGTACTCTAGAAAAAAGAAATAATTGCAATTTAAAAAAATGTATGGCTACATGGTATTCCGTGATGTATATGTACCACATTTTCTTTCTCCAGTCTATCCTTGAGGGGCATTTGGGTTGGTTCCATGTCTTTGCTATTTTAAATAGTGCTGCAATAAATATACGTGTTGCATATGTCTTTATAGTAGATGATTTATATTCCTTTGGGTATATACCCCATAGTGGGATGGCTGGGTCAGATGGTATTTCTGGTTCTGGATATTTGAGGAATCGCCACACTGTCTTCCACAGTGGTTGAACTAATTTACATTCTCACCAACACTATAAAAGCATTCCTGTTTCTCCATAGCCTCACCAGCACCTATTATTTCCTGACTTTTCTTTTCTTTTCTTTTTTTTTTTTTTTTTTTTTTTTTTTTTAGATGGAGTCTCACTCTATCACCCAGGCTGGAGTGCAGTGGTGTGATCTCGGCTCATTGCAACCTCCACTTCCCAGGTTCAAGCAATTCTCTGCCTCAGCCTCCTGAGTAGCTGGGATTACAGGCGCCCGCCACCACGCCTGACTGGTTTTTGTATTATTAGTAGAGGCAGGGTTTCACCATCTTGGCCAGGCTGGCCTTGAACTCCTGACTTCATGGAATTACCAGGTGTGAGCCACCATGCTCAGTCTGTTTCTTGACTTTTTAATCATCACAATTCTGACTGGCATGAGATGGTATCTCATTGTGGTTATTATTGCATTTATCTGATGATCAGTGATGTTGAGCTTTTTTTCATATGTTTCTTGGCCCCATAAATGTCTTCCTTTGAGAAATGTCTGTTCATATCTTTTGCTCACTTTTAATAGAGTTGTTTTTTCTTGTAAATATGTTTAAGTTCCTTGTAAATTCTGGATGTTAGACCTTTGTCAGATGTGTGGATTGCAAATATTTTCTCCTATTCTGTAGGAGAACAGGTTGCCTGTTCACTCTGATGATAGTTTCTTTTGGTGTGCAGAAGCTCTTTAGTTTAATTAGATCCCACTTGTCAATTTTGGCTTTTGTTGCAATTGCTTTTGGCATTTTTGTTGTGATGTCTTTGCCCATGCCTATGTCCTGAATGATATTGCCTAGGTTTTCTTCTGGGATTTTTATGGCTTTGGGTTTTACATTTAAGTCTTTAATCCATCTTGAGTTAATTTTTGTATAAGGTGTAAGGAAGGGGTTCAGTTTCAGTTTTCTGCATATGGCTAGCCAGTTTCCCAGCACCATTTACTGAAGAGGAGATCCTTTTCCTATTGCTTGTTTTTTTCAGGTTTGTCAAAGATCAGATGGTTGTAGATGTGTGACATTATTTCTTAGGTCTCTGTTCTGCTCCATTGGTCCATATATCTGTTTTGGTACCCATACCATGCTCTTTTGGGTACTGTAGCCTTGTAGTATAGTTTGAAGTCAGGTAGTGTGATGTCTTCAGCTTTGTTCTTTTTGCTTAGGATTATCTTGGCTATATGGGGTCTTCTTTGATTCCATATGAAATTTAAAATAGTGTTTTCTGCCTCTGTGAAGAATGTCAATGATAGTTTCATGGAAATAGCATTGAATCTATAAATTACTTTGGGCAGTACAGCTATTTTCATGATATTGATTCTTCACATCCCTTGTTAGCTGTATTCTTCAGTATTTTATTCTCTTTGTAGTGATTGTGAACGAGAGTTCACTCATGATTTGGTTCTCTGCTAGTCTATTATTGGTGTAAAGGAATGCTTGTGACTTTTGCACATTGTTTTTGTATCCTGAGACTTTGCTGAAGTTGCTTATCAGTTCAAGAAGTTTTGAGGATGAGATGATGAGGTTTTCTAAATATAAAATCATGTCATTTGCAAACTGGAAGCTACACAGTCTATAGTGTTTTGCTATGGCAGCCCTAGCAAACTGTAACTCGTGGGAGAGTCAGTTTTGGGTGTTAACATGGCTAGGCGATAGTCCTCACTTTTTCAATGACTAGTCTGTGAAGATATTTTATGAATGTGATTAATGTGCTTTTCAGTTTATTCTAAATAGTGGGCATTATCCCACACATTTCTGCATTGGACATTTTCAACTAGACAGGTCTTCAGAGCCAAACTGATGTTTTCTTGGAAGGAGAAGAAATTATGTCTGTAGACTGCAGCTTTAGCTCAGGTCCCAGAGCTCCGGACTGCCCTTGCTGACAACCTGCTCTGTAGGTCAGGAAATGAGTCTCTCTCTGTCTCTCTGCCTCTCTCTCTCTCTCTCTCTCTCTCCACACACACGTGGGTGTGTGTGCGCGCACACACACACACACACACACACACGGTTCTATTTCTTTAGTGAAATCCCAACTGATACGGATTTTATTTTTCATTTCTTAAATAATTTTTTATTTTGAAATAACTGTATACTTAAGAAATGTTAAAAGATAGTCCACAGAATTTTCATATATGCCCTTTGCTCAATTTCCCCATCTTACATAATCTTGATACATTTGTCAAAGAAAATTAGAAATAAACATTAGTACATTCCTATTAACTAAACTAAGGCAACATTTACCTTTCATTAATTTTTGATTCAGATTTTATATGTGTGGTGGATTTCTTAGTTTCTAGGAGCTGCTGTAAGAAATTAGCATGAACTTGGTTGCTTAAAACAACCAACATTTATTCCATTAATTTTTTTTCAGAGTTCTGGATGCCAGAATTCCAAAGTTACTGTCGCTGGACTGAAATCCCAGCCACACGCCTTCCTGAGGCCCTGAAGAACCGGTTCCTGACTCTTCCAGTTTATGGTGGCTTCCGGCATTCCCTCACATGTGACTCCATCACTCATCTTCAAGGCCAGCACCCTTAAATCCCTCTCTGCCTTCTCTATGTGTTTAAAACTTTCCTCTCTGCCCCTTTTATAAGGGATGCATATGATGGCATTTAAGTCACAGGAGGGTAATCCCATATAATCCACCATCTGAAAATATGAAATTTAATCACATCCACAAAGACCCTTGTAGTTTTTTTGAAACATAAAGTAAATATTCACAGGCCCCAGAGATTAGAATAAGGCCCTAGATATCTTTTAAGGAGCAAATTTTCATCCTACCACAATGTGATTACAATAATAATAGATACCTACAGTAATAATTATTTTATTTTAACTGGTATCAAGAAGTAATTTCATGTAAATATCTAATATTTACTTTCAAAACATTTCTAATTAAGATAGAAAAGGATTATAAGGAAGTTTCCTTCAATTGAGACAGCATATTTTTCGAAAGCACAGCCATCATTCTACATGTGTGCACTGTGAAGATAGGTAATACAAATGAATGAACTCTTTATAAATCAGTGCATAAATAATAGATATTGTGAAAAATCTAATACTAACAGAGCTTCAAGACTGTCAAAATGTATCATTATTAAGAAATTATCATAAATCAACAGGATAGGAGGAAATTATAGTCTAACAACAAATAAAGAATAATAATATTTTATTTCTCAGAATTAGGTATTAATATGAGCACAATCCAGTATTATTACACATACATACTGGGAAAACTAGAAAAAATATTATCTTATATATTTTAAAAGTTTACAAGTTACCCTGAAGCAAACATGGGGAACTGGAATTCACAGAATATGTAGGAGAATTCAGTGGGTAGTGGCAATAAATAAATAAATGAAAGGATTGTTATCATTTTTTCAAATATCAAAGTAAACTTTAATGCTGTTCATTCATCTTATTGAACTAGCACCTGATCCACTGAGAAATAGTCTCAATCTCATTAACTTGAGGCAGCTGCCATTCCAAATAAAATAAACTGAGAGGAAGAAAATATTGTTTATAGGAGGTTTTTGTAAAAAGGAATGTCCATCAGCAACTCTGTAGCTTGAACATGAACAAAAATACATCTATTACATTTAACTAGAATGGGACACAGTGAATCAGTTTCCCTGTTCTGAACTGCTGAAGGGCAGACATTTCATTTTATTTCTTCCTGGCTTTTCTGTATTAAAAACTGATTCCGTCTTTGACAGGCTGCACTGTAGATGGTCTAGTTACAGTGCACAGGCATTCTGGTGAATGACTTTGATTACTCTGGGACTAGGTTCTGTTGCTGTGAAAATCAGGTTAAAAGTATCAGAATACTTTCCTTTTCGTACAGAGGAAAATGCCAGGAACTTCTCTTAAAACTCTAAATATTCCTTCCTACAGAAATGAGAAAGCAGGCCTAAGCATCTTTTTTTTTTTTTTTTTTTTTTTTTAAATGAAATACAATATTTTACAAGTAACTAATAATCTGGCGTCTCAGAATTAAAGGACACTCTATTTTCCTTTTCCTTCCTTCCTTCCTTCCTTCCTTCCTTCCTTCCCTCCCTCTCTCCCTCCTGCCCTCCTTTCTTTCTTTCTCTCTTTCTCTCTCTCTTTCTTTCTTTCTTTCTTTCTCCCTCTCTCTTTCTCTCTTCCTCTCTTCCTCTTTCTCTCTTTCTCTTTCTTTCTTTCTTTCTTTCTTTCTTTCTTTCTTTCTTTCTTTCTTTCTTTCTTTCTTTCTTTCTTTCTTTCTTTCTTTCTTTCTCTTTCTTTCTTTTTCTTTCTTTCTTTCTCTGTCTCTCCTTCCTTCCTTCCTTCCTTCTTTCCTTCCTTCCTTCCTTCCTTTCTTCCTTCCTTCCTTCCTTCCTTCCTTTCTTCCTTCCTTCCTTCTGCCTTTCTCTCTCTCTTTCTCTCTTTCTTTCTTTTCTTTCTCCCTTTTGTCCTTCCTTTTTTTTTTGCTTAAATTATCTCATAATTTTATGTAAATAATGTATTTTTAATTCTTTGGCATTGAGTCTGTTTTACAGACAACACAACCAGCCGGTCTTTACAAATGGCTTTTTGAGATGATGGTAATTTATAAATGCTGAGCTCCATGAATTTAGCACTCATGTCTTTGGTAAATTTATAGAAATTTCACACTCTAGAAGCAAACCTGTTCCCAAGTAACTGCTAAATAAATATTTTTGAATGAATAAAAAATAAGTCATATTTAGTTTGGGCTGAACATATGACATGCAAATTAATAAAAATCTATCATTTCATTAATATTTCAGTTCTATCCGGATCCACTGAGTATTAAATAATGTATATTCTGCAACCATGTTAATGCCTTTCTAGGTGGCATACTATTTGTCAATAAACAATGTGCTTGTTAACATACCATCATTAGTTAAAATCCTAGAGTGGTTCACTATATAACAATGATTGGGCTAGGCGCAGTGGCTCACACCTGTAATCCCTATACTCTGGCAGACCAAGTCAGATGAATCACAAGGTCAAGAGATCGAGACTATCCTGGCCAACATGGTGAAACCCTGTCTCTACTAAAAATACAAAAATTAGCTGGGCGTGGTGGTGCACACCTGTAGTCCCAGCTACTTGGGAGGCTGAGGCAGGAGAGTCGCTTGAACTCAGGAAACGTAGGTTGCAGTGAGCCAAGATCACGCCACTGCACTCCAGCCTGGCGACAAAGAGAGACTGTCTCAAAAATAAAATAAAATAAAATAAAAAATAAAATAAAAAAAAGTTGAAGTTCATATGCTAAAACCTAACATGGATAAAAATATAGATAGCTTCAGGAAATATGCCAGATCAGACATTTATTTGATGAAGGATAATTCTTCCAAGACTATAATGCTGGCAACACTTTGAGCTATCAGCTGTTTATTTAATAAAAGCAATCATATGCATTTTATTTTGTGTATTAACAACCTATACAATAAAATATTTTACAAGGAACCTAATTACTCATTAGAAAGATTATTTTATTATGAACATATCTAAAATATTAATTCTATTGCTCATGGTATCTGAATGTATTTGTTACCCAGTCAAGTCAATGCTGGCATCAAAATGAACCCAATGTCTCAGTTATCCAAAACTAAATCTCAAAAATACACTCTTGAAGTATAACAAACATCAATGACCTTAATTCTTGCATTGAGATTTAATTAAGAGTTAATGAAGATTCTTCCAAAGAATAAGGAGAGACAAATCTCACATTGAAGTTTTCTCCAAATCATGCTTTATCCCTTCTTTTTTCATCTTGGATTGGAATATTTTTGTTCATTTATATTCATATCTCTTTGGAAAAACATTATTCTATGAAAAATTGCTTGAGTATATTTGGCGGCCAAATTCAGAAAACTTGCCCAAATCTGCAAACATCGACCAAGGGAAAAAAGAAAAAAAAATCACCCCAAGAGGCATTTGAAGAGACTCACAACAAACATTTGGGTTCTGAGACAATCTTTACTAATTGTTTTCTCCAGCCACACTGAGATCACTGATTTTTAACTATCTTCTGAGGTCTGGAGACTAAATATTTGTCAGCTGCCCAATTTGTTCTGAAAATGTTAGCTCCCAGGAGAAATCTTCACGTTTCAGACCTGTCTCGTCTTAACATTAGTCTCTAGCTGTCAATGCCGCAGTATGTATATTCCTAAGAGATGACACAAAGATCTAAGAAATCTCCTAATTAGGATAGAAGGGAATATCCGAGAAAGATGTTGCTCCCTCTTTTTCTCTCTCCTCTGTCACAAACACAGCATGTGGTCAGTAAAATGTGAATTCGTGTAATATTTACAACGTTGCTTATCTGATGTACTCCTAAAATCTTTAACATTTATAGAGCATCATTCCTAGGCAAAGTTGTGAAGTGATAAAAGCCTGCTATTAGTGACATTGGCCTGACACCGAGTATTCTGCCTTTTTTGAAGGTACAGATTGTTCTAGCTATTTTGTTACTCCATGTCCTTCATGTGCCTTTCTCCTTCCAATTACTCCTTCCTCTGTGGTGCTTACATCTGTAAAATTAATTCAACTCAGGTGTGCACTATTGTGCTATCGAATTAACTATGTCCTATTTTATGTGTGTTCTGCACTTTAGCAGAAAAGAAAATTCAAAACCTTGATTAGGTTTTCATTTTCAGAAAAAAATTATACTATGTGTATACCATCATAGTATTCAAATCTATGACTGAGTTACCTACAAATAATTTTATAATGAAGTTATTAATAAATTAAAAGTTAAAGTGCTTTGATATAAAATAATAGGTAGTCTTTAACTTGGAGCTTTATAGCATTTGACTAAGTCAATATTCAAATTGTTTTTGAATAACCCAATTAAAAATGATCTAAAAATTTGAATAGAAATTTCTCCAACAAATACATAGAAATGGCCAACAAGTATATGAAAAAAATGCTCAATATCATTAATCATCAGGGAAAGGCAAATCAAATACTACAATGAGATATCACTTCATGCCTGTTAGAGTGACTATCATCAAAAAGATGAAGACAGCAAGTATTGGCAAGGATATGGAAATATTGGAACTCTTGTACACTGTTAATGGGAATGCAAAATAATGAAATCTCTTTGAAACACAGTGTCAGGTTCCTAAAAATATTAAAAATAGAACTACTGTATGATCAAACAATCCCACTTCTGAACGTTTATTTAAAGGAATTGAAATCAGGAACTTGAAGAGATATTATCACTCCTATGTTCATTGCAGCACTTTTCAGATTAGCCAAGATGTGGAATCAACCCAAATGTTCATTTACAGATGAATGGATTAACTTAGTATGTACATATAAGAATATTATTTAGCCTTGGGAGACTGAGGCGGGCAGATCACGAGGTAGGAGATCGAGACCATCCTGGCTAACACGGTAAAACCCCGTATCTTCTAAAAATACAAAAAATTAGCCCGGCGTGGTGGCGGGAGCCTGTAGTCCCAGCTACTGGGGAGACTGAGACAGGAGAATGGCGTGAACCCGGGAGGCAGAGCTTGCAGTGAGCTGAGATCACGCCACTGCACTCCAGCCTGGGGGACAGAACGAGACTCCGTCGCAAAAAAAAAAAAAAAAGAAAAAAAAAAAAGAAAGAAAGAATATTATTTAGCCTTTAAAAATAAGGAAATTCTGCAATATGCAATAAATAACATGAACATATGGTGAAGACATTATGCTAAGGGAAAAAAAGCTAGACACAGAAAGACACTTACTACATGATTCCACTTATAGGAAATATCTAACATAATCAAATTCATAGAATCAAACAGAGAGATGATGGTTGCCAGGGTCTAAGGAGGTATTAGACAATAGGCATAATATTTAAGTCAAGTGAGATGAATGAACTCTAGTGATCCGCTGTACAACATTGTACCTTTTGTCAACCATAATATATTGTACACTTAAAAATTTGTTAAGAGAGTGAATCCCATATTGTATTCTTATCACAATAATTATTTTGAAAAACCTGAAAAAGTTTTAGATAAAAATTTTAAAATATACATTTGAAAAAAATGAATTATTCAAGTTATTTCAAATATTAGCACTGTAAATACATTTTACTGAATATTATTATTTTTCTGTTTTTAAGCAGTGACTTAAAATAACTTCAGGGTATAACATCTGAACTATGTCTTTTTTTCTGGAGTCAATTTTATTTACAAAAATATACTGTATTAAATTATCAGGATAACATTTGATATTTAAAGTATATGTGTTACTGTTTTATAATAGTTAAAAAGATATTTTCTTTTACCTGTACAAAACTGTTGAATGTTTTAGTCAATTATTTATGTTTTAGGGAAGTGATTTTTTTCTTTTTCCTTTTTTTTAAAGGTAGAGTCTTGCTCTGTTGCCCAGGCTGGAGTAAAGTGACATGACCAAGCTCACTGCAACCTCTATCTCCCGGGCTCAAGCAATCCTACCACCTCAGCTTCCTACGCTGCTGGAGACTACAGGCATGCACTACAACACCTATCTATTTTTTTTTTTTTTTTTTAATTAGAGATGAAGTCTCACTATGTTGCCCAGGCTGGTCTTGAACTCCTGAGCTCAAGCAATCCTCCTGCCTCACCCTCCAAAAGTGCTGAGGTTACATGTTTGAGCCACCACTCCTGGCCGGGGAAGTTATTTTTAAAGTGTGATTTGATTTTTATTATCTCCTTAGAAATTGCGAGATAATATTTGCTTGCTTTCTTTTCCTTGTGTTCAATTTCTTTGTTTTATCCAATTTACTTTAGCTATATTTTGTTTTCAAATATCAAAATATATAATATTTATAATCTTTTGTGAATTGTATCTTAATGTTGCATATAAAGAGTTCTTCTAAATTATAATGTTTAATAAATTAAAGCAACTCTCTTTGAAAAAGGTGCATATATTTTTGCTTTTTTAATATAAACATATAATTTATAGTAAAGGTTACCAATAGTTTGAAGTTAATTTAACCACTTGAAATTAATTTTTAACACAATGCTCTTTTACATCCCTCAAGGAAATTTCATACACTCAAATAGAATCAATTTCTGAAATGCGGAAGTCATGTCTGTCAAGAATACAAGGAAATTACTATTGGAAAGTAAAGTGCTGTAGCATAATCTTTAACATTTTCCTGTCACATCCAAGATGACTACAGATCCTAATCAATTTTTTCCCTCAGAACTCTATTGAAAATCTATCCACATGATTTACTGGATTTTGGTTTTCATTTGTGTTTCTAGAGAAGATTCAATTCTTCACATGATATTTTATTTAATTTTTGAAATTATAAAATAAATTTAGAGTGCTATACAGAGTTTTATATTTGATGGATAATAAAACTAAAATGAATTTGTGACTTGAAGACCTTTTTTCAAACTCTATCAAACTTTGCAGGAGTCATTATAAATAATGTAACTGAGTAAAGTTAATATGAACTCTCAAAAACTATTGATAAACTAAGACAGAACTCTGACTTACCTAATCTATATACAATACAATTTGAACATTTGACATATACCTCCATCTCCTTCACCAGACTGCAAGTGGCATTATAGTTTAGCAGTTAAAGGCCAAGATACTAATTTCAGCTCCTGACTTTGCCACTTCCTAGTTAAGTGGCCTTGAATAATTTACTTAAATACCCTGGGCCTCGATTTCTTCATCTGTAATACAAGAATAGGACTGAATGTGTGAATTCTTGTGAAACATTTAGTCTCTCAATGCAAGGCGTTAAAAAGTAAGGGAAATTGCTCTGTTTTGCTCACAAAGTGGACTTTTCATGATTTAAAAGATTCCTTTCTGTGTGAGTAATATGTGGACACACACATTACTGGAAAAATTCATATGTTACCACAAAACGGTCTGCATCCTGATGCGGCAAGAAAAGCCTGAGAATAGCATTGTAAGTCCCAGACAGCACTTTCTGTTATATGTGTATCTAGAAGATCATTAATAAAGTTTGATATTGGTTGAGATTTTGGTTCATATTCATCTGATTTTACAATCAGTTCTTTGTTATGTCATTGGCCCATAATTTATGATAAATAATTTTGGATTGACTACATGAATAAATGAAGAGAAATGTTTTGCTTTTTAAAAAGTGAACATAAAAAGAAATAAAATTGACTACATTTGCCAATTGCCAGAAAGAATTAGCAATTCATATGAATAGTTTAAATAATTTGTCTTTTGCACTTTTGCTATTTTAACTTTAAAAATGAAAGGAGATCATATTTCCATGATTGCATATTTTAAAACACTGTTTTTTACCTTACTAATCAATTTTGGCTCGTTTGAAAACATATGAGTGAATATTATTCTGGCCTTTATTTTGTTTTATTGATCTATTTGCTTGTCATCATGCTTAAGAATTCTTAGCCATAAGGATAAATATCCTTACGTAAAGTATGTTCTCTATCTTTATTTTTCTCCTCCAAAATTGTTTTAGGTGAACCAGCTTGTTTATTCTTCCAAAAAAAAAAAAAAAAAAAAAAAAAAAAAAAAAAAAAAGGCTGTTAAACCTATAGAAGAATTTAGGGATAATTTCATAATATTGAGTTTGTCTATTGCTTCTCGGCTTTTTGGCTAAGATCAAGCGTGGGGTCTCTCGATCAATCATCATGATCAGAAAATAAAAGAACTTTTATCTGAGGAATGCAAATTATTTTAAATCATAAGGCCCAGGGAGAAAGTAAAATGATACAGCAATCATGTCCTGCTCCTCACTCTAAGCTATATTTCCATCTCTTAAAACTGCTGACTATTGCCACAAGTAGCTGTAAATTAACCTAACAATGGTATACCTGATGCTATAACCTATACCCTATAGCTTAACAATGTATAGCAAATCACTAATCAAAGTTATTTCTGTAAAACAATGAAAATTACTCACGAACAACTTTGTATCAGGCCATTCCATGTTCCCAGACTCCAGCCTTTTTTTTTTTCTTTTAAAACCTGCTCAAGTAAACTCTTTATATTTTGTGCCTCAGCCTTTTACTTTTAGATTGACAATGGTATATTTTTCCACTTAAGTTTTCTCTAATTTTTCTCAGCAATGTTTTAAAATTTCGAGTCCCCACAACTTACCTTTATTTTGTCAACTTTGTCATAAAGTATTTTCTGTTTGTTGATGCTACCACAAGTGGTACTTTAAATTATTCAATTTTCAATTTTTTATTGCTAGTATACAGAGTTTTGTGTATTGACATTGTATCTTGTCTCCTTGATAAACTCACTTGGTAATTCTAGAAGCTTTTTAAAATAGATTCCTCAATATTTTCTATGTGCATAAACATCAACTGTGAGTGAAGACAGATTTATTTATTCCAATCTAATATATATGACTTTTATTTCTTTCCCTTGCTTAATTCTACCAATTGATACTTTGAGTTCGTTTTTGAATAGATACAGTTGAGAAATCAAACTAAAATCTGGTCTGATAAATATACTTACTTGCATATTTGAGTTCTTAGTGTGCACTGCAGCCTAACCCATTAGGTGAGCAAACTGAAAACCTAGCTCAGGAGTTTGCTTCTGTAACAGCAGCTGACTCTTAGCCAATCACAGCACAATACTCCATCCACTCACAGGTGGCCAACTGTTCAAACTGTGTTCAAATAAGGCAAATTCGAGCTGTAGCCAATCCTGCATTTCTGTACCTCACTCTTCTTTTCTTTCTATAAATATTCAACCATGAGGCAGCAACACCCTGGAATCTCTCTGAATCTGCTCTGATTCTGAGGGTTACCGAACTTGCAAAATATTTCTTCTGGCTCAATTAAACTCTGTTAATTTTAATTTGTCTAAAGTTGTAATTTTAACAAATTAAAAACGGAAAAATTCTGTTGTACCCTATAATAGAAGAAAAGTTTTAGAATTTCACCATTAAAGAAAATTTTGACTGTAGCTTTTCTGGTTTAGAGGGTGGTGGGTTTTTTTGTTTTGTTTTGTTTTGTTTTTTTTCTCCAAGAACAATTGTTTCTAATTTTTACTGTTTAGGGCGATGATCCATCCATTTTGAGCTAATTTTACATTTGATTAAGGTAAGGGTTGAGGTTACTATTTTTTTTAAGGGATATCCACCTGTTCCCACAGCATTCATTTAAAATTTTATTTTTCTTTTGTATAACCATGATACATTTTTAGAGAATCAATTAAGAATGTATAGCAATTTCTCAATCTCATGTTCCACTGTTCTATATTTCTATGTATGTATCAATACTATACCACATTGATTAAGGTGTATTTATAGTAAGGTTTGAAATCAGGTAGTGGAAGTCTCCCAACATTGTTTATTTATTTCAGAATTATTTGGACTTTACTAGGTCTTTCGCATTTCCACTTGTTAATGTCTAAAAAAAAAAAATAATAATCTTTCACAGCATTGATTGAAATTACATTGCATCTGTAAATTGATTCACAAATGATGACATTTTCAAAAGTCCATTTAATAACAAAGTTCTCATTTCTTATAATTGTCATCATATTCCACACAACATACATAAAAATACAATTAGATATAAAAAGCAACCTATAATTCTTGGTATCAAAATGTTATAATCTATCAAATGACAAAGTGCTATTTCTAGAAATTGTATCAGATGACGATTCAAGGTTTGTTTGTTTTCCTTAGAAACCATGAGGATAATTGACACTACATACACACAGTTTTGAAAAGTTAACATCAACTATTTTTTAAAAAGCAACCGACCACGCACGGTGGCTCACGCCTGTAATCCCAGCACTTTGGGAGGCCGAATTGGGCGGATCACGAGGTCAGGAGATCCAGACCATCCTGGCTAACAGGGTGAAACACTGTCTCTACTAAAAATACAAAAAAAATTAGCCGGGCGTGGTAGTGGGTGCCCGTAGTCCCAGCTACTCGGGAGGCTGAGGCAGGAGAATGGCGTGAACCCGGGAGGCGGAGCTTGCAGTGAGCCGAGATCGCGCCACTGCACTCCAGCTTGGGCGACAGAGTGAGACTCCGTCTCAAAAAACAAAACAAAAAAATCAAAAAGAGAAAAATATCCAAAACTAAACAGAATAAAAGGTTAGATCAACAGAAGTCCTGAATTCTTTAGGAAGAAAAATGAATTTACAGAGAAAACGCAGTCTTTCAAAAGAATATTGCAGTTATAGTTTGCAGTGTAACAATAGGGTAGAGTTGACAAGAAATATTTCATGTAAGCAATGGGCTTTCTGGGCCACATACTTTCCCTTACACCTTAGCCCAGTAGTCTAAAAATTCTGACTCAAACTTACGGGGTTTAAATATTGTTGAACATTTATTTAGTAGGAACATGGATAAATTGATTTTCAATAAATACAATTACTACAGCACTTTATGAATATTATAAAATATTTAAATATATTGTCACATTTTTTTCTTATTTTATACTGCCTGTCATTTTTCATGTATCCAGTATTGATGAATGGAAAACATGAGTCAGAAGGTACTCATACTCTTTAAGTTTAGAGGGAACATAGTTAGACATAGTTCCAAGTCTTGTCCTGGGCTAGGTTTGAAATTTTATTTCTATTATTTTTTTAATTAGGTCCACATTAAGAAAATGTTTTCAATTTGACTGATAATTTTTCTGTTCAGTTGATTTGATATATTTTTCTAAGAAAACATAGTAGGAGATTAAATGTAAATATTTAAATACACCCTTCATTCTTGTTAGGAAATTAAAGATGGCTATGCTCATTGGCTCCTCTTTTTTATCAGGAATTGGTATAAAAATCAAGTTCAGTTTGACTCTGCAGCTTGAAACTAGGAAATATGTATGACAAGATAAGAGATAGGAGCTAGCACAGAGGGTTAATTGTTTTAATGACGTATTCTGTTTAGGTGACATTTGGTATATATTACATCTTGTCATATTTCAAAGGAATAAAAAAGGTAGTTGGCAACACATTCAATTATTTAATTATGTGATAAGGATCCTTAATAGATGGTAACCCTTGAAAGTTGTCTGGCTCACCTATTTCCTTATCTGGCTGACTCTAATGTTGCCTAGAGTTAAAATTCAGTCGTCTCTGCCTGTCTTTCCATTTAGACAGGGCTCAACACCATATATCTCATTGACTCCATGTCTTTTATCCCAAGTTTCAAAGGCCTCTTCTTAAAATACCCCTGACTGTTTGGTAAAAAGGTTTATTAAAAATGTCAAAGAGGCTAGAAGCAGGTATTTGTGGGAAGGACATGACTTTTCACTCTGAAGTTTAAGGAACTGGGAGCAAGAGGTTATAAGCACCTTTCATATTGCTGTACAGTTCCTCTACCTTCCAGAAATAACGGGCTACTTGATCAAGAACTGAGAGTCCTGGACCTGGTGCCACATAAAGGAGGCTCGGTAGCTCAAACATGTGGCTTTGGAGTCTCTGTCCCTGTTAAAAGATGTGACAGAAAAATCTGTAGCCTCATAATTATGGAGGTGTCAAATTGGAATAGCTGATAATGCATAATAGGAGCCTTCTCTTGAAGGAGAGATCATTGTGGGTGATCCTATGATAAAGCATTAAGAAAAAGGAATCTATAATATACATCTCTAATTTAGCATAAAAGAGTCTCTTTTATTGCCCTTTCATTGGTATTGCTAAACAAGCTTTTATGTAATGTAAGGCTGCCTTTAAATAGGCACGGACTTTTCATTGTTTGGTATGTTTCTCATTATCACACTATCCTTCTCTTCAAACTCATTTTAATACTAGGTAAAAATTGAGTTTGTTGTTGCTGAACATGGTGTAAAAACCTAGTTACACATCCCAGAATAGCAAGATTTTCACATATACACATTTTCTTTACAGATGCGAAGAATAAATAATTGTCCATAAACACTCTTCAGCTCCCTATATGTGACTGCGCTGAAATACTCAGTTTTTCTGTTCCTGATTCTTGCTTTATATCCATCCTTGTGGAGGAGTTCTAAAATACAGTTTATGTGCAGCTACACTTTATTGCATTTCTACCATTATGAGATTAAAAGGCCAATATCATTTTAAAGGTCAAAACTGACAGGTTATTTGCAATATTTTTAGAGTTCTGCATGGGGAAAAATTAATTTGTTGCACCTGTTCACACTGGAAAAACAACTGTCTTTGGAAAACATAGTTGTGAAAGACTTTCTTAGAGTGAGGATTCACAGTTCTGCTTCTTGGAGTACTGCCTATAGTTTCAATAATATGAGAGCTACAACATAAGTGTTAGTAACTAAACGGTATAAAGTTTGTGCCTAATAGTAGGATTATAAAATGCTTAGATTGTCTTTTATCCTGCTGTCAATTTTATCTTTTCTGTTTGTCCCATAAACATTACATTTTAGCATTTGTTTCCTAGAAAGTAGAGCATGGGGTAATTCTTACATGCTAATTTTTTATTGGTGGCATGAAGTTCAGACAAAAGCAAGAATATTAAAAAAGAAAGGCAGAAAATAAAAGATAGGGTTTTATTACACTGAGCATTGTTTCAAAGAAAACAAATAGGATTTCTCTGTCATGTGATATATCCATGAGTTTACTCAGAACCACAGATAGCAGATCGGTTCCTTGAGGGAAGAAGAGAAAGATACATCTCTGTAGTACCTTCCTATCTCCTGTCTCTTATTAATCAAAATATTTGTAGAAAAATAATTCACCAGATCTGGGCCACTAGGGACACAGAAGTTCCCAGCTGGACCTGAGTTTAGCCCAGGTGGACTGGATGCTGATGTTGCTGCAGCTCATGGTTAGGAGGGCACAATAGTGGCCTTGCCTAAGACCCATCCCTGGTTCCATGACTACTCTGAGACCGCTCGTCGTGTTCAGAGATGAGAGTCAGTCACTGTAGTCAAGGCTGCCTCTCTGGAGGCAAGGAAAATGAGTGAGACCCACATTATTCTGAGTGGCACATTAACTGAATCTGTTAGTTTACCTGTCATACCAATTCAACAGCACTTATGCCTTTATATGGTACACAAAGCTGTTATTAGAAAAAGAGGCCCTTTCTTCTTTCTCAGAAAAGAAGGAACAAGTTCAGTTCTTCAGAGTAGTTGTCAATTTCAGTCTCCTCCAGAGACGTAAAAAATGTTGGCAAAGGAGATGGAGTCCTTGTTACTGCAGGTGTTCGCAGAACCAAAACTGATATTTATCACCTTCTTCCTTTATCAGTCATTCTAGATTTGACTCACCTTTGGCCAGCACTTGGCTAGTTCTCACTTGTTTGTCAGATGGAATGATGAGAAGTTCATCCCCTTGGTGAGCTGGACTTAAAGTATCTTGTCCTTGTTAGGCTCTGATTGATGATACTGAAGGGAGGGGCCAGCTGGACTTCCTGGGCCGAGTAGGGGCTCAGAAAGCTGTGAAATTCACTCATTTCCTGCATCAAGACTTACTTCGGTCCTGGATGAATAATATTGAAGATATATGCTTAAAATATTCCTAACAGCAGGACTTGTGCATGTGTTTCCTTCTCCAAGAAAGCTATTAACAGCCAGAAGTTTGCTGTAAGCTTCCCTGTGTCCTCTCTCCCTCTCTCCTTTCCTTCTCCCACTCTCTCCTAAAACTAAGAGGAATGTTAAATGCCCGTTTTTTTGTTTTTGTTTTTGTTTTGTGACCAGCAGACTTTATTTATGCTCCCAATTCCAATTCCTTGTAAACATACTTTGTAAAGTCCTGTGAGATCCTGCCTCCTTTGCTATGCTGCTGGAAGGTCGTAAAGTAGATAAAACCTAAGTTGCAATTCCGGTTTTCCTCAAAGTCTAAGACATGTCACAAAATAATTTACTGCCTTTGTTTCTCAGTCTAGTAATTTCCCCCCTTAAAGAGTTTAAAAGGCAATCACTCAAAACCAACAGTGGCTACCCCTTCGGGACCCTTTCCACGCTGTGGAAGCTTTGTACTTTCACTCTGCCCAATAAAGCCTACAGCTTTTTCTCTCTATCGGTTCAGGTCTCTATCACTCACTGAAGGCAGCCATAACACCAATTCTTTGGCGTGGGTAGGCAAGAAACCTAGAAGTTACAATACGACACATTTAGGGTTATCTCCTTTCTTTTCCTGCTGGCCCAGTGGCCGGAGGAACTTAAATTGTCAAGGTGATAGACCAAGAGTGTCGTAAGTGCCCCTTGTGAAATTTGTTTTCTCTATGAACAGAGTTTCGGATCCTACTGACTCTAAGTGTACGGTGACAGAAACATGTATTTCTCTGAAGGTCAGAGATGTGACTAAGGACTATCCTACTTCCACGAGTCAGTTCTTAAATTTTTAATTGTTTTTGTCACAGGTCTGTTAACTCTCCTGCTCTCTGTTATAATATAGTTCCCAAGAACCTTGACCATCTTGATATTCTACAAACGTCATGTTGACCCACTATGTTAAGGATAGGTCCTGCTAATTCAACCAGGGAAATAGTAAGTTGCATGTGTTCTATCTATGTACTCTTAGATACAGGCAAACCAGAGGGTAAGATATAAACCTTTCAAATATTTGTTGACCTGCCACACTTGTGATGTTTATGTGGGTCTAGCGGTCCATCCCCAGGTCATTCTCCTAATTCATGAAATTTGATTTGTAATTTGAACCTGCAGCCGCTAAAATAAAAAGATGTAACTTTTAGTGGGTCTCTTGGATGTTGGAGGTTTCATGGATATTACTCTGACGCTTTACACAGTGTTTTAGAAGGTTGCTAGTTTTAAGTGGAGCACAGAGCAAGAGAGTGCTCTGCAGAGAACTGCAGCCTACAAATTGGGCATATAATCTGGCAGGTCTGATGGTGCTAGGTGTGCCTCAGGCAGATAATAATGCTTGGTGAAATCACAAAAGGTTCCCTACAACCAGTTGGTAGAAGTTAAAAAAACTCAGGCCTGGTTAACAGTTTGGTGTGCTCTGTTGTTGCTATGGAAAATAGACTGCTATCTCTTAACAGTGACTCCCCTCTCCTCTTAAATTGACCCTAAAGGGCATTGGTGACAAGATACACATCTAGTAGGCAGAGCAGTAAATGATGCACTTAACCATCCAATGTGTGTGGAAAGAAAGGTGGCTTAAAGCATGGAAATACTCTAATTATTTTCTGTGGTATGGTTGAAGATTTGATCATAAGGTCAGGGTCCTGAAATAAATAATTTAAAAGATCAGTGCTAGGGAGTTCCATGAAAAATGAATACGGCTTATGCAGACTCTTTAATAATGGCTAAATTGGAGACTATGGAAAGAGTATCAAAGTGCTTTATTTGCAGAAAGAAATAGTATTTATTCTATTTCCCATGGAAAAAAGGAAGCCATAGAGGTAGGTGGCTCTTTTTACTGATTTAGGCAGCCAGTGTCACAGTTGAGAAATACTTTTCTAAGAAAATTCTCAGCAATTCTAAATATCTTTTTTTTTTTTTTTTTTTTGGAATATTGATTTGAGAATTTCTCTGTTCTCCATCTACACTTATTTTTTCAAAGGCAACCACCCACATCCACAAGTTAAATGTCATCTATAGACTGAAGACACCTATATTCAATATTTAGATCACTGGAGAGAAGGCAAGTCTGCTCAGAAGATAAAGATGGAGCAGCCAAGGATATAGAAAGACTGTGAGGAGAGAGTACAAGCTCAAAAGCTAGTCAAGAGATGGTAACACTTGTAAAAGGAAGGGGAAATTTCAATTGTATAGAATGGTGCTGCTAGGTCAAATAAAATTAGGAATCAGAAAAAGCTTTTTTGGAATTTCATAATGCGAATTTGTTACAAGTTGTTGCTAATATCAAAACAATGCATTGGAGTTGTGAGGGCAAAATGTAGATAAAGATTAACTGAGGAGTGAATAAGAAATGTGAAGGTGAAAACATTCTAAATCTGCTAAGAATCCTCCAAATAATTTTAAATGTTATGAAAAATATGATTACATTTTACACCTTGACATCAGGCATAATTTTGTCATATGTTAAATAATAATGCTTATAATCTTCAGTATTGCTTTACCAGAATGACTTATCCTTCCAGTCCATTCACACCAACTTTTGACTACCTATATCAAATGCACATTAACCCATTGCTGTTTTTCTATTTTAACAACCTCTTCAATCTCCTATCCTGTCATTGTGAATCTTCTGACTAATCAAAAAATAATAAGCATTTATTAAGACATAGTGTCTATTTTACCTGTAATATTTCATTGTATTCTCATAGCAATCTAATGGCAAATAAATTATTTTTACTATCATTTTATAGATGAATAATCTAAAACTCAAAGTCATGAAATGTGTAAGTAGGAGAAGTGTGTTTCAAAACCATTTTTTTTCTGACTCAGTATCTGTTTTTCGGACCACGGATCTCTATTAAATCTTCACAAATCATTTCAACTACCTTCCCATTCAAATTCCTCATCCCATGAGCATCTCATGAATTAGCACTTCCAAGACATCATGACCATGGAGTACCCTCTATGTCAATGCTCTCTTCCTTGCTCAGCCATCAACCTTGTCTTACACGTCACTAGAATCATCTAGACCAAAAAGACATAAGATTCATAGGCATTCGATTTGCCAATTGCATTGTAATATTCTACTTAAAAACTCAACTATTTGCTTCCTTGCCCTCAGTTTCAAAGGATAGGTGCACTTTTTTTTGTTGTTGTTGCTTTGTTTTGTTTTTTGGAAACGTATATTCATGGCTTCTGCATTGGGTTCTATCCTCTCCTGTCTTAGTACTGAAATGTTTCTCTAGGTTTAGGACATTCTCTCTTCTACCATTTTACTTCTCTTACCAGTCACTCTTCTCTCTCTACATTAAAAAAAGTACTTCTGCAGTAAGTAAAATGTAACAACAACAAAATTTCCAAGCCTGTGCACTCCTGCAACTATCGCACTATGTATTTATTCATGTTTGTCTCTATATTCTGCCTCCTTTTATTCCAATTTTCCTCACCTAGTCTTCTCAGTCATGTGCAAACAAGTATCTTTCTCTCTTGGGCAGCTTTAACCAATGGTGCCAATTGCCAAATGTAATGGAAACTTTCTATTTCTTACTTTATTTGATGTTTGTTATATCAGGTATTAAGAACTTTCACCTTTCTTAAACTCTTTCTTCTACTGAAATTTTGTCATGGTTCACCTTAAATCACTAGAAAATATTCCTCTCTATATGTTTTATGGGTTCTATAGTTTCGTTCAAACTTAAGCATTCAATTAAACAGAAAGCTCTTAACTGTTAGCAATTGTGTTATTCCAACATATAATAGATATCCAATAAATGCTTGTTATCCAAGGAATATATGATTACTTTCTTTGTCATCTCTTCCCTAGGCTTACATCATTCTTTCCTTATTTTCATCTTACTTATTTTGTCTGCTTTGTATTTCAATTACAGACTCCACATTACATGCTCTCCCATTCATTTTTTATAGATCTCTCTTCACTCCACATATATGGAAACCTATAAGAGTTGGAACTTTTTTTCTGTTTTGGTCTTTGCTGTGTACCTAGATCCTAGCCTGACACATAGTAGGCATTCAAAATATAATAATTAATTAATTAATTAATTAATGTAAAACCACATTCACAATATGACTTTAGCCACCATAAAGAAACTATTATGATAGTCTCCCTAGGACTCTCCAGCTCAGTTTGTCATGTTTCTAATTCCAAAGCATTTTTTCATTTGTATCTGATATTGTGGGTTCTTGACACATTCATATTTGTCACTTACTTTATCTATCTCCATCTATATCCCACTATCATCAACATATTCACATTAAATATTCTATCTCCTATAAAAAATCCCTTCATTCTGACACAACAGATCTTAAAATGCAAATCTTATGTTCTCTCTTACTTCAGATTCTATGAATTCTCCCTTGGCTGCAATGAAGTTCATTGCATTAATGACGATAAATTTTTAATATTTGTCTCTATTGACTTAATAGTCTCATCAATCACCCCCCTCCCAAATAAATATGAAGACAAATTTTAAAAAGTAGTATCAATGACCTAACAAGAAGGCAAGCAGATGAAAACAAAACATTCGAAAATATATCACTGCAGTGTAAAACAAAAAAGGAAAAGGAATACGGAGCAGAGGTGTTTCTTCAAGCCTGAGGTGTGAGGAAAACACTGTGAAAACGTCCCTAAGCCCTGCTACCCCAGCTGACTTTCTTAACCCTCCCATATAAAAGTTATCAGCAAATAGCTAGCTTAGAAAGAATATCATTCTGACAATAATTATGACATGTTTATGGATATTTTATCATATAATTTTTTAAAAACTAAAAATAATGAATAGATTACAAGACATAAAAATGTACGCCCTAATTATTGTATCAGAAATGAGAATAGCTGGGCACGGTGGCTCACACCTGTAATCCCAGCACTTTAGGAGGCTGAGACGGACAGATCACTTGAGGTCAGGAGTTCGAGACCAGCCTGGGCAACATGGTGCAACCCCATGTCTACTAAAAATACAAAATTAGTGAGCATGGTGGCACACATCGGTAATCCCAGCTACTCTGGAGGCTGAAGCAGGGGAATCACTTGAACCCATGAGGCAGAGGTTGCAGAGCTGAAATGGTGCCACTGCACTCCAGCCGAGGTGACGAAGTGAGACTCCGCCTTAAAAAAAAAAAAAAAAAAAAGAAAAGAAAAGAAACAGGAAAAAATAAAGAAATGAGAATAATCTGATACTTGTTTTCTATGCTATGGCAGAGATTAAAGAAAATAGTTTTATTTGACAAAGGTGTTCAAATAGGAGGTACAAGGACTCATATAAAAATAATGAGATAACAAAAGTCATTAAAAGGCATCCTGTCAGAACTCAGGAATGAAAGGAATACGAAAGGAAAAGAAAAACAAATCTATTGAATGCTACAAACTGAAAAATAAAAGAAGGAAAGACTAAAACCATAGTTAAATAGAGGAATGGTTTGAGAAAATAACAATAGGGAAAATAAGGATTTATGTATTATTTGGGAGGAAATAATACATATATATGGAACCAAAAAAACCTGAACTTATTCATGATGTTTGTTGTTGAGGAAGAGAGGATAATAAAGAAAAAGTTAAAAACACTTCAAAATATAAGACCCATTTATTGAAATAAAGAAAGACCTGAATCTGCAGTGATGCATTAATGAATAATCAATGTCAAGATATATCTGAAGTAAAACTATTGTGCTTGTAGGAAAAAGAAAAAGTCTTAGAGCTATAAAGACAATAATAATAATAATAATCAATTTACTGGTAAAAGGGGAAAAAAAATCTTCATACTTTGAACTTCTGTATGTAGACACAGTTCATTCCATTGCATCATTCCATTGTATAAATATAGCACAATTCATGTATCCATTCTATTGTTGGTGTGCTTTTAAGTTGTTTCTAGTTTTGGGCTATTATATTTAGTGTTGATTCCAAACATTGTGTGTATATCTTTAGGTAAATACATATAGATGTTTTTATATATAGGTAGTGCTTCTGTAACAGTCGACTTGCTCGGTCACATGGAATAAAAGTGTTCAGTTTTCGTTCAATGCAGACATTTTTCCAACATAGTTGGGCCCGTTTACACTAGGTGTTCCATTTCTCTATATACTTGCCAATACTCAGTACTGCTTGGCTTTTTATTTAAGCAATTCTGATGAGTGTAAAAGATTTTTTAAAGTCAGACAACTAACCTCGAGAAGGAAAGTACAATTTTACATAAAGGAAGGGCTTTTTGCTAATCAAAAGACACTATTAGGAGTTTAATTTAATTTACCATTCATACATTTATAAGGTACATGTAAAAACATATTTAAATATTTCAATAAATTTGTTAGTAAAAGACGTCCTGGACAAAATGAACACGTGACTTGAGCAGGTCTTGTACAAACAAAGATGTCTAATAACTAATAAATATATGAATACTTGCCATGTTAAGGAAAACGCACCTTAATACTTAAGTCCATCAGGATGATTAACATGAAACAGATTTTCTTTGTTTCTGCTTAGATCCTGGAGTCATACCAGCTAGACGTATCTTTAACTTTTGACTTTTTATGATTTTGACTCTATAGATAGTGTATTTTTTAAAATTTTTATGGATACATAGTAGGTGTACATATTTATGGGGTAGATGAAATGTTTCGATACAGGCATGCAATGCATAATAATCACATAATGGAGAATGGGGAACCATAAATCAAGCGTTTATCCTTTGTATTACAAGCAATACAATTACATTCTTTTAGTTATTTTAAACTGTACAATTACATTTTTATTGACTGTAGTCACCCTGTTGTACTTTTTAATTTTTTAAATTTATTTATTATATTTTTTAGACATAGTCTAACTTTGTCACCAGGCTGGAGTGCAGTGACACGATCTTGGCTCACACCGATTATAGGCACGCACCACCATGCCCAGCTAATTTTTGTATTTTTAGTAGGGATGGGATTCAGCACGTTGGCCAGGATGGTCTCGATCTCCTGACCTCGTGATCAACCTCCCAAAGTGCTGGTTGTACTATTAAATGGTAGGTCTTATTAATTATTTCTAGTTGCTTTTGTACCTATTAACCCTACCCACCTTCCCTGTCAACACCCCACTACTCTTCCCAGCCTCTGGTAATCATCATTCTTCTACTTTCTGTGTCCATAAGTTCAATTGTTTTGATTTTTGTATCTCACAAATAAATAAGAAAGGATACTAAAAATTTAAAATACAAATCCTAACCCCCCAAAAAAGGCAGGATCGATGTTATACATTTTCTCAAGAAGTTTTCTCCCCTTCTCTATCCAGGGCTCAAGCCACTTCAGAATATTTCTCTTGTGTTAAAAGCATGTACTTATTAATTTTTTTCTTGCTAACTTTTTCCATGCAAGTGTAATCTTTTTAGTGTCCCAGATTCATCGAATATATTCCAATGGACCGTCTTGTGCTGGTACAATAGATTATCTCCTATTCCTGACAGGACAATTCCAACCGTGGGAACTGGGATTAACTTACCATCACATGCCCTCAGGACATTCATGAGTTTATCAGTCATTTACTTGTCAGATTTTCTGTTCATTTTCATGATCACTCCCCTCCTTCTTGGGTTAGAACTAAGTTTCAATAGTTGTATTTGAGTCTGGGCTGAAAGTGTCTGCATATCACCATTCTAACTTAAAACATACATGAAGATAAAATTGTTGCACAGAACATGTAAAATGAGGAGAGAACATAAGCTAGAAAAAAATCTATAGGAATGCCCGTATTTACAAAGCAGGTGGAAAGAGAAAAACTCACAAAGGTAAAAAAAAGGAAGCTTAGTACAATTTAATAATCATAAACTTCACAGCTATTTGTTGATGAAAAAAGAGAAAAAATACTTCTATAATGGGTATAAAGTTTTCTATTACTCAGAATTTTGATTGATTTGATGGAGCTCGAATATGACCAAACGCTGATAAGAAGGAGTCTCTTTTGAAGGATAGACAAAAAATACTCTAAACAGACAGGAAAAAGTAACCAATTGAGGTATCTGAAATGCTGTGAAATTCATGTTAGGAAGGTACAGCTGGCTGTATTTTGTGAGAACTTCATCTGTATATGGAGAGAAGAACGTCACAAGAGTAAGCCATCATAAAATGTTGCTATGACATCCTCTTCCAACTGGTCTCTGCAGCTACCCTGGAGGGGGGAGCATTCTACAAGTACGCTTCAACATACACTTTGAAGCTCTTTCTATACTATCTTTGCAGGTCAGAGTGTATCAGTAGACATTTGGGGAAATAAATATCTGCAATCCTGTCTTTTTACACTTCCACTTTATATTAAAGATCATCCCAATAATAAGGGCTTTCTGGAAGGAGTAAACAAAAACTTGTTCTTTGAGCATTAAATTTGATATATTGATATGCATTTGAGAAGATAGTTTAAGTGACTCAAAATTTGCATATTTTTATGCATGACACCTACCCTCACCCCACCTTTGGCACTCAAAGTGACAAGCTAAGAATAGTAGAAGGGAGTAAGTGCTTGGAATGCAGTTAAATGCAGTGTAAATGGATCCTTTTAAAGGATTACAGTTTTAATGGTTACTTAACCTACACATGACTCCATTTTTTTTCTACAGAAGAATAGGAATAATATTTATTATTCATAAAACTCTTTAAATATGTCACTTCATTCATCTCCTATCACTATTTGTGACCTGAGAGAGAAAAGTTAGAAGAAATACAGAAGCTTTAAGCTGGCACTCAATTTTAGATGTAGAAACTGATACCCCCAAAGGCTTGAGATAGTGCTAATTCGATCTGTCATAGGAGTTGCAACTTCTCACAAACTAGAATTAAATAAGCTGGACATTTGTCTCACTGAGTTACTTAAAAATATAATGTTAGTATATTAGGACACACCAAAGCAATCAATATTTTACAAAACTGCTGGAGTGGAATATGGTTTCTGACTGGTATTAGTGTTAAATGCATTAACTTTAATGAAGAACTTAGTAGTGATCTCTTAACAACCTTATTGGGATGTGACTGCTTTTAAATGGCTTCTACTATGTCCTTGGAATTAATATGATGCATGTGACAAAAGCTTGTTCAGTGTTAAGAGAGGATTAGATGAAGGAAATTAATTAAAGCTTTCTTACAACGTTTTCCCCTTGAGCTATTCAATATGCTGAAGTGGTCTGACAGTGTACCATCCTTTCGATAAATCTACTCATTAAATAACTTGATTGGATTTAAATACACATTCTATTAAAAAAAAAATTAGACCATCACTTTTCTCCTTGTCTTTCTAACCTGACCCCTTCAAGCCGCTGCCATTTCTGTGATTCGTAATTATCTTTTAGCTTCAATAACAAGATAGACACAAAGTGTGTTCATGTATTTCAGAGTCCACCAATTCACTTTTCTAAGACCTGTCTTCAACTGAAATAGCAAATTTAAATAGCTTAGGGACATTTGTTTAACTGATCTCCATGACAAGCATCTAGGATGATTTTCTAGACTGGTCATCACAGCCATCAGTTATGTGACATTAGATGGAGCATAATTCTATGAATCTTGTTAAACCCTATTCCTACCATGCTTTAATAACTGCAATAATCATCACTTTTCAATGTTCTATTTTATAAATATTATGAACATTCATAAATAGAACATAAAGACAGATAAATAGCATTATCTGTCTTTAAATTTTCACAAACTGTGATTTACCTTGTTTTAGAAACATTATTGTTATATATTTATTATTGTTTATATATTTAAATAATTATAATAAGAAATAAAAATGATATTCACAAAGGAAAAATTGCTTTCTTGACAATAAAAGACAACATTTTACTATGGCAATGCTCACAGTCTATGAACTATGAACTATGTCATAGTCTATGACTATGACAGTGTTAAAAATGAAATGGGATATAATACTTCTTTAAAAATTACATCAGATTTGATGTGTTCAGGTAAACAAACATAAAATTCAGAGTTTCTTACTAATCTCAATCAAATAAAAAGCCCAGGCTTTAAAATGTTATGATGGCTGCATTTTTTTCGGTCAGGTATTTGGAGGATGTAGATATAAAGTCTTCCCTCTAAAACTAATGTTGGACTGTGCGGTATTTCTCTTTTCTTTCATCAAAATATTACTTTTTCTGCACACACTGTTGGTAAGCAAAATCAGCCGAGAAAAAGAGGAATATGACTTCTATTTAACATTTTTACTTGGTTAATCAGCAATAGATTATCATAGTTTAATTAACAGTACTCTGACCAAAACAGAAATCAGAACTTGTTTACATAATTTAACTACATGTAAATGTATAATTTTCTAATTAAAACTTGTATAGATATACTGCACCCCTGAATGTGAGCGTGTGCATGTGTGCACACACACGCTCACACATACACATGAGCACTGTTTAACCAAATTTCTAATATACTTGCTGACTGCATTGTAGTAATAACACTATGAGAAAGCTAGTAAGTTTTTCTTCATTAAATTGGACCATTTTTCCTGAAGTAAAAAATGAACTGATCATATTGACAAATTTTACCTAATTTATAAAACTGACACACCAATATAGAAAAAAAAAAACCTTGTTTTTATGGTTACTAATTTGTTTATCCTTTGTTTTAATCAGTATACGATTGGTAATTTTATTGTTCCATGTATCACTTTGAAATTTTAAAATAACCGTTATAATAAATCTGATGTCTAAGATTAAACATTTAAAATAAGAATACAAATTTGACCAAGTGAACTACATTAAGTGTATTTCAGGATCATGAAAATTGAGATAGACGACAGCTATGATTGTAAAATAAAATCTTGCAAATGCAATATTTAATGAGATTCAAAAATAATGCATTCATGGAAAATTTTACAGAAATCATTAGTGAGAAGCATAGTAATTCAACTGTGTTAAAACTTGTGCAGAACATTTTACTTCAAAAAAGATCAGAAACATTAAAGCTCCCATATAAATCTAAATTCTCTATCTTGTTACGCATGGTAATGAATGCTGTATTTTACCTAACAAAATGTGAATTGTAAAATTTTAAGACTTTTGTAGGAAAGTGTAATCTAAGTTTCTTTATGGAGTTTCTAATACATAGGTTAACAACATAAGTACAATTGCAAACTTTATCATCTTTTGCTTGCACCTTAAAAACAGTTTACCTAAGTTAAAAAAAAAAAATCTTTTTTTATTATTATTAAATAACTGTGTTCTGACTAAATAATCTGAAAGTTCTGTCTTTGAGTTTTTTTTTTAATAGGATGAATTTCAAAATAATTCTAATTAATAACGATAGTGCCCTGTGACATTAAAGTCCTTAAACTAAAATTTAGATAATAAATTGGCAACAGAAAGGAAGACCAAATACAAAGATTATTTCCATAGAGTTTCCTAGATTTAGGTGGACATTCTAGTATGATGTGTTTCCCAGAAGTTGCTGTGATTTCAATGTATCTATTTTTTTGCAGCAGGACTTTGTAGTATGTAGTCTTACAGCACTTTCATTAGAATCAGGAAGAGTACTTACTTCAAATATGGATTCCTGGATACCACCAGAGAGCAACTGAATCACAATCTATTTAGTAGAGCATGAATTTGCATGTTAACGACTTGTCCTGTCCAAGACCTTTATGCACATTAAGTTGAATAGTCTGTCAATTAGTTTACATAGCTGTCAGTCACAAATAGGACCTGGTGATCAAGTGTGGATAAAATTTTGTATGTAACAAATTTTCTGCTTCACAAACTTTAAGTATAAATAAAGAATAATAGAAGACTCAAGGTATGCCAGGAACATGGATCAGCGCAGTGATTTTCAAGCTTGCTACAAGTCAAAAGTAAATCATAGATAGCTAGATCTCCAGATAACCTACTGAATGAGAACCTCTTGGGACACAAGTTTGGTAATCAATATATTTAACTATCTTGACTGGTGACATTTATCATTAAGGAATTTTGGATTATACTTCCTAGCGTATTTCCAGATTGGCACTACAAAATAATCATAATTTTGATATTAATTGTAACAATTTCTAAATTGGGAATGTGACATTTTATCCTTAGTTATGCAAGCACTTTAATCTTTTAAATTATGTTCTTGATATCTTTTGATACCTTATATGCCCTTATTTTTTACTTATGATAGACTTAACACTGATTTGCTGTTGTTATTCCTATATTTCCCCAAGGTTGTTTTTAATGAAGAATCACTAATGTACTCAATATTCGTACAACCTAGTCTATGAGCTATTTGAGTCCAGTCATAATATAGTCCTACGTACATTTGCAAGATATGAAGGTTTTTTGCACATACAAACACACTAAAAGCACTTAAAAGGAGATAGATATATTTCCCACAAATTCAGTAACTTGAAAGATATGCACAATTTATGTCATGAGATAGAAAGAAGAGAAACAATTATTCTTGTTAACACACACACAAAGATGATTGATTCCTGGCTTATAATTTAGAAAACAATTTAAGAAACACAAATGAAAACAGAAAAACTACAATTAGTCATTGCTCACTAAAGCAAACAATTGTGCAACCATGTAAAAATAATTATAAAGTTTAGTTCTTTACAGGGTTCATTATAATCCATGTAAAACCAAAAAAAGCAGATCTTTAAAAGAGGTTTCATTAAGAATAAACCATTATTTAGAGTGGGCCGGGCGCAGTGGCTCAAGCCTGTAATCCCAGCACTTTGGGAGGCCGAGACGGGCGAATTACGAGGTCAGGAGACCGAGACTATCCTGGCTAATACGGTGAAACCTCGTCTCTACTAAAAAATACAAAAAAACTAGCTGGGCGAGGCGGCGGGCGCCTGTAGTCCCAGCTACTCGGGAGGCTGAGGCAGGAGAATGGCGTAAACCCAGGAGGCGGAGCTTGCAGTGAGCTGAGATCCGGCCACTGCACTCCAGCCTGGGTAACAGAGCGAGACTCCGTCTAAAATAAAATAAAATAAAATAAAGAAAAAACCATTATTTAGAGTATAAAAATGTGGCCACCTCGCCTGTGTTTTGTCAATATGTTTTGGGTGCTGAGAAGCAGAGAACACAAAAGGCTGCACCATTTACTGATATTGCAAGAAAAATAGAATGGAAAGATTTGGGAGGTACATGCTATAATAATTGTGTCAATAATATAAAAAATACCACCATATACACTGTGAGAAAAAGTAATTTTTTTTTTTTTTTAATTTAAGACGGAGTCTCATTCTGTTGCCCAGCTTGGAGTGCAATGGCAGGATCTCTGCTCATTGCAAGCTCCGCCTCCGCTCCGCCTTCCACGTTCACACCATTCTCCTGCCGCAGCCTCCTGAGTACCTGGGACTACAGGCGCCCGTCACCAAACCTGGCTAATTTTTTTTTTTCTTTTGTATTTTTAGTAGAGACAGGGTTTCACCGGATTAGCCAAGATGGTCTCAAACTCTTGACGTCGTGATCCTCCCGCCTCGGCCTCTCAAAGTGCTGGGATTACAGGTGTGAGCTACCATGCCTGGCCAAAAATGACGCTTTTAAATTAGGACACATCCTCTTGGAGATCTTGAAATGTAGTGATTGTTTTTCATTATTTTTCAATTAAGTAATTTAGACAATAAATAGCATTAAATTTTCAAAAAAAAATTTACTTTAGCAAGATAAATTTGAGCACAGTTCTAATATTTTATACCCCAAACATGCACATTAGGGAAATAGAGTCTCTGCAGCCTAAAATTACTAATTGTCTTTATCAGTGTACTAGGTCAAATTCAGCACAAAGGCATGGGAATAGAAAGAAAGGTAATATAGACAGTAACTAGGCCAACAGAAAAAATACTCATACAAAAGCATTCACAGACTTTTTACCCAGGCTGATTTCACATATAGATTCTCTGAGTCTGATCAGCATCAGCCTTAGGCAATGAAGAAATGGAATAGGGCATTTAAATCAAATTTAGAATACGTAAGATAACTAACTCAAATTATAATGGAGTTACAGATAACTAAACTACAAAGTTCCTAAAACATTGAAAGAAAGAACAAAAAGTAGGAATACGCACAAATATGCCTTCCAGATTGGGTTGTGGAGCTCACTTTCAGGAACTGGGGATAGAGACTTTGGAGCAAGTGTCCCATGTGATAGATCTGATAGATATTACAAACGAGAAAAGATGATGTTAAGTATGTGTGCTTTATATTGTAAACACATTTCTTCTTTGCTGTTACTGAAAGCCTACTGTGAAGATTTAAGTTAATATTTAATTAATTTTCTCTCTGTTGATCTGTTGCTTTCCATGATACCATTCCCTTTTCCAGATAGGTCATCACGCAACTGTACATTTTTTATGTTCATTGATGATAAGCATAATGCTAATGGTAATCAGAACAATGACACAGCCTTTGCAGAAATTATGACAGTGAGAGATGTCTAGCATGGCTGACTCCATCTTGTTTCTAGCCTCACAGGCTGACTGGCCTATCTCATCCAGGGCATAGACCAAGCTAACAATGGGAGGAATTTAGTTTATAGTTTAATTTTGAAGCAAGAATGATAATAACCCCTCCTTAAAACTAATCCACTCATTGCTCAGGGACTTAAATCACCTTTGTAAAACTAATGAAAGGCTATGAGATTAGGATTATGGGAAGGGCCTGAATTCTGCTAAATGCATAGGAGTTAAAGGATAATCAGCCATTTTTCCTTAGCTTGCTTTTCCATAATCCCTTCCTGCTCCAAATCATGCAGGCAGAGGTCACAAAATTTGTGACTTCCCCAAGTGCTTGTAGACATACCGTGATGACTGTAGAACCTAAGATTGGTCTTTTGAAATGGCTTTCAGATTTTTGCATTCTGATGACAGACTGATTCCATCTGGACCTGTAACTCATAACTCAACCAGTCCTGTGGCCCCCACCCAGAGGCTGACTCAGTTCCTAAGTTTTGTTTTGTTTTGTTTTTCCACACTCTCATGATGTTATCCTCAACCAATCAGCAGCACCCATTCCCTAGCCTCTGCGTGCCAAATTATCCATTAAAAACCCTAGCTTCTGTGTTATTGGGGAGACAAATTTGAGCATTCTTCCCCTTAACTGCCTTGCAATAATTAAACTCTTTCTCTACTGCAATAATGCTGTCTCAGAGAACAGGGTTTATCTGTGAAGCAGGTAAGAAGAACACATCAGCAAATTACAATAATGATAGTAACTGGCCATTTCTATGTACTGTGAATTCCGTTACTAATAAGTATTTTACAAGCTGTATTACTTCACATGATAAGACCTGTACCGTTTACCACAAATAAAATAGATGAAGACAAATATATTACTCAATAAGAGATTAATTTGTGAGTTTTTTAAACTCTACTAGCTCCAAATATTTTATTTCTTATGATTCTGAAATAGACTTTATTGGTCTTATATGTAGTGGAATAACCAAATCATGCCAACTCTAGTAGTCAGATATACTTTGACACATCTAAATAAGAGTGAAGAAAATTCTGCCAGTCCTTTCTTCAGTGGAAAATTGAGGAGGGAGGATTACTCTGAATAAAGAGAAAGTGGAGCCTAGAAAGGTTTATTGGAACAGTAGTGAGAAAAGATTAGTCTGAAAACAAACATTTTTATTCCCAGTCTTCTCCAGTTCAGACTGAAAGAATATACTTCTTAGAGCTCGGCTCTAAGAAAATGTATATGAAGAAATCTAATCTCTGATATATAGTCTACAAGTGACATTGACAAAGTAAGACAATACCATTGACAATGCTGAAGTGCTGCCAATGAGAAGGGCTGCTGTAGAAGTTATGATAACATCTTTGGTAACAAAAATATCAATTTTGTGTTGGTGAGGGAGGCTTAAAACTTAGATTGTGAATCAAGCCTCTCTGCATATATGTACCCATGAGGAAAACCTATTTTTCTTGAAGGCACCTATATTATAGCACTGTAGAGGTCAAAGATATTTTTCTCCTTGTTAGATTGTCTACGACTAACACATTTTTCACTGGAACATCTCAAGTTGTTTCTGTTTTTAAGTGGAAAGCTCCAGGTGCAGTAAGAGAGAATCTTCAAAAATCTACGGAAAATATTTTAGTCAGAATTATTTCTTCCATAAGAGAAAAAGATTATAAACCACATCAAGTCACTGGGTAACTTGTAGAATGGATGTCACTAGAGCATCTCAATAAGAGTTGATGAGTAAGAAAGGCAACCTTCACCAAGGTCTTTTCCTGGAATATGTATACTAAGAGTCTATGAAGCTTTTAACTTTATTTTATCTGAGAATATAATAGTGATTGATTGATTGACTGATTGATTGATTTGAGAGAGAGTCTTGCTCTATCGCCCAGGCTGGAGTTCAGCGGTGCGATCTCAGATCACTGCAAGCACCGCCTCCCAGGTTCAGGCCATTCTGCTGCCTCAGCCTCCCCAGTAGCTGGGACTATAGGCTCCCACCACTACGCCCGGCTAATTTTTTGTATTTTTAGTAAACACAAGGTTTCACTGTGATAGTCTCAATCTCCTGACCTCGTGATCCACCTACCTGGGCCTCCCAAAGTGCTGGAATTACAGGCGTGAGCCACTGCACTTGGCCAATCGTTCTATATTTAAAATTTATGTAATTCATATTAAAATTTTTATGTGAAACATGTTTTACATAGTATTCTTACAACTCCTAAAGTATTATAGTTTCTGTTTAGCTGCTGTGCTATCTCTCTACCCTTCATTAATAAAACACACACAAATACTTTCTTTTATTTTTATAGCCTTTACATTTTTAGAAAAATCTAAAAATTAGTACTTAATCACTTCACCAATAAAAATAAATTTTTCATTTAATGAGATGCAATTTAAGGTATATTCGTTATTCATTTTGTTTTCTCATTCGTTCTGTTTTATTTCCTCTTCTCTTTTAACACTGCTTCTTAATTCTGTCACCCTTTTGCTCACAGGGAAAAAATGTGACATTTTGAAATATCAAGTATTATGTGTTATAGCTTTGCTAAACATCTCATCATCAGTTTGTTGCAAGAGGTTTATAATTCAGATTTTCATTAAAAAAGAGAAAGAATCAACACCATATGTTGTGCTAAATCCTATGCAGCTGCTGCTACAGCAGCTTAATAACATGTAAACTGGAAGGCATTCAGTACTTTGTATAATATACAGGACTGTAACTTCTCTCAAATGTTGTGATATTTTTAAATATTAAGATTAAAGTCTAAGAAAGCAGAGTAAAATAAAATAACTTAAAAGTGCTCACATTTATTTTTACGGAAAAGAGAGTTATTTGAATCAGAAGCTAAATGAGTATCTATAACTGAAATTAAAATACCCAACTACTCTTGAAATTGAAGTAGAAAAGCAGACTGAAAGAGGAATGTTCTATATTAATGCATCTCCTCTAGTAATCTTAACTTTATTGCAGTGTGCTGTTTGCCTAAATATCAATCTATTTGGCATTTTTATTACAGTTCCGCAAATGGAAAGAGAGCAAATGAACCATTTACTGCCTTTATTTTCTGGGTATAATCATGTTTCTGTTTTCCATTCAATGATAGTCAACTTTTTTATTTTCTTTAACATAAAACATTCTTCAGCATTAATGATCAGTTATGGTAAGAGCTTGATATTGTACCCTATGCTCATTTATATTATAATGTACACAATGCCAGAATCAGTTCTTTATAAACTTTAGTCAAGAGGTTAGAAAATAATATCCTAATGGAAAACATTATATATTTTAAATAATGTTTATGGGCCAGCCAAATATAAGACAAACACCACTGTACATATATATTTTAAATTTACTGTATTTAAAATAGCAACACTGAAGAAGGAAGATCTTTCTTTAAAGCACTATAATGTAGACTTAGTAACTTTTTTAAATGTGCATCTTTCTGTAGAAATTGCATGCATTTTCCTCATTAAAAAACCTTGCCTTGTAATTATGATTATTAATTTTCCTATATCAATGCAAGTTTTCATAGTCTCTGCATCATGATGAAAACAAAATAAGCTTATAAGTGAATGTGAAAAAAAGTGTTTCCTTTTCATAGATTTAAGATAGTGGGCTATTTTTCTTTCAATGTAATATTACAAGCACAACATATAGATCAATATTCTTTCTGAATATAGATACAGAATCCTGAAAAAATTTTGCATAGTGAATCCAATAACATATAAAAACATTTTTATATGATTAAGTGGATTTTATCCAAAGAATATGTCTTTGATTTCATTTATGAAAACTATCAATATAACACAGTATATTAATAGATCAAATTACCCAAAACATGTGATCATCTCAATAGACACAGAAAAAGCATCTGCAAAACTTTAACACTCAATAGTAATAACAACACTCAATAAAATAGAAATAGAAGGAAAATTCTTCAGTTTGTACAATGATACCTGTAAAAAAATCTCACAGCTAATATCAAAGTTAATGATGAAAGACTGAATGCTTTATACTGTTGGAACCGAACTGTCCATTCCTTCCTGGGCAGGGGTCGCCGCGAAGGATCACCGACACGAGATTCACAGCAGAGAGTTATTTATTACTAGCGCGCTAGGGTCCCAAGCTCTAAGTTGGCCCTGGGACCCCGACTGCTTGTTACAGGCTGTTTATATAGGCAAACACAAGTTCAAACACAGCTTATGGCGCGAAATTCAAACAAAGCTTAAGGCGCACAATGATTGGGGCCTGAGCAAGGTGTCTTGTTCTAATTGGTTAGAGCAGGACCTTATGAGGTTTTTTCCTGGAGTTGTTGATTCCGGGAACTTCGAGGCAGGGTGGGACCCCCGGAATTGGCAGGGTGGGACCCCATGAGGTTGTTCCCCGGAATCGGCAGGGTGGGACCCTATCAGGGTGGGACCTTATCGAGGCAGGGTGGGACCCTATCCAGGCAGGGTGGGACCCTATCCAGGGCCACTTGGTGTTAATTTTTTAAGTTTTATGAGGCCTAGTTTCAATACCACAGAAGAACAAACAATTTTACAATAGAATAAAAATAATAAAATTATTCAAAAGAAACTAAAGAAGATAAAACAGAAAACTGCAAAGTATTATTTAAAGAAACTAAAGAAGATAAAATATATACAAACATCTCATATTCATGAATATCCCATGTTTATTATTGTGTGGCAATATCGTAATAGACCTACATAGGCAATGTAGTCACTATAAAATCTCAGCTTTTTTTTTTTTTTCAAGTATTGACAAGATGATCCTAAAATTTATATGAAATGCAAAGGACACAGAACAGCCAAACAATCTTTAAGAAGAAAATCAATACTGAAGGACTCACACTTTCTGAACTTAATCCCAAATTGTAATAACCTAGACTATATGATACTGGCATAAGGGTATTCATGTAGAACAATGGAGTAGAACTGACATTCCAGAAATAAATCTTTACACTTATTATCAATTTATTTCTGCTAAGATTGCCAGGATAAATTTGGGAGATAGTAGTCTTTTCAGTAAGTTACTGAGACTATTGGATAACCATATGCAATAGACAGAGTGGACCCCTTTCTCTTCACATCATGACTAAACGTAACTCAAAATTGATCATTGTTCTAAATGAAAAGAAAAAATATAACAATTTTAGAAAAAATGTAGGAATACATTTTTATGGCTTTGGATTAGGCAATGTTTTCTTAAAGATGATGCCAAAAGCACTAGCAACCACAAAAATAATAGATAAATTATACCTCAGAAAAATTCAACATTTTGCTTCAAAGGACACCATCAAGAAATTGAATATGCAATGTACAATGTTTGCAAATCTTATGTCGGATAAAATATATATACTAGGATATAAAAAGAGCCCTTAGAACTTAATAAAAGTTTACTCAATTAAAAAATATGTAAAGGATCTTAACAGGCATTTCTCCAATGAAGATAGATGAAGAGCCAATAAACACAAGCAAATATGCTCAATGTTGAAGGGGTGGCCTGCCCCTCCACACCTGTGGGTGTTTCTCGTTAGGTGGAACGAGAGACTTGAGAAAAGAAATAAGACACAGAGACAAAGTATAGAGAAAGAAAAGCGGGGGCCCAGGGGACCGGCGCTCAGCTTACAGAGGACCCAGGCCGGCACCGGTCTCTGAGTTCCCTTAGTATTTATTGATAATTATCTTTACCATCTTAAAGATAAGGGAGTGGCAGGACAATAGGATCATTGTAGGGAGGAAATCGGCAGTAAGACATATGAACAAAAACCTCTGTGACATGAATAAGTTTAAAGGAAAATGCTGTGCCTTGAGATGCATATGCAAACATCCCATAAACCTTTTAGCATTATTTCAGCCTATCGCATGGGGAGAAACCTTGGACAACACCTAGCTTTCCTAGGCAGAGGTCCCTGCGACCTTTGGCCATGTACGTGTCCCTGGGTAGTTGAAATTAAGAGAATAGTGATGACTTTTAACCAGCAAGCTGCCTTCAGGCACTTGTTTAACAAAGACACATCCTGCACAGCCCCAAATCCATTAAACCTTGAGTCACCGCAGCACATGTCTCTTTCAAGGACAAGGTTGGGGGTAGGGTCACAGATTAACAGCATCTCAAATACAGGACAAAATGGAGTCTCTTATGTCTACTTCTTTCTATATAGACACAGTAACAGGCTGATCTCTCTTTCTTTTCCCCACAAATGTCATTAGCTATCATGGAAATGCAAATCAAAATCACAGTGATATACAACTACATACCCACTAAAATGACTATAATGAAAAAAAAAAAAAAGGTCATAGTGGTGAGTGGCGAGATTGTAGTAAACTGGTGATAGGAATGTAAAATGGCACAGATCTTATGAAAAACCTTTTGAGTTTGTCTTAAAATATTAAACATGGAATTACCATATGTTATGGTGTGAATGTTTATATTCCTTCAAAATTCATGTGTTGAAATGCTCATCCGTAAGGTGATGGTAATAGAAATAAGGCTTGGGGAGGTTATTGGTTCATGGGGTGCAACCCTCATGAATAGGATTAGTGCCTTTATTAAAGAGGCCCCAAAGAAACTACTGCCCCAGCGTATGAGGTTAGAGTGAAAAGATGGCTCTCTATGATGAAGGAGGCCCTCACCAGATACCAAATCTGCTAGCATCTTGGTCTTGCCCAGGCAAGCTAATGCAGGCTGGGCTCAACACCTAGGTGATGGGTTGATAGGTGCAGCAAACCACCATGGCCCATGTTTACCTATGTAACAAACCTGCACATCCTGCACATGTATCCTGGAATTTAAAATTGAATTAAATTTTTAAAAACGGTTCAAAGATGAAAATGCTGCTTCCTCAAGGAAGGCTTTTCTGATTCCCATCTGGGTCAGTATCTCTGGGTAACAACACTCTGCCCTCCTATGTAGTGCTTGTAGGCTTTTAAAGAAATCCGTGTGTTTATCTGAAAAAAAGAAAAAGAAAAAAAAAAATTCATGCTCATGGGTTGGAAGAATCAATATGGTTAAAATAGCCATACTGCCCAAAGCAAATTACAGATTCAACACTATTCCCATCAAATAACCAATGTCATTTTCACAGAATTAGAAAAAAAAAAAAAAACTATTTTAAAATTCATACAACCTCCCTCCCCCTACCCACCAAGCAAAAAAAAAAAAAAAAAAAAAAAAAGAAAAGCCCAAATAGGCAAAGCAATCATAAGCAAACAGAACAAAGCTGGAGGCACCACATTACTTTTGCCAGTGAAAAGTAGGCAAAGGACATGAACAGACACTTCTCTAAAAAAAAGAAAGGAAAAAGAAAAAGAGGAAAAAACATACAAGGAGGCAAAATGATGAGAAAATGCTCAACATCACTAACTATCTGAAAAATGCAAATTAAAAACACAATTAGAAGCCCTCTCACAGCAGTCAGAATGGCTACTATTAAAAAGAAAAAACATAGTAATAGATGCTGGTGAGACTGCAGAGAAAAGGGATCGCTTATAAACTGTCGATGGGAATGCAAATTAGTTCAGCTACTCTGGGTAGCAGTTTAGAGATTTGTCAAATAACTTAAAACTATCATTCAACTAAGCAATAATATTACTGGTACTGGCTATATACTCAAAAGAAAATAAATATTTCTTTTTATAAGACACATGCACTCATATAGTCATCGCGGCACTATTCACAATAGCAAAGACATGGAATCAAGCTAGTTGCTCATCAACAGTGAATTCAATTAAAACCATGTGGTACATATATTCCATGGAACATTACACAGACATAAAAAAGAATAAAATTATTTGAAGCAACATGGATGATACTGGAGATCATCATCCTAAGTAAATTAATGTAGAAACAGAAAACCAAATACTGCATGTTTGCATAAGTGGGAGCTAAATATTGGGTATTTAAAGATGTAAAGATAAGAAAAATAGATAATGTGGAGTAATAGAGTAGAAGAAGTAGGATGGAAGCAAGGGCTGAAAAAATTACTAGTGGGTACTGTGCTCACTATCTGAGTGATAGGGTCCCTCATACACCAAACTTCAGCATGACATAATACACTCCTATAACAAACCTGCAAAGATATATGTTATTATATAATATATAAATATGATAATTAAATATTTAATATATATACTCTAGATATAATATGTGTGATATATCTACTCTCTGTATGCTACATATTATTATATATAGTATTGTTGACATATAGTTATATTTCATATATTATACATATTTCATATATGACAAATAGATATAATATATACATATATCACATGCATACGTATGTGTGTAATGTATGTGTGTAAAGAGATATATATCTATTATACCTATATATTGAATATGTGTGTAATAATGTGTAATGTGTACATACTTAATATATGTGATATATGTATATATTATATATTTTCCCACAATATATATGAAATGTAATATTATATGTACTATATATATGAACTAAATATACATATTATATGTACTATATATAAAGTATATGTACTAAATATATGTAAAATATATAAAATAAAAATATAATATATGTATTATTTATAATTATATTACATAACTATAAATAAATGTAATTATAATTATACATTATATATTATATATGCATATAATATATACACAAATAATTATGATATAATTATAATTATATAAAATAATTATAAGTGTATAAATCATGTGTGCACATACAATATATACATATAATTCATATAATTATATAAAATGTGATTATATACACACATATTTATAATAGTTACATTTTATATATAATTATGTATATATAACATATACACACATATAATTACAATTAAATTATACAATTATATAGTTACTTAGATAATTATGTAAATAATGATCATATAATTATACATAATATATGCACATACCTAATGTATATAACTGTAGTTGTAGTTATATAATTTTCCAATTATAACTATATAATTATAAGTGTATATATAATATATTTACTATATATTACACATGTCATGTATAATGTATGAAACTATACTATATATCATTTATTAGACACGTCTATTACATGTGTGTACACAGTACACATTATTATATATTTAAGTAATAACACATTATTATGTAAATAAATAATTACATGTGTACATATAATACATGTACTCTAATACACTTGTAAAATTATATTATTGTATTATATGTAAAATAAGATACATATTACATTTACACATAATTATTATATTTAATTATTTTACAATTACATATAATAGATTTGTGTATATATTATATGCACACACATAATTTTAACTTTTACTTTTATTTTATGTATATGCTATGTATGAATATACCCTTATGTATATAGTATATACATGTTATACACTTATGTATATGTATATTATGTGTACAAATATGTGTGTAATATATGTATTTTTCTTATAGAATATGTATATACACATATATATTATAAATGTATTATGTACTTCTCATAGTTATAATATATAGATACATACACGAATACTAGCAGAAACTACAAATTAAATCCAAAGAAAATGGAAGAAAATAAGAGGAAGCATAGAAACTATAAAGTTAGATAATAAATTATTTTATTCATAATAATTACATTAAATAAAATTTAGAAAATTCAGTAGAAACAGAGGGAAAATATCCATAAACTCAAAATAGATGTCACTAATTTGGTAATTTTAATAAACTGACCATTCAAGGAATTTCCAATATGGCTATTTGTGTGATTTCATGCTTTGTTGTTTTACTTTCTTTTGAAAACTTACCTGGTTAGGGTAACCCCCCTCAGGATAATATAAGTTATGATTAACTCACAGCCATTTTATTAATAATTTGATGACAACAGGTCCTTCCCACTATATGCACATATTCTGTGCACACTCAAGAGAAGATTAGGCAGGTCAGTTATGACTGGAGGCAGAAATTTGGGGAATACCTTAGAATCTTCCCTGACAGGGCAATGAAATATAGATTTTACTTAGCAAAATTAGTTTTTGTAGCTATTTTGTATCTAATTTCCAGAACACACACTGATTTTTTAGAAAAAATTTCAAGTATGCTTGATGAACTAAAAGAAATGTGCTAGTATTTTAGGTGTATCCCAATTGTGTTAACCCTTTCAGCCCAGAAGCCCCATTCACCCTCTCTTCTAGTAATAACCACTAGAGAAATCACTCTCTTCATTTCTGACAACAGAGATTATTTTTCTCAGGTGATTTGAAAGTTCTAGATTATCACTCTCTTCATTTCTGACAACAGAGATTATTTTTCTCAGGTGATTTGAAAGTTCTAGATTTAATATTTTCTAATTTTACTTTTGCATCATCTTTCCTTCTTTTAAACTGTTCCAAAATTGACTCCTCAAAATATGTATTCCTGAGAACAACAGACTGATTCTTAGAATTACAAGTAAAGCAATTCTATTTACAAGTAAAAGTACTACTATCTTCTTTATCACCATCCATTACCTCAGCAAATTTGAAGGTAAATTCATTTTGTAATGCACGTTATTTGTTTTTCAGTTTCCATCTGCATATCACTTAACATGATTGGCCTTAATTTTATATTTTCCCATTTTGTCTTAGGCCACACATAAAATATACTAACATGAATGTTAGCTCTTGGACTGAAAAACAAAATTTGCAAAAGAATCTCATAATGTTTTAAGAAAGTTTATGAATTTGTGTTGAACCACATTCAAAGTTGTTCTAGGCCGTCTGTGGTCCGTGGGCTGTGGACTGGACAAATCTGTGATGGTGGCCTCGGCCCATCTGGAGCCACCACTGTGGGGATGCAAGCTGCAGTGGGGGAAGCATTGCTGGGGCTGCATGCTCCGTGGACCGCCAGAGGCCAGTAACAAGTTATCCCGGGGGGTGCCGCACTCTCAGGCACAGCTGCAGCTATCCAGCCATGGCTCTGGACCTGGGCATCCCTGCATTCTCAGGGACTTGGGATGACCCCTGCCTCCACAGGTTGAGAAGTGCCCACTCCCTGGCCTGTCCCTGCTCCCAGCACCCACTCCTGTGTGGAGCAAAGTCAGAGCTCAGGCGATGTCACGACCCAGAAAGGTGTGCGTGCACTTGGGGCGGTGCTGACATGCCAGCTCCTGCCCCCTCCCCCCCACCCACCACCACCACCTTGGCCTTCTCTATCACTTTGGGTAATGATGAGCTCAGGGATGGAGGTTGGGGTGCTGATCCGTATGGGCCTGCAGGTGCCCCTCACCATGGACTGCCTGGGCACCCACAGCCTGCATGTTGATGACACTGGAAGGAAACAGGTTCCTAGGCGGGGAGGGGCAGGACCCCGGTGAAACCACACCTTTAAGCCAGAGAGGGCTTGAAGCCTGGGGCCTACACTTCCATTGGAAGGCATAATTGGATGGTGCTTTTTCCAGGCCTGCCCAAGGCCACCCATGGACCAATTAGCATGCGCTTCCTCCATTCTGAGTGCATGAAAACCACAGACCGCGTCAGACTCAGACATTGGTCAGGATGACCTATCTACGGAAAGGAGTTACCCACTCTGGATCTTCTGAGAGCTGTTCTGTTACTCAACAAGGCTCTTCTGTGCCTTGCTCTTTCTCCAGTTGTCCACGTAACCTCGTTCTTCCTGTGAGCGGGACAAGACCTCAGGACCCATCGAACAGTGGGAGCTAAAGGAGCTGTAACAGATTCCTGGCCAGCTTGCCGAGATGAAAGCACTGACACACTCCTGGACTGTGAGAGTGAAGAGTGGTGACCCTTCTCGGGGCCCAAACCTCAGGATTCCCCAAGCCAGAGCTGCTGTTAACACAGTTACAGCTCTCCTTCTGCCCTCTGCCGGCGCCAGGCGGACACCCGTCAAGACAGGAAGCAGCCGTGGGCTGGACCAGTCCCAGGGTCTGTGGGCCAGAGAGGGGTGGTGGGACTAAAAGAGCTATAACAGGCCGGGCGCGGTGGCTCACGACTGTAATCCCAGCACTTTGAGAGGCCGAGGTGGGCGGATCACAAGGTCAGGAGATTGAGACCATCCTGGCGAACACGGTGAAACCCCGTCTCTACTAAAAAAAATACAAAAAAAAAAAAAAAAAAAAAAACCTAGCCGGGTGTGGTGGTGGGAGCCTGTAGTCCCAGCTTCTAGGGAGGCTGAGGCAGGAGAATCGCGTTAATCCGGGAGGCGGTGGAGCTTGCAGTGAGCGGAGATCGCGCCACTGCGCTCCAGCCTGGGCTGCAGAGCAAGACTCCGTCTCAAAAAGAAAAAAGAAAAAAAAAAGCTATAACAAAAAATGAACTGAAACACACCCTCGTCCTCCACCTAGCCAGATTGCCATGACAAGAAAAAGAGAATAGCTGTGGCCGTTTTGGGAGTCCAGACCTCGGGTGTCCCTGAGTCAGAGCTGTGACATGCTGGAACTCCGTCTTTGGGGCTTTGTAGTTTCTGGCATCTCTAAATTTTCAGGCACCACCATGTTCCCCTCTTCCAGACACTAGTGCCCGCAGCAGAAATACATCTGGTCCAGTTGCAGTCTCACATGGAGCTGGTGACTCTGATGGCAACTAGAACAGCTGCCCTGCTGCAGCAGTCGGAATACCTTGCTGTGTGCAGTGGGCGGACCCCATCCTTGCTCGCTACTTACCCTTCACCGTTCCTCACCTGGCTTGCTCTTGGCAGGCGTGGGATCCAGGCTGGTAGTGAGAGCTGAGCACAGGCTGCCAAAGCTAGTGGGTGGAACGAACACAGCAAGTGTGAGCTAAACTCAAGACAAGGTGCATGCCACCAGCCACAGAGGTTTCTAACTGGAGAAACGACAGCCTAAGGATCCTGTGACCCTTGTTTCTAGATTGACTGAGACCTCTATTTCAGCAACATCAAGACTCAACCTCTCACTGTTTTCTTTACTTCTTCACAGAAATTATTACTAAGAGCACTGCCCAATAAACTTTATGTGAATAAATCTCTATCTCAGACTTTTCCAGGGGACTTCAGTCTGGCACAAACCCTAATCCATCAGCTCCTTTTCCTTATTATTGCATTCCACAGATTGGTGTTATTCCTGACAACCAGCATTTCACTCTCTACTTTTCACTGCACCAATTGTCATTAGCAGTCACTAATAAATTGGAAAGGGATACAAGAAGTTTTTGTTTGTGTGACAAGAAATCGCTCACTTTCAACAGATGATCCCCTTCAAGGAAATAGAAGAGTCACTGTGAAACAACCTTTTTTATTTTATTTTTAACTTAATTATGTAGTGGGCATCCAACTGTTAAATCTAGTTGCATGAAGCCGAACTTGTCCAAGAAATGATGTCTGCATCCTACCTGTGTCTTTAAACCAAATGGGACCTAGAGATTGGTTAATTAAATACAAATTAGAGTGATTTTTTAAAACATCAAAAAATATGAAAAGATCTATCTCATACTTATGTAATTTTCAAGCAGAGTGAGAACATACTAAATCATATTTAAGATCAAATAATTTATATAGAATTTCCCCCCTTTCCTCTTCTGATTTATATCTTTCATCTGATACCCACAGAAATCCTGAAATTTAAATCATCTTATCAAAATTGGTTATGAGTTCCACTATTACATATAACTGATTTATAAATATGGAAAATATTTTTAAAAGTCATAAGATTAAAATAATATCGATATATTTAATAAAGACTAGTACAATGGAGATAGTTTACTATACTAAGGATGTTCCTTCTAGAAGTTTCTCTGAAACTTAAGGTCACCACACATATCACAAGTGGTAAAGGTTGTACAAAGGGAACTATCAAAATGTTGATAAAATTAAGCACAAAAGTTGTACAAATTGTAAGACGATTCTGAGATAATCTTTAAAGAAAAATATGGAATTTGAATTAGTTGAGCATATCAGAAAGGGTTGCCAATCCATAAGGCATAAAATGGAAGGCCCAGTTGCCAATATGAGTTTTGTCTGTGTGTGTGTGTGTGTGTGTGTGTGTGTGTGTGTGTGTGTGTCCCTACAGGAAGGCATGAAAGACAGAAGTAATAAAAATGAGTTAACTAGAATAGTTTGTTGGTTTGCATAGTTAAGAAACAAACATGATTCTGAATTAAAGAAAATTCTTAGATGCCATACAAAGGGGTTTAATAGATCACAGAGGGCTCTATAAAATAACAGTATTTTATAAAATCAGTTAAAGCAGGAACACAAGCTCAAAATAGAGCCAATCAAAGATACCTGGGGTAACTGGACCTTAAGATAAGGAATTGAAGCCTTTATATCTGGGGAGTGAGTATCCAGGACATGACACAGAGATGAAAGAGGATAGGACAAGGTGGCTCATGCCTGTAATCCCAGCACTGTGGGAGGCAAAGTTGGGTGTATCACTTAAGGTCAGGGGTTCGAGACCAGCCTGACCAACACGGTGAAACCCCATCTCTACTAAAAATACAAAATTAGCTGGGTGTGGAGGCTTATCCTTTTAATCCCAGCTACTTGGACGGTTGAGGCAGAAGAATTGCTTGAACCTGGGAGGAAGAGGTTGCAGTGAACCGAGATCACACCATTCATTGCACTCCTGTCTGGGCAACAAGAGCAAAACTCCATCCCAAAAACAAAATAAAACAAAACAACAACAAAATAAAATAAAACAAACAAAATAAAACAAAACAACAACAATAACAAAAGATGAAAGAGAAAAGTTTAGGAAAAGAGGAGGTGTGAGAGCAATAGAAAACTGGCTTTTCTTTCATGACTATTAAATATGTGTGGTTGAGAGAAAAATAAAGCACAATTTTTTTGAGGGTAGCTTTGAATACATAACTAGAAAAGCAAAAAGTTAGATCTCTGCTTGTCAAAGTGAGAGTTGTCACCACAAAGGTGATATTTGAAGTCACAAATGTAAATGAGCAATTTGGGAGAAGAACTATTCAATGAAAAGAATGGAGCCTTGAGCTTATTCCGTGGGCAACATTCTCAGAGAAAAAAGTCACACACTACTCAACAGAAACTTGCTTAGTACTGAGAAAACTGTGCCATAGCGAACTGCCCCAAGAGTCTGCACTAAAGAAAATAAATGGTTTGAACACTTTTACTACTTGCCTGGCATTTATTATTAATTGCAGTGACTGAGTGAGTGACTATTTGTGCAGCTGCTATAAAGTGAACTAAATTTCAGAAATAAAAAATATATAGCATTCATTGAGTCAAAAGTAAGGTTGATGATTAAATGAAATACATAGAAAGGCATCAGTTTTAAATTGCACTTTAACTTCTTCTGGGGTTGAAAATATTTTTTATACTTGCAGCAAAATCCATTCAACTATATTTATAACACAAGAGAACAGAACTAGACAGACATAATTCAAACTAGCAGAGTCTGGAAACTTTCTATAATATTTGATAAATTCCTAGAAGTTGATTAAGGACATCTCTCAGAATACAGAAATGGTTAAATTTTCTTTTTGGTTTGTTTTAATAAATAATATTGGTGCCTTTTTAAATGAAAAAAATCAGTCCAACTATTAAAACTATAATCATAAATAGTTCAAGTTACATAATAAATATATAAACAGACTCTTTTTTAGATTAAATCATGCACATGACAAAAAAAATTAGACAAATGTGATCAATTTGTTATTTTTGAAGGAAACATACCAGCAACCTAGCTTAATATTAATGAAAAATTGAATATTATTATATCATTATATAAAGATTTTGAAAAATTCTCATAAGTGCATGTGGAAATTCACCCTGCCACAATTTCAAATAGGCAAATAGAAAAACAGTGAAGAATCATTTACATAATGGACAAATGTAAATTCATTCTAGTTGTAGAGAGAAGCTCCCTGCTGCCTTGATTATATTATGCTTTCCTGCTGCTACATGAGCTCACAAAAAACTGAAAAAAAAAAAAAATTAACATTGTGCCATTATGAGTTCAAAGCAAAGAAACAGCAGTGCAATGTTCCATTGATTTCTTCACTCTAAAAATCTCAGCTCATGAATTACCCTTGCTACAGATATTTGACACATAAAATCATCTGCTTGAAAGATAAACTATGTCAAATGGCATATATGAGAATCCAGCTTTAACTGCTAACTTTAAAGAATTTAAGATAAGGGAAATTACATTTTATTGTGGTTGCTCCTGATTGTTTGTTCAATGAGTTGTCACAGAATCCAATTTCCACATTAGCCATTTTCTGTGTAAAGAATTGATTCTCTTGTTTCATTTATAGTGAAGTGATAGTTCTACAGCCTTCTTGATGTATTATGAAAAGTATTTCCTAAATCACCAGTCTTATGGCAGATAAAACTTGTCTGTTTACACAACAGTCCTTGTTCAATTTTAATCAGTCTTAAGTGCATAATTTTGCAATGAATCAATAATGTGAAAGTATATTTCTAGTGATGTTTATTTCATAACACAATTATGTTTCACATAAATAAAATGGAAAATAATTCTACTTAATAAAGATAAAAAATAAATATAAAATAAATGCAAATGTAACATTCATAACCCAAAGAAACTCAATGTTCTAGAATTACCCTGCCAGCTAATATATAAATCAAATAAGAATTTTCATCTCAACATTCTATGAATGGAGGGGGGTATGAGCAAATTGTCTAGTGATATTCTCCACTGATAACTTTCCTGGTATCCTGCAGCATTTTTTGTAAGAAGTTTGACCTTTGTCAAGTTACTTAATCTTTTAATGACTCAAGTTCTTCACTGAGAAACAGAGGAAATAAGTGTTCTTGCCTCATATTATCTAGTAGCAATAAAATAATAATGCAGATAAAATATTATTACAACTACAATTATGGTTGTTTTTATTATTACAAATATACTTTTTAGACCAAAAATTCAAGGCAGATTGATTCTTGCCCAGAATATTTCCAGCTCAATCCGAAATCATCAACTTTGAGACTTATTGTTTGCAACTGCTAACATCGTACCACAAACGTGGAAAAGGTCTTTTGTATTACTTCCCAAATTGTCAATACCAACTTTGATTGCATGTAGTAAATAATTATTTAAGATTAGGGCACTTATCTTAAATAAGTTTGGGCTGCTGGAACAGAATATTATACACTGAGTGTCTTATAAACAACAGACATTTATTTGTCACAGTGCTATAGACACTGGAAGTTAGAGATGAGGGTGCCAGCCAGTTGGGTTCCGGTTATAACCAACTGGTTATAGCCTGAAACTGCACTTTAAAACTTTATTTTACCCCTTTTCCTCTTTTCTCCTTAGAATCAAGGTAAAGATGTAACCTTGAAGCTTACTGCAGAAATTCCCTTTTTTTCCCCTTAGTCTTAGAATATAGCTTTGAAACTTACTTTCTTTGAAAGACCATGTCCCTCCCTTTTGCACGATATACTCCCTACACTGTACACATCTATACTGTATGCTTATATCTAATTATGTGGTTACTTAGAAGTTCCAGGGGCTAATCTTAGTACAGACCATGCGGAAGACCAAAATGCAGAATTCCAGAGATTACCTCAAGGCCTTTAGTCTACAACCCGGCCATTTTTAGGATGATGCCATCCCCTTCTGATAGCCACCAGAACAAGACACGCAGACTTTGTACTCAGCACCACTCCTGCATCCTCCATTCCAAGTTCCCCTATTTAACCTGTTTTCTCAGCCTAAAGTTTGAAGCTGTTTCTAAAGGTGCAAGCCAGCCAGTTCCCCACTGCTAGCTTTGGAAAATAAAATCACTTTTCTTTGACTGCACTTCACCCTTGTCATTGGCTCTGCAAGCGGTGAGCAGCCAAGCCTGAGCTCTGTTACATGGTGAGGGCCTCTTCTGGGTTGTGGAGAGCAGATTTCTCACTGTGTCCTTACACGGTAAAATGAGGCTGAGAGTGGTCTCTAGTCTCTTCTTCCAAGGGCCTTACTAAACTCATTCATGAAGTTTCCACCCTCATGACCTAATTGTCTCCCAAAGGCCTCATGTTGGGCATCAGCACTTCAGAATTTTGACATGTGAATTTAGTTAGAGCACAAACATTTAGTTTAGAACACAAACATTTTGTCCATTGCAGGCATAAAGGAGTAAAATGATAACCAAAAATATCTTGGCAAATGACTTCACCAGGGGCTCTCTGACCTCCATAGAGCATAGTTCTACATGTACAGTAGTATAAGTAGTGGTAGTAAGTATGAGTAGCATAAGCAGTGTATCATAGCCTTTAAAGCCTTTTTTCTCCCACATCTTTTTTTCTCTTCCATGTTACCTGAAGTTTTACGCTTCTCACGGTCTAGAGGGAAAACAAAAATCCTTTTAGAGGAAAATCAATATAATATTTATTATTCCAATTCCCCTATCTATTGGTTTACTAAAAACAAACAAACAAACAAAAAAAAAAAGCACATTTTTATGCCTATGAAGAATTCTATAAGTCACCAAGAAACTGAAATGGTTCTTTTGTATGCATTTTAATGTAAAAACTTATTTTCTATCAAATACATTTAAAATGTTCTTTGCTTAATTCAAGCTTCATTGTGTATACAATTTTGAATATTTGAATTTTTGTATTTATTTACTTTATTAGATATAACTGATTTCCTTCAGATAAATCCCAGTTCATGGAGGGCATCACAGGTCTTCTGATAACTGTTTTTGCAGTGTTAAAGCACTTAATCTCTACCAAGGCTCAGTAGCAAAACAGACGTAATTTCTCACAAGGGGAATTATTAGTGTCTGTAGAAACTGTCTTAGCTTTGCTCTAAAATTCCTAAGCTCCAGTCTTTGAATCATTTTTACCATCTTGCTAACTGCTCCGTATGCCATTTCTTTCCACCACAGACAGTTGAAGCAAAATTAGTTCTGTTGGGTCATATGCTCCAGGAAGCATAGGAGCTTTCAGAAATAGTAGATGGACTTTTCGTAGAGACTTATTCTAGGTCTCACTCAAAACCAGCAGTTTTCCAGGATACCCAGTAAATAAGCAAGAATAATACAACCAAACAGAGATATATATGGCATCCCAAATCTAGAGAGGCCCACAGATTGTTACTTTTCTTAATAGTGGGAGGGGCCAGACATAGCAACTTGGTCTTCAGCTTGGAAGGCATATTTCAACATGTTCCATGAGGTCGACCCCTAAAGATTCCACTAAGGTGGCAGGCCCCCGAGTTTCTACGGGATGCATTCCCTAACCTCTGACGTGCATATGTCTTCCCAAAATCTCTGGAGTACCTGGTACATCTTGTTCACTAGATTCAAAATCATTACATCATAAACATATAGAAGAAACATGACATCTTTGTAAACTAAGAGGTGTTTTGGGTCATTATGAACTGGATTATGATAGAAAGTTTAACAGCTGATATAACCCTGTTTTAGAACTATACAGATGTATTTCTGGCTATGTCTGCAAGCAGACTACTTCTAATATTCTTTACTGAGATATACAGAGAAAAAGATTGTTTTCCAGATATACTGCTGCCTATCAGTTGCCAGGGGATGTGATGATTTGCCCTAGCAATGAAACAACATCAGGATTAGCAGCTACAACTGGAATCAGGACATGATATCATCATTTTATTTATTTATTTATTTGTTTATTTCATTTTATTATACTTTAAGTTCTGGGATGCACGCCCAGAACATGCAGGTTTGTTACACAGGTATACATGTGTCATGGTGGTTTGCTGCACCCATCAAACCATCATCTATATTAGATATTTCTCCTAAAGTTATCCCTCCCCTAGTCCCCCACCCCCTGACAGGTCCTGGTGTGTGATGTTTCCCTCCCTGTATTCATGTGTTCTCATTGTTCAACTCCCACTCATGAGAGAGAACATGTGGTATTTGGTTTTCTGTTCCTGTGTTAGTTTGCTGAGAATGATGGTTTCCAGCTTCATCCATGTCCCTGCAAAGGACGTAAACTCTTCCTTTTTTATGGCTGTATAGTATTTCATGGTGTATATGAGCCACATTTACTTTATCCAGTCTACCATTGATGGGTATTTGAGTTGGTTCCAAGTCTTTGCTATCGTGAATAGTGTTGCAATAAACATATGTGTGCATGCCCCATTACTGGGTATATACCTAAGGGATTATAAATCATTCTTCTATAAAGACACATAAAGACACATGGTATTATTTTTATTAATCCAATTTCATAATTGTCATTTCCATCCATCTGCTGAACAGGAAAAACAGGTGAACTGAATGATCTGTGATAGTAATTACAACTTCAGCATATTTTAAATCCTTAATGGCAACATTAATCTGTGTAATTTCTCTAGGGATGCAGTGTTGGTTTTGTTTTCATATTTTGTATGTAAAGGAAGGGCTAGTGGTTTCCACTTGACTTTCCCTATCATAATAGCCTCCTTTTCACGGAGTTAGAAAATCATGTGGGAATTCAAGTCAGTTGCTGATATGTGTAACACAAATACACATTTTAAAACTCAGAAGGTTGCAATAGATTGGGTTTAGGTACCCACTGGGCCCGGGATGGGATGGGCGCACTCTGTTGATCATCTGAGCTTTCTAAGTCTCTATTCTGACTATTGCACCATTGTATTATTTCAGTCTACAGAAATTTGTGAGGAGTCAGAGCCAAGATCTAGTGTCCTTGAGAAGTCTGATTAACTTCCATTTGTTAATTAACGGTAAGCCTAGTAAATATTTGCAGATCTCTTGGGGAAAGGTATAAGGAATATTTACAATATCCATGTTTGGCTATGTAGCTAGGTCTTTCCTCAAGGGGACTCAGACTTCTCTCCATTAAAATGGTTCTGGTACCATAAGTGGATTGAGGGGCAGTTGTAACTCTATTATAATCTAAGGCAGATCTCACTAAACAGACTATTATAATCTAAGGCAGATCCCACTTAACAGACTTGGAGGTTCCTACTTATACAAATTTACTAGACTGCCCATTTATTGTAGTTCTGTGGATATGGTGATCAACTACTCAACACAAAAGATCTTTGAAGCATAGACTAGTCTGTTTGGGCCCTGATCTACAATAAATTTACATTACTGTTTTTTCTTAAGGATTAAGTGCCATTATTTGTAATCTGCCATGACAGTAGTTGTTACTTGTACAATATTTCTAGCCTATAAAAAGTAATTACCAAGAAGCTTGTTAAGATGTCAGAGATTCTACATAACTCTTTTTCTTCTACACATAGTAAAGGCAAAGTATCCTGGACCTACCTGAGAGGTATTTCAGGAGATAACTGAACAGGCATGATATGATAAATCCACTTAACTTTCAATCTCTCTGATTTTGGGTACATTCCTCTAAAATATGACAGGGAAGTTCTGGTGTTTTAATTTCACTTAACATAAGCCATTTTTGAACCCAGGTTTTGGTCAACAACAAAGCGAAATATTAAATCTATTCCAGTCTCCTTGATTTCACGTACTGAACCCAGTTTCTCTGCTTAGTGAGTCCATGTTAGTCTATTATTCTGGAATCAAATCAGTATTTTTTTTCTACCTTGACTAGACACATTTAGGATTATCTCACACTTGTTACTTAGGTTTCTACAAATTTAGAATATCAAAATCCTAAGTAATTTTATGGTATGTATAACCCATTTTGTGCAATGCTTTTTGTACCACAATTTATGTATTACCCTTTGTTTTCTTTTCTTGTTACGAATAATTACAAAGCATTTAACAAGATTTCTCTCCTCAGCAAAAGGAAAAAAGAGTTATTAACTATAAACTCCTACTAGAAAATATATAGGAAAATTACATTTTACCATTCTCCTTACCTTTCTCACCTTCCTATTTTCAACTGGTCATCATTAATGTTCAAATAAGAACGGCATTGTCATTATGCCAAATCGAGAGATTCACAGACTGTTGAAAGTTAAGTTTGGTTACAGATATAGGAAGACTAAGAGTCACTGGGGATAGGACATGAGGATGATGGGAAGTTCCTTTCAAGGGCAATTAGCTTTTTCTGGAATCTTTCTGTTTTTATCCATCCTAACTTTTAGGGCCTCAATTCTTCCCAACCAATTTCCTGAGTTTATCATGAAAGGCCTTGGAAGTTTGAAAATTCAGTTTGCATTGTGAGTCAGCCACCTGCAACCTTACAACTTGGGTCTGGTTTTCAAAACTGTCAGCTAGGAAGGAGATGATCATTCATTATCTCAAATGGGAGATGAGGTTGTCTTTAGTGGTAGTAATAAAAACTTCCTTAGAGGAAATTTAGGCTGAAAATGAATGTCCTGATTTCACTATTTTTTTTTTTTTTACTTTAAGTAATTTTTTTTCAGTCGACTTAGAAACAATAAAAAAACTTCAAAGTATAAAAATAATTTTTCTGCTGCATAATTCTGCCTTCTGAGTCTTGCAAAAATGTTTTATTTGGACCATGCTAACCTACAATTATATAGGAAAGAGAATTTTGGGAAAAATCGTTTCGGCCTAGCTGAGTTGGCAAAGTAGAATTCCACTACATGATGGACTATCTAGAAATAGTGTCTTCTTGGTAAGACTTTTTTTTTTTTTTTAAATAAGAGAGTGGTAGTCACAGGACTATTTGATTTGTTACTATGGGGAAATGGTTTTGTAAGCTTTTAGTTTCTTCTTAGGTTCGTTTTTGTAGGCTACCTATTTCTAAAAAGCTTTTAATTTTCATCTCATTCAAATTGTATTTATTGACATAGAGCAGTGGTTCTTCATGGGGGCTACTTTACTCCCTCCCAAGAGGAGGATTGGCAATTTCTGGAACATTTTGCCTATCATAATAGTGGTTTATTAGTGGCATTTAGTGGGTAGAAACAAGAGATGCTGATAACATGCTAGAATGTAGAAGACAGCTTGCCTTACCAAGGAAAATCGTATCTGACCCAAAATGTTAATAGCGCAAAGTTTGCTTGGTCTAAAGTGTTTCATAACTGTTAATATAATTTAAAAAATCTACTGCAAAGTTCATGTTTCCTCTTTGTATTTTACATAGGTAGCTTCCTCATTTCCCTTAAACTCTGATCTGATAAATTTTTATTCTTTTGACAACTTTTCAAATATGTATACCATTTTTGTTGTTCACAACAGAGTTCATCTGAAACATATCCGGACATATTATTGGAATGCTTTTCATCCCTTTGTTAAGTAGATAATACCTTCATAATATGTCATATGTGAATGGGAGAGGAAGTAAAAGATGAACTAATGAGAACCTGAAGGGGAATATCATCAAGAGAACAGAAATCTTTTAATATATAAGATTCATAGGTAACATCTTGATTTTGTATAATGATAATATTCTTCTTACTTGGATAATAGCAGTGGACACTTGAAAATAAAAAGGAGAAATGTGAATTTCTTCTTATAAAATCAAATTTTTCTTACTCTTTTAGGAGGAATTTACAATTAATCATTTATTTTTCTCTCTGTAACGAAAAGTCTTGTTAAATACTCTGTAAGTGTTAATAACAAAAAAAAGAAAATGACCTCAAGTTCAAAATGGGATTTGGAACAGAAACTTCTGACTATCTGCTCTATAAAATTCAAAGGATAGATATATTAATCTGAAGGATTCTAGGATTTTCTTATATATTTGAAAATTTTACATGTATATAAATTTTATGGATTTTAAAGTGTATAATATAAATTTAAAATGATATGTAATTTATATTTTTATAACTTCACTAAATTTGTACATATTACATATAAATTTTACTAAAATAAAATTATTATTGTATATAAATTTAATTTTTCTTCTTTGTTATATAAAAAACTTTTAATAATAATCAAAATTATTTTTGACACTATTGCATCTTTATTTTAATGAATTGAAAAAAGATTTAGATGTTACTTTATTTAACAATAGAGCTAGAACTTTGGTGTACATTATGCTTGTTTGGGTAAGGCTGATAAAAATGCAAATTTCTGATTCCTCATTTAAAGATTGTGACTAAATTTCAAAATGGAGCTGCTCTCTCTTCTTTTCTATCTATCTATACACACCTTAGAAATTTCGGAAGCTTGAAATGTAAGAAAAATTATATTTTAACCTAAATACCAAAAGATAAAAAATTAGTATATATAAATATTCTATGATAGGTTTGTACTCAATACATGACAAGAAAATTCAGTCATAAGAAAAAACATCTATCAAGCATCTCAAATTTGAAAAAGGCTTTTTTTAGACAATATCGGCACAAAAAACAACAACTAAATTACAACATGCATTTGCTGGCTTTTGCTAAATTATGTTTTGGTTACAGACCACAAAGTTTCAGTGGGACACATGTACAAAAAGTTCTATTTCCTACTATTGAGACAAGTTCATAGTGGGTTGACTGTGGGTTTCTTTACCATACTAATTTAAGGACTTAAGCCATAAGAGTAGTCCCAATCAAAGGAACGTCTGCCTTCATGGAAGAGGGAAAACCTTGAAAAGACTTTTAAAGATTTTCCTTGGAAGTGCCCATCCCACTTCTGTTTATATTTTTTTGGTCAAACTGAATGTGTGCCTGACGGCAAAGCCTGGAGTTCACGGAATATGAATGTACCTCCCTTACAGGGAGATACAATACATATTTTGAAAAATTAGTACAATCTTAAAATCTATAACACTGCCTTGCAGAAATTTTAAACATGACGTTGGAGAAAAGTACTGTCTAAAATGTATTTTTAAATATTTTAGCAAAGACACAACTAAAATTGTAGATAGATGTGTTAGTTAAGTTTAACAAACATCCTAGAGTACATTCATTTTTAGTGCCATATTCACATATTCATGAAGTAATGTTGAATGTTTTGGCAGGGAGAGAAGAAGGGAGCCAGTTAGTATTATAAACTTTATTAATATTGGATCCATATACTAAAAGTTCTAGGTTTCCTGGATTAATGTTAGAATTTTATTAATAAGAATAAAGTTACCCTAGAAATAAGCTCTATTTATTTAAATAAGTGATGGTCAAGATATGCTGATTTTTTTGGTAATCTTATAGGTATAATTTTGAATATATAGATGGATGCATTGCAAGACATACTTCTAAGTGATATTATTGACCTAGGGTTTAGATTCAGAAGATTTTTGTCACTTGAGTCTCTCCAGAAAGTTAGCAATAAAATTTAATTTATGGCTTAAAATAATATTATTTCTGTCAGAAACTAAATTCTACATGATTGTGTGAAGGCGATTAAAAGATAAAAAGCTAGAAATGTGTTGAAGCTTAAAGAACAAATAGTATGAGATTTTTTATCTCCTTATTGATAAATACATGTATATGTGGTGGAATTTTTTTTTCATTACTTGCTTTTATTTTTAACATCCACCCAGTAATGGGTTTATGAAAGAGGAAACCTGTAACTACTATCTACCACAAAGTACCTTGTGATTTGACCTGGCTTAGGTCAGTGTGCAGCAGAAAGAAAGGTCGGACCTGGGAAAATCATGCTAAAAGACGATTATAATATATAATAAAATGTCATAAGTGTACTTTTAAAAAGAAGATACATTTATTTAAATGCATCTACTATAAAAACAGTGGAAATAACTGATTAGTACAAACTGGATAATTTTTGAATAATTCACAGGTGACGTGACTTCTAAATGGGGCCTTGAAAATTGTTTCATAGCTGGATACAGGCAGAATAAACAGGCAAGAGTGACAAAGCAGAAAAGAAAAAATTATGAAAGCATCAAAGTATGCTCTCTGTTACTAATTTCATCAAGCCAAGGTTCCTGTTCTTTTTCAGTCAGGACTTAAAATCAGTTAAAAGTACACATATGCAAAAATAAAACTGTTCAGGCTGTGATAGCATAGATAGACATTTATAGTTTCATTCATATACTCACATAATTTAAATTTTAAAAATTATGAAGAAACTCACTTTTTTATATGTTATAAATTAATATTTATTAATGTGATTAATTAATATTTATGAATATATAATTATATATTCATATATCAACTGTTTTTCTTTTCAATTAGTGGGAATTGTTAAATCATTAATGTATAAATAGAATTGAGATAAAAATCTTTCAAGGGCCTATAAAAGACTAAATATTTCATATATTTCCTCTAAAACTTTATACCTTCAAATAGTTGTACCATTCTTATGATATACATCATAAATGACTACAGGCTTAAATATTTAATTTAATCAGGAAAGACTAATTCCTGAAAAAAAAAGTATTTCTCATTTGCACTTGCATTTTTTCTTCTTCTATTTTTAAATTTTAGCCAATCAACTATAAACACAAAACATGGTATAACGAATGTAATCTCTATCTTGGAAGCCATTTTCAATCTCTTTAAACTTGGCATTGAGGCTACTTTTCATTATTACCTGTCTCCAGCTCTGGGATTACTTCCCGTTGTGTTATTTCACTGTATGTCCCTTGGCTCATCTGATATGGGTTTTCAAATTCTTCCTTCTATTTTTCTAATTAGGTTTATGTCATTTGGAACTATTTACTATATGTCATCTCTCTCTGAGGAAATCCTAGATAAAAAATTATTATATTTCATGGTAGTTCTTTAATTGTCTGGAAAGCAGCTCTGAACTTAGACATTTTTGTTTTATCTAGAGATGTTAGTGGGGTATGGAGTTAGATGTGTGAGTTTTTTCACAACTGTTATGAGTATAATAATTAAATGCCCTTAGTAGAATGAGATTTTGTATGGCAATTCAAGGTCACTATATTATGATATTCCCACAATGCTGTAAGACATACCTGAGAGACTGAGTAACTTATGAAGAAAAGAGGTTTAATTGACTCACAGTTCCACAGGCTGTACAGGAAGCGTGGCTGGGGAGGCCTCAGGAAACTTACAATCGTGGCAGAAAGTGAATGGGAAGCAGGCGCTGTCTTTACTTGGGCAGAGCAGGGGAAAGGGAGTAAAAGGGGAAGTGCTACATATTTTGAGACAACCAGATCTTGTGAGAACTCACCAGCTATCACAGAAAGAACAAGGGAGAAATCTCCCTCCATGATCCATCACCTCTCACCCCAACAATGGAGATTACAATTCAACCTGAAATTTGGATTGGAACACAGACCCAAACCATATCAGTCACCATCCAGAAATTGGACAACCTTCTAAGAACAGCATCCAAGATATAAAAATCATAACTAATTAAACACCATATGTAGAAGATGCATGAAGAAAGAAAATCTACACTTCCAATTTTCTTCAAGCTGCTATAACCCATAATGATCATAAAACAATCTGCCACGTATCCATGTGCAACTTTTATTCCTCTAACAGTTTTTAAATTTTTTACTGAGGATACCTTTGTGTTTTAAATACATGTATGACATATCATTCTGCTTACATGCTGCAATAAATTCCCATTAAAATTAGAATCCCGTTAGAATACCTATACAGAATAATTTTTAACATTGCTTACAAGACAGAATTCAATGTGGTTTACTTCTGTGTCTTCACTTTCATTTTGCCTTTTGCTATGGCTTTTTTTTTTTTTTTTTTGACAGAGTTTCACATCTGTTGCCCAGGCTGGAGTGCGATGGCACGATCTCGGCTCACTGCAACCTCTGCCTCCCGGGTTCAAGCGATTCTCCTGCCTCAGCCTCCTGAGTAGCCAGAATTACAGGCATGTGCCACCATGCCGGCTAATTTTTGTATTATTTTTAGTAGAGATGGCGTTTCTCGATGTTGGTCAGGCTGGTTCATGGTTTTATTATTCTACTTTAAACCTGTGTTTTCCCCTTCCTTCTGATACAGTGTTCTGCGACCAGGTGTCCCTGAGACTGACTCATTTTTTTCACATATCTGTTCAATTACACCTTTTCAAAGATCATTTTTCACCGTAGAATTCTCTGGAATATTTTTCAGTTTATTTTTTCTTAACATTTATGCCAATCAAATATTATTCTGTTCATTTTATTTTAAACGTGTTTATCGTAGCTTATATCTATAAGCCATAGTCTTCTGAATTCCAGATATTTGAGGATTGGCATCTTACATGATTTGTATTTGATATAAAATATGCACCTGCTTTTTGAAATCATATGGCAGAAATTAATTTATAATTAAAACAATTAAATTTAAATATATTTAAATTAAAAATGTATTTAAATTTAAAATGAAATATAAAATTTCACATCATCTGAATTCAGATTTGCAATGGAAAAACATACAATATAGGCTTTTCAATACACAAGTTGTGAATGCTAATCATAATTGTCAAAGAGGATGCCTTAGATCCTACAGGTTATGTTTGAATCAAAGTTCCATTACTAATTTTTAAATTCATTTGTTTATTTACTTATTTCTTCATTCCACAAATAATTATTAATTATACTTTATTATCTGGTCAATGATTTACTAAATACCTACAATTTATGAGTCACCATTATACATAATGGTGTTAAGATGGTTAAAAATTCAGATAGGGCTGGTTGCGGTGGCTCAAGCTTATAATCCCAGCCCTTTGGGAGGCCAAGGCAGTTGGATCACCTGAGGTTAGGAGTTCAAGGCCAGCCGGGCCAACATGGCAAAACCCCTTCTCTACTAAAAATACAAAAATAGCCAGGCACTGTGGTGGGCACCTGTAATCCCTGCTGCTCAGGAGGCTGAGGCAGAAGAATCGCTTGAGCCCAGGAAGTGGAGGTTGCAGTGAGCTGAGATTGTGCCACTGCACTGCAGCCTGAGTGACAGTGTAAGACTCTGTCTCAAAAAGCAAAAACAAACAAACAAACAAAAAAACAACAACAAAAAAGAAGTCAGACAGGATTCCTGCTTTTATTGAGCTCACACATCTACAGCTAATAGTATAAAGACGAGCTAGGTAGCAACAAACTCAACAAATTCATTTGGGCTACTTCTAATATATTTTTAAAATTTTTGATGTCTTAATTCTTTTTATGTTTTAAGATTTGCTTTATAAAAATGAAAATTAACGAAAATTAAACCTATGAAAGAGCAATGGGATGGCAACAAAATGTTCATATTAACATTTTTTTTTAATGTAAGAAGTCACAGCTGGGTTTACTGGTCAAAATTTTGTTTATATGTGTTTCAGTTATATTTGTGGAAGGGAAAGCTAAGAATTTATGTAATATCTGTGTGCAAAGGAAAGAGAGGAAGAAAGAGAGATCTAGAAGAGCTTGGATATAAAAGCTCCCATCAGTAGTACTGGAATGGTATCTATCCCCAAGTTAAGTTCGTACATGTTTGGACCTGGCCAGGTCACTTCAATAGACTTGATCACATAAAATTAATAAATAATGGATAAGGGAAATGCAAGTGTTCAACAAAAGTAGAGTATTTTCAGTCTTGACTTGTTCCTAGTATTTCTCAAAATAAATGAGATAGATGTAAAATAACTGGAGGCAAACTACAAACAATGTGAAAAATTAATTTTTAAAAACTTAACTCTTTTAAAGAAAATAATTCTACTAAATCCAGGAAGTAGTGTAGAAACCCTTTTGTTTAAGTAGGTATCATTTGTCAATTTTTCATTTTGTTGCAATTGCTGTTGAAAACTTAGTCATAAATTGTTTCCCAAGGCTGATGTCCAGAATGGTGTTTCCTAGGTCTTCTTCTAGGATTCTTACAGTTTGAAGTCTTTTTTTTTTTAATTTTTATTTTTTGAGACGAAGTCTCTCTCTGTCGCCCAGGCTGGAGTGCAGTGGCGCGATCTCCACTCACTGCAAGCTCCGCCTCCCAGGGTCACACCGTTCTCCTGCCTCAGCCTCCGGTGTAGCTGGGACTACAGGCGCCTGCCACTGCGCCTGGCTAATTTTTGTATTTTTAGTAGAGACGGGGTTTCACTAGGTTAGTCAGGATGGTCTCCATCTCCTGACCTCGTGATCCGCCCGTCTTGGCCTCCCAAAGTGGTGGGATTACAGGCGTGAGCCACCGCGACTGGCCAGTTTGAAGTCTTACATTTAAATGTTTAGACATCTGGAGTTAACTTTTGTGTATGGTAAAAGGTAGGAACCCAGTTTCATTCTTTGGCATGTAGTCAGCCAGTAATCACAACAACATTTATTGAATAGACAGTCCTTTCTTTAGTGCTTATTTTTGTCAACTTTATAGAAGATCAGATGGCTGAAGGTTTGTGGTTTTGTTTCTGGGTTCTCTATTCTGTTCCATTGGAGTATGTGTATTTTTGTACCACTACCATGATGTTTGGTTACTGTAGCTTTATAGTGTACTTTGAGTCACTTAATTTGATGCCTCTGGCTTTGTTATTTTTGCTTAGAATTGTTTTGACTATTTGGGCTCTTTTGTTTTCACATGAATTTTTGAGTATTTTTTCTAATTCTGTGAAGCATGACTTTGGCAATTTGATAGCAGTAACATTGAATTTGTAGATTGCTTTCAGAAGTATGAACATTTTAATGATATTGATTCTTCTGATGCATGAGCATGGGTATTTTTCTATTCATTTGTGTCATGTTATTCTTTCCACAAGTTATACTTTCCTTGTAGAAATTTTTCACCTCCTTGTATAGATATATTTATAGTTATTTTATTTTTGTGACTATTGAAAATAGAATTGTGTTCTTGATTTGACTCTCAGTTTGAACATTATCAGTGTATAGAAATGCTACTGATTTTTTAAAATTTATTTTGTATACTGAAACTTAACTGAAGTTGTTTTACGGGTATGGAAGCCTTTTCATGGAGTTTTTAGGGTTTCCTAGGTAAATAATAATATTATCAGTAATAAGAAATAATTTGACTTTCTCTTTTCCTATTTGAATGCCTTTTATTTTTTCCCAGGCTGATTACTCTGGCTAGGACTCCCACTACTATGTTGAGTAAGAGGGGTGAGAGTGGGCCTCCCTAGCTGGTTCCATTCCTCAAGGGAAATGATTCCAGCTTATGACCATTCACTATTATGTTGGCTTTGGGTTTGTTATAGATGGCTCTTACTATTTTGAGGTGTATTCCTTCTAAGTGTGTTGTATTTTATAGAACGCTTTTATTACATTTGTTGAGATTATCATGTAGTTTTTCTTTTCAATTCTGCTTATGTGGTGAATCACATTTATTAATTTGCATATGATGAAGCAACTTGAATCCCAGGAATGAAAGCTACTTGACTGTGGTGAATTAACTTTTTGATGTGCTGCTAGATTCAGTTTATTAGTATTTTTTTTTATTTTTTTGAGTTTTGCATCTGTCTTCATCAGGAATATTGGTCTATAATTATTATTTTTTCTTTTTGATTTTTCAGATTTTGGTGTCAGGATGATACTAGTATTGTAGAATGAGTTAAGAAGCAGTGTCTCCTTCTCAATGTTTTTGAACAGTTTCAGCAGAATTGGTACCAGCTCTTCTTTGCACATCTGGTAGAATTTGGCTATGAATTCATCTGGTCCAATTCCTTCTTTTTTTTTTTTCATTTTGGGTTGGTAGCTTGGTCGGTTTTCTTCTATTACTGAATCAATAGCAGAACTCATTATTGGTCTGTTCCTTGTTTCAATTTCCTGATTCAATCTCGGGAAGATGTGTGTTTTCAGGAATTTATCTACTTCCTCTGGATTTACTAGTTTGTGTACATAAAGGTGTTCATAATAGTTTCTGAGGATCTTTTGTATTTCTGTGGAATTGGTTATAATATGACCTTTGTCATTTCTGATTTTGGTTATTTAGATCTTTTCTCTCTTTTTCTTTCTTTATCTAGCTAGTGATCTATTAATCTTGTTTATCTTTTCAATGAAACAACTTTTTTTTTGTTTGTTTTAGAATGGATTTTGGGTCTCAGTTTCTTGCAGTTCTTCTCCCATTTTGTTATTTATTTTCTTCTGCTAGCTTTGGGGTTTGTTTGTTCCTGTTTTTCTAGCTCCTCTAGATGTGATGTCAGATAGTTAATTTGAGATATTTATAACTTGTTCAGGTAGCTATTTAGCGATATAAACTTTCCACTTAACATTACATTTACTATATGCAGTCCAGAGATTTTGGTGTGTTGTGTCTCTGTTTTCATTTAATTTAAATATTTTAAAATATATGCCTTAATTTTATTGTTCACTCAAATGTCATTCAGGAGCAAGTTGTTTAATTTCCATGTAATTTTGTGGTTTTGAGAAATCTTCCAGGTATTGATGTGTATTTTTATTCCACTGTGGTCTGAGAGTATGGTTGGTATAACTTCAGTTTTTCTGAATGTATTGAGACTTGCTTTATGTCTGAGCATGTGGTCGATCCTGAAGTATGTTCTGTGTACAAATGAGAAGTATGTATATTCTGTGATTGATGAGTGGAATGTTCTGTAGATGTCTATTAGGTCTAATAGGTCAAGTGTCAAATTTAAATCTAGAATTTCTTTGTTAGTTTTCCACCTTGATGATCTAACATTGCAAGTGGGGTGTTGCTATCCCCTACTATTAATGTGTGGCTGTATAAGCCTTTTTGTACATCTAGAGGTAGTTGTTTCATGAATATAGGTGCTTCTATGTTGGTCACATATATATTTAGGATAGTTAAGATTTCTTGTTGAATTGAATTATCAGTATGTGATGCCTTTCTTTGTTCTTTTTTACTGTTGTTGGCTTAAAGTTGGTTTTATCTGATAAAAGAATAGCTACCCATACTCTTTTTTCTTTTTCATTTGTGTGCTAGATCTTTGTCCAACCCTTTACTTTCAGCTTATGAGTGTTATTTAGTGTGAGATGGTCTCTTGAAGACAGCCAATGGACAGGTCTTGTTTTATTAATCCAATTTGGAAGTCTGTGCTTTTAAAAGTGGAGCATTTTGGCTGTGTAGATTTAAGTTGAATATTGATATATAAGGCTTTGATTTTATCATGAAGTTGTTAGCTAGTTGTCTTGTAGTTTCTATTCTGTGGTTGCATTATAGGGTCTGTGAGCTATGTATTTTTGTTTGTTTTTGTGGGTAGCATTTTTCTTTCATTTTCATGTTTAGAACTCTCTTAAGAATCTCTTGTAAGACTCGTCTATTGGTAATTAATTTCCTTAGTGCTTGATTGTCTGGAAGAGTTTTTGTTTCCCCTTTGCTTAAGAAGTTTAGTTTGGAGTAATATGAAATTCTTAGTTGGAATGTCTTTTCTTTATGGATACTAAAAATAGGTCCCTAATCTCGACTGGTTTTAAGTTTTCTGTGAGATGTCCACATTAGCCTGATAGGATTTCCTATGTACATGATCTGACCATTTTCTCTAGCTGCCTGTAAAATTTTTTATTTGGTGTTAACCTTGGACAGTTTGGTGACTATATGTCTTTGTGATGATAGTTTTGCATAGCATCATGTATATGTACTCTGGATTTATTGTAACTGATGTCTACCTCTCTACCAAGATAAGGGGAATTTTCTTGAATTATTTATTCAAGGATGTTTCCATGTCAATTACTTTTTCTCTTTTTCTTTCAAGAATGCCAATAATTCAAAGGTTTGTTTACAGAATCCCACACTTCTTGAAGAATTTTACATTTTTCTTAATTTTTTTCTTTTTAATCTTTGGCTGACTGGGTTTGTTTGAAAGACAGACCTTCAGGCTTTTAAATTATTTCTTCATTATCTTCTAGTCTATTGATAAAGCTTTCAATAGTACTTTGAAATTCCTTAAGTGAGTTTTCCAATTCCAGAAGCTCTGACTAATATTTTTAAAGATGTTTATCTCTTCTTTTCATTTCCTGAATTGATTTAGAAGTTTGTGTTGATTTTCAACCTTATCTTGGATCTCATTGAGTTTTCTTGCAATCCATGCTTTGAATTATTTACTTGTCATTTCTGAGTTTTCATTTTGGTTAAGGACCATTGCTGGAGAGCTAGTGTAATCCTTTGGTAGTATCACTACCTTCAAATGTTTTATGGTGCTGGAATGTTTGCACTGGTTCCATTTCATATAGAGATAATGGCATTCCTAATGTTTGTAATTATTTTCCTGTTGGTAAGATTTTTTCCTTTTTCTTTCTTTCCTTGTAATATGATTGTTATTTTTTTCTTGTTTCTTTTTGCTCTCCCCCTAGGGGTTGGGACTGTAGGGAATGTTGAGTAGGGGCTTTTGATTTTGCTTCTATTGTCCTATGCACTTTCAGCAAATTTTATATTGGACTGTGCAGTTGGATCTATAAGCCAGTAGATGACTTTCATAGGTAAGAGCCAGCTGAAATTAACATAGTAGGAGAAGCTTGTTTATTAGAGAAGATCTCTGTTACCTCGGGCAATAGGCTGATCCATGGAGTTGTCTGAGCTCCCTGCTCAGCCTAGCATGGGTGGGGGACAAAATGAGAGGGGCCAGCTTGGACAAGCCCACCTACAGGTCTCCTGAGGGCAGGTACAAGCACTGGTGCTGAGGGACAGTCCAATGGTGGTCACTGAGGGACCAAAATTGTGTGTAGCCATGGAGCTAGGAAACTTCCAGGGCCTCAGGTTCTCTGTCTGGTCAGAGTGGGGTGGCCCAGGCTTCAAATCCAGGACCGTAGGTATTTCAGGTACACGGAAATCTGCCTGGGCAGAGAGCCCTGCTGTACCGCTGTGTCTGCACAGGAACAGTGGGACAGCTCAGGATGCTGATTCAGGCAAATGGGTGCTCAGAATGCCCAAACAGCTGCCTGAGTGTGAAGTGAAGAGGGCACTGTTTCACCATAATCTCTTCACAGGAAAGGCTGTACAGCTTAGGTGCTGATCCAGGTGCATGGGTGCTCTGGCTGCTACGTTTAATTAAAAATATGTTTTTCTTAATGTTTTAGCTTTCTGGGATAAAATTATAACAATAAAGTAAAATTAACAAATGTTATCTCACTAAGACCTCAGTGCTTTCAATGCCCATCTGTCTTAGATATTTTTCTTAAGTTTCAAAAACCTATGTTGTTTTTCATTATATGTAAAATGGTTATTTCATCATGAGATAATAAAACATAAAAACATGGAAAGTAGTACATGTGTTAATAATTAACTATAATTTTAAATGGGGAATATAATTTTTTATTTGATTTAGACATAAATCAAACATTATTGTTATTTATTATTTTATTGGTATCAATAACTTTATAAAAGAAGATTTTGTAAAGTCACACTTAAGTACTTACCACAATTTCATGATTATGGAATGGTAAAAGATCTATAATTCTTTTCATTTGTGCTATTTTTTCTTAACTATGTCACTGTACTCAAAATAACACTGTATTTATCCTTTTTATGTTTCTTATTTATTTGTCATCATTAGACTATGCTTTTTAATTAATTGATACACTAGATATTAAATTCTCCGAATCTTGGAATCACTCTTAATGTGGTTAAGTCAAGTGCACAAAAAGAATATGGATTGGTAAGTTTCATTAGCCTTTCTCTGTGTGATTTATAGTCTTGTCTCTTGAATAATGCAGTTTGAGACAATATGTAAGGTCCTTCACAGTGAAGGTGCCTTTCCTCTCTTGCTACATATAAAGTATCACTTATTCCACTTATGAATATTAAAACACTGCTTAAATTATAACAGCATCTTTCAGGGGTTATCATTAGTACTTCAAGAACAAATTGAATATCTTTCATGGTAGATGATCACAATAAATGAGACAGTAACTTAAAAATTCAAGTGAAAAATCTCGGTCTTATCCCATCTGTGACTTTTGACCCTAAATCAATTATTTTACTCTAAAGGGTGAAAGCCAATACACAGATTGATGTTAAAAATTTATATTTAAGGTCATATTTTAAAATTGTGTAAGGATTGTGGAGAAAATTTAACAAAAATATTTTCTAATTCTCATAAAATGTAGTTTCTGAATATATAATCTAAACCTCTTAATGTCTTGCCAGCAACATGGATGGAACTGGAGGCCATCATCTTAAGTGAAAAAACTCAGAAACAGAAAGTCAAAATGGGCATGTTGTCACTTATAAGTGGAAACTAAATAATGTGTACACATTGGCATAGAGTGTGGAATAATAGACACTGGAGGCTCAGAAGAGTGGGAAAGTGGGAGGGGGCAGAGAGATAAAAAATGACTTCATAGATACATTGTACATTATTCAGGTGATGGCTACACTAAAGGCCCAGATTTCACCACTACCCAACATATCTATGTGACAAAATTGTACTTGTACTCCTTAAATGTATACAAAAAGTCTTGCCTCTACTTCATATTAACTGTATAATCCTGAACATAACTTTCATTTCTGTGAGCTTCAGTTTCCTTATTTTAAAAAGTTTATAAGTAAATAATTATACTTTTGGTTCCTTTGAGATTGGATGAGACCATAAGAAAAAAAAGAAATGTGGAGACAAATATATGTTGATTTTGGAATTTTAGAAGGATAGGGTAGTTACCAGTAACACCCTGGAAGTTTTGCATCATGGGGAAGAGTTTATTCGATGAAGCCTGCAAACCTGGAGAAATTTGGATCCTTTAATTGAGAAGTATTAGCCAAAACATGCCCAATGACTAAATAGAAAACATATTTTGCAACCAAGTCCACCATATGCTATTTTAATTTCCATATTAAAGTTTGTTTATTTGTTTTCAATTACAATACAGTACTCACTGTATTAGAAATAGAAATCTCACATGGAACAAAAACCCTCTGAGAAGTCCCTATATTAATGATTGATTATCTCAAAACCTGAAACAGAAATGTTTAAAACTACTGTTGTCTCCTCAGTAGGTTATTTTCTGATAATGAACTAGACTTTCTTAAACTGTATTTTTCTTTGAACATAGCTTTCAAATTGCATAATTACTTAAGGTTCTAGATCATCTGGCTGCTTGTTAGTGTTTAAATGTGTTTGTAGACATATTATTTTGTTTACTTGATAATTATTGTTGACATACTTGTCTGCCTTTTGGCCAGCATTTGCATAGTAACATTCTCTAGGAGACTACAAATAATACCTTTTCTATTACATAAGATCACCTTTAAATAAATAATTAACAACACGCCAAATCTGTCTTTTTTATATCTAGTGGTTAGGGACAAGAATAATTACTTTTTTTTCTGATATTGGTGATGGTGAGCTATGTTCTCTTGTGAATATTGCATTTTTTAGAAAGAAATGAGTGTCAATTAATAGCAGTTGCCTGAGATATATTTGCCACATGTGTGAGTATTTACTTCCTTTTTAGAATCAAGGGTAAAGATACATGTAGTAAAGTGACGGAAAATAACTAAATATACTTGTATAACATAATAATGTTTGCATGTTGTATGCCCCATGTATACTCAAATCATGAGGTAGAACAATCCCAGCACCCAATAAGATACTTTCTTGCCACCTAGAGCTAACTACTATCCTGGATTATCTCATCATCTATCAGTCTTGACTATACTCGAGTTTCCTATACCTGGAATGATATAGAACAAATTTTTTTTCTGTCTTGGACTTATCTCATTCAGTAATTATGTCTGTGAGGTTCACTTATGTAAATATCCAGGAGTTTATTCTTTTGTATTGTTCTGTAGTATTTCCTCATAATATTTATTCCAATTTATTCATCCTCTGTTTACTAGACAATTGGTTTTTTCAAGATTTTAACTATTATAAATAAATCTGTTGTGAATATTCTTGGTTTTGTGTGCACTCATTTCTCTTACGTACACAGGAGAAACGGCCAGTTGTCTAAAAGGGTTTTATACCTCTACTAACAGTGTATGAGGGCTTGAGTTGCTCCTATATTACCCACATTTGGTATTCTCAGTCTTAATTATAGTTACTCTGGTGGCTGTATAATAATACATTTTTTTGTATTTTTAATGTATAATTTCCCCACAAATAGTGAAGTTGGCTTCCTTTTATTACACTTATTAAATAATAAATAGCCCTTTTCCTGAGAGCTCTTTGCAAAAGTTCTTTCCCACTGTTATTATTATCATTTTTCTTTTTTATTTGTAGATGTCCTTTTTATGTTTGGATATGAGTCCTTCAAAAAATGTATATACAGCAAATAATTTTTCTATTTCTTGGTGTTTTCACTTTCTATATGATGTCTCTGGATGGACAGGAAATCCTAGTTAGAATAAAAGCCAATTTGTTATTTTTCTTTTTTGGAATGCTTTAGTGTTTTTGACTCCTATATTAAAGATCTTTGCCTATTGTAACTTCATGTAGATAACTTTCTGTGTTTTCCTCAAGACTTCAGATTGTTTTTTCTTTTCACAGTTGTGTCAATTTCATTGAATGTTGTAAAGTAGGTGTCAGGTTTCCTTTTATTCACTATGGATATCAAACTGCTTGATTCAATATCTCTTACTGACTGCTTGTTTCAACATCATTTACATAGTTTAATTCCATTGACACCTTTTATACAAATCAGGTGAATAAATAAATAAAGCAAGCAATATATATTTTATATAAAATGTTTCTGATAACAGCACATGGAAAGTGATTTAGTAAATTAAATAAAGTAGTATTGATCATAAATATAAAATTAAGAATTGTAAAATGAAAACATCAATAAATACTGATTTTATCTTCTTAAGTAAAATAATAGGTGAATTTAATTCCTGGATAATAGATGATTAAATTTGTACCCACCACTAATAAGAAATTAGCAGTCTGAAAGCAAACTTGATGCTACATAAACTGAGAAGAATCTATGGATAAACATTCAACTTCCGCTTCTGATTTAAAAAGGATGCAAAGCACACAAATATGCATACACACAGGGCTTGTTCTAATAAAAAGTAACTAAAGTGTGTAAAATAATACTATTCCTGCATTCTTCTTCATCTTCCTCCTTCTACATGCTTTTACACTGCCTAACTTTCCCAGTTTATGACTATCTTTTTCTGGTCCGTATCTTTAAAATATGTTATTATGCACTAAATTATGTTCTCCCAAAATTTGTATGTTGAATCCCTAACCCCCGATATGACCAATTTGTAGATAAGGCCGTTAAAGAGGGAATTAAGGTAAAGAGACATCATTAAGAGCGTAATGCAATAATATTGGTGTTTCCATAAGAAGAGAAAGAGATATCAGGGCTATACATGCAGAGAAAAGGCCACAGGAAGGTGCACTGAGCAGGTGGCCACCTGCAAGTCAAGGAGACGGGCTTCGTGAGAAATCAACACTGCTGGGTCCTTGATCTTAGATTTCTGTCATCCTGAACTGTAAGAAAATATATTACTGTTTTTTTAAGTCACCCTCTATGTGGTATTTTCTTACAGCAGCCCAAGCATCTAACAAGTGTCAATCTTGTTTTTCTGTGTTATTTACGTACAATATTTTATTATTTTACTTGAGAGTATTATAATTGGACACTAACATGTCAATGGCTCAGTTCCCTTGCCTCCAAACATACAGTCAAATCTCAATTATCTTTTTGAAGAGAAGTGTTGATTCTTATCACATTTAAAGTAAGTTAAAACGTGATAATTTGGCTTTTGATTAATTCTTATGAAATAATTTGAGTAACAAATACTGTTTTAACGGCAGGATTATATGCAAATTAAAATCTATTAGTGATTACAGTGTATGTATAGCACTGCATTTGAAATAAATGTAGAATCTATCTCATTTCATAAATTGAAAACTTTTTGTAAATAGAAAACTATCAGCCACTTAAAATCACTGTCAAAATACTACAGATAGAACAATAAGTATGCTCTATGTCTTTTAAAACAATTTTTAAACAAATTTTCTTTGACAACTCATACTCAAGAGATTTACTCTGGGGTCAAACTCAAAACTTTTAAAATAATTTTTTAGGCTCTGTAAGCACGAGCACCTGTTTTACTTCACTTTCTGTTATACTGATGGGATATGTAATGAAAGATTATTAGTGAATAGGAGCAATGTTAAGTGAACATAAAGTTGATGTTTCATTTCACAAGAATGGCATGGAAAATCTGAAATATTTGTCCATCAAAGCTTGCCAGGTACTCTATTTCAAAATGACAAAGTCATCTGGGTTTTGATGTATATTTTACAAATATTGAAAAACGTATAGTTTAGTTAAACATTCCCCTCCATGCCAATTCTATTCATTTCTTACATAATCTAAATGTGAGAACAAAAAGAGCAAAATGTTACTATGACTTCATAAAGTATCATAGGGTAAGTGCTACATACTATCCTATTTTTAATGTTTAAGAATAAATTAATTGACTTATCCTCAATAAAGTTAAACAGTTATGAGAGAGCAATAGACAGAAAGAGCATGAAGCTGCTGTCCTTCAAAATGAGTGGATTCTATCTCACCACAAAGAACACGAGAAGAATTTACTGTGCAGTGCAAGCTTGTTTATGGATCTGTTAAGTATCACGGCTGAACCTGGTAAAGATGCAGATTGATGTGCCTGTGTTGAAGCTAGTCTATCCTCAGGAGTTAGACAAGCCAGAAGTAATTTGTCGACATGATCAAAATGAATTGTAGTTGAGATGGAAGGTCTGAGGTCAGAGAAAATGAAGTATGTCCTACGGGAGAACAAGGAATGATCGAGGAGTTCATGTGGATTTCACAACCAAATCTCTCTGTTGACATGGTCCTTTCTTTTTCTCTCTCTTACACACACATGCACAATATACATCAGAACCTATTAAAGAGGAGGAGATTTAGAGCAAGGCAAATTTTGGGGAGAACTGTTTTATTTAGGGAAATTACCATATAATTTAAGGGCTAGCATGGAGTAAACAATTATACACAACTAAACCTCATGGCCATTTAAAACATATCTCCACACTCTGCTCCCTCATTAGTAACTTATTAAGAGAGGAAAGTAATTTAAGTGTGTTTGCATACATCGCACACTTAAACACAAATATAATAAAAATGATACTTAAAATTGCCCAATAACTAGGAAGAACAGCTGAAAAGAGCTATACTATGCTAATACAACAAACAGGTCCCCAAATCTCAGCGGTTTTTATGAAAGTTTATTTGTTACTAGTCTTACATGTACATATTGCAATAACAAACGGTGCTTCATTTCAATGTATTCTTCTATATTTTAAGATGCAAGAAAAAGAGAATGTGATAAAACACTCTCTACTTTTTAAATCTTTAGTCTGAAAATAACATATGCTAGTTCCACTCTCATCACATTAGATAAAGCAAGTCACATATCCATGTCTAAATTTAACCGGGAAATACGTATAATGCTTTTGCATGAACTGATACCACAGATAGAGTAACGAAGATAGTTGAACACGAATATATCTGCCATCTAAGTAGAGCAAAATGATAAGCTCATGAGCCATTGGGTTTGGACAGTTAGAGGGCAAAATCAGTTTTAAAAATTGGAAATAATATTACTATTATGTAGTATAAATAAAGACAATTTATTAGTATTTTATAAAAATTAAATTTTTATGAACTATAATTTTTGTCAGTCACTGCTACTTTACTGAGAGAGAAAAGAAAACTTTCATTTTCACACTAACAAAAACAACAAAAATTCCTACCCCGAGCCACAATCCATAACATTTATTGGCCACATATTAAAGATTGCTGGATTAAAGGAGAATATATGTTCCTGAGGTATGACACCTGCGACTTGGAGTAGAATAAAGAGTCGCCTGAACTTGAGGTCACAGCTTAAGTAAAGTTTCTAGTAGACAATAGGCAGAGTGGTAATATGGGCTGCCCAGGATCACCACCCCTTCCTGTGTGTATGCCTTTTATAATCTCCTTAAATCTGGGTGGAGTGTGTGAATATTATGGATGTAACTTCCATGATTGGATTATGTTATAGAGCAAAAATGAAGGGATTTTTGCAAATGTAAATGAAGTTGTAATCTCTTGATTGTGATTAATCAGAAGGAAAATTATTCTGTGGAGTTTACTTTACCAGATGGGTTCTTTAGAAGATACTTAAAGCAAGGAAGACAATGGAGCAATAGAACACTAATATACAACATTAATTTGGCCATAATAATAAAATGCAGAAATGAAATTGATTAATGAAGGCATAGAATGGCTTTGTTGGGACTTACTTCAACACTTTTATCACTAGGAGAGGTGACTGTACTGAAAAGGATATTTCAGTACATAATAAGATTGCGTGAAATACTTCAAGATAAAGGAGACATGTACCTTGGGTTAAATACTAAAAGCACATAATTATATAGCACATACAATATGTGGGACACAGCTCTAAACCTTTACATATGTTAATTCATTGAGGGGGGCACACATTAAATGAAATATAGAAAGCAATAGATTTATAGAAAGTATATTTGAACAATGAACTAATTTAAAGTGGTAAAGTTTACTTAGGTGTCTTTATCAGATTGCAATAGGTGCATTTTAATTTTTAGGGAAAAAATTTTCTCATGAATGGGTGTTGAAATTCTGCAAAATGCATTGTTTCCTGCATCTTTTGATGTAATCTCACATTATGTCTTTGTTATATTCTTAATGCAGAGAGTTGTGTCAATTCATTTTGAATGTTGAACTAACTTTGCATTCCTGAGATGAATCGTTCTGTTTCAGGCATGCATTATTATTTTTTATATATTTTTGGATTCACTTAGCTAATACTGTGTTAAAACTCTACCCAAGTTTATGAGAGATATTACATCCTAATTTACTTTGATTATAATGTCATGGTCACATATTGGTACTAGGCATACGCAGGTCTCATAAAACAAGTTAGGGAAGGTCCTCTCTTCCTCTTTTCCAAAAGCTATTTAGTAATATGTTTGTTTTTCTGTCTTTTAGGTTTTATAGAAGTGGAGAAATTCAGTTTAAGTGACCAATATCCTAAGAGCTAAATGAAGAAATTAATTTATAACTGAAGTTTAGTAACTACCATTGGTAACTAAAGCTTGCTCAAAATGTTTATCTCTTAAAAAGTTTACAAAATGAAATACGTTTTAATTATTCAGTGCTTCTTTTTTAAATAAAGAACATTGGACCTTGACAAAAAATAATTTTTATTAGACATTTTCAATTTTCTACCAAGAAAGTTAAAAGCAACTATGTATATCTATACACACAAACAACACAGGTTTCATATATATATATAGCAGGTGCTGTTCAAGGGTCAACTATACACACATACACACACAAAATTGGCTCAACTATATATATACTTGACCCTTGAACAACACGGGTTTAAACTATGTGGGTCCATGTATATTTAAAAAATAATTATATTTAAAAATGTTTTGGAGATTTGCAAGAATTTGAAAAAAATCACAGATGAACCACATAGCCTGCAAATATTAAAAAAAAAAAACAGGAAAAAATAAAGATGCAGTATTACATCATAACTGCATAAAACTAACTATAGTACATACTGTACTCTTGTAATAATTTTATAGTCACCTCCAGGTGGCATTGCGGTGAACTCAAGTGTTGCAAATATCCACTTAAAACACCCTATGATGGTCTTTCTTCCCAGCTGAGCAGTTCATCTCTCCAGTAAATCGTGTAACACAGGAAAAAGTGATCTCTTGCAGTTCTTAAGGTTTATATATATATACACACACATATATATATAATGTTTAGTGAAATGTCATAAACCTTGAATACACCTTGGGACTCATTGAAGCTGCCACTACTGATGCTGGAAGTGCTCCCAAGAAGCAAAAAAAAAAAAACGGTCATCACATTAGAAGAAAAAGTGTAATTGCTTGATATGTACCATAGATTGAGGTCTTCAGCTATGGTTGCTGCCATTTCAAGATAAATGTTTCCAGTGCAAGGACCATTGTAAAAAAAAAAACAAACTGAAAATTAGTGATGCTATTGCTGCAACTACACTAGCAGGTGTAAAAAACTCGTAATTTTTGTGAAATAACTTTTTATCTTGTATCAAAAATGAGTTTTTTATGGGGGTGCAATATTGCTATAAAAAAGCATACCTATAGACTCGACGATGAATTGAGAAAAGGCAAATTCATTATATGACAACTTAAAGCAAAAGGAAGGTGAAAGATCTAAAAGTGAAGAATTTTTTGCAAGCAAAAAGATGATTTGATAAATTTCTTTCTTTTTTTTTTTTTTTTTTTTTGAGACGGAGTTTTGCTCTTGTCACCCAGGCTGGAGTGCAATTACGCCATCTCGGCCAACTGCAACCTCCGTCTCCTGCCTCAGCCTCCCAAGTAGCTGGGATTACAGGTATGTGCCACCACACCCAGCTAATTTTGTAGTTTTAGTAGAGATGGGGTTTCTCCACGTTGGTCCAGCTGTTCTTGAACTCCCAACCACAGGTGATCTGCCCCCCTCGGTCTCCCAAAGTGCTGGAATTGCAGGAGTGAGCCACCGTGCCTGGCTTGATCTGATAATTTTTGAAAGAGCTAACAGACACTGCACCAAAGAAATTAACAATAGAAGACATAATGGAAATGAATGCTTCTCAAGCAATGCCAGATGATGTGAAAGAAGACATAGAAGGAAACAAATTGACACTAGTCAATCTAGTAGAAGGGTCCTAATTATTCAAGACTGGTTTTAAATTTTTTTATGATATAGACCATTCTATGTCATGGGCATTGAAAGTAAAGCAAAGAGTGAAGGATTGGTACAGAATGGAGAAATTTTCAGAGAAATTAAAAAGCAAAAAATTAGATAAAATTTATGATGTATTTCCATAAAGTTATGCCAAGTGTACCTACCTCTCCTGCCTTCCTTCTACGTCTTTATTCTCTGCCGCCCTTTAGCCTACTTAACATGAAGATGAGGATGAAGTCCTTTATGCGATCCACTTTCATTTGATAAATAGAAATTATATTTGCCCTTCCTGATGTATTTCTTAATAATATTTTTCTGTAGCTTACTTTATTGTAAGAATACAGTATACAGTACATATAACATACAAAATATGTTAATTGAATATTTTATTTGTAAGACTTCTGGTCAACACTAAGGTATTAATAGTAAGTTTTGGGGGAGTAAAAAGTTATACATGAATTTTGAATTTTCAACTTCACAGAGTGTTAGCACCCCTAAGCCCCACATTGTTCAAGGGTCAGTTATATATATATATGTGTGTGTGTGTGTACATATATGTGTATATATAGTGTATATATATAGGGTGTATATATAGTGTATATATAGGGTGTGTGTATATATAGAGTATATATATACTGTGTATATATAGAGTATATATATACTGTGTATATATACACACACATATACACATACACACACATATATGTATGTATATGTCTACATTTTTATATACTTATATATATACACACTTGAAATTGTCTCATATTATTATGAAGGCTGAGACATTTCAAAATTCACACTCCTAGGGCTTGAGAATCAGGAGAGTTAATGATAGAGAAGTTCTAGCTTGAGTCCATGGAAGGAGAAGACAGAGGTCCCAGCTTGAAGGCCATCAGGCAGAAAAATGAATTCATTCTTGCTCAGCCTATTGTTCTATTCATGCCTTCAGTGGATTGGATGAGGCCCACCCACATTGGGGAAGGCAATTTGCTTTATTTAGTTTATCAATTCAAATGCTAATTTTGTGTAGAAACAGCCTTACAGACACACTACTAATTTTGGATACTAATTCAGAGCATATAGTGCTTCTTGAAAAACCTTACACCAACCTTGCAAGGTATTGTTAACTAGATGGTGCTATAACTCAGTCTTCAAGAGAGCATTTCAGTATTCTATCAAGCCAGTTGTTTCAGGATGGTGGGAGAAAATCACTGTCTTAATTAGCTTAGGCTGCTATAAAAAATACCATAGACTGGGTGATCTAAACAACAGAAATTTATTTCTCATAGTTCTGGGGCTGAAAGTCCAAGATGATTTGGTTTGGTAAGGACTCTCTTCCTGTCTTACAGATGGCAGCCTTCTTACTCTGTCAGCACATAGTGGAGAGAGAAAACTGGCATCTCTTCCTATTTTTTATATAAAGGCACTAATCTCACCATGGGGGCTCCACTTTCATGACCTCATCTAAACCTAAGTACCTTTCAAAGGCCTCACCTCCTAATACCATCATATTGAGAGTTGAGCCTATAACACATGAATTTTAGGGGGACATACACATTCAACCCATAACAGAAATTAAGTAGTAATAAAATATATAATATTGTTAAATATAAATTCGATATCTTTTCCTTTATTTTATTTATTTATTTATCTTTGAGACAAGGTCTCACTCTATCATCTAGGCTGGAGTGTAGTGGTGTGATGACAATTCACTGCAGCCTTGAACTCCCAAGGCTCAGGTGATTCTCCCACCCCAGCCTCCTGTGTAGCTGGAACACAGGCATACACCACCAAACCAGGCTAATTTTTGTATTTTTCATAGAGACAAGGTCTCACTATGTTGCCTAGACTGATCTCAAACTCCTAGTCTCAACTGACCCACTCTCCTCAGCCTCCCAAAGTGCTGGGATTATAGGTGTGAGCCACTGTGCCCGACCTAATTTAAATGAAATAATCTTAAACATTTTGAGGTACATAATTTTCTTATTAATTATTATTTAATCAAGAAAACAGATACAAAAAAAATTTCTAAGTGATTAGCCTTACTTGGAATATTTAAGTGATTATAATTACTGAACATTAACAGTTACATGAAAGAAAGTGGTATATATAATGCATGTCCTAATAAGAGAAATGATGTAATAAAACATAAGTTATTTTCTCATTATTTTTCTTTTCTGGTATAGTTTTGGTGAAGTACCAAGAATAAAATCTTTCTCACATGTTATATAAAACAGCTTGTATATAATTGCATGTATTTTTAAAGCAATAAGTCACGTATTGTGCTTATTCAAAATACAAAAACAGTAAATTTTTCTAAATCTCTAAAAGTTAATGTTATTTAAATTTAGTAAGTGAAATAATTTTCTGATTACTTTTTATTTTAAAATATTATAAATAATGGTTTTCTGGCAGTCTGCTTTCTCTCTCTGTCATGCAGTATCTTTTAAATAGCATAATAACAACAGATGTTGATAATCTAGAAAATACCACCTCAGTTCAAATACCAACTGAACAAAGCACACCCTGCTAAATAAAGCAAAGTCAACAATGGAAAAGTATTCTGACTCAACTTTTATAGCTTTTAAAATAATAATTTTAACTTTATGTTTTTATTTTATCTGTCATCTATATTAATTTTCTTCAAGTTTATCATCTATATTTCCATGTAGTTAATGGTTAATATTTGCCTTAACTATAACCTACAACATTTTCAGGTTTTCAAATTATCAAGAACTACTAATGCTTTAAACTTTTAGTAATATTCATAGTTCTTGAGGCTAAAAGTCCTAGATGAATAAATTTTATTTATTAAATGGAATAAATACTTCTCAAATTCAGTCCCCTCATAAAATTAAATGAGATTACATATCAAATTTGGTAAGTAGCACCATAGTGCTGTTGGTAGAAGAATCTTATTCAATAACTCAGTTGTTCCAATTATTCCACATAAGTCTCAGCAAAGATGATTTCACTTTTACTCTGAACTTAAGGATTTTATTTTTATTTTTATTTATTTTTGTATTTATTTATTTGTTTATTTAATTTATTCATTTATTTTGAGACAGAACCTCACTCTGTCAGCCAGGCTGGAGTGCAGTGGTGCGATCTCTACTCATTGCAACCTCCACCTCGCAGGTTCAAATGATTCTCCTGCCTCAGACCCCTGAGTAGCTGGGGCTACAGGCATATGCCACCATGCCTGGCTAATTTTTGTGTTTTTTAGTAGAGACAAGATTTCACCATATTGGCCAGGCTGATCTTGAGCTCCTGACCTCATTATTTGCCCTCCTCAGCCTCCCAAAGTGTTGGAATTACAGGCATGAGCCACTAGACCCATCCTTATTTTTATTTTTGAGATGGAGTCTCTCTCTGTCTCCCAGGCTGGAGTGCATTGGCCTGATCTCGGCTCACTGTAATCTCTGCCTCCCAGGTTCAAGCAATTCTCCTTCCTCAGCCTCCCGAGTAGCTGAGATTATAGGTGCCTGCCACCACATCTGGCTAATGTTGGTATTTTTAGTAGAGACAGGGTTTCCCCAGGTTAGCCAGGCTGACCTTGAACTCCTGACCTTCAGTGATCCAACATTTTCAGCCTCCCAAAGTGCTGGGATTACATGCGTGAGACACCGTGCCCAGCCTGAAGTTAAGGATTTTTGAGAGCCCTCCATATAATGTCATGTATAAAAACTCACATATGATACATCAAAACATTATGTCTTCTTGTATTAAACAATCTGATTTTATTGTGTAAGTGTTTGACTTCTGACAACTTTTAAATATCGCTTGCTTCCCAGTTTTTTCTCCCCAACCCTTCCTCACATTTGGGCAAGTGATAGCAAATCCTAGGTGCTCCTTTCTTTAGCTTCTGTCGTAGTTTCAAACCCCTGCCCTGATATCAACATTAGGGCAGGACATTACAAGAAAACTAAATTGGAGGACAATACCCCTGATATGGCTTGGCTTTCTGACCCCACCCAAATCTCCTCTCAAATTGTAATCCCCAGGTGCTTGAGGATCCTGGTGGGAGGTAATTGGTTCATGAAGGTGGTTTCCTTCATGCTGTTCTCATTATAGTGACTAAGTTCTCATGAGATCTGATGGTTTTATAAGGAGCTCTTCCCCTCTTTGCTTCCTCTCTTTTGCCTGCCACCATGTAAGACATGCCTGCTTCCCCTTCTGCCACGACTGTAAGTTTCCTGAGGCATTTCCAGCCATGCAGAACTGTGAGGTAAATACACCTCTTTTCTTTATAAATGACCCAGTCTCAGGTAGCATCTTTATAGCAGTGTGAAAACAAACTAATACAGTATCTGTTTTAACACTGCTGATAGAGACATATGCAAGACTGGGCAATTTATAAAATAAAAAGATTTATTGGACATATAGATCCACATGGCTGGGGAGGTCTCACAATTATGGCAGAAGGTAAGAAGGAGCAAGTCACGTCTTACATAGATGGCGGCAGGCAAGAAAGAACTTGTGCAGAAAAACTACCATTTTAAAAATAATCAGATCTCACAAGACTTAGCCACTACCATGGGGACAGCACGGCAAAGACCTGCCCCCATGATCTGGCTACCTCCCAGCAGGTACCTCCCACAACATGTGGGAATTCAAGATGAGATTTGGATGGGAACACAGCCAAAAACGTATCATTCCACCCCTAGTCCCTTCCAAATCTCATTTCTTCACATTTCAAAACCAATCATTATTTCCCTACAGTCCCCCAAAAAGTCTTAAATAATTTCTTCATTGCCTCAAAAGTCCACAGTCCAAAATCTCTCTTGAGACATGGCAAGTCCCTTCTGCCTATGAGCCTGTAAAATCTAAACCAAATTAGTTATTCCCTAGATACAATGAGGGTACAGGCATTGGGTAAATATAGCCATTCCAAATGGGAGAAATTGACCAAAACTAAGGGTCTACAGGCCCCGTGTAAGTCCAAAATCCAGCAGGGCAGTCAAACTGTAAAGCTCCAAAATGATCTTCTTTTACTCCATGTTTCACATCCAGGTCATGCTGATGTGAGAGGTGGGTTTCCATGGTCTCTGGCAGCTCTGCCCCTGTGGATTTGCATGGATGCTTTCACAGGCTGGCGTTGAGTATCTGTGGCTTTTCCAGGTGCATGGTAAGTTGTCAGTGGATCTACCATTCTGAGGTCTGGAGGATGGTGGACCTCTTCTCAAGCTCCACTAGATGGTGTCCCAGTAAGGACTCTATGTAGGGGCTCCAAACCCACATTTCCTTCTACACTGCCCTAGTAGAGGTTCTCCATGAGAGCCCCACCCCTGCTGCAAACTTCTCCCTGAACATCCAGGCATTTCCATATATCTGCTGAACTAGGCAGAGATTCCCAAACTCTAATTCTTGACTTCTGTACAGTGGCAGGCTCAATACCACGTGAAAGCTGCCAAGGCTTGAGGCTTGCATCCTCTGCAGCTATGGTCCAAGCTCTACATTGTCCCCTTTAATCCATGGCTGGAGTGGCTGGGACACAGGGCACCAAGTCCCTAGGCACAAGGATTTTGGGTCTGGCCCATGGAAACACATTTTCCTCCTAGGCCTCAGGGCCTGTAATGGGAGGGGTGGCCATGAAGACCCCTGACATGCCCTAGAGATATTTTCCCCATTGTTTTGGGTATTCGCATTCTGCTCCTTGCTGCTTATGCACATTTCTGCAGCTGCCTTTAATTTCTCCTGAAAAAAAAAAATGGAATTTTGTTTTCTATCACATTGCCAGGCTGCAAATTTCCCAAACTTTTATGCTCTGTTTCCCTTATAAAACTGAATGTCTTTAACAGCACCCAAATCACTCCCTGAATGTTTTGCTGCTTACAAATTTCTTCCACCAGATACCCTAAATCATCTCTCTCAAAGTCAAAGTTCTGCAGATCTCCAGGGAAGGGCAAAATACTGCCAGTCTCTTTGGTAAAACATAACAAGACTCACCTTTCTTCCAGTTCCCAATAAGTTTCTCATTTCCATCTGAGAGCACCTCAACCTGGACTTTATTGTCTATATCACTATCAGCATTTTTGGCAAAGCCATTCAACAAGTCTGTAGGAAGTTCAAAATTTGCCCACCTTTTCCTCTCTTTTTCTGGGCCCTCCAAACTGTTCTAATCCCTGCCTGTTACCCAATTCCAATGTTGCTTCTACATTTTCAGGTATATATTCAGCAGTGCCCCACTGTAACGGTACCAATTTACTATATTAGTCCATTGTCACACTTCTGATAAAGACATACTCAAAACTGGGCAATTTTCAAAAGAATGAGGTTTAATGGACTTACAGTTTCACCTCGCTGGGGAGGGCACACAATCATGGTGGAAGGGAAGGGGGAACAAGTCACATCTTATGTAAATAGCAGCAGGCAAGAGAGAGAGTTGGTGCAGGAAAACTCCCATTTTTAAAGCCGTCTTGTGAGGTTTATTCACTATCACTAGTACAGCACATGAAAGATCCAACCCCATGATTCCCTTACCTCCCACCAGGTCCCTCCTCACATCATGTGGGAATTTGTGATTAGATTTGGGTGGGGACATAGCCAAACCATATAAAATACAACCCCTGGTAAACATAGATACAAAAATTATCAACAAAATACTAACAATTTGAAGTCAATAAAACATTAAAAAAAATCATTCATCAGGATGAAGTGAGATTCATTTCAGAGTTGCAAGATAGTTCAGAATATGTAAATTTATAAATATGATATACACCATGTTAACAAAATGAAGGACAAAACCCATATGATCTTTTTATTCAATACAGAAAAGTGACAAAATTAAACATCTTTTCATAACAAAAACTCCCAAAAAATTAGATATATAAGCAATCTACTTTATCATAATAAAGGCCATATAGGCCATATATTAGCTCATAGTTAACATTGTACTCAATGGTGAAAAGTTGAGTTTTTTCTCTACAATCAGGAACAAGACAAGGATTCTCACTCTCATCACTTCTGTTAAACATAGTACTGAAAGTTCTAGCCAGAGCAATTTGACCTACAAAAAAATTAACTAAGTAAATGGAATCCTAATTGAAGAGGAAGGGGTAAAAATGTAGATGTTTGATTATTACTTGATCATACATATAGAAATTCCTAAAGACTCCCATTAAAAACTCCTAGAACTAATGACCAAATAAAGTATACTTGCAGGATACAAAATTAACACACACAACTCAGTAGTGTTTCTATACATTAACAATAAACTATCTAAAAAAGAAGTCAAGAATACAATTCTATTTACAGTTGCTACAAAAATAAAAAAATACTAAGGCATAAATTTAACCAAATACAGAACTCTAAATGGTATTTATTGGTATATAAAAGGAACTGAAAAGGCAAAAATAAATGGAAAAATATCCTGTGTTGATGAACTGGAAGAATTGTTACTGCTAAAATTTCTATACTACTCAAGTCAATCCACAGATTCAACGTAATCCATATTAAAATTACAATATCATTTTTTACAGAAATAGAAAAAAAAAGTAAAAATTTGTGTGAAGCACTCAAAAAGCTTTGGATAGCCAAGGCAATGTTTAGCAAAAAAAAAAAAAAAAAAAAAAAAAAAAAACAACTGATGGTATCGTATTTCCTGATTTCAAGTGATATTACAAAGTTACTGTAATTAAAATGACATGGTACTGGCATAAAAACAGACAAACTGACCTATGAAAGAGAATAGGGTTTCTGGAAATAAACCCACACATATAGAACTACAAAAGACCTTAAATAGCCAAAGTAATCTTGAGGAAAAAGAAAATAGTTGAGGGCATCACACTTCCTGATTTCAAAATATATTACCAAGCAACAATAGTCAAAACAGCATGGCACTTACACAAAAACAGATAAATCCACCCATAGAACAGGATAGTGAGCTCACATATAAATCTACCTACTGATTTTCAACAAAGGTGTCAAGACCACACAATATAAAAAGGACAGTCTGTTCAATAAAGGATGTTAGGAAAACTGGACTTCCACAAGAAGAATAAAATTGGACTACTATCTCACACTGTAAATTAAAATTAACTCAAAATAGATTAGTTACTTAAACGTAAGACATGACACTGTAAAACTGCTAGAAGAAAGATAGGAAAAAACCTAAATGAAGGTGTTCTGAGCAATTATCATTATTATTTTTTTTGGATTTGATTCCAGAAGCTCAGGAAACAAAGGCACAAATTGACAAGTAGGATTTCAACAAACTAAAATGCTCTGCACAGCAAAAAAAAAAAAAAAAAAAAAAAAAAAAAAAAACCACCAATAAATAAAATAAAAACAGATAAAAAAGTAATCAACAGAGTACAAAGACAACCTATGGAATGAGATAAAATATTTGCAAGTCATGCATGTCATAAGGAGTTAGTATCCAAAAATATAAGGAACTCAAACAACTCAATAGCGAGAAAGCAAGTAACTCAGTTAAAATTAGGTAAAGAATCTGAATAGACATTTCTTAAAAGAAGACATACAAAGGGCTGACAGATATATGAAAAAATATAAAACTGATCATCAGAGAATTGCAAATTCAAACAACAATGAGCTCTCACCTCACTCCTGTTAGAGTGGCTATTATAAAAAAGATGAAAAAATAAAAGTGTCTCTGAGGATTTGAACAAAAGAGACCCCTTGTACATTGTTGGTGGAAATTAAATTTGTACAGGTATTATTGAAAACATTATGAAGGTTTCTCAAAAGGTTAGAAGTAGAACTACTATATGTACAGGTATCCCTCTACTGAGTACATATCCAGAGGAAATAAAATACTGTTAAAGAAATATCTGAACTTCCATTTCCATTGCAACATCATTCACATTGTCGAGATATGAAATCAACCTAAGTATTTATCAGTGAATGAATGGATAAAAAAATATAGAACATATACAGTGGAATACTATTCAGCCTTAAGAAAAAAAAAATCTGTAATTTAAAACATGAATGAACATGGCATGTATTACACTAAATGAGATGAGTGAGTCCCAGAAAGACAAACATTGCATATTCTGATCTATATGTGGAATCTAAAATAATCAAACTTACAGAAACAGAAAGTAAAGTGGTGGTTAGGGTGTGGGTAGGATGGAGAGCTGTTGCTCAAATGGCACACAGTTTTGGTTACAAAAGAGGGACAAAATGGAAGTATTTAAAATAATGGATATACTGATTGGTTTAATCATTGCACATTACATACACATATTATAATATCATTGTGTATGTCATAAGTATATACAATTATAATATGTTAATATAAAGTAAAACAAACAAAATCACACACTCAATTTTCTGCACATGGGAAGACTCAACTCTGCTTCACCCCAGAACGAAGCTAATCTTTCTCTGCCCTCTCAAACTATTCTGAAACCTAGTTGGGAGCCACACAACGTTCTCAGAAAGAATCCTCATGTCAGCTGTGTATTTTTCATTCCTTCTTAATGGATTTGCACGGTATCATCAGTCTCAATAGCTAAGCCAAAATTCAGGTAAGGACTATCCTTTCCCCGCAAATGGCTACAACACTACTCTTTTATCTCATGTGCTGAAATTATTCAGGATTTGTTAATTAATAAAGCAGATAAAGTCTTATTTTAACTGTTAAGGAGAAAAAGTAGTCAGATATTACATTTACAATGTTTAATGTAAAAATTTTGCTTAAGTTAATGCAATTTAGTTAGCTTTAATCATTAGACCTCCCAAATCAAAGGCTTCTCAGTATCCAAGTAATATTTTGTCCAAGGTCAGGTCACATGGCTATTCCAAGTCCTACTGATAAAATGAGGAAACTGACTATAAATAACCTAACCACTTTACAAAGGTAAAATCCTACAGTTCTATAAAATGCATTTTTAAAATATTATATTGCACATTCTATTAAAGAAGAATTTGTAAAGTACCTTTGACATAACAATATATTACCTAAGCCCTAAAGAAGTGCTTTAGTAAATTGGAAAGCATTTTTTAAGGTATTAAGCATTTTTTAGGTAGTATACTGCTATGCAAAAATATCTTTTAAAGTATTTTAAAAGTTTAATTAAGAAATAAATACAATTTGTAAATTCTGGTATTTGGGTTAACTTGCATAATTGTCATAATAGAAAATACGGTTTCTGACTAGGCACTTAGGTCACATGTAGGTTTTACAGTATAGTGTTTGATTTAGTTGATTCCCAGCTGGTAGGCAGTGTTAACTGCCAGGCATATGAGTGTGGGAGACTCCCTCAGATTCTTTCATCCAATCATTTTTTTGTTCTACCCTAGCTGATGCTAACTTGACCAGAAAAAGTTGTTCCGCTGACACTTGCCCAAGTTGAAAATGTATGAGCAAAATAAACTATTGTATTTTGCAAACAAATTGACTATGGTTCTTCTTGGATGTATGGTGGGTTTTAACTCTGCACTCAATATATATTCACTGAAGGGTAATACGACAAGGCTCTGAGGATACACTGGTGAACAAGTCAGGCCTTTGTATATTCACCAATATACCCTCACATCACGCATACCCTCACCAAACAGCACTTTTATAAATAAATGCACTGAACATGTACACACATTCAAGCATGTGTGGAATTAAACAGGCAAGCAAATGTTAACTGAATAATTGATATAAAAAGAGATTCTAAATAAGAATTTTTAAAAAGTAATCCAATTCAGACTACTATGTAAAAACTTCTCTTTACTTCCATTACTCTCTTTTAAAATGTTAGTTTCTTCATTCATTAGCATCTCTTCTCTTTTTCTATTTCTGAAAGACTCAACCAATTTCCTAATCCCTGTTTTTACCTTCATTTAGACTTATTTTCACATTGCTTTTCTCTGACTTTGTTTCCAAGTCACTGACTTGGTCATGGCAAGATGATCTGTCTTTAAGTCCTATTATTACTAGCTTCGAGTCCCAAGGTAATCTTAAAAATGCAACAGTGTGGCTGACTGAGTTTTCATAACATTTTTTGCCTTCTGCACAAAATCCAGCAGAAGTTTTGTGGGAACACTTTCAATGAAATGACAAAAATATGATATATTTCCTTTAGAAAATCAGACACACATTTCTCAACCACACACAAATGTCATTGGTTTCTGTTGAAATAAAATTGCTGTTATTTTGACATCTGTACTGAATTGTTGATGTTATGTAAATTGTTTCATTTTTGTCTAAACTCTGTCTAATAGCAAATTAGATATGATATGACTTTAAAATTATTATATAAATATTAAGGCTTTTACCAAATTAATGTGGTAAAAGTGAGAGTTTTCACTTTGCATTTGTTCCTCAAGACCACTTTGAATAAACAAAATCAGTTTCTCATTTGCTATAAAAAAGAGAGTGTATACCAAATGATCTTGTTGTTTCAAAAAATAATAATTAAGGGGTTAGTATGTTAGGTTAAATGATAAGATTTCTGACAAGCATTTATACAAGCATATCCCATTTGTTTAAAAGATATTATGCATGTGAATTAAACTTACAATTCTATGGGGCATTACATATATTATTTATTCTTTTTCTTGACAATAATAAAGGTAGGTTGTAAAAAGTACATAGCTCATTATTGGATAGAAAATAAAAGTCACTTAACAAAGAGCTAAGAAATTTAGATTATAATTTTAAAGCTATCACTTAGTAAATGTGTACTCTTGGGTCAGATAGTTACCCTGGACAGTCATGCAAATTTAAATAATCAGTAAATAATATAGAAATAGTGTGTCTCCAGGGAACATGGCAGACTGATCAGTGAAAGTAGATGTTCTAAACGTTATAAAACATTTCATAAAGCATTTATACTTTTGGCTGATATACTTTTGGCTCATATAAAAGCAAGAAAAAATATATTTCTGTGTTCCCAAAGCAAAGAGGAAATACAAGAATATGAATTTACACTAGAGAAATAAGAAGATTGGGCCGGGTGCGGTAGTTCACGCCTGTAATCCCAGCATTTTGGGTGGCCGAGGAAGTTGGATCACCTGAGGTCGGGAGTTCAAAACCAGCCTGGCCAACATGGTGAAACCCCATCTCTACTAAAAAAAAAAAAAAAAAAATAGAATAGCCAGGCATGCTGGCTCATGCCTGTAAACCCAGCTACTTGGAATACTGAGGCATGAGAATCACTGGAACCCAGGAAGCAGAGGTTACAGTGAGCTGAGATCATGCCACTGTACTCCAGCCTGGGTAACAGAGCAAGACTCTGTCAAAAGAAAGACAGAAGGAAAGAAACGGAAAGGAAGGGAAGGGAAGGCAAGGGAAGGGAAGGGAGGGAAAAAAAAGAAAAATAAAAAAACCTAATAAAAAAATTCTAGTTTAGAGGCATTAAACACATAAAGTCAGGTTATTTCAATCCAACGAGAAAGATAACTTTTGCTACAAATGAGCACACAACAAAAATAATAGAATATAGGGTTAAAGACAGTGTGCATGTCCAGCAAGTAGAGAAACAACCTAAGAATTTATAAATCATGAAAGAAAGTTACAGTCTTTATAAACTGTTCTGAATTATAGAAGATGAAATAAGAAACCTTGAAAATGACTTCAACATTGTAAAATTAAAATCAGTGAATTTGAAAAATAACCAACGATTATTATGTTGATGAAAAGTACACACAATAAAATTATACTGAGAAGAAATATAAAACTTAAATAATAGGTTAAACTGAAATAATGAAGCTGAGTAGAAAATTAATACATTGAAAGACATAACTAAAACAACTTTTAAAAATTCTTCAGAGATATTGAAACATAACACAAGGAAGTTAGTAAAGGGGCAAAAATAAGGTGCTTAGAAATATCTTCAATTAAAAGACAAGAAGAGATAAGAGGTGGAGGGCTTAATGTTGTTATTAAAATATCAGAAAAATAAAATGCATATGTGATGGCTTAGGTTTTTTTCAGAATTAAGAAAAGGTATTTTTTTTTTTTCATACTGAAACACACACTGAGTCACTAGCAGAGTAATTTTTAAAACAAAACTATTGTATCATTTTTCACTGTCACTTTTTGGGCTTTGCTGCTTCATCCAAGTATTATTTATTTTCATGATAAATATCTAGAGTGAAGAATAATTAATAACAGCTCTCTCATTACATTTGAGGGGTATTCATTCTATTTTTACAATAAATGACAGTGATTTGGATATGGAATTATAGTTTAACAATTATTTTTCTTAGCACTTTAAATCGATTATTCCACTGTATTTTAGTTTCTATTATTTTGTGTAAAAGTTATCGTCAGCATGACCGACTTTCAATTGTATGGAACCTATCTATTCTCTTTCGTGTCTTTCAACAATTTTTTCTTTATTAACCCATGTGAGAAATTTAAAGACAAAATTTAATACGAAGGAAAATAATATAAGAAAGTAGAGGTGGGATGCGAGAAAAACTGACAAAAAAGGCATTGATAAAATTTGTATAAACTTTCATAATTATCAATAGAACATGCTCACAATTACTTATATATTTTTAAAACAAATGTGGATTAAATATCTAAAACAATACTATGCAAGATATCAGGACACGGAGAAAGTTTCAGCTTCTTAAAATTAACCTTACTGAAAAGAAGATAAAGATGTGAATTAAAATTAAACACGAAAAGGCCTAAATTAATGTAGACATTTACCATATTTGTGGTTTAAAAAGTCTAAATCAAAAAGACAGATTTGAAACATTGTGTTAATTGATATAACTCAGGAATTCTCAATAGGATTGAATTTTATAGTAAATATAATGTAATAGGTATATGTATACATCTTAATATATAATTCAATGTCATTTTGTACTCTTCAGTTTGTTAAAAAAAAAAAAAAAAGGACTAAGTACGATCAAATTTCTCAATCTTGGCATCATTAATATCTTGGGCTGGCTGATGTTGGGTTGCGGAAAACTGTACCGTGAATTGTAGGATGTTAGCAGCATCCCTAAACCCTACCTAGTACATGCAAGTAGTGCACCTCAGGTGGTGACAGTCAAACCTTTCCAGGCTGGGATGGTTATTATGAAGTAAAAAACAGAAGATAAGAAGTGTTAGTGAGGATACAGAGAAATCGGTACCCTTGTGCATTGCTGGTGGGATGTAAAGTGGCACAAACTATATAGAAAACGATATAGCTATTCCTCCAAAAATTAGACATAGAATTACCATACGATCCAGCAATTACACATTTGAATATATATTCAAAAGAATTGAAATCCGTCTTGAACAGACATTTGAACAGCTATGTTTCTCACAGCATTATTTACAATAGCCAAAGAGAGAAACAATTTAAGTGCTTATTGATGCATGAATGAACAAACAAACGTGGTACATACATACAAAGAAACATCATTTAGCTTTAAAAAGGAAGGAGGTTTCTGACACATGCTCCAACATGAATGAATTTTGAGGACATCATGCGAAGTAAAACAAGACAGTCACAAAAGGACAATTACCTTAGGATTCTACTTACATGGAATATGTAGAATAGTTCCTCCCATTCATAGAGACAGAAAGTAATATAGCGGTTGCCAGGGGATAGGGCAGGGAAGGGTAAGGATTTAGTGTTTTTGGGTTCAGAGACTCAGTTTAGGAAGATGAAAAATTCTGGAGAAGGAGAGTGGCAATGGCTGTACAACAATATGAATGTTCTTTTTTTTTTTTTCTTTTAAAATGGGAGAATGTCTACAGAATGGTTGTTGAAACCACTGAGCTGTATACTCAAAAGTGTTTAAAAAGGTAAATTTTATATTTTGTACATTTTAGCACAATAAAAACTAAAACTTCTAGGAAATATCCCAGAGGAAAAAACAACAAAACCAAAACTTCTCTAGACGATGCCAAATACCCCAGGGGGCATTATCCTCCCTTAAGAATCACTGAAGTATGACAATGTCAAGTACTTTCAAATATGTAGGAAAAGATAAAACGATGTTTTCGTTGCAATTGTTTCAACTTTTGGAGACAGATTTGGCAATATCTCATATATTTAAAAATACATATACTGATTCTACAAAACAGTAGTTGTATTCCTAAGTGTAAATTTGAAGAAATGTTCACATCCATGCCCAAGGAGAGAGTCATAGAAATGCTCTTACCAGTGCAGCTTGTATGGCAATAGCAGTGGCAACAACTTAAAGGTTAATCAACAAAACAATTTTAAATATAACCTAGTATCCATTTAACATGGAATACACCGTATTCCTACCTAAAAACAGAATACCACAGATAATAGATACAATAGGCACCAACAATTTAACATTTAAAATATAATAATGCTATACTATCTAGTTATTTACAAACATATATACTTATATAGTAAAAACCTGTAGAAATGAAATTAGGTGAATGACAAATTATACATTCTAGAGTGTTTCTGTGTGTTTGGTGATTGAAGGGTGGAGAAAGGAGTTAAGAGAGTGATCAGAGAGTGTTACAAAGACAAATTTAAAATTATTTTGATTATTACTCAAAATCCACGGTGGATAAACAAATGCTTGCTGTATCTTTATCATGCTCATGGATTTTGTTTTGTCTTGTTGAGACAGGGTCTCTCTGTAACCCAGCCTGGAGCTCAGTGGTGCAATCATAGCTCACGCGCCCCAGTAGCTGGGACTAAATGCATGCCCCTCTTGGCCTGGCTAAATTTTTTAATTTTTTTGCAGAGACAGGGGTCTCACTTTTTTGCCCAGGCCGATCTCAAACTCCTGGCTTCAAGAGATACTCCTGATTTGGCCTCGCAAAGTACTAATATCACAAGCATGAGCCACCACACTTGGCAGACTGTGATTCTAAAATACTGTAAAATGTGTTTTAGAATGAAATAAAATACTGTGTAAACCAAATCATGTCATGATTTCATACACTTAATGGACTAGGGAACATTTTTAATTTTGGTATTCATTAACCCAAGAAATCATATGCAGCATTGTATTGATTTGGGCAAATGCCATTTTATAATGATCACGTGATTTGAAATACTATGAAAACAAAAGTGTTTTTATGAAAAAACATTTAAATAAAAAGACAATTCTATGCTGTTAAGCGTTTCTCTTAAGTCGTATTTGCCTGTGTAGTTACTAATATATTCTACTGAAGTCTATTTGCCTGGAAAATAATATGCTGTTCTACACATGGTTATTAAATTAAAATTAATTTATACAAAAATTAAATAATTGTAGGGGTGAGGTTTTCAGACCTCATTATAGCAATGTGAATACTGATATGCACTGTATTTAAAGAACAATTGATAGTAACACATGTATTATGAAAGTGTAGAAAATAAGGCTCAGAAGGCTGAATAGTTTATCGGAGAGAGGAGTGTTTTTGACTGGCAAACTATAGAAAATATTCTGAAGGTGTTTTTTCCTCTGTACTGTTCGTTGTTAAAACTTATATCTAAAACTGCAACAAAATTTGATGGTGAGTGAGAATTGAAAATGAAAACAGTAAAAAGGATTTTTCTCCAGGTTCAAAGCTGTTAGAAATTCAGGCAGTGATTGATTTTGACATGCATGACAGGTCAATATGCTATAGGTTCATAGAATACAGTGAATTTAAACTTTGGCATTTTGCCATATTTTCCTCATATTGATAAATATCAATTTTAAATTTGTCAGATGAGAAGATGTCCTGTGCACTTGGTTGGAAAAGATATCTGTTTATTTTTAAATGTCTTTTGCTCTAATATTAGATCATAAATTACTTGACAGTTGAAGAGAGCAATGCATTTTGCTGATAAAGTTTCTGGCTTGATGAAAAAAATTATGGTGTTTTGCAATTTAAAATAGTAAAAAAGAGGTCACAGTGATTTAGATTCTGAAAAAATTGCCACTGTCAGAGTGAAGAATCTGTCATAAACTTCATATTATCTGCCAAGAATATTTAACTTTCACTTCAATTTCAACTTTTTAAATGATTTTGATCAGTTAGATGTCTTATTAATACCAAATAGTACTGAATGATAAGACTGATTACTGGATCATACACTAGGTATTGAACCACTCCATAAACATAGTGAAAAGGTAAAGTAACTTCTGTATGTGCTCTTCACATAAGCACATTTCCTCCTGTTACTTAATTTTTAATGAGTTGAATAGAAGATAAAAGTCTTCCTTTTTCTCCATCATTAGTGTAAAAATAACTGGATTGTATCCACAGGTGGAGAAAAAATAAGCAGAGAAGTAAAAAATACAGGTTTAAAAATTCTATAGGCCAGGCGCGGTGGCTCACGCCTGTAATCCCAGCACTTTGGGAGGCCGAGGCGTGTGGATCACTAGGTCAGGAGATCGAGACCATCCTGGCTAACATGGTGAAACCCCGTCTCTACTAAAAATCCAAAACAAAATTAGCTGGGCGTGGTGTGGCGGGCGCCTGTAGTCCCAGCTACTCGGGAGGTTGAGGCAGGAGAATAGTGTGAACCTGGGAGGCGGAGCTTGCAGTGAGCCAAGATGGTGCCACTGCACTCCAGCCTGGGCGACAGAGCGAGACTCCTTCTGAACAACAACATCAACAACAACAACAACAATAACAGCAACAACAACAAAATTCTATAGATAAAGTTTGTTACTGTGGAAGTGTGTAATGGTCTAATGACTCTTAAATTTGTATCTCAGAAACATTGAGACTAATACTACATGTTCTCATCTATGAGTGTAAGCTAAATAATGTGTATATATGAACACAGAGTATGAAATGATAGACGACGGAGATTCAGAAGGGTAGGGGTGGGTGGTAGACAGGTGAATGATTAGAAATTACTTAATGGGTACACTAAAAAAGCCTTGACTTCACTGCTATAAAATGTATCCATATAACAAAATAATTATTCTACACTATAAACATTTTTTTAAATGATTTTGTATTCTATAAGAACCAATAAAATTGACGAGTTAGGTACTTCCCTTTTCAAACTCAATCAGATATTATCCGACCTAAATTTCAGCATGTTGTATCCTCATCTCATCCCATAGAATAATTTTCTAATCACTTATTTGTTCACATTTGTTAAAGAAAATTAAAGCATAAATGTCTCCCAATTACATATTTTTACTTTAAAAGAACTTCATAAAAGTTTAACCTTTATCATCATAAGGAATTGCTATTTAATGAACACATAATAACATAGATATGAACTATTTATTTAAATACCCAGTTTAGGAAGAATTATTCTTCTTCCTATGTAAATGGACAAGACACTATTCTGCAAATTGTTTAATAGGTTCCCTATTTATAGAGATATCATCTATTAGTATAAAACCGTATATTGAAATTCAAAGTCCGAAGGATATATTGAAATCTACTTGTCCATTTTTGTGTTTCCAAGTACTTACCAAAGATCATCTATGTAATAATAAAATAAGATCGTTTGATCTGATTTTATTATCCATTTACTCCTTCATCTCACTGATTGGTCTTCATAAAATTTCTCCTAAAGAGAGAAAATCATACATGAACAAAACAGATGAAAAACTGACAAGTGAAAGTCTTTCTGCCATTGTTGCATTTACATAATATTTTCTTTTTAAACATATGTATCCCTATATATCACTTCAATAACAGATTTTAAACCATCACCAATAATGGACTTAGCATTGTCAAACTCAATGACTTTCTGTCATCAAGTTTTATCTGTTTGTTTCAATTTTTCCTCTCTTATCTGCTTTCTCATAAAATTCCTATTACTTCTCTGCCTATTTCATTTATTTTTGCTTAGTCAACATTCCTCTATTCATCTCTTAAATAAGAATGTACCAAGTGTGTCCCAGTACTTTATATTCTACTGTGATTATTATGAAAAAATAAATTATAGAATTCATTTGCATAGACACAGGTTCAGTAAGTCCAAAGAATTGCAGAAAAGTGCATTTTTAAAATATCATAGGAGATTCTGATAGCTAATAATAGGACCCCACTTTGAGAAAAAAATCTTAAAAGTAGAAATAATTAAAAAGTTTTATTTCAAATATGATCCTTTGCTATTCTGTATATTTCAAATTACTTTTTTAAAACCCATAAAACTATATGTATTAGAAATCCATTAAATATCTGTCAAGTGCAAGCCAATCTTATTTAATTTCATGGCTTTAACTTTATTTGCATTGCTTTAAAATGTGGACAACACAAAGAATCTTTCATTGGGTACATAGTGAATATTTTTGAATAATTATATCAATAAATGCATGATTTTATCTTAAGCTAAAGTTTTCCACTGATCTTTAAAACTCAATATCTAGTATTTATCTTTCTCTATTTGGCATTTTCAATGCCATCTAAGATAGAAATCCATCCAAACAGCATGGAACAGAATAGGGGATTGTTTAAAAAAAAAAAAAAAAAAAAAATTTCAATGAGAATTCTTAAAATACTGGAAGGAAGATTTTATTCAGGACCATTGTGATAGATATAAAGACCATTGCACAAGAGAGAGATTGGACTCAACTCCTAATATAGATAGCATGGGCAAATGGGAATTTACAGCCAAGAGGAAGGGTAAAGGTCAATGGATAGAAAATCACTAAGAGGAAATATCAAAGGTAACGAGAATTTTGGATAAGCTGACCTAATAAGATTGTAACTGAAGACAGGCCAGGGTGATCAGTCATCACCTGGGGGATAAAGGATGAGAAATCTAATGAGGTATGGTGATCTGACAATGATCAGATATTGTTTGGATTAGCTGGATTCTTTAGCTGGGTTCTTTGCTAAATTTGTTTTTACAAACAAAGTTGCCAGTGGGTCTAGAAGAGGCTTGGGAACCTGGCTAATGTTTAGCTATGCAAAGAATTTTTGTCAGGATAAATAGATACCCAAACAAAAATAGATTGATGGGAAAAATAAAAGTGGTATACATTTTTTTAAATTGTTAAATCAAATTTTTAAATTTGTTTTTAAAAGTCAGTATTTGTGCCCTCAAATTTTCAAATGATTCCTGCATCTCACAATTCACATCTCACAATTGTTTTTTTTTTTACATAAAATTTTAATATCAAGGAAGGGATTTTGTAAAATTTTATGAACAGTGAAACAATGGCATGTTGGTAATTTGAAAAAAGAGCATTGACTTATTTATATAAGGCCTAATTGTTATACACAGATGGTAGCTGAGTCATGTGTTGATATACACTCATTGAAAATGCTGCATGAGAAAAATAATAATAAATAAGAATAAATAGAAATAAATTGGTAGTTATTATTTTCCTACAATTATTTGCAATTTCTCAGAAACAAATCTGCAAAACAGAATCAGCAAAATGAGTTTTTCAATATGATTTGGGAAGAAAATTGCCAGCTAGAACTCTATTTAAATAATTACTAAGGGTTCTAAATTAAACCCAAACTGTGAAACAATTATTCTTCCGAATCTTGTTATTTTCAGCATTGTAATATTATTTCATTTTGAATATATCTCTTCTTTCTGAGTGTGACTTGATTTTAGATATCCTAATGGAATTTGTTAGAGTTGTTTCCTTGGAATTTTTGGAGTCTCAAGAATCTGAAGATGTGTCTATTTCATACCCAGATATGTTATAGCCCCATGCCAGGCTGCATAAAGCAATAACACAGCTCTTGTGACTGCATCTTCCCCTAGTAAGCAGAAATTCCAGTAATAGCGCTCCATTCTGTCTTCTTAAATGATTTCACCTTGTCAGTAGTGACTATAGAGACCACATGCAATCCTTTAATTTTGCTTAGTAATTCACGATGGCCCCCAGAAGGGAGTGGGAGATGGGTGGCAGGAAATAAAATACCATAAGATAGGTTGATTCTAAAGATTATGCTATTCAAGAAGCTTATAAAAGAGAAAATATGCAACACGTTTCCTCATGAAATGCAATTTTTTCATAGTAAGTGGATACACACATATACTTACACACACTCACAGGCTGGGAATGAAAATGAGAAAATGATTGATAATTAACATGAGAAAATGATTTTACAGAAAAAGCATAATTTTAAAAAAGTTTTCAATCTTATGGCATTGTTTCTAATACCTAAATTTGAAAAATGATTCAAGACTGCCTCTTTTATTGTTCTTTGCTGATCGAGCAAAAATAAAACATCCTAATTTATTCCACAAAGAAGAAATATATTTAAAATAACCTCAATTAGTCATAAATGGTAAATCTGATAGATTGAACAGATAAATTAGTAAAATAATTTAGATAATCGTATTACTATATCCTATTTGAGGGAAACTTCCTTGGGTTTATGACGCATCAAAAAATAAACAAGATTTGAGTGATAATTAAAACATATGATTCCATTCAAAAACACTGTTTACTTAGTAAAATGAGGTTAAAAGTTTCCTTGCTAATTATGTAAGAAGCCATGTGAGAAAAGCTGAGTTAACTGGCACCGCATTTACAATTTAACACCTCATTATATTTTTATTTATCTTTCCTTCTTTCTCTTTTTTCTTCATTTGCTTTCTTCTTCCTTTTCTTGCTTCTGTTTTCCTTTCTTCCTTTCTTTCTTCATCCTTCCCTTCCTCTCTTTCTTCCTTCCCCCCTCTTCACTTTTTCTTTATTCTTTCTCTTTCTTTCCTTCTTTTACATTTTAGTTCCTATTTCAAATTGAGACACAGCTATGATTTTTCTAAAACTTCTGTTTCTGCTATTCAGATACTATTACTAAGACCAGACATAGATTTTATTAATTGTGGTTCTTTTGTTTCAAATAATAAACACTAAAAATACTTACGCAAAATGATTCTACAAGCTCATGTATCATAACAAAAGTCTAGAAGGAATCTAGTCCTTACTCAGAAAAAAACCAAAGCCAAAAACAATTAAATGGTGTCAGGATACCAGTCTGTACTGTATTTACATAAAATCTTTATTTTTGTCTTATCCTTAAAGTTACTTGTTTTTTTTCCCCAGGAGTCAGGAATTTTTTGCCCTTTGATTCACATGGTGGATTTTGATTTGTCCTAGATCTCATATGGACATGGTGAGTCACATAGAAATTATTCATCTCTCACTTCCTCTTACAATTTCAAATCCTGTAGAAAGAACCCTAGTTATTCCAGCATTAGTAATTCACACTTCATTGAACATGGAATTCAAGGTTGGTGGAGATATGAAAGAAAAAGATACTAGAAAGTAGTGATTCACATTTTTAGATCTTCAGAACTACTGAAAGGAAATGTGAGACTCCCTATAATTTAAACATAAAACCCAGCATCTGCTCATAACTAAGCATTGCAGAAAAGATGAAAAAATGTTCTCAATTTTCAATAATATTGCAACCTTGTATTAATAAAGAAGTAAATTTATAAGTAACATTACTATTATGTGTGATTCAAATTTCATGAGAGGGGTCAACATTGGAGGCCTTGCTTGGACACTTGTGTGCTCAGAATCCTGACCATGCTCACTGAAAACCAGAGATAAGTCAGTCTGCCAAAAATAAATAAATAAATAAGAAAAAAAGAAGATGTTATTCTGGAGATTAGCAGAGACTTGAGGTCTCTAGAGTTTGAACTAGTTATTCTCTTGGCAGTTTTCTAGTTTCCACTATTGTGTTTTTCTCAAGCTGGCTAAATTTTATTTTTCTTAATCCCAACCAAAAAAATTTTTGACCAGCACAAAAACAAGATAAATAGGTCATTTGCAAAGGCCCTGAAGAACAGAATTATCTGATACCTTTTTTGGTGTCATATCTTATTGATGAAATGTTTTTAAATACTAATGACTGTACTAGTGCAATGTAATAATGGTAAATAAAGAAAATGAAATAGATTTCATAGTAAAAAGAAAGCCAATTTTACTGTAAACTATTTTCATGGTAAAGTAAATATGTAGAGTATTTTTACAATTGTTTAGCCAATTAACCGAAAGTAAGTATTTCTTTGCTTCATCATACTATGACACACATGCGAAATAGGAAATTACTGACTACTGACCTTTTAAATGGATGGCTCCATAACACGGAATGCACAGGAGAGACTATGGCAAAGTGATATTCACTTACTAATATTTAGAAAATGTGTAAGCCCTTAATAATTAACTCATCAAAGATTGAATATAAAATGTGCTTTTATAAGAGAAAAATTCTCTGCCTGTATCAGAATTTCATTAGAGAAACAAAACGTGTAGGACATGATAGATAGATAGATAGATAGATAGATAGATAGATAGATAGATAGATAGATAGACAGACTGTTTGAAAATAATTGTGGAGGCTGCCTGGGCAAGTTCAAAATCTACAGGGCAGGCCATCAAGATGTGAACAGTGGAAGTCTGAGGCATGAGCTGGAACTTCAGTCTAAAGGAAGAATTTCTTCTTATTATTATTTATTTATTTTTTTATATTTTTTTATTATTTATTCATCTATTTATTTTGAGATGGAGTTTCGCTCTTTTTGCCCAAGCTGGAGTGCAATGGTGCGATCTTGGCTTACTGCACCCTCTGCTTCCCGGGTTCAAGGTTCAAGTGACTTTCCTGCGTCAGCCTCCCTAGTAGCTGCGATTACAGGCGTGCACCACCACGCCCTGCTAATTTTGTATTTCTAGTAGAGACAAGGTTTCTCCATGGTGGTCAGGTTGGTCTCGAACTCTCTACCTCAGGTGATCAGCCCCCCATCCCCTCGCCCCAGCCTCTCAAAGTGTTGGGATTACAGGCGTGAACCACCACGCCCTGCAGATTTCTTCTTCCTTAAGGAAGCCTCGGTTCTGTGTTAAAGACCTTTTGCTTGATTGAGGTAGGTTCACCGGACTATCTAAAAGAATCTAATTCCTTAATATCAGATGTAGAAAATGTGATAATAGAAGCAAGAGATTGGAGTGATGGAACCATGAACTAAGGAAAGCCAAAACATACCGGAAGTCTCAAAAAATGTTAAAAGGCAAGGAACAGATTCACTCCTGGAGCCTCCAGAAGAAATTGGGGCTTCTGACATTTTAATTTAGCTCACTAGGACTCATTTCAAACTCCTGGTGTCCAGTTACAGAAAATCAAATTTTGTTATCTAGGTCATCAAGTTAATGATAATTTGTAATAGTTATCATAAAAAATTACACCTATATTGTGTGTGTCCTTTTTCATAGATTACATATTTTATTCTGAATTTTAATACTTTGTATGATTTCTTAGATGATGACAGAAAAAACAAACTTTCCAATTGTCATTGAAGAGTTGTGAAAATCACTTTCTGAACATCAAACATGTTTAAAAATAACAGTACCTCCTGAAACTTGTGTCTAAATAAATAATTTAATGGGCATTTATTAAAATAAAAATATATCTACTTTATGTACCTGGTAAATGTCAGGATTTAAAAAATGAAATAAGATGTAAAAGTACCAAGAGGAAAAAGTCAATTCAGAACTCTGTATCTCATAAAACTGTGCTTTACAAATGAGGAAGAACGTGAGCCATTTCCAGATAAACAAAAAGCAGAAGTTTATTACCACTATACCTTCCATACAAGAAATATTAAAGGGAGTTCTTCCAGTTTAACTGAAAGGAAACTGGATACTAATTTGAAGCCATATGAAAGCATAAAGTTCTCCAGGGAAGATAAATACGTGGACAAATTCTTTAAAAAAGTATTATTGTAATTTTGGTTTGTAACCATTTTTTATTATACTATAAGATTTGAAAGGCAAAACCATAAAAATAAAATTATAAATCTACATTAATGGCATACAATATATAGAAATGTAATTTGTGATATCAGTACCATAAGGGGGAGATATAAAGAAATAGAATTTTGTATGATTTTGTATGATGTTGCAATTAACTTGGTATCAACTAAAATAGATTGCTTTAACTTTAGGTTGTTATATATAATCACCAAGGATAACCACTAAGAAAATATTTATAGCATGTACACAAAAGGAAATAAAAAGGAAATTAAAACTTATTACAAAAAATAAGAAGGCAGTACCAAAGGAACTGAGGGATAGCAAAAAGCTGTAAAATGCATAAACAAGTAACAAAATGGCAATAGTAAGTTAATTATTTTAAGTGTAAATGAATTAAAATTACAAATTAAAAAGTATTTCAAAAGAATTAGTTAAAAACACAAAAATCAACTATTTGATGCCTACAAGACTCACTTTAGATCCAAGGATATGCATGGTTTAAAACTGAAAGAATGGAAAATAATTTCCATGTGAATAATAACCAAAAGAAAGCAGGTATAAAGAAGCCACAATGCAGAGGATGATAGAGGCTTCCAGAATGGCCTCTTCATGAGTTATTGGAGGCTCCACTATTTTAGCATTATCAAAATATAATCTGAAACAAAGTTAATGTTTGAGATTAAGGAGGATTTTTAGATTGATTATACCAGATAAAATGAAAATAAATAAACTGTAGTAACAGCATGGTCAGCCCCTTAACTACTAGGGACACATAAAGCAAGAGAACGTTGCATAACTTAAAAGGATTCACTCTGAGATATAAGGGATTGAAAATACTATAATGACTGACACATAGAGAAGTTTCATTGATGGGAATGCACAATGAAAACATGAATCTATCACACTGGTGAAGGCTGGTTTACAAGCATAAGGAACATTTAATCCTTAGGAGCAAAAGAAAATCCAGAGGATTCACCATATGAGTAAGAAAGTCACAGTCCACAGAGAAAAATTATAAAGTCTTTCAAATTTAAAGAGGTATCTATTTTGTTGAAATATGTGTTTTGAAAAAGTGAAATATACCATTAGATAAAAATTCTTTTAAACTTCAAGTTATGCTGCAACTCATGTGATTTATAGAAACATTTCACTCATTTTTGATAGTATTATAGAATAAATGTTAGTTAGGTAGAATATTCCTAAAGAGTACTAGATTCACAAAAAAACACAAACAAATGTGCTGTCTTACATGCGTTAGGTTTCACTTATTTCTTCATTACATATAAACATGTTTTATTTTCATAGAGTTCTGATAAAAGCAATAAAATGATTATGATAAATGTATTAGCTGATAAGATTAGTTGTGTTTTAAAGCTAAAATAAAAATAATTCTTTATACTTTGAATCAATAATTTTCCCTCAATGGATTAATTTTGTCTCTACTGACTTCTGTTTTTCAAGTTATTTTTCTCTAAGATAAGTGAAATTTCAATATGTCTCAATAAAACTAAATATTGCTGTTTAAATTTTAAGTGATGATCCAAATTATGTGAATCCTAGTTAATTACAGACTGTAAATTTGAAATAATAAATTCTCAAAGTTTGTTCTATATTCAAACATTATTAGATACTACTCCTATTGATAATCATTGGCATACAAAATTTACACCTTCACTTTGTAAAAGGAAAGATGACAGAAATAATTAGGTATTTTTGGTATGCTCTAGATGATTTACATGAACTCAAAAATCTTGTAAGCCTATCCCGTTATTTGATATCCAAAGTGAAAGTCTCTCAAACCAGAGAGACAAGGTCGATATTAACTAGATTAATGTTGCACAGGAAAGTGTTATTAGTTGGACTATTTTTCAATAGTTTTAGTTCTCTTTCTTGGGGGGATGTGAAGTGACATGCAAATATTTAAGTAACTGGAAAATTGATATAATCATTATAATAAAATTGCTTATAAAGAGATTTAATTTATTGTCTATCTGACCATGAATAGAAATTCTTGCTCAAACCCTATAGATTGTGATGAAACTTCTCAGGGTTGGAGTTGCATTCTAGTGGCCCTATACCTCTGGAATTTCAGAGATAGTAATGCACCCACAGATCCATTAGGTCTAGTGGGAACTGTGTGGGTGACCCCACTTTCTCCAGTTCCTAATACCTCTGACAGTTCTCTGCATGGCCTCAGGCTATTGTGAAATCCTTTGAAATCTAGAGGGAGGAAGCCATGCCCCGATAGCTCCTGCACTTTTGAACTTGCAAGGTTAACACTACATGAATGTTGCCAAAATTTGAGACTTGCAACTTCCAAAATTGTGGCGCTAGCTGCGTCTGGGCTCTTTGAGCCGCACCTAAGGTGATCAAGGAGTTCTGCCAGGAATTCAAGGAGCAGAGACTTGAAGCAGCCCCGGGCAGTGAGCCAACATACCAAGGGTACTTGAGGCCTCTCTTTTGACATATTTTCTTGCTGTAGGTCTTGGTACTCTGTACCTGTGATGGGAGGGATGGTACCAGTAATCTCCAAACTGCCTTCAAGATAAGATCATTCTTCCATTGCTCTGATAAATAGCCCCTGGCTTTGTTCTATCCATACTAATCTTTCTATCAAACTTGGTTTCCTCTCCTGAAAATGCTCTTTCATCCTCTGCCACACCTCCAAGGTGAGATTCTTTCAAACCCTTAAATTCTGTTTCCTTTTTAGTTAGAAAGTCCCTATCTTCAAATCATTTGTTTCTTCTTGAATTTTACTGTATGCCGTTAAAAGCAGCCATGCCACAATCTGGATATTTTGCTACACAGGTATTTCTTCTCCCAGATACCCTAGTTAATCACTAGCAAAGCTCAACCTTCCATGAAGTCCTAGGACATGGCCACAATTCAGCCGAGATTTTTGTCATTTGTAACAGGGATGATTTTTTTCTCCAGTTTCCAATACCTTTTGTCTGAGATCTCATTTGAATGATCCTTACCAACATTCTGATCATGACCACCTAAATAATCCTTGGAAGTTTCAGACTTTTCATACAGGTCTTCTCTTCTGAGCTTTCCCCCAGAAATTCCCTTAATGCTCCATTTATGACAATCTAGCCTCTTTTCTAGCCCGTTCCTCCAAATTTTTTCTACCACTGTCCATTACCCAGTTCAAAACCATTTCCACAGTTTTCGGTGTTTGTCATAGCAACCACCCCACCTCTCAGTACTGATTTTCTGTCTCTGTCAGTTTTGTGCTGTTATAACAGAATTTCACAGACTGGGTAGTTTATAATGTACACAAATTTATTGGCTCACATTCTGGAGGTTGGGCAGTGCACTCTATGGGACGAGCATTTGGCAAGGACTTTCTGACAGTGTTATCCCATGCTGGAAGGGCAGAGAGGGCTAGATAAAGTAAGAGATAAAACTTGAAGCCTCAAGTCCTTTTATAATCATCATGAATACATTCTTGGCGGGGGTGGGGGCAGTCCTCATTACTTAAACACTTCCCATTAGGCCTCATCTTCAAACAGTGTTGCACTGGGGATGAAGTTTCCAACACATGCATTTTGAGGGACTCATTCAAATTGTTGCAATAGTCTTACATTAAAATCCTCATCTTTAGTGTTAATCATGGTTACATTCATATATATATACTCCAAATAAGGATTTTTCTCTGTGTCATTCTGATACTGTCAGTTACTGTAATAAAATAACACAATCCGTGTATTATTTCATCAGCAGGTGTTTTGGCTTGCCTTTCATGTTACCTGGACCCTGCAATGCAGTAGAAGCCTATTTTTAATTCCTCTGAAAGAAACATCTAACAATTACAGCCTTAGAACTTTAAAACAGAGGACTATACCAAGGATTCTGAGACTAAGAATTTCCAGCACACTCTAAGTACAAAAGCAGACGAGTTCTTGGCTGGCCGACTAATAACCTAGAAACAACAAAACAAGCAGATGACTTTGAGTGGTAGCCTGCTACTCCAGAACCATCAGATGAGAATTCATTAAATACAACTGAATCAGAGTTATGAGCAAACTTTTATTTTGATTGTTTTCCTTGGGTTGTTTAGGTACACTTTTTGATATTCTATATATTGAGTTTTTGTTATTATGATGTATTAATTTTTCTTCCTGTTTTATTTTTAACCCTCAATTTAATAGGATACTTGAATTAATCTTTCAGTAATCTTACTCTATTTACTTGTTCTTTTTGCTTTTACACTCTACAAATGTGCTCTGAAAGACTACTCATTGAGAGATGATCTAACACAAAATCAATTGCACAATTTCAAGTTGTAGGGAATGGAAACTCTAAGTCCTAAAAGGAACAGGAAGTGCATAGGGTTTACTTGTGGCAACAATAAAATGTAGTTAATTATGATATTTGGAAAAGCTAGCAAGATTCAGTAAGAATTCCACAATTATTTACCCAATACTGTGATGCTATGTTTTTAAGGGGTAAAAAATGGGTAAGATCCAGTGTACATTACTAAGTCATAAATATAATCAGCTATAGATAACAAATAGAATTGGGACTGAAAATAGCTCTCTATATAAATGTGTGTATAAATATGCATATATTTACCATATACCATATATTTAAGTACATATGTATACATATAAATTACCATCTATAGACTATTTCAGATATTAGAAGACATGTGTTATGATAATTTCATAAGCATTTTAATCTAATTCTATTGAAAGGAGACACAGATGTGTCTTGTTGGTTGTGACTGACTACTTGTCCAGCTCTACTGCCCTCCTGCCTCTCAGGGTTTTATGCATATGTGTATGTGTGCTGATGAATATGCTGTTATGCATATATGTTATGAATATGCTGTACGTGTCTTTGTGTGTGTGTGTGTGTGTGTGTATTTTTAAGTTTTCTCCTGCCTCATAGTATTGCCTTTTGTGTTAAAACTTTGCTTGCTTTTGCTAGACTGCTATGTGCTTTCATTTGCTCATAGTAAAACTGTCAAATGGTAAAGATTGGCCATATTACAATACATGTTTAAGATTTTTCCTAGAAACGTTTATAAAAAAAAATCCATCATTTCCTAATACTGTTGTTTATAGGAGGCACCACAAGTAATGGACAACATTAATGCATTTGCCTAATTGGATAGTGATATTTATATCTGTGCTCTCACAACTAGTAAAAAATGTCAAAACATTTACTTTATTATTATTTTCAAGAAACTCATGTTGTAAGTGCTTGGCCATATTTGCATTTTTTCTGGATAGTTTTGCATTTCAACTTGCATATATTAATAGTGTGTTGAACGTGTGGTCTTTCATAGACTTGCAACCTGAACGTAATTTGATATAAGTTTTTTTAACAAAATATACCATTTCTGTTCACAGAAGCATACATTATGTTCATTACCTGGTTTATATATCCTTCATAGTACTTACCCTTGCCTGTTTAATGAAGGCATTTAATTTGAATTTCTCTGAAGAGCATTGTGTTTTTATATAAACATATATAAAATCCTCTATTTTCAAAAATTATGTTTTCTTCTACATTTTTAAATTAAAAAAATAATTCATTGGTAAATCATCAAATGTTTAATCTAAAAATATAGAAATGAAGTATTTTTTACTTTAGTGTTTAAAAAATGATGTAATTGTGATAATATGCACTGCTTGATATTCTATTTTTTTTTTTTAATTTTACTTTAAAATCTGGGATACATGTGCAGAACGTGCGGGTTTGTCACATAGGTAAATATGTGTCATGGTGGTTTTTCTGCACCTATCAACCTGTCATCTAGATTTTAAGCCCCACATGGATTAGCTATTTGTCCTAATGCTCGCCTTATCCATCCTCCCCCAACCCCCAGCAGGCCATGGTGTGTGATGTTCCCCTCTCTGTGTCCATGCGTTCTCATTGTTCAACTCCCACTTATGAGTAAGAACATGCAGTGTTTGGTTTTCTGTCCCTGTGTTGGTTTGCTGAGGATGATGGTTTCCAGCTTCATCCATGTCCCTGCAAAAAATATGAACTCATAATTTAGTTTGTCTGAATAGTGTTTCATGATGTATGTGCCACATTTTCTTTATCCAATCTGTCATTGATAGGCATTTGGGTTGGTTGCAAGTCTCTACTATTGTAGATAGTGCTGCAATAAACATATGTGTGAATATGTCTTTATAGTAGAATGATTTATAATCCTTTAGGTATATACCCAGTAAATGGGATTGCTAGGTCAAATGGTATTTCTGGTTCCAGAGTCTTGAGGAATTCCCACACTGTCTTCCACAATGATTGAACTAATTTACATTCCCACTAACAGTGTAAAAGCAATCCTATTTCTCCACATCCTCTCCAGTATCTGTTGTTTCCTGACTTTTTAATGATCTCCATTCTAACTGATGTGAGATGGTATGTCATTGTGGTTTTGATTTGCATTTCTCTAATGACCAGTGATGATGAGCTTTTTTTCATGTTTGTTGGCCACATAAATGTCTTCTTTTGAGAAGTGTCTGTTCATATCCTTTGCCCACTTTTTGATGAGATTGTTTGTATTTTTTCTTGTAAATTTGTTTGAGTTCTTTGTAGATTCTCGATATTAGCCCTTTGTCAGATGGATGGATTGCAAAAATTTTCTCCAATTCTGTAGGTTGCCTGTGCACTCTGATGACAGTTTCCTTTGCTGTGCAGAAGATTTTTAGCTTTATTAGATCTCATTTGTCAATTTTGGCTTTGTTGCAATTGCTTTTGATGTTTTAGTAATGAAGTCTTTGCCCATGTCTATGTCCTGAATGGCATTTTCTAGGTTTTCTTCTAGGGTTTTTATGGTTTTAGGTTTTATGTTTAAGTGTTTAATCCATCTCGAGTTAATTTTTGTATAAGTTGTAAGGGAGGGGTCCAGTTTCAGTTTTCTGCAAATGGCTAACCAATTTTCCCAACACCGCTTATTAAATAAACAGTCTTTTCCCCATTGCTTGTTTTTATCAGGTTTGTCAAAGATCGCATGGTTGTAGATGTGTGGTGTTATTTCTGAGGCCTGTATTCTGTTCCATTTGTCTATGTATCTGTTTTGGTACTAGTACCATGCTGTTTTGGTTACTGTAGCCTTGTAGTATAGTTTGAAATCAGGAAGTGTGATGCCTCCAGCTTTGTTACTTTTGCTTAGGATTGTTGTGGCTTTGTGGGCTCTTTTTTGGTTTCATATGAAATTTAAAGTGGTTTATTCTAATTCTGTGAAGAAAGTCAATAGTAGCTTAATGGGAAGAGCAGTGAATCTATAAATTATTTTGGGTAGTATGGCCATTTTCACAATATTGATTCTTTCTATCCACAAGCATGGAATTTTTTTCCATTTGTTTGTGTCCTCTCATTTCCTTGAGCAGTGGTTTGTATTTCTCCTTGAAGAGATCCTTCGCATCCCTTGTAAGTGGTATTCCTAAGTGTTTTATTCTCTTTGTAGCAACTGTGAATGGGTGTTTACTCATGATTTGGCAATCTGTCTATTATTGGTGTATAAGAATGCTTGTGATTTTTGCAGATTGTCAAATTTTGTAATTTTAGGAAAATAGGAATGAAGTAAATATTTTTAACTTTAGTGTTTAAAAATGATGTAATTGTGATAATATGAACTGCTTTATATTCTAACAAATAGAGAAGCACAGCAAAGATAGATGAAAATGGAGAAATAAAAGAGCAGGTGCTATGTCTAAAGAATATAGTCATTTCTCAGGTGGTATTGATTTTTGCCTTTCAGTAGGAATTCATACCTACTACTAGTAGATATATCACTTTTTTTCAAGAACACTATATAATTTTGTTTTATATGGCAGCAACCAACTTGATTTTAAAATTAGTTAATTAAAAGTCTTCAGTTAAGTCAAACACCTCTGTAGAATGGATATTCTCCATATCCCCAAAGTTTACCACTTCTAATTTGAATAGTGAAGAATCTCAGTTATAGTTTATGGGCATCAAATCTTTAAATTGCTTTGGGCAGTATAGTCATTTTAACAATATTGATTCTTCCTATTCATGAGCATGGAATTTTTTTCATTTGTTGTGTCATCTCTAATTCCTTTGAGCAATGGTTTGTAGTTCTCTTCGTAGATATCTGGAGATCTTTCACCTCCCATGTTAGCTGTATTCCAAGGTATTTTATTCTTTTTGTGGCTACTGCAAATGGGTTTGTGATTTGGCTCTTGGCTTGACTGTTGTTGATGTATAGGAATTCTAGCAATTTTTGCTCATTGATTTTGTTATCCAAGGCTTTGCTGAAGTTTCTAATCAGTTTCTGAAGCTTTTGGGTTGAGACGATGGGATTTTCTAGATATAGGATCATGTCATTCACAAAGAGGGATAGTTTGACTTCCTCTCTCATCCTATTTGAAAAGTGTTTATACATTGCTCCTCCTGATTTAGAAGTTTAGATATTATTTATTGAGTTATTTTCATCAAGATTAACAGTCAAAAAGATGTGAGTTTTGAATCAGTTATTTTTTAAAATTATGCACAGTCAAAATGATACTTACCTTTGTTGTTTTTACTAGGCTTTTTATTTTGTTCCAAATTATTACAGAAATCTCAATAATTAGATCAAAGTCTACCATGAGAAAATCAAGGAGTTTTCTTTCATTAGTCCCAGTTAAGGTAGTTAACAGAAATTACACATGACATTTTTCATTTGTTTCCTTCTGACAAAATTATGGTTACTTATGCAATAGCCATTCAGAATTTCATTCTAGACAACAAAAAATAAAACACAACTTTCTAACATTCGGTAAATTAACATTGTTATTTTTCTCGTTTTAATTTCTTGTCCTTTTTTTCCTGTTGCTTCCTTACCCACCTGATTAATCACCTATGAAAATTATTCTCATATTTTTTGAGCTTTCATTTTAAGAAAGTTAAAAAGATAACAACTTCATCTTAAAAGTAATTAGAGTAAAACATATTTTAAGACAAATGTTCTGCAGCAAGTTTTTGTAATTTTCGTCAATTTATAAGGTCATGATAGACTTTTAAAAAATTGTATCAATCAATATATTAATATTTGATCTTGTATATATGCCTTCCGTTGAAGGAATGCTAAAAGATTAAAATCACATTATATACCTTAAAGGGATTTATTCCTTCTTCTGTCCATACTCCTGAACTTTCAAAAAATAAAATAAAACCTAATTTGTATTTAACATTGACTTGACGCATTTTATAGCTAAATACAATCTTACAATCACGTATGGTAATCTTGTTCTTCGTCATTTATTATTTGATTAGAGGCTTTCCTCAAGCACACTTTTCAAAAGATGCATGCAGGTGATGTAATCTGAGTTACTGTCTATTTTTAAATACTTTGCTTTCTAATTGACAGAAGAATGCTATTTTGGATGTCCACAGGATTCTTGATAACTTTCCTTTTTTTCTGATAAATTATACCCCTTTCTCCTAACTTCAATATAGTAGTTGTTAATTTCAATGGCAGTCTGATTTGTTATCTTTTGAAGTTAATTTGTTGTTTTATCCTAGCTGGTGGTCATTCTTTTCTACTAATACTTAAATTGCTGTTTTCCATTTTAATTTGTTTTGTAAATTACTGGCCCAATTATCTTTTAATGTGTATGCTCATGTCTTTTGTCAGCTCAGGAAAATCTTCCATTATGTTATTAATTATTGTTTACTCACTAATTATTTGTTCTGTTCCCGAGACATCAATTATTCCTGTGTCAAGTGAGTTGAACATATTTATCAAATCTCTTATAATTTTCCCAATTCTTTCTCATTTTATTTTGTCTTACTCTGTGTTTTGGGATATTTCCATGCCAGTGAACTTCAAGTCTACTAACTCAGGACAAAAAAAAATGATTGTTTTATCTGTTTATTCATTCAGAATATATTGGGAAACTTGATATTTAGCCACAGGAAGTAATTTGTGATATTTACTTAAATCGCATTAAATGTTTGATTATTTTATTACTCTTATTGCCATCTCTCTCCTCCAGCAGATCCCATTTGTCAAACAAGTTTTGCTGTTGTTCTTGATTTTATGCATCTTTTTTCCCCCAGATTCTGTGCACTCTATAAGAATGAACATTTTTATTTGTCAGCTCATTTTAGCTGAGATATGATTGTTGAAATACACATAGAAAAATACTTAAAAAAAAAAAAAAAGAAAAATTATGGCTACTAACTCCATGTGCTTGTATTGCAGAAGCAGGCCTACTGAAAAATCGCATGCTTAAGACATTTTGAAAACCTCCAAAAGAAAATCTTTCAACCTTAAGACAGGTAAATTAGGTTAGCCCTAATTTACTCATAAATCTCATAATCTCATAAAAAATAATGAATTAAAGTTGAAGAGTCCTCAACATCATCTTATTCTTGCCAAATGTTTTAATAGGTATAATTTATCACAGGAATTTTACATATATACAGCATAATTAATATTAATCAATGCACATAGTAGATTTACTCTATTTATTAAATGCGTTGAAATGACACTTCATGTATTTGGATAATTTTATTGCAAATATTTATGTTACAATTAGTTAGTTATAAATCTCATTTTTGAGGTGGCTATGGTTTAACTGTTTTCTCGAAAACTCATGTTGAAATTTTACTGCCAATGTAATGGTATTGGGAGGTAAGATCTTTTGAGATGACTAGGTCATGAAGTCTCTCCCTCATGAATAGATGAATGCCATTATTGCTGATATGAGTTAGTTATAGAGGGAGTGGGTTCCTAATATTAGGATGAGTTAAGCCAGATTTGCTGTTTCTATCTTAGGCACTCTCTTGCCCTTTTATTATGCCATGGAATAATATAGTATGAAGGCCCTTGCCAGATGCTGGCAGCAAGCTCTTGAACTTCTGAGCCTCAAGAACTCTAAGAAATAAATTGTTGTTCCTTATAAATTACCCAGTCTGTGGTACTTTGTATGGCAGTATGACAGCCCAAAATGAACTAAGACAAGAAGTTGTGGTCAAATTTGGATATTTTTATAATGAGACACACACACACACACACACAAGCACAAGCACACACACATGCATACACATGCTTGTGCATGTATATAAGCATGTACATGTGTATATAGTCTTTAAAATTACCTTCAAGAGCAATTCATTTTGCCATGATCTTTTTCTTAAAGAATAGCAAAATATTCAAAGTTAACATTCATAAAAATCTGTTATCAGTCTTAAGCTGTTGTTGAATGAAGACTGAAGACAGCAACTTCAATTCTTATATTGACATCTGTCTATTCTTTTGCTTGAATGGTATTAATCACAGACTAAAATAATCACCTCTAAGTAAATAAGTAAATATAAACGTTGAATCCTTTGTATCATCTGGCCATATAATGCAAAGTTTCCATATGTTATTTCACCTCATAGAAATTATTGGGGAACCCCATAACAAGATTTTCAAAGTTGAGAAGAATTTATGTTTAATTAATTCAGACTTTGCTGCTAGAGAAAGGACAACATAATTATTATCACTGACTAATATTATTAACATACTAGTTGAATGGAAGATTTGTTAGACTTAGTAAAGCATATTCATACACTACAGCAACACGATCAAGAAGATGTGATAAAGTTGATAAGGACAAATTACTGAACTGTCTGTCTAAAAAGAGAATTTCAGATCAGGTGTGGTGGCTCATGTTTGTGAATCTCAGCACTCTGGGAGGCCCAAGAGGGTGGCTGGCTTGAGTCCAGGAATTTAAGACCAGCCTGGGCAACATAGTAAAACCTCATCTTTACTAAACTACAAAAAATTAGCTGGGTGTGGTGGCACATGCTTGTAATCTTAATTACTTGGAAGGCTGAAGTGGGAAAATCACCTGAGCTTGGGAGGTCAAGGCTGCAGTGAGCCATGATTGCACCACTGCACTCCAGCCTAGGTGACCAGAGTCAAAAACAAAACAAACAAAAAAGCCAAAGAGAATTTCAAAAATAATAACTATAAAAATAAAACAGCAACTGACGTAGTAATAAGGAAATTGTTGCTTTGACACTTCTTTTTACCTTTTTTTTTAGGTTTGGGGATACATGTGAAGGTGTGTTTCATAGGTAAGCATGCAACACCAAAGATTCTCGTACCTATTATTTCATCATCCAGGTATTAAACACAATACCCCTATAGTTAATCTTTTTTGCTCCTCTCCATCCTCCTACCCTTACTGCTCAAGTAGATCCCAGTGTCTGTCATTTTCCTTCTTTGTGTTCATAAGTTCTTACTATTTAACTCCCACTTACAAGTGAGAACACGTGGTGTTTGGTTTGCTCTTCCTACCTTAGTTTGCTAAGGGTAATAGCCTCTAGCTCTGTCTGTGGCTCCAAAAAAAAAAAAAAAAAAAAAATCTCTTTCTTTTATATGACTGCATAGTATTCCATAGTGTATTATGTGCCACATTTTCTTTATCCATTTAGGTTGATTCTATGCCTTTGCTATTGTGAGTAGTGCTACACTGAACATTTGCATGCATGTGTCTTTATAATAGAATGATTTATATTTCACTATACACCCAGTAATGCGATTGTTGGGTCAAATGGTAGTTCTGCTTTTAGCACTCTGAGGAAATGCCATACTGCTTTCCACTAACTTAGACTCCTACTAACGTATAAGTGTTCCATTTTCTCTGCAAACTGCAGCATCTGTTATTTTTTTATTTTTTATTTTTTTTCCTTTTTTTATAATAGCCACTCTGACTAGTGTGAGATGGTATCTTATTGTGGTTTGGATTTGTATTTCTCCACTGATCAGTGATAATTGAGTTTTTATTCATACGATTATTGGCTGCAAGTATGTCTTCTTTTGAGAAGTGTCTGTTCCTGTCCATTGCCCACTTTTTAATGGGGTTGATTGTTTTTCTCTTGTAAATGTGTTTAAATTCCCTATAGACACTGGATATTAGATGTTTGTCAGATTCATAGATTGCAAATATTTTCTTTCATTATGAAGGTTGTGTATTTATTCTATCAATAGCCTATTTTGCTCTACAGAAGTTCTTAAGTTTAATTAGAAGGATTCAGGGAGGGGTCATGGCAGACGGGAGGCAGGACTAGATTTCAGCTCTAACTCGGGCAGACAGAGCAGTGTGCAGAAGCTCACATCATGCATTTTTGCTCCGGAATGACTGCAGAAATAAATCAGGAAACTTGAGGGGACTCACAGACTCTCTGAAGGAAGCAGATTGCTACTGCAGGACCTGGGAGACTGCCAAATGCTGTGAGTGTCCAAACTGTGGAAGTGGGAAAGGGAGATCATCCACTCCTGAAGAAACACCTGCACTGGGGAAACTGAAACTTTAGATTACGGGAGAAGATTCTGATCTCATCTAGAGCTGAGTCAATTGAGAGAGCTGAGTGAAATACAGGGGTAGAGGAAAAAGTGGGAAAAGCCCTGTGAGCTTACTGGCTTCCTTACCAAGCCATTTCTGCTTGACCTCACAGCGGTCCTTCAGAGGGACAGTCAGAGAGAGGCAATGAGAAAAGGCCACAGGGAGAAGGAAATCTCCAGCTGAACTTTGTAACAATTTGAAGTGATCGAGAAGTCTCCTGGCCAGAACTCAGGGGAGACCATGAATCCAGTGGGCCTACTCAACAGGCAGGGGAAGAAGGAAAGCCATACTTGCTTTTGCAGCTAGGAGGTGGATAGCTTGGGGCAAGTTCTCAGCCCTACTCACCCACTGCCTGGAAATAGATTCAGTGCTGTTGTGGTGGGGCAAGGAGGGGGACATGCACAGTGGGAGTGAAACTGGCCCTTTGGTTTGCGTGGGAGCTGGATGAGGCCTGTCACTGCTGGCCTTCCCCTACTTCCCTGACAACCTACAATGACACAGTAGAGGCATCCATAATCCTCCTAGGAACATAACTTCATTGACTTGGGAACCTCACCTCCATCCTGCATGGCAGCGGCAGCAAGACCTGCCCCAAGAGAGTCTGAACTCAGACATGCCTAACCCTGCCCCCACCCAATGGTTCTTCCCTACCCACCCTGATAACTGAAGACAAAGGTCATATACTCCAGAAAGTTCTATGGCCCTGCCCACCACCTGTTTTTCCCCATAATATCACAGCTGATGCTCTCTGGAAAGTGCCAGCTTCTGGCAGGAGGCCAACCAACACAAAAATAGTGCATTAAACCTCTAAGCACCCTCCCAAATTCTATTTCAAACCCCTGTCACCTCCACCAGAACAGGTGCTGGTATTCATGGCTGAGAGACCCACAGATGGTTCACATCACAGGACTCTGTGGAGACAACAGCCAGTGCCAGCTGGGATCCTGGGAGATTTGCTGGTGCTAGATCCAGAAGAGATATAACAGTCACTACAGCTTGGCTCTCAGGAAGCCACATCCATAGGAAAAGGGGGAGAGTACTACATCAAGGGAACACCCCATGGGACAAAAGAATCTGAAAAATAGCCTTCAGACTTAGACCTTTCCTCTGACAGAGTCTACCCAAATGAGAAGGAACCAGAAAACCAAATCTGGTAATATGACAAAACAAGGTTCTTTAACACCACCCCTAAATCACACTAGCTCACTAGAAATGAATCCAAACCAATAAGAATTCCCTGATTCACCTGAAAAAATTAATTCAGAAAGTTTGTTATTAAGCTAATCAGAGAGGCATCAGAGAAAGGTGAAGCCCAATGTAAGGAAATTTAAAAAATATATATATACAAGAAGTGAAGGGAGAAATATTCAATGAAATAGATGGGGTGGGGGGAGGAAACAATGAATCCTTCAGGAAACAATGGGCACGCTTATAGAAATGCAAAGTGCTTTGGAAAGTCTCAGAAATAGAATAATAATAATAATAATAATAATAATAAAAACTAGAAGAAAGAAATTCAGAGCTCAAAGACAATGTCTTTGAATTAACCCAATCCAAAAAAAAAAAAAAAAAAAAAAAAAAAAAACAAAGAAAAAAGAATAAGAAAATATGAACAAAGCTTCCAAGAAGTCTAGGATTATGTTAAATGACCAAGTCTAAGAATAATCAGTGTTCCTGAGGAAGAAGGGAAATCTAAAAGTTTTGAAAATTTGAAAATATGTTAGGAGGAATAATTAAGAAAATATTCCCTGGCCTTACTGGAGACCTAGACATTCAAATACAAGAATCACGAAGAGCACCTGGAAAATTCATTGCAAAAAGATTTTCCCTAGGCACATAGTCATTGGGTTATCTAAAGTAAAGACAAAGGAGATAATCATAAGAGCTGTGAGATGAAAGCACCAGGTAACCTATGAAAGATAACCTATCAGATTAATAGCAGATTTCTCAGCAGAAACATTACAAGCTAGAAGGGATTGGGGCCCTATCTGTAGTCCCCTCAAACAAAACAACAATTGCCAGTCAAGAATTTTGTATGAAGTGAAACTAAGCATCATATATGAAGGAAAGATATATATGTATTTTTTTTCAGACAAACAAATGCTGAGAAAATTCACCACTACCAAGCCACCACTGCAAGAACTGCTAAAAGAAGCTCTAAATCTTGTAACAAATCCTGGAAACACATCAAAACAGAACCTCATTGAAACATAAATTTCACAGGACCTATAAAATGAAAATACAGTTTAAAAAACACAAGCAAAAAAACAAGGTATACAAGCAGCAAATAGCACAATGAATGGAATAGTGTCTCACATCTCAATGATGACATTGAATGTAAATGGCCTAAATGCCCCACTTATAAGATACAGAATTGCAGAATGGATAAGAATTCACCAGCCAACTATCTGCTGCCTTCAGGAGGCTCAGCTAACACATAAGGACTCATATAAACTTAAGGTAAATGGTTGGAAAAAAGATATTTCCTGCAACTGGACACCAAAGTAAGCAGGAGTAGCTATTTTTTATATCAGAAAAGACAAACTTTAAAGCAACAGTAATTAAAAATGACAAAGAGGGACATTAGATAATGATAAAAGGCTTTGCCCAACGGGAAGATATTGCAAACCTAAATACACATGAACCTAACACTGGAGCTCCCAAATTTGTAAAGCAATTACTGATAGACCTAAGAAATGAGATAGACAGTAACACAATAATAGTAGGAGACTTCAGTACTCCACTGACAGCATTAGACAGGTCATCAAGACAGTCAACAAAGAAACGGCAGATTTAAACTATGCCCTGGAACAAATCAACTTAACAGATATATACAGAACACTCCATCAAACAATGACAGAATATACATTCTATTCGATAGCAGATGGAACTTTCTTCAAGATAGACCATATGATAGCCACAAAATGAACCTCAATAAATTTAAGAAAATTGAAGTTGTATCAAGCATTCTCTAGGACCAAAGTGGAATAAAACTGGAAATCAACTCCCACAGAAACTTTTGAAACCATACAAATGAATGGAAATTAAATAATCTACTCCTGAATGATCATTGGGTCATAAATGAAATAAAAATGTAAATAAAAAATTCTTTAAACTAAATGACAATAATGACACAACCTATCAAAACCTCTGGGATACAGCAAAGGCAGTGCTAAGAGAAAAGTTTCTTGTCCTAAACATCTACATTTAAAAGTCTGAAAATAGCATAAACAGATAATCTAAGTTCAAACCTCAAGGAACTAGAGAAACAAGAACAAACCAAACCCAAACCCAATGTAAGAAAGAAAATAACCAAGATCAGGGCACAACTCAGTGAGATTGAAACAAACAAACAAACAAAAATTTGAAAGACGAATTAAACAAAAAGCTTGTTCTTTGAAAAGATAACTGAAATGGATAGTCCACTAGCAAGATTAACCAAGAAAGCAAGAGAGAATATCCAAATAAACTCAATAAGAAACAAAATAGAAGATATTACAATGGACACCACAGAAATACAAAAGATCATTCAAGGCTACTATGAACACATTTATGCACACAAGCTAGAAAACCTAGAATAGATGGATAAATTCCTGAAAAGATAAAACCCTACTAGCTTATATCAGGAAGAATTAGATACCCTGAGAAGATCAATAACAAGTAGTGAGATTAAAAGACAATTTAAAAATTACCAACAAAAAAAGTCCAAGACCAGACAGATTCACAGCAGAATTCTATTACACATTCAAAAAAGAATTGGTACCAATCCTATTGACGCTGTTCCACCAGATAAAGAGAAATCCCTCCCTAAATCATTCTATGAAGCCAGTATCACTGTAATACCAAAACCAGGAAAGGACATAACCAAACAAGAAAACTACAGACCAATATCCATCATGAACTTAGCTGCTAAAATCCTTACTGATTCCAACAACATATTAAGAAGATAATCCACCTTGATCAAGTGGGTTTCATACCAGGGATGCAGGGATGATTTAACATATGCAAGTCAATAAATGTGATATACCACATAAACAGAATCAAAAACAAAAATAACTTGATCATTTCAATAGATGCAGAAAAAGCATTTGGCAAAGTCCAGCACTGTTTATGATTAAAACTCTCAGCAAAATCAGCATACAAGTGACATACCTCAATGTAATAAAAGCTGTCTATGACAAACCCACAACCAACATAATTCTGAATAGGGAAAAGTTGAAAACATTCCCTCTGATAACTGGAACAGGATGGGGATGCCCACTCTTACCACTCCTCTTCAACATAGTACTAGAAGTCATAGCCAGAGCAATCAGAAAAGAGAAAGATATAAAGGGCACCCAAATTGATAAAGAGGAAGTCTAACTGTCACTGTTAATGATATGATCATTTACCTAGAAAACCCTAAAGATTTATCCATAACGCTACTAGAACTTATAAATGAATTCAGCAAAGTGTCTACAAAATTAATGTACGCAAACAGTAGCTCTTCTATACACCAACAATGACCAAGCTGAGAATAAAATCAAGAACTCAACCCCTTTTACAATAGCTGCAAAAAAAATACTTAAGAATATACCTACTCAAGGAGGCAAAAGACATCTACAAGGAAAACTACAAAACACAGCTGAAAGAAATCATAGACAACATGGAAACACATCCTATGCTCATGGATGGATAGAATCAATATTGTAAAAAAGACCATACTACCAAAGTCAATCGACAAATTCAATGCAATTTCCATCAAAATACCATCGTCATTCTTCACAGAATTTGAAAAAAATATAATTCTAAAATTCATATGGAACCAAAAAAGAGCCCACATAGCCAAAGCAAGACTAAACAAATATAACAAACCTGGAGGCATCACATTACATAATTTCAAACTGTACTGTAAGCCCTTAGTCACCAAAACAATATGGTAGAAAAATAGGCACATAAACCAATTGAACAGAATAGAGACCCCAGAAATAACCTCAAACTCTTACAGCCAATTGATCTTAGACAAGGCAAACAAAAACATAAAGTGGAGAAATTACACTCTTTTCAACAAGTGGAGCTGGGATAATTAGCCATAGGTAGGAGGATGAAACTGGATCCTCATCTCTCACCTTATACAACAATCAACTCAAGAAGGTTTAAGGACTTAAATCTAAGACCTAAAATTATAACAATTCTAGAAGATAACATTTGAAAAACTCTTGGAGACATTGGCTTAGGCAAGGATTTCGGAACAAGAACCCCAAAGCAAATGCAATAAAAATGAAGATAAATAGTTGGGATTTAATTATACTAAAGAACTTTTGCATGGCAAAAGGAACAGTCAGCAGAGTAAACAGACAACCCACAGAGTAAGAGAAAATCTTCACAATCTATACATCTAACAAATGACTAATATCCAGAATCTACAACGAACTCAAACAAATCAGCAAGATAAAAACATAAAATCCCACCAAAAGTGGGCTAAGGACGTGAACAGACAATTCTCAAAAGAAGATATACAAATGGCCAACAAACATACGAAAAAATCCACAACATCACTAATAATTAGGGAAATGCTAATCAAACCCACAATGCAATACCACATTACTCCTGTAAGAATAGTTGTAATCAAAAAATAGTAGATGTTGGCATGGATGCACTGAGCAGGGAACAGTTCTATATTGCTGGTGGGAATGTAAACTAGTAAAACCACTATGGAAAACAATGTGGAGGTTCCTTAAAAAACTAAAAGTAGAACTACCATTTGATCCAGCAATCCCACTACTGGGTTGATACCCAGAAGAAAAGAAGTCATTACACGAAAAAGATACTTGCGCATGCATGTTTTTAACAGCACAATTCAGGATTGCAAAAACGTGGAACCAACACAAATGCCCATTAATCAACAAGTGGATAAAGAAACTGTGATATATATATATGATGGAATACTACTCAGCCATAAAAAATGAATTGATGGCATTCACAGCAACCTGGATGAGATTAGAGACTATTATTCTAAATGAAGCAACTCAGGAATGGGGAACCAAACATCATATGTTCTCCCTCATAATTAAGAGCTAAGCTTTGAAGATGCAAAGGCATGAGAATGACAAAATGGACTTTGAGGACTAAAGTGGAAAGGGTGGGATGGAGGTGAGGGATAAAAGACTACAAATAAGGTGCAGTGTATACTACTCAGGTGATGGGTGCACCAAAACCTCACAAATCACCACTAAATAACTTACTCATGCGACCAAACACCACCTGTTTCCCAATAACCTATGGAAATATTTTTTTTTAAAGGCAAATTCTTAAGTTCAATTAGATCCCCCTTGTCAAATTTTTCTTTTGTTACAGTTGCTTTTGTTGTATTTGTCATAAAATCTTTGCCTGTTCCTGTGCATAGGATGGTAATCACCTAGGTTGGCTTCCAGGATTTTGAATAGTTTTGGGTTTTACATTTAAGTCTTTAATCCATCTTGAGTTGATTTTTTTTTTTTTTTTTGTATGATGTAAGGAAAGGATCCACTTCAATCTTCATACTAACTTGAAAGGTATGTTTCAATTCTGTTGAATAATAAACAAGTTGAAGTTATTTTTGGAATTATAGCTTAACAAAGTAGATTATTTTTCACTAATAAGTTATCATATATCTCTTCATCCATTTTAGAAATGGTATAATTTTAGAAATGGCATAGTATTTTGAACATTTTTATGTAAGAATTATTTTATGTTTTAATATGTAATAATATATCACAATGTAGGAGATAATATAAAGGATGGAGAATATTTTTTCCACATTAAACTGATCAAAGAAATTAAATTAAAATAAATGGTACATATATATGTCTGCACACTCATTGACACATGTGCAAACACACACAAGCATGCAGAAAAAGAGAAAAAGTTGCAAAATATATTTGTTGAATACAGTATGTGATAAATTCTTGGAAAATAATGTTGTTTTGTGGTCAATACTTGAATAAGAAAACTATATGACATTCTCAAGGCTTGTGAATGTAAGAATAATTTGTAGGGCAACCACCTTTGGGTCCCCTCCCATTTTGTGGGAGCTTTGTTTTCACTCTATTAAATCTTGCAATTGCACACTCTTCTGGTCCGTGCTTGTTACAGCTTGAGCTGAGCTTTTGTTTGCCATCCACCACTGCTGTTTGCTGCTCTCACAGACTCGCCACTGACTTCCACCCCTCCAGATCCAGCAGTGTGTCTGCTCCGCTCTTCATCCAGCAAGGTGCCCATTGCCACTCCTGATCAGGCTAAAGGCTTGCCACTGTTCCGGCATGGCTAATTGCCTGAATTCATCCTAATTGAGCTGAACACTGGTCGTGGGGTTCCACGGTTCTCTTCCATGACCCACAGCTCCTAAAAGAGCTATAACACTCACTGCATGGCCCAAGATTCCATTCCTTGTAATCCATGAGGCCAAGAACCCCAGGTCAGAGAACAAGAGGCTTGCTACCATCTTGGAAGTGGCCTCCCACCATCTTGGGAGCTCTAAGAACAAGAATCCTCACCCAGTAACATTTTGGCAACCATGAAGGGACCTCCAAAGCAGTAAGTAATATTGGACCACTTTTGCTTGCTATTCTGTCCTATCCTTCCTTAGAATTGGAGGAAAATACTGGGCACCTGTTGGCCAGTTAAAAATGATTAGCACGGCCACCGGACTTAAGACTCAGGTGTGAGGCTGTCTGGGAAAGGGCTTTCTAACAACCCCTAACCCTTCTGGGTTGGGAGCGTTGGTCTGCCTAGAACTAGCTTCCACGTTCAATTTTCCTGGGGAAGCTGAGGGTCCACTAGAGGCAGAAAGTTGTTGTCTTGAACTCCTGGCATGAGCCGGTTGAGATAATGGCACAGTCAGAAGTCTCTACTCAACAGTCGCCCATGCATGCACTCCTACCTTTCCTTCTGACCCATACCTCTTGGGTCCTGACCATGACTTTCTTGAAAGTGTAGCCCCAAAATTCTCCTTACTTCTGAATCTACTTCCTCCAATCCCTGCCTCCTAGGTAGTAATGCTTCAGACTTTCACTTCCTCTTCCAAGTATTAGAGCAGGTTGTATCTCCAAAGGGATCTAAGGAAGCTCTACACTGTGTCCTTAGGCATCTAGGCTTCGAACCCAGGGAATTTTGTCCTTGGTGTCACTCCCAATTTAGACATACAGCTCTCGGCATGGGCAATTATGTGGGACCTGTTCCCCACCACCCTTGCCAGGGCCCCAAGTTTGTAAATGGCTAGGAGGATTGCTCTCCCATTGTGTAAGGTGCTCTCTTGTCTTGATTTCTACCCAGCTTACCCCTCTGCAATACAATCTCCAAGCCTTGACTCCAAGGCCAGGGCCTTAGAACTGATGACCCAGTACTTCAACAACTGGAACTTGGTCTACAACAACGTAACACATCAGGATGAAAGTGAACTGAGTAAGTCAAGGAGAGAAGAGACAGAGAGAGAGAGAGAGAAAAAAAAAAAAGAGAAAAGAGAGGGAGAGAGAAAAAGAGAGATAGAATTAGTAAAGAAAAAACAGTGTGCCCTATTACTTTAAAAACCAGGGTAAATTTAAAACTTATAATTGATAATCGAAGGTCTTCTCCGTGACCCTATAACACTCCAATACTACCTTGTTGTTAGTGTAAACAAAGGCATAGCTTGAAAACACTGAGACTACTGACAACCAGTAGCCTTTGTATCAAATATCCTTAACCCAGGAACCCATGGATGGCCCAAATGCATTCAATCTGTAGTAGCAACTGCTTTGCTAACAGGAGAAAGTAGAAAAGTAACTTTTAGAGGAAACCTCATTGTGAGCACACCTCACCAGTTCAGAATTATTCTAAGTCAAAAAAGCAAAAAGGTAGCTTACTAACTCAAAAATCTTAAAGTATGGAGCTATTCTTTCAGAAAAAGGTGATTTAACATTAACCACTGAAAATTCCCTAAACCCAGCAGATTTCCTAACAGGGGATTTAAATCTTTATTACCATACAATGGTCCAACCAGACCTAGGAGGAACTGTGTTCAGAACAGAAGGATAGATGGTTCCTCCCGGGTGATTGAGGAAAAAAAAAAAAAGGGTATTCAATAATTGATAAGGAGACTCTTGCAAAAGCAGAGTTAGGAGAATTGCCTAATAATTGATCTACTCAAATGTGTGAGCTGTTTGCACTCAGCCAAGCCTTAAAGTACTTACAGAATCAAAAAGACTCTACCTCAATCCTGATTCAAAAGGTTACCTACACCCTCTCTGAAATGAATTTGCATAAGAACTGTTGTTTATGGGAATGTATCTTGATGGGGCAGCTGGGTTGTTATGAAATACTCAGGAACCCAGCCCAGCTCTAGAACTCACTCCTGAATGCAAAGGCAATGTAGGGCATGCTGGCAAAAGACCGCTAGAATCCAGCAGCCCGGATCCCTTTCTTCATCGTCAAGAAAGGTAGGAAAACAGGTGCAGGACTGCTACATCAGTGAGCATAACTAATCCCATAAGCAGAAGACCATGGGTGGTTACTCACTCTGCAAAGGAATAAGCATTAGGACCATAGTGGGTGCTCTAGAACTAATGCTCATTGGAAAATGACCAGGCGTGCTGGTGTCCCTATTTTTTTTTTTTTTCAGATGGGAAATGTGCCCCCCAAGGCAAAAACACCCCTAAGATGTATTCTGGAGAATTCGGCCCAGTCAGAGTGTATGTACCTTTTTCCCTCTCAGACTTGAAGCAAATTAAATAGACCTAGATAAATTCTCAAATAACCCTGATGACTATACTGATGTTTTGCAAGGGTTAAGACAATCTTTTGATCTGAAATGGAGAGATATAATGTTACTGCTAGATCAGTCACTAACCCCAAATGAGAGAAGTGCTGCCATAACTGCAGCCCGAGAGTTTGGCGATCTCTGGTATCTCGGTTGGGTCAATGATAGGATGATAACAGAGGAAAGAGAACAATTCCCCCCAGGTCAGCAGGCTGTTCCCAGTGTAGACCCACATTGGGGTGCAGAATCAGAACACGGAGATTGGTGCCGCAGACATTTGCTAACTTGCGTGCTAGAAGGACTAAGGAAAACTAGGAATAAGCCTATAAATTATTCAATGATGTGCACTTAGACACAGGGAAAGGAAGAAAATCCTACTGCCTCTCTGGGGAGACTAAGGGAGGCATTGAGGAAGCATACCTCTCTGTCACCTGACTCTACTGAAGGCCAACTAATCTTAAAGGATAAGTTTATCACTTAGTCAGCTGCAGACATTAGAAAAAACTTCAAAAGTCTGCCTTAGGCCCAGAGCAAAACTTAGAAACCCTATTGAACTTGGCAACCTTTTTTATAATAAACCTTTTTTATAATAGAGAGCAGGAGGAACAGACAGAATGGGACAAATGAGATAAGACAAAGGCCACTGCTTTAGTCATGGCCCTCAGGCAAGCAGACTTTGGAGGCTCTGGAACATGGAAAGGCTGGGCAAATCAAATGCCTAATAGAGCTTGCTTCCAGTGTGGTCTACAAGGACACTTTAAAAAATATTTTCCAAATAGAAATAAGCTGCCCCCTTGTCCATGCCCCTCATGTCAAGGGAATCACTGGAAGGCCCATTGCCCCAGGGAATGAAGCTCCTCTGAATCAGAAGCCACTAACCAGATGATCCAGCAGCAGGACTGAGGGTACCCGGGGCAAGCGCCAGCCCATGCCATCACCCTCACAGAGCCCCGGGTATGCTTGACCATTGAGGGCCAGGAGGTTAACTGTCTTCTGGACACTGGCGTGGCCTTATCAGTCTTACTCTTCTGTCTCAGACAACTGTCATCCAGATCTGTCACTATCAGAGGGGTCCTAGGACAGCCAGTCACTGGATACTTCTCCCAGCCACTAAATGGTGACTGGAGAACTTGACTCTTTTTACATACTTTTCTAATTATGCCTGAAAGCCCCAGTCCCTTGTTAGGGAGAGACATTCCAGCAAAAGCAGGGGCCATTCTACACTAGAAATAGGAGAAAGAAAAAGGGTAAATATAGATACAGACTCTAAGTATGCTTACCTAGTCCTCCATGCTCATGCAGCAATTTGGAGAGAAAGGGAACTCCTAACTTCTGAGGGAACACCTATCAAGCACCAGGAAGCCATCAGGAGATTATTATTGGCTATACAGAAACATTAAGAGGTGGCAGTCTTACACTGCCAAGATAATCAGAAAGGAAAGGGAAGAAGAAATAGAAGGGAACCGCCAAGCGAATATTGAAGCCAAAAGAGCTGCAAGGCGGGACCCTCCATTAGAAATGCTTATAGAAGAAACCCTAGTATGGGGTAATCTCTTCTGGGAAACCAAGCCCCAGTACTCAGCAGCAGAAATAGAATGGGAAACCTCACAAGGACGTAGTTTCCTACCCTCAGGATAGCTAGCCACTGCAGAAGGAAAAATACTTTTGCCTGCAGCTAGCCAATGGAAATTACATAAAACCCTTCACCAAACCTTTCACTTCGGCATTGATAGCACCCATCACATGGCCAAATCATTATTTACTGGACCAGGTCTTTTCAAAACTATCAAGCAGATACTCAGAGCCTGTGAAGTGTGCCAAAGAAATAATCCCCTGCACTGCAGGCCATACATTTCAATCCCTGTATCTTTAACCTCCTTCTTAAGTTTGTCTCTTCCAGAATTGAAGCTGTAAAACTACAAATGTTCTTCAAATGGAGCCCCAGATGCAGTCCATGACTAAGATCTATTGTGGACCCCTGGACCAGCCTGTTAGCCCATGCTCTGATGTTGATGGCATCGAAGCACCCCTCCCAAGGAAATCTCGACTTCATGACCCCTTCTACGCCCCAGTTCAGCAGGAAGCAGTTAGAGTGGTTGTCGGCCAACCTCCCCAGCAGCACTTGAGTTTTCCTGTTGAGAGGGGGATCTGAGAGACAAGACTAGCTGGATTTCCTAGGCCAACTAAGAATCCCTAAGCCTAGCTGGGAAGGTGACTGCATCCACCTTTAAACATGGGGCTTGCAACTTAGCTCACACCCGGCCAATCAGGTAGCAAAGAGAGCTCACTAAAATGCTAATTAGGCAAAAACAGGAGGTAAAGAAATAGCCAATCATCTATCGCCCGAGAGCACAGGGGAAGGGACAGTGATCGGGATATAAACGCAGGCCCTCCCATATTGTGGGAGCTCTGTTTTCACTCCATCAAGTCCTGCAACTGAAAAAAAAAAAAAAAAGAATAATTCGCAGAGTGACTGCATTTTGAATCAATCACTGACCTGTGTTTTGCCATTTATATAAAATATTACATCATGGTTAATGAAAATGTTCATCTTCTTCTTATGAATCTATAACAATAGATTTGAGATAATAATATTAAAATAATGACATTGGAAATTCAATATTGACATAGTGAATTAACATATTTTTCAACATGTGGGGTGCATTTGTTGCTTTGACAGAGAAAGGAAGAGAAGTACATGCAATTTATGGGAATACTATGAATTTATATTTTATTTATAGCTGCTGATTTAGTTTTATTATGAATTAGAATAGCTTGGAAGATTTCATGACTATACAAGGAGAGACCATATCCTTTGCACTATCACCCATCGACAAAATAAAATACAATTTTTTTTTTTTAAAACCTGAGGAAAGATGTTTTTGTGATGTGCTGCCTGGTATACTAATTGTTAGCGATATATGACTCTTGAGATTCTAAATTAAATTAGTTAAAATTAAGTAAAAGTATACAAATTTGTTTTCACAGTCACATTAGCCATATTTCAAGTGCTAAATAGCAAAATTTGACTAGTGACTATAACACTGAACAGTGCATCTGTAGACTATTATCACAGAAATCTCTAATGGAAAGTACTAGTTAGATTTCAGATGGCTTACAGATGATTGTATTTCATTGACTAGTTGGAAGGAATCCGCTTTGGTAAGTTTGGCAATGGAGAAAAGGGCAGAATAAACAGTCTATTTTTATATAAGTGGAGTCATTTGAATAGCTCTTATTAATCAACAAATTGTTTCTCTCCTTATTCAATCAAATAAATACCATGGAAATAAAGGAACATTATTATAATACGATTCCAAATACATATAGAAACCTGACTGGTCTTAGAAAAATGAAGACAAAAACAGCAAAACCTTGCCAACTCTATTTCAGACTCAGATTTACTAATTTGAAACACACTTATGAGTGAAGATGTGTACTAAAAATATAAACTTGTTTATGTTTGTGTGTTAGGACTGCTATAACAAAAATACCACTGCTTGGTTTTAATGACAGAAATTTATTTTCTCATAGTTCTGGAAGCTGGAGATCTGAGATCAGGTGCCAGAAAATTTTTTCTTTTTCTTCAGAAAAAAGAAAATTGTTTTCTTCAGAGGTCTCTCTCCTTGGCTATGGATTCTAACTTGTCAATGAGTCCTCACATGGCCTTTCTTCCCTGTGTGTGCATCTCTAGTGTCTCTTTCTCTTGTAAAGACAGTAGTCATATTGGATTGTGAACCCACTCATGTGACCTCACTTAATCTTAATTACTTCTTTAAAGGTTTGATCTTCAAATGCAGTCACAGTGGGGTTTGTGCTGTGGTTAGAACTTCCAGCATTTGAATTTTAGGGGGACACAACTTAGCCTGTCACATTATCTCAGCTTACTGAACAACACTTAAATGTCTGTCATAGACAATTAAAGTCAATAAAGGGAAATGAATTCATTCTATCTCCTTTCAAACCCTTTCTATCTCCTATATTTTCTGACTTAGAAAACTACATAGATTTCTTTTTCAAAAAAATATTAATTACTTACTAGGGTCAAGTTGGGTGTGATTCAAAGATAAAGTAAACTGGGTATGCATTAAAGGAAAACAAACTTCCATAGTTACCAGGGAAACCAGCCCCCGATATTTCAACATGGGTTCTTCTCTATTTTCCTTAAGTGTCGGCTGGTCTGAGAAATAAAAAGAAAGAGTACAAAGAGAAAAATTTTACAGCTGGACCTCCGGGGGTGTCATCAGATATTGGTAGGACTGTGATGGTGACCTTGAGCAGCAAAACCAGCAAGTTTTTATTTGAAACGGGAGGGGGTGTATGAACAGAGAGTAAGTCACAAAGATCACATGCTTCTTTGTGGGCAAAGATCTTTTAAGGCAATAAAAGATCACAAGGCAAGGGCAAAATTACAATTGCTGATGAGAGTCCGTGTCCCACTGTGCATGCATTGTCTTGATAAACATCTTAACAGGAAACAGGTTCGAGAGCAAACCACCAGTCTGACTAGAATTCGCCAGACTGGAATTTCCCAATCCTAGCAAGCCTGAGGGCACTGCAGGAGACCGGGGTGTATTTCAGTCCTTATCTCAACCTCATAAGACAGACACTACCAGAGCGGTCATTCATAGACCTCCCACTAGGAATGCATTCCTTCTCCAGGGTTATTCCTTGTTGGGAAAATAATTCCGCGATATTTCTTCCACTCACTTTCTGCAAGAAGAAAAATATGGCTCTATTCTGCCTGACCCCACAGGCAGTCAGACCTTATAGTTATCTTTCTTTGTTCCCTGAAAATTGCTGTTATGCTGTTCTTTTTCAGGGTGCACTGATTTCATATTGTTCAAACACACATGTTTTACAAACAATTTGTACAGTTAAAGCAATCATCACAGGTTCCTGAGGCGATACACATCCTCAGCTTATGAAAATCATGGGATTAAGAGATTAAAATAAGACAGGCATAAGAAATTATAAAAGTATTACTTTTGGGAACTAATAAATGTCCATGAAATCTTCACAATTTGTGTTCTTCTGCCGTGGCTTCATCCAGTCCCTCCGTTCGGGGTCCCTGACATCCCACAACACATAGTTTCATTTCAAACTAACTTTCATGGTAGTTGGTATAATATTAAAATCAAGAATCAGAAATATATAATGATCATATAGCATGTGCCATGCTTGAAATAGTCACATGGGGCATTATTGTCTGAATGTTTTCATCAAACCCCTTTTCTCACTTATTCTGCCTAATTCAATAAATTTCTAAGCATTGTTGAGTTTTATCTCTCAAATCCACCTTTCCATTTCCATTTCTATTGCTTTGGTTTGAATCCTTGACACCTTCCAACTGAACTATTACATTTGCCTCCAATAAGTCTGCCTTTCTCCAAAGTGCCTCCTTAAAATGTTTCTCTTAGGTTGCATTAGGATTGTCCTTATGAATGTATGGCCACAGCACTATCTTGACAGTCTTATTTGGATGGACGTATCAAGCTTTTACTTTGATACGTAGGGCCCTGGGTTAATCTTTTACTCGAGATTTGGTGTCCAAGAACATGTCAGAGGTGCGCAAAAGCACTTGTAGTTTATTAATTTCACCATAATTTTCATAACTTTTTGACTTTTCTCAAGCTATTCTCATTGTACGTAACTCCCTGAATTGCCTTTATCTAGTTGGAAAAGTATGACTTATTCTAGGGAGCTAAAGTATCAAATTTAAGTTTAAAGCAATAAGACAATTCACACTAAGATGTTCCATAGGCATTTACAGTGTGAAATAATGATGGGATAAAGAACATCTGGAATAGCCAGATGATATAAGCATAGAAAACTATTTTTATAAGAATCTCTTTTATGAGAAAACCTGTACCCTATGTGCTGAAAATAACAGTAGATTACTAGGCATGCTATTAGTGAAAATGTAATAAAATGTGGTATAATTTCAATGTATATTTTCTCTTCATCTGTATGAAAATTTAGTTCTTATTTAATTGAATACTAATAAAGACATTCTGTAGTTTGAACATAATATGTTTCTGATTATCCATTTTTAGGAAATTTAAAAATAGACACACACACACACACACATATATCTATATAAACATATTTGTTTTTCAATAGAGCTAAGAAATTACTTAAAAATAATTATTAAAGTGCATTAGAAATAGAATAAAAAGGCTGGGCATGGTGGCTTACATCTGTAGTCCTAGTACGTTGGGAGGCCAAGGCAGGTGGATTGCCTGAACTCAGAAGTTCGAGACCAGCCTGGGCAACATGGTGAAACTCGCTCTCTACTAAAATACAAAAAATTAGTTGGTTGTAGGGGCATGCACTTGTAGTTCCAGCTACTCAGGAGGCTGGACCAGGAGAATTGCTTCAACCTAGGAGGCAGAATTTGCAGCAAGCCCAGATCACACTATTGCACTCCAGCCTGGGTGACAGAGTGAGACTCTGTCTCAAAAAAAAAAAAAAAGAGAAAAAAGAAAAAGAAGAAGAAATAGAAATAGAAATTGATGAATATAAAAAGTAATATTCCTATTTCTATATTCAGCCATAAATTCAGATTTATGAATCTGGAATACTGTAAATTTTTATGCTAATTTTCAGTCCATAATTGTAAGAACATTTTTTTCTTTTTTCAAAGCATCTAACCTTTTAGACCTCAACAAGCTCTTGATTCATAACAAATAAATTAGCTTTAGTCTAAAATCTGTGGTTACAATCATTTCCCAGCAATCATAGATCTTTTTGAATATCCAAAGGTGATCTACCCCTGACTTTTTCAGTCCAATCTCAAAATATTATCCAGACACAGTGATAAAGATAAAAAGATTTGGTCACAACTCAGTCTTAAAATTAGAGAGACTTGAAAACAACTGGAACATATTACTTGTTACCAGAATTTTTTGAAATTTGGTTCCTTGAAAAGAAATCACTGAGTCACAGTTGAAACCAGTTTCAGAAGTGGTATAAGCAGATTTGTCCACTAGGGACCAGGAACGAATTTTGAAGGTGTAAAAGGCACTACTATGGAAGCTGAGTACAGATAGGAAACAATAAACACTTACAGATCTTCTATGACCTAAGGGGTCATTCAAATTATAACTCTTGGTAATCTACTTAGGACAAAGGAAAGAAGGATTTGAACTGCCCCATTTATAGGAAACAAGGACACTAATGCAATTTTTCCTGAGGTATTTGGGCACACTTGAAAAGCTGAAATCAACACACATTTTACTCCTTACAGAACCATCCCACACATGGGAGCATTCTTGTAAATAGCAATACACCCACTCTCCTCGTTGGTCAGCTGACTCTCTAAAGCTACTTGAGAGACTGTGTTGGAGACTGGCTGGTATACTTTTTTTCCAGTACACCTAGAGTGGTCCAAATTGGGACCACTATAGAGGTTCCACCACATGCTCTCTGCCATTTTCAAGAACTTATAAGGAGAATAAATTAAACACTTGCAGGTAGAAAGGGTTGAAGGTGACTCTACCCTTGCTTCGGTTATTTAGTAGAATATCCAAAACTAGTAAAACATTTGCCTTGCTGGGCACGGTGGCTCATGCCTGTAACACCAACACTTTGGGAGGCCGAGGCAGGTGGATTACCTGAGGTCAGGAGTTCAAGACTAGCTTGGCCCACATAGTGAAACCCCGTCTGTACTAAAAATACAAAAATTACCCGGGTGTGGTGGCATGTACCTGCAGTCCCAGCTACTCGGAGGCTGAGGCATGAGAATCACTTGAACTCAGAAGGCAGAGGCTGCAGTGAGCCGAGATCACACTATTGCACTCCAGCCTGGGTGACGAGCAAAACTCGGTCTCGAAAAAAAAAAAAAATTGCCTTCAAAGAGAAGAAAATTAGATGCTAATGCTATTTGATCCTATAAAAATCAGCTCTTTATCAAACAAAAGGTTTATGAGATGGAAAAATGACAGCCTCAATGGGTGTAATAGCATATCTGGAGATAATTTACAGCATTTTACACTTTCAATCTCATTAATGTATAAATGTAAAATGTATACAATGTTATTGCAATTAAAAACATTTTTTATTTATTAAACTCAGTTCTCAAGAATTCTCTGGTATAGGGAATCTTTGTAGATCAATTATATTCAGTTGTAAATTAAGAAACTAACTTTACAAGTAAAATTATAAATAACTTTTCATTATTGTATAGTATGAAATATAGTTAATTCATTTCATTTTAATGTGTGTGACATAATGTGGGGTAAGACCCATGGAAATAAGAGTTCCTGGTCTGAAAATATATTTTGCATTCATATTTGTGATTTGAGAGCATTGATTAGGTGACATAATTTAATTTGTAATTTAGGAGCATTGATAAGTGATATAATTAGGGATCTAGAAAGGCTGACTGTAGAAAATATGATGAGAGCAGTGTTATTAATGCCTGAGTTCCTGACTTTCCATTTCCACTATTTTGAAGGAGATGCTGGTTTTACTTGGGAGTTTTTCTCCACCATGTTCAAAGCACAATTATTCTAAACCTGAAGTCTTTTTGGAAAGCACACAGACAGGAAAGGGGCAGAAAAAGTAGATGCTGGGGCATACAGAAGGGTATAATATTGTTCAGAAATTTTGGATACTGCGAGGAGAAACTATAGTATAAGCATAAGGGCAATAAGGCCTTAAAGGGTGACACTGAAAAAAAAGTTTTTATACTTGTGTAGACTATGTCATACAAAAAGCAAAAAAGTCAGTTTATTTTCATTTCTATTTTGCTTCCCATGTTTTATTCTTTTAAACGCAATAGATGTCCAACCCTATAGTAAAAGTTACAGCTCTTTTCATAATTTCTTTCTATAGGTGTATTTAAATACAATGCTATACAGATATATGTATACACGTAACTAAATAACTCAATATATATCAGCAGTAAGATTTGGGATTTAATTGCTTATGTTTCATGTGGCAGTATTAAGTGTAATACATGACAATAATATAATTTAGATATTCTTCACTTAATAGAAAACATATTTCTAAAATGTTGTTATTAAAGTTAATTTTGTATGTTTGCTCATATTTTAGAATATACTGATATTTTACATTTATTTTGAAATATAATTTTGCTAAAAATACCAAGTTGATTCCCAAATCCACATCATTTTAAACTGTCAGTAAGAAGTCTTAAATTAATGATAGTCAGAATCATTTAATTCCCATCAATTTCTAAACATTTCTGAAGTCCAAATAAGTCACATCCTCCAGGAGATACCTCAGCACTATTATTCTGTTTTAAGTGGCATTATGTTACCTAGTTGATGCCACCAACATAGTAATGTGACAAAATACAAGTCCATGAGGCCGAAATTTTCAGGTTGATGAATTTCTCCTGGGACACAGTCTGGTTTAAAGAGAATGTGTTATTGAATGTGGTACCTGCATACAATTTCAAGACAGAAAGTAGGCTAGTCAATAGGATAAGAGCTAAGCGTAGGCTGTACCCTAACTCATAAATTACACTTTTATTTATTGTGACTGGAAGAAAGGAATTAAACTATGATTGATTTCTCTCCAGATTATAGGAGAATATTTCTGCAGGAAAAAAGCAAGCAATAGATGTCCTCTAATCTCTTTGTAAATGTAATGATAGCAGATCTTTCAGCAAACAGATTAATGATATTTGCCGGAAGGAGAGTACTATCTATGGATTGATCTTAGCAGAATGATCCCAGTTTAGCATAGAGTAAACAAACCCGAAATCTGTAGGTTTATAAGGCACACCACTCTATAAAAAAGAGATGTCTCAAAACTTAAATACAGAAGGTTGTCCACAAGCCTCATTTAGAGAATTAATTTCTTCTGTGTCTGATGTGAATAAAAGGGTTTGAGGAGCTGGCTGAATTTCCCAAACCTCTCCTTATTTTAGCTGTGCCCCTCAATGAGTTATATTCTTAATATTATTAATAAGGCTGAATCCTAGGCAAGGTCTCTGATTCATGTGAGTCTCATCTGAAAATTCTATTTTCATGTTAGCAGAGTGATAATGTCCTAGGTTGCTCAGAGCTTACGGACAGGTGTCCATGTGTGTATATCATCCAAGCCTACTGAAGAGCAAAGCAATAAACAGATTTTTTTGTTTCACCTTTTTTGTGATCTCTTGTGTAAATTGATTTCCAAACTGTTGAGATGATGGATGTAGAGTTACAAAGTGAAGCACTGAAAAGATCATACGCATTGAAAAAATATATAATTACCTCCCATATATCCTGTATGGTGCAAGGTTTGAGCACGGGGAGCTAAACATTCCTGCCCAAAACAATACGCTATCCCCTTCATTAATAAATCATGATTATAAGGGTAGACATTTTTACATGCTAAAGCTAGAGAAAATTATACTTTGTCACTTAGAACATATTGTAAGTGAATGTTTCTGTGTGTGCTTATGCATGTACAAGTATATGGGCTTATACAGAGCCTTAAATATATAAGACCGTTTCAGCTTCAAGTTGGCAGCATTTGCTAGCTTTTGAAATAAGGATTATATTAATTTTTCATTGTATTCAAAATTATTCATCTGATGAAGTTCTTAGTGCTAAAAAATGTGGTGTCTTACCAAATGTGAAGTAGCAAAACATCACAGAGTAAATGATCTTAATACTTATGACCAATACTTAGTCCAGAAAATTAAAGGTGAATGTGTCAAAAGAAATTAATGTATTTTGTGGAAAGTATCTTCAAAATTACAACATTTTAGTACTAAATGTTTTATTTTAGACAGTATATAATAAAATACAATTTTACTGAGGAGAAAGTAACATTAATCCATCACTCAAGTAGTACAAATTTTATTTACAAGAAATATAATTTCTACTTCTCCCAATATGTAAGCAATTGCAAATTATGATAGGTGTATTATAAATAAAGTAGGTAAGTTAGCTAGCAAACTGTAGCTCTTCTCTTAACTATGTTGAAGTACATTTGAAGTTTTCTATAAAGTGCTTTGCAAACTTGTTATGTGAGAAAAATGGCACTGTATGCAATGTTTAAAGAATATTTACTACTTAATTATTCCACCGGCATTTAGGTCCTGCCTCAAGAAATGGTTTCTTTAATTATCTGAAAAAGAAAAAGAACTTTAGACTAACATGTATATGAATTATCTGGACTTTTTCAAGAAACCTAACGAAGGAGCTAACGATAAAAATATTTTAAACCTTTCTGCTTCCTAATAGCAAACTGATCAGGTAACCTGCACAGATGTTCAGGTTATATACATAAACTACACAGATATATAAACTACACAGATGTTCAGAGATAATTATAATTATCAAAGCGATTAACAAAGTGTTGATTTCTTATTTAGTAAATATTAACTACTTAATGGAAGGCTACTACATTTTATATATTGGAATAAATTATTATTTGTGAAATTTTACTATTTGTTATAATAAGCTTTATGTAGGCCTTTCCATCTGCAAGGATATATTACATTCCTGGAAAGCTTTTATCTCATTTGACTTCAATTTAAAAATAGTTAAAATTAAATTGAAAACACCCTAATAATATGATTATAGTAATAATAATAGAAAAACGACATTTATTTTGATAACTATCTCTGGCATTCTGCTAAATATTTTTTATGACCTTTGCAATCATTTCTCTACCCCTTTAAGGAACTATTATTCTAATATCAATAGAAAGAACACGAGTGCATACGTTACATTATTTAGTTGTCAGAACCTCTTTACAGTAGGCAGTCTTATTTTGCCCTTGCGGAGACAAGTAAATTTGTTCTGAGAAGGTCGGACAATTGCCTGAGGACACACAGTGTACAGTGGCAGGGCCTCAATATTCTCCTTCATTGTCTGAAATTAATACCCATAGCCATGTCTTTGTACTGCCTATAAGAAATGAAATATTAGTAATACCTGCCTAAAATAAATAAACAAGATCTCTAAAGTATTTTTACCAATCAGGAAGTCAAATGTATATTATTCTATTTCTTTAAATTATGCCTTAAGTTCTAGGGTACATGTGCAGAACATGCAGGTTTGTTACATATGTATACATGTGCCATGCTGGTGTGCTGCACCCATCAACTCATCATTTATATTAGGTATATCCCTTAATGCTATCCCTCCCACCTCGCCCCACCCCACTACAGGCCCCGGTGTGTGATGTTCCCCACCCTGTGTCCCAGTGTTCTCATTGTTCAGTTCCCACCTATGAGTGAGAATGGGCGGTGTTTGGTTTTCTGTCCTTGCGATAGTTTGCTTAGAATGATGGTTTCCAGTTTCATCTATGTCCCTACAAAGGATGATTCCTCAAGGATCTAGAACTAGAAATACCATTTGACCCAGCCATCCCATTACTGGGTATATACCCAAAGGATTACAAATCATGCTGCTATAAAGACACATGCACACGCATATTTATTGTGACACTATTCACAATAGCAAAGACTTGGAACCAACCCAAATGTCTATCAATGATAGACTGGATTAAGAAAATGTGGCACATATTACTCTATTTTTATTTTATTTTTCTTTAACAAATGTTTATTTAAAATATTTGATGGCTCTTGAAAAACAACATTCAAGTTTTAGATGTAGTTTAACTCTCAACTTATATTGCCAAGACTCTAAAATGTTTCGCTTACATGTTCATGTGAGAGATTAAAAAGTATCAGAAATTTCCTTTTTTTAATATTTTAACTAATATTATAAAGACCAAAATGGCTAATTGTTATTTAATCTTGTTGTAGTCATATATTAGGGCTGCCACTGCACATGAGGGTACACAGGGTGGCTTGGAAAAAAAGAAATTTTTTCCTTCACTGATTGTTAAGCCAGAGTCCTAAATCGAGGTGTCAGCAGCACAAAGTGCCCTATGAAAGCTCTGGGAGAGAATCAGCTCCTTGCCTCTTCCACCGTGGTGGTTCCAGTTGTTCCTTTTGTTCCTGCCTAATTCCAAACTGCTCTGTCTACACATGGCTTTCTCCTCCGTGTGTCTACCATCTATGTTTCTCAGAAGAACCCTTGTTATTGGATTTAAGTCCTGCCCTAAATCAAGTATAATCTCATCTCAAGATCCTTAACTTAATTGCATCCACAAAGCCCTTCTTCCAAATCACATCACAGTACACAGTTCCTAGGAGTTTAGCACTTGCATGTATCTTTTGAGGGGCCCATTATTCCACCCACTACCCTTCTTTTCTAAAGAAAGACTGCTTTGTTAATGGTGAGTTGATCTTACATTTATTAATAAAAGCAGATTGACTTTAGGCATCCAAATCCAACCACCCTTCCTTTCCTGAAAATTTTAAGAAATGCTAAAGTTTATTTGGCTCTCCAAAAATCAGTGCTGAATCTTCTTTCTGATTGTACTTAAACCTGAACTCAGACATACGCCTTTTGAATAGGGAATACCATTACTGCTACCAGAGATTATTGACTGTATAAATAAAGGCTATGTACTTACTGGCTAGGAATTGTAATGCATCTGCCCTGAGGGACTTCCTCATAGATAATTCTACTGAGGATTTTGTAGAGTGTAAACATCAGACTAACTTTAGGGTTCCAGAATCGAGCTATTAAGGTAGAAATATTGCTCAGCAATTTCCTCACTGTGTTATCTTGAATAGCTTACTTAATGAACACATCTAAGAAAGGTCCCAATTGGCACCAAATTAAAACTCAAGAGACAAAAAAGCTAGGTTTCAATATCTAGATCCCCTAAATGCCCTTGTCTCTTCACTATCAATTGGTTCTGTAAGTACAGCGTTGGGTTGGTAGGTCTCTCATCTAGAAAAATCACAAAAATATGTGTTTTCCGCACCCCACCTGCATGGCAACAATACCTTTATTTACTTGCATTTACATGACTGTGTGAAAATGGACAGAATCAAAATGGAGTCACTTGTGTTAAAAATCCTGACAAAAGAACTGAGAAGGCCATGGAGGGAGCATTCTCATGCATGGATGCCTGATAACAAGAACTATTACAAAAGATTGCAAAAACACAAACTGATACAAAGGCCATTGCAACGTTACACACACACATGAAAATGCTGTGCAGGCATTTGCCCAACAACTCCCTTCCCAACTTCGTATTGGTGCCACCCTTGTTATTGATTCTTGTAGCCTAGGACAATTGATTTAAAACAATTATGTAAATCTCTTCATTAAAAAAAAAAAAAGTCTTTACCTTCCTGAATACCCACAGAGTTTACTATGGCATATATATTACCACTGAAATTCCTATTTCCAAATAACTGTAATTTTCTTTTATGAAATAATATCTATGTTATCTAGGTGGACACACAAGAGGTAACTTAAGTTCTAATTTGCAGAAATAATTTTTGCTTTAAATCAAATTTCTTCTTCTAGCAATGTACCTGAAACTACTGACAAGTTTCTTTCCATAACCACTTTCTTTACAACTTTCTTTCCACACTTTCCAGGAATGTATTTGGAACATAAGGAACAAGATGTACATTTTAAAGAATTTTTGTCAGTCTTTGGATCTTTTTGCATTTTTGTCTTTTTATGTGTTTTGATCTAAAATACATTATAGATGTTTAAAAGTATGTAATTCATTTATGTATTTGGTTACAGTTATGAAAGTGAAGGATTATGTCTTTATTTTATTTTACTATACATACTTTAGCAAATAAGCATTGGGAATCTTTTCTGCTTCCTTTGTTTCTGCCTTTTAAAATATTCTTTGACTTGGGCTAGGATTTGAATTGCATGTACCTCTCCGTAATTAATATGTTGGAACTTAAACCCCAAGGTGAAAATATTAACAGGGGAGGCTTTGGGGGAGTGATTAAGTCTTAAGTCATGAGGGAGTTTCCCTCATAAATGGATTAGTACCTGTTTGTTTTGTTTTGTTTTGTTTTGTTTTGAGAAAGAGTTTCACTCTTTTCACCCAGGCTGGAGTGCAATGGTAAGATCTTGGCTCACTGCAACCTCTGCCTCCCGGGTTCAAGCGATTCTCTTGTCTCAGCCTCCAAAGTAGCTGGGATTATAGGCGCCTACCACCAAGCCCGGATAATTTTTTTGTATTTTTAGTAGAAATAGGTCTTTGCCATGTCTGCCGGGCTGGTCTCAAACTCCTGACCTCAAGTGATCCACCAGCCTCAGCCTCCCAAAGTTCTGGGATTATAAGTGTGAGCCCCCACCACACCCCACCGGATTAGCACTCATAAAAAAAGCTGAAGAGAGAGCCTTAGTGCATTTTACCCTTCCTTTCTTTTGCTGTATGAAGATAGAACTTTTGCCCTTATGACACATGATGACAGGAAAAAGAAACCATCAATGAGGAATGGACCCTCACCAGACACCCAACTTGCTGGTGCCTTGATCTTGGACTTCTCAGCACCCAGAACTGTGAGACATAATGTTCTCTTTTTATAAATTACCTAGTGTTAGGTATTGTGTTATAGTAGTACAAATGGACAGAGATAACTTGCTATATGTTTAATATTTATACTCCAGGCTCAAAAAAATTTTAGTGGATCCAACACTTCTTTAAATTCTAGAGAATAAAGATGCTTACATTCATTATTTTCAATGTCAAGAATATTCCTACTTTGTTTCTTAAGCACTATATATACACACAGATACACATTATTTATAAAATATATATAAATATAAAATAAATATAAATAAGCTGTATGTAAATTTATATTTTGTTAAAAAATGAGTTCCTTACTTTCAGTTCTTCACATTTTTAATGAAATTCTTCATATTGCTCCCTGTAATTAAAATGGCTCCTTTTCTCCTATTCATACTGTCAACATTTATTAATGTTTTAAGGTCTGCTCATATCTCAGTTCTAATATTCCATTCATTATTATAACCAACAATGAATTATGTATTAGCTTATATTAAGCTTTTGCATTTAGAAACAATTTAAATATTTCAATATTCTTGTAAATATTCTTCAATTCTTTAATTTTTGTGTCTTAACCTCCCAAATAAATTGAAAACGTCATGAGAAAAAGAGCCACATTTTATACCGTTTTTGTTTTTCCTTTAAAACCAAGAAAAATACTATTGCAAACTTAAGACATCATTAAAGCAAATTAAACTTCTTAACTATCAAATTTATTACTAGTTGAATTTTAAAATATTCAATTAAAAGTCCATTAATATGTTAAGGGGAATAATATGATACCCTTCAATTAAAGAAACTTACTGTATACATTTAAAATGTTACTATTTCACCTAAGGAAAAAAGAGTAGTTCCTTGGAAAAGCTTAACCATTCAAATCAATGTCACCCACTTACATGGCTTCAACTGACTTAGTTTAAACTTAATTTCTTTGTGGATTTTCGAAAACAAAAGATGAAGAAATAAATGATGAGGCACTTGACAGGCTAAAAGATGCTGTAAATATGTGGAAAAAATCCAAGAAAACAAAATCAATAGTACTGTTTCTAATAATAGCAGTTAAACATTCTGAAAGGGTCCTCCTGGTAGCCTATATTTCAAAGTTACAGTTAAGTGGAGGACCAATTTGACATAAAGTAAATGAGTTGTGTTAGCAAATAGCTATTGATTAGCACAGTGCTACTCAATAAAAATTAATTTACATTACAATATACATCATTATACTTTCATGTTGATAGAAGGAAAGTAGTAAAGCTACTTTTTCTTTGACACTAAATCTGAATGTTCTGAAGGCTATTACAAAAATCACTGGCAAAGACTGTAATCCCGGGCTCCAGGCCTGCCCTTGTTTATAGTGTCAAATATGCTTGAAAGTCTACTTTAAAATCTGGCTAAATATCTTGATTGGAATTCTGTGTCAAACACAATTATATGTATGAATAAGAGCAGTTTTAGCTTTCAAGTACATATCTCAGTTTTACGTTGTCATATTTGCTTTTCTTGTATTTTAATCTCTATTTCAGATAATTATTAGCATAATTTGTCAGAATACTTTATGGTTATATACATTTTCATGAAATCAACTTATAGACTATCTACCAGTTTTTCAGTATTTTTAAAAAAATTAATTAGCATAATAATCTCTTTATAGCTGCCTTTTAATGTTTATACCTCTTCTAATCATAGGCAATTTACGTTTTTTGCTTAAAGAGCTTTTAGAATCCAAGGTAAAATTTTCGAAGTGGAATCTGGAATTAATATTAATACATAGTTCTGCACATTATTCATTATTAAGTGCTAATATATTGGATAATTATTCTAATTCCCAATTGTATGATTCAAAGTTTTTCTAGCATTAGAATGCTGTAGTTAAGCTTGGATTCTACCTCAGGACTGCTTGCATTTATCATTTAGATACGTTTTAAGTTCAAGTATTTAGAAAATCTCTGAGTAATAAGTCTACAGATACATTCCCTGTGAAATTTTGCCCCCGGTTTCATTCTTTATAAACATATTTAGTGCTAAATTTATACCCTGGCATTTGTCATTTATAAGTACATTAGATAATTAAATATTTCAAATTAGGAGTATATTTTAGAAATGAATGGGATACGGAAGACTGTGACTATGAACTTAATTATTTGTAAACAAGATTTTATGACTATTTTCCCTTGTAGAATTATTTTTATTTTTCTTCATGAGCCATTAATTATGTTTAAGCTCCTGGAAAAAGCTTTTTTGGGGTTAGGTTTAACTGTCGATCTCAGATATACGTGTATATAAAATAACACCTGAACATATTTGCGTATTTTTTTAAACGTGTTTTAAAATCAAGGAAGAGAGAAACGTTAAAATTCATCACGGTAAACCTTACAAAAAAAAATTGGTGGATTACAGACAAGATTGTCTATGTACATTTCATGTTGAAAACAAATAAAAAATATTTATTATATAAAGTCTGTTATACATATATTTTTTCTTAACTAAGATAAATGTGATTAAATAAAAATTTTCCTGCTGATTATAAGATTATACGTTATTCTTCAGTCCTCATTTTTAAGTCCTTTCTGACTAAAGATATCTACACATTTTTTGACATTCCTGCTATCAAGAGAATGGGTCTATGTCCTACACAAATTAAATCCATAATGAGATGTCAATATGCTAATAAAAGGAAGGCAATAAAACAAAAAAGGCAGATCACACTAAATATTTTCAAGGATAGAGAGCAAACAGAATGATTATGTACGCTGGTGGAAACTCTAAAACGTTCTCCTGCATTCTTTGCCTCCATCTACTAAAACACAATGTACACATACAACAATTCCACATCTACTATATGCCCCAAAAGTAATGCAAATTATGTTTCCAAAAAAGTATATATAAGAATGTTCATTGCAACATTATTTATAATAGCCCCACATTTTTACAAAGTGTGTGCAATATACAAAAGTTCAAAAGCAGCCAAATAAAGTCTATAGTTTAAGAAATCAAATTAGTTGTTACCATTGTGGGATATGGAGACCAGAAGTTATCTCAGTGGACTTCCGGATTACTGATATGTTTCCAAATTGGTATGCTGTTTACATCACTGTTTTGTGAAAATTCAGCAAAGTGTACAGTCATGATATATGTTACTTTTTATATTTATACTATGCATGCTTTGCTTTAATAATTTTTAAAAACTTAAATTGTAGTATCTTCAGGTAATAGCAAAGTATTATTTTCTTGTGTTCCAGGAACTCAGACACAAGCCATAGATATTTATTTGTCATGAATTGTAGATAGTAGTATCCCTCTCTTTTTTTTTTTTTTTTTTTTTTTTTTGAGACAGTCTCGCTCTGTCACCCAGGCTAGAGTGCCATGGCACGATCTTGGCTCACTGCAACCTCTACCTCCCAGTTTCAAGTGATTCTTCTGCCTCTGCCTCCCAAGTAGCTGGGAGCTCCCAAGGACAGGTGCCTGGCACCACACCCAGACAAGTTTTTGTATTTTTAGTAGAGACAGGGTTTTACCATGTTGGTCAGACTGGTCTCGAACTCCTGACCACAGATAATCCACCCCCCTAGGCCTCCCAAAATGCTGCGATTACAGGTGTGAGCCAACATGCCCGTCTAATAGTAATCTCTTTTGTTTGCTTGTGTTGCTGTTGTTGTCGTTGTTGTTTTTGAGACAGAGTCTAACTTTGATGCCAAGCTGGAGTGCAGTGGCATGATGTTGGCTCACTGAAACTTGTGTCTCCTGGGACGAGCGATTACCCTACCTTAGCCTCCTGAGTAGCTGGGATTACAGGCTCCCACCACCATGCCCGGCTGATTTGTTTTTGTAGTTTTAGTAGAGATGGGGTTTCACCAGGTTGGTCAGGCTGGTCTCGATCTCTTGAGCTTGTGATCTGCCTGCCTTGGCCTACCAAAATGCTGGGATTACACACGCGAGCCACCGTGCCCGGCCAGTAATATCTCTTTAAGTGTAATTTATTAACCAGTTATTTAGTAGTCTTTTGTTGTAGGGGGAAAAACAAAAAAAGAAAAATCTACTAAAGGATTCAAACCTAATCATTCAACAACTATTTAAAAATGATTTTCTTTTTAAAAATAATACATATTTATTTGATAATAATAATCATAGTAGTAGTAGAAATGATTAGTATTTACTAAGCACTGACATACGTAGGCATTATATTATTTATTTGAGCAAGCTGATTTCTCAAAAAAAGCAAAGAGAGTTGGCATTAGGATTTTGTAAACATAAGAAGTATATTTGCTACCAAAACCTTTTTATGTTTGTTTTCAATTTTCTACTTGTTTATATCATTTTAATTGAGCAAATTGGTGAATTATTTATGGTGTAAATATGTGGTATAACTTGGAGTTGCTACTCAGTTGTTTCCAGAGACAAGCTCCAGTGACTCTCAACTGCATTAAGGTGAGTCACGTCATGTCTTCCATACATGAAGTACAAGAAGTGAATTCATTAGATGGAGTGGTTACAGTGGTAACCAACCTCTAAGAAGGCTCTCAGTGACACCCACCCTCTAGATTTTCGTGTTCCCTTCTTGGGTATGATAAATACTTTTTACTCACTGCTAACAGAAGAAGGCAGAAGGTATGAGATGTCACTCGTAAAATTAGACTGGCTTCCATTTTGGGCATACAATAGAGCCCTTTAGACCCTCTTTAACCTGTACTTTCTCAAAAATTCTCACCCCAGGGGATGCCATGTTTCATGTCACGAAACAAATGGCAAGGAAGTGCCAAAAATACATGAATGAATTTCAACTCAGACCATCCCTCCTCCTACACACATTCAGTTGAATCTCTAATGAAACGAAAGCTCCAGGCGACAATAACCTCTTGAGAGAACTATATGGGGCACCCAGCTAAGCGTTAAACATAAACACAGCCAGACATTAGCTGAAGTATTGAAAACATTTTATTCAGTAACTACTGACAGGAGGGGAAAGCTGAGCTCGGTTCCAATTTGTGCGGAGGTGACTGGGTGTTTTAAAGGGAGAACGTGGGAGGTGGACAAGTAGGGATCAGGTAGAATCAGAGAAGTTGAAAGTTACAAAGGTTTGGTCAGTGTTAATGGATTAGGCCAGCTGTGTCTGCTCTCTAGCTGGCAATTATTGAAGTCAAGAATCAAATTCTACCACAAAGGCTGGGAGACAAGGCCTTATCCTTTCTTATGAATACATTTCAAAGGAATGGCTTTCAGGTTCTTCAGAAAGACGCTTCTGAGTTATAAGAGATGCACGTAAACCTCAAAGAGGTAGATAAAGAATTTATGATTCTAAGTCCTTTTTAGTAAATGCTCTAAGAAAAGGAAATCAGGGGCCTATCGTCAGGTATTGGCTAGAACAAACAGCAAATTCTCTTGGTATCATTGAGCTTTCTCAGGCAGAGATTTAACTTGGGAGGAGGGAGACCAGGGTCATCCTAGGGGCACAGCCTTATGCTGCAAGAAACCATGCTAAAGTTTGCTCGTCTCTTACAGCAGAATTTTGGACAGACTCAGCACATAGCTGAGTTTTTCAGTTTCATAAGATACACCTGGATATCTGGCCCTATCTCACAGAAATTGTGAGATACTAAAAGTTGGCTGATAATGCATTATGTAGTAATAAATAACTAATATAGGTTTTGGTTGCAGTAAGTAGCAGTAACAAACCCCTAACATATGGAAGTGGCTTTGGAACTGAATAATGAGCTTTAAAGAAATTGTTTGCAAAATGTCGAAGTAGCTAGGACATGCTGTAGATTTTAATCTTGAACATGCTGATAAGGGCTTAATGGACAGTGCCAACTATCTTATTGAAATGGTAACAAAGGGGATCCTTGTAATGTAGTGGTATAAATCTTGCATGAAGTATTGTAAGCTAGGAATGGGCCTAATGAACTGGGTTATCTAATATTTTAAAGCAAATTATTGGCCAGGCGCGGGGGCTCACGCCTGTAATCCCAGCCAAGGTGGGCCGATCAGAAGGTCAAGAGAACAAGACCATCCTGACCAACATGGGGAAATCCCGTCTCTACTAAAATACAAAAATTAGCTGGACTAGGCAGCAGGTGCCTGTAATCCCAGCTACTGGGGAGGCTGAGGCAGGAGAATTGCTTGAACCCAGGAGGCAGAGGTTGCAGTGAGCTGAGATAATACTACTGCACTCCAACCTGGGTGACAGAGAGATACTCTGTCTCAAAAAAAAAAAAAAAATTCTTGAACATGTTACATGACTTTTCCCTTTGTAGAATAAAATGTGAGAAGAAACAGATAAATCAAAGGAAACGCTACTAAATAAGAGAGTCAAATTGATAGTTTTGAAAATCTTCTTCATATACTATATTATAGCATTCATATTGTTAAAGCAAACTAAAAATGACCTGAGAAGGACTCTATACTTCTATATTTGAATATTTGTGGTCAAACTGTAATATAACTTAATATAAGTAGACAAGACTGAAAACTTAATTTAGGAGTATGCACCTGTAACAACAGCTGAGTCTTGGCCAGTCTCAACTGCCATACTTCAACCACTTATACAATGCTGAGTGTCCAAACTGTGTTCAAATAAGGCAAAGAGCAACCTGTAACCAATCCAGCTGTTTCAGTACCTTACTTCCAATTTCTGTACTTCCTTTTCCTTTTTTGTCTATAAATTTGTTCTGGCCACAAGGCACCCCTGGAGTCTCTCTGAATCTGCTGTCATTCTGGGGACTGCCTGATTCGTGAATCATTCATTGCTGAATTAAACTCATTTAAATTGAATTCAGCTGAAGTTTTTCTTTTATCAATATATTATTGTATAGCCTCTTCAGAAGCTATCTGATCATAAAGTTAAGACATGACTTCCAAGCAAAGATACAATCCAGAGCACTGCAAGAAAAACATGGTCTAAAAATAAAGCCCAAACCAGAAATCTTTCTAAGATTTTAAAAGTATAAGGTATATATCATAGACCTGCCAATTCAACATGAGGGCTTTTACGATAAGGGCATTCTATCTCAGAAGAAGGCAAAGGTGGGAAGAAGAGATCTGTAGTTGAGGCTTTTGTCTAATGGAGTGTTTCCCAAGAAGGTTCACAGAAGACATACATATTGTTAGAAGAAGTAGATATTCAGAAATATCACTAGCATTTACTGAGGAAGACAGAAACAGCACAGACTGAAAAGAGTCCTTTGGACCTTCTGAATAACACTGGCAGAAATCAGGCAGAAAGACCTGCTCAGCAGCAAACACATGCAAAAAGAAGCATGGAGAGGGTTGGATAACTCAGAGGGCATAATCCTGAATTCAAAGGGTAACACAAAAGCAATGAGGAATTATTCCAGGGACTTGTATCCTATTAAAAAATGTCCAGCATTTGCCTAACTGGATACCAGGATTGACATGAGTCAGTGATTCCTTTGTGCTTTCAGCTGTTCCCATCTGTAAAGTGATTCCTTTGTGTTTCCATCTGTTCCTATTCCAAGACTGTCTGGAAGAGTTATCTTCTGTCTTTTCCACTCTTTCGATTGAGTAGCTTAAAAGGTACATAATATTCTTTAATTTCAAAGGTAGGGAACAAGTGAAACTTCAATCAAGAATAACTAGTTAAGGAACCAGGAAGCCTCATTCATATCTAGACCTAATATAGAAAATGAGATTCTCAGTTTTAAGCAGATACTATAATTGGAGCAGACTTTTGAAAACCTTGGAAGAGTCTGAATAGATTTTGGATATTGCAATGACATGACTCATGGGTGCCAAAGGACAGACTGTGATAGGTGACCTTTAAGTGGCTCTCATCTTTTTCACTTTCTAGTAGTCACAGCCTGTGCAATTACATCCCCTTTATTTTTATTTGGGTATTGAATATTAATATTTTCTCATTTTGGTAGTACATGATGCTGGACCACACTGTAATATTTGAAAACATGAGGAAAAATATGGAAAGAAAAGAAAAATAAATGAAAAGGAAAATTATCCATAAATCTGTCTCACAAACCAACCATTCTTTAAATGTTTTCTGCATTTTCTGCCATTCAACTTTCCATGTGTCATTTTTTCTTCTTAAAAATGACCATACAATATTTGCAAAATGGTCATAAATAAAACTACAGTAGTTTCACATTTCATCAAATTGTTGCCAATTGTGTGCAATTGCATGTAAATCTGCAGACACCATAATAGTACATAACGTTTTCCTTTCTAAAGTTAAGATTTTGTTTGTTTATAGGAATGATATGTAATCTCAAAGTACATTTCTGGTCTAATGCTATAATCTTAATGTAGCGAAGCTCTTGATTGGAATCAATCCATTGTTATTAGATGCATAAACATGCATTTAATATTACTCAATAAGTAAATTATTGCTAAATTATAAATATAAAATTCCATGGCTGATATTTTTCAAATACATTCTGAATGCTTTCTATTCAGAGTAATTATCTGGTAGGCTATAAGCTTCTATTGATGATGCTACCATTATTCAAACTATTTGTAGAATATTTCTCTTAAATATCTCTTTAGAAGGCACATATCAGTCTTATAAATGCCTTCAATATTTATTTAGTTTTCTAATTAAAAAATGGATTCAATGTCAAGAAACATGCCAAAAGCATTGGAGGGCAATTCTGGGTTAAATATTATTTTTCTAGAAAGATATATTTAATATGCTTTGAAAACCACTCTGAGCTGAATTCAAAATGAAGAGAAGACAAAAAATAGTTTTCAACTAAAAGAGCTTCATTACAATATGTTCTATTCCTCCAAAGTTAATACTGTAAAGTTCAATATTCATTGGAGTCTATAAGCTGGGTATGCTTATAGAAATAATCCGTCACATTGTCATCACATTTAATACATTTCACTAATTGTGTCTTTATGGTTTAATGGAGTTATTTTTTCACCAAAAGCATTCAACTTAAACAACATTAATGAGATCAAGCTTAATTTTCAACAGACTCAATGAAATGAAAAATGAGGTTAGCTTGATTAAATGCATTGGCCAAAAGGCCAAACTAAATCCTTTTTTAGAATTCAATGTCTCTATTCTGTCCTCTTAGGACCTGGTGCTCACACATTTTGTTTCAAAAAATAAGTTTTTAATTATTATTTCTTTGTATGCATCGCTGCTGACATTTACTAGCCTTAACTTTGACTTATCGCTCTGTGACTCAGTTTCCTATTTCGTACAATGGGAATAGCAATAATTACTTTGTGTTATTTTTCATAGTGACTCTATCATAATGCATAGCAGAGTGCCTCACACATAGTAAGCACTTGATAAAATGTAGATATAATCACTTTTCTATTCCATTATTTATTTAATTACATACCCCTGACCCCATCTTTTCTCTCTCTTATCTTCTTAGAAATATTGTCTTCTAACATCATTTGCAAATATTTTATCTCATGCATGGCCATCTCCATTTCTCACTGTCGGCCTATTCTTTATATATGCTTACAAATTCAGTTTATTTATGGTCATACTTCACAGAATGAGAAGCAGTTTTTCTTTTTCAGTTGTTCTTTCATATTTAAAGCCAACTTATTGAATGAGCCGAAGTAAGTTAGAAGTCAAATTTAATTTTTGTTTTTCTCACTTGTCTTTAAGTGTGTTCTGTCAAATCACCTTCTGTCAAATCATCCTGAGATTCCTCAGAACCTCAGGAATATCTCTGGTTTTCTGCACACCCTCATTTACTAACACACTGTGTCAGTCACAGATATGAAAGAGGCACAGTCAAGTCTAATGTTCCAACTTCAGTTGTTCCCAACTTGGGTTTATGAGACTGCAGTGGGAAGGGAGTGTGGCATGATAGGATTATCATGTTTAGCTCATTTTCACCTTTACTTTTAGTCTCCTGGTCCAAAAATGACAAAAGGAAGCACAGGGAAGGAGGAGTAAGGACCCTGTGTTTCCACTAAAGAGGTGTGGAATCTCTTTAGTGTTCTGCTTTATAAAGCTCTTTTGTGAATTTTTGAGGCTCTCTTGGAAAACTTCCACCATATTTCTTTCTAATACAAGAGATGCATTTTCTTCTGGATGGCTTTTCTCACACACTCCCCAGTAGTTTTTTTGATATGATGACTCCCATTGGTAGCTGATTTACTAGGGCCAGTATATTTTCTAGGTAATTCAAACTTAGCTAACTTCCATGGGGTCCACCTTAGTCTTGAGAAGAACTGCCAGAATCTGAAAGTCCAAACTGCTCTCTGCATCCTCTTATCACAGGTAACCACATCAAGTCCTATGTATAGACTGTTCCAGGAGGCTGTCTGATACTCATCTCTTTATTCCACAATCTCCACTGGACACAGGTCATATTTTAGAAACATTTCTCTTTAAATCAGTCCTTTACTTGATTGGAGACAGACAGGAAGGAAGTACACACCTGTGCTTTCAATAAAAGAAATAAAATAAAAGTGCTTAATGTTCAACCATGCATTCAAAGTAAATGTCTGGTATTTAATCTTTTTTTAATCAATTTTCTTATTTCCTTTTATATGCCCTCAACTTAGGTGAGGAACTTACGTTCTCCTGACTTCTTTATTTTGATATTGACCAAAATTATAAAGCTAAAGATAAATCTCACTTAACATCCTGAGACCTATTTATGCCCAGAACCATTAAATATTTAATTCGTGACTTTACTTGGAGCACAAGTTCTTACTCCCCTATTTTCAATTATTTGGTAGAGAACATTTTGTTATATACCCCCTGATACTGATATTAATTAACAAGTTTTTAGTTACAATTCAGTTACTAATTAGTTGAAATATCGGAAGCAAGTTAATCATATAGAGAACTGTTAAAGTTTAAGTGCCCTGAATAGGGTCCAATTTGTATACAGAGTCAAACTTGCTGAGTTCTCATTCTTGCACCATTTATAAATTGTGTGACCTTAGAAAGAGTATTTAATCCTCTAAAGTACAGTTTTCTTTTGTGTGCATTGAGAATAATAAAGCCACACGAATTGTGATAATTATCTCAGAACATGCATGTTAATCCTGCAGCTCTGTGTGTGGTGCATTATAAACACTCAGCATATCATTAACATTCCTAGTTTCTCTGTCTACACCCCTCACACATTATTATTTCCCTCATGTGGAATTCCCCATTGTGTGCAGTAACAAAGGAAGCCGTGCTGCCTTCAGAATCACAGGGAGACAGGTTTTCCAGCTCCCTCTCTGAGCGCAGTCACAGAGCAGACATGTATTGTACAGATGGGCAACCATTTCCTTTTCCAGGACTTTGAAATTTGACAATGAAATGTGAAAGTGTGAAAGAAAAGTCATTGCAGAGGCAGGGTAGACCACGGAATGGGGACTTGCCTTTGTTTCTACTGTTGAATACCAAGTCATCCTTGTGGCCCCTGACTTCTAGCCACTTTGATGGCAGCAGCGGCCCATTTAAAATGGCCGCTGACAAGACACCAGCCGCAATGGGGAGGCACTGCCAGGGCTATAAGGCTCCGTGGAGCAGGCAGGACCCTCGCCCTTCCCAGGTGCCACTGCAGCCATCCTGCCACGGCTCCAGACTCGGGCTCCAGACCTGTGCTCTTGGGGGCCCGGGAAGATCCCTGTACTCCCGCAGGCTCAGAAGTGCCTACCCCTCCTGCCTAGCTTCTCCCCGCCGTTGGCACTGGCTTGGATTTCAGAAGCGCGGCTGGGGCTGCATGCTCTATAGAGCCAGCAGGAGCCAGGGACAAGCCGGTGCCCCGTCCTTTCTGAGTTGGTGGAGTGGCAGCTCTCCGGGTAGCTGCAGCTACCCTCCCAGACCGGGACCCAAATGTCTAATCAGTCTGCAACGTCGGGGTCCCGGGAGGATCCCCCTTCGCTGCAGGCTTAGCGGTGTCTGCTTCCACTGCCTGACCTCTCCCCTCCTCCCGGCACCCGCTCTGATCTTGGAGCGGGCTCGAAGCTGTGCCTGGGCACTGTCACAAGCGGGCTGGGTGTGCACACACTTGGGGCAGCGCTGACACGCCAGCCCCCTGCCGCTAGGCTCCCTCCACACTTTGGGCACGGATGAGCGCAAGAGGGGAAGCCCAGGCGGGGCTGAGAGTGGCTCGGCACTGGCCTGGAGATGCCTTTTGCTGCCTGCCCCATCGCTCGGCACCTGCTGCAGGTGCACCTGAAGCTGCCTGCTCCATTGCAGCAGCTAGCATGCCTGACTGTGCACGGTGGTCAGACCCTATGCTTGCTCGCTCACCAACCCTTGCGCTCTATGCCTGGCTCGCCCTTGGCAGGTGTGGGATCCAGGCCAGTAGCATGAGCTGAGCACAGCCTGCCAGGCTGAATGGGCTAAACGAGCCAAGTGCGCCCAAGCAAAAGAAGGGCAAAAGCGCCACCGACCACAGAGGTTTCTGGCCAGAAAAGCGACACCCCAGACATCCCACAACAAATTGTCCTCTGAACCTCTGATTTTCCTTATCTTTTCAGATATCCAGAGTCGTCATTTTTTGAGGCATACAATCAGTCACCCTCATAGATTCAATCATGATTATTGTTTTACTTATATCTGTCTTTTCTTTTAATGAGAATAAAAGTACGAATTGTCAGAATATTCAAAATTTAAAACATTATGTCAATTTAAAATGTTATGCCATATTGTTCCTATGACTGCTTCATTGCTTTTTTTCAATCCCTTTGCAGCTCTCTTTTCTCTGTCTTTCTAATAAAGATTTCCCCAGATTTTAGGCTTTGCTCCTGTTAAGTTTTTTTCTTCTCTGCCACATATTCTTTGACATTGACCTCCAGGAACAATCTATTCTTCTAGCAGAGACATTTAAAATATCTATATTTCTAACCTGAGTTTGACAGTTATATTTCTTTCTCCAGTAATTACAGAATGCTTCTATTTGGATATTTAGCAAATAATTAAAAATAAATATGAATCAGATTGATTGTACCTCTTTCAGTGACAAATGTTTCTTTCCAATGTATTCTCTATCTTGATGAGCAATGCTGTCTTCTACCCTGCGACTCATAGATAAATTTTTAGATATAGTTTCATCAAATTTCCACAGCCAATTACTTGCTAATCCTAGTGATACAACTTGACAAGAATTTTTAACTTCCATTCTTCCCTTTGCAATACTGGTGCCCTAATTTGGAACTCATTATTTTCTTTCTGAATTGCTGAATTTGATTCCTTACCATCTTCCTGCCTCCAGTGTCTATTCATTCAAAATACATGAATTATACACTCCACCACCAGAATAAGTCTTCTAAAATGGAAATCCAAATTCTACTATTTTTCTATTGCCCTCAAACACTTCCAGGGACTTCAGGGTAGATATATGAGATCTCACTTATGACAGTAATGTCATAAGTGCTTTGAGTAAAGTTAACAACAGGAAAAAAATAATTTTTACTGTTATATCATCACGAATACACATGCCATTTCTTGTCATCTTCACATAGTTTGAAAGTTCTCTCTTTCCTTCTAATTGTCACTCCTTCTAGTCCTCCATCTCTCGTTTTCCATGATCTTCTTAGTCCTTCCTACTGCATAGTCATTTTTATAAAATCTAAGTTCCATGCTAAAGTAGTAAGGCAATGTGTGTTATGCCTTGGCCATCACAACTCATTTAATTTTAATGACACAAAAGTAAGATATTTTGTATCTAGATAGAGCCAGTGTTATATTTGTTATAGTTTTCAAAGTCTAAAAACAATCACATTTTCTTGCCTGCAAAGGGCTGATTCAGATGGTTGAGATTAATGTCCTTCTAAAAGGGACTTCAGAGAGCCACTTTGTCTTTTCACCACGTAAGGCTATAGAGAGAAAATGCCTTTTCTGAATTGGGGAGTGGGCTCTCACCTTTGCTTATTTTCTAATTTATTCTTTTACTATAATGTATTTTGGCAGATACTAAATATTACCATACTATATTTACTTCCTTTATAGATCTTCTTTAAATATTTTTCTCTAAGGCAAGCATTTTCAAACCTAAAAGATCTATTTTAGAGTGTCTTTTGCATTAGACAGTCAATATGACTAAGATCTGGACCATGAGATAGAAATAGAAATATGAATGTAATACAGGACAAGTAAGCCCCAAAATTGGGGCTTAGCCTAGGAAGATTCTTGGCTTCACCCAGGAAAGAATTTAAGGGTGAGATGGTGGTGTTAAACAGCAACTTTTATTGAAGCAGCTGTGTATGGCAGCAACAGAGGTACTGCTCCATGCCAAGCAGGGCTACACCTCATAGACAATGTTTGCTGAGGAGCAGCTCAGAGCCAGTTCTATAGTCACATTTATATCCACTTTCAATTATATGCAAATTAAGGCATGGTTTATGCAGAAATTTCTAGGATGAGGGTGATAACATCCAGGTCAATGGGTCATTGCCATGGAAAAGAGTGGTAACTTCCAGGTGTTGCCATGCCAATGGCAAACTGACATGGCCCACTGGTACACATCTCTCATGGGGAGACGGCACTTCAGCCTGCTTTAGCCTGTCTTCAACTTTGTTCATTGTCTGAGCCCCACCTCTGGAGTCCAGTTCTACCTCCTACCTCACATCCCCTTCAGAGATTAGAAGCTCTTCCTTAAATTTAAGAGTGCTGCAGAAGGGCAGAAGTCCATATTGTGTAACTGCTTCCTGTTGAGTTTATGGGCAAAAGCCCTGCCTAGCATCGAAGGACTAAAAATTTCTGGATACTTAATCTAAGGGTCCAGAGGCAGTATGATTTTATTCTCCAGGTAAGCAAGTAGGATGGGTTGGGAGGCCTGTGTCAGCGTTGTCTTTACCTACAACTGTTGTAATCGATAAGACACAAACTTCAACACGAAGTTAAACAAGCAAGGGCCAAAGATTAGTAATAACAAGACACCTATTAAAGGTCCTAGGAGAGACCTTGGAAGGTACATTAAATTGTTAACCAGATAGAGTTGGGGTCAGTGCGCTCTATATATCTATGTAACCAGTTAGCTTGCTCATAGGTCTTTGAATGTTAAACTCACCTTGTCCACAGTTGTTAATATATGTGCATAGATTTTAGCAATAACTGTACAGACTCCACCTTGCTTGGCTAGTAAATAATTCAACACTAGTCTGTTATCAATAACTACATTTGCCAGAGTCTATTGGCTCTTGAATTCCCTTTAGTGCCAGATTTGTGTTGGTGGCTGAGGTTTCCAAGGTTTGAGTCTAGTTCCTTAGGGTTGACTCATGATAGACAAAGCCACCTCAGGGCACTGCTAGTTTTATAGCTGCCCTGATTCCTGCTAGAATTAGTCCTATTGCTCACTTATTTCTCATATTCTGGGCTCTTATGGGGTTACAGACAGTGACCCCTGCAGAGGCAAGAGTTGCCAACATATATTTACCTCTGTTCCAAGTTTTTAGTATAAAAGGTTGGCCATTGACACTGCCTTTGTTACACTTTGACCAAAAGGGAGAATATAAAACAAACATCAAAACCTATAACCCCCAACAGACCAAACAGATGCCCCTCTCCTAGACAAAGGTAATGGAGTTGGGCAAGCTCCACCAGCCTCCAAAATGCTTCTAAGTGAAATAAAAGTCAAAAACCAAAAGCCAAAATAAGGTTACACATCAAGGATAACCAAGAGCGTTAGAATTAAGCTATACTGGGAGAAAACACTGCTCCCACCGACCTCTAAGACAAAACACTTTAGCATCAGGCTACAAGAGCAGTCATAAATGAGAGAAGAAAAATTCACAGGAGATGATGACAAAATGTGAAGGAGTTACGTGAATCTGAGCAGCTTTAAAAAACTAGATTACAGGATTGAAAATAAAAATGTCTGGTAATTTAGCAAATTAATACCTTAAGAAAACTTGGTTGTGATATATAGACTGTTTTTTAGGAAGTCTGTAATAGACAATTTCCTTTGAATCTTTTCATAAATTCCCATTTATAAATCTTATCATTATGGACATGGACCATCTACAACATGCTTGAACTTTCTGGCTTGTCCTATACTACCTCTTACTTAAATAATCAGCCATTTTACTCTAGGACATAAATTTAATATACAAGATCCCTCCTCATGTAAAATTACTATTTCTTTATACAATTCCTTGTAAAAAATACATTTTCTATAAAAAACATTCTTTACATCTCCCTTTTCTATTCACCAGTTTTTTCATATTTTGAATCTTCCTTTCAATAATTTCTATATTACACAAAAATTATTTTTTTCCTCATAAAGAATGCCATTCTTTGGTACGTTTTATATAAACCTAGGAAGGAAGAAATTTTGAACTGCCCACCAGATATTGGCATTCTATAGATGAGAATTATTTTGTCTTTTTAATTTTTATGTATTTATTTTTATTTATTTATTTATTTATTTTTGAGACACAGTCTCACTCTGTCTCCCAGTCTGGAATGTAGTGGTGCAATCTCAGTTCACTGCAACCTCCACCTCCCAGGTTCAAGCAATTCTCCTGCCTCAGCCTCCCAAGTATTTGGATTACAGGCACGTGACACCATGCCCAGCTAATTTTTGTATTTTTAGTACAGATGGGGTTTCACCACGTTGGTCAGGCTGGTCTTGGACTCCTGACCTCAGTTGATTCACTCACCTTGGCCTTTGAAAGTGCTGGGATTACAGATGTCAGCCACTGCACCCAGCCATTCTGTCATTTTTAAGACTTTTAAACCACACAGTAAGCTCATTAAGTATATTCCACTTTCACTTTTAACAGGTGTAACTAGACCACCTCCAAGAACCAAGATACCATGTGAAATTAGTCACCATGTAAAGCCATTTTAACTATTTGGAAGCCTATGAACATCAGCAATGCCTAGGTAAATTATCTCAAGGTTAAATTTCAGAACACAGAACATTCTCTTCAAGCTAATATGCTCTGACTAGTTTTATTTAATTTGTGCATGCTCTTTTATTTATAAGTCAACTTGATAATATGTTAGCTAGACACAATGCATTTTGCAATACTTGTATATACACCTAAACAAGCACATTAAATAAAAAGACCTATACAAGAACACTGAATTCGAGTAATTAAAAAAATTGGGAACCATCTACCTGGACAAATTTTATTTGTCCCAGTGGGTATGGAAAACAGGAAGAGACAGGAAAAGATCATAGCATCAAATAAGGAAAGGAAGGGGCAAACAGCATTGCTCAAGGGGAGACTCTGGAGTCACTAAGCCACTAGAGAGCTCAGCCAGCAGTGGAGACACCAAAGAAACATGTTTGGGCAGCTGCTTGTCTGCTACTATGGGAAGCTGTCTGTGGGGCAAGGATCCAAGACTCCCAGTACACTCACTTGAGCAAGGCGGCTCTTTGGGACCAGTGCGAGAAGGTCAGCTCTAATATTGATGGTGGGGGGAGGGATCTACTTTTTTTTCTCTCTCTCACCAGGGAGAGTTAGGACATTCCCATTGCCAATCACCTTGCTTATAGTAGGTACAGTGATTCTGGCTTAGGGGCCAGAGAGTCAGGGACATTCGCCTGGGCATTCCAGATGCTGATTTTGCTATATTTTCTTGAGATGGGTAACCCTGAGGGGGTAGGTGACTTAAGTTAACTGTTTACAATTGTACTTTTTGGCTATTTTTTTTCTCCCTTGCCCTGTTTCTATTGTTATAAACTTTAAAGGCTACATTTAAGAGTTGGCTCATAGGTGTTTGAGGCCTTATTGATGTTTTTGTAGCTTCATCCTAATGTCAGGGAGAGATTGAGTAAATAAATATATCCCCAAGGAGAGCTTGCCCTTCTGGGTAGCTGGGCCTACATTAGTATATTCCCTGAATGCCTCAATCAAATGATCCTGAAACAAAGTGGATTTTTCATATTTTCTCTGAATAATTTCTCTAACCTGTCATAACTGACTGGCTTAATCACACATTTTTTTTTCTTTACATATTTCCCATAGCATAGGAAGCAGATGACAATATTTGTAAGTCATGACAAGTTAAATCAAAGAATATGGTAAACTTAACAAACTCCTCTATACATTTTTCCAGATTCTCTGAAAACTGTCCAGATTTTTCCTTGTATAAAGCTAAATTAGACATAGAAAATGGCGTAAATATTCTAAGTGTTTCCTCACTTCCTTTAGCTACCTTCCACAATGGACACAGGTTTGACTTTAGGGGCTGATATGGGGCCCCACTTCTGGTGGTACTGGTTGGGCTTACTTTCTTGGGAAGCAAAAGGTACAGGTTGGGGCTAGTTGATTAAGAGGTAGGTGGTTCTGACAACTTTGGGAGGGAATCCTTCATTAAAGAACAGCTTGGCCCCCCTCAGAATTGGAGAAATGAGGAGACCCTGCAGAGGGTGTAGGTCTTTCAAGGAGAGCAGCTAGGAAGGCATCCTTTAGGCATAGATTTCAAGTGCCCAGAAGTAATGTGAGCCAGTAAAGTGCCATAAGGGACCTCTTCCCATTTTCTGTTTTATTTACAAAGTAAGTCTAATGGTAACACGTCATTATAACATATAGAACAATATTTAGGACCAATCTGTTGGTTTTTGAATTTTTATTGAATCCAAATGGTGTTGCAATAGAGATGGGTTTTTCTTTAAACTGAATTTGAATTTGTTTCAATAGCCTCAAGGATACTCTAGTGGCAAGTCCACTGGGGTACTTCTCATTGTCTCCATGACTAACAATAACTTTTATTAGGGGCAGAACTTTTTCTAAGTTTAACAAGAAGGAAAGCAACTGGGCCCACAATATGTTTTCCTTTTAATCTTCCACTTTCTATAAAATATAGAGGGCAATATGTTACAAAAGTGGGTTATGAGCTACAAATGAAGAGATGGATGTTGAGCTTAAATTCCATATAGAACGAGGATTGGGCAGAAAGGGGCTAAATAAATGATGACTGTGGAAGGGTGGAAGGGAAATGTCAAATAGCATTGCCCAAGGGGACACCTCAGAGGCTCTGACTTGTCAGCAAGGCTACCCAGTAATGGAGACACCAAAAACATACTCGGATGGCCACTGGTCTACAACTGTAGGGGACTATTTGTCAGACCGAGAGTCTGGGAACTCCTAATTCCCACTGTCTTCATCACTTCATGGTTGCTGGAAGGTGCAGGATGGGCAAGTCCCGAAATTAGGCTTCACTCAGGAAAGAATTTAAGGGTGAGCCAGTGGTGTTAAACAGCAAGTTTCACTGAAGCGGCAATGTATAACAGCAGCAGAGGTACTGCTCCTTATGGAGCAGGGCTACCCCATAGGCAGTGTGCCCAGAGTAATAGTTCAGAGGTAGTTCTGCTGTCACATTTATACCAAGTTCTAATCATATGCAAATTAATGGGAAGTTTATGCAGAATTTTCTAGGATGAGGGTTGCGATGGTTAATACTGAGTGTCAAGTTGATTGGATTGAAGGATGCAAACTGTTGATCCTGGGTGTGTCTGTGAGGGTGTTGCCAAAGGAGACTAACATTTGGGGCAGTGGGCTGGGAAAGGAGACCCACCCCTAATTTGGGTGGGTACCATCTAATCAGCTGCCAGCGTGGCCCGGATATAAAACAGGCATAAAACAAAACAAACAAATGAAAAAAAACGTGAAAGGACTAGACTAGCCTAGCCTCCCAGACTACATCTTTCTCCCATGCTGGATGCTTCTGCCCTCAAACATCTGATTCCAAGTTCTTCAGTTTTAGGGCTTTGACTGGCTCTCCTTGATCCTCAGCTTTCAGATGGCCTATTGTGGGCCCTTGTGATTGTGTGAGTTAATACTTAATAAACTCTCCTTTATATATATATGCCCACTCCATTACTTCTGTCCCTCTAGAGAACCCTGACTGATACAACGGTGGTAACTTTTGGGTTGTCAAATTGCCATGGAAAAGGGCAATAAGTTCCTGGTGTTGCCATGGCAATGACAAACTGACATGGCACACTGGTGGGCTTGTCTTCTGAGGAGATGCTTCTGTCCCAGACCTGTTTTAGACCTAGTTCTCAATTTGGTCCAGTGTCAGAGCCCTGCCTCTGGAGTTAAGCTCTACCTCCTACCTCAGATAGGTATTCTAAAAATTATCTTACACAAATTTGCACCTCTGTGCTTTTTTCTTCTTTTTATTTTTTTAAACTTATATTTTCCAGCCTGTCAAACATACATGATGATTGAGCTTCAGGCCAGTTTTTGGATCAAGAGGTTTTTCTAAAAAAATATATTTTTAAAGCTGATTTATACATACTACAAAGTAGATAGAAGAATACTGGATCTCTCTAGAAACCACCATACGAGCCCTGGACTGCTACCTTCAGAATATTTTTTATGTGATCTAAAAATTAATTTGTATTTTTTTAAGAGTTTTCTGTTATACGTACCTGATCTCAATGCTAAATGTTATGTCTTCCCACTCCTTTCTTTACTTCTTCTCTGTCCCTGATACATGTAAACACAGACACACACATAAAGGAAAACATTCTGGTAAGCTGAAATCAATTCACACATAAAAGAATTTTGTGCATCTCATCCCAAATATGCATTCAGTAACATCAGAGATGGTAGGCAGTGATACCAAAGAACTAAGCAAACATAATAAATCAGATTGCTTTTTATTTTTATAGTTTTAGACACAGAGAACAGTTGTTAAACCCAGCACAGAGCTGTGCATGTACACATAGGTGTGTACACACACACACACACACACACACAACACATTCCCCATGCCCAAGCTACAGTAGACAATCCTGATTTTTGCCACTTGATTTTTTTTCATTCTATTCTCTCCCGTCAAAAGACCACACATCCATCTTCTGTTCACGTCACTATAGCAATGTCTGCTTAGTAAACATCAACTTATTTTTCAAGATCCTCTACAAAAATAGTCACTTTATAAGACCTTTCCATATTGAACCACTCATATAAGAGTTAAATTCACCCTCCTTGTTCTCATCTTGAAATTTCTTTGTGCCACTACATTGCTCATTAGAGTTTTTAGTTGCATTATTATCCTCCCACACCCCTGTCAGTAAGTTGAGATCTCCTGGAGGGCAGAAAAGTCTATCATTCTTTTTACATCATTCAATTCATTGCATTCAGTTAAAACTGAACCAAACTTTGCTGAGATTAATTGGCCTCATTATGAGTTTGGAAGCATCTGAGGATGAAGGATATTTTATTATTTTTCTTAGAGCTCTCTAATGTAGGCCAGATTTTACAGTACACAAAGTATATTTTTGTTATTGTTATTATCATTTTATTTTATCTAAGTGTTTCAAATGGTGAATTGATATTATATAACATACATTTTTAGTACAAGACCCATTAAACACATTGATCTGTAAATTCACTTTCTCTGACTTATGAAGTGTTCTAGTTCATTTTGGTCTAATTTTAAATGTATGATTAAGTTTACACATGCACTATGTGATTATAAAATAAGAGCTGATAATATTCAGAAAATTATCCCTGTACACTGTCTGTGGATGTGTAAATTAGGAAAGACATTATGGAAAACTCTTGGAAGTTCCACTAAAAATTAGAACTATAAATGCTATATGATCCAGCAATCTCACTCCTGAATATACACTAAAAAAATGAATCACTGCGTTGAAGAGATATCTGCACTCACATGTTCATTGCCCCATTATTCACAATAGCCAAGGTATGGAATCAACCTGAGTGTCCATAAAAAGATGAATCAGTAAGGAAAATGTGATATGTATATGTCATGCTATTCAGCCATACAAAAGAAATTCTGTTATTTATCACATGTATGAGCCTAGAAGACATTATGTTAAGTGAACTAACCCAGACACAGAAAGACAAACACTCTGCAATCTCACTCATATGGAGAATCTTAAAAAACTGAACTTAAAGAAGCAGAGAGTAGAATGGTGGCGACTAATGGCTGGGGGGAGTAAGGGACATTGGGGTGATGTTTGTCAATGAGACAAGATTTCAGTAAGGAGGAATAAGTCCCAAAGACTTATTGTATTGCCTGGTTACTACAGTTAATAAAATTTATTGCATATTTGACAATTGCTAAAAGAGTAGATTTTAAGTTTTACCACTATAAAAAAAAACTATGTGAGATAATACATATACCAATCAACATGTTTTAGCCATTCCACAATGTACACATATTTCAACACATTCTGCTATATACCATAAATAATTTGGATTTGTCAATTAAAAGAAAGAAAGAAAAAAGAGTTCTTCATGTTACTTAATTTTATACTGTATTTGCTAAGCAATTATTTAAAAGTCCTAAAATATGTTAAGCAAATATTTGATAGCAGTGTATACGGTGTACTAATTTTCTATTGTATGATAAGCAATATTTTTTTTCTGACTCAAGGTATTTGTTGCCTTGGTGGTAACAAATTACGTCCAAACCATAACACTGGTGTAAACAAACCTATAGCACTGCCAGTCATACACAAATATAGCACATACAATTATGTACAGCACATGAAATATGATGATGATAAATGACTATGTTATTGGTCTAGGTATTTACTGTATTGTGTTTATTATTTTTATTTTAGAGTTTACTCTTTCTACAAAAAATTAGTTAACTATAAACAGTCTCAGGCAGGTCTTTCAGGAGGTATTCAGCATGTTTTAGCCATTCCACAATGTATGCATATTTCAAACCATTCTGTTACATGCCATAAGTGGATCTAGGCAGGATGCTGGTCTCATCCCACATTGGGGAAAGTTACTGGGGACTCAGTGTCCATGTCAAAATTCTTTTATCCACATTTGAGCAACAAGGGAGGTTTGAAGGGTGTGACTCTTAGGCTAAGTCTACCGGGAGTTCATGATTAGTTCAGTTTTGTCTGTTTCATCTCAATGTGCTGAGCTAGTCCTATTTTGTTAAGAGTTGTACTTCATCAAAATTTTAAGGGGGAAATAATTTAATTTAAATTAATTTAAAGGGGAAATACAAATAAAATCAATAGTGGTATGATAATTCCAGTTTGCAAAATAATTTGGAGCCATACATTTAGTCTTAAAGCAAATAATTGAATAAATCAAATGACAATAGGAAATTAGGTCACTGTTATAACCATGTGACTTGTTTTCTTATTTTGTGTATATAGATCTTAACTTTCCCAGAGGAATTTATCCAGGTACAACATGTGATATTAGTGACAGCAAAAAAATGCTCTTATTTAATGAATATATAGTACAGAATTTTTTAAGCTTAGGTTTTGTTAAGTTAGCAGCAGAAGCTATTAATTATGATATTTCAATTATACCATTTTCTTGTCAAGTGGAAAAGATAGCATTAAAAGTGATACAAATCTCAGTAAAATATGAAGTCTCATTCTGACATTTTGGCAAAAATCTGTCTACAGCATAAAAACATTTATTTCTCTGGGCTTATAGTTTGAATGTCCTTAATTATGACATAGGGAAGTTTGGTAAACTTTTTATGTGGTTCGTACATCAAGCATGAGGCTTGTTTCTTAAAATTTGATGAGTTTTAACTTACAGGGCTTTGGGAAAAGAGCAGCTTTTGTTTTGAGTTGAAGAGTTGTAGTGAAATGTTGGAAGAAATTAGGAGAATTGAGGATCTAGTCCAGTCTACAGGTAGATAACAAGAACTTGAAAACAATGCACCAGCGTACACTCCAATAATAAATGGATTACAGTTTTTCTTTTTCGAAACACAACTTTTTCCCTTAAATATAGATATCTCATATTTAAGAACCTCCTCAGTCTAGGAAGTCAAACCAAGGTAGATTTTAGATTTCACTTATAGTCTTAAAGTTCTTGGGTCTCTCTGGAAGTGACAAATTTTATTCATTCATTGTAAAGCTGATAATTTTTTGTAGCCAGGAATTTTATGCACATTCTTAAATATGACATTCTATTTAAAGTCTTGATAATATAATAAATGTTTGCAAATGTATCTTGCTTATAAATAAAGAGCATATTTTTATTAAATTTAGGCAAATAAAAAATAAGAACACTCACAAATCATTTCTGAATTTTAGAGAAATCAAGCAGGGAGGAAAAGTGTATACCTTTACCTTTGTTCAAAAAAGTATACTTTTAAAAATTGTTATAAAATATAGATAGTTTATAAGAGAAAATTTTCTTAAATCTGAAAAACAAAATAAGTAACCAACAATATTTTAAATAAAAGTCTTTGAATCTATCATTATTAATTACTTAATTTCATGTAATTTTTTTGTTTTGCTTAATCTTGATTAGAAGTTTTATGAACTCAACAATATCTTTATCAGACTTCTGGAAATTTTTATATTGCCTTTAAGTTATCACAAATCTGTTTTTTTCCATAAAAAATTAACTATAGGTAATTGCATTTGCAAATGTACATTTATCTTTAGAAAAGAATTCAAAACAGTAACTGTGGATGGCAAAAAATTGGCAATAACCATGGTTAAAATTCGATGAAAGCTCTCAATTGACAAAAACAGTAATTATTTCTATCACGTGCAGAATTAAAGGATAGCAGCAAGAATCATGACTGACAGTGTCATATCAGGAACACCAGACTTTCATGCATCTCATATAATCTTTAGAATATTTATACTAATAACATATACATACAAACAACTTTAGAAAATAGTTAACATAAAAATCAAAATTATGCTTGATAATATATTAGATTTTCATAAATCTAAAACCTGTATACAGGTTCTAGAACACATATTAATAACATACCCATACTATAACTGAAAGATCTAGTATCATTTATCATTTGACAATGCCTTCCACACAATTTACCAACTAAGTCTAATCATTTAATATCTCTAAAAGGTGAGATGTCTTTTCTTTGAGGCTTCCCAGGGGCCCAGCTGAAAAATCCCAAAGTTAATTTTACGCCAAAAGACTTAAGTTTTGAAGCTGGAAAGTCCCAGAGATGTTAAAACATTCAAAACACTTGATCAAAACAGGTAACTGTGAAATAATAGTCATTCTTTCAACCAGAGTGATATTCAAAATACTTCAAAAGCAATATAGAAATTTACATGGATATAAAACTTTTAGCCCTTTTAAAGGTCAGTTTTCCTAAATAATAAAAAGCCTAATAAAGACCACACAGAAAATTACCTTTATAAGATGTAAAATCTTTGTTTCTTAGGCCAACTACCAAAAAGATGAAGGGAAACTTCACATACTGTGATTGCTTCTCTTCATGAAAAGTCTATTTAGATAATCCAGAACTCCAACTTGATAAAAAGGGTACTCAAATTTGATCCAAAACAGGAAGAGTGTGTCCAGCGTTATGATTGTACTCCATATTATAGAGAAATGTAAACAAGATAGTGCCTTGAGCAGGAGAAGAGCCCGTGGACTTGAAATTTTAGAAAAATTTCAAAACAACAAAAAAAAGGAACAACAAAAACAAAAACAATTCTAACTTATTTTTTCTTTTTCTCTTATAGTTTCAAATGAGTATAGAGTGAATTTTTTAATGCTAACCTTTTATTTGGTGAAGAAAAACAAAATGTCCAAGTAGCCTGGAATTAGTGGCAAATCTACTTTTTGTTCACCTGTCTCCTTTGCTTAGTTAGCAAATGCAGGAAAAAAAGAATGTTACATGCTTTTTTTTTTTTTTAATTTCCTCTAGCTCTTTATTTTTTATTTTTTCTGTGTGGCAGAAAAAAATGATTCTGGACAGACACATATTACTCCTCTTTCCTCAAGATTTTGACTTGTTTGATCTTGGTCTGAGAGCCTAACTTCTAACTTTTACAAACATGTATCTAGTTTTTTTTTTTTTTTTTGGATTATTAATGTTTCAATGAAGTCTTCCATCAGCATACAAAATTACTAGTTAATCAAACCTAAATTTTTATTTTTAAAAGTATTCAGTTTGTTGCTTACCATGGAGCTGTTGTAATTTGTAAAGCCATTACTTGGAAAGCCATTTAAACCTTAAAAAAAATCTTCACTAGAATGCCATAAACAGTGAGTTTTATCTTAATACCAGTGGGAAAGTAAGAAGATTCAAAATAGACAGAAAACAAACAAACAAACAAAAACCAGAGAGATAGAGAACTTAGAGGACTCTGCCTGTTAATTCTATAATTGCTGGATTTTCAAGTTATGATCATTTGAGCTCTGAAGTTTCCTTGGTGTAATTTATCCATCATTTAAAAATGTACAAAAGAATGGGCCATGGTAGGTAGCCAGGTGGAGTCCCAGAAAAGCTGGCATGGCTTAATGTTTCTTATTAATCTCTTGAGAGCAAAGAAAATCATATAAATCCTATCAGGGAATGTTAGGGTTTAAAAACCAGTGTTTTAGATGGTGGCAACCAGCCTGGTGGTTTTTAATTAATTAACCATCTTGAGCCCACCATACAGAATGTTTACTTTTGCTCTTGGAATATTTTCAGAAACAAGCAAAAAACAAAACAAAACAAACAAACGAACAAAAAAACCCAAAAACAAACACACAAACAAAAAACACAAGTCAAACTAAATTAAAAAAAAAAAAAAATCAAGGTGAATGTTCACAAAAATTTTAACCTAGTCATGTAGTTCTAACAAAACATTGAATTACATGCACAAAACAGAAGATATGCCTTACAAATAAAATATAAATTCTGCAGAAACTAAGATTACTCAATCCAGAAAGACACTTTTCTTTATACCACAAATAACTTACCAGGAAACACAAAAAATAGTCTTTCATAGTCTAAGTGGGATGCAAGTTTTTTAAGCCAGCCTTATTCATCTAGATCTGAAATGAAGTTGAGGATATCTACAACAAGGACATAAACTTAACCCTAGAGAAGACACATTCAGAGAGAAAAGGTGAGTCATAAAGCAGAGAACTCAAAGGAGTCAAACGAGTACTGCACCCCAGTAGCAAGGATCCCTGATTCTTTCTGATAGCGATGTCTTTCAGATTTCATTTCTGGCACCACACACATCAACCTAAATAACAGAGAGAGGCTCCACAAAAACAACACAACAACAACAACAAAAACAAAAAACAAAAAAACAAACAAAAAACGAGCTTTTTTGGGATTAGAGCATTGCAATGAAAATACACTTGTGACCATAAACTATGTGCACCTTCAGGGAGGTAAAGAAAGACAAATGTTTTTAAAGATTGCATGACTGCTTTGAAATAAGTATCCTTGACAACAAAGATCAGTAACAAGAGTGATGTCAGTCTGAGGTTAGACAGGTAGTTGCTGGGTAGATTTCCTTTCATGTAAGTTAGAGATAGCCTTTGTGCAGGGTAATGGTTTTAGTACAATATTTTTCCTAATCAGGAAAACAAATGTGAGAACCCTTTGCTTTTGGCATTTACTGACTATTTATTAGAGGTTTCTTAACAATAGTGAATCTTTTTTTTATTTTTAGACAGAGTTTCACTCTTGTCGCCCAAGCTGGAGTGCAATGGTGCAATCTCAGCTCACTGCAACCTCTGCCTCCCGGGTTCAAGCAATTATCCTGCCTCAGCTTCCGGAGTAGCTGGAATTACAGGTGCTCACCACCATGCCTGGTTAATTTTTATTTTTATTTTATTTTATTTTATTTTTTATTTTTTTTAATAGAGATGGGGTTTCACTACATTGGCTGGTCTCAAACTTCTGACCTCATGATCCACTCACCTTGGCCTCCCAAAGTGCTGGGATTACAGGCCTGAGCCACTCTGCCCAGCCTGATTCTGACAATTTTTAATGTCATATACACACACACACACATATATATATATATATGAGAGAGAGAGAGAGACTGTGATTATTAGACAGATATTGGCTCATATAATTTTGGAGACTAACAAACTCCATGATGTACAGCTAGCAAGTTGGAGGCCCAGGAGACCCAATGGTGTAGTTCTAGTCTGGAGACTGGGGAGTTCAGGATTCAGAAAGAACCATTGTTTTCATTTTAATCTAAAGCAGGAAGACTAATGCTCCAATGCTCCAGTTCAAAGACAGTCAGGCAGGAGAAATCTTATTTTATTCATGGAAGGGTCAGCCTTTTGTTTTATTCATCTTTCAAATGATTGGAGGAGAACCACTCACATTTGTGCGAGGAATCTGCTTTATGTACTCTACCAATGTGAAGGTTAATCCAGAATAATGTGTGAGCACCTGTGGCTCAGTCAAGTTAAAATTAACTATCACAATATAATATGATACTCTCTGTTTCTGGCCAATTCTTTTTGATTGCCTACTCTTCCTAAATCTTATTTGTGAGTTTTATTTCTCAGGATTTTATGCTAAACCTTTTTGGGTGATCTCAGGCATGCAAGTTGTAATAAAAAAAAATCAAATAGTTAAATCAGGAAAAAAATTAATCACAGTTTTTACTCAGCACAAGTTTTTATGAATTATTGATAGAATAACAACTCCAGGCACAAATAAACCACCCTTTTATCGAGAGGTTGGAGAACATAGATACAGACCCTCTAAATTGCCTCCCATCTTCTATATTTGGGCATTCTTGGTTTCAGATTTAAAAGACGAGGGACCTTCTAGGCCGTGTATGAAGAGGTAGTGATTGTGCTAAGGAACCATTTCAGCAACTATATTTCTGTAAATTCACAAATGACTTTTTTCTTTAACAATAGATAACCTAGGTAAACAAGAAATATACTGCTAAGAACATTTTATAAGTAAGGACTTCATTATCTCTCTGATGCTAAATAAGACTAGCATCTTTTCCAGGAATCCTGACATTCAGCATGCTCAGAAGGAAATTAGACAGAGTTTATTCCTCTATCCAGAAGGACTCATAGATTTAAAAAAAAAAAAGTTAAAAGCCTGTATTTGATCTTAAAATATAATTATCTTGGATTATCTTGGTGGGCCCAAGGTAATCACAACACTTGGTGGGCCCAAGTGTTCACAAAAATTTTAACCTAGTCATGTAGTTCTAACAAAATATTGAATTACGTGCACAAAACAGAAGATATGCCTTACAAATAAAATATAAATTCTGCAGAAACTAAGATTACTCAATCCTGAATGACACTTTTTTAAATACTACAAATAACTTACCAGGAAACACAAAAAAATAGTCTTTCACAGTCTAAGTGGGATGCAAGTTTATTAAGCCAATCTTATGCAACCAGATCTGAAATGAAGTTGAGGATCTTTACAACAAGGACATAAACTCAACCCGAGAGAAGACCCATTCAGACAGAATAGGTGAGTCATAAAGCAGGATCAGAGAGATGTGTCAGGAAAGGTGGCTGAAGATACTTGAAACAAAAGAGAGACTCAACCTTTTTTGTAATAAGACTGCCATATGGAAAGCATGAGAAAAAAACTGCAAGAAGCCTCGGGAGCGAAGACTAACTCCTTGATGAAAGCAATTGAGAACATGAGGTGTTCGTTTTATAATCACAAGAACATGAATTGGGTTAACAACTTAAATGATATTGGAAGCAGGCTCTTCCCAGCACCTCCTGGTAACAACTCAGCTGCCTAACAGGTTGACTATGGTTTTGTGAAATGCAGAAGAACATAACTATTCAAGACAATCAGGACTTTTGACCTATAGAACCGTGAGACAATAAATTTGTGTTGTTTTAAGTTATAGTAATTTGGTAAGTGATGTGGTTTGGTTCTGTGTCCCCACCCAAATCTTCTTGAATTATAATCCCCATTTGTCAAGGGTGGAACCTGGTGGAAGGTGATTGAATCATAGGGACAGTTTCCCCCATGCTGTTCTTGTGACAGTGAGGGAGTTCTCACAAGATTTGATGTTTTAAAAGTGGTAGTTTCCCCTGAGTGTGCTCTCTCTCTCTCTCTCTCTCTCTCTTTCTGCTGCCTTGTGAAGAAGGTATTGGATTCTTCTTTGCATTTGGCCACGATTGTAAGTTTCCTGGGGCCATGTGGAAATGTAAGTCAATTAAGCATTTCCTTTATAAATCACTCAGTCTAAGGTTATATTATTATAGCAGTATGAGAATGAACTAATAAAGAGAATGCTACTGGCAGAGTGGAGTACTGCTCTAAAGATAACCTGAAAATGTGGAAGCAACTTTGGAACTGGGTGACAGGCAGAGGTTGGAACATTTTGCCCTTGCCCTAAAGATCTGTGGAACATTGAACTTGAGAGATGATATAGGGTATCTGGCAGAAGAAATTTCTAAGCAGCAAAGTGCTCAAAATGTGACCTGGTTTATTCTGAAAACATTTAGTCATATATATTCACAAATAGATGATTGAAAATTGGAACTTATGTTTAAAAGGAAAGCAGAGCATAAAGGTTCACAAAATTTGCAGCCTGACCATGTGGTAGAAATGAAAATCCCATTTTCTGGGGAGGAATTCAAGCTGGCTGCAGGAATTTGTGTAAGTAATGAAGAGTCAAGACAATGGGGGAAAATGTCTCCAGGCCATGTCAGAGATCTTCACAGCAGCCCCTTCCATCACAGGCTCCAAGGCCTAGGAAAGAAAAATGCTTTCCTGGGCCAAGCCCAAGTTCCCACAGCTCTGTGAAGCTTCAGGCCTTGGTGCCCTGCATTCTAGCCAGTCCATCTCCAGCCACGGTTAAAAGGAACCAATGTACAGCTTGGGCCATTGCTCCAGAGGGTGCAAGCCTCAAACCTTGGTAGCTTCCATGCGGTGTTGGGCCTATAAGTATGCAGAATACAGTAACTGAGCTTTGGGAGCCTCTGCCTAGATTTCAGAGGATATATTGGAATGCATGAATGTACAGGCAGAAGTCTGCTGCAGGGGTGGAGCCCTCATGGAGAATTTCAACTAGGACAATGCAGAGGAGAAATGTGGGTTGGAGCCCCCAAACAGAGTCTCTACTTAGGCACTGCCTAGTGGATCTGTGAAAAGAGTACCATCATCCTCCAGACTCCAGAATGATAAATCTACCAACAGCTTATACCATGTGCTTGGAAAAGCTGCAGACACTCGACACAAGCCTGTGAAAGCAGTCATGGGGGAGCTACTAATCAAAGCCACAGGGACAGAGCTGCCCAAAGCCTTGGGATTCTACTCCTTGCATCATCATGTTCTGAATGTGAGAATGTGAGACATGGAGTTAAAGGAGATTATTTTGGAGCTTTAAGATTTAATGAGTGACCTGTCAAGCTTTGAACTTTTATGGGGCCTGTGGCCCCTTTGTTTTGGACAGTTCCTCCCATTTGGAATGGAAACATTTACCCAATGGCTGTTCACCCATTGGATCTTGGAAGCAACTAACTTGTTTTTTATTTCACAGATTCATAAGTGTAAGGGACTTGCTTTGTTTCAGATGAGACTTTAGTCTTGGACTTCTGAGTTAATGCTGGAATGAGTTAAGACTTCGGGGTACTATTGAGAAAGTGTGATTGGCTTTGAAATGTGAAAAGGACATGAGATTTGGGAGGGGCCAGAGGCAGAATAATATGGTTTGGCTCTGTGTTCCCGCCCAAATCTCATCTCAAATTGTAATTTCTACCTGTTCAGGGAGATACCTAGTGGGAGATGAAGGTGGTTTCCCATATACTGCTCTCATGACATGAGGGCATCTTCATGAGACCTATGACATCTAATGGTTTAAAAGTGGCAGTTTCCCTTGTGCGCTCTCTCTCTCTCTCTCTCTCTCTCTCTCTCCTGGTGAAGTAAGTACTTTCTCCCCCTTTGCCTTCCACCATGATTGTAAGTTTCCTGAGGTTGTGCAGAAGTGTAAGTCAATTAAACCTCTTTCCTTCATAAACTGCCCAGTCTCAGGTAGTATCTTTATAGTAGTGTGAGAGCAGACTAATACAGTAAGGCAGCAATGGAAAAGTAATGCAACATCCAAAAACAAAACTTATTTTCCTCCTGCTCCCTTTACCCTTTCTCCAACTTCCTCTTCTTTTTGCTTTTCCAGTCTCATTCACCCAGTTTTTGGAGACAGAAATAATCTATTTTCATTTGGTTCATTAGCTTCTTTAATCACTGTGAAATCTCATCTGCATCAAACCTGAAGTATTTTTTGAAGTCACTCTCTTTTTTTTTTTATTTGCTATGCTATTCTATCCACCAACTTCCCTTGTTGAAATATCAAAAACATATTCTATCTTTCTTTATTTTTTCAAAATTTGCTGTGTGGAAAGATATTCTCTGCTTTGTAGTCAGAGTAAGTGTTCTAAAATGTAATCATACATTTCCTTTACTTAAAGACCTATAATATTCTTATATTGATTGAAGAATAAAAATAAATTTTTAACATAAATTCATTAACAGTTTTATAAAAAAAATCAAGTAAAAGCTTCTAAAACTGACCTAACCCACATATTCAAAAGAGAAAATCAAGATCAAAACCATCTTGATTTAAAGAGATGGAAGTGGAGTAAGGGTTTAGAAGCACCAGCAAAGATTTTAAAAATGTAATATGTTTGTGTCTAGCATATCCACATTCAATTTATCTGTTGTACCACCACCAAAACAAAAAGGAACAACTAAGCCAAACAAATAAAATAACTGTTTACGACAGGAAACATACTTCTGAAAGACGACCAAACCCTTTTTTCTTTAAATTCATCAGGTTGGGAATGGCATCACACCAATGAACATGCCCCTAAATATCAACCAATCGCTTATAGTCCCAACCTCATAACCACACATTTACAATTAACATCAACTTGCTTCCATATCTAAAAGTTCACTAAACATTGAAGTCCATACTTTCCAAGAAAATCTATGTAAGACAGCAGTTTGCTCTGCTCAGAAAGATTGTGCTTTTACAGTGTAGTTTTCCAGGATCTCAGTAAGCAGTGAATTCAGGGGTGTGCGTGGCTAATTTTAGATACCAAAAGTGCTGTTGTTTGATGGAATATAATGATCTGGGCATCAATCAATGACTTGGCTGATGGAAGCAAGATTGAAAGATCAAGGATGAGCCTAAAAAAGAGTTATGTGGATGGATATGTGGAGAGAACACAAAATGTGGGAATTTTTGTGTCTTGTGTTAATGCTTATCAGAAACTACCCATACCAAAACAGGTTCTCAACAATCAAAAAGAACAGTAATCCTATGACCACAAACACTTTGCCATTACAACAGAGATAAAGGATAAGGGAAGCGCATGTGCTCACCAACATGGATTTTCATAAAGACTAATTTGGCTACTGCCACTGTGAATATTCTAACCAGTCACCAGTAGAAACCAACACTGTGTCTTCAATATACTACCATTTCTAAAGGTAGACAGCAAATTTTTATCAGACCTCTTCCCTTCTGAAAGAAACAGCAACTTGACACCAATTTTGAATGTGTCTGCTTTCTGTGTCTTTAATGCCATTCAAAACACCACTACAAAAGTTTTGAAGAATGCCCTATGTTTGTAATATGTGCACGACATTGAGTGTAAGTTATTAACCCTTTCGATAGCAAAGGAAGTGCTTCAATGGGTACATGGCCAAATAATCACCTGTCTTACTGTACATGATGTCGGCAGAAATCTGCAATCTGTGAGCTCAAACAGTATTTAAAGAGCTCATCTAAGACACAAGATCACCACAAAACTCCGCAGGAGTTCTGTCTCTCCTCCCGGATGCTAGGCCAACAGGCAGTAGATGATGTTTTCACTCTTGTAGCTATTAAAGGAGATGAGAATGGAGAACACTTTTTACTACTGCGTGGAAATATTTGGGTTTATTGTCACTGCAACTGGGAGTCAACAAGATTTGACGTCCTGCTAGATTGGGTGTTTTCTGCCAAGGAGTACCGTAAGGTTTCTGCAGAATTTGAGTCTAAAGCTACCAACTCGGTCACTTTTAGGTTCCTCTAGATGAAGAATGATAAGAGTTGGAGGGGAAGGATGGAGGGAAAGGAATGTAGTCTACTGGCAGATTCCAATAATCATAAGGATCTATAACTACTTTTACAGACTAGAAGGAATCTCAACCCATAAAATTAATTGTGGCATTTCTTGAAACTTTCATGATTGTAAAACAGAGAATGTAAAGTTATAGAAACTTCATCCTCGAAAGAGAAAGCCACTATTGTCTCAAATATCTCTGTTATTAAGTTCTAGGTTATACCAAATGGTAAGATATTCAGCCAGACACAGTATTGTCTGGCTATGAGGGAAATACAGAATTAGTGACAAAGGAGAGAAGTAGATTATTAATTACATATTCAACATAAACTACAGAAGTAAATATTTAATCCACTAACTTTCTTACATTAAATCTTTGAAGAGATTAGAGGTCTACTTTTAAAGTGCCATAGATGAAGATAAGATTTAAGCCAGGCACAGTGGCTCACACCTGTAATCCCAGCACTTTGGGAGGCCGAGGCAGGCAGATCACCTGAGGTCAGGAGTTTGAGACAAGCTTGTGAAATTCCATCTCTACTAAAAATATAAAAATTAGCTGGGCTACTGTAATCTCAGCTACCCAGGAGGCCGAGGCAGGAGAATTGCTTGAACTCAGGAGGTGGAGACTGTAGTGAGCCGAGATCACGACACTGCACGCCAGCCTGGGTGACAGAGTAAGAACCTCCCTCAAAATAAAATAAAATAAAAAGATTTAATGGAGGAATAGAACAGTTCTGAATGGTGCAGGTATGGATTGTGTCTGACAGCTCTTGTGCTCCACTATGATGCCCAGTGTCACTTCCATGTGTTTTTCATTCATGGCAATATTCAACTTTCCATAGGTCACAATCAGTTTTATACTAGCACAAAATGACTGTACCCTTAATCAGGTCTATGCAATTCAGGAGTGCAAGGCAGTTAATCATTCAGGACGAGAGCTTCTTACCAACTAGAAATGAAAGCCTGTGAATAAGCGCTTCCATTTTTCTTCCCTAGACGGCTGGTCGTGGGAACATTAAATATATCTTCTCAAGTGGTATCATGAGATAAAAGAGGCAACCAGTCATAAATGTGGCTGACTCAAAACTGCATTTTTGCATTGTTTTTCTTTCTTTGATATGCTTTTCCTAATTCCTAATACTTTTGGGTCACATTTTCCACATTTCACATTTCCAGTAAAGTGGATTCAGAACATTATTTGATGATGTGATTTCTGGAGAATCCAGTGTGTGTTGTGCGGTGTGTGTGTAAGTGTACACTTATACAATTGGAACATTTTTTGGAAATTTTAGATTCTCCGTACTCTGTAAAAGTAATTTATGACCATTATAATAACTGAACTCTGCTAGGAGAGGGCAGAGTATTTCCTTCTCACTCCTACCCCCACCCTCATTATTTGGAAAACAAATGCTTAATAAAATTAAGTAAAATAAAATAAAGTACTTAGAGTCATTCAGAGTGAATGGTATAGAATGGGTCAAAGGTGAGAGTTAAATATAAGTAGAAACAGATTCTTGAGTGCTTTTAAAGCTAAACTGAAGATATTTCCAAAGTGTTTAGACAGTCATTGATAATTTGAGTTTGGAAGTCACATTTTGAAAGCTGTGATTTAGAGAAATTAAACACTCATGTAAGAAGGAATGATGCATGAAATGATTTGTGTATGGTTGCCAGAAGAGAGGCTATTTCAGTAACCCAGGTGTAAGATGATGAGCTACAGAGTCAAGGTGGTGGGTGTTAGCAAGTAAATAAAATGACACATTTAACGATATTTGGAGGGAGGGATTGACATGATTTGATTGCCTATTAGATAAATAACTGATGAAAGAAGAAAATGTATTAAAAATAACTCTAGGAATATCAAGCTGTGCACAAGTAATTTTCTTCCTGAAACTCTCATTTTTCATAAAGCAAATGATCATATATAAAGAAGTGGCTTTATTGTACTAAAAAGTGCAGATTTAGGAATCAATAAACTTATTCAACAGATATTAATTGAGGGTATATTTCAGGCTAGGCACTAAATATTAGGCTAAGGCTAGCATGTGGTGAATAACAATGTATAAAACAAGCAAAATATAACCGTCTCAATTGCCATTTATTCTGTGATGGTAGAGGGAGGGAGGAAGGACCAACCAGAACAACAAATTAATTTTCAAAAATACTACAAATGCTATGGAAAAGCAGAGCTCAGTGAAGAGACTCAGAAGTTCTGCGAGGTGGTAAAAATGTTAATAGAGTGAATAGGAGGAGCCTCACTGGCAAGATAACATTGGAATGAAGACTAAAGGTGAACCAGTCGGCTACGTGGGGATGCACTCTCAAAGCAGAATGAACCACTGATGAAAAAATCCTGAGGCAAAAGTTCAGAAAGGAAAGAGAAGCCACCTTGAAGAGGTTCCCACAAAGAACGTTTGGTATATTTATAAATCTAATAAGGTTATTTGACATGCCTCTTTTAGTTTTTGAGCACATTATTAATTTCTGACACACAGAAAACATATCAGAGGCTTAGTTTGTATTTTATTATTCTCCACACCTGAAATTATGTATTTATCAAAGAAGCCTTGCAAACAATTTACGAAAGCATGACTGATGTCTAGTTATGCTCATTATTATTGTGGTGTCATTACTTCTAGGTCTTGTCAGCAGCCTGTGCCATCTCTACATCTACATCATAGATTCCATTTATGAGTTCATAGGACACTTTTGATTCCAACCCTCCCACTGCCTAAAGGGAATGTGCCTTTTCATCTTGCCATGTTTGTATCTATAGCTCCCTTTTCCCATACAGAGTATCCAATATCCCAACTATATCCAGATTTGTTAAAAAATTTCCTCTTATATTATGTACAACATTGTATTAGAGTTGAATCACCAATACTGCTACCAATAACCAGCATCCTAAGTTCAAGATTTTTACTGTTGTCAGACTATATCTCACAGAAAAAGTATAATCCAAGTATTCTGGTCAAAGTCACTTAAAATGATTCTGTGTGTGTGTGCGTGTGCATGTTCTATATATTATCAATTTCATATACTTATTGTTTTGTTCATAGTTCATTTTAATTTCTCCTTCTTTTAATATAATTGAGATTTAATTATATTGTTTGAATTTGGGAATCATATGGTTCAAAAATTAAAGTCTCGATCTTTTTCTGTCCCTACTATACTATTGCTTTGCTTATTGGTTACAAATTTAATTAGTTTTGTTTTTATGGTTTATGGTTTTGTTTCTCCAATAAAAGATTGCACATACATAATAATATGTCGCACTTTTTGTTTCCTTACAAGTAGCAGTACAATATATACATATATTATTTCACACAATACTTCTTTAAAAAGAGATTTTATCCTGGAAATCACTTCATATCAGCTCATAAAAGTCTTTTCATCCTGTTTTACAATTTCATAGTATTCATTGCTCCCTATATTGTAGTTTTCAACCAGTCTTCTGAGGAAGTTTTTGGACTGTTTCTAGTATTTTACAATTTCAAATAATGCCACAATAAATATCTTTGCATGTGTTTGCATGTTGAAAGCATAATTTAAAGTAATTTTTAAAACTAGAAATGCTAGCTGGGCATGGTGACTCACGCCTGTAATCCCAGCACTTTGGGAGGCCAAGGTGGGTGGATCACCTGAGGTCAGGGATCGAGACCAGCCTGGCCAACATGGTGAAACCCCATCTCTACCAAAAATACAAAAATTAGCTGGGCGTGGTGGCATGTGCCTGTAATCCCAGCTACTCAAGAGGCTGAGGCAGGAGAATCACTTGAAACCAGGAGACAGAGATTGCAGTGAGCCGAGATGGCACCACTGCACTACAGGCTGGGTGACAAGAGCGAGACTCCGTCTCAAAAAAAAAAGAAAAAAAGAAAAAAAAAGAATTGCTATGTTTTAAGTATAATTGCAAGCTTAGTTTTTTAGATGTCATATTCTGTACATATGAGTTATATAAATTTTGCAGCCCTTCTAGCTATGTATAAGAGTGACTCAGCCTATAGCTTCCCAATAAAGTGCATTTTCAGGGTTTTGAATTTTTGTCATTGAGAGATGAGAAATAGCATCAGAGTATAGTTTTCATATTCACTTATCTAGTGTTGAGTGCTTTTTATAATTTTCAAAAGCCACTTCAAAATGTATGGGGATGCATGTTAGAGTACTATTCATTTTATATGTGTGAGTTTATAACTTCTGCACATTTTTTGATCAGTTGTTTAGTCATTTTTTACTCAATATTTAAGAAATTATTTATATAATAAGAAAATTGGCCCTTTTTATTATATTTATTGCAACTTTGTGTCCCATTTTAACATTTCATGTTTCTAATTTTTTAAATGCAATTATTTTATAAAGTTGAATATATTATTTTATTGCATCTGAAATTTTTAGTTTCAATGTAAACTTTGTTCTCTCATACTCAGATTAAAAGTGAACCTACATGTAACTTGTTTTTCCTGCTTGTATAATTTAGATTTTTTAATATTTAGGTAACATTTATTTGGTTTTTATTCAGGTATATGTGTTTTTTAGGTATTCAATTTTATCAATTTTTGTTTTTCAAAATGCCTATCCAGTTTGGCCAACACCACGTAATATAACGTCTACCTTTTCCTCTGCTATTTGTGACGCCACTTAATTGTATATGAAAATTTCCCCTGTACTTGGGTGTATTTCTGAACATTCTGTGCTTTTCCTCTGGTCTACGTGCATTGGGATAGTTTAGAGTTTATGTTTTTGCATCTGACAAATCTAGAGTCCCCTCAATGACCTACTTTTCTGTTTACTGTATTATTTCAATTGCAATGGACTGAATGTCTGTGTATTTCTAACATTCATACTTTGAAACCTTAATGTCAATGTAAAGACATTTATAGGCAACGCCTTTGGGAGACTATTAGGTCATGAGAAGAATGCTCTTGTATGGGATTTGTGTCCTTACAGAACAAGGCTAGAGAATTAAATAGTCCTCTCTCTACTATGTAAGGATACAAGGAGGGCAGTCTAAAACCTGGAAGAAGGTCTTCACCAGACCCAATCATGCCAGCTTCCTGATCTAGACTTCCAGCCTCCAGAGTTACCGGAAATAAATTTCTGTTGCTTATAAGGCACCCCAGTCTATGGTACTTTGTTTAGCAGCTCAAACTGTCTAGGAAACAAATGTGTGTGTGTGTGTGTGTGTGTGTGCGCGCGCGCGCGTGCGTGTGTGTGAACCTTACAATCAACTGTTATATAGGTGAGGTAGGGGTATGCTATGTTTATTGGAATTGCATGAAATTGATTATGTATTACAAAGATTGTTTTTGTGGTGTGTTTATGCAGATCAATGGTGAACATTGTGAGAAATAGTGGAAATAGTATAATCTTTTGCTGTTGCAAAGCATTTATTTCATTTACTACAACTTATTGGGGGCATAAATATATATGGATGTATTATGTACACACACACACACACATATTTCATACCATTCAAATGGAATGAAAATGAAATATCCAGATGAATTGCATATATGCTGTTACAAAAAAAAAGATTGAAGCTAATTATTTCTCCAAGTATCCTGACCTAAGCAATCAGAATGAGAATGTTGCTATCCATTAAATGACAGAAAGCTGTGGAAGAAACAGGCTTGGTAAAATTAGTGAATTTTGAGAAGTTTTTTCAAAAAATACTTAAGTGCGATTTGGAATAGGAAGTAAGATGTAAGAGCCTGGAATTTTGGGGAGAAATTTGTACTGGAGTTTCTGCACAATGATTCTTGCTATCTTTTCTACAACTGCTGATTTTGATTTTAAGCACTATGTCTCCTCAAATTTCTCTATTGCCTTCCATTTGTTGAAATCATCTTACTTTGGTTATGTAAAGAATGTACAGACTATTTGCCAGATTTTGTACTGTATTTGTCTAAAATAACTTCCCTTTTAGGGATTATAAATTGATTAATCCTAGCCCTAATTTTGGGATTTAAACAAATAGTAAAATCACATATAAGATATTAGGCAGGGTAAAGTAGCTAAAAGTGTAAGGATCATGATGAAGAATTGTTATAATAAATATAAGAATATGAAAAATACACCTTAAAAATAGATGCTTCATACAGTTCTCCTTACTAAGCAATTCAAACAAATATATCAAAATATAGAAATTTTCAATTTTCTTCAGTAATAAAAAGCAGATATGAGAAAATGCAAAAAATCAACAATTTTACACTTGAAAAAAATCAACAATTTTACACTTGAAATGAATAGTTTATGACTTTTCCGGTCTTATATCTTTATTTTATGATTAAATATAATTTTTGTGTGTACATCCTCAAATAGTATTTGGTATACAATAAATTGTATAAAGAGCTGGAAATGAACACTCTGCCTGTAATCTTTCTAGCTGTATATCAAATACATAAAGTATAAATAAAGTATTCTTTTGTTTGGAACAAAACTTCCGCGTGTGTGTGTGTGTGTGTGTGTGTGTGTGTGTGTGTGTGTGTATGATTATGTTCCTAAATACGGTTAGGAATTTAAAGATGTTATAAATTCTAAACATTATTAAAAAACAGAAAAAATAGCATCCAAACGAGGTAGAATTTTAAAAGTTGGCTTCATGCGAGAGGTGACTTTCTAGTTCCATAGATTGCAAGGAGAGAGAAGATAATTTATGGCTTTGTAAATGGCTCAAGTAAAGGCTAAGAAAGAGAAATAAACCTAGTGAATTATAAATATTGTTATAAATATGTTGATGGAAATATAGGAATATATGGAATACAAATAGAAATACTCACACATACTAAATATGTGGATGTGAAAAACATGTTTGCTCCAAAGTACCATAAAAATGTACAGCTTTTTCTTATTTATTGTGTGTTATTAAAATTACATTCTACAGGAATAAGTTGCTAGTAAGATGCATTACAATGAAGAAGTTATGGAACATGAATTAGGAAATAACTTTTGAAATATTTGGGGAGATACAGTCATGAGTTAAAATAATAGCACATGATTTGTTATTTAAACCTCAACAACTACTGACAATCAAATGGAAATAAATAAATCATCTCCAAAGTATAGGGGCATGTAACAGATATTTTAAAACTATTATAGAATCAGAATTACCAAAATAATGTACATTATTAAGTGCCTTTGAATAAAAATATAGTTCCAAGTTTTTGAAAGGTTATGTTTATATAAATAAAGCAGAATTGAATTGGACTCACTGAAGAATTATAGGTAAAACCTGTACCTGTGATTTGTATGTATGATTAACAAATTGCTATTTTTTTCACTTGAAAAACAAACACAAATATTTGACTCTTATAAGATGATCCTCTGTTGTTTGATATATAATTTATAATTAAAGGTTATGTCTTAGAAATCTAAGGTATGTGTTACTCCAGAGTTTCTGTAAGCTATTCATTTAGCATGCCTTCAATAGATCAGTAGAGTGCACTGACTTTTAGGCAAATCCATTGTATTATTATACTTGAGCTACCATAACAAAATATCACAGACTTCATGGCTTAAATAACAGACATTTATTTTCTAGCTTCTATAGACTGAAAGTCCAAGATTAAGATGCCAACAAGATTGGTTTTTGGTGAAGTCTCTCTTTCTAGTTTGCATGTAGTCACCTTCTTGCTGTGTCCTCAAATGAGCATGACCTTGTTAATATGCCCATGAAGACAGAAAAATCTCTGGTGTCTCTTCCTCTTCCTATACGAATACAAGTTTTATTGACTTAGGGCCCCACTCTTGGCCCAATTTAACCATAATTACCTTCTTAAGTTACCAATCTCCAAATACAGATACATTGTGGGTTAGAGCTTCAACATATAAATATATTGGGAGAACCCAGTTAGTCTATAATCTATATAGTCAGATTAAGGAGCAAGTAAATAAACTTACAGAAGAAAGTTTTTAAAATATCCCAGGTGGTTTTTTACACTTTCATTCCAATCTTCATTTTCATAAGGTGGGGATGGAAAACAAATAAAGTGGTGGCATAGCAAATAATTCCCAATACTAATACTTTACGTCAGTAGTAATCCAGAAAGTTTTAAAAAATGTATCTTTTGTGTGTGACAACACAGATGAACTTGGAGGAAATTATGTTAAGTGAAATAAGCCAGACACAGAAAGAAAAGTACTGTACATTCTCACTCTTATTAGAAATCAAAAACAGTTGATCTCATAGAATTTGTGAACAGAATAATGGTTATCACAGACAGGGGAGGTTAAGAGGGACACGATGAGAAGAGAATGGTCAATGGAAACAAAGCTATAATTAAAAAAGAAGAATAAATTATTCTGTTGTATTGCACAGGAGGGTGATTATAGTCAACAATAAAATATTGCATGTCTCAAAATAGCTAGAAAACAGAAGTTTGAATGATCTTACCACAAAGAAATGATAAATGTTTGAGGTGATGGATACACTAATTACATTGATTTATTACACAACGTGTGAAAACATGGCATTGTACACCACAAATATGTATCATTATTATGTCAGTCTTTAAGAAGTAATGATAATGGCAATGCATGGATATGTATGCGGAGCTTTCACTTTAGAAAAATTAACATCTTTGTGAATGCCACAAAAAATAAAATTTTTTATCAATGTGAATTACAATTGCGTTTTCCTGAAGAAATAATAAGTACAAGTAAATTAATTCAAAAAAAAAATTTAGGTGGGTTGTTTATACCACCTTAAAAAAATGTATGCTATATATTATTGATGGAAATAATTTTATTGCCAATATATGGTTTTTATAAAGTGATTTATACTTCAAAACTCATTACTTCTATGAAAATCACAAACATTGTATTTTTTATAATTATAATCTCATTTCATTAATGATGAGAATTTCAAATTATCAGAATTTGATGTTACAGGTCACTTTATGCTGTCATCAAGTATGAATGATGGTAACATTTGGCCATTTGAGCTTTACATATATTTAGAGAGTAAAATGAATATAACGTTGAGATACAGTTAAGAATTTCCATCCATCCCGTCTATCTTTCTCGGTAGACAAAGAGAAGGCTAATTTGGGCATACGTTTTTTTCATGCAAAGTGTTTTGTTTACTTTTTACTGTAATTGTATACAACCATACAAACATATAGGTGTGTTTTATGTTCAAAAGTCACATTTTTGGCAAGATACAGTGCACAGTATTTTATGCCAGGATTCAATAATTGAATATTTTTTCTATGATTTCTTTGTGCCTATATATATAGAAGTAATTCATTTATTTAACTGTTACATTATATTTTTAATGACATTCTTTCTTCATTCTGGTAACAGAGAGGTTGTTAGGCCATTTCTTTTTATTTTAAATCCTTATTATATTTTTTTTTCTAGATTTATTCTGCTAATATTTTACTTAAAATTTGGAACTGCATACATACATAAGGTTAGACTATGCTTTTCTTTTTCTTTTCCCGGATTAACACTTAACCGGTTTTGGCATTAAGAACTATGTATTTACGCAGTCACATAATATAATTATATATAAGCCACATACATTAAGGAAAGAATTTTTTCAATTTTTAAAAATGTTATGGATTGTGTTATATGAAATAAGAAGTATTTTTAAATTTTTTGTTAAAAATTTGCATAAACAAGTGAGCTTGGTTTTATATTTAATTGCTTTATTTTGTTGACTTGTTGAAATCTGTGAGTTAAAGACCAATACAGATTTTCAAAGCTGGGTGTGTCAGTTTTGGTTGAGGGCTGTCTACAAGTCATGGAGACATGACTTTCTCTTTAAATTATCACAAAGTTGATCATAATATTTTCTAATTAATTATTTTTATATTTTAATTATATTTTAATCCATTAGTGGCCTTGCCCTATTTTTCAGTTTTGGCTATTAATATATGACTTCTTCTTTCCTTTTTTCTCTTGATCACTTTTCTTAGAAGCCTATTTTTTGTTAGTCATGTTAGAGAGTCATATTTTTATTTGATTGCTTCTATTTAATTATATTATTTGCTCTTTATTTATTTTACTTTTCTTATTGTATTTTTCTTTGAGTTTATACTTCATTTCTGAACTAATTTGACTATGTTAGCAGATTTGTTTTATCCTAATTTTCTAACATATGTTGTTAACATTATAATTTTTCTTCAGTAAAAATTATGGTTGAATTCAATAAGTATTACATAAGGATTTTTCCTGTTTTTTCTTTTTTTTTTTTTTTTTGAAATTGTGTATGTTTTCTAATTCCAAGGAAACAGTAAAACTTCCCTAGCAAATTCTTGTTCACTTCAAAAATATATGGGCATTGGCCTCTGGGAGAAAGTTAAGATTTCCCCAAAGAAATTCTATCTTCTGAAAGATGGATTTTTAACACACATATTTGTATGGAATATAAACACACATTAAGTAAATAAATCATGCTGTATCAGGTAATCCTCTGGATAATGAAGGCTTATTATTTGGTAACAGAAATATTATATCATGATGAGATACTAAACCAGAGCCAAAAGTGTTTGGGCTGCTGCTTTGTTAAAGAAGTGTTTTGGAATTATTTTACAATAAATATTTCGTTACTAAAGAAAAAAGTTCAGAATGATTGGAAGCAATTTAGTTTTATAATAATTTCCCCAAGGATTATAAAGGAAAACTAATCTCTAGGTACTTTAAAGTCTCTCTTATTTGAACTGTTTATAATCAATGATTATTATATAATTCTAAAATGCTTACATTTTTTAAAAGAAGAAATATATAAGATTTTACAGACAAATGTAATTTGAAAACAATTTTATGACTGTAACTGACTTTTTTTTTTTTTTTTAAACAGTCTCATTCTGTCGCCCAGGCTGGGGTGCAGTGGTGCAATCTCAGCTCACTGCAACCTCTGCCTCCTGGGTTCAAACGATGCTCGTGTCTGCTCGTGCCTTAGCCTCCTGAGTAGTGACATTTTCATTCATGGAATTAAAACCTGAGATTGCTGACTTGTTGGCAGCCCAGGAATTACGCAGTCATTGGTCAATGTTGGCCTTGATACCTCTAAAACCTCTTTTCAGTTTTTGTTTTCCTCTTACTAACCCCTGAAACTGTATTCCATCATCTCTTCATTTTCATCATGTCACTTTTTCATGATCCACTGTCATTTTTTTTTTCTTTTTACTTCCATATCAAATTAATTCAGAGTGGGATGAAAGCTGATGAACATTAGCTTGACTACCAAGTGATAAGGCCTCAACAGTCCAGGCAAATTCTAGCCTAATTTTGCATATGTTAGCAATTAAGCTCAAGGAATCCAAAAATAATTTTAATGTATTGAACTCATGTTGAATTAGGTGAGTGAATAATTCCTTTTAATATTCTCAGATAAGTGACATTTAAATAATGATACTAAATGATTTTAGAAAGCTGGTTAATTTTGCGAAAATTCAAATAGTTCACATTCTTTTCTAGATTGATATTTATGTTCCACTTTCTTTGTTTATTTGAGTACAATTTTAATTTGTGTTATATTTGTTAGGAAGAAAACACATGTATAATAGTACAGCTTAATTGTATTAACATTTCTGCATTTCTTTTATATAATACACACAAGATAACTTTAAAAAAACGCTATGAAAAAATCAAAGTAAGCCTTCTTCTCTGAACAATGTAGTTGGTATGGCCCTTACCTGAATACTCAGAAAATATGTCCCCTTCTAGAGGTGTCAGGATCATTCTGGGAGGTGAACAAGTGTGTTAGTCCATTTGCATCGCTAAATACAAGCAAACAAACAAACAAATGAAACCCGCAGGTTCTGTAATTGATAAAGAAAAGTAGTTTATTATGGCTTACAGTGCCGCAGACTGTACAGGAAGTATGGTGCTGGCATCTGCTTCTGATGCGGTCCTAAGGAAGCTCCCAATTACGGCAGAAGGTGAAGGGGAAGCAGATGCCATCACATGGCAATAGTAGGAGAAAGTGCCATACACTTTTAAACAGAGTTTGCTTGAACTCAGTGACAGAACTCACTCGTCACGACACAGTGATAAACTATTAAAGAAGGATCTGTTCTCATTGTTACAGTAGGTAGCTAGTCAGGCACAAGCAGCTCAGCAGAGGTCTCCCCCAACCCCACAAGGAATGTCTCACAACCATCAGGTGATGGTCAGGTGGTGGTTACACTGTCTTTTCATAAAATAATATTAATTGGTCACAGCCAGTGCCGGAGAAGGGCAGTCTCCCAATAGATAAAAACACCTGAAACTGTTGATCAGCAGCTTCCCGGTAAGATCTCAGGAGTTTGGGAAGTGGGTCCAGACGTGTGCATTAAGAGGCAAGATGGGGCCATATAAAGTGGCTCATGCCTGTAAACTCAACATTTTGGGAGACCAAGGCAGATGGACTGCCTGAGCTCAGGAGTCCCAGACCAGCCTGGGCAACATGGTGAAATTCTATCTGTACTAAAAAATACAAAAATTAGCTGCGCACGATGGCATGTACCTGCAATTCCAGCTACTAGGGAGGCCGAGGGAGGAGAATCACTTGAGCCCAGGAGTCAGAGATTTTAGTGAGCCAAGATCACACCACTGCCCTCCAGCCTGTCAGAGTGAGACTCTGTCTCAGAATACAAAAAAAAAAAAAAAAACCAAAGGCAAGATGGCAGGGTTTGACTGGTGTATGACCTCATAGGGACATTTGACTATGTATATATACATATACAGAGAGAGAGAGATGGAGAGAGGGAGAGAGAGACAGAGGGGGATAGATAGAGAGATGGAGAGGTATATGAAATAGGTTCATGCTATTTAGAGAGTCTGAGAAGTCCACACTCCAGAGAGCTGATGACGTAGTGCCTATCTGAGTCCAAAGGCCTGAGAAGTGGGAGAGTGGTTAGCGTAGGCCTGAGTCAGCATTCAAAGGCATGAGAAGACCAGTATCTCAGCTCAAAGAGTCAGTCAGAGACAGAATTCAGACCTTCAGTGAATTGTATAAGACTCTCTCCAGTAGGGAGGCAATCTGCCTTACTCTGTCTAGTTATTCAAATGTTAATATCCAGAAATATCCTCACAGACACACTCAAAAATAAACTTTAACCAAATATCTGCACATGCTGTGGCTCAGTTAAGTTGACTCAGACAAGTAGCAGTCTCACTGATCAATGCTGATGTTGAGAATCCTGCTACCAGTATACATATCATACAGCTGCAACCATAAGGGTTGGAACACAGCCTTTTAAATTATTTATTTATTTATTTATTTATTTATTTATTTATGTATTTTGAGAGGGAGTTTCACTCTGTCTCCCAGGCTGGAGTGCAGTGGGGCCATCTCAGCTCACTGCAACCTCCACCTGCCAGGTTCAAGCAATTCTCCCACCTCAGCCTCCCAAGTAGCTGGGATTACAGGCATGAGCTGCTGCGCTCACCTGATTTTTGTGTTTTTAGTAGAGATAGGGTTTCATCATGTTGCTCAGGTTGATCTTGAACTCCTGACCCCAGGTGATCCACCCGCCTCGGCTTCCCCAAGTGCTGGGATTACAGACGTGAGCCACTTATCACTATTGCACTATATTTCCTGAGCCTATAAAGACTGTGGCTAGTGCCTCCCTTGTTATGCAACTCCATAACACCCAGGTTGGAGAGTGTGATGTCTTGTCGAGGTCTCTGTATTGCCATGTGTGCAAGCAGTTCTGAGGAACACGTGTACCTCCTACAACACTTATGTCCTCAAGGATTCCACAACAGATACAACTCCAGCAAGCTTGGTAAGTATGCTGCTTGTCTGTTTGCTCTTGTTATGTGAAGAAACAATATGGAAAACTGGAAAAAATTAGCAATAGAGATCTTCAGAAACACCTATTGATAAATGCTTACTTAATATTTGTTTTAGTAAAAACAACTGATGAGAAGATGATAATGAACAACTTGGAATTACGAAGGCAGAAGAAAAATGGAAGAGCTCAGCATGTTCTGACAAGAGCTCAAAAAAGAAATATTAAAAAACAAAATAAGCAGGTACTGAATGCACAAACTTTCTGAGCTCCAAGTCTGGATCCAATGAGACTCAATTAAATAATGATAACTAAAGTATTACTGAAAGATAGTGACTGATATTATGTACTTATGTTCATAAATCAAAGGGAACCATTAAAAGAACAGTAAAAAAGTAGCTTTTAAAAATGGCTGAGCATATGACCAACATTTAAATATTAATAGTCTTTTTTTCTGTACTAATTACAGTCAATTAGTAATGAAGAAATGAATCTCATAAAACATTACAACAAAAAATAAATGCATGTTTTTCATGAAGAAACAGCAGGTTATGTGTAAGGTCACTATAGATAAAACTATAAAATAATTTAAGATATAAGAAGAGACCTAGATAATTGGAAGGAATACCTAATCCATGATGGGTAACCTCTGTACCAAATGATGCTAATTTTCTCTAATGTAAATATGTAATATACTCTCAAACAAAATTCTTATTTTTATTTCTTTGACTTTGTAAGGTGAGTCAAGCATATTCCTCAAGGATCTAGAACTAGATGTACCATATGACCCAGCCATCCCATTACTGGGGATATACCCAAAGGATTATAAATTATACAAGTAAAGACACATGCACACGATGTTTATTGCAGCATCACCAAATAGCAAAGACTTGAATCAACCCAAATGTCCATCAGTGACAGATTGGATTAATGGGTACATATACACCCAAGTGGAATACTATGCAGCCATAAAAAGGATGAGTTTGTGTCCTCGTAGGACATGCATGCAGCTGAAACCATCATTCTAGCAAACCATCACAAGAACAGAAAACCAAACACTGCATGTTCTCACTCATAGGTGGAACTGAACAATGAGATCACTTTGGACTCGGAAGGGGAAACATCACACACCGGGGCTTCCATCATGGGAGTGGGGAGGGGGGGAGGGATTACTGGAGTTATACCTGATGTAAATGACGAAGTTGATGGGTGCAGCAATAACAATGAAGCACAAGTATACATATGTAACAAACCTGCACGTTATGCACATGTACCCTACAACTTACAGTATAATAATAATAAACAAATTTAAAAAAAAAAAAAAGAAAAAGAAAGGGTCATGGATTTTTAAAACAATTTGAGAGAAGATCAAGATTAAAACATGCTCTATAGGTTGCTAAGAGGTAGCAACCTATAGAGCATGGGAGGTAGTAGAGTATAATGGTTAATATTTTTATATCTCAGTCCATACTGCTAGAACTTTTCAGTCATTAGCTATATGACCAGGAACTAATAACTTGATTTCTTTTTGCCTTTGTCGGTTCATATGTAGATAGGCAAAAGTAGAAATTAAAGGAACTAATATCTATAAGCCATTATAAATAGTGTCTTGTTAGCTATAGTTTTAGTTTGCTGTTTCCCAGCAATATTTGTTGAAAAGACAATTTTTTCCATTGTATATCTTTGGTATTTTTGCTGAAGAACAATTGACTGTATAGGCATTGATTTATTTCTGGATTTCTTATTCACTTCCTTTGGCCTATATGACTGTCTTTATGCCAGCACCATACCGTTTTGATTACTGTAGCTTTCTAATATAATTTAAAATCAGAAGTGGGGCGCCTCCAGCTTTGATTTTCCACAAGATTAATTTGGGCTATTTGTGGTCTTACATGATTCCATACGATTGAAAGAATCGCTTTCTCTATTTCTGTTAAAAAAAAAAAAAAATGCTGTTGGAATTTTGATAGGGATGTTTTGACGTTGCAAATCTCTTTAGGTAGTATGGAAATTTTTAACAATATTAAGTCTTCCAATTTATGAGCACAGAATGTCTTTCCATTTGTTTGAGGCTTTCTTATTTCACCAAGGTTGTGTAGTTTTCAGTGTATGAGTCTTTCATATCTTCAGTTAAGTTTATTTGTAAGTGTTTTATGATGTTTGTTGCTATTGTCAAAGAGACTATTTCCTTAATTTACTTTTCATAGTTTACAGTTAATATATAGAAACTCTACTAATTTCTGTGTATTGATTTTGTATTCTGCAACTTTATTGAATTTGTATATTTGTTCCAACAGTTTTTATATAGAGTCATTAAGGTTTTCTATATATAAGATCATATTATCTACAATCTGGGACAATTTTAGTTTTTATTCTCTGATTCTGACGCCTTGTTTTATTGGCTAATAGCTCTGGCTATTCTTTCCAGTACTATGTTGACTAGAAGTAACAAGAATGGGATTGCCTTGTTCCTAATTTTAGAAGGAAAGCTTTCAGATTTTCCCCCCGAGAGGTGAAGTTCAGAGTGTGACCCATGAGGAGGTTCAATACAGTCAAAAAGAACTGCTCAAGTGTTCTAATTTATATAAGCAGGTATCTGAAGAACAGGCACAAGAATGGATATAAAGGGTGTGGGATCATGGTGGAAGAAATATAAAGTTGGATCAGGCTGAATTTATTGATTTGGGCCCACTAAATAGGGACTCTGCATTTAACTTTGCAGCTCGGGGAGTTAAAAAAGGTTCTAATAGTTTATTTTCTTGGTTAGCTGAAATATAGATTAAAAGATTGCCCAACGTGAGCAAGATAGAAATGCCTGATCTCCCTTGGTTTAATGTAGAGAAAGGAACCCAAAGGCTTAGGGATATTGGGATAAAGGAGTGAATTAGTCACTAATTCCACCTGGATGGGTCCAGAAGATACACCCTTGACCAATGTTTTGTGGAATAGATTTGAGAGGGTAGCACTTGCATCTTTGAAGAGCCTTGTAATTGCTATTCTCTGTATGTCAGATGTAACAGTGGGAACAACAGTCTCTCAACTACAAAATTTAAATACAGTGGGAATAATTGGATCCTGAGGCTGCAGGAGCCAAGTTGTAGGACTCACCCATCAAAGGCAAGGTGTGCATATTGTAATGAACAATAGAGGCAAAGCAGCAATCAGAATAGTCTGACTCCTGTAGAGCTCTGGCATTGGCTAATTAATCACAGTGTTCCTAGACGTGAAATTGATTAGAAATCTACTGCATTCTTACCTAATTTATATGACCATAAAAGTTCCAAGTCAAATGGACAAAAGACTAATTTTAATGATAAACACAGAGAATCATAGTCCCTCAATCAATTTCCAGACTTTAGCCTGTTTACAGACCAAGAACTGCTTTAATGAAGGGCAGGCTGGGTCCCCTTGAGGAAGGCCCTCACTACACTACTAGCAGTTTATGCTGTATATCTTTCTCCCATCCTTCTCTGAGGAGATCTCTGGCCTTTTTCCAGGGTTATTGTGCATTGGGGAAAGGGAAATGATCAAACATTTCGGGTACTACTGGACGCTGGCTCTGAGGTGACATTGATTTCAGGGGCACAAAACGTCATCGTGGTCCTCAAGTTAAAGTATGGGCTCATAGGGGTCAGGTAATTAATAAATAAAGTTGTAGCTCAGGTTACCCTTACAGCGGGTCCAGTGGGTTTGTGGTCACTTCCCCAGTGCCAGAATGCATAATTGGTATACACATATCTAACAGCTGGCGGAACCACCACGTTTGCTCCCTGACTTGTTTGATGTGGACTATTATGGTGGGAAAGACCAAATAGCCATCCGAGCTGCCTTTACCTAGGAAAATATTATATCAAAAACAATATTGCATCCCTGGAAGAGTTCCAGGGATTAGTGCCACCATCAAGGGCTTGAAAGACGCAGGGACAGTGATTCCCACCACATCCCCATTCAACTCTCCTATTTGGCCTGTGCAGAAAACATATGGATTTGGAGAATGACAGAGGATTATCATAAGCTTAACCAAGTGGTGACTCCAATTGTAGCTACTGTACCAGATGTGGTTTCATTGCTTGTGCAAATTAACACATCTCCTGGTACCGAGTATGCATCTGTTGATTTGGCAAATGTCTTTTTCTCCATTCCTGTTCATAAGACCCACCAAAAGCAATTTGCCTTATTGTCAAGGCCAGCAATATACTTTTACTGTGTTAATCAGGGGTATATCAACTTTCCGCCTTTGTGTCATAATCTTATTTAGGGAGAACTTGATCGGTTTTCACTTCCACAAGATATCACACTGGTCCATTACATTGACGACATTATGCTGATTGGATCCAGTGAATATGAAGTAGCAAACACACTGGACTTGTTGGTGAGACATTTGCATGCCAGAGGATGAGAAATAAACCCAACTAAAATTCAGGGAACTTCTACCTCAGTAAAGTTTCTAGCGGTCCAGTGTTTGGGGGCCTGTTGAGATATTCCTTCTGAGATGAAGGATAAGTTGCTGCCTTTGGCCACTCCTACAACTAAGAAAGGCCTTTCGGATCTATTTGGATATTGGAGGTAAGACATTCCTTACTTGTTTGTGTTAACTCCGGCTTCTTTGTCAAATGACCTGAAAGGCTGCCAGTTTTGAGTGGGGTCCAGAACAGGAGAAGGCTCTGCAATAGTTCCAGTTGCTGTGCAAGTTGCTCTTGGGTCATATGACCTAGCGGATCCAATGGTGTTTGAGGTGCCATTGGCATATAGGAATTCTATGGGGAGCCTCTGGCAGACCCCCACAGGTGAATCACAGTGGAGGCCTCTAGGGTTTGGGAGCAAGGCCCTGCCAACTTCTGCAGATGAATACTCTCATTTCGAGAGACAGCTCATGGCCTGTTACTGGGCTTTGGTGGAAACTGAATGTTTGACTATGTGTCATCAAGTTGCCATGTGACCCAATCTGCCTATCATGAACTGGGTGCTTTCTGACCCATCTAGACATAAAATGGATCATGCACAACAGCATTCCATCATCAAATAGAAGTGGTATCTATGTGATTAGGCTTGAGCAGGTCCTGAAGGCACAAGTAAGTTACATGAGGAAGTGTCTCAAATGTCCATGGTCTCCACTCCTGCCACCCTGCCTTCTCTTCCTCAGCCTGCACTGATGGCTTCATGGAAAGCTTCCTATGACCAGTTAACAGAGGAAGAGAAGACTAGGGCTTGGTTCACAGATGGGTCTGCATGATTTGCAGGTACCACTCAAAAATGAACAGCTGCAGCACTGCAGCCCCATTCTAGGACATCCATGAAGGACAGTGGTGAAGGGAAATCTTCCAAGTGGGCAGAAGTTTGAGCAGTGCACCTGCTTGTGCACTTTGCATGGAAGGGGAAATGGCCAGATGTGAGATTACATACTCATTCATGAGCTGTAGCCAATGGTTTGGCTGGATGATGAGGGACTTGGAAGAAGCATGATTGGAAAGTTGATGACAAAGAAGTTTGGGAAAGAGGGTATGTGAATGGACCTCCCTGAGTGGTAAAAAATTGAAAATATTTGTATTACATGTGAGTATTCACCAATAGGTGACCACAGCAGAGGAGGATTTTAATAATCTAGTGGGATAGGATGCCCCAATCTCTAGACACCACTCAGCCTCTTTCCCCAGCCACTCCTGCCATCGCCCAATGGACCCATGAACAAAGTGGCCATCGTGGCAGGAATGGAGGTTGTTCATGGACTCAGAAACCTGGGCTTCTGCTCACCAAGGCTGACCTGGCTATGGCCACTGCTGAGTGCCTAATTTGCCAGCAGCAGAGACCAACACTGAGTCCTCAATATAGCACCATTCCTCAGGGTGATCAGCCAGCCACCTGGTGGCAGGTTGATTATATTGGATCTCTTCCATCATGGAAAGGGCAAAGGTTTGTACTCACTGGAATAGACACTTACTCTGGATATGGGTTTGCCTATCCTGCACACAGTGCTCTGACAAGACTACCATTCGTGTACTCACAGAATACCTTATCCACCATTATAGTATTCCACACAGAATTGCCTCTGACCAAGGCACACACTTTCTGGCTAAAGAAGTGTGGCAGTGGGTTCATGCTCATGGAATTCACTGGTCTTACCATGTTGCCCATCATCCTGAAGCAACTAGATTGATAGAATGGTGGAAAGGTCTTTGAAGCCACAATTACAATGCCAACTAGGTGATAATACTTTGCATGTCTGGGGCAAAGTTTTCCAGAATGTATGCTCTGAATCAGCATCCAACAAATGACACTGTTTCTCCTATACCAGGATTCACAGGTCCAGGAATCAAGAGATGGAAGTGGCACCACTAACTGTCACCCCTTGTGATCCACTAGCAAAATTTTTGCTTCCTGTTTCTGCGACATTACATTCTCCCAGCCTAGGGGTCTTAGTTCCAGAGGGAAGGACACTGCCATCAGGAGACACAACAATGATTCCATTAAACTGGAAATTAAGATTGCCACCTAGACACCTTGGGCTCCTCCTACCTTTAAATCAACAGGCTAAGAAGGGAGTTACAGTGTTTGCTGGGGTGATTGACCTGGACTATCAAGATGAAATCAGTCTGTACTCCACAATGGAGGTAAGCAAGAGTATGCATGGAATACAGGAGATCCATTAGGGTGTCTCTTAGTATTACCATGCCCTGTGATTAAGGCCACTGGGAAACTACAACAGCCCAATCCAGGCAGGACTACAAATGGCCCAAGCCCTTCAGGAATGAAGGTTTGGGTCACTCCACGTGGAAAAAAAAAATGACCTGCTGAGACGCTTGTTGAAGGCAAAGGGACTACAGAGTGGGTAGTAAAAGAAGGTAGTCATCAATACCAGCTATGACCACATGACTAGCTGCAGAAAAAAGGACTGTAATTGTCACAAGTATTTCCTCTTTCTTTTGTTAAAAACATGTTTGTGCACATATACAGTTGTACTAATAAAATATCTTCATTTTATTTCCTTTTTCCTTTATTATTTGACACAAGATTTATTGACCTCATATTAGCATTTAAGTATTGTTAACTTTATGTAATAGCATTTGGGTTGGGGATTGGTACATTTCTAGTTATAGGAAGGATAGTTGTATTATGTTAGCTGTAATTATGACCTTATTATTGTCTGTATTTGAAGATTTTGTATGATCTCAGAAGATGTGTATGGGTTCAAGTCGACAAGGGGTGGACTTGTGATAGTTAATACTGTCAACTTGATTGGATTGAAGGAGGACAATATTGATCCGGGGTGTATCTGTGAGGGTGTTGTCAAACGAGATTAACATTGGAGTCAGTGAGCTGGGAAAGGCAGACCCACCCTTATTCTGGGTGGGCACCCTCTATTCAGCTGGCATCATGGTCAGAATATAACACTGGCAGGAAAATGTGAAAAGACCTTTCTGAGTTAGTCTCCCAGCCTACATCTCTCTCTCGTGCAGGATGCTTCCTGCCCTTGAACATCGGACTCCAAGTTCTTCAGCTTTGGGAGTCAGACTGGCTTCTTTGCTCTTTAGTTTGCAAGCAGCCTATTGTAGGACCCGGGGATCCTGCGAGTTAATACTCTTTAATAAACTCCCCTTTACATATATATATATATATATGTGTATATATATATCCTATTAGTTCTGTTTCTCTAGAGGACCATGATTAATACACTTCCTTTTACCAAATGTTAGTATGCTTTTTTCTCCCTTCTCTCCCTTCTCACCAAATAACCACATCCTACTCCAGTGGAAAAAAAAACTCTAAAACTCCTCCCATAATTGTATTATTTTCAATTCTAGCATCTCTAAATGATCTATCTGCCAGCTCAAATATAGTTCATTGTTGTCTAGTGACCTCCCAAAACAAATTATTCTCTTAAATAACCAAAGAGCACAGTGTAAACCACTTCTAGTATGAAATGGAAAGAATGCAGTTCATAGAGAGAAGTGGTAATTCTGGGCAGTAGCATCTTGTAAAAATTGTTGGACAGATACTGAGATAGACTATCATCTTGAGCATGGGCCGTGTTTTATTAATAGGCTCTTTGTTGGATGAATTAGTTTATGGGCTGAAATTATCTTATCCATGTTCTCTGTGTCTCCTGCCTCCAACCTCTTGGAGGTTCCTCATTAACCAAGATTTTTCTTTCCACAACTGAAGTGAGTGTTGGAAAAATATATGCCTCTCAAGCAGAATACATTTTGGAATCTACTCTGTGCTCCAAAATATTAAGACTGACAAACAGTGTAAGTACTTTTCCAGCCAGTCTTCTGGATTTCTTTTGCCTTTTTAGTATACAATCCTCAAGAAATGGAATACATTTCAGATCTATATTTTTCAGTTAGCTCCTTGGGTCAGAGAAAATACCCAACATTCTTTTAGACACAGAGTTCTCAAATCTACTTGAGGTGTTTGCATTCTTGTCCCCAGGCCTTCTTCCTTGGCAACTTACTGGCAAACACCTTAAGTATATCATGCTTGACGTGAAAACACACTGAATTAAAATGTGTTTTTCCCAAGATCTGCGTTGCTTAGTTTGCTAAGAGCTTTACTGATCGATGCTCAAAGCTTTTTAAAATTCATATATCTTATTGATTTTGTTATAAAATAAGCTACATATTCCATCATTTCATGTAAGTAATTTCTGAATTCATTCTTTAATATTTAATTTCTGCCTTCAAACAAACGCATTATTTTCTTAGTTAGCTTGCTTTTTGTTGTTGTTTGGTTTGGTTTTGTTTTTTTTGAGACAGAGTCTCACTCTGTCACCCAGGCTGGAGTGCAGAGGCATGATCTTGGTTCACTGTAGCCTCCACCTCCTGGTTTCAAGGAATTATCATGCCTCAGCCTCCTGAGTAGCTGGGACTACAGGTGCATGCCACCATGCCTGGCTAATTTTTGTATTTTTAGTAGAGATGGGATTTCACCATGTTGGCCAGGATGGTCTCGATCTCTTGATATCGTAATCTGCTGCCTCGTCCTCCCAGCTCACTTTTATATCTTGTCGAAAGTATTCAATGATAGTCAACACTACTACTGATAATTTCAATCAATTTTCCCAAAGCCATCAAAAGCAGATACACTTACTTTCAAACTAATACAGAAAACAGCTTAAGCAATATTTTTACTAGTGCATATGAAAGCCTATCTTGCCAAAACATGCCATAACTTCCATCACCACACGCTATTTTTATCACAAGAGTAAAGTCGTTTTAAATATTTTAAGTTTTTGTTTTTATAGAATGCCACTTCAATATACTAATTTCTATTATATATTAACAAAGGAAACAAACACTAATAAACAATTCTCAAATATCGAAGGCTTGAGGTAATAAAGGCTTACATCTCACCCATGCCACAATATGATTATGTGTTGACAGGCTTTGGGTTATGGGTGTAGGCTCTGGGCCACTCCTGTGGTTCTGCCATTTCCCTGGGGCTGAGTTTTGTACTCTCGTCTCTATTTCTGGTTATAGACAGAGAATAAAGGAAAATGAAGGGGATACATCTGCTCTTAGCTCTTTAGCCCTGGAGTTGACACACAGCCCTTTAAAAAAAAATTTATGAGTACAAACCAATCACATGATCTCTCCCAGAAACAAGGGAACTGGGAAATGTGCCCGGAAGTGTAGCGATGAAATACAGGATAAAACAGAGGGAGTGAGCAGAGCAGATACACAGTTACACATAAGAGAAAGTAAAATTAAACTAGCTCTGTACTCACACCAAAAATAAACTTCATGTGTGTTACATACCTAAACATAATAATAAACATCTTACACTTTAGGTATAATTATAGCAGAATACCTTATGATTCAAGGTTGTGAAAGATTTCTTAAATGAAATATTTTCTAAAAACTTGTAGTGGACAATACTGTAATATTGATACGCATACAATTATTTTAAGAATTATTCATGAAACTACTTAATTCACAAAAATGATTCATAAAGACATAAATAAATGTTTTAAAAACATACAAAAATATATTCAATACGTCTACATGATCAACAGTGCAATCTTTATTCTTTATTTTCTATGTTTGCATAAGGTATGGGAATTTCCCACTGTTCTGCCAAAAGGGTAATAGTTGGTTGGGATATTTCTGACCTCATTCCACCACTTCTGTCATTCCTATTTAAGGACTGAAGAGTTGATTTCCTGATTAGCGAATTTGGGAGAAAAAAATTAACATGGTGTACATAGCCACTTTCTTCTTGTTTAACAAAACCAGCCACTAAGAAGTAGTCATTCTTAGCAGGTCCATGTGGCACACTTTCTAGGGTAGGTTATGCATTTTGTGGCAGTGCCGAATGCCTGGGCTGTCATCTGGAGGGGAGAGTTCAGTTCAGTGGAAAGGATATTAGAAGCCTCTTTGGCCACTATGTAACTGCAGTTTCTGATTCAAGTCTATTAGTAATTAAATTTGTATTTTATTCTCTAGCCATCTGATTTGTTTATTTTCTTCTTAATGAATTCTGAACTTAGACAAGATTTAAGGGAAGAAAATAATTCGCTATCCTAGAGTCTAGTATAATGATAAACATGCGGGAAATTAAGGAAATAATTAAGAGGACCTCCTTGTGGGCTAAAGACTAGATCAAAGTTTTGCCCTACCTGGTGGGTTGGCTTTTAGGCTTTGACTTTAGTCAATGTGAGTCACAGCGTCCTTGATCACAATGATTTGTAGGAGTTATAATTGTGGGTCTGATGTCTACCTGGTATTACCAGCACAGTCCTTGATAGCTACAGATTTTTTTTTAACCCAGTATGTTTAAACTTAATTATATCCCAATTTAAACATCTTACCTTATAGAGATTGGATTATAGGTAAAAGAGGGGAATGAGAACACTAGTTAGTGCTTTATTTTTAAAATTCATGATGCTTGTGTATACTGGCTTTTCAAATCTTTATTAGCGAGAGAAAAATCTGTTGCTTTTATTATATTTTGTAGTCAGACCTCTAAGCTATGATTGTTAACTGTAAAGATGGTTAATTTATCAGAAAACTTGCTACACTTTTTAATTGCATGCACTTTTTAATTCTAATGATACCTGTGGAAACTTTTTTATTTTCTTATGTGCATTCATAACTAAAAAATAGTGGTTATTTTATTGATTCCTTTTTTATCTTCATAACATCTATTACTTTTTCATACTTTATCACTGGCTAGAAATTCTAGTTCCATGATCAATGTCACTGGTGATCTTAATCATCCTTGTCTCACTCCCTCAGAGAGTAATTTGTAGTTTTACTGCTAGGTTTTGTACGTTGATACCTATATTATATTAAGAAAGTATCCTTTATTTCTTAGTTTTAGAAGAGAGTATCATCTGAGATGATTTGACTTCTTACAAATGCTTTTCTTCTGTAGTGTTTCAGAATATATACCTCTTAGGTACTTGGTTAAGGTGGTCAATAATGTTACTGAATTGCTAAATTTTCAAACCAACTTTGTATTTCTAGAATAAATCCAATTGTGTTTTATGTTATTTTTGTAAGTATTGCTGAATTGATTTCTTAATATTTTGATAAATATTTCCATTTTTGTTGATGTATAAAAATAGACGTACACATACATGTGCTTCAGATGACTTACACAAAAATGATTGTAGCATCATTGTTTTCTGCAGCTAAAAATGGGCAAAAATTCATCTAAATGCAAACATAAATCTATTGTGGAATAGTCGTGCATTAAAATGCTTAGGATCAATTAGAATGAATCAAAAAGATCTACGTGCAAAAGCACTCATAGATGTCACAAAATTATACTAAGCAAAACATCCAGCTACAAAAGAGTACATTTGAGGTGATTTCAGTTATAAAATTTAATAAACACTCTGTGATTGGGGACAGTAGCACTAGAATCAGGGGGTTTGATTTTGTTCACTAATTTCCTGAGCTTGAGGCTGTTATAGTTACTATCTTTCAGTCATCTTAACCCTGATACACCATACCCCAGTCACCATAGTCTTAATAGTTAAGACAAATGTGGCATGAGACAGAAATTTAGAGCTGGTAGTGAGTAGAAAGATGTCTCCACTACATCTTCTAGTAGTAAAAACTGTGAGGCAACCACCCTTGGGTGCTCTCCATTTCCCCTCTTCACTAGTTGCTAAGCTTGAAGAAATAAACAGTATAGTTGGCTGATTGGCTTCATCTCTGTCTGTCTCATATTGCTGCCTTACCTTCGCACATAGAAATCTGAGTTATTCTTACTGGCAGGATTTCCGGAAGAGACTCAGGGGCTTTTTAATAGGGAAGTTGAAGTTGTTCAGCAGTGCCCGTGGTTCTGTAGTTCTGTGAATACCATTAGTTATGTAGGAAAAGTGTGAAAGCCCATCTGCCCACTTATCTAGCTACATTTTCCAACACAAAGTTGTGCATTTTATTTCTATCATTTATCTATTATCTATCTATCTATCATCTATCTATCTATCTATCTATCTATCTATCTATCTATCTAATCTATCTATCTATCTATCTTGGTTTGGTTTGTATATATGTTTCTTCATAGGTTTTGCATTTAGAAAATTTTAATTAGAAAGTAATTATCACCCTTTTTATACTCCACATCAGAGAAGATTCATATATCAAGAACATAATCATTTTTACAGATAACAATGGACAAAAAGGGATGGAGGTTGTAAAGATACCTGATTGCATTAGTAATCAAGGATATGCGGTCCTTCCCTCCAGCATAATAAAAGAGATTTTATTTTACAACCACCAGAATACAAATATTTAAAAGGATGTAAGACTTCATGAGAATGTGATGAAATGTGAGGTAATGATGGAAGTAAACAAACAGAATTTTGGAAGGCAATTCAATCTGGCAATGTGAAGTGCCTTTGAATAGGAACAGAACTTTAACATTTAGCCATATGTTGCTAATAACTCACCACATGCATGTGCTTGAGAAGACACATGTAGTAATGTCTCTCACAGCTCACAGTAATAGTGAACAACTGAACCAACTAAAATGTCCACGATGGATAATTGGATGTGCATACAAGGGTGTATTGCAAATGAGTAAATTACAGACTCATTTATCATTTTTAAACAAAGATTGTATACAACATTTACTAAACAGAACAGAAAGATATGTGATAATAAAAAGTAAATATTTATTTCAGTTTTCACTTGGTGTCGAGTATATTCTATACTGCTAACTCACTTACCACACACAACAACTTGTTGAAATAAGTATTATCATCTCCATTATACAGATGCAAAAAATGAGACACCAGAAGGCTAAGAGATTTCCCCAGGATCACACATGGCAAGCATGTGGAAGAGTGGATATTGAATAAATCTTGGTATTCCATATATTATGTTTTAAACTGGAAATTTCCATTGCATTTTATTACTTACACAATACTTATAATAAGCCATCATTTGTGTAAAATTCAGAAAAATAAAGTACAATATTCTATATTGCAATGGACATAAACATATACAGTAATAATCATTTATAAGATATAAGAAAAAGTGAGAATAATAGTTAAATCTAGAAAACAAGAAACAAAATTAGCATTGGGGTTATAAAGATAACTTCAATATTATGTGGTATAATATTCCCTAAAACTCTTTGAGGCAAATATAGGAATGTTTTAAGATACTATGTAAACGGTTGATAGATAGTTTTTTACATATATATTCTACTGTTTTATTTCTGTAAAAAAATATTTTATAGGATACTTTTACAAGAAAGTTAACTATTATCTGTGAAAGACTGAATATTTTATTTTACTCAATCCCATTCCTGAGGAAAACTAGAAAACCTGCAGACACAAAAAATAAAAATAAGAAAACTTATTTGGAAGTCATCAGATATTCCTTGAGTCTGTGAGATTTTGTAGTGGAGAATCTTGGGGAAGAGGCAGAAAAATCAAAAAACTGGAATTTAATGCGAATTTTCCCTTTGATCTGATTGTCAGTTTTTAAAGTTGCGGCTAAGAGTCTGAAAAAGTCTGCAGGGGATGGGGCAATTACAATTCAGAAGCTGCCATGGTGCAGGGTCCTTGTGAACTTTCAGGCTCTTACACAGGACTAAAACTTAAACTTGTATTTTCTTTTCTTTTTTTGAAGACGGAGTTCTGCTCTTGTTGCCCAGGCTGTAGTGCAGTGGCACGATCTCGACTCACTGCAAACTCCACCTCCTGGATTCAAGCGATATCTCCTGCCTCAGCGTCCCGAAAAACTGGGATTACAGGCACACGCCACCACGCCTGGCTCATTTTGTCTTTTTAATAGAGACGGCGTTTCACCGTGTCAGTCAGGGTGGTCTCCAACTCCTGACCTCTGGTGATCCACTCGCCTTGGCCTCGTAAAGTTCTGGATTACAGACTTTAGCCACTGCGCCTGGTCCATATATTTTTATTATAAAATAACCTGAATATAATAATTCAAAAAATGAATAAAAATGGATGACTCTAGAATTCTATCATACTATTAGATATCATATCTATCATACTATTAGAGAAAATGCCCAATATATAATGTGTGCTATTCTTTCTCTTAACTTAAAAAAGAAAAATAAACTTTCCCTTAACCCTATTTCAGTTCTTGCAATTGTTCCTTTATTCTGCTCCTCTTCATAGCAAAACTATTTAAAGCGATTATCTATAAGTCGTTGTCAGCAATTCCTTTTAAACATACTTTAATCAGGCTTTTAGCCTGAACATTCTATCAAAAGTGCCTTTGCCTAAATTACCAGTGACCTCCAGATTCCTAAATCCAATGGTCAATTCTCAGTGTTCATTTTACTTGATACCTTGACAATATCTAAAATATTACATATGTATTAACTCTTTAATCCAGAAATTCACTTTGTAAACTTACTGTAAAGATAAACCTCTGAAAGTATGGCAATATCATATACATGAACGTATTCATTGCAACATCAATAGTGCTTGCAAATATTCTAAATAAACTCACTGACCAAGCATAGAAGATTGGGTAAATTAATGATGGTGCCTACACAAAATAAAGTACTATTAAGCTGTAAAATAAAGAGGAATAGCTCTATAAACATATATGGAGGGATTTCTGAGAAACATTAAGTGAATAAGAGCAAAGTGCAAAGGAACATTTGCATCTGCTTATATTTACAAAAAGATTAGAAAAATGAATAAACCATAAACAGTTATAATGGGTCAGGGAAAGTGACAGGAGAAAGCAATTGGGGAAAAATGACGGCACTCTGAAAATCCACTTTGTGTAGTTTTGGCCTTTGAAAGAATGTAAGTATTTTTTCATATTCAGAAAATCAAATCAAATTAACAAGAATGAGAAGAAGAGGAAAAAGAAAACACCTAAAACTTAAAGCAAATTATAATAAGTTATAACAGTTCTATTTTGAGAAAATAACCATTCAGAAAGAAAAATAATAATAAAGGATTAATCCAAGTAATTTATGGTTAGAATATTTCATGATACACACTTCTTGAATGCAGTTTGGTTGGTAGTAGGGAGACTACAGACAGATTCTCAACTCCTTATATTTTTACTTTTGTAACAGAAGCATCAATTATAGTTATACTATGGAAGTGAATAAAAAAGGAAAAGTGGTGATATCACTTAGAGCCAAGATTTTCACTCTGACAAAAAAAATGCATGCAAGCAAAAAGAGATAGCGAGAAATATGTGTATGTGTATATGTATGTGTGTGTGTGTGTGTATGTGTGTGTGTTTGTGTACATATATGTATAAAAAATACATATATTTCTTTTACTCTTACCTTTATCTGCTGAAGGGACCCAGAAAAAGATACAAAATTATTAATGAACAAATCTCAGGCTATAATACTATTTCCCACTAAAGTAGGCTGGGGCAAGATAAGTACAAGATGAACCTGAAGTATTTTGTTATGCTAATTGTAGGGAAGTTCTTGTAAAAATAATAGGCACATGTTACAACAACACAGGAACCAGGCAGAGAGGTGTATGCTGATCAAATATAGTGTAATTTGAATGCCCAAATCACTGTAAGTACAGTAATAATTTATAAATGAAAAGTTGAGAATGCCCATTATAGAGAGATGAATACTAGATAGATAGATAGATAGATAGATAGATAGATAGATAGATACATAGATACATAGATAGATACATAGATAGATACATAGATACATAGATAGATAGATAGATAGATAGATAGATAGATAGATAGATAGATAGATAGATAGATAGATAGATGATAGGGAGACAATAGATAATAGATGATAGATTAGACAGATAGATGGATAGATAGATAGATGGATGGATGGATAGATAGATAGATAGATAGATGGATAGATAGATAGATAGATGTAAGAAGAGAGGGCCTTTGCTTACAGTGGAATGTGCAGTGCTGAATGGTAAATGTGGAATGAGTGCTGGAGTCAGAAATTCATCATTTTGCAACCTCCATTTTAAAGATAGGACCAGGAAAAAATTGACAATGCATACTAAACCCCAGGGGGAAATTTTGATGCAGAGTAGGATATTTCTATGGTCCTAAAAGAGCTACTGTGAAATTGCTTATTAGTTGTACAGGACTGAAATGGTGCCGATAAAACGGTGAAATAGGAAGCAACTTGAATGGATTATCAAAGTCAATGTGCCAGGAAAAGAGACGGATATGTGCCTCCAGAAATGAATATACCAAGGAGGAAATGACATCACTTATTACTCCAGCTGGAAATGCATAATCTGAGTGTAATCCTGGGGGAATCTCAGACAAACCAAAAGTGAAGAATATTCTATGAAAATAGTGGCAGGGGAATGGTGAATTTTTCAGAAATACAATTTCATAAGAGATAAAGAAAGGCCATTGTAATTACTGCAAAATAAACAAAGGAAAATGACATTTAGGAGTAAAGATAAAGAGCCATGCGCTATGCAAGTTACTCTCAATTGAGCAATTGTTCACTGACGTACTTAGTGATCCCTGAACATGCCAGACTGGCTCTCACATCAGGCCCTCTCCATTTGCCGCTCCTTAGTAAGGAAACACTATTCCCGAACATGCATCAGATATATTTCCTTACATCTTTCAAGTGTTTACTCAAAAACCTGTATCCTTCTGAGAGTCATTCACTGCTTAAAATTTCCAGTCCCCCAAAGACACTGCCAACTTCACGTTTCTCTACAATGCTTATCATGTTTTAATGCAGTGTTCACTGAATTTATTCATCTTGTTGTAATTTCCCATGCTAAAATGCAAGCTTCAAGATAGCATGGATTTTTATATTCAGTTTGTTCTTTGTTATTGACTCATCTCCTTGAACACTGCCTCATTATAATAGGTGCTCAATAAAGACTTTTTTGATTTAAGATCTCTGTCTCAGTTTCATTTGATATATAGAATAAAGAAATCAATGAATATAGATTCCACCAATATCTAGAATAAACTTTATGTAAGTAATAGCAGTGATCATTTGTCTATTGTATTTTAATAAGTGATATCTGGAATAGGTTAATATAATGCTACAGAAAGTGAAAAATGTCCACTTAGCTCTGAATCCTGAATAAAAGGATCATAATGCTGAATAAAATAATTCTGAATTAAAGGTTTTATAATCCTGAAAAGATTTTATTAGCATACTATTTTACCTCTTAGAAACAAATGAGTTCACTCCTGCTAGAAGTAGCAAATGGAAGAATTCACTGGTTTTATTCTCATGGATTTTTCTTCTCTCCTTCACTTCATGCACCTGAGGTGCTGGTGATAAGCAGAAATGAAATTCGACAAATATTCTCTAATTTATTTTTGCTTTTCAAGTGTGCAAAACACAGGCTCAAATCAGAAAGCCAGAAATCTTGTTATGATGTCAAAATAGGAATGAAATCAGAAGAGAGCATTTTAGACAAAAGATGCCTTTGTATGTGATCATAAGTATTAAACCTCTGAGTAACCAATTAGTGGGTTTTACGCCCTCTTGGAAGCACAATTGCGGTATGTTAGTCACTGATTTAGCTAACTTTGACTTACCAACTGTTAAGCGCATGGGGAATTTTAGTAAACAAAGTAAGTACCGTGTATTCCCTCGCTGAGGTTACCGCATCACAAAGGCATGGATTCAATAGTTCATTTAGAAATGTTGATGTCAACTCACTTGTTTAGTTTTGCTTTTGTTGCGTGTGCTTTTGGTGTCAAATCCAGAAAATCATTGCCTAGATCAATGTCAAGCAGTTTTCTGCTGTTTCCTTCTGGGAGTTTTAAAATTGCACATCTTGCATTTAATTATTTAATATATTTAGAATGTATTTCTGTGTATGTTGTAAAACAAGGATTTTACTTTTCATTTTATTTTTTCAAATGGATATCCACTTTTCCCAACACCATACACTGAACAGTCTTTTTCCTCATTGTGTATTTCTGATATGCAATAGACAAAATGAGATGTAAATTTCTGGTAAGCATGCCATTGATATATGAGCTAGTCAACTTGAATTACAAAATAAAAATGGGACCTCTAGAGGTAATCTATGGAGATTGGGGAGATGTTGATCAAGAGATACAAAATTTCATTAGGCAAAGGAATAAATTCAGAAGATCTATCATACAACATGCTGACTATAGTAATTAACAATGTATTGTATACTTTAAAATTGCTAAGGAAGTATATTTTCAGTGTTTTTACCACAAAAAAAGATAAGTATGTGAGGTAACGCATATATTAATTAGCTCAATTTAGCCATTCCATAATGTACACATATATTAAAACATCACATTATACATCATAGAAATGTAAAAACTTATGTCAACTTAAAATTATTTTTAAAAAGTAATCCTAACAAGAAACAAATCACAACAAATGCTATTTTATTTGAAACAAAAATTCTGTCAATTCAGTGATCAAAAATTTCCAGGTTGTAATTTGATTTGTTAGAAAATATGCACTGATTAGAAAGGACATTCTGATATTTTCTAACCTGTAAGATAGTGTTGTGTTGCAGTTAAGATCTAATTGAATGGGGCTGAAAAGGTGGATGAGAACATTCCTAATACAAATAAGCACTTCAGAATATATCTGACAGATTGTAGCATGCATGGCATATGCAAATATACTTCTAAGATTCAGAGTGTTTGTGTTAATTGTGTGATCTTCAAGTTTCACAAGAGAGTGTGAACTCGGTAGAGTTTATTCACTTTGGGAATGCTTAAGAGAAATAAACTACCACAACATACACAATATGTATCCCAGTAGCAACAGAGGAATTCACAGAAAAAAGTACAAGGTCTAAACTCACCATTATACCCAGGAACCTGACTTACTAAAATGTCAGGTACATTCTGGCTAAAATCGTTTATCTCACTAAAGGTAATGTTTCATCTTTAAGATGACTTCCTTAGCTACACAGTACCTGGATTTATGGCTTATAAAGACTCTATGCACAGTGCTAGATTGAATGTTTCATGTTATTATTTGTATTTAGAAGAGAGATCACTGATGCATTCACAAAAATTGCAGCTTCTGATGGTTTGGCTATGAGAAAATCAGTGTCCATTATCAGAGACTGTATCTCTGAGAAACAGAGCCTGAAAATGAGTTAGGATTGTATAACACATAAACATGTAGACATATAGTTTGTGTATGTATACACATGCATGTTTATATTGGCGAGGGGAAACTTAACTTTTAGTATTAATTGTTGCTCACAAGGCTGTGCGTTAGCTGGGCTCACTCACATGTTTTCAGTCAATCCTGGGTCAGATATGCAGGTCTACTGATCTACATTATACGCTCTGTTATTCGTGGTTCCTCTGGATTTCAGTTAATTCGGGACAATCATGCCTAGGTCTGCTTGGTCTATTAGAGTTTCTCCACGCGGTGTTTCATCTTCTTGCAGGCGATGCTGTACTACTCATTTGTATGTGAGCAGAATTCCAAGAGAGACGAGAAAAACAAAAACGTCTGGAACCTAGGCACGGAACAAGCACATCATCAGTTCCACTACACTCTATTGGTCAAAGAAATTCACAAGGCTAACTCTAATTTTAAAAATCCTCAGCTCTAAATAGTATTTTCTTAGAAAGGACCACTCCACACTTATAATCCTGTGATTTTGTTTAATTCTGTGATCAGCATGTGTAACTGTGAGAAGCTTCAACGATTACTTCTAGGTTTTGTTTATGCTTATTTTCTATCTTCCCAGAGGAGAACTTTCTGCTTTTAAGGGTTTCTCCTATTAATGGTTTTGTCCATTATTTTAACCCCAGCAAGTTCAGTGGTTCTGGGAGGGTCATATATTGTTACACTCTAGCAAGTGAACTGTTTCACATTTGGGATTGAAAAAGGGAGAAGGGAGGATAAATAAAACAAAGCTAATTTTATGATATTTATGAGCATATGTAAAAGCATCCAAAATGAGGTGACATGCATCTTAACATACCAGTTTACCAGTTTATTATTAGCAGAAAATTTTTTTAAAATATTAAACCTTAAATAACAATATATTCAATAAGCAAATTATTCATTGTAACATAGATCATGAAAGTTTTTATTTTTTATTCTCTCATTTTTGGAAATAAAGCTAGATTTGTTAACTGTGAATTTTATTCTGCTGCCTGTGCTTTGTTGTACTAGGAGAATGAAATAAATTTTCCACCTTAAATGAAGGAATATATTAATAAATTGTGATCACTTCTATTCTGTGAATCATCTCTTTTGCCTTGTAAAAAAATTAACATCTCTTCCTACCCTGAATAATTTATGTACTTTCTTCAGTCTTTGCAGTAGCATAATAAATGTACTACATTCCCAGCAAGTTGATTATTCAATTCATAAAACATGAAAAATTTTTTAAGTGAGTTACCAGGTTGATAATTCTAAGTCACTCACCTACTAATTATCAACTAGGCTGTCATTCAAGTCATGCAATCTAAACCTTTTTCAGATATCTGACTGATCTGTCTGCATTAGATTTTCATCAAATATTACCAAGCAAGTATAATGTTTAAATTTTTTGATTTCTCTAAAAAAGAGAACTTCTGTTTCATGAAGGCTTAAGGCCTAGTGGTCTAAAGGTAGATTCTCAGAGTCCTCATTCTGTTCTCTACCTTTAATAGCTATATAAATTTCAGTAGTAATTTTTTTTTTCTCAAAGGCATACTTTCCTTATATATATGATGAGGTTAGGAAAGATTTTTAGTGTTGTAAGGTTGATAGAGTGATTAAATAATGCAATTATTAGAAGCTGACTAGGACTCTATCACATAGATATTTATAACAAAATATATAAATTTAGTTATTAATAAGTAGAATTTATAATTAATCAATTAAAATGTAAATATTATTTCATTAATATCAGGAATACATGTTGATTGTAATATTACTTCCTATAATTAATAATTTTTAAGGTGAGAAATTTCAATATTTAATTTGATTGCAATAGAAACATGAAATGATGAAAAGGAGTATTACATACTGCATGTTTTTTTCTCCCCCAACACAGATACCATGAAACCATAAACATATTTTCACTTCATTTTTTAAAGAACTCAACTCAAAGCAAAGCTCATGCTAAATGCAAATAAATGTTGTTAATAAAATCCAGGCAATGAAAGGTTATGGAAACTGCTAACACAGATATACACAAGTGAATTCTGGGTTTCCTTCACTAAATGAACTACTGCAGATGTCAAATGGCTGAGATGGCAGAAGTTCACTTTGATATGGACATTCAAGTAAATAAATAGATAAAATGAAACAGAGGTGTTCTTGTCTCGTGTAGGGTAGATATCTGCTCTGCAAAATAAGTTATTTCCTATCCAAATTACAGTTTTACTTATTAGCTCTTTTAAATGTACCAAGACACATAGTCAGGAAGTTCTGTATACCAGAGAGCACAGGGAAGGAAGAGCTTTATTGTAGAGACCGGTAAATGCAGGAGAGTGTCAGAGTAGCAGAGGACAGGGAAGAGAAGCTACTAAACCAAGATCTGCAGCAGTAAAGCCCAGAAAGATCACAGGGTGTGCAGACAGCAGGGAAAAGCAAGAGCGATGGAAAGAACTTAAAGCAAGACCTTCAACAGCACTAACATGGAAGGGGAAATTACCAGGAAGGGACAGGAAACTATGACTATTCACAGAATGATGGAGAAACTTTAAAAACTTTAGTGATAACACTGATAAAGTAGGTATCAGTTTACTAAAGAGGGCAGTTAGTATCAACATGGAGACATAAATGAACAAAGGAAGCCATTCTGATAAATCAGCCACTTGAATGTGTGAAATCAATCAACAGAACATGTTACTTAACAAGATGACAGGTGTTAGTTCAGTATTAGGTTATGATATGGTTAGGCTTTGTGTCCCCACCCAAGTCTCATCTTGAATTGTAATCCCCATAATTCCCATAATCCCTACGTGTCAAGGGAGAGAGCAGGTGGAGGTAATTGAATCATGGGAGCGGCTTTCCCTATGCTGTTCTTGTTATAATGAGTTCTCATCAGAGCTGATGTTTTTATAAGGCACTCTTCCCCCTTCACTAGCCACTTCTCCTTCTTTCCACCTTATGAAGAAGGTGCCTTGCTTCCTCTTTGCCTTCTACCATGATTGTAAGCTGCCTGAGGTCTCCCTAGCCATGCTGAACTGTGAGTCAATTAAATCTCTTTCCTTTATCAATTACCCAGTCTCTGGCAGTTCTTTACAGCAGTATGAAAATGGACTTATACGGGTTATGAATTTCCACTTAATAAAGTAGGATTGGTACAAAGAACAATCCTATCCTATCTATCCACCCGTCCATCCATCCATCCATCCATCCATCCATCCATCTATCCACCCATCCTTTTATCCTTGTATCCATCCATTATCAATTGATAGTAGATGAATCAGTCTAACATCATTCATTAAGTATTTAGTACCGTGCTGAATATTCGGGATATGCACATGACATGCACATATTTATATTTTAAAACATACAGCTAAATTCTGGTGTTCTATAGCACAGTAGGGTGACTGTAGTTAGCAATAATAGAGTGTGTATTTTAAAATGGATAGAAGAACGGATTTTGAGTTTTCTCACCACAAAGAAATGACAATGATTTTCAGGTGATGGATATCCTAATTACTCTGATTTGATCATTACACAAAGTACACATGTATTGAAACATCACACTGTACCTATATATGTGTGTGTGTGTATGTGTGTGTGTGTGTGTGTATATATATATATAATTAATCATGTGTCAGTTAAAAACTACAACTTAAAATATTTATTTGTATTTTTAAATTCTGGCTATACAGATTTATTAATAATGTTGAAAACTAACTTGAATTTAGTCATCTGTTATTTAAAGTTCAGTTATGAACTCATTTTTAGCAGAAATGCTTAATGTGCAGACTCCATTACCCAGAAGTTTAATGTAAATATTGCCTATTCAGGATTATACTAAACATTGTATTATTGGGTATAACATTGTAGAGATGCTAGTTTGAATAGGGATATCCTTTTGGCAACTAATATTCATAATTACCATAAAATAATTTCACTCTAAGTCCCTTAATCAACTATTTATTAAAAAGTATATTAAAGAATATAATTTTCTAAATATTGGTGTAATTTCTGTATGTGTATATGTATACATTTAATCAGAAACAATTCTCGTGTTACAAAAATAACAAACTCTAAATTACCTCTCTAAACATACTATTACTGTCTTTTTAAAGTTGGTGTTCATAGAAAAAGTGAAAAAACCATTATTACAAAACCTGCTGAAGAGAGTTCTGACATATGTTATGATTTAATAACATTTGTAAATAATATCAAAGGCCTAATGTATCATTCTCTTTTTATTTATAAATTAGCCATTCAAAATCTGTATAAGACATGAAAGTGTTTTAATGCACAATTATCACACACAATTTTGTGAACACAAAATATCTTAGAAATAAACAATGTGAAAGGATGCAAGCAAATATTAAAGTTACTGTAAATATTATTTAATTATATGCCAGTTTCTACATATTCCACTAAATATCAACAAATATTTACTGATGGTGATGATAATTCTATGCTTGACTGACAATATAAAACAGGAGAAATTAAGGTTAAAAAAAAAACAAAACTAAAAACAAAGTTGTAAACTATCCATAAAACCAATATTATCTATCTGACATTACTGGTTAAAGTACCATTTAAAATTCCTTAAGCAGTTAACATTTTACTTTTGTTTGCCTCCCTACTGAGTAATCACCAAAAAAGGTGACACCATTTTAACCAAACATAAGTAATCATAGTTTGACTTAGTGATTGGGGTGGTTAATGTTATGCATAAACATGCATAGGTCACGGTACTAGATATTTGGAAATACCAGTCTAGATGTTGCTAAGAAGATATTTTAGATGAGATTAAAATTTAAATCAGCAGGCTTTGAGTAAAACACATTGAGCTCCTTAATGTGGCTGACCCTCATCTGATCAGTTGCAAGGCCTTAATCAAAAAGAAAATGAGGTCCTCCGAGGAAGAGGAAGTTCTGCCTCTAGAGAATTCCTCAGACTGCAGCTATAACATCTGCTCTTTCTTTGGACTTCAGCCTCTTGGTCTGCAGTGTGAAGTTTAGACTTGCAGGCTTCAAAATCATAAAATCAATTTATTTCCTTGAAATAAATCTCTCTCTCTCTCTCTCTCTCTCTGTGTGTGTGCGCACGTGTGTGTAAAATACATACGCCTGATTGCTTCCGTTTATCCGAAGAACTCTAATAGAGTAAATGTAGATAAATTATTGGTTATTCTTTTAAACAACTTTATTGAGATATAACTGATTACAAAGAACTGTACACATTTAATGTGCACAATTTGATGACCTTGGACATATTCAAACACCTGTGATACCATCACTACAATCAAGGTAATAAACATACCCAATATATCTCAAAGTTTCCTTGTGTTCCTTTGTTTTGTTTTTTAGAAATTAGTGGTAATTTTTCAAAATGTTGAGTAGAAAATTGCATAACAAAATAGGTTTCCTTGAAATTTTGAGCACTCTTTATACTGGTGAGTATTATTATATGCATTCAGTGATTCTATTTTTATTCACTTGCTGGTAACCATAGGAAAAAAATGTGCTGAGCAGATTTTATCATTTAATTTAATTTTCATTTGGGTCAGTTTTCAGTTCAGTCAGGGTGACTTTTCAGACTTCGGAGTTTTTTTGTTTAAGAGATAGCATAACAGCATTGTAAAGCAATTGCACCAATTTACTGAAGAAGTCAATCCAATTTCTGCAAGTTCACTACTGTCATATCTGGTTTCTTGTACATGCATTGATTATATCAACAGAATCTTAGATGGTTCTTTGAATACCTGACTTCATTGCATTAAAAGCTGAAATCTGTTATCTACATAGATACTTGAGAGACTTGCCTTTCTATATTTTAGACGTAAATAAGTTGGCAAATATATCCTAAAGACTCTATGGTTAAATATAAATTCCCTGAGGTTTGAGATATATGTATATGTATGTGTATATATATTTTCAAGTGTGTGTCATTGAAATAATTTCAGAAATGTTGTTTAAAACCGGTATATGTATTTTTTATTCCTGCCATTATTATTACCAAAATGTCATTCCTTTTATAATTTACTCAATTTATATAAACGGAAAACAATCAGCATCTGCCTTCCCTTATACAAATGTAATTTAAGAGTAGCAATTCGCTTTCTAGCTATCATTTTTGGCAATAGTTTCTCAGCAGAGCTAATAACTAAAAAAAGGGGGCTTAGCCAATCTGAGATGTTCATTGTGGCACTTTCAGAAGTATTTCTGTGGACTTGGAAATAATTTTGAAAAGATCATTATGGTGATGTTTTTAGTATCCCTGTTTGAGTAATGCGAGACCAAAGAGTGTTGTAAGAAAATGTGATAGAAATTGAATTGGAAAACGAGACTCAATCTGAAACATTGATTTATTAGGCACATCAATAATGTAAAAAATATTTTAGCATGCATATGCTGTTGTCCTTTTTCTCCCTTATGCCTACATGAATTAAATTGAGATCATACTTAGTATTTCTCTTTCCTCTATTACATATGTAAATGTTATTTATTCATCCACAACTGAAGTTCAGAAACATCACTATATCAGCATCCAATATCATACTCATTTCAAAAATGTACATTTAGATCAAAATTGACAACTAATAAAGATCCAAGTGTGTTGAGAATGCTTGTTTAGAAAACCCAGTATTCCAAGTTGATGTGTTTGCATTTATCCTTCTACTGCTACCTTACTACTTCCTCAGTGTTGATGGAGTATAGTTAATACTTCATTGTTCTGAGTGATGACATGAAAAATTTCATGTTAAATACATGTTTAGATATTCATCCTACTACAATTTTGAGTGCTGTTTCATTACTAAGATGTTTCTTCCTTAGTTGAAAATAAACACTTTTTAAAAATATTTATCTTTCATAAGATAAAATTACATGCACATTTGTTTTTATTTGCTTTATACACTAATCTTATATTTTTCCTAATTTATATTTTCAACCATAACAAATTTTCTTCCTTTGAGTTCAAGAAATCTACTACATCCTACTGTTGTTCACAGTCAAGTAATTACTAAGGAATCAAGATCAAAAATAATTTTCATAGTTTCATGGTAATCTTTCTCACATCTAAGTTCTGTACATCTTTCTAAAAGTTTTATTTGTCGTCCATGTATTTGTCATAGGAAAAATGGAGTATCTTTAGTAACCTCTTCTTTTCTGTTGACAATTGAAGTGATATGTGATGCTTTCACTACAAATTGAGTCTACAAATATTCTTGCTTGCTTCCATTGTCTAGATGGATGTTTCTTTTTTCTTCTCCAAGATAAATTTGCTGATATGTACTCAAAATCCTGTCATTTTCAGTACCTTCTGGGAACTTGCTCAATCCATTACCTCATCTGTTTCATGGATCTTTATCTATCTTGTTTCCATTGGCTCCCTCATAGCAGGGCATAAATTTCAAGCTTAAAAAGCAGCATTCACTCTCGCCCTGCTCCTTTCTAGATCTTATGTCTCTTTATTTCCATGACAATGATAGAAAAACAACAGCCTACACTTGCTACTTCTATTTCTTAACCTCCTAATTATTTTTCAAAAACTGCCCTGCCTTCTGCTTTTTTATCTTTACCCGAATTGCTTTTCTTAAGTTCCTGATGACCTCCTCATTTCTAAATAAAAGAGGAATTCTTCAATTCTTCATCCTTTTGACTCAATAATATACAATATATCTTATCCTACTTCACAGTCATAGACTATGTTTCCCAGAATCCTTGGTGCAAGTTGTGTGTACCCTGTTTGAGTTCCAGCCAATAGAATATGGAAGCATGTGACATATGTCACTTTCAGGCTTGCCTTACAAAACCTCTTTCATAGTACTTCAAGCTTTCTCTATTTATTTACCGATGGGTTAACTGCAGAGGCTCCAGAAGAAGGGTTTTCAAATATTGGAAAATAGTGGAGTTAAAGAAAGAAGCTCTAGTTTCAGAATTCTCAGTACAACGATGTTGACAAGTTGTTCCTGTTTGCCTAGGACTTTCCCAATTTGAGAACTGAAGAGTCCTGTATTCTGGGAAACCCTCGGCACCTGAAACATCGGAAATTTGGTCAACCTAGGAAGAATGCTACCCACTGAAAATTGAAACGGATTGAAATTGAACAAGTGATAACCATTCTACTGTATTTAGACACATTTATTTGGGATTTATTTGCTATAATAGTCTACTTGAAAAAATATCTCGCTTAAGTAAGACGACATCAATTACCTTCCTTCATTTTGCTTCACCATCCTTTTATTTTTATTTGTGATTACTACTATCACTTATATATTTAATCAGTCCGGAGTATAATAGTTATCCTGTGTTCCATTCTTTTCATTAATTTACAGATTCATTCAAACCCTGTATATGCTGACACAGCCATCTAAAATATCTAATTGTTTTCTTTTTCTCTATTTTTCTTCCCAGACATTATTAGTTCATATTCTCTTATTTCCTCACTTGCAACACTGATATTAACATTTAGGTGCATAACATAATTATCCAGTGAGCTTCTGAAAGGTTTCCTAGGCACACCTGAAAGGCTCTTATCGTAAGCTCAGGGTGGAAGAGGGGATCTTATTATTTAAATTTCCCCAATAACTGTGATGGTAAATGTGACAGTTTAGAAACACTAATCTGGAATTCCACTGAACCCTTCTTATGAGTGACATACATAGTAATAAAAATCCCTCTATATTGGGAGTTTCGTAATAATGATTTTCTAAAGGAAAATAATATTTTCTATGTCTCTGTAGTAGAATAAATAGTTGTCCTAAAATAATCTGTCCTCAATTCTGTGAAAAAAAATATATGCTTCCTTGCCCCTTGATTAAGGGCTGGATTTTAAGTATTTAGGACTTATGGGGGTTATATTTAAACTTTAATTCTAAAATGCAAGTAGTAGCCACAAAACAAGGGTACTTGCCTCAACTTCCACCCGAAATGATCAAATGCTGATGATGATCCTAAATCCCCAAATCATATTAGTTTTCATATATAAATTTAACTTGATGTGGCTCACATGCAATTTCTTTCAATACTTATGTCATTTTTGGTGACACATCTTCTTTTTATTCAAGTTGCTCCTTCATGTCCTTTTAAAATAAATGTATCTGACACCCTCAATGTAAAAGCCAATATTGCTACAATAGTGTGCAAGGCCAGACATGGCTCCATCCTCCTTCACTGATCTTATCCTTCAGTTTCTCTTGTTCTTGCTCTAATCCTAGTGTCCTGTTTCCCTTGTTTGTCCTCTGCTCTGTGCATTCTCCAGAGAAGTGATCATTTTCCTAAGGGCGCATAAATGGATTATTGGTGAGAAAAAGACGGTGAAAGAAAATCTTACTTTTTCTTTGTGCTTACTCAGCTCAGCCCTCTTCCCCTTGGATTCATACCTCGTCATGGCTAGTGCCAGCTTTCCTGTGTTAGTCCATGGCATAGAATTTACCTTACCTGTTTCTACACTGTCTGAAACTGAGTGGCTAAGTATGCTTTACTAAACCTACTTAACAAACAAAGCCAAGTCCATCCATGCTCTTCATCTTGGCCTCTATGAGTCATAAACATGATATTTTGGCCTGAATATAGCTTTGTTTTTCTTCTCAATTTGTTCAGAAACTGAGAAGAGAAAAATATATACAGGCAATTCTCTTGAATAGACCAATCAGTATGTTCCAAAAATTATTCTTTTGTGCACTTATGTATTCAATTTCTCACTTAAACAGCAATATTTACTTAAACTATTTATTGAGACTATGACATTGTATGTGCTGTGCTAGTACTATGAGGGGTTGCCATCTACTCTGTCAATTACAGGAGGTCCTTTTGATGGAGAAAACAGTAATCTTGCTCCTACATTCATATTTGCAGTGGTTCATAAAACTGGGCGTACAGAAAAGATAGGACTCCCAATTGAATGTTCTGGCCATAAATCATATGCTAAGCTTCCTATGAATATTTAGATACTACTTTATGGCAAGGAGTCGTTAAAACTCAAAGTACTTACTAAAATGTCAGCACTTATAATTATTAAAAAAAGAGATTGCTAATGTGACCTACTAAATTAGTTAAGACACATGAATGAATGTTAGCAACAAAAACTAACTCAAGCTAAGTAATCTATTTTTGTCCAGTTCCAAGATTGGGGATGCTGCTTGGTTTCAAGCAGAGACCCTGCATAAGGATTTGGAGGACTCTTCCTATCTTTGGTAGACTGGGGTCATCCTGTACCTCCCATAGTTTCCACCTTATGAAAATATTTTCTTTGGATCCTATTTCTAAATTCCAGGCAAAGATAATCCGATTAGCCCAGTTTGGAGCAATCATGCTTCCTTTCTTATCGGCTACAGCCAGAGGGCAGAAGAATATTGTAGTAAGAGAGAACAACCTTATGTGTAAGGTAAGTATTTCTAAGAGAGATATTGCTAGACAGACATATCAATAGGTCTCTTGACTCAGGGAATACTATAGGCTTCAGTAATTATTGTTCATCCTAATGTTTATTGATGTGTGATTTTTAAACAAGCTCATATGTGTTTGGATTTTCCTGCAGTTGGAAAGCTATGTCAACCATGTTAACATAACTATGGGAATAAATAAATATCAACCTTCAGGGAATACTTGGGGCAATTTAACTATTCATGTCACCCTTTAGGATGTGTGGCTATTTATTAGTTTTAATTATTGATTAGTTATTTTGATATTATTCTCTGCAGTAAAACAATGATAACTTCTCACTGCAGCTAAGCCCAGAATTAATGTATATTGAGAATAATTTGCTAGCAGTGTGCTAAAATGTGACAGATTTACAATGTTAAAACTAAATAGAATACATTCATATCACTGTAACTTTCTTTATGGTGTCTTAAAGAAGGGAAAGAGATAGAGTTATGGTTAGTAACCTAGCAATTACATAAGTGAGAGAAAGGAAAATATCAATGCGTTAGCATTCCCAGCATTTTGTACAAGTTCTCATTTATTTAAAATGATTTTGTGTTTGCCCCTTTGCTCCAGGGAATTGCTGAATTGAATGAGATAAAGGATTCATTAGAAAATTATGTGAATCTGAACTAAACTAAATTGATTTACCATAAAAAGAATAAAACACCACTACAAGGGATGGGGAAAGTAATGATGTATCCAGGGAACTAGAGAAAGTCAAGCTAGATACAGCCAAGAAGGAAAGGATAATAGAAGGCCAGGTTAGAACTGTTTGCTGGAGAAAAACAGAAGGATGATAGAATAGTTAACTGACACCATTAAGAATTTGGTGATCACTTATTTATAGATGCTCAGAAAATTTTTGCATGTCTTATTTCAAGGCTTTTGCTCCATCTGATAGCCAGGATAATTTGTGTTAATTTTTAAATACATGTCTTCATAAGTCCTTAACATTTGAATGCCACTGATAATGCTGATGACTCCACAGACCAACCTACACAGATGTTCTGCATCTAAGTATTCCAAGAAATTATTCATTATGTACAATGATTCATATGAGGGCAGTCAAGTACTTTAATTTTGAGAGCCACATAGAATAGATTCCAGGACAAGTTATACTTACTGAGTTATATAATTCGTTGCTTATTTGGAAGTAGAAAACTCTTAAATGTTATTAAATATAATTATTTTTAGATTTATTAATTTCTAAATATGATTAATTCCTAACCTTCAAACCTTTCTATTACCCTAAATCGAATGCCCTTTTCTAAAATGGGCATGGTTTCACCTGGATTATTAATAAACAGAATAAGAAATAGCTTTCTATGTACTTTGAAACAATCTCTTCTCAAGTCTAAGAGTTTATTGCAACAGAATAATGGCCCCCCAAATGTCTACATTCTAACCCAAGAAACTTGTTAATATGTTTTCTTACATGGAAAAAAAACTTTGCAGATCTGATTATGTTTAGAGATCTCAAAGAGATTATCCTAGATGAAATACATGAGCTCTATCTAGTCACATGAATGAATTCTTAAAATTAGAGAACCTTTGCCAGCTGTGATGAAAGAGCGCTATGACAATAGAAAAAGGGTTAGAGAAGTGGCAACCCTTCTAGCTTTGAAGATTGAAGGACAGGGCCATGAGCCAAGTAATGTAGACAACCTCTAGAAGCTGAAACAGGCAAAGAAACTAATTATCCAGAAGCTCTGCAAAGAAAAATACCTTTGTTGATACCTTTATTTTAGCCCACTGATATAGATTCTTTGTGTTAATCATTAATGTTGTAATTTTGTAATGTGATGTTCAATTTTACATTAGAATTGCCTCATAATCTAATAGATAGATAATAGATGATAGATAGATAAATACTAAAAAAGATTTAGATAAAGAAATACGTAACTACACTCACCACCAGAGACATTTAAATTACAATCTTTAAGATGGAAAGAGCTATTCATAACTTAAAAAATTTTCTAGATAATTCAAATTTTCATCAAAGTTTGAGGACAACTAATATAAGTAATAATTTTGACATACTTAAACATTTTTCTAATTTACATAAAATTTATTTTCTAAAATAATTTAAATTACAAATTCATGAAAAATAAATTTCTACTCAAAAGATAATACGTTATTAAAAAGTACTGGCATGGTGAATTAATTATCTATTGCAGTATAACCAACCATTCTAAAACTTAGTGTATTGTACGTCAATTCATCTTGCTTATGACTGTACAAGACAGGCTGGGTTTATTGGTGCTTCTTCTACTGGGCTCACTACTCAAATGACTACAGTCACCTGGCAAGTTAACAGCATCTCTAGGGGCCACGAGGGCCTCACTTTCATGTCTGGCAGTGAGCTAGTTCTATTGGCTGGGACTCCTTGGCACTTGTTCCTGTAGCCTCTCTAACCTTTCCAGCAGATCAGCTTAGGTTTCTTACACAGAAGTGACAAAAATCCAGGTTGCCAAGACCACTTATAGAGGTATTTATTAAGCCTCATTTTCTGTAATACTTGTTGATATACCATTGATCAAAGCACATCTCAAGGCTAAGCCCAGTATCAGTATAGAAACGGAATACACAGGCATGAATTTTGGGAGGTGTGTTTAATTATGGACCATTAATGTAGTAATGTAACACATTCAGTGTAATTGATTAGTACCAAATATAAAATCTGCGACTGGGCATGGTGGCTCATGCCTGTAATCCTAGTACTTTGGGAGGCCAAGGAGGGTGTATCACCTGAGGTTAGGAGTTCGAGACCAGCATGGCCAACATGGTGAAACCCTGTCTCTACTAAAAATACAAAAACGTTAGCTGGGCATGGTGTCATGCACCTGTAATCCCAGCTACTAGGGAGGCTGAGGCAGGAGAATCACTTGAATCCGGGAGGATTCATATATATATGTGCATATATATATATGTGCATGTGGCTAATTATGTAATATATATTCTGATTTCAGCTTTTTAAAAGTCTTTTTTTAATACTCATTAACAAAAAGTACATAAAACATAACTATCGAAGTGAATAAATGATTGCGAATGAGTAGCAAGGAGAACAAAAAATCAGCAGCAGAATAATTTTGCCAGCATCCCAGAATCCCCTTGAACATCCCTTTTGGGTCACATATTCTTATTTTACACAATGGGTATCGTTTTTTCTGAAATCTAAGGAATCACTTTCTTGATTCTCTTCAGAATCCCATTCAATGATTTTTTTTCCTGTTTTTAAACTTCATAGAAATATGACAGAGTGCATGTTATTTTTTATGTGGCTTCTGTTGCACAACAGTATATATTTCAGTCATTCAGGGTGCTACATAGAGCTGCATTTCATTGATTGTATGGTTGTATTCTTAAAAATAAACCACATTTTCTTTGTTCATTCTGTTGCTGCAGAACATTTCAGTTTCTATTTTAGATTTATTACAACGTATTATATATAGTATTACTCTAAACTTATAAACATATATACACATTGTACATACGCTTTCCAGGTTTCAGTGTACATAAACACATGTGTATGCATACCCCAAAGAGATATATAATCTAAAGGAGAATTATTTCTGAGTCATAGAGAATGCATTCCCATTTAAAGATAAAAAAGATAATAGACACTTTAGCAGCATATGGTTAATTTTAGTAAGTGTTTCCTATTTACTTGGTGAGAATATGGATTTATCATTCTGCATTCCATCACTTAACTATTTTGCTAAACTTATCTGTAGATTGTTTTATTTTTTATGTATATAATTATCTGTGCATAAAATTTTTCTTCTTTCTCCTGTTTCGATCTTCTGAGTGTTACTTTTTTTTTTTCTTTTTAAATATTCAGGCAAATATTTTTTGGCTCTACCATGATTAAGAGTGGAGAGAACAAGTAAATATTTTTACATGAAATAAATTAATTTGCCATTCAAGCACTGTAAAAAATGCATTTTTGCTTTCTCTAAATCAAATTCCCATTTCAATTTTATCTGCAGATATTATGCATTTCCCTTCTGCCTACTAACTTTAATTACTCCATTATCATTGGAATTCATTATTATTTTTCTATATTAAGCACTGTGAAATGAGTTTTGGAGGGATGCTTTGAAGGCTATTTTTATTGCATGTTAATATTATTATATTCATTATTTAAGAAATACAATGAAGAAAGTCATATTTGGAAATCCAGTGCCTCAAGAGTCAATTAATATTTTAGATACTAAAACCACTATTTAAGAAGGATCTTAGTCAGTTTAGGATGCCTAGCAAAATGCCACAGACTAAGTGGCTGAAACAATAGACGTTTTCTTCTCACAGTCCTGGAGACTTCTAAGTCTGAGATCAGAGTGCCAGCATGAGTGGGTTCTGGTGAAGGCCCTCCTTCTGGCTTACAGATGACCACTTTATCATTCTTTTTGTTCACATGGATCAAAGGACAGAGAAGGAGAGAAGGAGAGAGGGAGAGAAAGAACACACAAGCTCTCTGCTGTCTTGTATTATGAAGAATACTAATCCCATCTAAACCTAGTTACCTCCCAAAGCCCCCATCTCTCAGTCATTACATTCGGAGGTTAAGGCTTCAACATATGATGTTGGAGAAAAACAATGCAGTTCAACAGTTCAATTCAGTTCCTTTTCTCCTTTTTTTTTTTTTTTTTTTTTTTTGAGAGGAAGTCTTGCTCTCTCGCCAAGGCTAGAGTGCAGTGGCAGGATGTCGGCTCACTGCAACCTCCGCCTCCCAGGTTCAAGCGATTCTTCTACCTCAGCCTCCCGAGTAGCTCGGACTACAGGCACGTGCCACGACGCCCGGCTAATTTTTGGCAGTTTTAGTACAGACGGTATTTCACCGTGTCAGCCAGGATGGTCTCTATTTCCTGACCTCGTGATCCCCCCGCGTCAGCCTCCCAAAGTGCTGGGATTACGGGCGTGAGCCACTGCGCCCAGTCTCCTTCTCTCTTCCTTCCTTCCTTCCTTTCCTCTTTCTTTTCTTTTCTCCTTACTTCTTTCCATTATTTTTCTCCTTCCCTCTTTCATTCCTTTTCTTTCTCTCTCTTTCTTCCTTTTTAGCCTTCCTACTTTCCTTTTTTATTAAAATTATTTGAACCATAATCTTTACATAGTAGTATAATTTTATTTTGGTAACAATTTCATAATTATCTTTGAGTGATTTATTATCTCTTTGAAATTTTCAAGTTGTCAGGCGTTTTCTTCAAATATGTTTAGCTACCTTTTTGCCTGAGGATAAAACAAGGAAACACGCATACCTCTGGAATATTGTAAGTTGGCTTCCTGGCCCCTACAATAAAGTGAATATCTCAATAAAGCAAGTCACACAAATTTTTTGGTTTTCCAGAACATATAAAAGATATGTTTACACTATGCTGCAGTTTTTTGAATATACAATAACATTATGTCTAAAAATAATAATGTACTTACCTTAATTAAGATTTTATCGCTGAAAATTCTAATGATCATCTGAGCCCTCAGTGAGTTGTAATCTTTTTGCTGGTAGAGAGTCTAGCCCAATCGTTGATGGCTGCTGACTGACAAGGGTGGTGGTTGCTGAAGGTTGAAGTTGGAGGGAAAATTCTTAAAATAATAAAATAATAAAATCTGCAGCATTCATTGACATTTATTTTCATGGAAGATTTCTCTGTAGTGTGCAATGCTGTCTGGTAGCCTTTTATCCAAAGTGGAACATCTTTCAAAATTAGAGTGAATTCTCTCAAACATTGCTGCAGCTTTATCAACTAAGCGTATACAATATTCATAATCCTAAATCAAACTATCTATATGTTTTTATTAAATTGACCTGTGATTATCTATGTAAATACATAATTTATATAGAACTAAATTACTTTAGTTACATATAAAAGAACAGCCATCTTGAGATATTGAAATACAAGTTATCCCTTTTAACTTTACAATATAGTACTTCCTTCTGGTCCTTTGCATGTTGGTGTATATACATCATTATAATATTGTTTTATCTGAATACATTAGATAAACTTATTACAGCATTATTATCACTTTACCTTTAACATGGAGGACTCAAATATATACTTGCTCTGCACTATCACCGAAATATTTACATTGGCAAATTAAAATTAAAAAACACCCAAATCCTAGTTACACAGGTTGGTCATGAATATTAACAAAACGAACTTATTAATTATACTAGAAATTCCTTACTCTAGGATAGTCTAATCACCTTTTAAGACTTCCCTTTCTCTAAAATGATTTTAGAAATATAAATGTGTGCTCCACACGTTATTTAGAATGGCTTCTAGATGTTTTCAAATGAAGTACAAATACTTGCAATGGATGTATTTTCTGGCAAATTTTTTAAAAAGTTACTTTAAAAATGTCTGATCACTATCATAAATGTATTCTGTATAACATGTCTTAAAGTTGTGTGAATGTATTACTTTTAATAGGATTACATTTTTGCAGTTTGCATTTTCTTTTCTCATTTACTTGTATTTGCATTGTCTTTCCTAAAATATTTCACCCTAATGCAATATGTTTTGTTTTTGTTTTTGTTTTTTTGAGATGGAGTCTTGCTCTGCCACCCAGGCTGGAGTACATGCAGTGGCGCGATCTCTGCTCACTGCAACTTCCGCCTCCCGGGTTCAAGCAGTTCTCCTGCCTCAGCCTCCTGAGTAGCTGAGATTACAGGCACATGCCACCACGCTTAGCTAATTTTTGTATTTTTAGTAGAGACGAGGTTTCACCATGTTGGCCAGGCTGATCTCAAACTCCTGACCTGAGGTGATCCACCCACCTTAGCCTCTCAAAGTGCTGGAATTACAGGTGTGAACCACCACACCCAGCCAATATGTTTTTAAGAAATGTTTTTCTAATTACTCTGTCCTCAAAAAATTGTGAACATATGTATTACTTAAAAGCAATTTATTTTGCTTAATAATAATATATATTCATTTTGGTGTTAGCATTTTTGATTATATAGTAGTAAAGAACTAATCATATGTTCCATCAATACCAAATTTTTATTGAGAGTTTTTAGCATGAAGGCTGTTGAATTTTGTCAAAGGCCTTTTCTGCATCTACTGAGATAATCATTTTGTCTTCGGTTCTGTTTATATGCTGGATTACATTTATTGATTTGCGTATGTTGAACCAGCCTTGCATCCCAGGGATGAAGCCCACTTGATCATGGTGGATAAGCTTTTTGATGTGCTGCTGGATTAGGTTTGCCAGTATTTTATTGAGGATTAGAACTCAATCAAATTTACAAGAAAAAAACAAACAACCCCATCAAAAAATGGGTAAAGGATATGAACAGACACTTCTCGAAAGAAGACATTCATACAGCCAACAGACACATGAAAAAATGCTCCTCATCATTCGCCATCAGAGAAATGCAAATCAAAACCACAATGAGATACCATCTCACACCAGTTAGAATGGCAATCATTAAAAAATCAGGAACCAACAGGTGCTGGAGAGGATGTGGAGAAATAGGAACACTTTTACACTGTTGGTGGGACTGTAAACTAGTTCAACCATTGTGGAAAACAATGTGGTGATTCTTCAAGGATGTAGTACCAGAAATACCATTCACCCAGTCATCCCATTACTGGGGATATACCCAAAGGATTATAAGTCATGCTGCTATAAAGACACACGCACACGTATGTTTATTGCGGCACTATTCACGATAGCAAAGACTTGGAATCAACCCAAAAGTCCATCAGTGACAGACTGGATTAAGAAAATGTGGCACATATATACCATGGAATACTATGCAGCCATAAAAAAGGATGAACTCGTGTCCTTTGTAGGGACATGGATGCAGCTGGAAACCATCATTCTCAGCAAACTATCACAAGAACAGAAAACCAAACACTGCATGTTCTCACTCATAAGTGGGAACTGAACAATGAGAACCCTTGGACACAGGAAGGGGAACATCACACACTGGGTCCCATTGTGGGGAGAGGGGAGAGGAGGGATAGCATTAGGAGATATACCTAATGCAAATGACAAGTTAATGAGTGCAGCACACCAACATGGCACAAGTATACATATGTAACAAACCTGCACATTGTGTACATGTACCCTAGAACTTGAAGTATAACAGAAAAAAAAAAAAAAGAACTAATCAAAACCTATCTCGGTCGAATGCAGTAGCTCATTCCTATAATCCCAGCACTTTGGAAGGCCGAGGTGGGTGGATGACCTAAGGTCAGGAGTTTGAGACCAGCCTGGCCAACCTGGTGAAACCCCATCTCTACTAAAAGTACAAAAATTAGCTGGGCGTGGTGACATGTGACTGTAATCCCAGCTACTGGGAAGGCTGAGGGTTGAGGCAGGAGAATTGCTTTAACACAGGAGGTGGAGGCTGCAGTTAGCCGAGGTGGTGCCATTGCACTCTAGCCTGGGAGACACAGTGAGACTCCGTCTCAAAACCAAAACCAAAAAACAAACAAACAAACCAACCAAACAAACAAAGACCTATCTTAATTTTCCAAAACACATTCAAACTGTAATGTAAAATTTGATCGAAAAGTTTTTTTGCTTGTTTCTTTTTCAGTGAGATAGGATACTGCCTTATTAAAGTAAACTTCTTTGTATGAAGATCTTTTGAATTGTCTCTGCTTTTGACAACCACAAAAGTTTCCCACTGGAAAACTGTTTCTTTTAAGATGAGTGAAGACAATGTTTTATTTTTTGTAAAATAAGAAAAAGGTGATTGTGAAAAAAAAAAAAAGATTAGCATAGAGAATCTAAATAATACTTTGATGATAATTACGTTCTGAGCCAAATCAGTTGAAAAAAAATTAATTGATTTCTTAAAATTTATTGGTCTTAATATATTCTTTGTAAGGTCTTCATACATCTCAAGAGTTAAAAACACCCCAATTTGAAGATTTATTATTCCAGGAAGGAAATCAAAGTAAGATACTTTTTCTCTGAGAATCCGATAACCTTTAATTTTACTCTCTGAAGGAAGCATTCCTTTGTAACATCTAAATTTGTGAAACCTTCACATAAAGCAGGAAATGTTAGCAAACATTTTTTCAGGCCAACTTATTAATAGAAAATATTGTTCAAAAAGGATTTACTTTTCAAAGAGTACTTACAAATAGGGAAAAAAACACAAATCTCATTAAGTTCAAATAGTTAAATAGGCCAAATACTGAAATGCTAATTCACTAAATGTAAATAACTATTACAATGTCAGCAAAAATGATTCATATTCACCAATAATTTTTAAACATTAATAATAAATTACCAGTTATGCTTAGGAGACACTGAAAAATATGTGATCTAAGATGGTAGAAATATACATATTCTTATTTTGTTAAAGTATCATGAATCACTGTGGTAAACAGGTCTTTTCTACTTTTCTCATGCAGCAGATTTGTTCATTAAAGACAAATACCTAAGACAAATATTTCATCCCTTCTTTTGAGCACATCACTTGATTATTTATCTATGACGAAGGAATTGTCAATCTGATTGGTCAGCACTTGAGAAGTTTTATTAGGCTATATTTCACTAGTGATTGGGGTTTTGCAACTTAAATTAATAATTTTGGGTGTATCTTCTCTATTTTCGTTCTCATTCCTATCTGTTGAACTAAACTGATCAGGATCTGTGTTTTTGGTTCAGACTAAAGCAGGATCTTCTCTCTTTTCCATCCTTTCCATTATAGCAGGATGAGTCCCTTGAGATTTGGAAGTAGTGAAGCAGAAAATTTTCCCTCACCCCTTTGCGGGTAGGAACTGGAGTGCTGGAGCTAGCTGGCCGCTTCAGCGCTGGCACGGGGCAAACTTTGTTCACTCAAACCCGCTGTGCGCAGCCACTAGTGAGAGGGAGCATGCTGGTGAGTGGGTGCAGAAGCTGGGCCAAGCGTTTTTGGGTGCTGACAGGAACGAATTACTTACCAGCCCCGCGGCAGCATCTAGGGGGGTGGTTGCGACCCCTGAAGCCCCAGAGGGTGTGTGTTATAGTGCTCTTTTAGCTCTGCTGGCCGCGGATGGCTTAAGTGTTAACAGCTCAGTGTGACAGCCTTTTGCATCTGCAGCGGTAGTACCCAAGCTCTTGTTCAGTGTCCAGGAAAAATCAGGTCACACGAATGAATTGAGGAGTGGTGAATGCGGATAATTTTATTGCCAATGAAAATAGCTCTCAGCAGGAAGGGGAGCTGGAAAGGTGAGGGAGCGGAAAGGTATTCTTCCCCTGAAGTCGCGCCATCAAGCTATTTTTCTGAAGTCAAGCCACTTCTCTCTTACGGCTGACCATAGTTTCCAACGCCCGGCTGCTTCTCCTATCCACGTTCAGCCGCTTCTCTTTTCTACTGTCTAAGCCTGGGGTTTTTATGAGCACACGATAGGGACTGGGGCAGGCATGGGAGGTTTTGGAAAAAGGCAACATTCAAGCACGAAAACAGGAATATAATGTTCTCACTTTGGGCCTCAGTTCCAGGCTTGAGGGTGGGGCCCTTGCCGGGAAACCACCCACTTCTGCCCAGAATTTTCATATCAGTAGAAGAGTAAAAAGTCGGGTCCTAAAACTCCCACCCTAGAATGAATTCTTCATCCACCCTTCTCGGAAACTGCAGTGTTTACTGTCACTGGGAGCTTGCCAGTTTTATTTCGTTTTAGTTAACGTGGGAATTAATTTCATTTTTCAACTAGAGTAAAAAAGCTATATGCAGAAAACTGAAACTGGACCCCCTTCCTTACACTTTATACAAAAATCAACTCAAGATGAATCAAATACTTAAATGTAAGACATAGGACAGCCCGGCACGGTGGCTCACGCCTGTAATCCCAGCACTTTGGGAGGCCGAGGCGGGCGGATCACGAGGTCAGGAGATAAAGGCCATCCTGGCTAACACAGTGAAACCCCATCTCTACTAAAAATACAAAAAAGTAGCCAGGCGTGGTAGCAGTCGCCTGTGGTGCCAGCTACTAGGGAGGCTGAAGCAGGAGAATGGCATGAACTTGGGAGGCGGAGCTTGCAGTGAGCAGAGATCGCGCCACTGTGCTCCAGCCTGGGCAACAGAGCGGGACTCTGTCTAAAAAAAAATAAATAAATAAAAAATAAAAAAAAAAAAAAAAAGAAAGGCATAGGACCATAAAAATCCTAGAAGAAAACCTAGGCAATACCATTCAGGATGTAGGCATGGGCAAAGACTTCATGTCTAAAACACGAAAAGCAATGGCAACAAAAGCCAAATTTGACAAATGGAATCTAATCAAACTAAAGAACTTCTACACAGCAAAAGAAACTATCATCAGAGTGAACAGGCAACCTACAGAATGAGAGAAAATTTTTGCAATCTATCCGTCTGACAAAGGGCTAATATCCAGAATCTACAAAGAACTTAAACAAATTTACAAGAAAAAAACAACCCCATCAAAAAGTGGGTGAAGGGAATGAACAAACACTTCTCAAAAGAAGATGTTTATGCAGCCACAGACATATAAAAAAATGCTCATCATCACTGGTCGTTAGAAAAATGCAAATCAAAACCACAGTGAGATACCATCTCATGCCAGTTAGAAAGGCGATCATTAAAAAGTCAGGAAACAACAGATGCTGGTAAGGATGTGGAAAAATAGAAACTATTTTACACTATTGGTGGGAGTGTAAATTACTTCAACCATTGTGGAAGACAGTGTGGCAATTCCTTGAGGATCTAGAACTAGAAATACCATTTGATCCAGCAATCCCATTACTGGGTATATACCCAAAGGATTATAAATCATGCTACTATAAAGACACATGCACACGTATGTTTATTGCAGCACTATTCACAATAGCAAAGACCTAGAGCCAACCCAAATGCCCATCAATAATAGACTGGATAAAGAAAATGTGGCACATATACACCATGGAATACTATGCAGCCATAAAAAAGGATGAGTTCATGTCCTTTGCAGGGACATGGATGAAGCTGGAAACCATCATTCTCAGCAAACTATCACAAGAACAGAAAACCAAACATCACATGTTCTCACTCATAAATCGGAGTTGAATAATGAGAATGCATGAACACGGCGGGGTGGGGGAGGAACATCACACACTGGGGCCTGTCGGGGGATGGGGGGCTAAGGGAGGGATAACATTAGGAGGAATACCTAATGTAGGTGACGGGTTGATGAGTGCAGCAAACCACCATGGCACGTGTATACCTATGTAACAAAAATGGCACGTTCTGCACATGTATCCCAGAACTTAAATTATAATAAAAAAAGAAAGAAAAGAAAAGCTATATCTTTAATTGCAGTAGTCCCAAGCTGCTTTATCTTAAAATAAAACAAAATTGCAAACTAATATAAGTAAATATTTATCACAAAATTTATATTTATATAAATATTAAATGACTTTTAAGACTGAATCAAATGTAATCATAGCTATAAACAAAGATTAACTCAGATACTCAGCAATATAATTGTGATTAAGTATATTAGCATATAACTCAATAAAATTTAGTATGTAATGTAAAATTCTGTGCTTTTAACCCAGCTAAAACATGGAAATGTTTAAACAGACTCTTTGGAGAAAAATCCAGATAAAGCATTATTTATAAGTTCAGCTATATGGAAAGAAGCTTACATTATAAAATATGTATATTTTTTAAAAAGATACTGTGTTTTTGTTGTCAGATCCTCTCTATTTTCACAATTTACTAAGCTTAGTAATGAACTTAAATGACTATTGCAATTCAGTTGTACAAAATCATCACTAAAGGACAAAAAGCAAACTGAAATTTTTGTGGAATTCAATATACCTTACAATATTTCTCATTTTTAATGCCCTCTTACATCCACTAATAAATCTTTTTTTTTTTACTTTTGAGTTTAGATCTTTATTTTTTATTCCTTTTAAGATATTTATCATTTAATAAATATAGAAATATATTTTCTTTTGTATCTATAATTCTTAGGGTGACATACATGTATGTATGTTTGATGGCTTCATATCAAGTCATTCGATTTTAGATTTATTTTGAATGAATTCTTCAGTGGTATTTTTTTGCAGTGACTTTTCAAGAATACTACAATACTTTTCAAAGACATAATAGAGTTAACTTCAATCTGAAGGCCTTTGGCTCTTTTGAAGGCATTTCACTGTTATTTTCTGTTGATATTGTCATTATAATTTGCATTAAGTGACATTTTGAATATAATATACAAATGTTTGTGCGCTTAAAGTTTCACCATGCATTTTTCATGCTCAAATTTTGTTAAATGTCTCTCTTTTCATTCGATTTTAGAGTTCCCTGAGACAATAGAGAGGAAATATGCCAATATTAATGTATAAGTGTTTGTATTATCTTGTTCAGTTTTATTGTGTAAGCGTATGTTTAAGAAATTGTTGCTTATTGTGAGCAATTTCTGGGCCAAGTTTAAGGACAAAAGTTTGTTATTACTAAGAATATAAATAAATCCAATCATGTATACATAATTAGCATGGTATTTTTTGAATGAAATAACAATACTAGTGCATTTTACTTCATACTTTCCAAAATAATGCTTTATTTCCCTCTATTTCGGTTAATGTTTTCCTCAACTTTACTATACACATTGCTGTATTTAAAATGTTGATGCCCGCCCCGCTGACTGACTTCATATGTTAAAATCTTTACAGTTAAGGGAATGATATTAGGAAGTGGGACCTTTAGGGGCATTTAGGTCATCAGTGTGGAGCATTTGTAAATGAGATTAGTCTTCTTATAAAAAAAATGCTTAAGAGAAACTCCTCATTGTTTTCCCTATGCGAGGACGCAGCCAGAAGGAGCCATCTATAATCTAGAAGTTGGGCCCCCACAAGGCAATGGATCTGATTGTGCCTCAAAGTTGGACTTCCCAGCCTGGAGAATTATGAGGGATACATTTCTGTTGTTTATAAGTCACTGAGTGTATGAAATTTTCTTAAAGCTGCCCAAGAGGACTAAGACATACACTGAGGAATGAAACACACTCTCTACCTGTATGTTTTGTTATCAAATTTAAACAAAACAAATATCATACAGAAATTTAAACAGTATAAAGCTGCATTTACCAGTCTGAAATAATCTCACCCCAGGAATCAAAGAGCAGCACATTTTTCTCTATTCCCCTGACAAAGCCCTGAGAGAAGTGAAGAATTGGGTGCATTAATCAAGGGACAGAAACAAAGTGGAAGCACCAAAGCATCGCTGCAGGTGGACTTTGCCTGTTGTGTCATTTCAAATTCCCTCACTCTTACTTTTATGCGTTGATTTGTCCTCATCAGCTTTCTCCAGGTTTCATACTTTCTCCTACAACCTATTCCTCTATGCCAGAATCACCTGGTCTCAATCCACTTATCTCATGAATCTGGGATGGATTTCTGACTGTTGACAGCAGAATGAAGAAATCAGACTTGGAGTGTGACCTTTTAAGAGACCTCCACTCATGTATTTCATCTTTAATCTCCACAGAGCACAAGTCACAAGCAATTCTGCCCCCGGTGATTACATGAGAACTACGTAAATAATCACCAAATTTTTAATCACATTAATTCTCACATTAAGTGCATTATTTCCTAGCCTCTTATGGTAAAGATTTTATTTGAGTTACCCAGAGGTTACATACATGTCATTTTGTACTTGGAGAATTCCTTGTCGTTTGTGTTTTGCTTACATCAAAATCCCACCTCATCCTCATAGGAACAAATAATGCTTGATAATCATTTCTCCTTTTCTCTCTTGCAATTTAAAATTAATGAGTAAAAATAATGCAGTCGTGTTTCATGTATTAAGTGTTTTATATATTTAAAATTATTTATTCTTCAAAAAAAAAATCCTGTGAGGTGACCACTACATTCTTTTTTGTACAGATGAGGAGTCTGAGGTACAGAGAGGTTAAGAAACTTGCAGAAGTCCAGACAGCTTTTTAGTGTGGCAGATGGGCAGTGCAGCATCAGAATCTGTGATTTTAATCATACCACTGCAAGGCCCCTGAGTACTATGAATGCCCAGTTGTGTGCCTTAAATGTAACTGGTGGAAGGTATCCAAGTTACCGGTGGCAAATTCATACAAGTCTGCAGCAACCTCAATTCTTGCCTCTTCAGGAGAAAGAATTTGACTAAGGGAATAAGGCAAAAAAAAAAGAGACCAAGGCAATTTTCAGAATAGCAGTGTACGTTTATTTAAAATATCTTCAGACAGGGGGGAAACTATGCTTGGAAGAGACCCAAATGGGCATGTGAGGGTCAAGTGCAATGTTTAACTTTGATCCTAGCACTTATAGGCTGGCCCCTTTCCACTGATTCTTCCCTGAGGATGGGCCAACCACGTGTGTAGTGTCTCTTTAAACTTGAGAGGTGAGCACATGCAGTGTGTTTAGGAAGTTGTATGCATGCCCATCTGAGGCTTTCTTCCCTTTTCCCTTGGAGTGCCCCCGGAAGATCATGCTCCTCTATTTTGTCTCTTAATGCACATGCCCAGGAAGTTGTTTCTCCCTGACATCTGCATTCAGTTAACACTGTAATGCAACAGGTGTGGACCATCAAGAAATGGCCTCTTTCTGACACCAGCCGCCAACTTACCACTTTAAGAGGGGCAATGTGATCATTGCCCAACCATCACCTGACATTCCTGGTAAGTGGGGAAAGCCATCTCCTGGTCTATTCATGCCTATCTACCTGTTACATAAACTCCTAGACGCCATACATTAGAAACATTTTCTCTTGACTTTGACCAAGAATCTGGTATCAGAAGCAGGAAAGTACTGACAGCTCATCTCTCTTGCTCTTTTTCTCTCTCTCTCTCTGCTTAGGGTTTGCGGTAGTTATAATAATTACAAGGTAGGAATCATAGAGCAAGAGAGACAGTGGTGCAAACTTTTAGTAACCATTCCTTGGTGGCAGCAAGGACATATCCTGATCAGACCAGTGTACTCATCAAATCAGCAGCAACCATTGTTGTCTGTGAACATTTGCTATTAAATTAAGTCTACTAAAGGCTTTATAAGTTTCCTATTTTTTTTTAATTTAGTAAAAAGTTTAATCGACTGGATCATTAGCCAGAGCTGCATTTATTACTTTCGACCAGAAATACTAACAAACATGTACTAATGATTTTCAAGGCAACTGCCTCAGAATGAAGAGAGCAACTTCACAAGTAGAAGGCTTAGACATTTACCTCTAATTTCTTCTTCCAAATTGTGACTCTTTATTTGCACCAGGGATGAAAATTTGGCTGAAGTTTGAGTCACATATCTCTTGTATCTTTCTTTTTATTGTCAAGAGCTGAGGTGCGCCTGAGAGAACTGAAAGGTCATGTTTCAGGCAAATTGTCCAACCACGACAATTGTCAAATTGTTACAAATTGTCAATCCATTAAAATGATAAGCTCAAACCAAAGTAATAGTTGAGCCTTTAACTGCTTTTTGCCATAGTATAAAAGCAAGAGACTAAACAGGAAAAGGTATTGACTCCTCAAATGTTCCATTTTCACCACAGTTCTGCACTAAGCAAATGTCATATGTATCAGTGCAGACAGAGACAATTGTCTCACTGTCAAGAGATCTCTGAACAAAAAGGTATTTCCAATTTGTTGACTGTAGGGGCCATAGAAAGGGAGAAGGGAAAAGGCTGGGAACTGGAAATTTCTGAGGACTGAGACAGGTTGGAGAGAAGTGTCTGTACTTCTTCTCTGGGCCCCATAAGAAGGCTTGGTAGTGGTGCCTAGGGAGGGACTCAAATGAGTAACCTTGATACAGGGGCCTCCAAATGGGGTCTTTCAATTAGAGGTGGTCTCTAGTTGTCTGAGAGCTGGCTTTGTAATAATTTAAGGCAGGGAAAATATTATCTTAGTGTGTGAGATTTAGATAAAGAGTGTAGTTGTAGAGATACACTTGCGATTGCTTTACTGGCATAAGAAGGCAGGTCATATCCAAGGTCTTTGCCATCTCTATCAACTGGTTAAGCCTGAGAGAGACAGTCACTTACCAGGAAACAATATTTTGAAGATGACAAAATATCATACTCTATAGGAAAAAATCCATATTAACACAGCTTTAAAAAAAAAATAGTAACTTATTTGTTCACAGTTGGGTAGGGCAGAAGTGTGAGATTAGTGTCAGTAGGGTTGATTTCTTCTGAGGTTTCTCTCCTTGCCTGGATGATGCCTACTTTGTGTCTTCACATAGTGTTTGGACTAAATTGTATCTTCAAAATTTATATGTTGAAGCTCCAATCTCTAATGTGACTATATTTGGTGATAGAACATTTAGAAAACTAATTAAGTTTATATGAGATCATAAACATGGGACCCTAACATGATGAGATAGGAATTCTTATAAGACAAAGAAATAGTACCAGAGATCTCTCTCCACACATACAGAGAAAAAGTCATGTGAGGACATAGTAAGAAGGCAGTTTTCTATAAGCCAGAAAGAGGGGCCTTACCAGAAACCAAGTCTAATAGATTCTTGATCTTGAACGTCTAGCCTCCAGAACTATGAGAAAGTAAATTTTAGTTGTTTAACCTTCCTGGTCTGTGTTATTCTATTATAGCAGCATGTGAATAATACACATCATCTTCATAAGAATATGTCCGTGTCCTAATTTCCTTTTATAAAAACACCAGTCATGAGGGATCAGGACCCAACCATATTACCTTGTTTAACATAATTATTTTGTTAAAGACTCGATCTTTGAATACAGTCACAACTAGTGGGAGTTAGAACTCCAGCATGAGAATTTCGGGTGCACACGATTTAGTCTCTAGCATTAATCAAAGACCCAGTCAAAGATTTGAGAGATGAGGGCTCTCAGACTCCATTCCTAGTTTTTCTCTGGTGCAGAGAACATCTTACTTTTACGTCATAGTTACAGTTTGTTGTTTCAGTTTCAAACAAGTTTTACTAATTTGAAAACTTATTTTTTCTTCTGTTTTTATGATATATATAGCAAACTGATCTTTGTGACAATGTGAATGTGGAAATCATAAATAAATGAGCTGAAGGGCCAGGTGAGGTGGCTCGTGCCTATAATCCCAGCACTTTGGGAGGCCGAGGTGGGTGGATCACTTGAGGTCAGGCATTCGAGACCAGCCTGGCCAACATGGTGAAACCCTGTCTCTACTAAAAATGCAGAAATTAGTTGGACGTGGTGGCATGTCCCTGTAATCCCAGCTACTTGGGAGACTGAGGCAGGAGAACCACTTGAACCCAGGAGGCGGAGGTTGCAGCGAGCTGAGATTATGCCACTGCACTGCAGTCTGGGTGACAGAACAAGACTCTGTCTCAAGTAAATAAATAATTAAATAAATAAGTAAATAAGCTCTGAGAGTTAGCAAGGAGGGCATTTTATTTACAGCTGCTAAAAATGACCATAAAGACACATGCATGTGTGTATTCATTGCAGCACTATTCACAATAGCAAAGACATGGAATCATCCTGAATGCCCATCAATAGTAGACTAGCTAGAGAAAATGTGGTATATATACACTGTGGAATGCTATGCAGCCATAAAAAAGAAAGACATCATGTCCTTTGTAACAACATGGAGGGAGGTGGACAGCATTATCCCAAGCAAACCAATGCAGGAACAGAAAACCAAATACTGCATGTTCTCAGTATAACTGGGAGCTAAACAGCAAGAACAGATGAACACAAAGAGGGGAACAAGAGATACAAGAGCAGAAGGTAGGAGGAGGGAGAGGATCAGGAAAAAATACTTATTGGCCACTATGTTTATTACCTGGTGACAAAATAATCTGTACACCAAACCCCTGTGACATGCAGTTAACCTATATAACAAACCTGTACATGTATTCCTGAACCTAAAAGTTCAAAAGAAAAAAAAAAAAGTTCAAAGTATCAGTACACTATCATCAGAAATCAATTAATAAACATCCAAAAATTCAAGTCATTAGAATTCCTAAAGGAATCGGAGTGAGGGGAATATAGAATGGGTGGGAGTCAGGAAGGTTGGAAAATCAGAGTGTTGAGCATTTGGATGTGGAATGCAGTGAGGAGGAGCACGGTGTGAAGCAACTTGAAAAAGATGGACACATGTGGAAGAACTGTGGTATCACATCCATTCATTCATTGAGTTGGCTTAGTGTTTTGGGGATGATATAACAAAGATAACAGAGGCTGGGTGGCTTATCAACAACAAACATTTTTTCTCGCAGTTCTGGAGGTTGGGAGTTCTAAGATCAGAGTACTGTGAGTTTTAATGTCTAGTAAGAGCCCTTCCCTCACAGATAATGCATTCTTAGAGCATCCTCCTTGGACCTCTTTTATAAGGAACAAATCCCATTCATGAGGATCTAATCAACTACTGAAGACCTCATGTCTTAATACTATTCCACTGGGGATTAAGCTTCCACATATGAATTTTGGGAGAAGGCAGAAACCTTAAATAGTAACATGACTAAAGAAGAACCAATGAAACAAATGCAGCAGGAAAAGCATATTTAAGTTATTTTGACAGAGAAACAATATTTTCATTGAGGTATTATAAGAAGTACTTTTGGTATATACTATATTATACAAATTAATATAACAATAGCACAGCATATTCTGGGGAAAATTGCATTATCAACTTCTTCTTGAGAAGCATCTAGGTCATTCTTGTTCTAAATAGAGCCCTCCTAGCATGGATATGGGCTTTGATTTTTAATACTTCCAGAGTGATATTTAGCAAAGTATTTTAAAACAACATATAATATGTACTCACATAACATTTAATTTCTAATGTAGATCAATATGTAAATATATATGTAAAGCTGCTTATCAAAGTTGTGTTTAGTGCATACTGTTTACTAACTCTTTCAAAAATAGTTCTGAAAATTGTATATATCTTAGCAATGCTTGCTGAGGTGTTTATTTTGTTTATTTTGTTTTGCTTTTAAATTATTAATACAGCTGTCTTTTTCGGAGCAGTGCACGTATCTAGACCACAGTGTTTCCTAGAAAATAACATCAAACTCTTCCAATGACTTCTTATTTATTGATATAAATAGGTCTTTTACTTTTGATATGTAGAGAATTACTTTTAACATCAATGATTTTCATTATTATGTGAAAGCTTCTACTGGCTGCTAAGCTAAAAATTGCATAACATTGCTATAATGCTTAAAACAAGGCCTAAGAGTAGTATATATTCCATATCTTTATTGTGAATTAAGTCACAAAATTGTTAATAAGAATGTTATATTTAGTTAGACTAAAATGGATTCTTCTGGCCAGACAGGCGGTACTATTGGTTGGGAGTAAGGCACGCAGGGCTGACCAGGTTTGAAGCAAAGTTCTGTTACGTGCATAACCTCTGACATCTCATTTCCCTCCTCTGTTAGAAGTTAACAATGATAGCACTTAGAGCACACGAAATAGTCAATCACAGATACTGGCCATGGCATTGGCATAAAATCCTAGAAAGCCTCTACTGGGCCAAGCATTGATCACTTAGTTTCTGGATCATGGGGATATTTGGGGACAGGGGGTTCCAGGTGAGATTCTACTGCAGCAGAAGAGACAAGCAGTATTTAAGGGGTAGTGGCCACATAGCAAGTATGGAAGAGTTTTGATAGCTTAAAATCTGATAATGTCAATATTTTAACACTTAGTAATGCCAACACTAGATATTTAAATGTCTAGTACCATCAGCTTACAGGTTGTATATTAGCTGTGGTTGGACTGATTTTATATGTTAAACTTTCTCCTAATTGGATATCAGGCAGATGATAGACAGGAGGTCAGCGCAGGGCTTTGGTAGAGAGGCGTAGATAGATTGTAGCGAATAAGCTGAAAAATGTCCAGAAAGAAAGATCATTAACCCTGAAGAGGTGTAAAAGAATGAGATGCAGGACAAATAGTTCTAGTAAATCAAGGGGGTAGCATTTTTATGGAACATTTTACAAGTGCCCAGGAGGTGCATCAGCTATGTAGAAGGTGCCTACCTAGAAGTTTGCCAGTGGGGAGCCCAGTATCCACATCAGATGTTGCTTTCATATATCATCTGTGTGCCCAGTGACCTTAGCAGACAAACATTCAGACATTATTTGAATAAAAAATTTGCATTGCTATAATCAAGCCATAACCTTGCCACAATCAAGCCATAACCTTGCCACATTTGTGGGAATTTTGTATATCTTCATCTAGATGATGGAGATCACTTTACTAGAGGGAGAGCGAAGCCTAACCACGTTTTGTGACTTACCTGGAAGAACAGTGTAGTATATAAAAAACAAGGAGGAGAAATGAAGTCATTATTCCCAACTTTTGAATAAGGACAATATATCTCTCACAATACGAGAGAGAGGCAAGAGAAACAGTACTTTATGTTCTTTGCTAAATTTTTCCGTGTTAGTTTCAAATTAATTCCATGCCAAAAAGTGTTATGATGTGATCATATATGTATAAATGCACGCAGTTGAGAAAATACAGACTAAAAATTTGAACTAACATATAGAGTACTTGAAATTTGAATACATGCTTGATATCAGCATCCATTCTTTAAACCACTGTTCTATTATGACTTTGAATAGTAAACTACTGCTCTATTATGACTTTGAAGGGTAAGCTTATCGAGCAAGTTTATCAAAATATCTGAAAGATCTTGAGCAGTGCTTGTGAATTTTAATAATCATGAAAATACATTTAATAATAAAAGTAATAGGAATAACACCAAGTGCCATTTTAGAAAGCCCATAAAATAAACATTTTACTAGATGTTTTACATTCATTAGCTTGTTTAATCCAAACAAATATTCTGTGTGTAATCATATGTTCATTTCACAGATAAGTAAAATGAGAATTAAAGATTAAAATTAGGTTGCCTAAGAATAAATGATCAATGCCAAGATTTAAATACGTCCCTCTCTAAATTCCATTGTTTGTCCCTGTATTTAACAGAAATGACAAAAGAAGGTAAAAACTCAATAAAACAATTTTAGAAATTTAAAATTAATGATACATTGAAAATTAATTAAATGATATATTTTATGATTTCATTGTACGAATTTAACATTATAATATACATGACAAAAATGCATAATGCAATATTAGAAGCTAAAATCATGTTTCTGTACTCAGCCCTGCTGTTCAGAGAGAAGCAATTCAATGGTTTCTTGTGGCAAACATTTACATTATTTGCATTGAAAAAAGTATATTTTATTTTTATCAAGGCAGAAATTCTTTTGTTGTTGTATAGATTCTTGTCTCATTGACTTTGTAAGAATTCAGTTAATACCTAAATAAATGTTTTCAAATCTGTATGCTTTGTTGTTGTCAGTAGCAGAGAAATTTGAAAGAGCAATAAATTGACATCTAGTTCAAGAATCTAAACACTGGATGCTTAGTGCTACTTTTTAAAAAAATGTCTAAATCTGCTTCATTTCCAGTTAATAGCTTCCCAGGAGCAGACCTGAGAAACAAAGATTATTGGGTGTTTGCATGCATTTAAAGATCATTTTATTATACTTCACAGGTGATTTCTCTCAACATGCTTCCTTGTTCAGAAAGAATGGGGTTTGGCAAGGTGTTTGAAACACAAGGGCAAGAGGAAAACAGTCCTCAAATGAGGAGTGTAAGTTGACCATAATGTCCTCAATTCTGTAGTTAACCTGATTTTCAAACTGTCACTTTTAATAATATAAGACACTAGCCAACAAAATATTTTTGGAGAAATAAAGAGCAACTTTATGATGAGAAACAGACAGAAATTTAGATGCATAGGTGGTAACAGTGCGGTTTCACCTGGCAATGGTATGTGAAATGATCATTTTTAGAGGCATGTGGAAACTGCATTCCATTATATTTTCTTCAATTCAACTTATTTCATTTGGTGAACCTCTTCATCTTCCCAAGAGGAATTTCCCCTCATTTTCTGAAGCAGGAAGAGCACTGAAATTGTGAAAGATGAATGACCACCATAAAATGATTGGCTGTCACCATCAACTTCAATTCACATTGTATAGGGATCTTATTAAAATGCAGATTTGATTTTGAGCAAGTCTATTACTGTTTTTGTGCAAGCTTGTTATTCTTTTTTATTATCAAAGTCCATGGGTCCCTTTAATTCATCTATCCCTATTTCATAAGATAGCTTGAACATTCCCTGAGCTAATAGAAAAAAAAAGAGTTGAAATGTGGAGTCAGGGTAAAATCTAACTGTGGAGACTAATATCACATATTACCTAGACAACTCAGGGTAAAAATAACTTTAGACACTTTAGGTAACATTGAAAATGAGCATTTGTAGGGTATACTTAAACATAACAAACTCCATTTTTTTCATCTCTATGATCCTATTTCCATTTTCTCTCTTCACTTTCTTTTTTATTTAGTAAACACATAAACTAGTAAAAATTTAAATGTAAATGTTTATGTTATCGTTGCTTATTTATACCAAGTATTTTCCTAAATTTGAAGAATACTAGAATTAGTTCAAACATTCCTGGTCAAGGAACTGATTAGTACAATGCATGGTGATAAAAATGAGGTATAGTATTCTATGCATATATAGACACAAATATAACTAACTTTCTCAGTGTGAAATAATTAAGAAATTTCCAGTTTGTTAAGGGGAGGTGTCACATTACACAAACATCAATAGTAGGTGTAAAAGAAAGAAGGCATGAAAACCCATAGGAAAATGGAAACTATCAGGAAGGCAGATGAAGCTGGGCAAAAGAGAATATGGTGAGGAAGCAGGTTATCAGATGCGTACTAGAATACTGGGACATGAATTATAGGAGCATATATGTGAAATTGAGCTGAATAATTCTGGCCATGTAAAGCCTTAAACATAAAGCTGGTGCTCTAGAAGCATTGACATCATTTGGAAGTTTGTTAGAAATGCAGAAAATTGAGATACACCTAGACTTGCAAAATCATATCTTCAATTTGATAAGAATCCCATATAATGTGAATTATATGCATATTCAATTTTGAGACAAATTTCAAATGATATATTTGGAAGTGTATGAGTAGCTTGAAAGCAATTGGCTGAAACCAGATATCATCAACAATGCTTTTTGACAAGAAAAGCTCAAACAGGTTTCTGCTGGGAAATATGAAAAAGAAAGATTTAACACCAATTAAAAATATTTCCATAATGTGGTAGACATGTCAGGTTTTTTTGCTTTGTTTTTGTTGTTGTTGTTTGTTTAACATATCAACAATCCTTTATTTTCATGTGGCAATGAACTTCAGAATAGTGCAGAATGATAGCTCTGGGTAATTTCTATTCTGAAAATGAAACACAAATCAGCGTAATAATTAATACCCTGGAATTACAAATTGTCTTTGTCTATTTCAAAATAAGATTTCTCAGCACTCAAGTAGAGGACTTCCATACACTCTTCACATGTAAGATTTACATTTTGTATTATTATTTCTATGTTTTGATTATTTAAATATTAGTTTTCTAAATAAAAACTATAAATTGCTTTTATTTTTATGTGGAAGAAAGTAAAAGCTTTTGTTTGAAGATTCTACAAGATAGTTCCAATTTGGGCACAGATGTAGGAAAGATTTATAGGGTATTAGCAGGATTAAGTAAGCCAAAGTTTTGCTAGTTTTGGAGAATAGTTAGTCAAGGATGGTTCTTGGAAGAGGGAGAATCCGACCTTAGGGCTTAGCGTCATTGGCAATTTAGATATTGTCAAGAGGGTAAGAGGAACAGTTAAGGCTACACGTTTGTCCAGGAGGTGGTGGGAGAAAGAGCTATAGGGGACAAAGTCAGTCAGGGGTTATAGAGAAAAATTATTTGTCCTACCCTATCTTTTACAATTAACACGTTATTTTAGTAGACAATACAAGTGAAATATTTATTGAAATATCCCATGTTTCTTATTATAAATGTATACATATGACACATTCTGTTTCACTAATGCTAAATCAAGCTCAAGTTTCTATTACCTGTGCTGTGGTTCCCAAGAAAAAGGACTCAATATTGATGGTTTGCACAAATTAAACTCAACCATGCAGGAGAACTTGAACTCTTCCAGTGGAATACACTAAATATTTCTACCATTGCATTGAGATAACTCCTTACTTCTCTTGTCCTGGACCTCATCACTGCTATATATTTTTTCATACATCTTAGGATGCTGAGAACTCTGTTCATTGTACTTTGTTTCTCCATATTTAAATTAGGGCGGGCTTGGTCTATCATTGATTTCATATCAAAAACCCAATTGTCTGTAAAAATCAAGCCTCTAACATACATGCCACAAATATGCCATGGCAGCATGCATGCCACGTATATATATTGCAATGATATTTGACAAGGAAATTGACACAGATTTCTTTGATTTTGTGAAAGGGCAGTAAATACCAGATCAGCAAAATCAAGAATGCTTTATTGTAACTCAAATGGTACCACTTACAAATAAAATGTTCTTTTGAGAAAACTCCCTTCTGGAATTTTTACATCTATCTGCCATCCTTCTGAGCTATGCAATGGTGGGTAGTACAGGGTAGGCCAGCAAGTCCCAAGTGAGAGATGATATGTTAACAAGAGTTTCAAAAACGTTGTGCATTAATTACATACAGTGAGTACCTAGGTGTAATGTTGCAAAATCTAATGCATTGGGAGTTTCATCAGAACAGCAGAGTAAAAACTGTCATGTCTATTTCCTGAGAAGTAGAAAAAAAGTGTGTGTGTGTATATATATATATATATGTGTGTGTGTGTGTGTGTGTGTGTATTTTTCTTTATGGATGAGGAAGCCCCAAGTTGAGGTAAAAGTAAAAAGTTAGACAGAAATATTGTTTTGTTAACTGGTTTGAAAAATGGTGGTTTCCTGTTCATCCGAAGAAATAGGCTGATTGTCCTCATTTTAATTCTTTCCTAGCATGGGCATGCGAGGTCTACTGCTTTTGCTGTTCTTAAAAGTGAAAAAAAAGTTCACAGGTGTTTGTGGCTGGTGATTAACCATCAGAGCTTTCTCCTTGTGAACAACTATTTTCAACCAAAAAGATAATTTCAGAGACAATTAATCACTATTAAAATTAATCTAAATATTAGCAACTTGTCCAGAAACCCAAGGACAATTGTCAAACTAAACTTTTAACACATGCTAATTAGCCTATTTTAAATTAAAATTTAAACACCAACTTTATTTACAGAAAATATACAGAGAATATAGATTGAAAATGCAAATGAATAATATAGAATTTGCATAGTTCCTTTTTGATATTTCAAATATCAGAAAACACCTAATGTTTTGGTCAGTGTCTGATAATTCCCACCTCTTAATATTTTTCTTTGTGATTAAGTAAGAAAAAATCAGATTCTCAATAGATAAATGAACATGAACAAAGTCTTCAAACAAACATGTAGAACAATTATACAAACCCAAAATATCTATAAAATGTGCTCAAACTTGATTTTATAAAAGCCATAAAAATGTGATTTTCCCCAAATAGGTTGGTGAAACAAACAAAAATGATACAATTTCTATTTAGGGACTATCATTCAACACTATCCTTATGTCAATGATAGGAAAGAGGAATTTTAAGAATCTCCTAAACACTGTTTTAAGAACTTAAATTGGTATAAGCATTTCAGCAACAATGCCACATTAAATTTGCCTCTATTCCCTCCCAGTATCTCTGTCTTTCCCTTGTCTCTCCTAGCCTTACTATTTGTCAAGGACACTAGGCATGCCTACCTCAGGTTCTTGACAATCTTCTCTCTGCTTGATATTTACTTCTACTAGACACGTCTGTATATGTCTCTCTTAATTTAAGTCTTCCTCAAATACCACATTTCTCAGTGAGCCAGATTCTGACCACACCATTTACAATTTCTAACAGTCAAATGAGGCAATCCCTGTCTCTCTTTATTCCCTGTTTTATTTTTTCTCCATGTACTTATTGCTATCCATGTACTATTACATATTTTATTTTGGGTCTGTTTTCTCTAGAACATATGGAGTTTAATAAGGATTTTGTCTTTTTTGTTACCGTTATATCTTCAGAGCCAAGTACTGTCTGAAACGTACATGTTTTTTGATGATTAGATCCTTGTGTACAGTATCATCTCACATAATCATACACCTATACTTATATGCACATTGCTGGGGAAATATAAATAAAAACTAATCTCCAGCCAACTGAGGAAACCTCCTCGCAAAAACAAAAAAGAAAGGAAATGGTTTTATTACTGAATAAACAATAAACCAGAATGTGATAAGAGATTACAAAGACAGAAAGACACCTCTCCCTTTTATATAGGCAGGCAGATACAGCCCATTACATACATGTTCTCAGCATAAACACAACTAGTGCTCAAGTTAAGAGTACTTGACAGCAACATTTATCACACATAGTTTGTCTTAGACGCACCTGGTAATTCAGGAGGCCATCTGCGTTTGCTAATTGGATTTATGCACAGGAAAAATAAACTTCTCATATATTTATGACAGGAGAAGTGTTGCAACTTGAGGAGGGTGCCTGCAGAACGTAGGCCCCTACCTGTCACAGGAACTGGGAGATAGCGGCACTATCATCCTTGATGGTGACATTTCAGAGAGATGGTTTTCAAGTCCTTGAGAAAGAGACAGAGAAAGAACTTAGAACTATTACGTTTCTAAAGTAAATTCTCTAGTAAATGGGAGGGGGGAAGTCTCTCTCTTTATTTCCAATAAGAAAAATTAATCCTCCTATTTTTAATTTGTATTTGCTCTTACAGTCTGTCATATCTATCTATCTATCTATCTATCTATCTATCTATCTATCTATCTATCTATCTATCTCTCTTCTATCATTTATCTTTCCTTCTGAGAATCCACTGAAAGTCATAAGAGTTTTCTATTTATTTACTTACCTCTTGAAGGTTTGACTTAGTGTCTTGGGCAAAAAGGATTAATTTTCATTTACTTCAAATGCATTTGAATTACTTTTTAGAAAAAGAAAAATCATTAACAGGGATTTTATTTAAAAGTATAATTTTTAACTTTAATAAATATAAATGTATTCGTCAGGGCTCTGTAGAGGGACAGAAATAATAGGATATATATATTTATGTATAGAGAGAGGTGTGTTTGTTAAGGAGTATTAACTCACACAATCACAAGGTCCTACAATAGGTTGTCTGAAAGCTGAGGAGCAAGGAAGCCAGCCTGAGTCCCGAAGCTGAAGAACTTGGAGTCTGATGTTTGAGGGCAGGAAGCATCCAGCATGGGAGAAAGATGCAGGCTGGAAGACTAAGCTAGTCTAGTCTTTTGCGTTCTTCTGCGTGCTTTTTATTCTGGTTGCGCTGGCAGCTGATTAGATGGTGCCTACCCAGATGAAGGCTGGGTATTCCTTTCTCAGTCCGTTGATTCAAATGTAAATCTCCTTTGACGACACCCTCAGAGACACATCCAGGATCAATACTTTCCATCCTTCATCTAATCAAGTTGACACTCAGTATTAACTATCACAAGTCCACCTCTTGTCAACGTGAACCCATACACATCTCCTGAGATGATATATAATCTTTAAATAAGGAAATAATAAGGTCATAATTATGCCTATTATAATACAACTATCTTTCCTACAAGTGAAAATCTACCAATCCCCAAACCAGATGCTATTACATAAAGTTAACAACACTTAAATGCTGATATAAAGTCAATAAATCTTACTTCACATGATAAAGAAAAAAAGGAAATAACATGAAGATATTTTCTTAGTGCCATTGTATACATGCACAAACATGTTTTTAACAAAATAAAAAGGAAATATTCATGACAATTACAGTCTCCATTTCTGCAAATTGTCATGTGGTCATAGGTGGCATAGATTACTACTTTCTTCTATTACACATTTTCTATTACCTTTACCTTCAGCAAGCACCTCAGCCGATCATGGGATTTTGTTTGTTTGTTTGCTTTTTCCTGATGAAGTGCCCCAAACCATTTCTGAAGGGTCTGGATCATTATAGTCATGCCTGGATTGGGCTGTTGTAGTTTCTCATTGACCTTAATCATAGGGCATAGTAATACTAAGAGACCCTCCAAGGGATCTCTTGTATTCCATGCATACTGCTCCTTAACTCCATTGTGGAGTAGCAGACTGATATTGTCTTGATGGTCTGGGTCAGTCACCCCAGTCAACACTGTAAACCCCTTCTCAGCCTGTTGACTTAAAGGCAGGAGGAGCCCAAAGTGTCCAGGTGGCAATCTTAACTTCCAGTTTAATGCAATTGTTGTGTCTTTTGGTGGCAGTGTTCCTCCCTATGGAACTAAGACCTCTAGCCTAGCAGAACATAATGTCGCAGAAACAGGAAGCAAAAATGTTGCTAGTGGATCACTAAGGGTGATGGTGAGTGGTGGCACTTCCATTTCCACTCCTTTATTCCTAGACCCATGAATCCTGGCTATGGGAGAAAAAATGCCATATTTTGCACGTGGATTCAGAGTATACACGGCCTTCTGGAGAACTTTGCCTCAGTCTTGCAAAGTATTGTCACCTAGTTCTTGTTGTACTTGTCACTTCCAAAGGCCATTCCACAGTTCCATCAACCCAGCTGCTTTAGGATGATGGGAAACATGGTAAGACCAGTGAATTCCATGAGCATGAGTCCACTGCCACACTTCTTTAGCCATAAAGTGAGTGCCTTGGTCAGAGGCAATGCTATGTGCAATACCATGATGGTGGATAAGGCATTCCATTAGTCCAGGGATGGTAGTCTTGGCAGAAGTATTGCATGCAGGATAGGCAAATCCATACTGGAATAAATGTATATTCCAGTGAAGACAAACCTCTGCTTTTTCCAAGATGGAAGTGGTCCAAAATAATCAAGCTGCCACCACGCATCTGGCTGATCCCCTCTAGGAATGGTACCATATCGAGGGCTCAATGTGGGTCTCTGTTGCTAGGAAATTGGGCATGCAGAAGTGGCTGTAGCCAGGTCAGCCTTGGTGAGTGGAAGTCCATGTTGCTGAACCTATGTGTAACCTCCATCCCTGCCGCCATGGCCACTTTGTTCATGGTCCCATTGGGTGATGACAGAGTTGGCTTGGGAAAAGAGATTGAGTGGTGTCCACAGAATCAGTCATCCCATCCAGTTGATTATTAAAATTATCCTCTGCTGAGGTCTCCCATTGGTGAGCACTCATATGGGATACAAATACCTTCACAATTTTTTACCCCTCAGAGAGGTCCATTCACATACCTCTTCCCCAAACTTCTTTGTCATCAATTTTCCAATCATGCTTCTTCCAAATCCCTTATCAGCCAGCCAAATCATTGGCTACAATCCATGAGTCAGTATATAATCGCACATTTGGACATTTCTTCTTCCATTCAAAGTGCACAAGCAGGTGCATTGGTCGAAGTTCTGCCTACTGGGAAGGTTTCCCTTCACCACTGTCCTTCAGGAATGTCCTAGAAAAGGGTAGTGCTGCAGGTGTTCACTTTTAAGTGGTGCCTGCATATCGTGCAGAACCATCTATGAATCGAGCCCTAGTATTCTCTTCTTTCTGTCAGTTGATCATAGGGAACGCCCCATGAAGCCATCAGTGCAAGCTGGGGGAGAGAAGGCAGGGTGGCAGGAGTGAAGACCATTGGCATTTTGAATCACTTCCTCATGTAATTTACTTGAGCCTTAAGGACTTGCTCAAGCATAATCACATATATGCCACTTCCATTTGATGATGGAATGCTGCTGTGCATGACCTACTTTATGGCTAATGGGTCAGAAAGTACCCAGTTCACGGTAGGTAGTTCAGGTCACATGGTGACTTGATGACCCATAGTCAAAAGTTCAGCTTCCACCAAAGTCCAGTAACACACCATGAGCTGTCTCTCAAAATGAGAGTAATTATCTGCAGAAGATGGCAGGGCCTTGCTCCAAAATCCTAGAGATCTCCACTGTGATTCACCTATAGGGGCCTGCCAAAGGCTCCAAACAGTATCCCTATCTGCCACTGACACTTCAAGCACCATTGAATCTGCTGGGTCATTAGCCCAAGTGGCAGAGCAGTTTTCACAGTAGTTTGGACCTATTGCAGAGCTTTCTCTTGTTCTGGACCCTACTTAAAACTTGCAGCCTTTCAGGTCACTCAATAAATGGGCCAAAGTAACACAACCAAATGAGTAATGTGTTGCCTCCAAAATCCCAATAAGCTCACTAAGTGTTGTGCCTCTGTTTTGGTTTTGGAGGGGCCAAATCCATCAACTTACCCCTCACCTTAGATGGAATATCTCAACAGGCCCCACACTACTGGACCCCTAGAAATTTTACTGAGGTAGATGTTTCCTGGATTTTAGTGTATTTCCCATCCTCTGGCACACACATGTCTCACAAATAAGTCTAGTGTGTTTGCTACCTCTTGCTCACTGGCTCCAATCAGCATAATGTCATCAATATAATGGGCCAGTATGATATCTTGTGGAAGTGAAAAGCAATCAAGATATCTGCCAATAACATTATGACACAAAACCAGAGATTTAATATACCCCTGAGGAAGGACAATAAAGGTATATTGCTGCCCTTGACAACTGAAGGCGAATTGCTTATGGTAGGCCTTACAGACAGAAGTAGAGAAAAAGGCATTTGCCAAATCAATAGATGCATACCAGGTACCAGGATATGTGGTAACTTTCTCAAACAATGAAACAATATTGGTTCAGCATTTGGAGTCACCACTTGGTGAAGCTCACAACAATCCACTGCCATTCTTCAAGATCCATCTGTCTTCTCCACAGGCCAAATAGGAGAGCTGAACATGGATGTGGTGGGAATCACCACCCCTGTGTCCTTCAAGTTTTTGATGGTGGCACTGATCTCTGCAATCACTCCAATGATGCAATGTTGTTTTTGATTCACTATTTTTCTAAGAAGTGGCAACTGTAATGGTTTCTATTTGGCCTTTATCATGTAATAACCATTACCCTACTAGTCAGAGAGCCAATATAGGGGTTCTGCCAGCTGCTAAGTATGTCTATGGCAATTATGTATTCTGACACTGGGGAAATGACCACAGGGTGAGTCCAGGGACCCACTGATCCTACTGTAAGTCAAAACTGAGCTAAAACTCCATTAATTGCCAGACCTTCATAAGCCTCTACTTTAACTGGAGAACCACAATGACATTTTGGGTCTCCTGGAATCAGTGTCAGCTCAGAACCACTCCAGGTATTCCCTGAAATGTCTGATCATTTCCCTTTCCCCAATGCACAGTTATCCTGGCATAAGACCAGAGTTGCTCTTGGGGAATGATGAGAGAAAGATATGCAGCATAAATTGTCTGCAGTGTAGTGGGGTCCTTCTTCATGGGGACCCACCCTCTCCTTCATTCAAGGGGTTTTGCATCTGTAAACTGGCTCAAGTCTGAAAATTGATTGGGGTCCATGATTCTCTGCTTTTATAATTCAAGTTAGTCTTTTGTCCATTTGACCTGGAAGTTTTCTGCTTATATAAATTAAATAGGAATTCAGGAGGCTTCCTATCAATTTCACTTCTAGGAACACTGTGATTAATTAGACAATGCCAAAGCTCTACACGAGTCAGGCTATTCTGATTGCTGCTTTGCCTCTGCTGTCCATTACGGTAGCTACACCCACCTTGTCTTTGATGATTGAGAGCTGCCACTTAGCCCCTGCCACCTCAAGATCCAATTATTCCCATTGTATTTCAATTTTGTAGTTGTATGACTGTGGTTTTCACGGTTTCTTCTGGCATACAGAAAAGAGTAATTACAGGGCTTTTCAAAGACGCAGTTGCTGCCCTCACAAATCTATTTCACAAAGCATTGGTCAAGAGTATGTCTTCTGGACCATTCTAGCTTGGATGAGTAGGTCTACGGTGACTAATTTACTCCACCATCCCAATATCCCTAAGCCTTTGGATTCCTTCCTCTACATTAATCCAAGGGAGATCAGGCATTTTCAGTTAGCTCACAGTAGGCCATCTTTTGATCCATATTTAAACTAACCAAGCAAATAAATTATTAGAACCTCTTTTTAACTCCCCAAACTGTAACATTAAATGCAGAGTCTCTACTTAGTGGGCCCAAATCAATAAATTCAGCCTGATCCAACTCTATGTTCCTTCCACCATTATTCCACACCCTTAATACCCATTCCCATGTCTTTCTCCAGATTTCTGTTTATATAAATTAGAGAACTCTAGCAGTTCTTTTACAGTGTAGTCCACCTCCTCATGGGCCACACTCTGAACCTCACCTCTAGGGACCTGCCAGGACTTTAGTCTAGTTATAGGGCTAGAAGTAAACAGCAATGTTGGGGGTGTGTCTTGAGAATCAACATTATCTTGACAGGCAACTGCCTATGGGGAGGTCATCACTGTTGCCTCAGGCAGCACAGGGTTTATCTCCTCAGACAAAGGTGGAAAGGCTGATGGCAGTGTGGGTCGGGGAGGGTATGTTGCCACTTCTGGGAATGCGGAATCTGTTTCTTCTGGCAAAAAAGGCTCATCAGAGCTTACAAAATCAGTGTCCCCAGCTTCATTAGAGTCCTCCCACATGTCTCCATTCCAAGTTGTAGGGTCTCATTCTTTTCCAATTAATGACCTCACTTTATCAGTAGATACCTGTCAAGGCTGTGCATGCACCTTTTATTGCAGGTCAGCAACTCGAATGACAAGAGCTTGTGTCTGCTTTTTCATAATTTCAGCTTTTTCTCTACAGGAGGTTAAGACTCTCATTAAGGGCAATTTTACGAGATTTGAGACTCAGTATTTGCTTTGGAAGCCAGGAGTTAGAATCCTTGAGTTCATCATTTTCTTTCATCATTTTGTGCAATGAACTTGGGAGCAACCAACCAACTTCATTGTGTTCCTTCATTCTTCACATATAGTCAAAAGTATTATGTATAAAGTCACTGAGCTCCTTGCCAGTGACTCACAAGTGGTGAACCAGATGTTGAATGCATTTATTTTGCATAACTCTCCAAATAGTTAATCCCAAGGACTATTAGCATTCTCCATACTATTAGAAGTAGAGTCATTAGCATTTTGGGGTCTTATCATATTAAACAGTCAACTCCAGAAACCCCAAAACTATGAAAGAACTCCATCCTTAATATTCTGTTCCTCTAAAACCACTTCTCGTACCAAAATCTGTAATAGTCAGGGTTTTCTAGAGGGACACAGAGAAAGATGTAGGCTAGGAGGCTAAGCCAGTCTTGTCTTTTCACGTTCTTCTGCTTGCTTTATTATCTGGCTGAACTGGCAGCTGATTAGATAGTGCCCACCCAGATTAAGGGTGGGTTTGCCTTTCCTAGCCCACTGACTCAGATGTTAATCTCCTTTGTGAACACCCTCACAAACCCACCCAGGATCAATGCTTTGTATCCTCAATCCAATCAAGTTGACACTCAGTATTAACCATAATAGCAAACAAAAATGAAATTGGGTTTGCTTCTTTGTCAGTGCTAATTACTTTAATGTTTATGTGACCCATATCTTAATGCAGACTTAGATCTACCTTTCATTTCTTTTTGCATTTATCTCCTTGCTTGGTAATGCCTACTGATTATCAAACAGAATAAGACAGTCATATTCATTTTTTAGGAATTAATTACATACATGATGTCAGATTTTGATCAACTTAGACCTTATTTAGTTCCAAATCATTGTCTATGATACTGATGTTACTAGCTAGTGTAGGAAGCGCCACCTAACAATACTTCATCTCAGAATTTATTCCATTGCCCAAGCACACTTCGTAGAAATCCAGACTGTACTTCTGAACTTTGAGGCAAAATGGTGTGCGAAACAAGACTCCTCATGAACTGTTCTCTGAACATGGGGTAAACCATTAACAACTGGTATAAAACTGGTAAATAAAATATGCAAATTGAGAGTGCATTTTGCTACAAATGGAGAAATGCTAATTGCTTTATGCAGAAAATGATTTTGTTTATTGGTATATTTTCATCATCATAATTTTCATCATTGTACTGAGCCATTAGCAAATAATAAAAATAACTTTTTTATAGGAATGTATATTCTTTGAAGAAGTCACACAATATTGAAGAAAAACTTTTCTCCATCTTACATTAAGTGCAGATGATATTTTGAACCATACAATATCCAAAAAGATTGTTGCAAACAAAAAACACAAAAGGCAATGTTTCAAACATTTAATGGGAAGAAACAGAATTTTATACTTGGCATATGGAGAAGGAATTTGTTTTTCCAGTGAGCCATCAGTTTCATAACATCTTGTTTCAAGTCAGAAATAACAGAATTTCTAAGTATAGAGTTCAAAAAGTCAGGTAATTGTTGCATTTTAAATTTTGGACTTTGAGCTTCACTAAGCATAAAAAGATAGAAACTCTGCTTTATAATATCTGAACTCAGAAGTGAAAAATATCAGGCTCATGGGGATCATATGACTACAGAAAGACATTTAAAATGTTTACATAAAGGAAACAATGATTTTTTTACAGGAGGGGATTGAAATAAAGTTAGAAAGTCAGAATCCCTTTTTTTGCAACTGCATCTTTGGGATTCTAACAAGAATTGAATGGAAGGAATGTCAACCAAAGCAACGTTGTGGAGTATTTACTATTGCTTAAATAATTTTTAGATTATTTGTATAGAAGACAGTAAATGTTTTAACCATGTAGTTTTGTCTGTACTTTTTTGCTATACTGCTGATTGGAACCCAGTATTATGAACATAATATTTTGATCCAAATATTTTTATATTTATGATTAAAAATAAAATATGCAAAAAATTACACATTGATTAATTTTTTATTATAAAGCATTGATTATTAACCGTTTATTGCCCATTTATTTAATAGCTTTTAGTAGCTGATTTTCTGTATAGAACACTAAACATACTTCCAACATGCAGTAATCTAATTTAACCTACATTAGCATCCATGTTAAATAATTATTTTCCATATACACATTGCCATTGTTTTTTCCAAAATAAGACAATAATATTGCAATATGAGTTTTATAAATTGTTTCCCAAATCAATTTCCCTGGATCAACTTTTATAACCTACATTTTAAAATGAAAATTTAAATTTTCACCAGTTTTTAATAAATAGCATTTTATGGGCTGCAATTTTAGAAACTAAATTTTAGTTTTGTGCAATTTATATTAGTAATAATTATTTTCAGTATGTTTTTGCTTTAAATTAATCTATGAGAAAAATGTGAGAAAATTCCTTGAGAGATAACCAGATGTATTGTTCAAATGTGTAACTGCAATTATATAATTTATCAGTAGAGCAGCTACCATTTTTCACACTGGAGCAAACTACAACTACAGGATTTAAAGTATCTTGGGGAGCAAAATTTTCAGGGCCCATTTGGGTAGCTCAAAATGAAAGGACAAAAACTATATTTTGGAAACAAAACTCAATTTAAATGCAGTGAGTCTATTGCACAACCACAATAGTGGGATTAAATCACAGGGTAAAGATATTTCCTCCCCTACTGTTGCCATATCCCCTTGGCTTTTCTTAAGCCAATAAATACGCTTTCTCAAACTTTAAAATCATCTGTCAGGTGTTAAACTGGATGCCCCAAGCGCAGCTGCAGCAGTCTTGTATCCTGTTTTCTGAGCGAGGCATCTTAAGCTTCTGCCTTTAGTCCTGAGTCTGGGAACAAATTCTCTACTCTCCAAAAATAGAGAGAAGGGTTGGCAGCAAACCAACAACTGTCTATAGATAAATTATTTTTCAGGACTTCCAATAATCATAAATGTAAGTTATAGTTTCAAGAGTGCTGTACATATTTTACAGCCTGTTTCTTTTAAACTTGCATTTTGTTTTGGCAAGAAACAGTGGTATAACATGTCAATATATCTGTTGCTTCAGGTTAAACTGATGAACAGCTAGTCAAACATATTTGTAAATATCTCTACCATTGAAATTATACTTCTCTCTTTTACATTTGTGAAAAAGTGATGATTCAGATAAATTAACTAGTTTTCTTAAACTTTGTAGCTAACAGTAGTTACAGCAGCTATTTTTTTACATCTTTATTCCCTTTTTAATCATAGATAGATTAAATGGATTTTTTCCCATTGCCCTTGTGTTTGTTTATGCCATGCTGATAGTAAAACAAAACACTGAAGTAAAGTTTATTTCATCTTAATATAATATGAATATATATGCAAACACATTTATGCTGCATCATTCTATATTTTTAAATTTCCATCTAATACCTTTGCTGTTTTCTTATTGATACGAGGTAATAGACTGCCTTTAATAGTTAAAGGCAGACTTAGCAAAGTACTCTTATTTGCAGTGATCAACAGCATGCTAATATTTCTCTAACTAGATAAGCAAGGTGTTTACACATTACACCCTTGAGGGTATGTGCCATTAATTACACATGCCTAGCAGCTGACATGTGATTAATTAGAAGTGGGAAATCTATTCTTCAGGTGACCAGAAAACTCCTTCCACTTGTCAAAACTTATCTCTTTTTCAAAGCTGTATTACCCCATAAGATACAGGAAACAGTATTACAGATGTACTACTAAAGAAAAGAAAGCTGATCCAGGAACTTTAACAATCAAGTTCCTAAATATTTTAAAAGGGGTCGACATCAAAGCTATTTGAAAAACAATCAACATTGTTCCAAAAAAATTTTAAGCCAATTTCACCTATAAATGTTAAAGATGAACTTATAATACTGTGGGAAGTTTTTGTCAAGCTTAATTTGAAATGTGAAAAATAAAAATTTCCATATGAAGGACTATAGAGCAAAAATTGAAATGTTCTGTAATTATATTCATACTCAGTCACCTTCCAAAAATGCAATGTAATGTCCATTATTAACATCAATGTTATAAGGCTTTCATATTTTCTTCTATTTTGGGTATAGTGGTTTTATCCAATGAGAATGAATCTGCATTTCGTTTTAAACTTAATTAGGATTTTTTGTTCAAAACTTAGACTCAAACTTTAGATTTGCTTATTCTATACAAGATTACTCATTGTATTGGTGTTAAAAGTTTTGTCATTTTATAATCATAACATTAAAATCTGTTTTTTATGAAACCTAAAATTATTAAAGGTGAGTTAGCCATAAATATCTACCATTATCTTTGGCAATTCTTAAAAATGTGGTAACAAATCAAATAGGAACATTTTTGACTGATGAAACAGCAGAAGGCTAAACCTTTGTGTCTGGAATTGGTTCCTTCTGGTGGGTTCTTGGTCTTGTTGACTTCAAGAATGAAGCCATAGACCCTCACAGGGAGTGTTACAGCTCTTAAAGATCGTGTGTCCAGAGTGTGTTCCTTCAGATGTTCAGATATGTCCAGAGTTTCTTCCTTCTGGTGGGTTTGTGGTTTGGCTGACTTCAGGAATGAAACTGTAGACGCTTGCAGTGAGTGTTACAAACCGAAAGAGTGAGCAGCAGCAAGACTTACTGTGAAGGGTGAAACAACAAAGACTCCACAGTGTGGACTGGGGCCTGAGCACGAAGGCCGCTGCCGGCTCCCATGACCAGTTTTTATTCCCTTATTTGGCTCTGCCCACATTCTGATGATTGGTCCATTTTACAGAGAGCTGATTGGTCCTTTTTACAGAGTCCTCATTGGTCCATTTTACAGAGTGCTGATTGGTGCATTTAAAAACCTTTAGCTAGACACAGACCACTGATTGGTGTGTTTTTACAGAGTGCTGATTGGTGCATTTACAAACCTTTAGCTAGCAGAAATGTTCCCCAAGTCCCCACTGGACCCAGGAAGACCAGCTGGCTTCACCTCTCACTTTGATCTAGTGTATGAAATTTTAGAAAAAATAAAGAAAATAAAGAGTAGTAGTTAAAGTGACAATCAAATATTGCCAATACACATAGATATATTCACTCTGTAGGTTGTTATAATAAAAGCACTTTTCTGAATTTTTTCACATAATTTTCTAACTGCCTTTAAGTGAAATATCATTTTTAAAATGACATTTTTTTAAGTGTGGTCTGCAGACCAAGTGCATTAAAATCACCTAAAATTCTTGTGAAAAATATAAATTCAGGGAAATATTCCTTATCTACAAAATTAAAATCTTTAGAATTGGGTTCAGGAATCATTTCAACAAAATCACCAGGATATTTCCTGTGGCTACATTGGTTGAATCATTGCTCTATGAGTTCTGTGCTATTATTTTATTAAATAGGAAAATAAACAGCCTCTGAGATAGGACAACTTTCCAATGTTACACAATTCAAGTGACTGAGCATCCATTCCAACACAGATTAAAGCTCATGACCTTAATCATTAGACATGCTGGCTCACGTAGAAAATAAAAACTTAGATATCAAAACATCCATTAAACAATGGCTATTAGTTACACATATAAACAATATATATTTTTTTATTACTTTTAAAAACTAAACATTAGTGGTAGGTATTTTACACATATAAATTACTTTTGCACCCATCTAATATTTTATTTTCTTTCTATAATAAAAGATGACCCCATGAAACTTAGTAATCGTAACAATACTTATCATATTTCATGATCTACTGATTCAAAAGTGTAAGTTGAAAATCAAACTAAAACACTTGTAACTTCAAATATTAGATTTTTGCAACATTATGATTCTTAACCACTGTCTAACCATGTTGTAAATCTCTCACTTCTTGTTTTGCCCATAAATAATCCCTTGTTATAGTTTGTATTAAAGTGAGTAAAAAGAATTCAAGCAGAAAACTGTCAATCTGAAATTTAAAATAGTAATCATGTTTCTTTCCAATTAGAGAACGTAACACAAAAACAGAAAATGCTTAGCCCAAAGAAAATCCTGAATCCACTAAGATAGATTTTCAGCTTCTGAGACCCCACAAAATATTTTTATTGCTGCTGTGTTTCTGAATCACTTAAGGACCTTTGTAGAGATATTGGCACATCTAGAGCAATATTGAGAAACACAATTTAGATAGGTGGAGAGATAAAAGATATAGATAATTTAATAAGCCAGAAGAAAGCCTTAGTTGGTGAGATATCTTTGCTTTTGCTACAACATGTTTTCTTCCTTTGAATTGCCATTGTTTTGAGCACTACCAAGTTTTATTTTAATGAAAGTATATGAGAAACATGAGATTGTAAGTAGCAGTGGAAACAGTGCCAGAAGCCGATCCAGTTTTCAGCTCCAGCAGTGTCAGCTGTGCTTGCGCCAATCATTCCTGCTCTGCAGCAAGCAGCCTTCAAATTCTAATCAAACTTATTCAGCCTCGCGCTTTAAAGTGATGTTCCTGGCTCAGAAATGCTCAACTCGAACAACTCTAAATCCTTGTGCTAAACTCATTTTTGTAGAAATCTTCCAAACTTTGTTTCTGTTGCTTTCAACAATAAACCTTGACTCATATAGTGAGGTATCAAAACTCTATTTTCTGGACAAGGAATTTAAAATTAGGGAAATTAGTGTATCATTCAAATTTTTGGAGCAAATAGGAAGCAGATCCAAATCTAAGTCTATCTGACTCCACGTCCATTCTCATAACTACTATGATAAATTATATCATATAATTGAGAGCTATGTGAAACAATGACACATGCCTTCACCTAAATATATGTAACTAAACCAACATTTAAAATTGCCTTGAAGCCCCATAACTTAAACTTATAGTGTGTACATTATTTTCAAATTATACCATATCCTCATTGATGATCATTTTATGATCATGAATGTTCTAGGGCTATTTTCTAGCTTTTAGAGTGAATTTTACACTATCATTATTTATACATCAGTGGAGCTCTCAGTGGTATCTCTGATCTCCCTTTTTTTCTTTCCTGAGCTGCAGCTATGTTGCAATTTAGTGCAATCCATTTTTATTTAAAAGCCATCTCTTCTTCATAGTAAGGAGTAAGACTTACGCATAACATGTGCATGCTGTATAGACAATATAGTATTAAAATGGTTTCAAATAACCACACTATCAAACAATCTGAGCTGCCAAAGGAGCAGCCAGTGTACTCAAGATAAAACTAGGGTCTAGGATTTAACAAAGGGGAGAGATCACACAGCAGGAGCACTTTGGTGAAGCAGTAGATCTGGACACAATATAAACAATCCAAACTGGAGGAAACAAAGCCTGGCATGCAGTGATTCATTGGTTCATTAAGTAGAAAGAAAAAGAACACTCTTATTGACTGATGATATCTCCAGGACAATATCTTTGAGTGTAAAGCTAAGAAACTTGGGAAAAGTGAACATCTAAGAAATGAAGTAATATAAAATGTGAAGGCAAAAGAGGACTGGAAATAATTAATAACAACTGGGGGACAATAGACTGTAGCTATATTGCTTTGGTACCTGACTCAGAACACAGAAGCTTCGTGAATGTGGTGGTTATAGAACGGCATGACAAACTTCGAATTGCTAAAAAGGAAGTGCCTCAATTCAGACCTTATCAATCTGGTGGGACAGATATCACATGCAAGCTAAGATATTGTTTTGGGGTTGGCCCCATCCCCCTCTATTTGTCTATGTCTTATCTAGTCTTTACAATTTTTCCTTGACCATCTTTCATTCAGACATTGACTGTGCTTTCATTGTATTCCAAACTTGGTATCTCATTTTATCAACCTTATTACCTAATTATCTACTATTTTATCCTTATCTCATTCTTTTAAATCAGGCTTGGTTCAGAAAAACTTGATGGTAATAATACTGCCTGGCTTTGGAAAAGTACTCAAATTACTTCAAGGTTGGCCCTAGATGATTTATCCCTAATGGCATTGATAGGAACCTAACCTAGGCATATTGGAAAGAAATAGGACCAAAAAAAGTGCTTGTTTTGCATTTGTCTACTTTCTGAAATTATTAATGCATGTCAAACAGTCTAGTTAGCAGTATTCAAGGAACAATAGGCATTGGTTCTATATATATTGCACAATATCAATGCCATACAATAATTTACTTCCAAGAAAAATGATACATTTACAAGCCAACAAAGAAACTGTGAACTTTTATAAGAGAAGCCTCATCCCAAATAATTCTTGCTAACGTTGAAAATTTCAGTTGTCCTGGCATTTACAGGATAATGACTTGTGCTCAGGAAGCCAATCTTCTTAACTTTGGAAATATTTTAAAAATGTGGAGTTTCCCATGTACAATATACTTGTGTGTTTCTGTGAAAAATACTGTCTTCTTAGAATGGATTATATACAAGATATCTGACATTGTGCTAATGACTTAAAATATAATCCACTCCCAACCTATAGTTCTATTTGCCTCAAAACATTTTTTTGATATACAAATTTAATTTGCCAAACTGTTGATGATATGGTTAACCGTAACAATATTAAAATAATGTAATGGAAGCATTATACACCCAAAGATATAACTTTCACACTCCTGTAAGTAACTTGTGGAGAATCAATCATATAATAACTAAATATTAAAATGCCTCTCGCAGGACTTTAACCTCAAGTAGATAGTACATTGCTACTGAGGCAAATTCAACTCTCTCAAATATTAATTTATGGCAAGGATAATCATTTTTGTTCAATTAAGTCAAATTCTTAGGAAAGCAATGAAATTTTCATGAATATTTCTGGAATAATTAGAGAATTTCTATATTTATAGTGCGCTGACATCTCATAAATATCACATTGTGCTTTTATCTTCATATGTATTCTTTCCACTAAATATAGAAAAGTGATAATTAGCCTTAGAAATATCCATTAAACATGAAGGAAGATGGTATAAAAAATTAATGTCATATGCTCATGATAATGTGCAAAATAAAAATATTTCCAATTATTCGATTGTAGTTATTAATATAGCAAAATGTTGTCTGAGTAACATTAAACCCAATAATCACCATAATCTTCAAGAACTAAAGATTTATTAGAGAAATATCATCATGGAAACAAAATATATTATTTAAATTGGAAGAAAAGTTAGTAAGAGCATGATATTCTGAAACAATTTTTTTCATAAAATGAATAATAAATGCAAATAATAAGAACAATTTAAAATGCTTGGAGATTACTTAAGACAATATTAAAGTAGTAGTATATTTATTTTGTTATAATTTTGTTAGAATTGCTTTATTATATAAGTTTTGAGCATGGGTTAAAAGGGTTAAAAATAAGGTCAAGTTAATACATTTATTAAAACCAAAATTATTCAACATTAAATAATTTGAACACTAACACACAGACTGTATTCTAGCACTCTGAAATTATAGATACATAATTCTACCATTAAAACCTGTTATAAAATTTTAAAACAAATATTATTTGGATTTATTCTTTTATTCCATAGGCCACAAAGATAGGCTCACTATAACAACTCATTTCTCAGTACAATGGATAAATTGCATTAATCAAAATTTATTTTTAACTGAAATGTAGCTTTTAAAATGATTTTCTATAAAGAAAAAGTATACCCACCCGCATTCTAGTTAGTAAAGTAGTACATATACTACATGTGAAAATACAAAAACTGAAATACGACTAAAACAAAATATAAACTTTATTAAAAGTTAAGGATCATTTATTTTTCTTTGCTGAAAACAATATAAATCACGATGAATAATTAGTTAGCTATCAATAAAGAGGAAGTCACTTGATAAAATGGCCAGTCACTTGAATTAACTTGGCCAATATAAAAATCCACTTTAAATTGACATGATTATGCTTGGACATAAATCTCTCTAAATTTAAAAAAAAAAAAAAAATCATACCAAGCATATTCTCGGACCACATTGGAATAAAAATATACCAAGAGGAACTTTCAAAACCACACAATTCCATGAACACTGAAAGACTTGCTCCTGAAAGACTTTAGTGTAAACAATGAAATAAAACCTGCAATCAAAAATTGTTTTAAAACAAATGAAAATGGAGACACAGCATACCCAAACCTCTGTGATGCAGCTAAAACAGTGTTAAGAGAAAAGTATATATAGCACTAAATGCTTACATCCAGAAGATACATCAAATTAACAATCTAACATCACACCTAAAGGTACATATAAAAAAGCAATAATCGCAAAGCTAGCAGAAGAAAGAATTAACTAAAATAAAAGTAGAACTAAATGAAACTGAAACTTAAAAAACCATACATTGAATTGATGAAATGAAAACTTGGTTCTTTGTATAGCTAAACAAGATTGATAGACCCTTAGCTAGATAGCTAGATTAACAACAACAAAAAGAGATAAGATCTAAATAATCACAATTAGAAATGACAAAGGAGACATACAACCAATCCCACAGAAATACAGAAGGTCCTCGGGGGCTATTATGAACACCTCTATGTGCAGAAACTAGAAAAACTAGAAGAAATGGATAAATTTCTAGAAAGACACAACCACCTGAGATGGGATTAGGAATAACTTGAAACCCTGAAGACAGCAATAATGCATTAGTCACGGTTCTCTAGAGGGATAGGACTAATAGAAAAGATGTATATATAAAAGCGAGTTTATTAAGGAATATTGACTCACGTGATCACAAGGTGAAGTACCACAATAGCTCATCTGCAAGCTGAGGAGCAAGGAAGCCAGTTGGAGTTCCCAAACCTCAAAAGTAGGGAAAACAACAGTACAGCCTTCAGGTTGTTGCAGAAGGCCCGAGAGCCCCTGGCAAATCACTGGTGTCGGTCCAAGAGTCCAAAAGCTGAACAACTTGGTGTCTGATGTTAGAGGGCAGGAAGCATTCAGCATAGGAGAAAGATGGAGGCCAGAAGACTTAGCCAGTCTAGTCCTTCCACATTTCTCTGCTTGCTTTTACCCTAGTGGTATTGACAGTTGATTAGACGGTACCCAGTCAAATTAAGGGTGGATCTGTGTCACCCCATTCACTGACTCAAATGTTAATCACTGCTGGCAGCACCTTCACAGACACACCCAGGAATAATACTTTGCATCCTTCAATCCAATCAAGTGACAGTTAATATTAACCATCACAAATAACAAGTTCTGAAGTTGAATCAGTAATAACAATAGTAAAAACTGAGCCAACAAAACTCTAGACCAGATGGATTCATAGCCTAATTCTATCAAATGTACAAAAAAGATCTGGAGCCAATTCTACTGAAAATGTTTCCAGAAAATCAAGAAGGAGGTATTCCTCCCTTACACATTCTATAAAACCAGTATCATCATGATATCACAATATGACAAAATTACATTAAAAAAAATAAAGGTATAGCCCACCATCCCTGAGGAATGCAAGGGTCTGTCCCGCAGACCCTGACTCAACAACGAATGAATAAAGTACACTGACACACAGATAATCTGCTTTGCCAGTTCAACTGAGCATCCTGTCACTTACAGACTCCACACAGAGTGCTGTAAACAGTTGTGACCAAGGCCCAGGACTAGCCAGCAAGACTCGCATTTATTCAGTAAAGATCAATTGACAAAGGCTTGAGTCAACACCACTATAGGGTAATTGACATTGTGGACTTCCCCTGTAGAAAGCAATTAAGCACCTGTGGCAAATAAAAGGTTAGTCTTGGGAAAACAAGTTAGATAAACTACTCTACATTCTTTTGTGTTTTGCTCCTTAAGCTCTCTGGCTCTGGCAAAGAGACTCTGACTGCTTTTAACCCGACAATCTGAAGCTATGCATAACTCTCAGGCTTTCCAGGAGGGTTTGTTGGTATTACTATAACTGTCTTTAATATTTTTCCTACCAGCTTGATTGAACCTCCACAGATGAACAGAGATGCAACCCCCCAAAATGAAATTCTAGTAAACCAAATCTAGCAGTACATTAAAAAGTTAATTCAGCATCATCAAGTAGACTTTATGTGATTCATTACATAAAAATAATTAAAAACATAAACCATGTGATCATCTCAATAGATGTAGAAAAACCTTTGATAAAATCCAATATCCCTTCATGATAAAAAAAAAAAAAAAAAAAAAAAAAAAAAACCCTCAACAGACTAGAAATTGAAGGAACATACTTCAAAGTAATAAGAGTCATCTATGACAAACTAACAGACAATACCATACTGAATGGGCAAAAACTGGAAGCATTCCCCCTAAAAATGGCATCCATATAAAAAAAGAAAAATTAAAGTTATCACTCTTCACTGAAAATATGATTCTTTTCCTAGAAAACCATGAAGACTTATCCAAAATGCTTCTAGATCTGATAAATGTCTGTAGTAATGTTTCAGGATACAAAATCAACCTACAAAAGTCAGTAGCATTTCTATACATGAAAAATGTTCAAACTGAGAACCAAATCAGAAACACAATTATTTTTACAATGGCCACAAGAAACGAATTTTTATAAAACCTTAGGAATACATCTATTCAAGGAGGAGAAAGAACAATGTAAGGATAACTACAGAATGCTGAAGGAAATCATATATGATACATTAAAAATAAAAAATTATGCTCATAGATTGAAAAATCAACATTATAAAATGCCCATACTACCCGAAGAAATCTACAGATTCAATGCTATCCTTATCAAATTACCAGTGTCATTTTTCACAGAATTAGAACAAAAAAATTCTTCAATTCATATGGAGCTAAAAGGAGCTTTGAAAGCCAAAGAAATTCTAAGCAAAAAAACAAAGCCAGACATCGCATTAACTGACTTCAAGCTATACAACAAATCTATAGTAACTAAAACAGCATGGTACTGCTACAAAAATAGACACATAAACCAATGGGAACATAATAGAGAACCCAGAAACAAAACCGCACACCTATAACCAACTGATCTTAGGAGAAGTCAACAAAAACAAGCAATGGGAAAAGGATTCCCTAGTCAATATATAGTGCCAGGAAAACTGGCTAAACATGAGCAGAAGAATGAAACTGAACTCCTACCTATCGCCATATACAAAAATTAACTCAAAGTGGATTGAAGACTTAATGTGTTTTTGGATATGTGTTTTAGAATAACTTTAGAATGGTTTTGATAAAAAAATAATAATAATTTATTGCTGGCAAGACCAGTGTCTGTGAGTGTTTGCATGCTCTCTCCATGTCCGGGTGGGTTTTTCCAGCTTTTCTAGTTTCCTTCAGTATACCAAAGCTGCATACTTTAGGTTCAGTGGAATGTGTCTGCCTGTTTCCAATCTGAGCGAGTGGGAGGTCTGTGTAAGCACACTCTGCAATGGGATGGAATCCTGATCAGGGCTGATTTATCACCTTGTGCCCTGAGGATAGGCTCTGGGAGTGATCCTGAACTTGAAGAAGCAGGTTGGAAAATGAATAAGGGAATAATAAAATGATTGCAAAATAAAAATTTGTAAAATCTATGAAAAAAATACAGATGCATGACAATAAACAGTATGGTACAAATACACTCAAAAAATAAACTGGTGTGATTAGTGTAAATATAATAAAATAAAACTACGGTGTCAAGATCAAGTTACAAACATCGCTAAATAGATGAGCAGTAAGTGCATATTTTAGTCTTAAAAAGAAAAAACAACTTACGTCAACTTTTGTACTTTAATAGGAACTACAAATATAATTAAATGTCAAATGAAAAATTAAGGAAATCTACAATTCATGATAAAAATTGAGATACATACTGTGTAAAAAACACTGTAATTAGTCTAGGATGAACAGCACCATAGAAAAATGGAAGATCAATATTCATTTCACAATACAAGAAACACAAATAGACAAAGCACATAAGAACATATACATATGGACGATTATCTCATATTTGTGCATATTTTGTATATAATTTTACCTTCTGTACGAGTAAACAAAGTGATATAGAAGCTGTTTGCTTATCTAATTGGTGAAGGTGAAAAAAATGCAGCTTGTTGATTATTACACAAAATGCGACTCTAATTCGCTGCCAGTGAGAGAGAGTGAATTATTATACAGCTGTCAAAGCACAAAATTGCACCAAAGTTATTCAGGTAAGGAAGACTTTACGGAAAACGATTGCAATAGGGAAGAGAGACAAGAACTCAGTCTGAACTTCATGGACATAAAGGGAGTTTATTAAAAGTCAAATTATGGGGGAGTTTTAAGAGCTGTGGTGAGGGGAATCATAGGCCATTTGTGTTTTCTAATTGGCCTCACCAAAAAAAAAAGTAAACTTTCTTTTATTGTAATAACAGGAGCTAGTATTAAAACTTTGAGCAAGATGCCTCCTACCCTCCCAGGAAGAATGGGAAATGCTGTCTTCTTTCATGATTACATTTCAAAGGAATGGATCACATGTTTTTGAGAAAGACATTCTTGGGTTGTAAAATTGGCAAGAGGCCTTTAAAAACATTTGCATACTTAAAGAGGCAGAAAAAGAACTTGCCATTACACATCTTCTAAAATAAATGTTCGAAGTAAAGGGAGGGGAGTGACCTCTGTGGTTAGTTCATCTGGATTCTGTCAGGAATAGGGTGAGAGGGAGGTCGGGCCTAGAGGCCAGAAAAATCCTATGTAAAGTTTAGTCAAGCTGAGAGGAATGTTAAAGACTCTTGGTCATACCTTACTAAGGGATCATTTTAATACATTGCTTAAAATACTCAAGGCATTCTGTGCCATCTAAGTAGAATAAGATTTTTATTCAGTTATTCTAGGGAAAACATTAGTTAGTTGTGTATGCTATGTATGCAGGAGGAGTAGGTTGCCTGAATGGAGTCACAACATCGTGGTAATCTGCTCCTGGCAGAAACTGTGATGGATCTGATTAGTTTTGACTGAGTTTCTGAACCAGAGGTAAGCATTTGAAATCTGTATTTTAACTTTCTGTAGTACAATGTGGTACTGTATGAGGGGAACAAAAGTCTTATGGTTTCAATAATTTATTTAAATATATTGTAGAATTGGTAAAAATAAGCCACTTTTATGTGATACTAGGTGTGTCAGACCCCAAGCTCAGCACTTCACAAAAATCATATTTTAAATCTCACAAAATTCTAATAGTAAGGATATTGACATCCCTAGTTATAAATATGGAAACTAAGGCTATTAATTTCTTGAAGATCCAAGAGTTAGTAAAGGAAACGACTTAGTCAAAACTTGATTGTTCTAATTTTACAATACCTCTTAGACATTGTGTTTGTTCTCCAGAATCAAAGTCATTATCAAATATTTGTATCTGTTCAAAACTTTCTGTGAGTCTAAGTTAATGTAAGATCTTGAATATGTTATGCTATGATAACTAAAGATCTGAGGAATTTCTACATATTGGGGAAAATATCAAAAATACCTTCTATAATAACATTGCATTGAAAAGATGTATTGCTGTTGGATGGATCAATGAAAGCTTTGGAAAATCAAGACTACAAATAAAATATTCCTCAAAGCTAATCTTTTGTGTAATATTTACTATGCAATTTCTCAGTAATATTGTAGCTTTCATCCCTACCAGAAAACATATATGAAGCAAAATTTCACTGAAAAAAGTGAAAATAATAATACAAAATATGTGCAAGTTTACAATATGATAAATTGCTTTTAATAGGCAATTTTGAATAGCTCAGATTAAGGGAGGAGACCACCCCTCATATTGCCTTATAGCCAATTTCTGCCTCCAAAGAAAGAAGAAGTAAAAACTAAAAGGCAGAAATGGAATCCATATGCAGACAGCCCGGCGCCACACCCTGGGCCTGGTAGTTAAAGATAGACCCCTGACCTAATTGGTTATGTTATCTATAGTTTACAGACATTGTAAAGAAAAGCACTGTGAAAATCCCTGTTCTGTTCTGTTCTAATTACTTGTGCATGCAGACCCCAGTCACGTACCCCCTGCTTGCTCAATCTAACATGACTCTCTCACACGGACCCCCTTAGAGTTGTGAGCCCTTAAAAGGGACAGGAATTGCTCACTCAGAGTTCCCAGCTGAATAAAGCCCTTCCTTCTTTACCTCGGTCTCTGAGGGGTTTTGTCTGCGACTTGTCCTGATACAATATGATATTTATCAATTGAAAACAATTTAACATGCTAGACACTGAAATATAAAAATATTCTAAATCATTAAACATATTTATAGCCAGTTTAGCTTAAGATGTATTTCATTAATTGTCATTTTCTAGGATTAAGATTATAACAATTGAGTGGGCCCACAAAATTTTCAAATGTTGGGCCTGAAAAAGTTACGGGTGCTCAGAGAAAAAGTATAAGTTATAGTCTTAAACTGTCTTTAGTTATGTCATAAATTAATTAATATATCTTCTCAATTATATCTAAACATCAAGATCAGATCTTCATTTGAAATGAAAGTGTCACTCTATAGAATAAATTTAATTCAGAGAATGTCATTTGTTAATATATTTTCTGGATCACAATAAGAAAATTACATAACTGTTTTATGTAAATTCAATTATATAGAATATGTTCTATTTGATACTATTTATGATCTGATCCAGTAAGTTTAGAATCTTAAATGTAATAGTAATAATAAATTTATCTGCTATCTTTATTGACTTATCAATTTCAAGTAGTCAAATAATTTTAAAAACATATATTCCAAACTGCATAACCACTCCAATAATTTCATTCTTACTACCTGGAGCGTTTTATGTGTCTTGTTTCGTTTTGTTTTTATTTTTTAAATTTTTGTTTTATAGAGTTGCATGAAGGAAAAATAAGCAGAAAAATATTTATGGATTAGCATAATAAAGAAAGGATAAGTAGCTTTAAGTGGGTAACATATTTGAAATTTCTGCCAGTAGTTCAGGAAACAATATTCATCAGGCATCATTTCTGAGATTTTTCTTTTGACTCTATCTTATTCTAGTTGTATAACCATAAAATTGGAATGAATTCACAGATAGCATATTGAAATTTACTATTTGGCCAGGCACAGTGGCTCATGCCTTTAATCCCAGCATTTTGATCCGAAGCTGGTGGATCACGGGTCAAGAGATGGAAACCATCCTGGCCAAAATGGTGAAACCCTGTCTCTTCTAAAAATACAAAAATTAGTTGGGCGTGGTGGCAGGTGCCTGTAGTCCCAGCTTCTCAAGAGGCTGAGGCAGGAGAATCACTTGAATTCTGGAGGCGGAGGCTGTAGTGAGCTGAGATCACACCACTCCACTCCAGCCTGGAGACAGAGCTAGACTCGGTCTCAAAAAATGATAATAATACATAAAATAAAATAAAGAAATACAAAAATAAAGAAATTTACTATTTTGGAGCAAATAAAATCAATATTTAAAGATCTTATAAAGCTTATTTTTAGAATAAGAGATTGTTTTTGTTTCCCTTCACTAGGAAAACAGACTGTTATCTACCTATCTTTCAGTATACAATGCTTTAGATGGCAATCAACTTTAGTATAATGGCCTATCTTCTACTAAGAGAGGTAAATATTTTAAAAGACAGATGTGTTTTGTTAAAGTGTAACTTATTGGAAAGTTCTCTTAATCAGTGAAGTAATCATAAAAGAAGTCTATTTTAAAAGGAAAAGTGCAGTGGTAGCTTTGTATAGCAGAGGACCTAAAAGAGATTTAAATTTTATAATGTTTGTTAAGCCTGTATTTCCTCGATGTCTCCTGCACTACTGGAGAATAAAAGCTTCTGAATTAGAGCTAAAGAAAATTATCCTCTAATCAGGGGTATTATATATTAAATGATAAGCTAGTGATATGCTTTATTTGGGTTTTGATTTATTTAATTAAAAAGAAAGCATTTGCATTATATAAAATCTACTTTAAAAAATTTTTAAGTCTATGTAACATTTTAGTAATTGGAATTCTCATCTAATTACCAAAGAAGACAATATTTGTTCAGTTTCAGTTGACATTTTCCCCAATATCTTATTGAATTCATATTTTTATCCTGTTTTATACTGTTTTTGTACACTGAAAAGCTACTATTAAGTTGGTGGTGTGTATGAAAATCGACGGTGTTCAAAAATATATGGAACTTCTATGTTTCTTTGCTGAGGTTAAGTTTTAAGAAGTAAATAAATAAGACAGTATCATCTGTGAATGTCTGTTAAATGTGGATTATGGTAATTTTATTAAAAATTGACATACACTTGTAGAATTGTGTGTTCCAGTCTATTCTGTCACTTAGTAGCTCTGATAACTTGGGCAAATCAAGTTTCTCTTATCTGTAATCACACCTAACAACACGGGGCAGTAATGTAAATAAAATATTAGCCTTTTCTCCTCTATTTGGAAACTATTTATCTTTTATATTTATCTGTAACTATTAAACCTGTCATCAAAAACACATTAGAATCAGGTGTTCTCGCTGTTGAGTGTAAAGGCGGGCAGGGTAAAAAAGTGAGGAAAAACAGGGAACGTATGTATCACAAAGCTCTTCCAGGGCAGCTTCAAAATCTAGGTTGCTAAAGAATAGAAAATTGGTCCAACAAATCAAGTCATAAATGAAATTAAATTAAGCAAATGTTAGTTAAAACTATATTATTTACACACACACACATTCACACACACACACACACTCATTACTACATTTGAAAGATTTTGTTCCTAGTCATTCACAATCAATTGTAATTTGCAAGTAATATAGTTTAGATCTGTGTTCCCACCCAAATCTCATCTCAAATTGTAATCCCAAGGTGTTGAGGGAAGGACCTGGTAGGAGGTGAATGGATTGTGGGGGTGGTTTTCCCCATGCTGTTTTCGTGATAGTGACTGAGATTTCATGAGATCTGATGGTTTTGTAAGTGGCAATTTCCCCTGTACACTCTCTCTCTCCTGCTGCCTTGTGAAGAAGATGCTTGCTTCCTCTTTTGCCTTCCACCATCATTGTAAGCTTCCTGAGGCCTCCCCAGGTGAAACTGTGAGTCAGTTAAACCTCTTCCTTTAAAAATTACCCAGTCTCAGGTATTCTTCTTTTTTTTCCAAGGCGGAATCCTGCTCTGTTGCCCAGGCTGGAGTGCAGTGGCACGATCTTGGCTCACTGCAACCTCTGCCTCCTGGGTTCAAGCGATTCTCCTGCTTCAGCCTCCTGAGTAGCTGGGACTACAGGCTCATGCCACCACACCCAGCTAATTTTTGTATTTTTAGTAAAGACAGGATTTCACCATGTTGGCCAGAATGGTCTAGATCTCCTGACTTCTTGATCCACCCACCTCAGCCTCCCAAAGTGCTGGAATTACATACGTGAGCCACTGCACCTGGCCTTCAGGTATTCTTTACAGCAGTGTGAAATTGGACTAATACAGAAAATTGGTACTAAGAGAGTGTGGCACTGCTATAAGGATAACCCGAAAATGTGGAAGTGACTTTGGAACTGGGTAATGGGCAGACATTGTAACAGTTTGGAGGGCTCAGAAAAGAAAAAAAAAAAAAAAAAGAAAAAAAAAAAAAAACAGAAAGATGTAGGAAAGTTTGGATGAGGAACTTATTGGGAAATGGAGTAAAGACCCTCATGTTATGCTTTAGCAAAGAGACTGGTGGTGGTTTTCCCCTACACTAGAGATCTGTGGAACTTTGAACTTGAGAGAGATGAGTTAAGGTATCTGGTAGAAGAAATGTATAAAAAGCAAAGCATTCAAGAGGTGACTTGGATTATTGTAAAAGTGTTCAGTTATATCAATCCACAAAGAGATGACTTGAAATTAAAACTTATGTTTAAAAGGGAAGCAGTTCATAAAGGTTTGGAAAAGTTGCAGCCTGACTATGTGGTAGAAAAGAAAAACCCATTTTCTGGGGAGGAATTCAAGCTGCCTGCAGAAATTTGCATTAAGTAATGAGGAGCCCAATGTTAGTTGTCAAGACAATAAGGAAAATGTCTCTAGTGCATGTCAGAGAATTTCATGGAAGCCCCTAAGGTACTCCTTATAGCAGTGTGAGACCTGACTAAAACAGTAAGCCAGGTTCATTTATTTAAAACAGCTTGGAGGCTCAGCTATTATATGTTTGGAAAATAATGACTACAACTAATGCAACTTGACCCAATAGACATCTATAGAACAAGAACATGCCACCCAAAAACAACAGAATAAATATTCATCTCAAGTGTATATTGAGGATTCTTTATGCTAGAACATCTGCTGGGCCATATAAAAAACTTTAATACTGGTATCATACAGAGTAAATTCTCCATACACAGTAAGGAGTATAAAATTAAAATAAATAATAAAAAATTTGGAAATTTAAAAAATATGTAGAAATTAAGTCTCACACTTCTAAATAATCAATAGAGCGAGAAAGAAATCACCGTAAATTTCAAAAATACTTTGAGATGAATTATAATTAAGGCACATTATGCCAACACATATGGAATGCCACTAAAACAATGCTGAGAGGAAAATTTATAGTATTAATTTCCTATACTAATCAAAAAGAAATATCTTAAATCAGTAACCTTTTCTTTCATCTTAAGACACTGGAATAAAAAGCAAATTAAACCTAAAGCAAACAGAAACAAAGGTAATAATAATAGTTAGAGTGAAGAATAATCAAAGAAAGCACAGAAAAACAGTAGAGAAAATTAAAAACAACAAAAGTTGTTTTTATGAAGTGAGTGACAATATTTAGAAACTTGGTTAGACTGTCCAAGATGAAAAGAGTGAATATTCAAATTACCAAAATTAGTAATAAAAGTAATTTCTACTGAGTTTCCAGAAATAAAAGAGTGTAAAAATATACTATTAACAATATTTGCCAATAAATTAAATAAACTGAGTTGAATAGAATAGAAACACAAATATACATACTACGAAATTTCCTCAAGAGGAAACAGAACTTATAAATAGCCCTAATAACTAATCAAGTGATTAAATTAGTCATTCAAAAACTTACCAAGGAGAAAGCTCCAGACCCAGATGCCTTCAGTGGTAAGTTCTAAAAAATATATCTAAAGAAATGTATTCCAAATCCTCACAAACTTTCTAAAAAATAGACAAGGAGGGAATAACTCCTACTGTATTAATAAGGCCAGTATTACCCTTATCAAAACTACAGAAATAAATCACAAGAAAAAAAAGAAAACCAGACAGATTCTCATGAATTGAGCATAAAAATCCTCAGCAAAATATTAGCAAACAGAATTTAGTAATAAAAAAGTGTTGTACAACATGACTATATGGCATTTATCCCAGGTTTAATATCTGAAAATTGATTAATTATTATAAAAATATAATAAAGAAAACCATGTGATCATCTCAGTAGCTGCAGAAAAAAAAAACACTAGACAAAATACAAAACCCCTCTGATTAAAATATGTGTTCTACATACTAGCAGTACAGGAAAGTATCTTAGGCTCTTATATACAAAAAAGTCACAGTTCATATCATATTTAATGGTGAAAGACTGAATGCTTTCTTCCTAAGGTCAGAAACAAGAATAGAATGTCTACTCTCACTTATTTTATTTAACATTTTATCGAAGGTTCTAGCTTGGGTATATATGCAAGAACATTAAAGGAAACAGTTTCAGATTAGAAAGAAAGAAATAAAACCACATCTATTTGCAGACAATAGTCTTATATATGAAAAAATCCCTAGGAATCCACCACAATAAAAGCAACTATTAGAATTAATATAGGAGTTAAGTAAGCTTATATAATTTCAACATAAAGAAATCAATTGTATGCCTAAACTATCAGTAAATTTACATTAAGCTACAATTATTTAGTCAATTTCAGTTTTTTTTCAACTTTTATTTTAGAATCAGGCCATACATATGCAGATTTGTTACAAAGGTATATTTCAGTAATGCTGAGATTTTGAGTATGATTGAATTGGTCACCCAAGTACTGAGCATAGGACCCAATAGGTAGTTTTTCAACCCTTTCCCCCTCCCTCCACTCTTCTTGTGTTCCCCAATGTCTATTATTTCTATTGGTATGTCTGTAGGTACCCAAGGTTTAGTTCTCACTTATAAGTGAGGACATGCAGTATTTGGCTTTCTGTTTTTGCAATAGTTTGCTTAGCATAATGGTCTCCAGCAGCATCTATGTAGCTGCAAAGGACATAATTTTATTTTTTATGGCTGTGTAATACTCCATAGTGTATATGTACCACATTTTCTTTATCAAATACACTGTTGATGTGTTGATTCCATATTTTCTTTTTCTATTGTGAATAGTGCTGCCATGACTATATGGGGACATGTGTCTTTTTGGTAAAATGATTCAGCTCCCTTTGAGTATATACTCCGTAATAGGATTGTTGGGTCAAGCGGTAGTTCAATCTTAGTTCTCCACAATGGCTGAACTAATTGACATTTCCACCAACAGTGTATATGTGTCCCATTTTCTTCACAGACTTGTCAATACCTATTACTTTTTGACTGTACAAAAATGATTCTGACTGCCGTGAGAATGTATCTCATTGTGGTTTTGATTTGCATTTCCTTGATGATTAATTACGTTGAATATTTTTTCATCTTTGTTGACTGCTTATATGTCTTCTTTTGAAAAGTGTCTGTTCTTGTCCTTTGCCCACTTTTAATGGGGTTGTTTTTTGCTTAATGATTTGTTTAAGTTTCTTATAGAATCTGGGTATTAGTCCTTTGTTGGATCATAATTTATGATTTTTTTTTCACATTCTGTAGGTGGTCTACTTACTCTGTTGATAGTTTCTTTTTCTATGCAGAAGCTCTTTAGTTTACTTAGTTCCCACCTGTCAATTTTTGTTTTTGTTGCAATTACCTGTGGGGACTCAGCCCTAAATTCTTTCCCAACATAGATATTGAGAAAGGTATTTCTTAGGTTTTACTTCAAGAATTTTTATAATTGTGGACCTTACATTTAAGTATTTAATTCACCTTGAGTTAATTTTTGTATATGATGATGATAGGTAGGGGGTCCAGTTTCATTTTCTGCACTGGGAAATAAAAAAGTTAGAAATATGTTTAACAAAAGTCAGACAATCTATTGTATAACCATACAAAACAATTGTGAAAGAAATTACAAACCTATGTTTGTAATCACATCTCATGTTATGGGTCAGAAGACAATATTGTTAAGCCAAAGCTAAAGTTATAAAATTTTTGGAAGAAAATATTGAAGTAATCCTTTGTGAACTTGATTTAGGTGAAGGCTTCTTTAGATAAAACATCAAAAGTGCAAGTAACAAAAGGAAATTATGAATAAATTAGATTTCAACAACGTTAAAAATTCTGAGTATATATTTCACCAAAGAAGAAACATAAATGAACAAAAAGTACATGAAAATGTGTTCTACATCATTTATTATGAAAGGCACAATGAAATACTGCTTCATGCTCAATAAGATGACCATAATTAACAAGACGGATCTTAACATGTGTTGGTGAAGATGAGGATAAATTCAATACATATATTAACAGTTAGAATATAAGATAGTGCAGCTACTTAAAAAAATTCTGGTAGTACTCCAAACATTAAGTAGAATTACTATATGGCCTAGCAAAATTTTACTGCAAGGTATTCATTCCAGAGAAATAGAAACACTTGTCTGCACACAATCTTTTACACAAATGTTTATAGCAACGTTATTTGTAGTTTCTCAATAGTGTAAACAAATCAAAAGTCCATCAACTTATAAATGGTTCAGTAGACTGTTGTATCTTCATTCAGTGAAGTAGAGAATTATCTGCCAGTAAAAAGGAATGAAGTATAAATAGATGCTCAAACATGGATGAATGTTGAAAATATTATCATAAGTAAATTAAAGCCAGTCACTAAAATGTGAACTTATTTTTAAAAATGAAAAAAGTAAGTCACGCATATATTGTGTGTGAATCAATTTATAATGTCCAGAAAAGACAAATCTATAGTCCCATATCTCTAAAACCAATTTAAAATTATTAACACTTTTGCTATTTTCAAGTTACATGCCATTTTTATTAGATCTTAAGTGTTTATCTATTTCTATCATTACAATATGGTTTAAAGCAATAGTAGAGAGGGTTTGTCATGTATTTAGAAATACAAATTATATAGTTTAATGTGTTTTCAGTCTGGTTACAAAAATGACATTTTCTGGCCGGGCGCGGGGGCTCACGACTGTAATCCCAGCACTTTGGGAGGCTGTGGCGGGTGGATCACGAGGTCAGAAGATTGAGACCATCCTGGCCAACATGGCGAAACACAGTCTCTACTAAAAAAAAAAAAAAAAAAAAAAAATTAGCCGGGCGTGGTGGCGGGCTCCTGTAGTCCCAGCTACTCAGGAGGCTGAGGCAGGAGAATGGCATGAACCTGGGAAGCGGAGCTTGCAGTGAGCCGAGATCGCGCAGCTGCACTCCAGTCCAGGCGACAGAGTGAGACTTCGTCTCAAAAAAAAAAAAAAAAAAAAAAAAAAAGGATGACATTTTCTGAAGGCTTCTTATGAACTAGGCAGGTGTGAAAAGAAATAAAGGAGTGGGCGCCATATAAAAGAACAATAAAAAGCGATAAAGGGGGATGCAGTATAGTCCCTGTTCCCACTTCTTTCAGAATATTTGAAGACCTAATCGAAGGCTTTGCTTTAGAAGTGAAGAAGCTCAACTCCAACAAACCTAAAGACTTTATCTAACTAGCCAAGCAAATTAATGAAGAGTTGAAATAAGGACCAAGATTTCATAATTCTGTATTCAGAATTGTACTTCAGTCTGATGATTGAAGGATGTTTAGCTGTTTTACACACTACAGTATTGTTCAACTGGAAATCATATCTATACAAAAAGTGTGAACTGCTTCTGAAATTATTTTTGAATATGTATTCATAATTTATACTATTCTTTTCACTCTTATTATATAAATATTTGTTGAGTAAGTTTATTAGTTTGGCGAGTGCTTCTTCTTTTAGAGGAATTGACCATTCTTTCCATTCCAATTATGTCGTTAAAGGATGTCAGATTCAGTGTTACACACTCTCGATGCTTGAGCTTTTGCACAATGATTGAACATAAATGGGTATATACACAAGTAAAGATAGAGTACATAACAAGAAGAGGGTTTCTTTCTTATTCTAACAAGAAGCTTTGAGTATGTGAGCCTTGATATACACATAGTTGTGTTTGCATTGAAAAATACATACAAGAAGTGAACTAACATGTAAATGGCTTCTAATGGTGTTGGGGTCCCTAAACTCAGTTATATTTGAGTTTTATTTCACAATTGTTTTAGTCCCATATCTCTAAAACCAATTTAAAATTATTAACACTTTCACTATTTTGTTATTATACTCTTGTTTTATGTTTCTATAATCATTTTCCAGTAAAAGTCATGGTTGGAAAAAAAAAAAAAGTCATGGTTGAAAATGTGTAAAATTAACAGCACTGTCTCCTCTAGTGTGTGCTTTGGGTTGCTGGCAAATTTTTCCTATGGATGTTCTCTGTCTGCAATAATTTCGCTTCACTCAAAGTCATTGTTGCAGCACCACTCTGGCAGCCCGTGAAAAACACCATGATCCCATTTTGAAAATTCTGCCATGACCTGAGAATGTATTCCTTGCCAAGCCATCCTCTGAAGGTTTGGAACCGACCATGGAGCCATAAAATGATCATGATGATGAAAATCCTGCAGATTCCAGGGTATCTGGTTCAACTTATTATCAGTGGAAGATGGAAGGAATGAGACAGAGAAAACACTACAAGAAATGTAGACCAGACCACCCCTGATAATGCTAGAAGATCTCACGCACTACAGAAAACTTAGAAATTTCAAAGGTTCTCCAAAGAGCAAGACTGCTGAGGCGCACAGCTCAGGACATAGATATACCTGTGTCTTAGTGAAGTACTGAATAATGAAAAATGAAAGACGAATTTAATAAAATCTGTACAGAACATGAATCATATATCAGTGTGTAACTGTTACTTAAAGGAGCTTTATGTGTTGCTCTATATGTGAAATAATAAACCAAATTTGAGATATGAAAGCATTAATTCAACACATTTTATTATTTTTCCCACACTGTATAAGCCATTTGAATATGACTTCTGTTCAACTCAGTATTTTCTTTCCATGGTCCTTTATAAATACAATCTCGTCCAATGTTGCTGACAAATTCTCTAAGAGGAAAAGTGACTGCTTTTATTAAATTTCCTGTGATAGAATAAAAGAGGGGACTTTCACTTAGAAGATCAAGGGGGAAGGGTCAATGGAAGAAGTCTGACCAGTATGTATTTGGCTTTTACCTAAGCCCACACTATTTGGGGGTGTTTTGGGCTACAAATTGAAAGTATTTTGTGAATGTTAAAAAGTGCTTATAATATTTGACACATTTTCTGATTACTTAAATTCTCTGTACCAAAACTGGGAAAATTTAATATGTATTTAAAAAGAATCCCAGCGAGAAAGAAATTAACTGAATAATTTGATTTCAAAGATACAGAAAAATTGCACTGTACCTAATACACTTAAGTTAGTACTTAAAACTAAAATTATTCAGGCTGGGCATGGTGGCTCATGCCCATAATCTCCACACTTTGGGAGGCCGAGGCGGGTGGATCGCTTGAGGTTAGGAGTTCGAGACGAGCCCTGCCAACATGGTGAAACCCTGACTCTATTGAAAATGCAAAGATTCGCCAGATGAGGTGGTGTATACCTGTAATCCCAGCTACTCGGGAGGCTGAGGCAGGAGAATTGCTTGAACTCAGGAGGCGGATGTTGCAGTGAGCTGAGATTGCACGACTGCACTCTAGTCTGAGAAACAGACCAAGACTGTATCTCAAAAAAAAAGAAAAGAAAAGAAAAACAAAACCCTAGAATTATCCTACATAGTATTAGGTAGTTACTCTTTTCTTTACTTTGTCTTCTGATTGCTAGGTAGTCACACCTAGTTGTGAAGAACACAGTACAAATAGTAAATAGTTCAAAATAGCCTCCTTGAAATATAAATCCCTAAGAGTATCCATCAAACAAATACACACACACACACACACACACACATATAATCAAAAATTATCATTCAAAGTTTATATTCTATTTCTTTCTTTTTTTCTTTTTTTCTTTTTTTTTTAAGTTGAAGAAGTCTCACTCTGTCACCCAGGCTGGAGTACAGTGGCATGAACTTGGCTCACTGCAACCTTCACCTCCTGGGTTCAAGTGATTCACCTGCCTCAGCCTTCCCAGTAACTGGGATCACCAACGTGTGCCACCATGATCAGCTAATTTTTTTGCATTTTTAGTACAGACAGGGTTTCACCATGTTAGCCAGGCTACTCTTGAACTCCTGACCTCAAGTGATCCACCCACCTCCCAAAGGGCTGAGATTACAGGCGTGAGCTGCCGCGCCCTGACTATATCCTAATTTTTTATGTAAACTGTCTGTAGCTGTTAATAGAATATGTTCCACTCTGTTTTAAAACTACCAAAATTATTAATTTAAATTTGTGTCACATTACAGGTTTTATCATTTGTAAAAATAATTTAATAATATAGATTATTTAAAAAATAGATAATCATGCACTATAATAAAATGACACATTTTATGGGAATTATCCTGTAACAATAATAAAATGTTCACAAGTTATTTAAATCAAAGTAAATTAATGATAGAGTTTTTTATTTTTAATATTAGTAAGAAATCAGAAGACATCCTGCCTTGTATAAACTTAATTTGATGATAATATTTTAAATATCTCTTAAGTATAAGTTGGAAAATATAATAATGAAGTTTATTTTTACTGTCTTCTTCACAGAGTCATGAAACATTTTGGTAATTTTATATTTAATTAATATACATTAGTTCATTAGCAATCATTTGATAAAAATATTTCTTTAGGCACTAGTAATTTTTAAATTTACCATGTATAAATACATCGTTAAGATTATATTTTTATTAATTTTGTCATGTTTTATCATCTTCTCTTTTAACTGTAGACCATAGTAATTATATACAACATAATTTGATTGGTATAACTGTTGAAGACACTTTGCAGTAGATCAACGTTCCTAACAGTGTCAGTTACCATTGCTGCTCATAAAGTACATCCAACACCTCGTTCCTTAAAACACAACTTTCTTCACTCACAATTCTATGGATGGACTAGGATTCTTTATGCATCCATAGTCAGTTGCGTTAATCTTAGCCTGACTCTTTCACAAGTCTTGGGCTTCACCTGGGAAAGCTGAACTGAGTTGACACTCATCCCTGTGATTTCTCATCCTCCAGCAGGGCAGGTTAGATCTTTCACACAGTGGAGGCAACGGCCCTAAGAGAATGGAAAGATACATAGTCTACTGAGCACTAGACTCAGAATTGGCACAGTGTAATTTCTGTTCCATTCCACTGGACAAAAGAGGTCACAAGGCACAGAGGGTATGAAAATAGACTTCACCACAGTGAACACAGAAGCTGCACGGTTACATTGTAAAACATGTGGATACAAATAGCATTGGAGAAATAGCACCAGTTGTGTACTCAGTCTACCCTACAGCCAAAGCCTGACTTCCAAATTATAGTAACTCACAACATGTCATGTCTCTTAACTTACCCTCTGCTCCCCCAAATAGCCACTACATTGAAAATACTTGTATTGGGTAGGAAAGGTATTTAGAGAGACCCAGATAAGCAAATATTGATCATTTCTATGATTAGAAATCTTATCCTGAGAGATGTCTATTACTATTTTGTATTTGTGAATTTTTGACAGTGTGACCTTTAGCATCTGCCCAAAACTACTGGATAACATGACATTAACTGGCATAGTTGTGTTCTAAGTCACCACTTAAAGTTGTATATCAACAAAAGAGGGAGGAGAAGGCTGTTTTTTTTTTTTCTTTCCATCCTATATCATTATCAACTTATTTACAAGGAACACAACTACATGTGCTCATAGATACAGATATAGATACACACACATATACATACATGGACAAAACACGCCTACACATACAATTACACAATGTGAATACTCTATATCCACAGTTTCTTATAATTTAAATTTGAAATTCATCACATTAAGAGAAGGTTAAATATGCACTGATCTTGTGGCTTGCTTTGGCCAACACATTGCAGCCAAAATGGCAGTTTGCCAATTCTGAACCCATGTGTCAGAAGACCTTACTCATTTCCCCTAGCCGCCTTGGAACTTTGCTGTTCAGGTTAGGCTGACAGAATCTTATGATAAGACATCCACATCCAGGCACTTGACCTTACTAGCTAATACTTAAGCAAACACTAGATATGCAAATGAATCTGCTGGAGGCAATCCAGTCTCAAGTAACCCATCAGCTAACCACATACATGTGAGTAAGCCAAAATGAGATCACTTAGACCTGACTGATTGCTTATAGTGCTCAAATGATCAACATATTGGTGGGGGAAAATACTGTTCTAACATTAAGCCACTAGGTTTTAGCATCATTTTTTATAACAAAAACTAATAGATATGACTGTACATACTCATGTTAAAGATGCCAAAATATAGAAATGAAAGATATTATTCAGATATATAGGAGTCATTACTCCTATGAGTGACTGACAGATGACTTGAAGAATTTTGTACTTTTTAAATACCTTTTTAACTCGGGTGTATTTTTGGTCCCCTGTATAATTTTAATATTATATTGTCAAAGTTGACTCAAATGGAATGACCAGTGTTCAAACAAGTACATACTGATGATCTAATTCCTTCAGGGCATCTACATTTTAAATCATAGCCTAACATATGTATTGCCAAGATATTCAGTTACTAGTTTGGATTCTTCTCTGCTAGACCTATTATTTTGCTTTAGTCAGATACTCTGTGAATTTGAATTAGGCCTCCCTTGGTTTTTTCACCTGTCCAACTCTATCCTATTATAACAACTTCAAAAGCTTAACTGTCTTCTCTGACCTAATTTTTTCTCAAGTGGCCATATAAAAGGGAGTGAAAAATAAATTATGAAACCATCATTTGCTACACAAGTGAATAAATATGAAAAGAGGTTAATGAGAGGACAAAGATCAAACAAGCTCAACCAAAGTAACACGCACACTGTTCTTAATGACTACAAATATTCACAAAACTTTACCTTTATCCTATAAAATACAACATCCTAAAATAATAAATTATATTGAAATATGAATGCACACCAACTTGAGGCCAGAGTTCATTGCCCTTGTGTTTTACCTTCATGCTCTTAAGCTCAGGTAACAAGCTTATTCCTCACAATACTCTCTCCATAAAATCATAGCAGTTATTCTTTACCTGGTCTTTTATTACAGACTTATTCAATAGTAATAAGGAGCAAATTATTACCTTCTTGTAGATTGTGTGAGTTCACATTCAGACAAAATTAAAATAGAAACATCTAAAGACCTCATGACAAAAGAGACCAGATTGTCTTCACTGACTAAATTTCCTGATTGCCATTATACATATTTCATAAGACTCCTGTTTGTATGTAAGACCTTATTATAAACTTGCTATACATGAATGATTTTAACAATAATAATAATGAATATAACTGCATTTTGTTAAATGCAAATATACTTGAAAACTAGGTGAGAGAAATTTTACAAAGTACTTTCCCTGCAATATGAATATTCCTATAACAGGTTATAGCTCAGTCCTATTCTAAATAAAAACACCAGTAATACTGTAATCCCAGCACTTTGGGAGGCCGAGACGGGTGGATCACGAGGTCAGGAGATCGAGACCATCCTGGCTAACACGGTGAAACCCCGTCTCTACTAAAAAATACAAAAAACTAGCCAGGCGAGGTGGCGGGCACCTGTAGTCCCAGCTATTCGGGAGGCTGAGGCAGGAGAATGGCCTAAACCCGGGAGGCGGAGCTTGCAGTGAGCTGAAATCCAGCCACTGCACTCCAGCCTGGGTGACAGAGCGAGACTCCGTCTCAAACAAACAAACAAACAAACAAACAAACAAAAAATACTGATATTAGATTGACACTCTCACTAACAGCATATAAGTGTTTCTTTTTCTCCACAACCTCTCCAGCATCTGTTATTTAAAAAAAACAAAAACAAAAACACCGATATTAGATTGATACTCTCACTAACAGCATATAAGTGTTTCTTTTTCTCCACAACCTCTCCAGCATCTGTTATTTTTTAAGTTTTTGATAGTAGCCATTCTGACTGGTGTGGGCTAGTATCTTACTGTGGTTTTAATTTGCATTTCTCTAATGATCAGTGATGTTGAACTTTTTTTTCACGCAATTGTTGACTAAGTATACGTCTTCTTTTGAAAAGTGACTCTTCATGGCATTTGCCCCCATTTTTTTTGTTTTTTGTTTTTTTGTGTGTAATTTTCTTTAAGTTCTTTATAGATGCTGGATATTAGACCTTTGCCAGATGCATAGTTTGCAAAAAAAATTCTCCTATTCTGTAGGTTATTTGTTTACTCTGTTGATAGTTTCTTTTGCTGTGTAGAAGCCTTTAGTTTAACCATTGTGGAAGACAGTGTGGTGATTCCTGAAATACCTAAAGACAGAAGTACCATTTGACCCAGCAATCTATAAAGAACTAGGTATGTATCCAAATGAATTTAAATCATTGTCTTATAAAGACACATGGACACATATGCTCATTGCAACACTATTCACAATAGCGAAGACATGGAATCGACCTAAATGCCAATCAATAATAGACTGGATAAAGAAATATATATATATACACACACACACACACACACACACACACACACACACACACACACCATGGAATACTATGCAGCCATGAAAAAGAATGAGACCATGTCCTTTGCACAGACGTGGATGGAGTTGAAGGCCATTATCCTTAGGAAACTGACACAGGAGTGGAAAATCCAATGCCTTATGTCCTCACTTAGAATAGGTTAGAAGAAGGAGAACACATGGACATATAGAGGGGCACAACACACACTGGGGCTTATCGGAAGGTATAGGGTGGGAGGAGAGGGAGAATCAGGAAAAATAACTAATGGGTACCAGGCTTAATACATGGCTGACAAAATAATCTGTACAGCAATCCTCTATGACACAAGCTTACCTATGTAATAAACCTGTACACATATTCCTGAACTTAAAAAATGAAAGTTAAAAAGATTACCAAGAATACAAGTTCACCATTCCCAAACTTTCAGCTGAGCTCTTGCTGTCTCTCAGAAGGACTTTTGAGAACTATATAGAATCATGAAACATCATAACTTGAAATACCTTGATTGATGTATTTTAAGTTTTAATTGAAACCTTCTATTTCTTATACAGTTGCATTATTACAAATAAGTCTGACACATTTTCTTAACCAGAAAGTACTTATTTCTATGATTGTTTGTGTTTAATTTGATTATTTCATTGTAAGACGTCTGCAATTTCTAGGTTGTGTATTTTTACATTTACATCCCGTATTTACCATTTTTACATTTTTCTCCTCTGATATATATAAATCTTTAGGTTCGTTTATTGCACAAAGCAGGAAGCTCCTTTTCTATCTTCACAGGAGTTCTGTAAAGTATGATAGTTTCTAGACCAGTGAAGACACAATCTTCTAGATATGTAATCACTTGATAAACTTATTAAAATTGAATGTCATAGAAACATTATATTTTAGGTTAGGATTGGAACAATAAATCTCTGTTTTGTTTCCAAGGTGTTTATGATATTATATCATTCTTTGAGTGAATTTAAAGTCTTTGTAGTTTTGTTTTTTGCTAATAAGAATCAATATTTTGGAATTATAATTTTCACTATGAAATGCTTCTGAGGCTGTGAATACAGGTACTCTATTTCTCTGAATTGTGTATGCTGCTTCTCACTTTCATTTATACTTGCTTTGTTTCATTCAGCTGAATGAATAAAAAGGTTGGGTAAATATCCCCAACCTGAAAACATGTAACCTGTAATTGCTTCCTTTTCTGTTGGCTTGGATTCTGTATTTCTAAACTAGAGAAAAACAGGATGTTAGAAGACTCTTTATCCCTTTTCCCAGGCAATAATGATGTTCTGTGTGAGCTCTGTAGCACATTTTTCAATTTATTTATACTTAAGTAAATGAAGATATAACCCAGATTTTGTTCAGTGTTTTGTTACTCTTACTTCTAAGTAGAATGTGTTTGTGTGTGTGGTTTCCACAGAAGTAAATGAAAAATAGCATTCTTTTTACCTGTTTAATAATCATGATTCTCTTTGTCAGCAAATATATTATGTGAACTATTTATAGACATAAGTATAAAGACTTTGGTTGTAATTGCTTTCAGAACTTGACTTTAAATGTAATTTTAATTTCATATTTATAATCTCTCAATACTATTTATATTGTAGTTAACACTCCAACTATTTTGGAATATTTAATTAATAATAACTTCTCAGTATTTAGTATTTTCTTATTAAGACATGATTTAAAGTCTTGATTCAAAATTATTTGTGTCAGATAAAATAAATACTATTAATAACAATAGACCTCCATCTGTCTCAAACTATAAACAAATATCAAATTCAGCATTTTCTAAAACTAGTGGTTAGCTTCTTGTTAATTTTGATTTATTTCTTATTTATAAATATTCAAACAATTATAAAACCTAAAATGACTAAAAAGAATAATGTTATTATATTCTTAATGTGATCTGATTTTCCAAAGGAGAATCAGGAAAATATGTTTTTGAGATAAATAACAAAAAAAAAAATATGTTGGGGAAAAGCTGAGTGTTGGGAAAAAAACCCTGCTCCCTGGAACTGATATTTTGAACAAGGCAACCAATGAGTTGTCTGCAATCAATCCTCTGAAATGGATTAAGGCCATTGGAAGCTCTACACTTGCAAATTTTGTTCTAATAATTAAGTGCTTGTACTATCTCCTTTTAGTCTGCAGATGTGCAAGCTGCCTCTGGAGAGAAAGCCACCATCAAGAACAAGCAATGATAGCTGTGGCGGTTTTACAAAAAAGAAAAGGGGGCATGTTGCGGAAAAGCTGAGTGTTGGGAAAAAAGTTGAGGCAGGGCTTGCATGTCTGACATAATGTAAAAGTCTTGGAACATGTCCAGGGTCCGGGGTCTAAAATCCCTTGTGGCCTTTGAAGAATGTGTCTAGACTTGCTGGCTCCTTGCTTCTAGCACTCCCAGTCTCATAGATCAGTTGTATCTTAAACTAGAAGAACATGTTTCCCATTATCTAAAGTAGCAGAACATGTTCCATATGCTGCAAAGAAAATGCTAAACTGTCACAGCTGTAGATCATGCACTTGATACACCAGTTTCTTTCAACCCCCATATCCTCACCACCTGCTTTTTTGTTTGATCACCAATAAATAGTGCAGGCTTCCAGAGCTCAAGGCCTTTGCAGCCTCCATACTAGCGTTGGCCCCCTGGTCCCACTTTATGCACTCTTAAACTTGTCTTTTCTCATTCCTTTGACTCCGCCATACTTTGTAGCCCCCACAGCCTGGTGTTGGGTCTGATTGCCCCAACAAAATAAGATTGCTACAGTTTTTGTATGTAATTTATAAAATATATGTGTTATTTGACAAAATAAATATGATTCAAACTTGGTATCTAGATTATTTGTTGGATATATCAAAATTAATAAAGTGGACATTTTAGAAATTATTTAGAATAAAAATAGCTGTAAATGAGTTTCTTTCTGAATACAAATTGCATCAATTAGTAACTTTGGATATGTGGTTTGGTAAGAAACAAACATGTACAAAATCTCAGAAGCTTAAAAGAACAAAGGTATATTTCTTGTCTATACCACATGTTCATCTTGGGCAGGCTGGGAGCTCTGCTTCCCATCTTCTGCAAGTTGGGACCAGGGTGATAGAGCAGATAATTTCTGCAACATTGCTGGTTATTCTGGTGGAGAGAAAGAAGATGGCACATCATGTTTGGTTCTTACATGTTTTATCTTGATCCACAACCCTTTTGCTTTCTGATGACCTATGCAAATTACTTGACCAACACCAATCACCTGAGGCTAGAATAGCCCAACTCTACCAGGTTCTCATAAAGAAATTAGAGAGATTTAATGCAGAGTCTGACATCCACACTGGTTCAATATTATTGTGATAAAATGTAGAATGGCTTTAGAACATATGGAAAACATTACCAGTAGCTGTATAATCCAGAAACTTTTTTTTTATTAGCTTTAATGTTTTAGCTTTATGTTTATTGAGTTATCTGACACATTTTTCAGATGTTATATAATATTTAAATTGTTTCATTTTAGGTCATGTTTTATTCAGGTATTGATAAATTCACTTTGAGTTGTATTTTGCATGATGCTAGAAAAATGTAATGATTTCACTTTTCTGAGAAGTTCAGTGAAATTTCTGTGACTGTTCTAGTCTACCCATGTGGTAGGAAGTTTATCTAACTTCTGTCTAATGATGTGTCAGTTTCCACTGTACTTATGACACTGCTTTAGCCATCCAATGAAAGTACTTTAAGTAGTCTAATATGGATTTTAACTTAGTCACCACGGTGATCCTGTTAGCACTTCAAACTTTACAGATTACTCCTTGAAAAAATGTGCTAGACTAAGGAGTTCAAAAGCTAATTGCTTTATTTTATGTGCCATTGACTTAACTTTCATTCAATTTTTCTTTTGATCTCATCTCCTGGAGGGTAAGTCTTACAAAATAAGCTTCATTCTTTCTTTGCTGTTATCAGTGAAGGCATATTAAAGGCAAAAGGCAATTAATTTGATGATTTGACTGAAATGTGCTTGATTGTGTAAGACTTTCAGCCCAGTACCATTTATTGTAAGTCTGTAGGAAGTACATCACATTCAACTCCACACACAACATGATAAATCAAGTGTTTTTCAAATAAAGAATCATCACTTCTGAAGTATCTATGGGATTCTGCAAGTGACCTATTCTCTTGCATTTGTGAATTCATTAAAAGATAGTGTTATATTTGATTTTTAAATCCTAACCTAATAAAATTCAATATAATGCATTTTGAATCACACAAATGACCATTATATTAGAAAGGTAAATGAATAAATTCAGTGCCCACAGGCAAGTTTGCTTTTGACTTTATGATTACTTCTGAGCAAAGTAAAGATCAAGTGAGGTCAAGAGCAGCTGTACAAAGAACATTTACTTAGTGGTTTAAATGGGAACAAATATTCTGAAAATTAAGTCATCTTATGTCATTACACGGCAGTATACTTAGGACAAAGTCAAAAGTACTTAAATAGTGTATTGAGTGACAAGGGAAAAGTAATGCTTAGATTATGCTTTTGTACAATTGAGCATGAACGGCTTCTTTGTTATAAAAGTCAGTTATTCATCATCATAAGAAAAATTTTAAGAAATTATTTTAAATACTCAGTACCATTTCTATGTGGATTAGTCCATTCTCATGCTGCTATACTCTTAGACTGGGTAATTTAAAAATAGAAAATGGTGTAATTGACTCAGCATTCCACAAGGCTGGGAAGACCTTAGGAAACTTACAATCCTGGTGGAAAGGGAAGCAAACATGTCCTTCTTCACATGGTGACAAAGAGGAAAAGTAAGTGCCCAGCGAAAGTGGAAGCCCTTAGAAAGCCATCAGACCTTGTGAGAACTAACTCAGTACCATCATGGAGAACAGCATGGGGGAAACCACCTCCATGATTCAGTTAACTCCACTTGGTTCCACTCATGATGTGTGGGGAATACAGGAACTAAAATTCAAGATGAGATTTGGGTAGGTACACAGCCAAACTATATAATTCCAACCCTGGCCACTCCCAAATCTCATGTCCTCACAGTTTAAAACACAATCTTGGCCTTCCAAGAGTCCCTCAAAATCTTAAATCATTTCAGCCTCACCTCAAAGTTCCAATCCAAAGCCTCAACTGAAACAAGGCAAGTCCCTTTGGCTATGAACCTGTAAAATCAAAATCAAGTTAGTTACTTCCTAGATACAATGGAGGTACAGGCTTTTGGTAAAAACATGCATTTCAAATAGGAGAAACTGGCCAAAATGCAGGGGCTATATAGGCCTCATGCAAGTCCAAAATCCAGTGGGGCAGTCAAATCTTAAAGCTCTGAAACAATCTCCTTTGAGTCCATGTCTCACATCCAGGTGATGATGATTCAGTAGGGGCAGCTCCACTCCTGTGATTTTGCAGGATACAGCCCCCCTCCTGGTTACTTTCATGGGCTGGCATTGAGTGTCTGTAACTTTTCCAGGTGCATGGTGCAAGTTATCGGTTATCTATCATTCTGTGGGCTGGAGGATGGTGGTTGTCTTCTCATAGCGCCAGTAGGGAGTGCCCCAGTGGAGACTCCTTGTGGAAATTCCAATCCCACATTTCCCTTCTGCACTGCCCCAGCAGAGGTTCTCTATGAGGGTTCTGTCCCTGCACCAAACTTCTGCCTGGACAGACAGGCATTTCCATCCGTCCTCAGAAATCTAGGCAGAGATTCTCAAACCTCAATTCTTGACTTCTGTGCACTCGTAGGCCTAACATCACATGTAAGCTGCCAAGGCTTGGGGCTTGCACCCTGTGAAGCCACGGTCTGAGCTGTACATTGGCCCCTTTGAGTCACAGCTGGAGCTGAAGCAGCTGGGATGCAGAGCACCATGTCTGGAGGATTCATAGAGCTGTGGGTCCCTGGGCCTGGCCAAGGAAACTATTTTTCCTTCCTACATCTCCAGGTCTGTGATGGGAGGGACTGCCATGAAGGTCTCTTCAATATACTGAATTCTTTATTTTGAATATATCACTAGCAGTGACATTGCTGGATCATATAGTAGCTCTAGATTTTTGTGGAACCTCCAAACTGTTTCCTACAGTGGTTGTACTAACTTATATTTCCACCAACAGTATACCAGGGGTTCCTTTTCTCCATATTTTCACCAGCATTTGATATTCTTAACTTTTGGATAAAAGACATTTTAACTGGAATGAGATCATATCTCATTGCGGTTTTGATTTGCATTTTTCTGATGATCAGTGATGTTGAGGCACTTTTCATATACCTATTTTCATTTGTATGTCTTCTTTTGAGAAATGTCTATTCAGGTTTTTTTTTCAATTTTTACTTAGATTATTAGATTTTTTTCCTATAGAGTTGTTTGAACTCCTTATATATTCCAGTTATTAATCCCTTATCTGATAGGTAGTTTGCAAATATTTTCTCCCATTCTGTGGGCTGTGTCTATATTTTGTCAATTGTTTCTTTTGCTGTGCAGAGAAGCCTTTTAACTTGATGTAATCGATTTGTTCAGGTTTGCTTTGCTTGCTTGTTCTTGTGGGGTATTACTACAGAAGCCTTCGTCCACTTCTATGTCCTGGAGAGTTTCCTCAATGTTTTGTACTAGTAGTTCCATAGTTTGAAGACTTAAATTTAAGCCTTTAATCCAATTTAATTTGACTTTCATACACAGCAAAATATATGAATGTAGTTTCATTTTTTTCTATATAGATATTTAGTTTGCCCAGCACAATTTATCGAAGAGACTGTTCTCTCCCTAATGTATGTTCTTGGCACTTTTGTCAAAAATGAGTTCACTGTAAATTTATGGATTCATTTCTAGGTTCTCCATTCCGTTCCACTTATCTCTATGTCTGTTTTTATGCCAGTATCATGCCATTTTGGTTACCATAGCTCTGTAGTATAATTTAAAGTCAGGTAATGTGATTCCTCCAGTCTTGTTTTTTTTAATCAAGAATAGCTCTGGCTATGCTGGGTCTTTTGTGGTTTCCTGTAAAATTTAGAATTTTTTTTTTCTCTATTTCTGTGAAGAATCTCATTGGCAATTTGATTGGGATTGCATTACATTTTTAGATTGCTTTGGGTAGTACGGACATTTTAACTATATTGAGTCCTCTAATTCATGAACACAACCTATCTTTCCATTTCTTTGTCTTCTTCAATTGCTTGCATCAGTGTTTTATAGTTTTCATTGTAGATACCTTTCATTTCTTTGCTTAATTCTTAGGTATTTTATTTGTAGCTATTGTAAATGATATTTATTGATTCCTTTTTCAGATTGTTCACTGTTGGCATATAGAAATGTTACTGATTTTTGTATGTTGATTTTGTATCCTGCAACTTTACTGAATTTGTTCTTCAGTTCTAATAGATTTTTGAATGGAATCTTCAGATTTTTCCAAATATAAGATCATATTATCTGCAAACAAGGATAATTTGACTTCTTCCTTTCCAATCTGAGTGCCCTTTACTTCTTCCTCATGTCTGATTGCTCTAGCTAGCATTTCCAGTATTACGGTGAGTAATAGTGTTGAAAATGAGCATCCTTTTCATGCTTCTGATCTTAGAAGAGAGGCTTTCAGTTTTTCCTCATTCAGTATGAAACTAGTTATGGGTCTGTCACATACAGATTCTATTATGTTGACATATACCAAGTTTTTAATGGTATCTATCTAGAAGAAATGTTGAATTCTATTAAATGCCTTTTCAGCCTCAATTGCAATGATCATAAGGCTTTCAGTTTTTCCTCATTCAGCATATAATCAGCTATAATTCTGTCATATATGGCTTCTGTTATGTTGACATATGTTTCTTCTATAGCCAGGTTTTTTAGGTTATTTATCCAGAAGAAATGTTGAATTTTATCAAATGCTTTTTCAGCCTCAATTGTAATGATCATATGACTTTGTCCTTCGTTCTGCTGATATGATGTATCACATTGATTGATTTGCTTATATTGAACCATCTTTGCCTCCCTTGGATAAATCTCATTTGGTCATAATGAACGATCTTTTTAGTGTATTATTGAATTTGGTTTGCTAGTATCTTGTTGATAATGTGTTACATCAATATTTATCAGCGATAATGGCTTATAGTTTTCTCTTTCTGATATGACTTTGTCTGGTTTTGGTATCAGGGTATATACTGGCCTCATATAATGACTTTGGAAGTATTCACTTCTCTATTTTTCAGAAGAGCTGAAGTAGAATTTGTGTTAGTTCTTCTTTATATGTTTGGTAGATTTCAGCAGTGAAGCTATTGGATCCTAGACTTTTCTTTGCCGGGAGACTTTTATTATAATGTCAATGCTGTTACCTATATTCTGTCTGTTCAGATTTTGGATTTCCTCATGGTTCAGCCTTGGTAGAATATATATGTCTAGGAATTTATTCATTTCTTCCATACTTTCCAGATGACTGGCAAATAATTGCTCACAGTAGCCACAAATGGTCCTTTGAGTTTCTGTGGTATCATTCATAATGTCCTGTTTTTCACCTCTGATTTTATTTATTTGGGCTCTCTCTCACTCTCTTTTCAGTTAGTCTGGCTAAAGGTTTGTCAATTTTACTTACTTTTCAAAAAAAAAAACTTGTTTCATTTATGTTTGTGTTATTTTTGTCACTTAAAATTTATTTCTGCTCTGATCTTTCTTTATTTTTTTCCTCTGCTAAATTCAGGTTTGGTTTGCTCTTGCTCTTGCTTTACTAGTTCTTTAAGGTTCGTTGTTAGGTTTTTAATGTGATTTTTTTTTTTTTGATGTAGGCACTTATAGCTATAAACTTCCCTTCTAGTACTGTTTTTACTGTATCCCATAGATTTTGGTATGTTGTATTTTATATCAATTGTTTCAAGACATTTTTCATTTCCTTTTTAAATTCTTCATTTACTCATTTGTCATTCAGGAGCATATCGTTTCATTTCCATGTGTTTGTATAGTTTCGAAAATTTCTCTGGTTGTTAATTGCTAGTTTTATTTCATTGTGATCAGGGAAGATGCATTATTTCAATTTTTTGATTGTTTTAATTCTTGTCTTAATACATAACTAACATATGATCTTTCCTTGAGAATGATCTATATGCTGAGGAAAAGAATGTGTATCCTGCAGCCATTTGAGGAAATGTTCTGTAAATATTTATTAGGTCCATTTGGTCTATAGTGCAGGTTAAGTCTGTTTTTACTCTATTGCTTTTCTGTCTGGAATATCTGTCCGATGCTGAAAGGGGGGTGTTGAAGTTTCCAGCTATTACTGATTCGGGGTCTGTCTCCCTCTTTAAGTGTGATAATATTTGCTTTATATATCTTGGTGTTCTACTGTTGGGTGAAATATATTTACAATTGTTATATCCTCTTGCTGAATTGACCCCTTTATCATTGTATAGTGACCTTCTTTGTCTTTTCTTATAGTTTTTGTCTTGAAATCTATTTTGTCTAAGAACAACGACTCCAGCTCACTTTTGGTTTCCACTGGCATGCAGTACTTTTTTCCATACCTTTATTTTCAGTCTATGTTTGTCTTTATAGGTGAAGTGTGTTTCTTGTAGACAGCAGATCAATGGACCTTGTTTGTTTATTCATTCAGCCACTTTACACCTTTTGATTGGCAATTTGGTACACTTACATGCAATTTATTATTGATAAGTAAGGGCATACTCCTACCATTTTGTTATTTTGTTTTTTGATTGTTTTGTGGTCTTCTCTTTCTTCTTTTCTTTCTCCTTTCTTTTAGTGAAGATAATTTACTCTGGTGGTATAATTTAATTTCTTTTCAACTTTTGTGTATCTCTATGATTTTTTATTTGAAGTTACCATGAGGTTAACAAATACTATCTTAGAACCTGTTATTTAAATATGAGAACAACTTAACACTGTCTACATATACAAACAAACAAGAAAAAAAAAAACACTAATAAAACTCTATTTTAACTTTGTCACCCTATGTTTTAATGCTTTGTGTTTCTATGTATATCTTATTGTACTGTCCATGTTTTTAGCAGTTGTTGTAGGTATTGCTTTTGATTTGTTAAAGATAGACTACACATCAACTTACAATGTTATAATGTTCTGTGTTTTTCTGTGTATTTACTATTAGCAGTAAGTTTTGTACCTTCAGGTGAGTTCTTATTACTTATTAATGTTATTTTATTTCTCATTGAGGTACTCCCATTAGCATTTCTTGTAACAGGTCTGAGGCTGATGAAATAACTCAGTTTTCATTTGTTTGTTCTTTATTTCTCCTTCATGTTTGCACAGTATTTTCACTGACAACATTATTCTAAGGTAAAAGGTTTTTTTTTGTTTTTTTGTTTTTTTTCCATCAGTACTTTAAATATTTCATGCCACTCTCTCCTGACCTATAAGGTTTCCACTGGAAAGTCTTCATGAGACATATTGGAGTTCCACTGTATGCTATTTATGCTTTTTCTCTTGCTGCTTTTAGGATTCTTTCTATATCCCTGACCTTTCAGGGTTTAATTATTAAATGCCTTGAGGTTGACTTCTGTGGGTTAATCTGCTTCATGTTCTATAACCTTCTTATACGCAGATATTGATATCTTTCTCTAGGTTTGGGAAGTTCTCTGTAATTATCCCTTTGAATAAACTTTTTCCCCTTATCTCTTTCGTTACCTCCTCTTTAAGGTCAATAACTCTTAAGTATGCCCTTTTGGTGCTATTGTTTAGACCCTATAGGCAAGTTTCACTGCTTTATGTTCTTTTTTCTTTTGTGTCCTCTGACTGTGTACTTTCAGATAGTCTGTCTTCAGGCTCACTGATTCATTGTTCTGATTGAACAATTCTGTTATGAAAAGACTAATGCATTCTTCAGTATGTCAATTGCATGTTTTAACTCCAGAATTTCTGCCTGATTTTAAAAAGTTATTTCAATCTCCCGGTTAAACTTATATGAGAAGATTCTTAATTTCTTCTTTGTATTATCATGAATTTACTTGTGGTTCCTCAAAAGAGCTATCTGAATTTTCTGTTTGAAAGGTTCCATATCTCTCTTTCTCCAGGACTGGTCCCTGGTTCCTTATTTAGGTCATTTGATGAGGTCATGTTTTCCTGGATGGTCGTGATGCTTGTAGGTATTTGTGTCGGTGCATTGAAGGGTTAGGTGTTTGCTGCAGTCTTCACAGTCTGAACTTGTTTGCACTTATCTCTCTTGGTAAGGTTTTCCAGGTATTTGAAAAGACCTGGGTGTTGTAATCTAAGCCATATCTGCATTAGAGGGCACCCCAAGCTCAGTAATGCTGCAGTTCTTGCAGACTTATAGATGTGCTACTTCGTTGGTCTTGGGTAAGATCTGGAAGAATTATCTGAATTACCAGGAAAAGACTCTTTTTTTTTCCTCATACTTTCTCTCAAGCAAGTGGAGTCTCTCTCTCTCTCTCTCTCTCTCTCTTTCTCTCTCTCTCTCTCTCTCTCTCTCTCTGCCACCTGGAGCTGAGAGTAGGGTGACACAAGCACCCCTGTGGCCACCACCACTGGAACTCTGCTGGGTTAGACCTGAAGGAAGCACAGTACTGAGTTTTTGCCTAAGGCCTGCTGTAACCAATACCTGGGTACTAACTATATTTGTTCAATGTCCTCTGTTTCTACAATCAGCAGGTGGTGAAGCCAGCATGTGTTCCCTCCCCTTGAGGGTGATAAGTTCCCCCAGGCCCCAGGTAGGTCCAGATGTGACATCAGGGAGCCACGGACTGGAGTCAAAAATACTACAAGTCTTTCTGGTATTCTGTTGTACCGCAGCCAAGCTGTCACTCAAACCATGAAATGTAGTCCTTTTCATTCTTCTTTCCCCTTTTTACAGGCAGAGAAATTTCACCCCATGCCACCATCATCACAGGCCCACAGAGAGCACTGCCAGCCTAGTGCCAATGTTCCCCTAAGGCCCAAGAGCTCTTTAGTCAGCTTGTGGTGAATGCTGCCTGACCTGGGACTCACCCTTCAGGTCTGTAAGCTCTCCTGTGGCCCATGGCAGGTTCAGAAATGTCTTCCAAAAGAAAAGACCTGGAATTGGGGACCCCAAGAGCCTGTTTAATGCCCTACTGCACTGTGGCTGACCTCATACCTGAAGCCAGCTAGTCTCAGAGTTTCACCCAAGGCCCACAGTATACTACCTTTATCACTGCTGGTTATTGAGGCCCCAAAGACTTTTTAGTCAGCAGGTGATGGATCCTGCCAGGACTGGGCTCTTCCCTATAAGGCAGTGGGTTCCTTTATGGCCCAGAGTGTGTCTCAAAATATTATCTAGGATAGGGGTCCTTGCAACTCTGACTGTTGCCCTATTCTGCTGTGACTGAGCTGGTATCCACGATACAAGATAAAGTAAGAGTAGGTACATTGTAATTATCTATTTACATGTAATTTAATTTCATTTCTTGTTTGGTTAAAGTCAGATCACATAGCTAATAAACATATGAATGTTTAAATGACTGCTTAAACACTTGAGAAATAATTAGAAAGTTTTCTAATGTCAAATGAAATATTGTTATATATTGACTCCACTATGTTAGAATTCAGAGCTAGTAGTGATTATGAATTTCCAGACCCCCATGTTTAACCCTTTTTAAATTGCTATTTAAAATTGTATTTTAAAATGTTTTTTAAAAATATAACAACATTGAGATTTTTATTCTTTCTAGTAAACTCTTAATTATTAAAGAGAAGGAGACTCATATAAATGTTCATGGAAATAATGTGAACTCAGTAAATATCTGGATAAAAGAATCCAAACAAATGAATTATAATGGTAAAACCTGCTGTTCCTCACAGACTGATGTGTGAACAGAATCATGACACACACACACACACACACACATACACACACACACAAAATCCTTCCTCAAAGGGACAGAGTTGACAAATGGAAGATTCTCCTCGCATGACCTTAAAATAATCTAATATTTCTCCATTATTACACAAAGGAATTACTGCAGTTTTATTTTTGATCTCTACTGAATAAGGGCTCACCTTTTGATGGTTGCCATTTTATGCTTTTTGTGCGTAATAACTGCCTTGACATTTATGGTGCTCCAATGTGTCTTTCTTAATGTGAAGGAATCATCTGTGCATTAATGAACTGGCTTGATGTATCTGCCAAACCTTTCAAAGAAGCAATTAAATACCTGTACGAACTTGTGTGAATGGCATGATTTATTGTAATCTAAGAAGAAGAAGTATAAACAAAAAGTAATTAATTTTTAAGGTGGCAATCAAGTAGTACAACATAAGAACTACGTCTGTTGAACTCCATCTACATAGAGCATAATAACAACATGCCATTTTTTTAAATGTCTCATCAAATTTCAAATAGTACTTTTGGGAACATGTTCAACTTATTACTGTTCCAAAAATTTTAAATTACAACTACGGGGTATCATTCTCATCTATAAAACTAGAAAACTTAAATTAGACACAGAAGGAACATGAATATTCAAGGTTAGGAAAGAAATGCTGAAATGAATACTGCTCGACATCATTAAAGGCAGAATGAGCAGTAATCTAGCTGTTCTTTTTTATACTTTTCAATATGTATTAGAAGCCTAAAAATGTCATATACTATAGTTCATAAACTACCCTTTGTAAACAGCCATAAATATAGGATTAATTCCTCAGGATCACTATGGCATTCATTTTTTTTTTTTTTTATATCTACCATCAAAGTAAATACCCGAAATATCCAAGAATAAAGGAATAATACATGGAATTATGTTAATGCACCAGAGAAATTGTATTGAGCACTTTAGGTGATATTTAATTACACCAAATGCATTTTTTATGTAGCACATATTGAGTACATTTGTGAAGGGAACCATCCTAATCGATTTACATTTAGTTCTTATAAGGCTTATTTCTTGTGAGATCTAATATTTTTCTCAATTTACTGACAAAGATCATTTTGATTAAAGTAACTTGCTTAGGGTCACACTGCTCATGTGTAATGAAGCAAAGAGCAGAAATATGTCTAATTAGAAAAATCCATGCTCTTAACCCTTGAAGCATACTGACTATTCAGTGATGTTGTAATTTTATTGAGCCAAAAAATACTCAAATACACTTTCTGTGTATACATTAAATGTTTAAACTGGATTGTTACAAACTAATAATGTCTCTCTCTTTCTCTCTCTCTCTCTCTCTCTCTCCACCCCCTCCCCCGTCTTTCACTTTCTCTCTCTTTGGCTTTTCTCCATTATCATTCTTGATATATTCAGCATACATCCTTAATATATAGGTATAGTTGACTAGGTTGAGTTGTTATTTGCACACATTATTTCTCTTCAAGGTTCACAAAAGACTTGTTTTTCTCAGTCGGCCTGATTGACTTAGTCTTCAATAACCTATATTATACTGAGTTTAAAAGTGTGGAGGTTTCTTAATAAAAAATTTGCATTTTTGTGTGGTTGTCTCCATGCATTGAAGACCTGTCTGACATATCACATTTTGGGGGGATTCTGGAACATAAAGAGTATCTTTGAATGGGACTTGTGAGAAGCAATCATAGAAGTCTGTAATGACATATGATAAAATTAAAAAATAAGAAGAGAAATGCTATTATCCACAATATATTTTTTTGTGTTATAAACACGGGATATGTTTTTTATATAAATTCAGAGGATTGTTTTTTTCTTAAAGGTCCATTCTCTTCTCTTTTCCTTATGGTACCTTTTATTTAATCTTTGTAGGTCACTCTAAGTGTCAGCCTACTAGGAATGCCTTCCTTGATTCCTTAGACATGGCATTTTATTGCTCATTTTGTACTCTCTTTTGTGACAGTTAATATAGTTGGAATTGATGTTTTTTAATAAGTGTTTGTTTAGTGTTTCTTTTCCCAGTTAGACTGCGAGTGTCATGAAGACTGAACAGAAAATATGTTTGTCATCATCTGTTATGTATCATAAGGACATTATTAAATGAATAAGTGAGTGTCTTTCATATATATACATATATATATTTTGTTGTGGTGGTGGTTTGTTTGTTTTTGTTTTTGTTTCTTTTTTGAGATGGAGTCTCGCTCTGTCACCCAGGCTGGAGTGCAGTGGCACAATCTCAGCTCACTGCAACCTCCACCTCCCGGGTTCAAGCAATTCTCCTGCCTCAGCCTCTCAAGTAGCTAGGACTACAGGCACACACCATGATTCCTGGTTAATTTTTGTATTTTTAGTAGAGATAGGGTTTTGCCATGTTGGTCTGGCTGGTCTCAAACTCCTGACCTCAAGTTATCCACCCGCCTCGACCTCCCAAAGTTCTGGGATTAGAGGTGTGAGTCACGGTGCTCAGCCCTCATACATGATAATAAAAATCGAGAAATTAATTCTTTTCTGATTAAGAAATCACACATATATATATGTATATCATATACAATACATATAAATCATAGAAATCTGTAGAGATTATATAATGTGCTCATGGAATTGCAGTGATCTTATGAATTCTAAGTAAAAGGATGTCTAGAAGTGGGGTATATGGGGTTTTTGAGCTGGTCCTGTAAGAGGTAGAAGAGGATATATTTTCAGGATAATTTGTCTATGGCACACTATTCTCCATAAAGCATACGACTTTGATCTTATTATGTACTCTTGAATTTTATTGCATCTTTTTAACCATTCCTGCTGAACATAGTGTGGACTAAAGGTATGAATATTTAACTCTAAGTATATATAATGTGGGAAAGGAGCTTCAAGATTGTTGACTAGATACATCTGGTACTTGCTCTTCCACAAAGAGAACCAAAATAGTGAGTAGATAACTACACACTTAAAATAGATCACCTAAGAGAGAACACTGGAATTCATCAAAGAAGTGACAGGGAACACCTAAGTCAAGGAAAGATAGGAAAGCAAAGCAACTGCTTGGCTGGGATTGGTTGGGGACTTGGAGAGACTCCAAGTAGGGGGAAAGGGAGATTCTTGGTGTTCTCTATTTTCACCATGCTATCCTATCCATGGGAGAGCCCTTTGACCCAGTTGGGCCCTGAAATCAACATGGGGAGCTGCCTGGAGAAAATGTAATAGGATCACTCTGGAGAGGGAGCCCACAGGGTGTCCCACAAACCCTCAAATCCTAAGCAGCTGCCACTTTAAGGGTCAGAGCTCGAGTGAAGTGTACCCCCCAGATGACTGCCTACAGTTGTTCCCACTGAAAGCAACTCTGTCTTCCCCAACAGAAGGGCTACAGGCACAGCTGCTGCCTCTGCCAAGCATTCTGCTGGTGGCCTCAAGATTGCCCTGCACCTGCCTAACACAGAAAGTTTCTGTATCTGCTATCAGGGAACCTGAGGGCAGGTCTTCTTGGCCTAATTTCACTCCCCCCGCTACCTGGGCACACTGTCCAGAGCCTGGAGATTGCCCAGTCCAGTCCACCACATTGGCACCTGAGAACATCTCTCAGCTGCCTGAGCTTGGACCCACTCAACAGGCCTCTGCCAACATACCTGATACCCATCTACACTTGCCACACTTGAACCTGGAAACTGGCTCACCCCACCCATTACAACCACCACCAACACCATTGTGAACCACTTGGGGCCTTTAGGGTTGTTCCAACATTGCTACTGTCATCACACATGCCACACCTATTACCCAGGGGCATGAGAACTTTCCCATCTGTCCAGCCCACTGCTACCATTTTCTGCATCTGACAAAGCTGCTGGGAGGTTCAAGAATTGGCCTGCCTGCACCTGCTAACACCAGTGTCAGTGTACACCACCCTGGGTGCCAAGGACAGTTATACTTGATCCATCACTGACATCAAAGGGGTCCAGCTGTTATCCCAGTCACTACAGCCTCCAGTAGCAACTGCATCTTAAGCCACTGAGGAAATCAGTCACCACTGATTCTGTTATTGCCAAAAAAATCAAATGGAAGACATGCTATTGTATACAACCACAATCAAAGCCAACATGCACTACATCCAGATACAGGAAGCCCAGAAGTTCTGAAGTAGATACAATTCAAAAAGGTCTTTTCTATAGCATATTATAATCAAAATGACAAAATCAAAGACAAAGAGAGAAGTCTAAACAAAGCATGAGAAAAGCACATAGTCATTTGTAAACAAACTCGCATCAGACTAGCATAGTTTTCTCAGCAGAAACCTCACAGATCAGGAGAGAATTTCAACCTCACAAAGTGCTGAAAGAAAAAGAAAAACTTCCAGTCAAGGATATAATACTCATAAAGTTATCATTCATAGATGAAGGATGACGTTCTACTCATTCTTTCTCAGAAAAACAAAAGTTGAGAGAATTTATCACCATCAGATCAGCCCTCCAATAAATGGTTAAGGGAGTCCCACACCCAAAAGTGAAAGAATGATATTTACCATCATGAAAAACATTAAAATATAAAACCCACTGGTAAAGCAAACAAGGAGTGAAAAATATTTAAATTATACTGTTACAGAAAACTAACAAACCACAACGGTAAGAAGAGATAAAGGAACAAATGATATACAAAACAAACAAATCAATTAATAAAATGACAGGAATAAGCTCACTTACATCAATAATAACTTTGAATGTAAACAAATAAAGCTTTCCTCTTAAAAGATACAGACTCGTTAAATGAACTTAAAAAAATAATTCCGCTAGGTGGTGCCTAAAAAAAAGTCAGTATGACATGTAAACACACATATAGGCGAGAAGTTTAAACAGATTAATTTACCACTGATACCACAAAAATCCACAAAATTCATCAGACTATTATGAAAAACTGTATACTAAGAAAGAAACTGGAAGACCAAGAGGAAATGAATAAATTTCTAGATACATATGACTTATCCATATTGAATCAAGAAGAAATAGAAAACTTGAACAGACCAATAGCAAGGAATGAGATTGGATCAGTAATAAAAACGCTCAGGACAAGATAGCATTATAGCTGAATTTTATTGAACTTTCAGAGAACTAACACCAATTCTTATCCAGCTATTTCGCAGAATTGAAGAGTATTCCATGGTGTGTATGTGCCACATTTTCTTTAATCATTCTATCATTGATGGGCATTTGGGTTGGTTCCAAGTCTTTGCTATTGTAAATAGTGCTGCAATAAACATACATATGCATATTTCTTTATAGTAGAATGATTTATAATTTTTCGAGTATATACCCAGTAATGGGTTTGCTTGGTCAAATTGTACCATGTCCTTTGCAGGAACATGGATGAAGCTGGACGCCATCATTCTCAGCAAATTAAAATAGGAACAGAAAACCAAACACAGCATGTTCTACTCATAAGTGGTAGTTGAACAAGGAGAACACATGGACACAGGGAAGGGAACAACACAAACTGGGGTCTGTTGAGCAATGAGGGACAAGGGGAGGGAGAGCATTAGGACAACTATGTAATGCATGCAGGGATTAAAACTTAAATGATGGATTGATAGGTGCAGCAAACCACCATGGCACATGTATTCCTATCTAACAAATCTGCACATTCTGCAGATACATCCTGGAACTTAAAAAAGAAAAAAAAAAAAAAGAAGATTTCGTGAAACCCTGTCTCTACTAAAAACACAAAAGAAAAATTAGCCGGGCGTGATGGCGGACGCCTGTAGTCCCAGCTACTAGGAAGGCTGAGGGAGGAGAATGGCGCAAACCCAGGAGGCAGAGCTTGCAGTGGGCTGAGATGGCGCCACTGCACTGCAGCCTGGGTGACAGAGCAAGACTCCATCTCAAAAATAAATAAATAAATAAATAAATAAATAATGGAAGAGGAGAGAATTCTACTCAACTAATTATATGAGGCCAGCATTATCCTTATACAAACATTTCAGAAGATGTTTGTTAAAGTCAGATTCCAACCATACTATCTTTAAACATACAGTAATTTTTTATTACAATTTGACATATAAATAATTTTAAAGCTGTGTTGTATACATATATGTCTGAAATTCAGAATTACTCTTAACTTTGTCTAATTTTAAATTTAATATTTAAATACATGGGTCTTGATGGAATTGATGCACCCTGTATTCTTTACAAATGTATTAATCTATATATCTATACATCCATTTATAGATATTCAGACATGTTAGACATGTATGCATGTGAAGATTTTTAGAGAGTTTTTGATATTTTGGTAGCTGCTTGTGTTTTAACATTATATTTGTTTTACTGTTTTACCTTGCTAGGTATGTTTTTATATATCAAATGCCTTCATTTATTTTAAATGATACAGATTCCTTGGCTTACTACATTAACACATCTGGATGCGAGGCATGAAAATCTGTCTTTACAAAATATAACGAGAGATTTTTGTGCACAGTACCATTTAAAACCATTGGAATAGACCACAGAATGACACCAAAAGGACTGTAGTAAGGTTGGCAACTGAGTTTGAAATAGTTGTGCAGGTTGTTCCTTCCAATTTCTCCACTCCTTGAGTTAATCCTATTTACAGAATCTGATGAGACAAATTTTATCCTAAACCTAATAGACTTGGCTTTCTAGATGCATGTTATGCAAAACATTTAGGATGAAATTGACCTTATCCTGTTCATCTTAGTAATATTTATCTTCTCCTTGAATGTAAATATTATATTTTAAAATATTCATTATTTTCTGTAGCATATATACTGTTATTTATAATGTTCAGTTATTAAATGTTTTGATTATGTATCTTTTGATTGTATGTCATTTATTTCTCTAGCTGTCTAGATCAAACTATAGACCTAAGCATCTGCTGACCATGCTTCTTTCAGTCTATCTTATTTAAAATGTAGTGAAATGTCCTAATTCTTGAAAGAGGAATTTCTTTCTACTAGCTGACATGGCCCCTTGAAAATCTAGGCATAATTTAATAATTTAGAAATCCTTTGGGCATCGTTTGACATGGACTGCCTAAAAGCATTAAATAAATAAATAAGTAGGTAACATATGAGGTAATAATAAGATTGCCACGACATATAAAACTAATATTTAAATATTGAAAGTCGATACCTAGGAGTTCATAAATTTAACACTGACATAATTATAGCTTCCCATTCACCCTTCGTTCTTCTAATCACCTATGACCCCCTAAGATAGCACGAAACTGTGAATCTACATAGGACAGAGGTAATTTAGATAGATCTAGTAATAAAGGCAGATTCTAGAGCATGATTACCTTAGTAAAGTTGTGGAATGGTAGTTCTGTATGGCACGGGAGAACACAATTTTCCCAGCTTTCCAACGAGTGCCCAACAGGTACAATCTTTCAATAGGACAGATTACTTTCTGTCTGGGCTTTGGAATTTTTACCACATAGTAACAGGATGATTTATTGCTAAACTAATCTTAATGGTATTCTGTGGTCCTTAGCAATTTGTTTGCCTACAGTCGTGGTCCCTTCTGCATACATTAGCCTAACACACTGTATAAAGCAATGCTTCTCACCGATACATTATCTTCTCTTTCATAAGGAATATTTCTAAATAATGTTTAAATGTATATAGTTACCTCTTTATATATTACAATGTAGAATTTCTTAATTAAAGACCCATATAGGTCACACTATTTAGGCAACACAATCTGATATTGAACATGTTTTAACATTCTGTATCAATGAATGAATCCATCTATTTATATTCAGTATTACATGTATATGTGGATGAATAATATTTTGAAATAGTATGGGTATGTGTTTATCAGTGTGTCTTTGCCTTTTTCTTCCATTGAAAAAGATAGCTTTGTATTTAATTTCTCATTGTCAGTACATAGAGCATCAAAAAAAGAGACATGGTTAATAACACCTTTAGGCTATCAATTCCCAAATATTCAAGCCATAAGAAAACTTATGGGAAAGAACACTATTGGGTAAAGGTAGTAGTAGTTTTTAAAAGCTGAAGAGAAAAGTCCCTCTTAAGATTAACAAAATAATCCTTAAGCTGGATAAGGAGACAGAAATCACAGGTACTCAGTGCCTTGAGTCTATCTAGTGTCAAGCATCCTCGTAGTCCCAAAGAGGCCCATGAGTGTCCTAGAGAATACTGACTGTGTGACGCATTGAGGCAGATACATGACTGTTCAGAGAGACGATAGAGAGGGTACCACGAAGGTGCCGAGGATGACAATTATTTTTGCATGGTGATATGGGTAGGATTCAATGAGAAGATAATTTTTGAGCAAATTGTAGAAGGAATAGAAAAGCCAAGTATATTTCTGAGAGCAGATGTCCAAGTAAAAGTACACAGTCTAGATCAGCAAATCTCATCTCTGTGTATTAGGAACAAAAACTCACCAGACAATTCAATAGTGTGTTTAGGGTTGTGAAAAATTGGCTTAGATTATAGAGATAAGGAGAAAAGACACAGACACATTCACCTGGTCATTGACATTGAAGGAAGGAATACTCCTCTTTCTAGTCTTCCCCAAACAAATTGACGTGCTTAGGCTCCCCACTCCAAAGTTTAGGTCTCTTAAACGAGGTGGGGAGGTGGATAGGCCATTGGAACGACCTCTGAGTACTTGGCAAAAGTAGACTCTCATGAGGCAGCTTTAAGTCAAGACCGTTGCCTTCAGTGATAAAGAAACATTTCCTTTTGGCTGGAGGTTAGAAGAAAAATATAGAAAGATCATTATTCAAAAAGATACAAAGAAAGCCACACCAGGTTATTTGTAACAGGATCCTCAGAACTTTGATAAATGCTCAGACCAAAAACAAAGCAAAACGAAACAACACAGAAACAAAACCTATTTAGACTGGTAGCCAATATGCCTCTGTTTAGACTGATGGCCAACCTGTCTCTGAGAAACTGAAGACTTTTTTTTCCATGTTGTCTCACAGTCAATAATAATGATTTTAATTGTGCTTACAGAAACACAGAGGAAGTATATTAAGAGAATTCTGGTAAGTATGAAACTATGATCTTAGTGGCTGTAAAATAATAAAATAGCAATACAGGTGTAGAGATTGATCATCTGTGGGCAATCCAAAAAAATAGACTTATCCACAATGCTAGAACCACATCAAAGTTAAAACACTCAAATGGAGGTGTCCAGTACGTAAATGGAATGTTGATGTCTGGAGCTCAAGAAAAAAATCAGGATAGGTTGCAAGCATTTGGGAGTCATCATCACATAAAAAATTGATAATATAAAAATTGATTACATTGTTCATGTATGGCATGCACGCATTGTAAAGATAAATGGGGCAGAAAGAAATCCCAGGAAAACACTAATTTTAAAAGCCAGGAAGAAAGAGGTTCATGAAGAAGCATGGAAGGGAACATAGGTGGCTGGAGAGTTGCAAGAAATATCACCTGGCCCTTAATATGACCTGCAACATCATTTATCTGCACCCCAAGTACCTATCAGGAAGCATAAGTGCCAATTCCTTGGTGCTTTGCAGAAAATACAACCTTTTTGATGTAACCTTTGGGACATGCAGTTTATCCATTCTACGTAATCTATCCCTAGATCACATCAGAACAGCTGAGGCTGCAAATATAAAGTACTTTATTTCAGCCTCCTTAGAATGGTTTTATTGAAATACCTTTGGCAACAGCCATTATGGGATGCTATAAGATGTAGTTTTATTAAACTTGTCCTCTATTTTTTTGTAAAATTGAAGTGTTCAATAAATTGCAGTTTTCTGTGTGACGACTGACACTAGGAACATCTTCTTGGCCACTGTACTGGGAATAGTAATGCTGTACCTCAGTAAATTTTCTGTTCCTTTATAACATTACCATTCATTTAGCTGATCAAAAATTTACTTGCCTGGAAGAGGCAAGTAAATGGTCCAACTTTATCATAGAGGAGTTTAAGTCACATATTTCATATTTAACCTCACCTGGCTTTTTTTTTTTTTTTTTTTGCCTATGCTACTCTATTTTTATTTGTTTTTTATTGTTTCATTACATTTTCTTCTACTGAATGTATGAAAGTCAACTTAAACTATGCTATTTTCCTTTTACCCATTCTGATCCAGCACCCATCCTCCTCCACTTTGAACTGTGTCTTTGGAAGCAGGACTTTGTGAATGACATCAACCCAGTTCATTTTTCCTCAGGCTTCAGCATATCTTTGGCTAATGGGAGGTGTAGCCTAGAGATCTTGGGGAATGGAAGATGGTGAATGAGTTTGAGCTATCAATGTCTCCAGGGTTTTTTGTTTGTTTATTTGTTTTACTTTTTGTGCTGTGATTTGACAGCAGCCTTAACTCTTATCATGTTATTCCCACCTGTGACCTTTTCCATCTCAAACCTAGATATGACATTGGCTTCCTACTATTGCTCTCGGCCTGGTGTTTCGCCATTTTTGTTTGCTTAAACCTATGCAAAATTTTATAAAAGTCACTCTTCTACCTGTCTTCTATTAATTCTTGCCATGTATCTTGTTTCCTGTTGAGATATTTTCTGATCAAGTCATCTTAATAATTGTTTGATTAAATACATTTTCTATTTTATTGTGTGCATCCACACGAGTGTCCACTTACAGAGTCACAAACATGAGCTAAGTGAATTATTTTTATTTTTTTGAGGGAAGAGTCTAAAGCACAGAATGGAAAAAAAAATAACAAAATTTTCTCTTAATAGCTTTGTTTAACTAGTCTTCTTTCTCTTAGTGTTACCTACACAAGTTAAAATTAACTTGTGATGGTACTATAGAACTGAACTGGGGTCCACTTGCCCAGTGCAGTAAGATCAGATATCTATACCAACGTTTGTGGCCACACAACGAAAGTTGATTATTTGCAGGGCATCAAGCAAGGAGGACCAGGCAGCTAACACCTAGCTCCTGACCTCTCCAATGGTGTGCATGCAAATGTTTATAAAGGAAGGGTAAATTTCAGGAAAACAGAAGTTACAGCAAAATTGTAAATCAACACATAGAAGTTAGACACTGGTTTTGGCCTAAAAGGAAGAGAGATTTTGAAGTGGGATCCCACAGTTCCTAGGTCGATTCAAATACTTTATGATTTGATTTTGGTTGAGGAGGCAAAGCTTTGCCTAAAAATTTGGAATTAACAGAATGTTAGTTCTGGCCTGGGGATGTGACCTCCCCCAGGTCCCTCAGGAAGACATTTTAAAAAAAGAATGGTGATCAGAGTTCAGTCCTCAGTTCCCCTTTGAGGTTTACATGCCAGTAGACCTATTTGGTGGAAGTCCCCGTTTCTGAGTAACAACCCAGAGATAAATGTTAGGATGTTATCTTTAGTTTCTACAGGGAACCATATATTCACATGACTCTAAGTCTTTATACTATTGTTTTAAGTTACTATTATCTTCTTATTTATCAAGTTGCTTATTTACTTTTCAAGGCTAGTCAGCTCCCTGGAATTTCCCCTGAAGGAACTCAAGATTTTCCTTTATGTCCGTGCTTGGTGGAGCCCACAGGTCACTAAGAGGGGGTCACTGCTCTCCTCCCTGACTCCTGGTGTTAACACTCTTACATAGTCCCTTTTAATTATGTCCTAGGGTTGGTATGTGTGACCAAAAGCATGTGGAAAAAGTAATGGTGTGAGTGATTCACGCATAACATTGCAGTAGACAGCTCCAAGCTCATATTCCTCCCAAAGAAATATTGAAAAGCATGCAGAAACAGTCAGAACCAGCTCTGGCAGAACTCTAGAAAGGTTTACAGTAATCAAGTAAATACTGAGTTGAGAAAAAGGCAATTTCAAAACTGTTGAAAATGTCTTTTTCCACGATGGTTGACTGGATGCAGCCAGAAAATGCTGCTCCCATAGACAGACCACAATTTCAATTACACCAACATAATTTGAACAGATCTTTAGGGAGACAATGCTGAATGTTGATGGAGAAACGATGCGGTCACTGAGGCTGAAGAGGGAGGCAGAGGAGAACTCTTTGGGGGGTGCCTGAATGTTACCTCTGGTTTCTGCCCCAGAATGGCACCTGGGAAAGAGGTGACTGACATGGATGGAAAACTGCTCACATTTGCCACAGATCTCTGGGATCCCAGCTGAAGAGGACCCCATACCCCCAACAAATGTGGGAGCTGGTAGAGGGGTCTCCCTTGATATAAGACAGAAACAGAGCTGGAGCAGGCACAGAGCTGGGAACGTTTGAGCATGGGGAAGCTCTGGTGGAGCCGGCTATAAGCACTCACTTCCCAGGGGCACCTGGCTCCCCCCGAGAGGCTCTGGAGCTAGCTAACTGCTAGGGAGGAAGCAGGGTCTGCTTCCCTGTGGGACTGGGGCATTTCTGTCCTGCAGGACGACTTGCCCACCAGTCCCTCCTGGGGCCCCTGCCTGGCCACTCCATAGGAGTGTGTACACAGTGCAGCCTCTGCTGCCCAGGCTGGGTATTTTGCTCCACTCGCATGTGTTCTGGCAGCCTGGGAACACCTCAGACCCCATACCACCCCCAGAACCCAACCCCAGGCATCCATAGGAGGGAGCTACAAGCAGATCCTGTGTCCCAGGGCTGTGGCCTGTGGCTCAGGAGTCTCGATGTAATTGGTGATTGACACTTGAATAGAGCAGGAGCCCACACTCTCAGAAAACTGAGAGGACTGGCATGGGACCTAGCCCTGCCTTTCTCCACAGGGTAGGTCTAGTAAGGGTATACCCTATTTCCTTACCAGATCTCTCCCCCAAAGGGAGTCCTGTGGCCCAACAGACCTAACTACAACAACAACAAAATAGTGGATACAGTGACAGTGATGAGATACGGCTCCTCCAAAGCCCACAAGCTGATCAGGTAATGGAGTCACCTCTCTTGCCCTCACACCAGAGAACACAGCTGTAAACTCAAAGATACATGAAGGAACCACATGGCTGAGTAAAAGCCTGTCTACTGCCCATTGCTCTCAAGAGCCATCTACTGGATCACAGCTGAAGCTACACCAGAGATCACTTTAGAATGTCCCCCCTGCAAAACCAATAGCAAACATTCTACATCAAAGCCCTATATAAGAACTCTGGCAATTCAAAAAGCCAGGGTGTCACCTTAAATCTAAACAAGCCCATGAGCTCCCCAACAACGGTTCTTAACCAGTCTGAACTGTCCGAAAGGACAGACATAGAATTTGGAATCTGTAGCCTTGTAGTATAGTTTGAAGTCAGGTAGCGTGATGCCTCCAGCTTTGTTCTTTTGACTTAGGATTGTCTTGGAGATGCGGGCTCTTTTTTGGTTCCATATGAACTTTAAAGCAGTTTTTTCCAATTCTGTGAAGAAACTCATTGGTAGCTTGATGGGGATGGCATTGAATCTATAAATTACCTTGGGCAGTATGGCCATTTTCACGATATTGATTCTTCCTATCCATGAGCATGGTATGTTCTTCCATTTGTTTGTGTCCTCTTTTATTTCACTGAGCAGTGGTTTGTAGTTCTCCTTGAAGAGGTCCTTTACATCCCTTGTAAGTTGGATTCCTAGGTATTTGATTCTCTTTGAAGCAATTGTGAATGGAAGTTCATTCATGATTTGGCTCTGTGTTTGTCTGTTATTGGTGTATAAGAATGCTTGTGATTTTTGCACATTAATTTTGTATCCTGAGACTTTGCTGAAGTTGCTTATCAGCTTAAGGAGATTTTCAAACTATACTACAAGGCTACAGTAACCAAAACAGCATGGTACTGGTACCAAAACAGAGATATAGACCAATGGAACAGAACAGAGTCCTCAGAAATAATACCACACATCTACAGCCATCTGATCTTTGACAAACCTGAGAGAAACAAGAAATGGGGAAAGGATTCCCTATTTAATAAATGGTGCTGGGAAAATTGGCTAGCCATAAGTAGAAAGCTGAAAGTGGATCCTTTCCTTACTCCTTATACGAAAATTAATTCAAGATGGATTAGAGACTTAAATGTTAGACCTAATACCATAAAAATCCTAGAGGAAAACCTAGGTAGTACCATTCAGGACATAGGCATGGGCAAAGACTTCATGTCTAAAACACCAAAAGCAACGGCAGCAAAAGCTAAAATTGACAAATGGGATCTAATTAAACTAAAGAGCTTCTGCACAGCAAAAGAAACTACCATCAGAGTGAACAGGCAACCTACAGAATGGGAGAAAATTTTTGCAATCTACTCATCTGACAAAGGGCTAATATCCAGAACCTACAAAGAACTCCAACAAATTTACAAGAAAAAAACAAACAACCCCATCAAAAAGTGGGCAAAGGATATGAACAGACATTTCTCAAAAGAGGACATTCATACAGCCAACAGACATATGAAAAAATGCTCATCATCACTGGCCATCAGAGAAATGCAAATCAAAACCACAATGAGATACCATCTCACACCAGTTAGAATGGCGATCATTCAAAAGTCAGGAAACAACAGGTGCTGGAGAGGATGTGGAGAAATAGGAACACTTTTACACTGTTGGTGGGATTGTAAACTAGTTCAACCATTATGGAAAACAGTATGGCGATTCCTCAAGGATCTAGAACTAGATGTACCATATGACCCAGCCATCCCATTACTGGGGATATACCCAAAGGATTATAAATTATGCTGCTATAAAGACACATGCACACGTATGTTTATTGCAGCACTATTCACAATAGCAAAGACTTGGAATCAACCCAAATGTCCATCAGTGACAGACTGGATTAAGAAAATGTGGCACATATACACCATGGAATACTATGCAGCCATAAAAAAGGATGAGTTTGTGTCCTTTGTAGGGACATGGATGCAGCTGGAAACCATCATTCTTAGCAAACTATCACAAGAACAGAAAACCAAACACCGCATGTTCTCACTCATAGGTGGGAACTGAACAACGAGATCACTTGGACTCAGGAAGGGGAACATCACACACCGAGGCCTATCATGGGGAGGGGGGAGGGGGGAGGGATTGCATTGGGAGTTATACCTGATGTAAATGACGAGTTGATGGGTGCAGCAGACTAACATGGCACAAGTATACATATGTAACAAACCTGCATGTTATGCACATGTACCCTACAACTTAAAGTATAATAATAATAAATAAATTAAAAAAAAAAAAAAAAAAAAAAAAAATAAATAAATAAATAAATAAATAAATAAATAATGATAATCTGTTTAAAAAAAAAAAAAAAAAGAATTTGGAATCTGGATGGCAAGGAAGCTCATTGAAATTGAAGAGAAAGCTAAAATTTAATCCAAGGAAACCAAGCAATCTAGTAAAATGATTCAAAGCTGAAAGATGAAATTCTCATTCAAAGCTGAAAGATGAAATTCTCATTTTAAGAAAGAGCCAAACTGAAATTTTTGAGCTGAAAAATACATTATAAGAATTTCATAATACAACTGGAAGTACTAACAGCAGAATAGACCAAGCTAAGGAAAAAATAACAGAGCTCAAAGACCAGTTCTTCAAGTCAACTCAGTCATACAAAAATAAAGGAAAAAGAATGAAGAAACATAAACAAAACCTCCGAGAAATGTGGGATTATAAAAAGAGACAAAATCTGTGACTCATTGGCATTCCTGAGAGAGAAGGAGAGAAAAAAACAACTGGGAAAATATAACACATCTGACGCTATAGTCCGTGAAAATTTATCTAATTAAACTTGAGAAGTTCATACACAAATCCAAGAAATACAGACAGTCTTGACCAGATAATATACAACACAGTCATCCCCAAGGCACATAGTCATCATAATCACCAAGGTCAATCAACAAATCTTAAAAGTAGTTAGAGAGAACAGGCAAGTCACCTACAGAGGGAACCTCATCAGGCTAACAGTATACTTCTCAGCAAGAACCTTACAAATCAGAAGAGACTGGGGGCCTATTTCTAGTGTTCTTAAACAAAGAAAATTCCAATCGATAATTTCATATCCTGCCAAATTTATCTTCATAAGTGAAGAAGAAATAAAATCCTTCTCTGGCAAGCAGATGTTGAAAAAACATATTTCAATTAGACGAGCCATACAGGAGGACTGTAAGAGAGTGATAAGAATGAAGTCAAAAGAACCACATCTGCTACCACAAAGCACGCTTAAGCACATAGCTCACAGGCACTATAGAAGAACTACACAATCAAGCCTACATAAATACCAGCTAACAACACTACAGGATTAATATCACACATATCAACACTAACTTTGAATAGAAATGTGCTAAATCCCCCATTTAAAAGGCACAGAGTGGCAAGGCTGGATAAAAAGACAAAGACTCAACTATCTTTTGTCTTGCAGAGACCCATCACACATGTAACAAAACCCACAAGCAAAAAGTAAAAGGGTAGAGTGAGACCTTCCACGCAAATGTAAAACAAAATAAAACAGAAAGCACTATTTTTATGTCAGATAAAATGCAACTTAAGTCAATAAAAATTAAGCACATTGAAGAGCATTACATGATGATAAAGAATGCAATCCAATAAGAAGCTTTACCCCCAATATATATGCATCCAACATTGGAGCACCCAGATTTATAAAACAACTTTTTCTTGGCATAAAAAAGGACTTAAGACAACCACAAATAATGTTCTGAGACTTCAACACCCTGCTGACAGCATTCAGCAGACCATCAAGTCAAAAAAAGAAAAAAAAAAAAAGAATCTCTGGACTTAAACACAACACTTGACCAATTGGACATAATAAAACTCCATCCAACAACCACAGAATAGACATTCTTCAAACCTGCACATGGAACATGTTTTAAGATCATCTATATGCTCAGTCATAAAGCAAACCTCCATAAATTAAAAAGCCTGAAATCACACCATGTACACTCTTGAACACAGCACAACAAAAATTGAAGTTAACAGCAAGAAGATTTCTCAAAACAACACAAATACACGGAAATTTAAAAACTTATGCCTGAATAATTCCTGGGTGAACATCAAAATTAAGGCAGAAATAAAAAATTCTTTGAAATTAATAAAACTAGAGACACAACTTACAAAAATATCTGAGATATAGCTAAAGCAGTACCAAGGGGAAAGTTTATAGTCCTGAATGCTTTTATCAAGAAGTTAGAAATGTCTCAAATTAACAATCTAAGTTTGCACCTGAAGAATCTAGGAGGAAAAAAAAAAAATACCAAACCAACTCTGAAGCTAGCAAGAAAAAATAAATAACTAAAATTAGAGAACTTACTGAAATTGAGATGCAAAAATCCTCATAAAAGATCGACGAAAACAAGAGTTGGTGATTTGAAAAGACAAATAAGATTGATAGAGACCCCTTGGCTCGATTAACAAAGACAAAGAGAAGATCCAAGTAAGCACAATCAGTAATGACAAAGATGATATTACAACTAATCACTCAGAAACACAGAAGATCCTCAGATACCACTATGAATGACTGTATGCTCAAAAATTCAAAAATCTAGAGGAAATGAATAAATTCCTGGGAGCATACATTCTACCCAGATTGGATCAGGAAGAGTTTGAAACCCTGAATAGACCAATATCAACTTCTGAAACTGAATTAGTAATGAAGAATCTACCAACAAAAGGAAACCCTGGGCCAGATGGATTCATAGCCAAATTCCACCAGACATATAAAGAAAAGCTAACACCAACTCTACAGCAGCTATTCCAAAAAATTGAGGACAAGGACCCCTTGCTAATTCATTCTATGAAGCCAACATCAGCTTTATGCAAAATTTGGCAGAGACACAACAAAAAAGAAAACATCAGACCAATATCTCCCATGATTATCTATGCAAAAGTCCTCAACAAAATACTAGCAAATTGAATCCAGCAGCCAATCAAAAAGTTAACACACCACAATCAAAATGCCAAAAATAAGCATTTCGGCATTATTCCAAAATGCAAAGCTGATTCGACACACACAAATTAATAAATGTGATTTATCGCATAAACAGAACCAAAAACAAAAATCATATGATCATCTCAATAGATGCAGAAAAGGTATTTGATAGAATCCAACATCCCTTCATGACAAAATCCTCAAAAAGCTAGTCATCAAAGAAATACACTTCAAAATAATAAGAGCCATCTATGACAAACCCACAGTAAACATCCTACTGAATGGACAAAAGCTGGAAGCACTCTCCTTGAGAACTGGAGCAAGATAAAGATGCCCACTCACATCATTCTTACTCAATACAGTACTGAAATTCCTAGACAGAGCAGTCAGGCAAAAGAAAGATATAAAAGATATCTAAATAAGAAAAGAAGTCAAACTCTCTCTCTTAATTGATGATACGATTTTGGACCTAGAAAATCCTAGAGACTCTGACATAAGGTTACTAGTATTGATAAACAATTTGGATTCAGTAAAGTTTCCGGATACAAAACTAAGGAACAATAATCAGTAGCATTTCTACTCAACAACAACTGAGAGTGAAATCAGGAACGCAATCCCACTTACAATAGCCACAAAGAAAATAAAACACCTAGGAATGCGGCTAACCAACGAGGTGAACGATCTGCACAAGGAGAACTATCAAACACTGCTGAGAAAAATCAGAGATGACACAAATAGATGGAAAAACATTTCATGCTCATGGATTGGAAGAATCAATATAATAAAAATGGCCATGCTGCCCACAGCAATTTACAGATTCAATGATATTACTATCGAAATAGCAATGTCATTCTTCACAGAATTAGAAAAAATAAGTATGCTAAAATTCATATGGAATCAAAAAAGAGCCTGAATTGTGAAAGCAATCCTAAGCAAACAGAACAAAGCCAGAGGCATTGCACTACCTTACTTTAAACTGCAGTATAAAGCCAGAGTAATCAAAACATTTTGTACCAGTACAAAAACAGGCACAGAGAAAAATGGAACAGAATAGAAGACTGGAAAATAAAGTCACACACCTACAATTATCTGATCTATAACAAGGCTGATGAAAATAAGCATTGGGGAAAGGACTCCCTATTCAATAAATGGTGCTGAGATAACTGGCTAGTCATATGCAGAAGATTGAAGCTGCACCCCTTCCTTTTGCCATATAAAAAATTAATTCAAAATGGATTAAAGATTTAAATGTAAAACCTCAAACCATAAAAATCCTGGAAGACAACCTAAGAAATACTTTTCTCGACATCAGTCTTGGCAAGGAATTTTTAACTAAGTCTCTGAAAGAAATTACAACAAAACCAAAAATAAAGTAGGACCTAATTAAGCTAAAAATCTTCTGAACAGAAAAATAAACTATCAACAGAGCAAACAGACAACTCAGAATGGGAGAAGATATTTGCAAACCATGCACGTGACAAAGGTATAATATCCTGATTTTGTAGGTTACTTAAACAAATTAATAAGTAAAAACCAAATAATCCCATTAAAAAATGGACAAAGGATACTAACAAACCCTTCTCAAAAAAAAAAAAAAAAAAAAGACATATAAGGGGTCAAAGAACATATGAAAATCTGCTTAGCATCACTAATCATTAGAAAAATGCAAACCAAAACCACAGATACCATCTCACACCAGTCAGAATGGCTATTATTAAAAGAACAACAGATGCCGGTGAGGCTTGGGAGAAAATGTAACACTATACTCTCTTGATGGGAATGAAAATTAGTACAGCCACTGTGAAAAGCAGTGTGAAGATTTCTCATGTAACTTAAAATAGAGCTACCATTTGACCCAGCAATCTCATATTCAATATATAACCAAAGAAAATAAACCATTTTACCAAAAAGACACATGTGCTTGTGTGTTCATTCCTGTGCTATTCACAATAGCAAAGACATGTAATCAACCCAGGTGCCCACCAATGATAGATTAGCTAAAGATGATGTGGTACATATACACCATGGAATACTATACAGCCATGAAAGAATGAAATCATGTCTTTTGCAGCAACATGAATGGGGCTGGAGGTCATAATTCTGTGCAAATTAATGCAGAAACGGAAAACCAAATACTACATGTTCTCACTTATAAGTGGTAGCTAAACATTGAATACACATGGACATAAATATGGGAACAGTAGTCATTCGGGACTACTATGGGGGATGGGGAGTGTGTGGATTCAAAGAAACTACCTATTGGGGACTACGCTCATGATCAGAGTGTCAGTATCTGTCCTCCCAACATCAACATCATGCAATATTCCCTTGTAACAAATCTGCATGTGTACCCTGTATCTAAAATAAATGTTAAGAAAAACAGCAAAAAAAAAAAAAAAAAAAAAAAAAAACCCCAAAAAAACCACACACACACAAAATAAAAACAAACAACAAATATAGAAAATATTTGTGATATTTTTACTCTCCTTGTTTCAAATCCCTTGGGCATGGCAGCACTCTTGAAGAGAGATGTCCACATTACCAGAGTAAAACTCTGGTCTCTGGTTGTGGAGGAACCAGAACAGACTCTATTTGCAAATTATTGTGTGTGTGTTCTCACTTGTATGAAAGCCACTTGAGGGAGTGACGTAAGGCACTCACATCTGTTTCAACAAATTTAGAATCCAGGCCAGGAAGCAAGTACTGGACATTGCTCAAAAACACTGCAAGCCAACCCAGTAACCTGCAGACTCTTGTGGCAAAGAGTGCGCTGAAAAATACAATAGACTACCTGGAGCTTGGGAGTAAAAGCTAGAAAGAGTTCCTTTGGGAAGCTAAGACATTCAAAAGCTAAGACGTTCATATGAGGAGAAATTTTGAAGACTGTGCTGAGACCCAGAGAAAGACAAAATGCTTAGAAAAATCTAGGAAGACACAAACCTATCATTTTTAGTTGATTCTTAGTCTCAGTACAAGCCTGGTTAAGTGCTGAAGGAGCACCCCCTTTGGACTCGGAAAAGTGTTTTTTTGGTTGGTTGGCTGGTTTTAGCTGCTGGCATTCTCTTTCAAAGGAGATCTCTGTTAAAACACTGGGTAGACACCAACTAAGGCACAGGGACTTTTTTGACTGCATACAAGGGATAGAGCCTTTACAAAAATAGTTTGACAAAGACACTAAGCAAATTGTCTACTATAGCTTTCCATTGAAACAACCACAAACAACAACAAAATAACAGCAAACTCTGGGGAAGGGAGAAAATCTAATTTCTAATATTACCTCATTATAATATTCAAATGTCCACTTTTTAACAAAAATATCACAAGTTGTACAAAGTAACAGAAAAATATGCTGATTCAAAGTAATGAAAAATGTTGATTTACTCTAATGAAGTCAAAATTTTGGACTTACAAAACAATAACTTGAAAATAACTCTCTTGCAATAGATCTGTTAATAAACCTGATTTAGCCATTCTAAAATGTGTATATATATATGAAAGCATCATGTGGCACAGCATAAATGTATACAACCTTATTAGTCAGTTATAAATAATTAAATACATAAAATTTTTAAAACAAAAAACAACTGTTAATTTTGCTAAATTCTAAACATTAAAATAAACATTAACAAATAACTAGGGAAATAGTATATATACAAAATAAGAATATTAAGAAATATAAATTATAACAAAGAAGCAATCAGAAATTCTGGAGCTAAAAAGCACAATAATTAAGCAAAAAAAATCAGTGTACTTGAAGATAATACAAACGAAATGATTAATTCAGAGAAGAAGAAAGAAAAAAAGGGTGAAAAAATGAACAGAACGTAAGGGGATTATAGAACACCACCAGGGCACAAACAAATGCATTATGGGAAGCCCAGAAGACAAAGGATGGGGGAAGAAATATGATGTGATAATGGCTGAAAACTCCCAAATTTAATAAAGACATGAATCTACAACCAAGAAGACAAACAAACATAAATGGGATGATTTCAAGAGACTCACCAAATTTACAACCAAACTTGAAAGGAGCAAGAGAGGAACAATTCATCACATACAAAAGGTTCTCAATAAGATTAACAGCAATTTATCAGCAGAAACCCCAAAAGCAAGATGACAATGTGGTGATATATGTAAGTTACTGAAAAAATTTATCTACCAAAAATTTTAATTTGGGAAAACTGGATAAAATTAAGACATTTCAAAATAAACAAAAGCTGAGAGAATTCATTATCACTGGAAATGCCCCACAAGGGATGCCAAAGGGAGTCAGTCCTTCAGGTTAAAATGAAAGGGCACTGAGGTTGGGTGCAGTGGCTCACGCCTGTAATCCCGGCACTTTGGGAGGCTGAGGCGGGCGGATCATGAGGTCAGCAGATCGAGACCATCCTGGCTAACACGGTGAAACCCCGTCTCTACTGAAAATACAAATCTTAGCCAGGCGTGGTGGCGGGTGGGTGCCTGTAGTCCCAGCTACTCAGGAGGCTGAGGCAGGAGAATGGCGTGAACCCGGGAGGTGGAGCTTGCATTGAGCCGAGATCGCGCCACCACACTCCAGCCTGGGCGACACAGGGAGACTCCATCTCAAAAATAAATAAATAAATAAATAAATAAATAAATAAATAAATAGGAAAAAATGAAAGGGCACCGAACAGTAATTCAATGCCATATGAAGAAATAAGAACCTCTGGTAAAGATAAATATGTGGACCAATACAAAACCAGTATTATTGTATTTTTGATTTATAACTCTACTTTTCTTTCCTACAGATTTTAAAAGAGAGATACATAACAAATTATATAAAATTAATGCTGTTGTGTGAAAAATGAATAAAGACAGATTATAACAATGCAAGTGTGGGATGTATGAGACTTTATATGTACAGAATGTTTTATGTTACTGGAATTAAGTTGGTATCAGTTTGAACTAGATTGTCATAAATTTAGGATATTAAATGTAACACATGTGGTAACCATTAAGGAAAAATCTAAAAGGTACACAGTAAATGATTGAAAGGGAGACTATGATTTACTGAAAATAAAACTACTAAATATAAAATATAGCAGTAATGGAGGAAATGAAGGATGGAAAATGTATAAGACATATAGAAAACAAACTCATACATCTATGGCATATTTATTTTTGACAAAGGTATCAAAATTATTCAATGGCAAATTAACAGCCTCTTCAACAAATGATGTTAGGACCACTAGTCACATGCAAAATAATAAAACTAGACTCCTATCTCAAACATATATGAAAATTCACTTAAGACGCATCAGTCACCTAAATACAAGAGCTAACCCTAAAACTGTTAGGAGACAATACAGAGGTAAATATTAATTACTTTGAATTTGACAATAGATTTTTAGACATGACAAAAGCATGAGCAACAAAAGAAAAAACAAATAAATAGGGCTTTATAAAATACAACAAACAAAAATTACTTGCAAATTAAAGAACATTATGAAGAAAGTAAAAAAAAAAAACTTACAAAATGAAGAAAATATTTGCAAACCATATATTTGATGAGATAATGATCCATCCAGATTGTATAAAGAATCCCTTCAACTCAACACCGATAGCAATCTAATTAAAAATGGCAAAGTACTTGAATAGACATTTATTTAAAGAAGCTATGTAAATAGCCTATAAGCACATTAAAATGCTCAACATCATTAGTCATTATGGAAATACATATCAAAACCTCTCTGATGTATCATGCCATACTTACTATGTTGAAAATAATTTTTGAAAATGGAGAATAACCAGTATTAAGCTATGGAGAAATTGGAACCTTCCTTCATTGTTAATGGGAATGTAAAACAGTATAACTGCTGTGAAAAAGTTTGGGAGTGCTAAAAAATAATAAACAGAATTACCATATATCACAGTAATTCCACTCATAGGTATACACACTATCAATAATTGAAAACAGAGACTCAAACAGACACTTGTATGTTTATTATAGTACTATTCACAAAAGCTGAAAAGTGGAAACAACCCAAGGAGCCATCAACAGATGAATGGATAAATAAAGTGTGGTGTGTATGCACAATGGAATGGCATTCAGCAATAAAAAAATATATTCTGATACATGTTGCAACATGGGTGATCTTCAAAAACATTATGCTAAGTGAAGCTAGACACAATAGGACAAATATAATTCTATTTAAATGAAATAGTTTAAATGGCCAGTTCATAGAAAGAAGTTTAGAGCTTACTAGAGTCTGGAGAAACAGGGAATGCAGAGTTAATGCTTAATGGCTGTAGTATTTCTGTTTGGAATAATGTAAACATTTTGTACATAGATAGTGGTGATGGTTGCACAACATTGTGAATATACTTAATAACACTGAACTGTACTTAAAAATAGTTAAATGGCAATTTTATGCCACATATATTTCACTCAAATAAAAACTATTTTAAAACACACTATTGAAGAAAGCAAGCACACTTCACTAGCCAAGAAGATTTAGTAAATTAGTGCATTCCTGATAAATGTCACATTCAAACTGAGTCTATATTCTGTTATTATTTTTAGCTGAAGGTAAATAAATGGATTGCATGATACAAATAGACACAGCAAATGGAGGCAAAGTGATATATTGCCAGGTGTTATGACCACATTTTTTCTCAATCATAGTTAAGTGTCTATTCTAAACATACTCTAATAAAACAGAGAGGTGGTCAATGTCACCTATCAGATTAGATTTTGAAGACTGAAGTTCCCATCTTGTTTTTCTATCTCCCTGTCTGTCTCTCTCTCTCTCTGTGTTGTTCTCTCTCTCATTATCACTTTAGGGAAAGCAACCACCATTTCTTCAGAACACTCAAGGCATCCCTATGGAGAGAGTCGACGGCAGGAAACTGAGGCATGAGCCACCAGGCCAGTAAGTAAATATGTCTTCAGATGCAGTCCCAGCTGAAGCCATGTCTGCAACCTTATGATGACCTTGAGTCAGAAACATCCAGCTGAGGTACACCTGGATTCCTAACACCCAAAATCTGAGGATAATAAATATTTGCTATTTTAAGTTAAATTTTGGGGTCTTTCATTTTGCAGCAACGGATAGCCAATTTATAACTTATTCTATATCCACAACTTAAGATTTAACACTTGCCTAATACTCAATATTTTGTTTCAGAAACGTAAAATAACTTACAGATCAAAGTGAAAAAATAATAAAAAGGTTTCATTATAATAATTTATTTTATTATTTTTCAAACAAGAACCTAAATGATATTTTTCATATATTTTCTGCTCATTGTTTCTCGGAATAGGGAACATTTAAAAAGTATTATTATATGTGATTTAAAATCTAATCAAGGAACACTAACTTTTCTTCTTTATTCACATTTTACACCTTTGTGAGGTTAATTGCAATGTAAAACACTGTAATAAATGGTCTACTGATTGTTTGCTTGGTGTAAAAGATCTGTAAAGAAATTATAGAAATTAGTTTAAAGTGATCATGTAAAATATTATCAGACACATACTTGAAATCTCCATTCATCAACACGAAATTTTCACTGTAGTAAATGTTATACACTCTAATTTCCATGCAATTTATTATGATGGTTCACAAATTATAAAAAAGTTACTTTATTTTAGAATCAAATAATAGCTTAATATTAATTTGCTATAAAATTAATAGTGGCAGAAGTAAGCAATAAATTTCCCATAAGGTGGAAGCTACTAATACAATACTTAAGGGAAATAAGATTCCCACATTAATTGAGCATTTATAAATGCATTAAATGAATTTCCATGTGATAGAATTTAACAAAAGTAGCATTTAGTTAAATAACTCAAACAATTCTCAGGTCAAAGTGCAAGTAAAATTATAAAACCCAAAGATGTGATTAATATGCTCTTGGATTTTCATAATAAAGATAGCAAATAGATTTTGTATTTGAAAAAGATATATTATAAACATTATATTAAACCTTCATGTATGTGGAAACAGAGCATATACAATTTTATAAAACTCTTCAGTTCAGTGTTAATTGGTTTTCCATTCCACAGAACGATAGTTGCTATAAGATGGACAAAAATTCTGTTCTTTTAGTGTTCCAAAGCAATATATAACATTAAAAAAAAAAAAAAAAAAAAAATAGAAAGGAAAGTATTAACCCCTTAGTTGAGACCATCATTGCTAAAGCTATACTTTACTCAAGAACGAGTTGGGAAGATCCATTTGGATGTGTCTGTATAACTGAGGGTCACAAATGTGTTTAATGAACATGATGATGGAAATTCAAGTGAATGCCACACTCACACAAAATTGTTGAAGGTGTATAAATTATTGTGTCTTTGTAAAAGACTTCTTGATAAATATCGGAGAGGTGTTATTTATGAACTCACCAATGAGAAAGGCAAGAGGATAAGAAAATAAAGGACAGATGGAAACTACAGACAGATCGCAGATTTTAAGAGTGGCTGTTGGGGGAATGGATAGTGAATAGCAGAAATTAAGGAGGGCAGTGTGAATGATGGTGATTGTGTTTGATTATAAACTTACAGGGAAAATTGCCGTTTGAATGGAATGAGTGCTTTTTTGTAGTGGGAGGTGGGTAGTGCCTTGAATGGGTGCTGGTGCTGTAAACAGTATGAAAGTTAGGTGGTTAGTGGCTGAAGTGAACGGTAGTGGTATTTCTACAATGGCAGCAATCCTTTCATTTATTCTGGAAAGGACACAAGATTTTCAAGAACAACAGACACAACTTTGTAAACTCCAGGGACTGAAGATTATCTAATTATAGCAAAAAAAGTAGAATTCTGTATTTCTAGTTCAAGATGGTGATCTACTCCACATAAAGTCCGATGACATCAACAGTAGCTATGTCTATCTAGGATCTGAAACACATGGGAAAGCTGAGAGCAGAAGAATGATTATGAGGTCACAAATTTGCCATGAATGCCTGTATGACTGAATATGGATAAAAGCATATTGGTAAAACACTGAAACTAAAATATGACATACGATTTAAAATAAATATAGAGTTTAGAAAAAAGAAATTTATGTGTGATTGACCCTATAAATTAGTATGTGTTTCAGATTATTTTATGATGGTGAAAAACAGGGACACAATTGTTATTCTAATATATTATCTTACTCTATTGTAAAAACTATAGAGTTACATATTAAAGTTTCTTACTAATTTTTAAATACTCAGGGTAATAATAATGCTGTGGCTTTTTAAAAGATACGCATGCTCATTTTGAATATATTAAGAAATACATAAGTAAAGAATGGGAAAAGAAAAAAAGCCCAGGAATACTCCCACTGAGAAATAATTGTCATTTTCGTGGTACAAAATTCCATATCTCCCTATTTGTAAAAATAGGATGACAGGAGTTAAAACTCAGTGCTTTTTTTTAAACTGTGATAAACAGAATACATTAAATTTCATTGAATTTGGCAGAAATTGATGTAAATTTAAGAACTTAAAGTAAATATTTCTCCATGACAGTTATTAGTTCTAGAATAATCTTCTATAATAATGAGAAAAAATGACAGGCAGTATCATCTTGTACTCAATTTTTAAAACAATTACAATTCTATCTTACATTATCCGTTGACTTCCAGATTAAAACAAACAAAGTAAACACATTATATTCTGTTTACCTCATCCATTCCCCTTTTTGTCACATGATCAATGTTTAATTATTTTATTTTTATTTTTTTCCTATATGCACCTTACTTTAATGTTCACCAGTGGTCAATTTTCAAGAGATCTTAATTCTAGATTTTTTGTTAATGTGGAAACAGTAACAGAGTATTGTTAACAAGACTTCAATATTCAAGATTCAATGTTGTCTTTTGTTTCCATGAATAATTCATGGTTACCATGTTCCCTAAGTTTGCTTTGACTTTAAAATGTTTGCTAATTTAGAACTGGAAGGTCAAATTTTTCATATGTAAAATCTTAGTGGCATAAGTTCTCAAAGATTGCATGAGCACTGTTATTACCTTAGAAAAAACTTGGAATTAAATTTAACCTTAGTCCTAATTCTTTTTCTTTTCTTTCTTTCTTTCTTTCTTTTTTTTTTTTTTTTTTTTTTTTTTTGAGGAGTCTCACACTGTTGCCCAGGCTGGAGTGCAATGGTGCCATCTCAGTTCACTGAAACCTCCGCCTCCTGGGTTCAAGTAATTCTCCTGACTCAGCCTCACCAGTAGCTGGGATTAAAGGCATGCACCACCATGCCCAGCTAATTTTTGTATTTTTAGGAGAGATTGGGTTTCACTATGTTGGCTACGCTGGTCTCCAACTCTTGACCTTGTGATCTGCTCTCTTTGGCCTCACAAAGTGCTGGGATTACAGCTGTGAGCCACCATGCCCGGCCTAACCTTAGCCCTAATTCTAAAGTAATCCCTCAAATCAACCTCTTCATTGCAGTAAATAATTTTCCCCTATTTCCAGCCTCATCACTGATTCTTATACAGTGCTTACTCTATTAAACAAAGGATTTGCAATTCTTTAACTGATTTGTTTTATGTTAAATGAATTCTAATTTTTTCTTCCTTGAGCTGGATGCTTTTAATATTAATGTAGGGAGAAAAGACTAAGCTATTTTAAATTCTAATAGTAAACTTAACTTTCCCACATCCTGTCCAAACACTAAAAATAACCAAACTCGTATAGTTAATATTTTCTTGTTTTAAATTGTGCTAACCTAGAAATAGTCTGTGAGACAAAGATTTGAGTGGAAGAAGCTCATTTTGAAGGGATTTGGATTTCAGGAAGCATGTTTAAGTGGGGGGTTACTAAGCTGTACCTAACAATTATCAAATCCATCCCTACTGCGAGTTATTTAGGTCCAGTCTCACTTCAAGATAGCTGTCAATTACCATTTTAAGAGGTCCTAGTCCTGTGTTAATAAAGAGCTTAGCACATGTTCTCCAACCATTATGATAGTTGAGGTTAAAAGTAGTGTCTTTGTTTGTTTTCTGTTTCTATAACAGAATATCACAGACTGGATAATTTACAAATTAAAAAAAGTTTATTTGGCTCAGAGTTCTGGAGGCTGGGAAGTCGAAGAGCATGGTGTTGATATCTGGTGAGGGCCTTCTTTCTGTGTTAGCCCATGGTGGAAGTGCAAGTGAGCACAGAAGCCAGAGAGAGGAATCAAGACAAACTCCATCCTTTTATCAGGAACTCACTTCTAAATAATTCATTCTCCCAATAAAGGTATTAATCTAATCATAACAGTAGACCCTTCATGGCCTAAATCTCTCTTAAATGTCTTACTTTCCAATACTCTTACAAGGGCAATTAAATTGCAAGAAGAGTTTAGAGGTGAAATGCAAACCAAAGCAAACAGAAAAATATGTGATTAGTGGAAAGTAGCATACTGTGCAGGCTATTTAATGCAAACATTTAGACATTGTTTTATGAACCAAAGGAAAAGGGAGTTATTATAAATACAACATGGCACCTCTCTTTTCTTTCTTATGTCTCTTTTTTCCGATACACTATGAGAATCTGTTTTGAATATTTCAAAACAAAATTAAAACAAACTGTTATAAATCTAATTGGCTTTTATTCTTAATTTATTAATTGGGGCAGCCTCCATTCTAAAGCATAGAATGAGATCTTTCAACGAACAAGAGCAGAAAAGTGGCTTTTGTAAGGTGAGTTAAGGAGATAGAACAATAGAAAAGTAGTTGATTGATTAAAATCAAGTTACTTCAGGTTACTTGATTTTTGTAAGGGTGAAAGCAGAGAGAATTTCCTTTTTGTGCTGAATCAGGTAGATCTGAATCTCCTGTTTTCAGAAAAAATAAAATAAAATAAAACTGATCTGTTATGGGACTTACCTGCTTTCTTAAAGTTTCCTTTGCTTATTTGGCATTTAGCTTGAGTGACTATATTTTGGTTTGGTCAGGTCTGTTGGTGCCTAGTTCTGGAGCTCAGTCCAAAACAATGGCCTCCCATATACTTTGTTTAATGATAGTGTAATTCTAAACTATGTTTATTCTAACTACCTCCATATTGTGGCATGTCAGATTTTGGTATGCATGACTGCCATCTAAAGTTTTGTTAAAATGCATATTATCAGATATTTCCTCTGGGGCATTTGACTCAATTGTATCTGTATGAGGCCGAGGATGCTTCAGTTCTAATATCTGCCTCCAGATAATTTTGATACAAGTGGTGCCTGGACTACATTTCAGGAACACTGTGTAGCATATTTCAGGGTTATTTACATTTCAATTGAGAATACTAAAAAATGAACAGTTTTACTCTTTACTTTCCATAAATTCCCATATGAGAAGAAAGAAAACTATTAATACTTCAACTAAATCCCACAATCTTATTTTGACCTTCACTTTATCCCCACTAACCTGGGAATAGTAGAAATATTAGCCACTGATACCACACAGAGGAACCAGAAGATGGTACTTTCGCCAAGACATTTAAAATTTGGCAGAAGAGGGGAAAGGATATCTCTGAAAAGCCAAGGTTGATGAATGACTTGATTCTAGTTCAAGACCAGCCTGGCCAACATGGCAAAACCCCGTCTCTAGTCAAATACGAAAATAATAGCTGGGCATGGTGGTACATGCCTGTAATCCCAGCTGCTTGGGAGGAACCCAGAAGGCATAGGCTGCAGTAAGCCAAGATTGCTGCACTCCAGCCTGGGTGACAGAGCAAGATGCTGTCTCAAAAAAAAAAAAAAAAAAGAAGAAGAAGAAAAAGAAAAAGAAAAGCTTATAAATGTCACCTATGGGCTGGAAATGATGGTAGCAAGCTCTGAGTAGAATTGAGTTCCTCTAGCTCAGTGAAAAAAGAAGGGTCTTAGGGATCAGATGGCAATGATTTATCAGAGACAAGGGGAAATGGAGTGCTATCTATAGTGGTCATCAAACAAATTATGTGTCTCTAGAAAAGTCAGAGATGAGCAGGCTGCTAAGGTGCTACTCGATATGTATAGAAGGAAAAAGTCTAGTACAGTAATCCAGAACCTTCACTCAAGTGAAAACCATGAGATGCTAAACCTCTTATACAGTTTCCAGATGTTGGTTTATACAAGAGGAGCCCTTTAACTGAGAGGGAGGAAAATATATAAAGAGAATCTTACAACATGGCCATACGTGTAATCTGTGAACCCTTCCCCAAGCATTCCTAAGAAAGACCTGTGGCTTGTGTGCAAGGAAATGAGAATTACCTATAACTTTCAGAGAATATCATATGTTGGCTCTGAACTTGCACTGCTTCCCAGAGACCCAATTCCACTCTGGCTCACTAATGAAACAAGAGATTTACAGACATTAGGTAATACAAAGAAAAGTGGTCCAGGAAAATTTAACAAAAGTCCAGTGTGACTGATGGTAAATTGTGTGTTATTTTCAAAATCACAAATAAATAAATTAGAAGGATTTCCATACTGGTTTCAATATATGGAGTAAAGTGTATTATGGCAGAAAGAGCTACACAGAAGTCCCTGGAACTACATACTCCTGGGAAAAAAAAGTAAATCAAAGAACCATTTCATCCCTGAGGATCTGAAGAGATTATTTTTATCATCAAGAACCTCAGAGATGCAGGGGTATTGATTCTTACATCTCCCATTTAACTTGTTTGATTGCCTGGCACAGAAACCAATTGAATAATGCATAATTACTATAGAGGGTTACAGGCTAAATCAGGTTGTGATGTCCATCAGAGCTTTCTTTCCAGATATAGTAACTTTACTCAAGCAAATCAACACAGCACTTGGTGCAAGAATTGCTACAAATTCTTCCTTGCCTTTCCCATCAATAAGAAAAATATCAAGCAGTTTGCATTCACAAAACAATACCATTCATACAGGAAAAAGACTTTCTCTTGCTTCATGACTAAGTCAATATGTTGCTGCTGCATAATACAATCTGGGAAAAAATTATAATGAGCAAATCCCACAGAAGATTCTATTGGATATTATGTTGATGGCATTATGCTAATTAGATGTAATAAATATGAGCTTGTAAACACGCTATGTGTCTTAGTAATATAACTGTGCGATGAAGGGTGAGACATAAACTTGGATCAATTCCAGGGAATGGTTAAATTTCTAGGGAATAAATGGTCAAAGCACGTAAAGATATTTCTTCGAAAATGAGCAAGATACGATGATCCATTCTGTTTGACCAATGAAAAAGTTTTTTTCTGGTTACATTTAGATTAAGAAACAGCATCTCAAGTCATACTTTTTCAATGCATTTATTGGATAATTCCTGAAGCTGACAGTTTTGAGTAGGACCTTGAACAAAAGGTGTGCTGATCATCATGTCTTGGGTTTTTTTTTTTTTTTTTTTTGATTCAGTGAATCATCAGATTCATCATGCAGAGCAGAATTCAGTTATAAATTTAAGGTTGCATATAGAAGACTTGGATATAGAAAGTCCAGAAGTTTAATGTAAACTTCCTTAGCAAGTGGCTTATAAGTCAATTAGCTGTTAATTTACTGACTTTTTCTCTGCTTCCTAAGGTCCCTAGTTAACACATGAGGAAACAAGAGTATACACAAGGATAACACAAAACATATCCATTGTACACAAGAAACTGCTGGAAACCGGTATTAAAAAATAAATAGCATTGGAAAGTTGGTAACACGGATATCTGTAGATAGACTTCTTAGAATAGGCACTGATAGACACTGAGTGGGAAGATATTTTGATTACAAATGAATGCAAACAGCGAGCCTCCGAGGTGGTAAAGGTTCTCAGTAATTAGATGACTAAGGCGGCCTATCCTATGGATAACGGCCAGTCTCTTTCTCTGGTCATTCTAAATACGCCTTAGAGGTTCCATGAACAAAGTAGCCATGATGACAAGAAAAGAGCCTGCCCACAGTCTCAAAAGCTGATCTGGTTAAAGCCTCTGCTGATCTGGTTAAAGCCTCACCAAAATCCAAACATTCTTGGGCCAATGCTCAGCCCCCAGTATGACATAATTGTCTGGGATTATCAGTCAACTAGTGTTTCCAGGTTGTTTTTGTTGCGATCCTCCCATGATGGAGGAGGATAGTTCATTTTCTGACCTTTGATGGACATACATGCAGTATGTCTGCCCAGCATCACCATTGATGAGTTTCCTCAATGCCTTCTCTTTTTCTATGGTATCCTACACAGGATTGCCTCTGATCAATGGGCGTATTCCTCAGCAAAGAAAATATAGCAATAGGTTCACAGCCATGGAATTCAATAGTCATCACCCAGAGCCAGTTGGGTGGATGATTGGAAAGCTCACCAAAAACTTATGGTATTGCCTGGAAAATAACATGCTGTAAAGCTGAGGTACACCTCTATACTCTGTGGCAAATGCTTTAAATTTTAGGGCAATATATTTTGCAGCCTTTCTCACAGTCTAGATACAGAACTTCAGAGACCAATATAGTAAGGTGCAATTACAAACCCTACATGATGCAATTTTTGCTGATCCCCAAAACCTTTGGCTCCATTGCTTTGGAGATTTTATTTTCCAGTAAAGAATTGCTTCCATAGGAAAGACGGTCATAGTTTTGATGAATTAGAAGCTAAGTCCGTCCCTGACCACTTTAGAATACCAGTATCGCTGAATCAACCGGCAGAGGAGTTTATTTTGATTGGTGTTACTGATTTAGGTTATTAGGGGGTTAACAGAGTTGTTGCTACGTAATTTGAGTACGGATATTTAAATTTGGAATTCAGGAGATTGGTTGAGGAATTTTTGTCTAATAACTCTAGTCAATGGAAGATTGCTGAAACACAATAAAAATAAGACCACTAAAAGATCATATTATATGATAATGAATGCTGAATCACTCTTCGATGAACCAAATAAAACACATTTTCAGATGTTAATGGAGTGCAAATGCAATGGGAACTGGGTCATCACTAGTAACCCAAAGCTCATGAATAGGGGATCATGTAAAATGTGCTTTAAACTGAATATTTATTTATTTTTTCACAATTTTAAACACCTGCTACCTTTGCTTTTTAGACAAAGATCATCAGCTCTATCGACTCTCTTCTCTATATGAGGTTATGCTAGCTACTGGTAGCATCTACTACAATCCTTGTTCTTCCTAGTTTAAGAGGGGTATTAATTCTGTTGCAACTAGGCTTAACTGACTAGCCCATCCTTTTGCTTCATCTACAGCTATCCATACTTTTAAAAATAGTACATTTATTAAAATCTTCCTGGATTATCATCATCTGTGTATATCATCTGCCTCATGCTGGAACTTTGATATTTCATGTTATTTAAAAATATTATGTGAATATGCAATACTTCAAGTATGTTAGGAGTGAATGTGTGTGTGTGTGTGTGTGTATATATATATATATATATATATAATTAAGCCAAAATGCTATGTTTATCATTTATTCTTCACAGCTTATGGAGCTCAGCAGTAGGAGAGAAGGGCCTCCTATTTTGGCATCTGTTTTTTGGAATTTGGGGTTTTGTTTTTAATATATTTTATACAGCAAAAATTCTAGTTATTTCTTCATTTATCTTCTCAATATTAAGTTTAAAATTATGATTTCTATAAGAAAATATTTTATTTATAATGCTTATTAGTAACATAATAATGATCAATCATCAACTGAATAAATCAAATGTCAAAAATTGTTTTAAAGTCTTTTCTGTAACTTTTCCAATAATGTTGTAATTGTTAGAACTTTTTAACTGGAGAATGTCATTCAGGAATACAATTCAATAATACAAACAATTATTCTGAATGACTTGTATTTATTCTTACCGTAGATGACTTATCTATCTATCTAGCTAGCTAGCTAGCTAGCTATCTTCTATTTTTATCCACCTGTGAATTACTTCTAATCATAATCACAGTTAGATAGAATGAGATCTAACATTATAATTAGATATAATTAAATCTGTAATTATATCTAGTGGTTTGCATGTATCAAAATATAAGTGATTTGAATCTCTGTTTCTGTCTTTTTGTAACATTCTTTCCCTGATAAATATTATGTTTGCAATATTTAATCATGTTGACATATATATGGTTCTGATTAATAATTTTCTGTTGTAAAATGTTATATGACTACATGACTATTTATGTATCCATTATTCTGTTGATGTTCTTGCATGTCATTTCCAAATATTTGGCTTTACAAAAATAATGATAATTTTAACATTTTTGATCAATCATTTTATATATAAATATATGCAAAACATATCATTAGAATGCTATAACAAATGACTGGAATTGCTGTGTTGTAGAACAGTCACATATTCAACTTAACTAGATATTGCTAAGTGGCTTTGCTAAATGGCCATAGGTACAATTCATATTCCTGAGAATATAAAATAAAAAATTTATACAATTAGCATCTTTGTCAAGACTTTGTTACAGAGTTCTTCAACGTTTTCAAGTATTATACACATTGAAAGGTACTTTCTTCTAATTTGAAATATCACTAGATATAACTTTTTTATTCACAGATTTAAAACAATTGATGTTTTGATAATTCCTTAATTGTGTGATATATGTGTGCATTTTTAATCTTTTCAAAAAAATCCTTCAGAACAAGTTTATAAAATACTTTTATAATTGTATTCAAGATTTTGAAGTTTGTTTCTTATAAAGAAATTTATCAGATCCAATATCATAAAAATATCTCCTTATATAATTCTTATATTTTACCCAAAAATAAAATGTTGAATTTTATATGTATAACTTTAATCATGTGATATATGGTATATAATAGGTTTCTAGTTATATTGATCAATATGAATAACAACTTCTCCATGTATTAAATTGTCTAAACTTTAATTACTTTTGTGAAACGCCCCATATATCATGTTAAATTTTTACATGTGCAGTTTTGTTTCTTAGTGTTATGTTGTACTGTTCATTTACTAACTTTACCAATTTCATATCACTTCTATTATTCGTCATGTTTTTGTCTACACGTCAAGAAATTTCCTTAACTGTTCTTTTTAGTTCTTTAAAAAATTATACTTCCAGTTTTATTTTCCAAGTTATTGTGTTGTTATTTTTATTTTTATTTTTGGAGACAGAGTCTCACTCTGTCGCCCAGGGTGGAGTGCAGTGGCACGATCTCAGCTCACTGCAACCTCCGCCTCCCTGGTTTAAGCAATTATCCTGCCTTAGCCTCCTGAGTAGCTGAGACTACAGGTGCCCACCACCATTTTTTTGTATTTAGTAGAGATCGGGTTTCACTGTGTTGCCCAGGCTATTCTCAAACTCCTAAACTCAGGCAAGCTGCCCGCCTCAGCCTCCCAAAGTGCTAGGATTACAGGCATGAGCCACTGTGCCTGACCTGTTTTAACTTATTATTATCATTATTATTTTTATATACTTTATGTTCTGGGGTACATGTGCACAACGTGCAGGTTTGTTACATATGTATACATGTGACATGTTGGTGTGCTGCACCCATTAACTCATCATTTACATCAGGTACATACCCTAATGCTATCCCTCCCCGCTCCCCCGACCCCACAACAGGCCCTGCTGTTTGATGTTCCCCTTCCTGTGTCCAGCTGTTTTCATTGTTCAGTTCCCACCTATTAGTGAGAACATGTGGTGTTTGGTTTTCTGTTCTTGTGACACTTTGCTGAGAATGATGGTTTCCAGCTGCATCCATGTCCCTACAAAGGACATGAACTCATCCTTTTTTATGTCTGCATAGTATTCCATGGTGTATATGTGCCACATTTTCTTAATCCAGTCTGTCATTGATGGACATTTGGGTTGGTTCCAAGTCTTTGCTATTGTGAATAGTGCCGCAATAAACTAGAAATATCATTTGACCCAGCCATCCCATTACTGGGTATATACCCAAAGGATAATAAGTCATGTTGAAAGACACATGCACACATATGTTTATTGTTTTAACTTTTTAATTGGCAATTAATTTTGTTGCTCCTAGTAGACAATTTCTTTATCTTAGAGGATTCCATGACTTGCTCATTTTTTTTTTTTTTTTTCTTTTTGTTTTGTCTTGAATTGGATTGGTTTTTCTCCAGGCATTTACAGTGCTTTTCTTCGATCTTCTCTTGTTGTTGTTTTCCTTTTTTCTTTCTTTTTTTAAATATATATATATATAAGAGAGGATTTCCTCAGCCATCTGGAGATTATTGTACATCCACTGAGACCCCCTGTAATTTACAATTGCATGGAAAATGCCTATTGACTGGTGGACATTATAAAGGATGGGAAATATACCATTTTATTGAAGAAATGCTGTGATTTTATCGTTGAATTCAGGGAGGTTGCTAAGAGACACAACATTCTGCATGTAGATTTTCATATATTTTCATGCTTGAGTTGAACAAGTGTCTAATGGCTTTATCATCTGAAAATCAACTTCCAGTGTTCTGAAAGGGCTGGAGTTATGGGGTTTTAACTGTTCTCGAAATAGACTTTCCATTTATCTATACAACTGGATGTTTCTGGGTTTTTTTCCAACAATTTTATAATGACTTTATGAGAACCAAACCTTAATCAGCTTTAATTCTCTTATATTTTCTTCTGCTTTTGTAATTCTATTTTTCATTTGCTTTGTCATTTAATATGTCTGAAGTATACCTTTGCATAGTGAAATTATTGCTGATGTTAAAGAAAAAAATATTTATGACACTTGTTAAAGATAGTAAGGCAGACTTTATTCAAGGGGGCCATTGTGAGCAGTACAGGCACTGCTGCAATGCTGTCTGGCAGTGGGGAAGAGAGATTTGACTCAACTTTTACTCTAACAAGGGCAAGCAGGGATTTATAATTAAGAAGCAGGGTGAATATACGTGGATGAAAACTTACTATGAGGAAACATCGAAAACAAGATATTTCTGACTAAGCTGACTTCATAGAGTTATTGCTGAAAGCAGGCCAGGATGATTAGGTATTATACCACTGATGGGGAATTTTTACTAAATCGATGTAGGGAAAACAGACCTTTATCCCTTCCCTCTTAAGGTCTCACGCTAGACCTGAGAATTAAATTAAGATAATACAGATAAGTAGGAGGAAAACACAATGATTTATTTAATACACTAGACTCTTGAACAACAAGGTTTTATACTGCACGGTTTTCATATGTGGATGTTTTTCAATAAAATTTACAGCAGTGTGTCTGCCCCTTACCTCCCTTTCCACAGCCTCCACCTTTTCTGTCTTTGCCATCATGAGACAGTCGCCAATCTCTTCTGTATCTCCTCCTCCTCAGTCCATTGAATGTGACAATGAGGATGAAGACCTTTGTGATGATCTATTTCCACTTAATGATTAGTAAATATATTTTCTCTTCTTTATGACTTTCTTAATAACATTTTCTTCTCTCTCTTACTTTATTGTAAGAATACAGTATATAGGCCGGGGGCGGTAGCTCAAGCCTGTAATCCCAGCACTTTGGGAGGCAGAGGTGGGCTGATCACGACGTCAGGAGATAGAGACCATCCTGGCCAACATGGTGAAACCGTCTCTATTACAAATACAAATCAGCTTGGTGTGGTGGCGGGCGCCTGTAGCCCCAGCTACGCGGGAGGCTGAAGCAGGAGAATCACTTGAACCAGGGAGTCCAAGGTTGCAATGAGCCGAGATTGCGCCACTGCACTCCAATTTGGCAAGAGAGAGAGATTCCATCTCAAAAAAAAAAAAAAAGAATACAGTATATAATGCATACAATGTATGAAGTATGTGTGTATGTGTTAATTGACTATTTAAGTTATCAGTAAAGCTTCCAGTCATCAGTAGGCTATTATTAGTTAATTTTGGGGGAATCAAAAGTTATGCATGTATTCTGTACTGTGTGGAGGGTCAACGCCCCTAATATCCGCATTATTCAAGGGTCAACTGTATATATCTTACTCAGCATAAAAGCCTTTATGAGGAAATGAAGACCCAAAGAGGCGGTTAAGAGTCCAACTCGTTATTTATTGAATTAAACATGAGTGGTTGTGAAATGTGGTGAGTCAAAGGGGCTTGGGTTACAGTAATTTATTGGTTAGAGAAGTGACTAGGAAGAAAAAGGTTAGTTTAACAAGATTTATTTGTGCAGATTTTCCTCAGCTTTACCTTCCAATCATTAATGGCAAGAACGCTACTACTTTTGGTATAGAGAATATGTATTACACATGGTAATTTCATCTCTTGTTTTTTTTTTTAAAAAAATCAGAGTTAAAGTAAGAGTGATCTTGAACCTGCCTTGGGTATTTTTGTTTGCTTGTTTTTTGTTTTTTTGTTTGTTTGTTTTGGTTTTGTTTTTTTGGGGGGGGGGCTTTGTTTTTATTGAAAATAGTCAATATGCCAGAGTAGCATATTTTGTGGTGGAATCTTTTCAACTCCTTCACTGACTTAGCAAGATTCTTGTTCAAACTGGGTTCTACAAGGACAGAGAAAAGTCTGAGGTCAGGACTAGTCAAGAAGGACTCAAATACCTGACTAAAAGTTTACTCAAAGGAAAGAGTCTTTGTCACAGGTAGGTCAAGAGAAACTGTATTAGTAAAAATCCTCTCTATTCCTTTATTTCTTCCTAGATTAATCATTTATGTAGCAAGGATATGTTAGGAATACATTATTTTTCAACCACAAAAAGTATGTTACACTCAGTGCCATCATTAAGACACAAATTTAGATTTATAGTTTACAAGGACTGTGCAGTCTGTCTGTACATATATTTTTTCTGTCTTTATATTAACAATATTAGATTTGGCTGAAAGTTTCATATTGTAGTTTTATAAACATTAAAGAATTTAAGCATTTTAAATGACAAGTATTACAAATATCCAAAGTGATGCAACTATTTAGATGCCCTAATTGAAAACTGTATAGTTTCTAAACCTGCTCCTATATGTGAAGAAGAGGAAATACAGTATCTTCATATGAAGAAATTCCATACTTTTTATCATGTAGTAAATATCTGCTTTCCAAAAATGTACCCTATGTCACCAGTAACCAGTTTTTGTTTTTGTTTTATTAATAGATTATATGTTCTAAGATTTCGGGACAGTAGTAGTCCCCACTTATCCATGGAGAATATGTTTCCAAGACCCTCTGTGGATGCCTGAAACCATGGATAGTACTGAAAGCTATATATACCTATACTATGATTTTTCTTATACACACCTATGATAGGACATGGGTTGAGAGGCACCAAGAAAAGAGATTAACAACATTGTTGTAATTTTAATTATAACAATACTCAATGAAGTTGTATTGAATGGTCCCTCTCTCTTAACATTTCTTTTTTTTTTCTTTTGAAATGGGTCTTGCTCATGTCCCTTTGGGCTGGGTGCGGTGGGTGAATCTCGACTCACCGCAATATTCACCTCCTGGGTTGAGGTGAATCTCCTGTCTCAGTCTCTTGAGTACCTGGGACTATAGGTGGGTGCTAACATGCATAGCTAATTTTTTGTACTTTTAGTAGAGATGTGGTTTCACCATGTTAACTAGGATGGTCTCGATCTCCTGACCTAGTGATCTGCCCACCTTGGCCTCCTGAGATGCTGAGATTACAGGTGTGAAACCCACCATGCCAACCTCTCTGCTGTTCTATTGTACTATAGATCTTAGCAACCTCAGTGTATATATATTTTTCTTTCCCTACTGAGAATTTTGACCTTTTCACTTTAAGGAAGCACTTTACAACTTCTCTTTGACATATCCAAATGGCTGCACATCACTGCTCTTGCACTTATGAAATACAATAAGGGTGACTTGAACATAAGCACTGTGATACCAACAGTTGATCTGAAAACCCAGCTAGCTCCTTAGTGATTCACCCACAGGAAGCGCAGACAGCATGAATTTGTGGGACAAAGGGATGATTCACATTCAGTTCCACCTGGGATGGGGTAAAAATCTCATCATGCTATTCAGAACTGTGTGCAATTCATAACTTAGAAACTGTTTATTCTTGGAATTTTCCATTGAATAATTTCAAACTGCAGTTGACGACTGGTAATTGAAAACTGTGGAAAGTGAAACTGGGATAAGGAGGGCTACTGTACTATTGTTTTTCTGTACATTTTCAACTCATTTTATTTCAGAAGTAATTCTATTATAAATTTATTCCGATTTTGGTTTTGCTTTGGTAGAACACCTTAGGAAAACTGAGAATGGTGGTCAAAAGTATAATGGTTTTAGTTGGTTACTGGGACAGCCAAAAACAACCACTTACTCCTAAAGATCCTTCTACTATATAAAGGTCCCCACAGTTCAAATCACAGATATTCAGTTTACAAAACTTTGGTTGACATTATGATTAAGAGTATAAAAAGTATAAAATACTATGTTAACATTTGAACACTAATGTTCCAACAGGCTATGAAAAGGAAATGGAACATTCATACAGACAGATAAATCTTAATTTTAGTCATTGAAAATTTATAGCTAATCAATTATCAATCATGTTGGAGACAACTATGAAAAGATATACTTAAAACACCTGTTTTTTTCTTTTCTATTGGTATAGAAGGCTCCATTTTTAAAATATTGAAAGAAATCATTAATTTATATGGATTATGAATTATATGTATTTGCATTCCAAAAGTAATTTTAAAATTAGGTAACTTTCAAATTTTTTAAAAAATTTCTAATTAAAAATAAACATTAATTTCAGTTTTTCCAGCTTCTCTTTGGCATAAATAAGTTTTATACACTGTCATTTGACTCTTTTCTATGTACTAATTTATTGTTATTTAATGTTTATATTTTAATCTCATTACATTAGTGCATTTTTTATAAAGAAGATTAGACAAAGTAACTAGTATATTTGCTTATAAAGCCAATATAAACTAAAATACTTTTCAAATATGATAAACTTTACACACCTTTAATTTTGAGATTTCAGTTGTAGCCTGAAATTAAGTTTCATAAAAACTTTAAAAGTATTTTTAGAGACCAGGAGATGATTGGCTCAGCGTAGCTTGTAATTACAGCAGCACTTACGATTGAAAGCAAGTTAGGATTCATGATACAGTAGTTGAAGACCAACTTGACAGCACCTCAAGACCCTGTTTTAGAAGTGAAATAAAATAACAAAAATTAGCCAAGATGGTGGCTTATGCCTGTAGTCCCAGCTACTCGGGAGGCTGGTGGGAGGTTAGGCGTTGAAGATCAGAGCTGCCAGTCAACCATATGCCCATCCTGCACTCCAGTCTAAACTTGTGGGGCAGACTTTGTCAGAAAAAAAGTATATTTTCTTTACTGATCTATGTAACATGGTGTTATTAAAATGTAAAACAATGTGTGGTATGTTAAGTGACATCACCCTTTACAACATATTGTTCCTTAATGTTATGACGAAAACTCTAAAAATGCCCTGCCAAAAAATAAAAGCAGAGTATATAAATAGTTTATTTTGTTATTGAGAAAACTTCAAATAATTTTTATTTCTAAACAAGAATCAATGATAAAAAGATTAACCTTTGAACTTAACATTAAAAAAGAAAGAAAGAAACAGTGAAAACATTTTAGGATAAAGTTAGTTTCTGAAATTGAGATTGTCTGAGTTAATCTTATCTCATTTAATTATTAATTGTGAACTTAAATAAATTATTATGCTATTTGTGCCTCATTTGTTATTGAAAAAATTCGTAGCCGATGTTACATGGGGTTTTGTGAAATAAGATGATTTGTACAGCTCAGGATATACATTAAACACCTATAAATGTTTCTTAACATGATATTTACATCTTAAGTCATTCAAATAGCTAGAAAATGTATCTACCAATAGGTATTTTTTTAATGCCAACTTAATAATATATTGATGATAAGAAAAGAACTTGAAAAAATATGAGTGTGAAACCCTGTTTGAACTATAATAAGAACTGTTAGTGTTAAATGATACTTTATATATATATAATATCTATGCTTAATATATTCCTGATTTTATAACCATCATCAGGGTATGTATCTATTGTCTGTCTAGATTGCAAGAATTTTAAATGAGAAAATAAATGATAGTGAAAAAATACATTTTTTAATTGATTGATAGGAGGATGAAGAGTAATCAATAAGCTGTAACTTGCTTGGCTTAGTATTGTTCAGTTTCTGTTTTTGTTTCAAGAAAGATCCTTCAAGATGAAGAACACATTTTGGACACACAATGCTATTCTATAATAAGAAAATTAAAGGAATTGTAGATACATGCTAAAAAATGTATCTTTTATGTATCTTTCAAAATTTTGTTACTTAATACCTAAATTTAGATTCAAGTTTATCTTTTTCTTGGAGACATTTATTCAATGTGCTGTAGAAAAATGGATTTGTTTTTATAAAACACTTTTTTTAGAAATTCATGAAAATCAGTTTAATATGAATAACTGAGACAATAAACCCATATACCATAATTTATATTACGCTAAATCTTAAATCTTTCTTCTCTTTTATTGTACTTCCTATATGTGCTTCAAATGAAAAATGAAGCTTTATATGTAAATCAGAAATGGCTTTGATTATAAGTAATGGAACATCCCCGAGATATGACCAAAAGAAACAAATTTAAGAATTTTGTTTTCACATAACAAAATGACTAGAGCGAAGCCATTTTCTCAGAAATAGTCTTAGCCTTTTTCTCATTGTAACAGATGTCTGTCATCACTTCAGTCTTTAAAGTCTAGGCAATATCAGGAAAGAAGCTTTGCCAACCACTTTTATCAAGGAAAACATAATGCTCTCAAAGGTTTCCAAGAGACCTTTGCTTACTTCTCACATGATGAGTTCTAATTTACAGGAATCCTGAGATATTGAGAATTGGCATTTTCAAATTGATATGTACATACAAAAAGAAGAAGGAGGATAAATTAATAATTCATCAAACATCGTCTAAACAATGATATTCTGTACATTTTTCAAAATTCATAGATTTAGTAGTAGATTAAAATGTATCTTTGGAACACCAATATAATGAATTATTTTTTGTGAGTCTGCTAATATAATAATATATGCGCCTCAAGTTACCACTACTGGAATCAACAGAAAATGATTGGTGTATTGAAAAATAAAATCTTACAAATTAAAAAAAAATGCAGAAAAAAAAATTAATATGGTTGTAACTTTATTTTGTTGACATTAATATAGATGATTTGTTAAGCATTCAAGTTATACTACCCTGAATTATAGTAGATAAGTGAACCTGAAATAAACTAGTGAAAGCCAGTGATTTTGCCCAATACGCGATGCTTTTATTTTCTTGTAGCATTACTTTTTAGTTTATTATCATTTCAAAACGTCCTTAAGCTTTTTCATAACTGTTTTGTTAGCATAGAATGATATTGATTGCTCTATATTTCCAAAGAGTGTAGCTTTCTATAACTATACCTAAAGTGACAGAAAATATTGATCCAAAATATAGAATATATATGTAAAATCAACAAGAAGAATGCATTCAATTGAGTATTCAAATATTTGATATTACTGTATTTCAAAAATGTACTACATTATTTGTGTACTGAATGTTCACATGTGCCTTGAAATGTAATGAATAATGATTTTGTGGTCTTTAAAATGGTAAATGTTGATGAAAGTGATTTTCTCTTTTCTACTCCTGATGTTACCTTACTTTTTGGCAGAATCTCCACTGCCTGAGAATCCTGGTTTCTACTTTGTCTTCACTCATGATGTAATAGTTGATATATAAACATTTACCTAATTGGTGAATTTTGAATAAGATACTGACCATGAGTAGTTCAATCTTGCCTTGGATGTTGTTTTCATTTTCTTTCCTCCCACTACAGGACCTTATTTCCAAGGAGACATGCACTATGCTTTGTTTTCATGCCTTAAGTTTTATACATTTATACCACAGTATAACTATATGCCATTGTCAATTTCATCACAGTTCTTTGATCTTCAATAACTAAATCCTGTGATAATTTTAACTCTTTAAAAAGCAAAGCTAGTGGTATTACAATAAATGATTTAAAATAATGTTACAAAACTATAGTAATCAAAATAGCATGATAATGGCATAAAAACCGACATATCAGCCAACGGAACAGGATAGACAACCCAGAAATAAATCCATGCATTTAAGGTCAACTAATTTTCCTCAAAAAAAGGCAAGAGCACACAATAGGAAAAACATAGTCTCTTCAATAAATGGTGTTGGACAAACTGAATGTCTACATGCAGAGGATTAAAAGTGTACCCTTATCTTACTCTATACACAAAAATTAAGTCAAACAGAAATAAAAACTTAAATGTAGAACCCGAAACAGTAAAACTCCTAGACTAAAACATAGGGGAAAAAAACACGATACTGGTTAAGTAATGTTTTCTTTCAATATAATCCCCAAACACAAACAACAAATAAAAAATAGATAAAGAAGTGCATCAAACTGAGAAGCTTCTGTACATCAAAAAGATCAATTGACATAATAGACAATCCACAGATTCCCCTTCTAGAAAAGTATTTGCAAAATATACATCTAAGAAAAGGATGTAATACCCAAAATATAAAAGGATCTCAACTCAATAGCAAAAGAAATAATCAAATTAAGTTCTAGCAAGCAACATGGAAAAATGTCCCCTTCTAGGAAAATAGCATCATTACATTTTACTCCTGACCAGATATATTAGGCCAATTTTGAATTGCTGTAAAGAAAAACTTGAGACTGGCCAATTTATTAAAAGAAAAAGAAGCTTAATTGGCTCAAAGCTCTGCAGGCTAAACAGGAAGCACAGTGTCAGCATCTACTTCTGGAAAAGTCCTCTAATGATGGGAGAGGGAAATGGGAAAGCCAGCACGTCACATAGTGAGAGTCGGAACAAGGAAGAGAGGGAGGAGGTGCCACACAATTTCAAACCACCAGATCTCACAAGAACTCACTTTCTCCCTGACAACACCAAGGGGGATGGTGTTAAACCATGAGAAACTGCCCCATGATCCAATCACCTCCCATCAAGCCACCTCCAAAACTGGATATTCCATTCCAACATAAGATTTGGAGGGCAAAAATATCCAAACCATAGCATACCATATTATGAATATCCATACACATTAATATAAATTAATAAAATCATATTTTAAATTTGTATAATTATTGTATTATAGATGACTTACAATATTACATAATGATTTCTCTATTAATGGTAATTCAGAATTTTTCTGCATTTTTATTACTAAAAATACAGTAGAATAGCCATCCATATTGTTATGGGTTAAATTATGTCCCCTCAAAGTTTATGTGTTGGAGTTCTTACCCTCACTACCTCAAGATGTGACTGTAGTTGGAGAAAGAGCTTTTCAAAGAGTAATTAAGTTAAATGAAGTCATTCGAGTGAGTTCTAATTTAATGACTGGTGTCCTGATACAAACGAAAGATTAGGACACAGTTGTGTACACAGGGCAGACCATGTAAAATGAGAGCCATCTACCAGCCAAGGACAGAAGTCTCAAAAAGAAACCAGCTCTGCTGACATCTTGATCTTGGACTTGTAGCCTCCTGAACTGTGAGAAAATAAAAGGCCATTCTTTTTATTTTTTATTCATTTTTTCATTTAATTTAATTTTTTTTTTTTTTTTTGAGACAGAGTCTTGCCCTGTCACCAGGATGGAATGCAGTGGCACGATCTCGACTCACTGCAGCCCCCGCCTCCCAGATTCAGGCAATTCTCCTTCCTCCACCTCCCCGAGTAGCTAGGACTACAGGCACAGGCTACCACGCCTAGCTAAATTTTCCATATTTTTAGTAGAGATGAGGTTTCACCATATTGGACAGGATGGTCTTGATCTCCTGACCTTGTGATCTGCCCTCCTTGGCCTCCCAAAGTGCTGGGATTACAGGTGTGAGACACCACTATCGGCCTAGAGGCCATTCTTTAAGCCACTCAGTCTGATACTTTGTTATGGCAGCCCTAGCAACTTATGTACCTGAATCCTGTTTTTTAACAAGACACATTTATTATTTTGCTATATGGATATTTCTACACAGATGAGCTTTAATAGTGGAGTTGTTGGGTTAGTATGTTTATAGACTTTTATTTAAATAGACACTGGCAGATTTCTTTCTATAATGTTTGTAACAATATGTACTATAAATGTTTATTTGCCAAGGCTTTCTCTTCTTAAGATTTCTACTAGTTTAATTATTAAAAGTTGATATATACATCTATAATATATACATTTATGCATATATATAAAATACATACACATATACATATATGTCAATTTTATTTCCCAATAACTACTAGCAAATTTGACACTTTTTATGTTTGCTAGCCATTTAGGTTTGCTTGTTTCAGCCAATTTTTGTTCATATCATTTTCACAATTTTTTTTTGGCTAGTAGTAATTTTGCTTGTTGGTTGTGTATTTTTCCAACCTTTAATTTTAATGTTTTTAGTCTTTAAGCTTTCTGGGAGTAACTTATAAATTTCACATAGCTGCAATGTATTTGGATTCCCTAAGCTGATATTCTGTCACGTTATTTTTTATTGTAAATAAAACAATTTCATGAGACAATTTTACAAAGTCTAAACTTCTGTCTCTCCCTTCTTCTATGACTTTACCCACTCATTACCCTCTCTCTCTTTCTCTCCCTTTCGCTATTGTTTTCTCCTCAAATGATGAAACAATATGAGTACCTAAATATCTGTATGATAGTAACTACCAAGATGTTATTACAAAAAGATCTCACGGTTTTGGCTTATGTGTGGTAATCTGTTTCCACGCTCACCCAGGCTAATAGGAAAGCTCTGTTCTACTTGGTTATGCAGGGACCTTGGTCCCTATTTTCTTGTTGCTGTGTTATCCCCTAGGACACTGATCTCATTTTTACTCTAATTTCTGCATTCAAGGTGAAAGGTGCTCACTGCCGCAATCACATTGCAGACCATAGAAAGGGAGCAAAGAAGAACTCATGAGCAAGCAGCTTTTCTTTAATTTGCTGATACTCTGAAAATTGACCACATCAGATGTGCTTACGTCGAATTAAACTGAAATCTAATCACATAAACACCCATGACTGAAACAGAGGCTGAGAAATCTACATTTTAGATATGTTTTATCTACAGATGTACTAATTTGCATTTGCTGGGGTGCTGTAAAATCTCTGAGTGAATTATCTTTCTTATGCTCCCTGAATTTGAGCATTTCTGCCCATTTGCAATTCCAGAAAATGGTCTAACTTTGTTCGTTTGAATATTGTGTCCCCAAAGCGATATCATTTTCTGGGAAATCTGAAATATGTTGACCTGTATCATTCTGGATTCTATTTTGAATTACCTCTGTTTTATATATTGCAGCTGTTTAATCACTTGGTGCTTTATTATGAATGACTTCTTCATGTCTTTCTTTTTACTAATTATCTATAGATTAACCTAACTTTCTACTTTATATAGCCATTTTATTTTAATCTCAATGGCTAATCTACTCAACATAAATATATATGGATATAAAATTATGTTATTTAAGTTCTATTTTTCTTATTTCTAAATGTTTCAAGTTTTTTTTTCATAATGTGGCCCCCTTAATGGATTTTTATGTATGCATATATATTTATTTTTAAATCTGTCTAAACTACTTTAATTTGAAATTTGTTGCGGTGAATAATTTGGCTGTTGATTGTGTTGGCAGTCTTATTTACTGAGGATAAGCTCTTCCTGTGTTCTGACTTGGGATGATTTATTTATCTTTTAGAGCGCTATTATCCGTGCTAATTGAGTGAGGTTTGACATGAACTTTGTGGTTGCACTGTGGAGGAGCTTCACTTGCTCCAGAGTGTGAGAGTCAAATGGGTCCAACTCTTGCTCACTTGCCTGTGGAGCCTCACACCCCTCTGGGTTGGCACTTACTTCTGCTATCACATGTTCAAGTGCAGGCTTGTCTGGCTTAGCCCTGCCAGCTTCATTGATTCCCACCCTTGCCCTACACCTCAGAGGCCGATCACAGGACCTCTGAACCACTGAGTATTCCATGGGTCAACCTATCACCTGGGACACCCAAGTACCCCACCTGGTTAACAAAGGTCAAGCATAAACTCACTGTCACTGCTGCAGTTGGCTGTCACCTGAAAGTGCTACCTACAGGCCTGGAAGTCAGCCTGCACAGTCCATCACATCTGCTGACAGAAGTGCACAGTGCTTGGGAAAAAGACAAGCTTCTTACTACCTCTGCTCTCTGCTACTACCATCACCCACATCATCCCAGCTACACAGGAGGCTGTGAGCCCACTCACCTGCCCAGTACACGACTACTACAACTGGCATTTGAGAATGTTGAAGCCCACGGAGGCTGGCTATCATCAAGAAAACCACACTGAATGTTTGCCGCTGAAGCACCCCAGAAGCGAAGCCAAATGACCTCCATCAACATACGTCCTAGTCACAGCCTGAAAAAAAAAGTCCTGCCCCAATGAAAGTAAATTGAAAAATAAGAAGTGACTGCTTCTTCAGGTGTGAAGAAATCAGTGTAATAATACTAGAACTATGAAAAAGCAAAATGTTGTGACATCTTCAGAGGGAACACAGTAATTCTCTAGCAATGGATCCTAAAATAAATGAATTTTTGAAATGATACGAGACATTGTCTCTATATACTACGTTTATTTTTGTTTCAATTCTACTAGGTGAACCAGAGATATTAACAGTTCATACACATTATATTCTAGGTTGAAGCTGCTGAACCAAAGATATCGTGTGAGTGTAAATTGCTACGTTTGCTTAAACATAGGGTTTTGCCACAAACGTTTAATTAAGTTTCTTTCTTTTTTTTTTTTCCCTCTGTCCCTACCCAAACTTTTAAAGCAAAGAACTAGACAGTAAGAAAATACACACACACACACACACACACACACCTAAATAAAGAAACAAACAAAAAACCTTTTGTACTCTCTGTGGTCGTTGTAAACATATGTTTGGACTTTTGGTGGCATTAATTTTTAAGCTTCATCTTTCTTATCTAGGATCATGGCCTCATCTGATGAATTTCTGTAAGCATGAAGCCTTAGGTTTTCTATTATTGGTACAGGAATACGCATGTTTACTCACACTTAACACTATGTTTTTAAATAATTTTTAAATTGAACTTCAATATGCTCCTTAATTTTTAATTCAGTCATGGGCGCTTCACCCTTGTGAATGGGAAGGTTCTTATGAAAGAGGCTTCACTCTGCACTCAGCTTTCTTGTCCTTCTATCTCTGCTTTGTGGGGACGTAGTACCCTTTCCTACAAAGAACGCACCAACCAAGCATTTGGGATCAGACAGCAGCCCTGACCAGACAACCAAACATGCCAGTGCCTTGACTTTGACCTTTGCGGCCTCCAGAACTGTAAGAAAACTAATTTCTGCTTTTTATAAATTATTCGGTCTCAGATATTTTGTTATAACAGCACAAACAGGACACCTTTGTAATCTCTCTGTATCCGTAGAGACTGTATGGTCTGCTTTCTCTGAATGGCTGCATCCTATGCTAATGTTCTCCATTGAGGCTTTCTTGTGGAAGAAAAATTAAGGACTAGCCTTGTTCACATAAGAGTAATAATTAAATAATATTATTAGAGGGTAGATACTGAGCCACAGGCTGGTTCTTTCACTAGATTAGCCATTCTTGTGTGGATTTCCATGCAATGGAGGTTTAGCCCCATTGCTTTCTTTTTTGGGGGAGGAAATCAGGAACAAAAGTTGTAGAACTTTTACAAAAGAGGCCTCAGTGGAGAGCACCAGCATAATAAGTAAATCCTGTCTTTTTTTTTTTTTTTTTTTTTCCTCAGAATAGGGACAAAAGCAGAAATCAGGTTATCTTTACAAACAAGTTACAATGTATGTTAATCAAATATTTTTGTGGATTTTTTATTCTTTTGTTTGTAAAATGAGCCAAAAATGAGTTTAAGAGTACCTTTTTCCTTTCAGTTTCTCTGAATCATTGTAACTTGAGTTTTTGTGGTAGATTAGTTTTGTGCGGTCATACTATGTAGGTAATTTAATATCAAACCTATTTAGTAACACAGTATAATTTTCAGACCAATAACTACAGTGTTATTTATGTAGACTTAATATGCAAAATGGTTGTGTTTTGAATTATGACCTAGAAAAATTAAGCTACAATCTAATGGTTTTCACTGACATTTAATTCCACAATAACTGATTACAGTATTATTTTTCCATTGTATATTTGAGCCCAATATAACTTTATAGTGTTATAAATAATTTAGCTCTCTTTCTTAGTGTTTACTTTGGTATATCAATATTCTATAGTATTCATGCATTGCACTTATATGTTTTGTGTTAACATAATATATCTCGTTTTACATTTTAATCACCTTCTTATATTCTTTAAAATTCAACTAGCATATTAGTTTAACTTTATTGGCATAATTTATCTACATTATTTTCTCTTTAATTTGTAGAGGTGGAAAGAAACATTTAACGTATTCATGTTACAAATTGATGTCCAACAAATCTATGCTTATAGAAACAATAAATAAGAAACTAATTTCTAAAAATTATGGCAGTAGTTTAATTTCATCTTAAAGTAAAATTTTAAAAATAATATTCTTGATGTTTCAATAATTTGTCACTGATTTTTACTGAACTCTGGTTTAATTTCAATTACACATGTAAAGTTTATACATTTAATGAAGAACAACTCCATCTTATTTTGAAAAAAATCTGCCATAAAATTTCTAGGTAATTTCCACGAAAACATATTTACCTAAATTTTGCATTAAGAATACAATTTATAAGGTTAAAAACTAAAATGACTACTCTTAAATTAATGCAGCAATTATTAGATGGTCCAACAACATCCTGATAACATATGTAACAAATTTTGTATTATCTTCAACTGTTGTTGCTTAAAGCAAATATTTTTAAAAATATTTTGATATTATAATTAATTTAAATATTTTTGTTGTTTTTAAATATCTCCTTGTTTGCTATAGTAGTAAACACTGTACTGTTCTTTATGTCTAAGAATGCCCTGATTTAGTTTATTTGTAACACTGAGATATATAATTTAGAATGAAAATGTGTGTACTATTCAGTTGTTTCCAAAATATTTATTTAATAATAGAAAATGGTGTAATAGTTAATATACATTCAATATATATTTACTTTGGGAAAACTGAAAGGTTTTGTATATATATTATAAAATATGTATAAATAAGAAGTTGTAAAGTTATCAGTAATAAAATTAATAAAGTAAATGAAAAGAATATATATTGATAACTCAATGTTATAAATGAGAAAAACATGTTTTAGGTGTCAATGTAAAAAATAAAAAGCAAAATTAAATAACTCATGTTCTCTGATACCAGTGTTGTAAGGCTCATTAAACATGGGCAAATACAAAATCCATAACCACTTGAAAAAAAAAGCCAATAAATAATAGCTCAAATTGACAATTAAAATAAAAAGATTCTCTAAAATCCTTGTAAACATGTCTTATACTAGTAACATATAGACTGGGAAATATTGTAAAAATGGACAACTGATAAACTATTTACTTTTTTGTTTGTTTGTTTATTTGAGACGAAGTCGTGCTCTGTCACCCAGACTGGAGTGCAGTGGCGCAATCTCGCCTCACTGCAACCACTTCCTCCTGGGTTCAAGTGATTCTCCTGCCTCAGCCTCCTGAGTAGCTGGGATTACCGGCAAGTGCCACCATGCCCGGCTAATTTTTGTATTTTTAGTAGACACGGTGTTTCACCATGTTGGTCAGGCTGGCCTTGACTCGAAATCCTGACCTCATGATCTGTCCTCCTCGACCTCCTGAAATGCTGGGATTATAGGCATGAGCCACTGAGCCTGGCCAACATTTTTAATAGTAAGCAAAAATATACTTACTAATGATTTATTTGGAGAAAAGGAAAACAGAATATGATAATAGGTTAGAGATACAGCCTAATTTATTAATATATATTGTGGCTGATAGAAATAAAAACAAGAGGAAATAAAAAAATCATGGATTTATAGAAGACATTGATGATATATATACTTTCAGAAAATTTAACACAATAATACTAAAACTATTAATATTTTAATTTTTATCTTTAGCTGGAGATTATATGCACAAACTCTAAGTGTATTTTTACATACCCTGATCAGATGCAAAAAAAAGTTCAAATTAAACCCTCTTCATACTAGCATGAAAAAAATTCATTTCAGAATTTTAGAACATAGGTTCAGTTTGGGGAAAAAAAAAAAAAAAACAGGTAAGCAAGAACTAAGAGAATAAAACAGTAATAGACATCAACAGGTCTTTCCAATCCTGGGCTATCTGAACTATAAAAGTTGAGCCAAAAAAATAAAAACATATTTTAGTACTTGTATTTAGAGATTAAGGGCCTGTATTAACCAAAAATTTATGTATATATTCATTGAGGCTCCGATAAACAAAATACTATTCAGATGATTCTTCTTAAATATCTCAGAAAAATACTGCAAATGCCAGAAATATTGAGAGGCTGAGATTGGCATGATGGAAGCCCATTGTAATAATTTCAGGCGTCAAAAATGAAACTTATTATTAGGGTTTAGGTAAAACAAATATGATGATAATGCAGTTTGAAGTTTAGAATATATTGTATGCTTCATTCTTTAATAGTTCCAGAGAATTAGGCAGTAAGTAGAGCATACGTAAAACCTTCTTAGACCTGGATATTGGACTAGAAAATCTTCTCTCTGGGAGTGAGACCATCACACATAATTTATTGGATGTGTACAGTAATATTTTATAGGAAGAACATTTTTAATAAGTTAATTATTTTACTACTTATTCTCTATTAACAATAAATTACTATAAGTTGAAAACCAAAAAGCAAATAAAGAACAGTATTATTGCAAAATGTTTGTTATGCCAAGTCTAAGTTTTATTAAAAAAGACAAAGTATCAAAGTTCAATGATCTAGCAAAATTTAAAAAAAAGTATTTAATTAAAAAATGTAAAAATTGTAGAGTTTAGTTGGTAATACATACATAAAAAGTTTTAAACTGTGTAGAAGTTTTTTTTTTATAGGACAAGTCTTATACTGTATGATGTCTAATAAAGTCTTATTTTTTGAAGACAAAAATAATAACTTTTTTTTTTAATAGGAAAAGGTATTTTATATGAATATATATTAGATGGTGTCTTGCTCTGTCGCCCAGGCTGGAGTGCAGTTGCGCGATGTGGACTCCCTGAAACCTCTGCCTCCCGGGTTTAAGCAATTCTGCCTCAGCCCCTTGAGTAGCTGGGATTACAGGCGCGCACCACCACACCTGGCTAATTTTTGTATTTTTAGTAGAGACAGGATTTCACCCTTGTGGTCAGGCTGGGCTCAAAATCCTGATTTAGTGATCCACCTGCCTCTGTCTCCCAAAGTGCTGGGATTACAGGCATGAGCCACTGTGCCCGGCATATTTCTTTTTTAAAAATAACTAAATTTTATGGTAACTATTGTGAAGTCTAAATCAAAAAACATATATGAACCTATTTGGATTCAAATAAAGCAGGAACATAAAATACCAAGTAAGTTTTGATTCTTGTGAAAAATAAATGAAGTAAATGAAAGTGCCATGAGAGACCCAAACTCTGACACTATATTTACAATGAACGCATAACTAAGGACCAAGTTCCATTAGAGTTCAAAAAGTAAGTTAATTACTTTTTAAAAAATATTCTTACATGTAGAAATTTAAGTCTAGATATGGAAGAAAGGGGAGGTTATAGAGGAAAAGTAAACATTTAGCTTTTCAGACGCTGCCTAGAATGTAGAGGAGCCTGTTTTTTGAGAGTCTGAAACACTTGTGTTGAACTGATCTATTTTATTAAGATTAAAAGTGCTAGAAATCTACTGGAAACAAAATAAGAGAAAGAAAAATTTTAAAAAAAGAAAACATTAATAAGAATATTTAAAACAACATAGCCATGTATTTGTGAGGTCATTAAAAGTACTTGTGTTACTTCCAAACTAGAGATTGATTAATCCAAAGAAAGCCTCACAGATTTTTGTTCTAGTCATGATAGACTAGCTATTTTAAACTTATCTTTCTGCTTCACACAGACATGAAACTTAAATTGAGCATATAGTAAAAGGAAAATTCTGGCTGGATGCGGTGACTTATGCCTGTAATCCCAGCACTTCGGGAGACCGAGGCGGGCGGACCACAAGGTCAGGTGATCGAGACCATCTGGCCGACATGGTGAAACAACGCCTCTACTAAAATACAAAAAATTAGCTAGGTGTGGTGTTGCATCCCTATAGCCCCGCTACTCAGGAGGCTAAGGCAGTGGAATTGCTTGAACCCGGGAGGCAGAGATTGCAGTGAGCTGAGATCGTGCCACTGCACTCCAGCCTGGTGACAGAGTGAGACTCCATCTCAAAAAAAATAAAAATAATAAAAAATAAAAAAAAAAAAAGGAAAATTCTTTTTGTTAGTTTTAGGGAGTAAGAAATGCCAGGTTGTATCCTTGAAATAATCGAGGCAATTTAGGTCAGACAAATATTTGTCTCAGCTTCTCTAAGGAATATTTCCTGGCTTAAATGTAGGGCAATAGGAGCAAATATAAATAATTTTCCCACGCAAAGAAGGCAAACATCAAATTTCAGACAGTTGAGGTGGCTTCAGATTGGGATTCAGGTACCAGATGCAGGAAGCCAAGGAGAAGGAAATCCAGAAAACTAAGAGAATTTTCCTTTTATTTTCAGTTTTTTTTTTGTCTTTTGAACTACATGTGCACATAGTGACACTTGAAGAGACTGGTAGAGAGCAGCTGCTGGTTGGAATGCACCTGAGAAGATTTTAGCAATTGCACAGAGAGTGGAATATAGCAGGGGTTTGGTCTTAGCCAGAGCAGAGATTCCTCAAGCACCCCAGACACTCATTTGAGGGTGCATTACAGTTATACCCTAGAAGTAAAGGCTATTTTCTATTGGCGGTTAAAAAAGCAAATAAACCACAAACCAACCACATAAAAAACCCTTTCATATTTCCTTAAAAAAAAACTATACCAAGGCATTAGTAGAAGTAATGAGAATTGCCAGTAATTTAACTATCTGCCAGGAAAAAATAAGCCAAAATTATTTATAGAAAGGTCTCTAAAATATATTTTCAACAATGTTGATTAATAAGTTATAACATATACAGAAAATCAGAATAAAGTGATTGATAATGAAAATATAAAATAATAAACATAAAGAAACCCAGAGGTGATCCAGACATTACAGTTAGCCAATAATGTTTAAAAGAAAGGAAAGATGTACAAAATAAATAAGATGTAATATATAAAAAAGTACAATATGTATTTAAAAAACAAAAGTCAATACATTATTGCTGGATATAAAAACAAACTCGGTAAAGAAAATAAAAATAGCAAATTGAAATAGTAAAAGAAATGTTAAAAGAAAGTGGTGAATTGCAAAAATATACAAAATAAATAAAAAAGAATGAGAAATACAAAAATAAAAATTGAAAAATATGAAACAGTAAAAAAGAAAGAAAAGAAGTAAATCAAATCTACTTGTAATTGGATTCCCAGAGGAGAAACAAAGATAATGAGACAGAGCATTATTTTGAGAAATAATAGTAGAGAGTTCTATATTTGATTTTTAAAAATCAACAGATTCAAGAAGTTCAGCATATTTCAAAAACAAAATCACTGTATTAGTTTGTTATCACAGTGTTACAAAGATCTTCCCAAGACTGGATAATTTATAAAGGAAAGAGGGTTAATTGACTCACAATTCCACAGGGCTAGGGGGTCCTCCGGAAACTTACAATAATGGGGAAAGGGGAAGCAGGCATGTCTGAAAAGGTGCAGGCAAGAAAAAGAACCTGTGAGAGCACAGGGAAAACTACCATTTCTAAAACCATCAGATCTCATGAGAATTCACTCACTATTAGGAGAACAGCATAAGGGAAACTGCCTCCATAATCCAATCACTTCCCTCCCTCCACACGTGGGGATTACAATTCCAGATGAGATTTGGGTGGGGACACAGAGCCAAACCATATCAATCACAATTACAAACAAAATGACTATTATAATACTAACAAACATCAAAGACAATGAGAAAATCTCTAAAAGCAGCTAGAGAAAACAGTAAAAATCACTTTTAACAGAAACTATGAAAGACACAAAAAAAGAATGATGCCTTCACAATTATAACTGGGAGAATTATTTTGAATTATCTTCAAAAATTAAAGTATGAATATTTTCTAACAAAGCTGAGGAAATTATTAAACAGTTTTCTTCCTTTACAAGAAATAGTAAACATGTTTTCAAGTTAAAAAATAATGATTTAATATAAGAATGGAGAGGTAAAAAGAAATACACCACTCTGGAAAGGACAAAATAATTGAGTAAATATCAAAATATATTAGCTGTTTACATTTTAAACAACAGCAAGGCTGGGTGTGGTGGCTCACACCTTTAATCCCAGCACTTTGGGAGGCCAAGGCAGGTGGATCACTTAATGTCAGGTGTTCAAGAGCAGCATGGCCAACATGATGAAACCCCGTCTCTACTAAAAATACAAAAATTAACTGGGTGAGGTGGTCCATGCCTGTAATCCCAGCTACTCGGGAGACCAAGGCAGGAAAATAGTTTGAACCCAGGAGGCAGAGGTTGCAGTGGGCCCAGATGGTGCCACTGCTCTCCAGCCTGAGTGACAGAGCTAGAGCCAAGACTCCACCTCAAAAAACAAATAAACAAAACAATAGAAATATTTCGTAGGGTTTATAATACGTTTAGAAGTAAAATGACAAAAACAGCAACACTGAGAAATAAATAGAAATTGTTGTATTTTTTAATATAATAAGATAATACATTTAAGATAAATTAGATATACATACATTTGGTAATTTACAAGGTATTTGCTAAATATGGTTATACTAACAATTATGATAAATATTAGTAAAGGAGAAAGTTGAATAACCAAAACCTGATTAATGCAGAAGGAGAAAAAAATGATAGGAAAGGAGAAAACAACAAAACAACACCTAAAAACAACAGCATCAACCACAGAGGAAGAAAACAGAACATAGAGAAAACAAGTGATAAAATAGCCGACCTAAACCAAAATACGTAAATAATTGAATTAAATGTAAATGGATTCAGTACTACTTCAACCAAAACACATATTATGAGATTGAATTAAAAATAAATGCAACTACTTACTGCTTGAAGAATACCTGTTAAATAACGAAATGCTGTAGGTTGGAAGCAAACATATACAAACCAACTGACATGTCTTTATTACAAAAAAGACCAAGCGGTCCTTCAGAAAAGTAAATGTGACAAACATTAAAGAGAACTATTTCATAATTATAAAACGGTCATTTCAACAAGAAGATATAATCAAATTTTGTATGCACTTAATAATATCTTTATTTTAAGTAAAGAAACAGGTGATAGAAATTTGTGGCTTTAAGTGCCTATGTTAGAAGTAAGTGAAGCTTGAATATCAATAATGTCAGTTTAAAAGTCAGAAATAAGATGAGAAGTTCAAGTTTAAAGAAAAACAGCAGGAAAAAAATTTTTAAATGAGAAAGCATTGAGATAGAAAACAAATAATCTGTAGAGAATATCAGTAAAGTAAAATTTTGCAGCTGTAGAATGATATTACACAACCTCCCATGACTGATCTAGAAACAAAAGAGAGAAAACAAATTATCAATATCTTGAACAAAATAGGAGATATCCATATAGGTTTTACAGTTAATGAAAGAACATTGATGGATATTATGAATAATTTTTGCCAATAAATTTGAAATTTCAGATGAAATTTACAAATTAGTTGAAAGTTAAAATTTACCAAAATAGGTACAAGAAAAAAAAAATCTAAAAATTGTCTTATATGTAACATAAATTAACATTTTTATTAAACACTTTCCTCAAAGAAAATTCCAGCACTGTGTAAGTGCAATGACACAACTCTATTTCACAAGTCAGAAAAATGCCTTTATTTCATGTTAGTCTTAATTAAATTTAGTGAGCATAGAATTTTTAAATGGCTATTATGTTATATCAACAAATGGAAGATATTTAACTCTTCCTCGGTTTCCATTGTTGCTGTTGAAAAATCAGCTTTCAGTGACTTGTTCCTACAATGTTAATCTGTTGTGTGTTTTTTTTCTCTCTCTATTAATGTTAAGATTATTCTTTTGTACTTGCTTTGACAGCACACACAGTAACATTTGCAACATACAGGGAAGATTAACTGACCTGCTGCACAAAGATGACACACAAATTTGTGAAGATGGTTCTTTTTATTTTCCTTAAATTTTAGGTAATTTCCCAATGATGTATATTTTCTATTTTTTTTTCAAAGTCTTTGTCAATTTTCATAGTTTCCAGGTTTCTGCCAAAATTTTGCAGTTTGACTTCTATCTCACTCTAAATAAAAGCATGATTGCTTTATAGTATGTGTCTGATAAATGTAAAAATTTTCCTGTTGAATTCTTCTATTGTTTATCCTGTCTTTTGTTTCCTATTTATGTTGACTTGTAGACTAAAGGTCCTCATTATTTTGGCTGGATGCTAGACATTATGGTTTAAATTTATTTTTAGAAAAGCAATGTTTGATGTATAGGGTTTTTAAAATCTCTCCTAAGAGAATTATTTTATTCTGTTGTTTACTTCGTGTCACTAACAATAGATTATCATTTTAATCTAAACACATGGCTTGAGATTTTGAAAGGAGATATATTTTACTTCTGCCTCACCCTACATTTTAAAGTGTAGACATATGTAGTTTCAGTTGGCCTCTCATTGTACCTCTTACAAAGCATGAAATGCTACTAGAGCCAAAGTGGTCGCATGCCAAGCTGATGTCTCTGTATTTTTGTCTTTCCTTCAGTCATGGTCTGATACTTTCAGTTTTCAAATGCAGTGTCTCCAAAACTGAGCCCTTCTTTTCTTTACAACTCTTTGTCCTCTTGTGCTTCACTATTTGGGGAGTGGTGCTAGTCTTTACCTGTCTTACAGAAGCCTATGACTAGAAATCTTTGTTTACTGCCCAAATTGTCGCCGCTCTAAAAAAGAAAAAAAAAAAAAAAAAAAAAAAAAAGGAAGAAAACTGTGTGAAATCTGTCTTTGATAATACAAATACTCATGTTTGCTTTCTTTAACTTTGCATAATTATTCTCATTGATTTTCTTATCTTTCAGCTGCTCTAAATGCAAATGTAATTGTGTTCTATCCCAGCTCAAAATCTTGAATAGGTTTTTATTGCATACAAGATAAATACACTCTGTTGATCAATAAAAAAATAGTTTAGCTTTATACATTATGAGAAGGTTCCTGAATCTTACTTCCAGTTTAAATCCAGACTCTACCTTTTATTCTGTTTTCTTCTACTATATGCTTATCTTCTCTCTCCTTCAGCTTCCTAACGTATACAATGGTACTTACAGTAACTAACATATATTTATGCTCTACTTTCTGCATATTACTACATGCTACAAAGTTGAACACAGATACTACTTCCTGCATGATATATTTATTTATTCCCAAAGTAAAATTTTTTCTGCATGTTTTTCCACACTGCTATGCCTTGAAAAAGGTCACAATTATTTTTTTAATTTTAAAAATTATATTTATAGCAAAGTCAACTTGTATATTTATGTATGGATTCTAAGGCAAAGTTGAATAAAAGTTTAAGATAAAAACTCACACAGTATTCTAGCTTGACATAGCCCTCTTTGGGGTATTCAGTGATTGCATTGAATGTATGATTTAGCTCTGCTCTGACACTCAGAAGCACAGCTAGACATTCAATTTTCTGTCTGAGCTCTTACAGCATGATTGTCTCTCTCTCTTTTAGAATACATTAGGCATAATACCAAGCTGTTGAATTTACATGTTTTTCTATCCTGACCACTTTATACTAGAAAGTCCTAATAAATGTCTATTGAAAAAGTGCATGAATGAGTGAATGAATGAAGCTCCAGAAGAGACAAAGCCAAAATGAAAAGCCAAGACATTTTTGCATTCACAAGCTAGAATTATGTCTTACATATTTGAAGAGACTTGAAAAAATTCTCATCCAGTCTTGCTTCCATTTTCACCTTTTGGAGTTAAAAAACTGAAGTCTGGACTCATTACATTAATTTCTTTAAAAATTACTAACTGAGGTTCTATTACTATATACACAAGGCACTATGTTAAGTGATTTTCAAATTAAATGTTAAGAAATATTTTCTGCCCTTGAGGGGAGATTGAGAAGCTGCAAATGAGAAACTATTTTCTAACCTAATAAGACCTGACCTCTTTATATTTATTTTACGTTGTAAGTACAAACTGGCCATCATCTTCAGGCTCATCTCTTTCTTGCAATTATCAGACACAGCTAGGAGCAATTAGCTGACATTTTAAATATTTTACATGGGCATTCCCATAGTCAAACTCAAATGCTCATTTCATATAGTTTCCATGTTTCAACTTTTCTGGTTGTAGTTGTGCCAGTTGCTTTGCTACTGCATGACAGAGGTTACCATTTTATCATCCTCCAATAATATTTCCCTTGCCATTTTACAGCCTTCACTACTGACAGACTTTGCTGCATTTTTCAACTTCTGTCCACTAAAAGTTATGAAGTGAATGCCAAATATTTTAGATTTTTTGTTATGGCAGCATCCCACACTAGAACAATTTCTGATGCAGTGGTTGCTGCATAGCAAAACTTCTGAAACTCAGTGTCCAAAGAAAGAAAAACAGTACCTGTTTTGTTCATACAAATACATAGATGAACTGGAAAGTATTCTGTCTGGCACTATGTGAAGAATCCAGCAGTCTCGACTGGGATTATTCTAGATCAGCCAGCTTACCAACACAAAATTTAGGAGAGTCCAGACAAAATCAACAGGACCATTTACATGACCCACAGTTAATTGCCAGCTTCTAAGAGAACTGAGTAGAAATTTTCAAGAGCTGTGCATGTGATCTTTTGACTTATATGTAATTGTTAGAAATTGTTTTAAGTTATTGATATTTAGGAAATTTTGTTTTACAGCAATGGCTAACTAATTCATTATTGAAATTGAAACATTTTGAAAAAAATTTTATTCTTTAATAAAAGTTCCTAAAATTAGAGGTTAACGCATAATAAAACAATAGCATCAGCAACAATAATAAAAACAAAATAGGCCTGTAATAAATATTTAATTGGGAGGCTGGGCGTGGTGGCTCACGCCTGTAATCCCAGCACTTTGGGAAGCCAAGGCAGGCAGATCACGAGGTCAAGAGATCAAGACCATCCTGGCCAACATGGTGAAACCCCATCTCTACTAAAAAAAATACAAAAATTAGCTGGGAGTGGTGGTGTGTGCCTGTAGTCCCAGCTAGTCTGGAGGCTGAGACAGGAGAATCGCTTGAACCCGGGATGCGGAGGTTGCAGTGAGCCGAGATCGCACCACTGCACTTCAGCCAGTCAACAGAGAGAGATTCTATTTCAAAAAACAAAAACAAAAACAAAAACAAAAACAAATTAATTGGTGAGTGTATTGGCCAACATAGCAGTCTTGAGAGGGGTTTACAGAAGAAAATAAAAGTATAGTTTAATAATCATACCTTATACATTAAGATTTGCCCAAATGCTTACATGTTAAAAGGCATTTTGATAAAACACAAACCCAAATTAAGATAAAAAGTTTTGATAAAGTAGCAATAGATATATAATTTTTAACATAATGATATATTTAACATGCTGAAATGTTTCTACCAAGGGTTTTTCTAGGCATTTTAAATATTTAAGTGAATGTAAAGACTTTACAAAGAAATAAAGTTTAGAAACTATTTTTTAATCATTTATAAACCATAACTATATTATTTTAAAAATAAATCTATACATAAAAGAAGAAACAATTTTAAAATAGCACATCTCCAAGCCAAAGAACTGACATAAGAGGTTTGCATATTTTGGATCCTGATTTGTCTCCAACATGTAGTATTTGGCCTACTACACAGTAAGTGCTTAATCCTTTTTTAGTTGAATAAAGAAATCAATTACAAATAATGAAAAACAAAAGCCATGAAATATTGGGTAATTTTTTGTCTCTTTTCTGGGAGAGGGCTAAAAATTGATGTTTAATTATACCTAATATTTTCAGGAATGTGGAGAAAAAAAAATCTTTTCTTTTTTTTTGTTTGAGACAGAGTCTTTCTCTGTCACCCGGGCTGGAGTGCAGTGGCATGATCTCAGCTCACTGCAACCTCCACCTCCTGGGTTCATGCCATTCTCCCGCCTCAGCCTCCAGAGTAGCTGAGACTACAGGTGCTTGCCACCACACCAGGCTAATTTTGTTTTTGTATTTTTAGTAGAGACGAAGTTTCACTGTGTTAGCCAGGATGATCTTGATCTCCTGACCTTGTGATCTGCCCGCTTCGGCCTCCCAAAGTGCTGTGATTACAGACGTGAGCCTCCGCGCCTGGCCTCAATAAATATTTTTTATGTATGGCAGACATTTAGTAAAACTCTAAATTTCTCAAGGCAGAGTGTACTTTTATGGAATGCATTAGTCACTGGTTACTTTCTAGGTGAAAGAAAAATTAAGCTTAGTTCAATTTAATAACATTTTTTGATGTTTTTATAATTATAATTTGAAAGCTACAAATTCTATTTCATTATAATTTTCTGTATATATTAACACAATATTTACATCATTAGAATTCAATTGAATTTAAACACGTTTATTAACACATATAGTATAGGCTTTTCAATAAAACTTCTAGTGCAATGTTTCCTAGAAAGGATTACAACTGTCTTTAGATTATTATTTATACATATGCTGAGTAGGAATAGCTGACTGAAACACGATGGGTGTTATGCATCTAATTTTGAACATGTCAACTTAAATTTCCTCATAATTTATCCTTTTATGTTATCCTAAAGCATGTTTTATTCATGGATTCACATAGCACTGTATTGGTTCACAATAATTAATAGAATATTTATAACAATCTGGAAAACTTAAAAAATATAATGTGCTTGCAAATTCTGTTTCTGCATGAAAAATGTTAATAATGTTATCAGGAAAATAAATCACAGAAGCAAAAACACTGCATTTGTTATTTGATAAAAACTCAAGTTATTATCACACTTACAAATACAACCTCAGGACTATCTCTTAACTGGTTGATGAGAGTCACTCCCAAACAATATCTCTATACTTATAATGTTTTCACCAACTAGGCAAGTTGGGCTTACACAATGTGGTTCACCTTGAGAATAAACAGTGTACAGCTGGCCACAGTTATCTATTACAGCAAAATTATCCCTTTCGCTAGCATTTATTAAGAACCTAGTTACATAAGTCATTTTGTTCTTGGTATTATAAAACTACTTAAAAACAACAGAAGATGTCAGAAGTTTCCATCATCCTCTGTATAGCCATCAAAGGTAATTAATATTTTAGCTAGACTGAACTAAGTCATAAAGCAATAGGTAAAAGCATTTTTGTGTTTTGTTCCTTATGAAATAATATATGTGTACCAGAGGAGAAGACATAGAAAGTGCACAAAAGTACAAAGAATAAATTCACTAGAATACTGTCACCCAGCAACAGTCATAGTTAATGTATCTCCAGGATTGTTTTCTGTTTTAGTATTTGAGATAACAGTATATATTACATCATAAACATATCCCATGTAATTAATATTATAATGAATTTCAATGTAAGAAAGATTTCTAAAAGTGAATGTTTATTGCAAAATTCATAAAGCTGTATAGCATGGAGGTTAAATTCACACTAAGGAGTCAGTTGGAGGGTGTTATTTCTTACTCTATCTCCGCCAGCTAAGTATGTTAGCTTGGACAAACAGCTCAACTTTTCCTCTCTTTCCTCACCCCACACACCCCTGACCCCAGGCAACTCGACACCCACCAGATGACCCTGTCCCCTGGCCACAGGAGGCAGGAGCAGGCTGGAAAGAGCAGGCACTGCTCCCAGGAGCAAGTCCCAGGACAGCCCTGGGAGGCCAGGCGTGGTGGGGCAGGGGATGGGCAGCCTCCCCAGAAGGGGAAGGGGTGCTCTCTACCTCCACCTCCTCTTCCCATCTTTCTGGCCCTTGGAACTAGAGGTGCCAGTGAGGAGGGTCACGTCTCTCCATGGGAGCGATGTGATATTTGGTCCAAGCCCTAAGTGAGGCCGGGAGGTGCTGGCCTGGCTCCAGAGCCTTCCAGCCTGAGCCCCTGCTGGACACATAGAGGGAATCAGGGAGGGAGGGAGCCCTTGGGAGAAGCCATGAGGAGGGGTAGGCTAGAGACAGAATAGCCTTAGCAAGAGCTGCAGGCCATGTGCAAGCCCAGACTGCAGGCCCAAGCGGGACGGGACACCACCAGGCCTCGGGCAAGGCCATGGTCCTGTGGAGCCATAGGGAAGTGGCAGCCCATGGAGCTGTCTGGCGGTGGAGCTGGGAGGCTCAGGACACAGTTGATGCCACCAGCCTTTGGGATCTCCCTTTTACCTGCTTTGTGACCTTGGACAAGGATCCTCTCTTGGAGCCTCCGTTTCCTCATTTATAAAATGTGGACAGACACCCACCTGCCATGCAGGGCTGTCATACAAGCAACTGCCCAGAGTGGGGTCTTAATAAGCAGGGATTGTGATGGCGTGGGTCCTACAGTGGGCAGGGCCTCCTGACACGGCCCTGGGGCCACGGTCCCGGGGGTCACCGCCCTGGGGCCCAGCCAAAGCCGAGTTTATGGGCTCCATGCCAGCGTGGGCTGGGGAGTAGAGGCTCCATTACCCTTTCTTCAAAGAACAGTAACGCTCGCCTTTCTCTGGAGTCAGGGATGGGTCTATAACCAATGTGACCAGGGAAGCCGAGGTTAAACGGCATCCAGACTGGCAGCCGGGGACCAGTCAATGCGGTCAGAGCCGGTGCACGTCTCCTGCCCCCTCCATCGGGCTGTCCAGAGCATGTACACCATGGAAACGGTCCAACACGACAATCACACCTGCCCCACCCCAGAGCTGGCTGTTAAACATTTTCAAGTGCCCAAGTGGGGTAACAGAGGTTTCTTCCTAAGATAGGGAAACCTGCTCATTGATGGGAAAGGCTCGGAGGCGGGGAAGGAGTTTCAGACTCGTGGGTGTTTGTTAGCAAGGCCAGGTGCCTGCTTTGAGTTGTGCCTCCCTGCGGACATCTGAAGGCCACCAGCTGCCCATGCTGCCTGCCTGCGGGGGGCAGCTCAGAGCTCTCAGCCCTGCAGGTGCACACATGGCTCAGAAGTGCCACTCCTAAAGCTCCTGTCACAGAAAAAGTTTTTTTTTTTTTTCATTTTTTCATCCAGTCCTTAGCTGCCAGGAACAAGGAGGAGCTCTCTGACTCCCAGAGCAGAGCCGGAGACTCCCTCCTGTGGCCCTGGCTTTGGGTTTAATCGCTGTAGAGGGAGAATGGCTTCCCTGAGTGGCCTGGCCTGCCCTCCTCAGAGCAGCCATGGCAAAAGTGCCCAGCGTCATCAGCTGTGCCAGGCTGGACGTGACACCCTCTTCCTGCCTAAGAGCACCTGCACCTGGGGCTGACTGGCTCCCAAGGGCTTGCTCGGGAGGCCAAGCCAGGGTGTGGGATGGGCAGCATGCAGAGACCAAGCTGTCTAGAAGGCTAATCCAGCCGCCCCTGCCTCAGGAATTCGAGCCCGACTGGCCACCAGCCTTGGTGCTGCTCCAGCCACTGTGCCTGCCCGGGGCTGGGGAAGTCACCCTCCTCCAGAGAAGCAGGCAGGCGTGAGCCCTGCACCCACCCAACAGCGAGTGACCTTCATCCCCACCTCTGCTCCTAGGTCTCCCCGGACTTTGTGAAAAGCAGGGACTGTGCCCTGGAAAGAATGAGGGTGACCTATGCTGCCCAGGGTCACCTGAAGTCTCCCTTCCACCGTGACAACAAGAGGGTGAAGGGAATCTACTGAGGGCCCGGAACCCATGCCCCATGCCATGCTGTCCGTCCATTCCCACAGGTTCCAAATGACCCTGGATCCCAGGACCCTGGACCCAGCCAGAACATGGGCACTTTATCATTGTGGGAGGTTGGTGCGCCCTGCTTACACCACCGGCATTTGGCATTTGGCACTGGTGTGGAGGTGTCACCCAGAGAGGGTGCCTGCCCTCCCTTCCTGGCCTTGTTATTGTTTCTCTCTTTCTTTCTCTCTCT